>NC_064257.1:14125000-15375000 GCF_003254725.2 Canis lupus dingo
TTCGGGTCACTGCCAGAATGTAATCAAGGACCAGCATCTTACCTGGAGAAGTCAGCAAGCATTAGTCCTCAACAGGCCATCCCAGTGCCCCAGGAATCTTACTCTTGATATCAAGCCTTGAGGCAAGGATACATCAGCACAAAGAGACAATCTCCCACCCTCCCCGAAAGGAGCCCAAAGACTGGCTTACCTGACAGCTGGGGCTCTAGTGCCTTGGCGCTATAAGTAGGGGGGAATATTTCCAAAGCACCTTCAAAGCCATCCTCCTCTTCCACACACTTGTCATAGATTAGAGCTGGATCTGAAAAACAAAAACAAAACACAAAATGCCAGTTATGATGCTTTCGGGAATTTCCACTTCAATGTTCATGGGAACCCCCTCTAGAAGCCTACTCAGCAGACCTTCCTCAGCCCCAGACTTGCTTGGGCCCAAATCCCAGGATACAGTCCGTTCCATCTGGACAATCCTGCTCACTAGTTAGTGTGTTCTCCCAACAAAAACGGAACTATACCAAGAGAGGGCAAGGTTTGCTAATTTTCTTCCTAACATTTTATTATGTACATATGCATGCACAGACGCATACAGAGTCTCACATACACCAAGCATCGGTTGGGCAGAGGATAAGGTAAACTTTCCCAAACAAAGGGTCTGGTTTACGGAGTACACAATGTAGGGTTCATACCTCGGGAAGGGCTAGAATCACATGTGGCCTTTATGAGGACTCTAAACAAATTTGGAAGATGCCTGAACCATATAGGAGCCTATCCTTCCTTACGTACTCTTAGAGGACCTCAGGACATGGACCCAACTCACGATTACAAAGCTTCTTTAGTAAGGTGATGGAAGAAAGGGAAGACACAGTCATCTTGCCCTCACGCAACTCTTCTGCTGGCTTGGCCTGTTTCAGAAACCTCTTGTATAATTCAGTCTGAAGGGGTGTCAGCCTGAAAAAAGAACAGCTGGGTCAGTGGGAAAGGCTGGACCACACTTCAGCCCTGAAGACACCATGAAAGCCCAGCCAGGCTCAAAGGCTGAGCTTTTTTTTTACACACTCACTCTATACCCCCTCCTCAGTTGAGTTCAGTACCTACAACAAACCACCTGCTCAATCTTCACAGGCAGGTATTTAGAAAGGATATCAGATGTCCTCCGTATCAAACACCTAGGAAGACAGGGTAAAAAGACAAGAGGCTGGTAAAAATGCCATATTAACTACTGGAATAAAAGCTACCACCCAAAGAATCCAAAAGACTACCTTTGGATGTCAGAGAACCACCAGCCCTATGGCAAAGAAAACTTTTTTTTTTTTTAAGATTTTATTTATTTATTCATGAGAGAGAGAGAAAGAGAGGGGCGCAGAGACACAGGCAGAGGGAGAAGCAGGCTCCATGCAGGGAGCCCGATGCGGGACTCGATCTTGGAACTCCAGGATCATGCCCTGGGCTGAAAGCAGGCACTAAACTGCTGAGCTACCCAGGGATCCCCCTGGCAAAGAAATCTTTATGAGGGTCTCAGTCATGGGAACAAAGACCCTTTCAAACAACCTACCTTACATTGACAACGCTTTGTCTTCCTCTTCAAAAGTTTAGCTGGTCTTCAAGAGAAGGCCAAGACCTCCCACTGAGTCTGGTGCTCAGACAGGGAAAGCAAGCTGCAAACCACTAAATCCTTAGGGGAGTTTTTGTTTGCATTTGCCCAAATACCACTTGGCCCAAGGTTCAAAGAAACTAAGCTCATACCTCCTAGCAGACTAGGAAGGACAGGGATTAGACACCTAAGGAGTAGCTGCTAAGAACGCAGTGATTCTCTTTCCTACCATCTAAAATTGGGGGGGAGGGGAGGAGACAGGACCCCAGGATATAAACCATCAAGTGTATTACCTACAACAGAGGAGTCCCAGATGTACTTGTCCCCTGGATTATGTGGACACTATGGAAAAGCCTTCTTAGTCTGGGAGCCACATCCCTCCTTCAGATCTATTTCTAACTGTCAAAGAAGGCTATGCGGCCTGAGAAGGGAAGGCTGGTGCTTTAACTCTGAGACCAATTGACAGGAAGCTTTGCTCAGGGAATCTAGCGACATCAGAGAAAAGCTTCCTCAATATGATGCTAAGCAGCCCCAAACCAGATAAAAGAACCTAGGCCAGGAAGAAAGCAAGGACTTGGCCTGCAAGACACCTCCATTTATTCAGTGACCCTGATCAGGGCACAGATCCCACTCCCTAGAATCCCAGCCCTTATAGGCCAAGGCCCCGAAAGATTGGACTTGGATGGTTGAGTAGGCAATTCTGATGACCTAACTTGGGGGAAAGTCCTGAAGAAAGGTGCTGCTGCCTAGCCCAGCCCCCACCCTGCCATTACCTATTCACAATGCTGGTGAGCTCCCGCAGCCGCTCTTCGCCTAGCTGTCTGTCCGCCTCACTGGCAGCTGCATCTCGACCCTTCAAAATTGGCAATTCGAAATGCTTCTTGAACTCATGGGCAGTTCCTAAGACAAGAGAAAAGGGAAAATTAAAGCATTAAAGAATGTAAAAAGAGGGAAGACTCGTTCTTTTCCCTCCTCGCTTGTAGTCACGCTGTGCCAGCCACGCACTCCCATGGGGCATGTTTCACAAAATGGAAGAAATCAAGGACTTGCTGCTCATGGCCAGGCAAAGGATGCCAAACCTGTCAAGATCAAGAAACATATGAGTAAAGTGAAGTTTAGAGTTTGTTGGAGCAGATACCTTTATATCTTGGTCATCACATACAAAGAGAAGACAGAGAAACTGAAGCAATCCCTGTCCCTAGGTTTGGCAGTCAAAGAGCTGAAATGAACCTAACACAGTGATCTGAACTATACTAAAATTTTAAAAATTAAAAAAAAAAAAAAGAATGTAAAAAAGGAATGATTATCTCACTGCCAATAATGACAGACTACTTTGTTATAGACCACCTTCCTGTCAAGAACAAAGCTGGACAATTACAGGCAATTTTGTTTGAACGGATCAGAGAGCTAGCAAAGCAAGTGGGGACTGAAAGGCCTCAGAGACAGATTAACATTCAAATACATACCTAATTACATTAAATATAAGTGGACCAGATAATCCAATTAAAAGACAATTGTCAGACTGGATTTTTTTAAGATTTTTTACTTATTTATTCATAGAGACACAGAGAAAGAGAGAGAAGAGGCAGAGATACAGGCAGAGGGAGAAGCAGGCTCCATGCAGGGAGCCCAACGCGGGACTCGATCCTGGGTCTCCAGGATCACACCCCGGGCTGCAGGCGGCGCTAAACCACTGCACCACCAGGGCTGCCCTGGAATTTTTTTTAAAGCCCATCTATAGGCTGCTTGTAAGAGATGAAGTAGCATGAACCAGTGCAATGAATGAATGATACCTGCTACAACAGGTGGATGGATGGATGTACAATGAAGTACTGATACCTGCTACAACAGGTGGATGTGATGGATGAAACATCACATACACTAAGTAAAAGTGAGATGCAAAAGGTCACATACTGTATGGTCCATTTATATGAAATGTCAGAATAGGCAAGTCCACGGAGACAGAGCAGACTGGCGACTGTCAGAGTTTGAGGGAAAGGAGAGATAGGCAGTGACTGCTACTGAGTACTGAGTTTTCTTTTGGCCAGGAATAAAAAAGTCAGGTATCTCACAAATGAGGATCTCCAGTGGCCAATAAATACAATAAAAGGTGTTCAATTTATTCAACATTAGGCAAATGGTATCAGGTATCACCGAAAACCCACCTAATGACTAAAATTTTTAAAAATCTCTCAAGATAAATAGTGGTCATGATAGAGAGCAGAGGTCGGCAAACTACAGCCGTGGGCCAGCCATTTGTTTCTTTAAATAAAGTTTTATTAGAACACAACCACGTCCATTCATTTACATTCTATGGCTGCTTTCTTGCCATAGTAGCAGCGCTGAGTAGACAGTATGGCCTGCAAGTCTAAAATACTATTTAGCCACTTAAGAAAAAATTTGCTGACCCCTGACATAGAGCTACTGGAATTCTCTTATACTACTGGCATAATCACTACTAGAGCTGAACACAGGGATCCCTGGGTGGCGCAGCGGTTTAGCGCCTGCCTTTGGCCCAGGGTGTGATCCTGGAGACCCGGGATCGAATCCCACGTCGGGCTCCCGGTGCATGGAGCCTGCTTCTCCCTCTGCCTGTGTCTCTGCCTCTCTCTCTCTCTCTCTCTCTGATTCATCAATAAATAAAAAATTAAAAAAAAATAAAATAAAATAGAGCTGAACACATGCATAGCATATGACCTAGCAATTCCACTTGCAGGACAGAGAATGCATATTTACACAAAAGAAATGTACATTATGCTCAGGTAAAGACATACAAGAATGTTCACAGCAACATTATTCAAAAGAATGAAAAACTGGAAACTCAACTGTCCATCACCAGAACACACAAAAAATATTATAGTATATTCATAAAAATGGAATAGTATAAGGGGATGTGCGTGGCTCAGTTGGGTTAAGTATCCAACTCTTGATTTCAGCTCAGGTGGTGATCTCAGGGTTGTGGGGTTGAGACCCACATCAGGCTTGTGCTGGGCATGAAACCTGCTTAAGATTCTCTCTCCCTCTACCTTCTGCTCCCCTCTCTCAAAAAACAAACAAAAGAAGAGATTAGTATACAAAGAAAAAAATTAACTGCCAGGAGCAACAACATGGATGAATCTCATAAACATAATGTTGAACAAAAGAAACAGGAATATATACTGTATATTATTTAGCCAAGGAATATATACTGTATTATTCCATTTATATAAAGTCAAAAATAGGCAAAAACCAATCAGGTGTCAGAAGAGTGTGCTTCCCAGGGAAAAGGAGAGAACAGTGATTAGAAGAGGGTGCTGCTAGGAGCACCCGGGTGGCTTGATTGGGAATCTGACTCTTGTTTTGGCTCAGGTCACAATCTTAGGGTACTGGGATCAAGCCCCCACACTGGGCTCCACATTTAGCACGGAGTCTGTTTGGAATTCTTTTTCTCCCTCTCCCTCTGCCCCTTCCCACTTGTGTTCACTTGCTCACTCTCTCTAAATTAGTAAATAAAATATTAAAAAAATGGGGAGGTACTCTACTGCAGAGATGGTGGCAGTAATTGATCTGATAGTGGTTACACCAATGTGTTAACTTTATGAAAATTTTGCTACTTAGCTGGTTCTCATGTAAAGTTCTCTTCCTGAGCACTGGCAAGTTGGGGTGGCACGAACAAACCCTCCCACAGATACTTATGTGCAAGAACTACCTACCTGTGGTTGCTAAAGGCTGGGGGGAAGGGACAACGGAGTTATTGTTTAATGGGTAGCATTTCAATTCTTCAAGATAAAAATAGTTCTGGAGATGGATGGTGGTGATGGCTGCACAACAATGTAAGCATATTTAATGATACTGAGGGACGCCTGGGTGGCTCAGTGGTTAAGCATCTGCCTTGGGCTCAGGGCATGATCCTGGGCTCCCTGCATGGAGCCTGCTTCTCCCTCTGCCTGTGTCTCTGCCTCTCTATGTCTCTCATGAATAAATAAAATCCTTTAAAAAAATGATACTGAACTGTACACTAAAAGGCAGTTAACCAACAAAAACAAAAACTGTCCAAGACCAACTGCCTTAAGGCCAATGCTCTTGTGAGGCAGCTAGGCTGTGATGAGCAAAAATGCCTGGGGTAGTGTTTCCATCCCCAGCTCATTGTCACACCACATTGTGCATAGCCCCTGCCACCTCTGCAGTAGAAAAATAGCTGGACTGGGCCTTGTTGAGTTGTTCAGTAGCACCAAGGTCCCCCCCAATGGCTAAATTACTCCCTGACAAAAGCAGCCTTCCTACAAGAGTGCCTAGTGACCTACATATAACTAACATTCCCTCCTTTCTCTCTTCAGCTAGAGTTACATTCCCAAGGCCAAAGCAAGGCTCCTTTCCAATGTAGCAGACAAGGCTGGTTTCTTACCCAGAATGCCTGAATTAACAAAATGTACCAAGCTGAAATACTCAAGGAGATCATTCTGGATGGGGGTCCCAGAGATAAGCACCCGTCGGCTGGTGTTCAAGCTGTCCAGGGCCTGGTAAGTCTGATTCTCAGAGTTCTTAAGTCTGTGTCCCTGCAAGGAAATTAATTTTCACTTAGGCCTCGGCATGATGTGGAATCCCTCATGATAGCAAAGTCTTGTGTAAACAGGGAAAGAGGAATCATAAACATTACAGGTCCTAGGATCTTGGGAACTGGGTAGAGTGCAACAAGAATGAGAATTTACCTGCTTGCCTAGGGAGAAAAGTCAGGTTCAAGAGAGAGACTGTTAGTTTCCAGACCACCAGTGCTACATCCATAAAGCAAGGATTTCCTAGATTCCATTATCTACCCTCCTTTTCCCCGCCCCAACCTCCAGAGCCTTAGCAGGCTGCCTATCCTCTTCACAGACATTTAGCCATGTTCTAGACTCCTGTTTTCAGGGAATCCTCCTTCCCCATAAGCCAAACCAGCCCAGAACCTCCGGAGCCAGATGCCTTCTGGATTGGTCTACAGGCCATCTCTCAGCTGTGAGAGCTAAAGGGACTTGGCCCAGGCTCCTCCTTCCCTCTCCCTGCAGAATCCACAGCTCATATACCTAAAGAGCCTCTCCCGGGATCCCTGGGTGGCGCAGCGGTTTAGCGCCTGCCTTTGGCCCAGGGCGCGATCCTGGGGAACCAGGATCGAATCCCACGTCGGGCTTCCGGTGCATAGAGCCTGCTTCTCCCTCTGCCTGTGTCTCTGCCTCTCTCTCTCTCTCTGTGTGTGTGTGACTATCATAAATAAATAAAAAAAGTTTAAAAAAAAAAAAAAAAAGAGCCTCTCCCTGCCTCCTTTTGCAGCTGTTCCCCAATCCCTATTCTCCCTGTCACCCATCCCTCATATACACCACTGTTTTATCTCTCTTTTTTAAGCCTTTTTCAAGAGGGTTGTAAAGGACCCTATTATCTTCCCTCTTTCCCCAAGAACCACATGGGCAAGATCAGGTCTGTGCCTCTTCCATCCACAGGCCCCATTTCAGCCTGTACTGAGCAAGACATTCAAAATGCAATCACCAATGAAAGAATGAACAAGTCAGCATGCCCCCCCTCTGGTCAGCCTTGTACAATGGAATTAAACACAGACTCTTTACTGAACCTCCTGTCTCTAGGATCAGGTCCAAGCTCATTACTTTAGCATTTCTCAGTAAGACCCCAACTAACTTCTCTGACAATTCTCCACAGCTGGTCTTAGTCCAAGAAGCTATAACTCTTCATGCTGGATTTCCTTAGGTCTCTTTGCCCATGCCATTTCTCTGCCCAGAATTCTCTCCCACAGGCCAATTCCTCAAAGGTCATCTCCTTTGCAAAGCCTTCCTCAATGACCCCAGCTCGTTGGTCTCTCCCACTTCCTCACTCCTATGGCGCTCCGTACATAATAGTTGTTTGCTGAATCTTTTCAAAGTGCCAGGCACTGTACTAATAGGAAGCACTTCCCTTATATTCTCTTCTGTAATCCAGATAACAATCAGATGAGTGGGAATTGTAATACCTATTTTAGAGAAAATGAAGGTCAGAAAGGTGAACAGTTTTCCAAAATCACACTGGTAGTAAATAGCAGAACTAGGATTTGAACTCAGGTATGTGTGGTTCCAAGCACTTGTACTACTCTGTCTCTCATCTACTGCTATATATACTAGAGACTAATCATACTCTACTATACTTATAAATCTTTTTTTTTAATTTTTTTTTTTTATTTATTTATGAGTCAGAGAGAGAGAGAGAGAGAGAGAGAGAGGCAGAGACATAGGCAGAGGGAGAAGCAGGCTCCATGCACCGGGAGCCTGACGTGGGATTCGATCCCGGGTCTCCAGGATCACGCCCTGGGCCAAAGGCAGGCGCTAAACTGCTGCGCCACCCAGGGATCCCCATACTCTACTATACTTAATCTCCTCAGCTAGACAGGAACTTTTTTTTTTTTTTAATTTTTTTTTTAATTTTTTTTTTTTTTATGATAGCCACAGAGAGAGAGAGAGAGAGGCAGAGACATAGGCAGAGGGAGAAGCAGGCTCCATGCACCGGGAGCCCGGTGATGTGGGATTTGATCCCAGGTCTCCAGGATCACACCCTAGGCCAAAGGCAGGCGCCAAACCGCTGCGCCACCCAGGGATCCCTAGACAGGAACTTCTTAAAGCAGAAATCATGTCGGGCGGCCCCGGTGGCTCAGCGGTTTAGCGCTGCCTTCAGCCCAGGGTGTAATCTGGAGACCCGGGATCGAGTCCCACATCGGGCTCCCTGTATGGAGCCTGCTTCTCCCTCTGCCTGTGTCTCTGCCTCTCTCTGTCTCTCATGAATAAATAAATAAAATCTTAAAAAAAAAAAGAAAAAAAAGAAAAAGAAACCATGTCAGATTTGCCTCTATATAATTTGGTGCATAGGACAGAAAACTGTTCAGTAAATGTCTGTTGAATGAAATGAATGAATGAATAATCAGTATTGCTATTAAAGAAGAATTAGGCATAGAATTTCAATCTTTAAAACTGACTGCATGGGGCAGCCCGGGTGGCTCAGCGGTTTAGCGCCGCCTTCAGCCCAGGGCTTGATCCTGAAGACCCAGGATCGAGTCCCACGTCAGGCCCCCTGCATGGGGCCTGCTTCTCCCTCTGCCTGTGTCTCTGCCTCTCCCTCTGTCTCTCATGAATAAATAAATAAATAAAATCTTAAAAAAATAAAAAAATGACTGCATGTTGTATACCTAAAACTAGTGCAATGTTATATATCAATTACATCTCAAAAAATATTTAAGACATCCAAAACAAATTAAAAAACTAAAAATGACTAGAGGCTATAAGCACTAGCCCTGAAGGAGAGAAGGCTCAGATCTGGAGCCCAAGAGGGAAATGAAACTTGTGAGGAAATTACCCAAAAGACCCTAGGGAAATAGGTGTCAACAACTGGGTCCCCCTAAACTGAAGCTCCCTGAGGGGAGGCATCATGGGACCCCCAGGACCTGACACATAATAGGCACTTAATAAATAATCCAGTAAATGAACTGAGCTGACACATTATCCTTGTGGGTCTCTGTGGAAGGGAAAGCCAATCCCAGCTCCTTATGAGAATACCCAGACTTCAGACCCACCTCCTTCCACTATCACCCAGAGATTTAAAACCCAAACTCTCTGGAGTGGCTGGCTGGTTCAGTCAGAGGAATGTGCTCTTCTTGATCTCATGGTCATGATTTCAAGTCCCACACTGGGTTTAGAGATTGCTTAAAAATAATATTTTATAGAAGGAGAAACAGGCATCCCTGTGGGGATCCTGATGGGGGACTCGATTTCAGGACCCCAAGATCACACCTGAGCCAGATGCTTAACCACTGAGCTAGCCAGGTGCCCCTCTTTTTTTTTTTTTTCAAGTAGGCTCCACATCCTGTGCAGAGCCCAATGAGGGGCCCAAACTCATGACCCTGAGATTAAGACCCAAGCTGAGATCAAGAGTTGACGCTCAACCAAGTGAGCCACTCAGGTGCCCCAAAAACAAAATCTTAAAAATAAATAAATAAATAAAACCCAAACTCTGACAATTCAGCAAATCAAATATTTGGCCAGATGAAAAGTTGCCAGAGCTCTTATTAATAAGCTGCTGCTGAATTTCAGTTCTGGCAGAGTTCTTCACTTATTCTTTCTGAAAACAATAAACAATGCCACAATTAAATACCACTTTTCTCTCTGACACATGAGCCCTACGAGCAATATTCTTGTTTTTTATGTATTTCCCCACCATGTTTCTTCTGACCTGCTGTGTGTTCTAGCTCTTCTAAAGGAACATATATGGATCTGGATAAGGCACACAGGGCCAGTCCTCCCATACCTAAGCCAGACTTCCCACACCAAGTTTTGGGTTATATCCAAGGGATAAGAGCCAGGTCTTAAAATCTCAGGCCTGGATTCAAGTCCCACCTCACTTGGTCCTGACAGGGGGAAACTGGGCAAGTCATCACACTTCTCCTAACCTCTAAAACTGAGATGATGATGATAATGACAATGTCAATCCCTCACCTATTCATCTACTTTACAAAATGCTTCCATAGATCTCTCTTGATCTGGATCATATTCTTTTCAGGTTGACCCTATGCCATCTAGTACACAGAAGTAACTGAGACCTTGAGCAGTCTCACCTGCACAGTATCCTTATAAGTGGCAGCCAAGGCTGACCCCAAGTCTTCTGACTTGCCCTAACTCACACTACTATAGGGATAAGAAGATTTTGTGTGCCAGAGAGAAGCACTGGAGGTACTGGGAGGAAGCACTGTGGGTACTGGGAGAAGGAAAGCCTGGGGCAGCATCTTCCCTCTCCAGGGTCCAAACCTGAGAAAGTCCTCTTAGAGTAAGCTATCTTTCCAAACTGGCTTCCTCATATCTCTCACAATTGACAAACTGCTGATGAAAATAGGTAGATGTGGGGTGCCTGGGTGGTTCAGTCAGTTAAGTGTCTCTCTTCAGCTAAGGTCATGATCCCGGGGTCCTGGGATTAAGCCCCGCGTTGGGCTCCCTGCTCAGCAGGAAGTCTGCTTCTCCCTCTTCCTGATGCTCACGCTCTCTAACTTGCACTCTCCCCGTCTCTCTCTCTCATAAATAAATAAATAAATAAATAAATCTTTAAAAAAATAAAAAAGGTAGATGAGTAAATGGGAGGGCCAGGATGCTGCAATGTGGCAAGAAGCAGCCTGGTCCCTTGTGCCCTGCAGAGTCAGCTCAGAAAGCAGGACAGAATGAGAAAGAAACACTACAGAGCAGAAGGAAATCTAGATTGGCCACGGCCTTGAACTTCATAGGGTTATCATACATGTAACCCACCTCAACCTGCTAAATCCTTTATTCTTACCAGAAAGAACAGTCCATCAAAGTGTTAGAAGTTGATACACATGCCCAACAATGACAGACTCTTCATTAAAGACAAAAGCACAATAAGGAAAGAGATCATAACTAGCAAGCATGGCATCCCAAAAGTCCCTTAGATATTGAGCTAATCCATAGTTTCCAGAGCACAGTCAAGCTTGCCAAACAGCTGACAAAGGGGACCAAGTCTTTCAGCCACCCCTCCACTAAAGCCCCAGGGGTGTGCAGAGTGGCCTTCACTCTTCCCAAGAGGCGCAATGATAGCAGCCTCAGAGTACCTAAGCACCCTGAAAACCTGGAGAATTCTTTATAATGGGAAGCTCCCAGTCACCCTCATTCCTTTCCAAGTAGTAGCATCTCTACCACCATTCATGCATTGTGGTGGAAAAGGCTAGAAAATAATTATTACCATGTTTCTCTTTGTCCCATACAATTTATACAGACTATAAGGTGTATGGACTGTCCACACTAGACTTCCCTGTTTCTGTTCACATGCATCTCCCCAGCCTCGAACAAAAAAATAACAGGGCCTGGATGGCTCAGCCTGCATGGCTCAGCGGTTTAGCGCCACCATCAGCCTAGGGCGTGATCCTGGAGACCTGGGATCAAGTCCCATATCAGGCTCTCTGCATGGAGCCTGCTTCTCCCTCTGCCTGTGTCTGTCTCTCATGAATAAATAAATAAATAATCTTAAAACAAAGCAAAACAAAAAAACCAAAAACCAAAAACCAAAACCAGAGTCTTATGACAATTACCAAAGTCTTATGACATACCAGGCACTGTGTGAAGAGCTTTCCCTCATTCACCTCATTTAATCCTCACAATAATCCCATGAATATTATTTCAAGGATTATTATAAATATTATTATCCCACTTTACTAACTCAGAAACAGAGGCTCAGGTGGTTTATTTTTTTTAAAGATTTTATTTATTTATTTATTCATGAGAGACACAGAGAGAGAGAGAGAGAGAGAGAGAGGCAGAGACATAGGCAGAGGGAGGAGCAGGCTCCATGCAGGGAGCCTGACATGGGACTCGATCTCTGGTCTCCAGGATCACGCCCTGGGCTGAAGGCAGCACTAAACCACTGAGCCTCACCGGGGCTGCCCCGCTCAGGTGGTTTAGCAACGAGTCAAAGTCATTTTACTGGTAATTACAAGAGCCAGAATTTGAATACAAGTCTCTCTGACTCTAGAACCTATTCCTTTAAACACTGTACTGTGTCTCTCCACCCATCCAAATCCCTCCCATCCTTCAAAGTATTTCCTTGGTCTGAGAATACTGACTGAAGGCAACAAAACCAAATAGCCCATAGTACCTCACCCTCCTTGGGAGTTCCAAGTAATGCTTAATCCCTATTGGTAGGTTGACGTCAAGGGCTCTCCCTCTCACTGTGTCCTCTAAGGCAACAAGCTCTGTCCTTAATATTCCCCAGAGACTGGGATGCCTGGGTGGTTCAGTTGGCTGAGTATCTGCTTTCATCTCCATCATGATTTCGGGGTTCTGGGATCGAGCCCAGCATCGGGTTCCCTGCTCAGAGGGGAATCTGTTTCTCTCCCTCTGCTCCTCCCCTTGAATCATCTCACTCGTGCTTTCTCAAACAAATAGAACCTTAAAAAATATATACATATGGACACCTGGGTGGCTCAGTGCTTGAGCATCTGCCTTCAACTCAGGGTGTGATCCCGGGATCCGGGATGGAGTCCTGCACTCGGCTCCCTGTGAGAAGCCTGCTTCTCCCTCTGCCTATGTCTCTGTGTGTGTGTCTCTCTCTCATAAAAAAATACATACGTCTTTAAAAAAAAACATTCTAAAAATAAATCTATATATATATGTCATATTATATACATACATACATATATTCCCCAGTAACTGATACAGCCCTTAGATGACAGTTCTTAGGACATTTCAACACTTTTTCCTACCACCCAGACTGCTGGGAGCCAAGTACCTCATCACATATGACCAGTCCAACACTTCCTTTCTGGAGGACTCCAACATGAAGGCGGAAAGTCTCATAGGAAATGATGAGGATGGGAGAAGGCACTCGGACTCCACGCTGGTTCATGAATCCTTCTACAATAGAAAACATGTCAAGGGAAAAAATCTAGAATATCTTAAAGAAAAAGAGTTTGCCGATTCTTTAATTTTGCCTGGAAATAACTATCTCCACTATTTTCCATGGGAATTCTCTTCCACCCCCCTCATTGCCCTCAGCCTGCTGGCCATCAGTGAGCATATATACAAGAAAGGAGCAAGTTGTATGGAAGAGTACAGCCAACTCTATTAAGGCTCCATACCTAGCTTTTGGTCTATCTCGTCCTTAGAGCCTCCGTCAATGGCCAGAGGTTGGATCCTCCCTCCAAGCCATTTCCCGACTTCATTGTACCAGTTCTTCACCAGGCTGGAGGGTGACACCACCACTGCCTTGTCAATTTCTGGTTTGCACTCTGGACTCTGGCGCAAAAGCGTCCATATCAACGTGATGCACTGCAGCGTCTTGCCCAGGCCCATCTCATCAGCCATGATGCAGCCGTGGCTGCCAGGGATACGCCGACTGGTGACACACTCCCATAGGAACTTTACTCCCTGGGGAATAACAGCATTCAGGCCACTTTGGTACCCACACTGGTGCTGCCCCAGGGATGGCAGCCTCCCATCCCATACCTCTTTCCCCCCAGTCCCTTTTACCTCTCTCTGATGAGGCCGCAAGACCTTACTGAGAATAGGATCCACAACCACATGAACAGGGAGTTTTTCCCTAAGAAAACACAGCAAAGAAAACATGTAGCTCAGACATGTGCAAGGATACGCCCTTAGGAAGTTGTATCCTGCTGACCCAGAGGCCACAGAGGCAGCTGCCTAAGAGAGGACTTTTGTGGCCTGATAATCATACCATAGCAAATTTTTGCTCTAGGAGTTAGAAAGTGAGGAGAGGGTTCCCTATGTCATCAATCCCTCCAGCTTCCCTGAGCAAGCTTGGCAAGAAGATGAACACCCACCAACTAAACATGCCCACAAACTCTTTGCTACACATTCTCCTTCCCCACCTAACCCACTCTCTGGATGGTGGTACAGTGGTCATGACAGCACTCTGAATACATGCCAGTCCCAAGGAAAAAAATCACACCAAAATGCCCTCTGCCCTTCCAGGTACGTGCACTTAACAGAAGACTAGACCTGCCCAAGAAATACCAATGTACATACTTGTCAAGCTTCATCTGGTCATGGGCGCTCAGTGGGGGAGGCTCGTACAAAACCAAGGCACCTTCTTCCAAGGGGTCATGGAGGGCCCGGCGGACCCCAGCCCTTTTGAGGCCCAATGCCCGAAAGCCCAGGGGACCTAGAAACCAACAATCTGTCACCTGAGCCTCTGTATTGAAGAGATCACTAGGCCCAGCTCAAATGCCTATCCTTCACATAACCTTTCCTAAGCTTGCACATGACCTTCTCTCTTCCAGAACCTCTCCAAACCTAGCTGGGCACCTCTATCTATTATCCTAGTCTGCCTCAGATTAGCGTTTTTCACATCTTACTTATCCCATTTAACTATAAACTTGTGGAGGGCCAGGTCTTGTTCATCTCAAATCAATCCTAGAAAGGTCTAAAACTCAAAGAGGCCTTTGAAGATGAAGAACTCTTAGGAGTTGGCCTCCTCCCTCCCCAGCCCGTTTTAGCACTATGCTAGGTCTTACACAGGCCAGGGAAAAACTCTGTGGAACCCAGGCCTCAGTCAACCTCAGAAACAAGATGCTACTAAATTCACTCAGACTGAATGAAGCCTGGGCCCATCAGCCACCAGGGCCCGCCCCCAGGAGCTTCCCAAGTATTGGCATATCCCACCAAGAGGAGGAGGGGCAGTTAGTCCTGGCAGCTCTTGCTGAAGCTATCAAACACAACCTTCATGCAGGCCTCTGGAGTGTTACCCCACACATTGTCACCACTGGGCTGGCATCTTCAATTCCAAGGTAAGCGTATATTCACAAAAACAGAGGTTTTAAATTATTCAGATACATTCAAACATGATTGATTCAAAAAACAGAAAAGTCTCCATTTTTACCTTGATAATTTGGAATGGGGATTTTAAAAGGCTTTGACAAAATGCTTCGAATAAACGCTTCCTAAAAAAGAAACAGGGATTCAGGACTGATTAGAGATGTTCTAGGATATTTTTACAAATGCAGTCTAAAATGCCTATTTAGGGGTACCTGGGTGGCTGAGTCAGTTGAGCATTTGACTCTTGGTTTCAGTCGGGCCATGATCTTGGGGTCGTGGATCAAGCCCCACATCAGGCTCTGTGCTCAGTGGAGAGTCTGCCAGAAATTCTCTCTCCTCCCCTCCCTCTCTCCCTCTCCTACTTGCACACACTTTCTTGCTCTCTCTAAAGTAAGTAAACCTTAAAAATAATTTTTTTAGGGATCCCTGGGTGGCGCAGCGGTTTGGCGCCTGCCTTTGGCCCAGGGCGCGATCCTGGAGACCGGGGATCGAATCCCACGTCGGGCTCCCGGTACATGGAGCCTGCTTCTCCCTCTGCCTGTGTCTCTGCCTCTCTCTCTCTCTCTCTCTGTGTGACTATCATAACTAAAAAAAAAAAAAAAAAAAATTTTTAAATAAAATGCCTATTTTTAAAAAAATTTTTTTAAGATTTTTATTTATTCATGAGAGACAGAGAGAGAGAGACAGACAGACAGAGACAGAGACAGAGACAGATACAGGCAGAGAGAGAAGCAGGCCCCATGCAGGGGGCCCAATGTGGGACTTGATCCCGGGGCTTCAGGATCACCCTGGGCCGAAGGCAGGCGCTAAACCACCGAGCCACCCAGGGATCCCCCTAAAATGCCTATTTAAAGGTAATACATTCAGAGCATTATATTTTGATTACATCTCACTCAGATGCATCTAGAACAGAAGGAAATGTACTCCATTATTAGGTTATTAGGTTTTATACAACAGTTTTCATCTTTAAGGCTTTACATACAATTCTACAAATACTCAGGGACAGCAAAGTACCACTGGCAAGTGCCCAGCTTCCGTCAGCCACAAGGCTTAGACTCGTTTGTTCATAAAAGGCCATGCCAACAAGGACAACTAACTATTCCCTAGGGTACAGCACCTTAAGAAGAAAGCACCACACACTTACCCAACCCCAGTACTAACAACTCCAATGTCTGGATACAACCACTCTCCTACAGGGCTACATCTTCCCAGGCATACATCACATTTCTTTTGTTGTAACAGTTCTGCCTATTGCATCTAATTACTACATCAGCCTCCTTGGGAACTAACTAGACCTTCAAAAAATAGCAGCAGTAACAGGAACAGTATTATTATTAAATAATATTAACAACAGCAAAAATGACAACAGTCATGATGACTATAACAGTGTATAACAGGTGCAGTGCTAAGCACTCGAGATGCCCGCATTCAGGCTGCCATTGAATCCTCACTACCAGCACTATGAGGCCCATTATTACTGGTATCTCCACTGTACCAGATGGGCATATTGAGACTGAGTGGTTAAGTCACTGTCCCCAGTCACAGGGCCATGACGGGTGCAGGACTTTCCTGGTTTCCAGGACCCTTACTTTAACCAGTGGGCAGTATGGCCTCCTAATCCAACCTGTTTAAGTACAGCCATATGGATCAGCCCAGAGTCAGCATCTTCTTGCCATGGGAAAGCACAAGAGAGGGAACATGAGAAAGAGGATAGGAGAAGGCCAAAAAATCACCAAAAGAAAAATGGGACAAGGGTGCCAAGAAGTAGACATACATAGGTCGTAGAGAAGAGTGGCCTTGCTGCCTCCACCTCAGGGCCTACAGAAGCCTCTGTGCCAGCACCTCAGCCTGGAACCAGCACTGGACTATGGGGCTGGGGCTGAAGAGCAGGCAGGGGAGTCCAAGCACCAGCTCCTGGGGTAACTCTGACAGCTCCCATCAACATTCTGGTCTTCTGGTCTATAGATCTCTGAGCTCTTTGGGGAATTACAATGGTCTGTGAACCTCTACAAAACAAGAGCTGAAACCCAAGAAAGCAAGGAGAAAATAAGAACAGAAACCCTAAAGGTAGTTTTAATGTAAATACATTATTATTGGAAAAAGAAATAATGAAAAATATTACCCTCAAGCAAAATGGTAGTTTAACAAGGAAAAAGCAAACCTATCTTGCCCTGAACTTTGTACCTTTTTATTCCGACCCATTTCTACAAAGATTATAAATTTCTAGAAACTCAGCGTACTTTTTTAAGATTTTATATATTTGAGAGAGAGACAGAGAGCATGAGCCTAGAAGGAGAGGGAGAAGCAGGCTCCCTACTGAGTCGGGAGCCCGATGCAGGGCTCAATCCCAGGACCACGACATGAGTCAAAGGCAGACACTTAACTGACTGAGCCGCCCAGGCCCCCAGAAACTCAGTGTACTTTAAATAGGAAAAATATAATTAATATATTTGATAATCTACTAGAAGATAGAAAAATAATGTGGAGAACTGACCATGACATAAATAACATGATGGGGGAGGGGGATCAAAGAAAGGCCCAAATTGTTTGCCTATTTCTTTGCAGCTGGATGAAATCTTATATTGACTATTTTTAATTACTGTGATTATTCTATCTATGAATGGCAATGATAATGAGAAGCTTGTATATGAACAATGCTAACGCAAAGCCACCCTTAAGTCTAAAGAGAGGAAAAGGATGGGGCACCTGGGTGGCTGCTGGTTGAGTGTAGCTTCTTGATTTCAGCTCAGGTTGTGATCTCAGGGTCTTGGAGTCACTGCATTGCATCTTTTGCATTGTCACTGCATCATCTGCATCATCAGGCTCCACCCTCAGCAGGGAGTCTGCTTCTTTCCTTCTCCCTCTGCCCCTCCCCTAGCTCTCGCATGCATGCTCTCTCAAATAAATTAATTAAACAAACAAATAAGGAAAGGAAAGAGAATTCCTATCTAATTTGGCTTCAATACTAAAACTGAAGTATTATTTTTTAAAGTTTTTTTTTTTTTAGTAATCTCTACTCCCAACATGGGGCTTGAACCTATAACCCCTGAGATCAAGACTGTCATGCTCCACTGACTGAGCCAGCCAGGCGCCCCCAAAAAAGGAAATATTATTTTCAAAATTGTCAACATAGAAGGCTAGATTTGAGGCTCTGAGTAGCCAAGAATTTAATTTAAAAAGCAAGACTTTGGGGACACCTGGGTGGCTCAGTGGTTTGGCGTCTACCTTAGGCTCAGGGCGTGATCCTGGGGGCCCGGGATCAAGTTCCGCGTCAGGCTCCCTGCGTGGAGCCTGCTTCTCCCTCTGCCTGTGTCTCTGCCTCTCTCTTTCTCTGTCTCTCATAATAAATAAATAAAAATTAAAAAAAAAAAAAAAAGGCAAGACTTTGAACTATAAGCTTGTGCGACCACTGTGGCAGAATGAGCATCCCTGGCCAAAAACATGAGGACACAGCCTACAAGACTTACCATGGCCAGCCTCCTGAAATCTGGTCTCATAAGATGGGCAGAGGCATGGGAAAGAGCATGCTCTTTCTTTATTTAGTTATGGAAAACTCATACCCTCCTTTCCTTCTGATAGAAGGGGGAGAGCAACCACCTTCCCCACCAAGGTCAAAGGTTCCCTTTTCTGGACGTTCACTCTATCAGTTCTGCCCCATGTCTCCTGTATCTCAACCTCTCCCTCTCCACTGGGTCTTTCTCATCAGCATTTAAAACAAGTTTAACTCTCTCCTGTCTTATAAACAAAAATTCCTTTGAGGCCCCTGGGTGGCTCAGTCGGTTAAGCATCCGACTCTTGACTTCAGCTCAGGTCATGATCTCAGGGTCCTGGGATGCAGCTCCATGCTCGGCAGAGAGTCTGTGATTCTCTGTCCCTCTCCCCCTGTGCACACACTCTCTCTCTCTAAAATAAATAAATTTTGGGACGCCTGGGTGGCTCAGTGGTTGAGTGTCTGCCTTTGGCTCAGGATGTTATCCTGGGGTCCTGGGATCGAGTTCCACATTGGGCGCCCCACAGGGAACCTGCTTCTCCCTCTGCCTATATCTTTGCTTCTCTGTGTCTCATGAATAAATAAATAAAATCTTTAAAAAATAAAATTTTAAAAAACAAAAGCAAAGATTCCTTTGACCTCTTATCTCCTCCCCTTCAAACTTCTAGAAAGAGTTGTCTGTCTCCCCTTTTTAATCTTCCACTCCTCTGAAATGACTCTAAGATCACCAATGGCCTACATGACCTAAATTCCAGTGGACGTGTTTCTATCCTTATCTGGCTAGACAAAGCTGGTTATTCTTCTCAAATATTCTCTGCCTTTGACTACCATGACACCACTTTCCCACTATTCTGCCTCTCTAGGACCTCATGCTCAGTCCCCTGATAAGCTCTTCTTTGTCTACTTAACCTCCTTAAATGTCAGTGTTCCTCAGGGCTTGCCCCTCAGCATCTCTGACTACACTCACCTTGACACTCCAAAAGACTTTGGAGGAGTCAACCATCATCTCTATGCTAGCGACCCCAAATCTATTTCCAGTGCCTACCTCCCTCCTAGGCTCCACAACTACCCATATTTGCAACCATCCCCAAACCTAAATATCCTATCTTACAAGGCTTCAAACTCAACACATTTATGACTAAGTGCTCATCTCCAGGGCTACACCTTATGATTTTTGTAGGCCTGAAGCACTTTTGCCTTTCAGGCCCCTTCCTCCACAGCTTTCACACAGGCTGTCCCCTCTAGCTAGAACATTGCCCACTATTTTTTACCTGGCTGACTCCTCACATCCTTGAGGACTCAACCTAATTGGCACATCCCTCAGATTCAGGTATTTCACCAACTTCCAGACTGTTAGACCCCCTGTTGTATAACACATTGCACTTGCACTTATGTCATATACTTACACGGAACTACACATCTTTTTGTTGTGGTTTTAAGATTTATTTGAGAAAAAAAACGAAAGCATGCATGCAAGGGGAGGGGCCAAGGGAGAGCGTAAATCTCAAACAGAATCTGCTTAGCATGGAGCCTGATGTCATGACCCTGAAATCATGACCTGAGCTGAAACCAAGAACTCGGCACCGAGTTACTCAGGTGCCCCATACACATCATTTTTAAAGGCTTAATAGTTAACTACATAAATGCATTTAATACATTAAACAATGTTATCACTTAGTGAATTATATAGAGTTCAACTATCACAAAAGGGATGATGAAGATAAATCAGGATAGTGGTTACCTGTCAGAATGCGAAAAGGGATGACTTTTTTTGGGGGGGGATTATGATTTGATGATATTCTAGGGCAGGATGGTGGGTTCACAGGTGTTTATTCTGTGTTTTATATCTCCCATGTTATATACATATTCCTTTGTATTTATCAAGTTTTATGTAAAAATTTTAAAATGTTTCCTGAATGTACAAATAACTAACGTCCATTACATATTCCTATCAACATATTTGCATTTTCCTTCAAAACGTCCTTATAGGGGGATCCCTGGGTTTGGCGCCTGCCTTTGGCCCAGGGCATGATCCTGGGGACCTGGGATCGAGACCTGTGTCAGGCTTCCTGCACAGACCCTGCTTCTCCCTCTGCCTGTGTCTCTCTCTTTTTGTCTCTCATGAATAAATAAATAAAATCTTTAAAAAAAAAACAAAAAACAAAACATCCTTATAAAGTAAAAACAGACTCCTGTGTCTCCCCCACTCTACCACAGTACTTCACTTGACACTAGATGTGTGGGATTTCCACACACAAGAAATTATTCAGTACCACCTCTGTGTCCTACAATTTAACTCAATTCTGACATTATCTACCTAGAGTCAGCATCAGATCCCACAAGTTAGGGGCTCAGTCCCACATGCCTCCCTCCACCACTTCAGACATCAATTCCAAATCCAGGTTGCTCCCTATGCTTTTGACCAACAGGCTATAAATCAGAGGGTCCCAACCCCTCCTAGGATTCAATTAATTTTCTAGAGCAGCTCACAGAACTCAGGAAAAGTTTACTTGCTAGATTAACAGTTTACCAAAAAGACTATAAAAGGATATGCACAGCCAGATGAAGAGACACATAGAGCAAGGTCTGGAAGAGTCCTAAGCACAAGAGTTTCTGTTCCTGTGGAGTCTGGGGCGGCCACTTCCTGGCACATGGACGAGCGCTTGTTCACCAACTCAAAAGCTCTCCAAACCTTGATCATTTGGGGGTTTTATGGAGGCTTCATTACACAGGCATTAAATACTAGCCACTGGTAGGTTGGTTCCCCTGGCAACCAGCCACAAGGTTAGTTGCTTCACAAATAAAATCTCAGGGCAGCCCGGGTGGCTCAGCGGTTTAGCGCCACCTTCAGTCCAGGGCGTGATCCTGGAAACCTGGGATAGAGTCCCACATCCGGCTCCCTGCATGGGGCCAGCTTATCCCTCTGCCTCTCTCTCTCTCTGTCTCTCATGAATAAATAAAATCTTAAAAAAAAAAAAAATCCCATTAACATAAACTCAGGTGTGGTTGAAATGGTTTTGCTTTTGTTTTTGTTTTATATATAAATAGTAAAAGACATCTTTACTGCTTTATCACCTAAGAAATTCCAAAGGTTTTTGGAGCTCCGTGCCAGAGCTCAATACCATTCTCCTCAGAAAGTTTAGTGGAAAAAGCTTTGGTGAAGCTAAGCAGATCTGACTAGTTTGTAATTCTGGGCAAATTACTTAACCCCTCTGAGACTCAACTTCTGCATCTTAAAACATGAGTTACATAAGATGATGCATAGAACCTGCCATAGTAAACATCATTTTTTATTTTACTAGAGGAAACACGTGAAAGCTGTAGGACTCCGACACTTCTTAAAGCCATATGCTGAGTGAGAGTCTGAGCTGGCATGAGGATCCTGGGTGGAACACCCTGCCACGGCCTTCCCTTTCCTATACCCTCAGGTCCTCAAGAATCCGAGCCACCGGAATCCGGTGCCCAAATAACAAGGGAGACTCCAAGTCAGGCACACATTTTGAAAAGGTCAGGCCTCTTCCAGGTTATTGAGGCTGTGGTTAGACCCAAAGCCTCCACAAAAGTCTGTCTATGGGGTAGAAGCCTCTCTTGACAAAACAAGAAAGGTGCCTCCATAGGGCGCACACCTTCATCAGCAGGCTGCAATTCTGACTTACATGTTGACTACTATCCAAGGAGGGCGGTCGATTGGTTAGTTGAGTCAAAGGTTTCCGAAAAGGAGACAGGAAACACTCCTGGCTCTGAGTCCCACTGCTGGATTTCCGTTTCTTGGGAGTCTAGAAGAGTATTGGGGAAGACGAGTGAAGTCTAGATGACCACAGAGTTCACCACAGTGGCAATTAACATTTAAAACGTTTATTAAATGCCAGGCACTATGCTAAACTCTTCACGTATATTATCATGTATCATCTTCACAGCAATCTTCATAGCCATCTTATGATGTTTATTATTATTATATTTATTTAGTAGGTGAGAAAACTGGAGGTTAATGAGGTTACAGAACTTGTCTAATCTGAAGAGGGGCACTGGACAAAGTGAATAAAGAAAGCCAGTCAGCCCACACTGGAGCAGTGATGTACCTCACACTGAAAGGATTTTCAGAAGCAAACAGCACCATTTATGACCCAGCTGCACCAAGTGCTGCCCCAAGTTCAAGTCTGAGACCCACATAAGTAGCAAGAGGCAGCCTTGTTCCTTACAGGGAGAGGGACCCCCCACCTCCCCCACTGCCCCCGGCACACCAGCAGTGGTGCAACTACAGAGCAAGACCCCATAGAAACATCAAGCAAGCTTGTAGCACCTTGCCAAGGTATTTGAAGCTTCAGTGATCCTATAGGACACACCTGAAACAAACATCAGCCCCTTCACCTCTCACATACAGTCCCTGCCCAAAACTGCCTTCTAGATCTTCCTTAGCTAATCCCTTCCTCCGAAGTTCCAGTGGCTAAACCACTTACTTCTTGAACTACTCTTTCTTTCTGAAGTATATGCTGCATTATCCTATTGATATGTGTTTACATAGGTCCTACGCACAGCCAGCCCCAGAAAGCCTCAAAAGCAGGGAACAGAGCACAGGACCCAATCCACAGCAAAAGTACAGCCAGCTTGTTGCCACTGGTGAGCCATTTTTTTCCAGGGGAGCCAAAAGGCCCAACCCAATCTGTTCTTTTGCTTGGGAATCCCTTTGTACCAGAAAAATTGGGGCTACATTAGCTTCTGTAAACACTTTGAAGACAAAAGATTTTTTTTTTTATTTTGTTCAATGCCTGACACAGAATAAGCACTAAGTAAAAGTTTACTGAAAGGGGCTTCTAGAGGTAAGTAGGCTCATTCCATGAAACCCCAGAAACCAAGCCCAGGATTCCTTTCTGCCCAAACAGCCCTGTCCTATCTCCCAGAGGGCAGAGTACTCACCACTGTCCCAGGCTGCCAGTCTTCATCATCACTAGGTCTGCCTTCTGGTTTTCTCTTGGCCAGCTGGCTAGGAGCTAAGCTCTTCCTCTGTAAGGGGAAAACGGAAGCTGAGCACCCGCAGCCCGAGCCTATTAGACCCAGACACAAGGCTACCTACAGTCTCCCTTAGGCCATACTTACCATCCTGGGCTTAGGAGCATGAAACGTCAAGTACCCATCAACCAAAGGTCAAAGGCACCCAGCAGCTGAGAGCGCAGAACCAGCGCGGGTTTAAGCGATGTGCTCTATTACTGAAAGCACGGGCTGATTAAAGAGGGGGCATGGGGCACGGGTGGAGGGGATCCAGCCAGGGCCCAGAGTTCAGGCCCACACTGTGAGCGTCGGTCGCCAGTTACTGAGGCGGGAGAGCAGGCCCAGAAGTATCCAAGCAAAGGAGAGCAAAAGCCTGGGATGCGGGGAAGAGGCAGAGTGGAGCCGGGGTAGTGGTCGCGACGGTAGGGAGCAGTTGGGGGACGGGGTAGAAGTCACGGGCCGGGGAGAGGGCCCGGTGAAACCCCGAGGCCTGCGGAGGGCGAGGCGCCAGTCTGAAGCGGTTGTCCCAGGTCCGGAGCGCGGAAGCCAGGCCCGGACTGGGGGAGGCCGAGCAGGGGTCCAGGCAGGGCAAGTAAGAGAACCCGCGCCCGGGAGGGGAATACCGGGGAGAGCCGGGGAGAGCCGCAGAAGCGAGGCCGCGCCCCAGCACTCCCGCCAGAACCCTCCTCTCCCTAAAGCGCGCGTTAACAGCCGCCCGGACTCCGCGGCCCCGCCAGGCCCAGTGAATCGAACCTCCCGCGGTGCTGCCGCCGCGACACCCATTGGCTGCGTTCGATGCGTTCGGCGCTCGCGACCCGGGGAAGGGGGCGGGCCTGGCGCTGCGGCCTCCGCGGCCCGCGGCGGAGAAGGGGCTAAACCCACCCGCGAGGAGGTGGGACTTGGCGGGGTGGGCGGGGCCGGCAGAGGCGCGAGCGGTTGGGGGAGGTGGGCGGGGCGGACGGGGCGGGGCGGGGCGGGGCCGGCTGCGTCGGGCCGGGCTGGGGGCGTGGCCTCCGGTCCGCTGGGGCTGGAGCTCGGGGAGGCCGGCGGGTGTGTGCGCTGCCCGCGCGCTGAGCCCGCGGCTGTGCTGCGGCTCGGATGTCGCCACCCCGAGGGCGGCGGGAGCCTTCCGCCCCTGCCTACCTGCCGCCAGGTCCGCTCCTGCAGGGATCGCGCCCTTGGGGAACAGGATTCTTCGGTCTGGGGTTTCCTGAAGAAAGCTGCCTTTGTTATCTAGGCAAAATCATGTTGGTGGAAGTGTGATTCCTGGAATCAAGCCTGATTCCAGAGACTTAATGACTGTCTCAAAACTACAGTTTCTTCGTATCTAAAATGTACATTCGGGCAATTCCCGGTGGCTCAGCGGTTTAGCGCCTCCTTCGGTCCGGGGCGTGACCCTGGGGTCCCGGGATCGAGTCCCACGTCCGGCTCCCTGCGTGGAGCCTGCTTCTCCCTCTGCCTGTGTCTCTGCCTCTTTCTGTGTGTCTCTCATGATTAAATAAATAAAATCTTAAAAATATAAAATTAAATTAAATTAAATTAAATTAAATTAAATTAAATTAAAATAAAATGTACCTTCTAGGGACGCATGGGGTGGGAGGGGCGGAGTTAAGCGTCTGACTCGGTTTCCTCTCCGGTGGTGATCCCAGCTTCCAGAGATGGAGCCAGGCCTCCGCTGGCTCAGCATGGAGTGACTCAAGACGCTCGCTTTCTCTCTACCCCACTCTTCTCTCAAACAAATGGGGGCGCTTGGGTGGCTCAGTGAGTTGAGCGTCTGCCTTGTGCTTAGGTCATGATCCCGGGGGTCTCCAGATGGGCGGCGGGGGGGGGGGGTGTCCTGCACAGCGGGGAGTCTACTTCTCCCTCTGCCCCCCCCCATCGTGTTCTCTCTCTCTCTCTCTCTCTCATAAATGAATAAAATCTTTAGAAAATAAAATAATCTTTTTTAAAAAATAAAATGTGCGTTCTATTAGTACCTTCCTCACAAGATTATTCTGAGAACTAAGTAAAATTAGTGTTTAGGTACTCAACACAGAGGGCTCCTGGCTGGCTCATTTGGTGGAGCATGGTACTCTTTTTTTTTTTTTTTTCTTTTCTTTTTTTAAGATTTTATTTATTTATTCATGAGAGACACAGAGAGAGAGGCAGAAACACAGGCAGAGGGAGAAACAGGCTCCCTGCAGGTAGACCGATGCTGGACTTGATCCCCACAGCCTGGGATCATGCCCTGAGCCAAAGGCAGATGCTCAACCGCTGATGCTACTCTTGATCTCAGGATTCAGTTTATCCCTAAGTCTGGCGTGGAGCCTACTAACTAACTAACTAACTAACTAACTAACTAACTAACTAAATAAATAAATAAATATCTTTAAAAGTAAATAAAGTACTCAACACAGTGCCAGGCACAACCTAGGTGCTCACTAATAAGAATATACATAACACTTACTACCAAGTACTTCCAAGGTCCCGAGACAATAATAATTCATTTAATGCTCACAACTATGAGGTGGGTTTATTATTGTCCCCATTTTATAGGTGAAGAAACAGGCTAGGAAAAACCAGTAACTTGTCTAGAGTTACACACCTAGTGTGTGGCTCCAGAGTAATTGTTCTTAGCCACCTTGCTAAGTAGGGTCAGAGCCTGGTTTTGTGGAGCCTGAACCTTTTGTAAATTCTTGTTGAGACCCTTTAAAATTAGGTACACATATTAATATTTGCTTAAAATGAGGGAAAAATACCCAATTATGGAATCTTGGAAATTTCGGTCACTTTCTTCTAAAACTTTTTTAGGTAATTGATTAGAAATGCTTCCTGTCACAATCTGGTTTCTTCCAGTTAGAACACTGATTACATATCTCTAGTAACTTGCAGCACTCCCTGTGTCCGTGCAGGTGGGCCCTGAAGCTTACCCTTAGTAAATCTGCCTCTGATGAGAACCATTACTATTTGGGTGGTGGAGGGCAATAATGTTTTACTTACTGATCTTTTTAAAGATTTTATTTATTTTTGAGAGAGAGGGGTGGGAGAGGGACAGAGGGAGAAAATCTTAAGCCAACTCCCTGCTCAGTGCGAGCCTGATGCTGGCTCCATCTCACAACCCCAAGATCATGATCTGAGCCAAAACCAAGAGTCAGACATTCAACTGACTGAGCCACCCAGACACCCCACTTACTGATCTTTTTAATTAAATGTTTTATCTTGAGGTAATTGCGGAGGGCACCAGGGTGGTTCAGTCAGTTAAGCGTCTGCCTTCGGTTCAGGTCATGATCCCAGGGTGCTTGGACTGAGTCCTGCATCAGACTTCCTACGGAGCCTCTACCTCTCCGGTCTGCAGGTGCATGCTCTCTCACTCTCTCTCAAATACATAAATAAAATCTTTTTAAAAGGAGAGAGATAATGGCAGATAAATGGCAGATGCTCAAGCACTGAGCCACCCAGGTGTCCCTATGAAACTTTTTAAAATGGCCTTTTCAGCCAGCATAATTCTCCAGGATTCATCTGTGTCGTTGCATTGTGTGTAACAATTTGTTCCTTATTATTGCTGGGTAATATTCTATGGTATGGATGCACCTCAGTTTATTTAATTACATCTGGGTGGTTTCCAGTGTTATCAATGTGCCTCAGTTTAATTACATCTGGGTGGTTTCCAGTGTTGGCTATTACGAACTGCTATAAACATTTGTGTGTAGTTTTTGTGTGGGATACATGCCTGGGAGAGCAATTGCTTGGTTGTAGAGTAGTTACATGTTTAGTTTTTTAGAAAACTGACAGGGGCACCTGGGTGGTTCAGTGGGTCAAGTGTCCAACTCTTGGTTTTGGTTCAGGTCCTGATCTCAGGGGTCATGAGATTCCCCTACAGTGGACTCAGCAGGAGTCTGCTTGGATATTTTCCCTCTGCCCCCCACCCCCTCTAATAGATAAATATATCTTTAAAATAAATAAAAATTAAAAACTGGCAAAATGTTTTCCAGCATGGCTGCTACCATTTTACATTCCCACTAACAATGTATGAGTGATTCAATTTTTCCAAGTCCTCACAAATTTGATGTTGTTACTATTTTTTTACTTTAGCTTTTCTGATAGGTGTGAAGTAATATATTATTGTGATTTTAATTTGCATTTGCCTAATTGCTTATGACGCTGAACATCTTTACAAGGGTTTATTTGACATCTGTTTATCCTCTTCAGTGAAATGTCTCATATCTTTTGCCCATTTTATAATTGGATTGTCTGTTTTTTACTGTTAAATTTTGAGCATGTTTGGGATGCCTGGTGGCTCAGCGGTTGAGTGCCTGCCTTCAGTTCAGGTCATGATCCCAGGGTCCTGGGATCAAGTCCCACATCTGGCTCCCTGCATGGAGCCTGCTTCTCCCTCTGCCTGTGTCTTTGCCTCTCTCTGTGTCTCTCATGAATAAATAAAATCTTTAAAAAAGAAAGAAATACCTGAGTCATCCAGGCAGCCCAGAACAAACATTTTTAATCTTGACAATGTACAATTTTTAAATTTTTCCTTTTTATGGATCATGACTTTGATGTTAAGTCTAAAAATATTTTGTCTAACCCTAGATCCCAAAGATTTTCTCCTATATTTTTTCCTAAAAATTTTATAGTTTTATGTTTTATATTCAATATGTGATTCACTTTGAATTAACTTTTTTTATAACTTCTGACATTTAAGTAGAGATTCATGGTTTTGCCGATGGATGTTCAATTGCTCCAGCAGCGTGTTAAAAAAAATGGTTAAAGAAGACAATTGAGAAAATACAAATAAGCTTTATTTAATACTTCATAAAGGGACAGTCTCCATTTGGAGAACTGCAAAATGGTGTGGAAGGCAGGATGCTTTTATACCATCAAGAATAAAGAACAAGGAAGAGAAAAATAGAAAATATCTGATTGGCTAGGGAAACCTGGTGAACCTTGTTTGGGGTGAGAAGGAACAAGGAAATGAGTATAGAGCCCAGAGCTGGCCTGGTGTTTGGAGACTGGCTAAAGAATATGGTGTGTTTCTGGTCAAGCAGAGCATTTATAGGGACAAGAAAGTGATCAAGTTTCTGTTTGCTGACATAGCACAGAATTGGCTCCAACTTGGGCTTAGAAATTTACTTCCACAAACATTTGTTGAAAAGCCTGTCTTTCCTCTATTGAATTGTTTTTGCACCTTTGCCAAAAAGCAGTTGCTCATATTCGTGTGGGCGTATTTCTGTGGTCTTTATTCCATTCCATAGATCTATGTGTCTAACCCCCCACCAATACTACAGTTTTGATTACTCTGGATATGTAAGTCTTGAAATTGAGTAGATTAATTCCTCCCATTTTATTTTCTTTTTGGAGTTGTGTTACCTATTCTAGTTCCTTTGCCTTTCCATATAAGTTTGAAAATAGGGTGCCTGGGTGGCTCAGTGGTTGAGTGTCTGCCTTTGGCTCAGGTAGTGATCCTGAGGTCCTGGGATCAAGTCCCAAACCAGGTTCCTCACAGGGAGGCTGCTTCTCCCTCTGCCTGTGTCTCTGCCTTTCTCTCTGTGTCTCTCATGAATAAATAAATACAATCTTTCTTTTTAATTTAAAATAGTCCTTATGTTTACAAAAAAATCTTGCTGTGATTCTGATAGGAATTTCATTAAATCTGTATACCAGTTTGAAGAAAATTGACTTTACTGGATTGAATCTATAAATCCATGAACAAAGTATATTTCTCCAATTTACATAGATTTTCTTTTACTTCATTAATCAGCAAGCATTGTGTAGTTTTGAGTATATACACACTGTACATAGTTTTTCACATTTACACCTAGGTATTTCTTTTTTTAATTGTAAACAGTATTGTATTTTTATTTTCAGTAGTTATGTGGTCATTGCTAGCATATTGACTTTTTTAAAAGTAATCTCTATACCCAATGTGGGGCTTGAACTCACAACCCCAAGATTAAGAGTTGCATGCTTTACCAATTGAGCCCGCCAGACACCCTAAAATGCAATTGATTTTGGTATATTTATTTTATATTCTGTGACCTTGATAAAGCCACTTGTTCTAGGAAGTTTTTTGTAGATTCCTTGGGGTTTCATGTAGACAACCTTGTCATCTACACATAGGGACAGTTTTATTTCTCTTTCTGATGTGTCTGCCTTTTATTTCCTTTTCTTACCTTGTTGCACTAGCTTAGAACTTCCAGCACCTTGTTGAGTAAGAGTGGTAAAAGAAGACATCTTTATCTTGTTCCCAACTTAGGGAGAAAACATTCAGTCTTCCACCAGTATGTGTAATGTTAACTGTGGGGTTTTTGTTAATGCTTTTTAACAAATTGAAGAATTCCTCTTTATTCCTATTTCAGGTTTTATTATGAATAGCTTTTGAATTTTGTCAAATGCTTTTTCTGTATCAATTAATACAATCATGTGATTTTCCTTCTTTAAACTGTTAATATGGTGGATTACACCGATTGATTTTTGAATATTGAGCTGGCTTTGCATCCCTGAAATAAACCCTATTGATCATAGTGTAAAATTATTTTTATATATTATTTAGTTCTATTTGTTAATATTGTCTTAATGACTTGTTCAATGAAAGATATTAGTCTGTAGTTCCTTTTCTGTACTGTTTTCTCTGGTTTGGTATCAGGTTAATACTAACTTTATGAAATGAATTGGGGACTGTTCCCTCCTCTTCTATTTTCTAAAAGAGATTGTGTAGAATTGATGTTCTTTTTTAAATATTTGATGGAATTCTTAAGTGAAACCATCTGTACCTGGAGATTTCCTTCATGGGAGTTTTAAATTATGATGGGACTATTTAAATTATCTATTACATATTGGATAAGTTGTGGTACTTTGTATTTTTTGAGGAATTGGTCCATTTTGCTTAAGTTGTTGAGTTTATGTGTGTAGAGTTGTTTGTAGCATACCCTTACTATATACTTTTTATGTCTCCAGGGTCTGTAGTGACCAGTCTGTAGTCCTGTTTCATCCCTAAATTATTAATTTGTGTCTTCTCTTTTTGTTCCTCAACGGTCTTGATGGAGATTTGTCTATTTTATTATCTTTTCAAAGAACCAACTCTCTGTTTCATTGATTTTTTTTTCTATTTTTGTTTTCCTGTTGTGTTTTCTTAAATACTGCATTTGTCTATTTGTCATCCATTAAGCACAGAGCCAAACCAAAGTTGTTTACATCTCTCCTGAAATCCAGCTTTCACAGGCATTGAAAATCACATAGAGGCACCTGGGTGGCTCAGCTGGTTAAGTGTCTGCCTTCAGCTCAAGTCATGATCTCAGGGTCCAGGGATCGAGCCTGCATCAGGCTCCCTGCTGAATGGGGAGTCTGCTTCTCCTTCTCTCTCTGCCCCTCCCCTCTGCTGTGCTTTCTCTCTCTCTCAAATAAATCTTTTTTAAAAAATCACATTATAAACTCTTCAGCTAATCCTAAGTCTATACCCCCAATCACTTCCTTCACTTAACCACACATCAAGCCAATATTCACCCTACCCTAGGTCAACCAAAGCCAGGTTCCAGACAACCAGAAGCTGCCCTTATGCCCCAAAGGCCTCCAGAATTATTCAAATTAACCAATATTAAACTGTCTAACCACTCTGCCCTACCTTTCCCATGGAAACCCCAATAAAGACTGGCCTATGCCTTCCCTTTGCTCCTTTCTACCTCCTAATTAACACTGGTGCCTCCCCATGGCCCTGCATGATGAGCTGTGCTTCTTGTTTCTAGGAGAATTATGAGTAATAATATTAAACTTCTCTTGAGGGATGCCTGGGTGGCTCAGTGGTTGAGCATCTGCCTTCAGCTCAGGGAGTAATCCTGGTCCAGGGATTGAGTTCCACATTGGGCTCCCTGTGGGGAGCCTGCTTCTTCCTCTGTCTATGTCTCTGCTTCTCTCTGTCTTTCATGAATAAATAAAATCTTTAAAAAAAATAAACTTTTCTTGAGTAACATTAAACTACTCATTGATTTCTCTGTATTATCAGTCACCTTTATAAATTAAGACCTGTTAGTTACTTTTCACCTTCGCTGATTTGTTCTTGTATTATTTCTTACTTCTGCCTTCATTGGGTTTATTTTACTCTTCCTTTTCCAGATGTTTCAGGTAGAAATTTAGGTTATTGATTTGAGATTTTTCCTCTTTGCAAATGTGTGCCATAAATCTCCACACCGCTGTAGCTGTGTCCCATAAATTTTGATATTTTCTATTTTCATTTCCATTCAGTTCAATATATTTTTCCCTTGAAACTTCCTCTTGACCAATGGATTATTTAGAAATGTGCTTAGTTCTAAATATTAATAAATTTTGTTATCTGTTATTGATTGCTAGAGATTCCATTGTGGCTAGAGAATACACTCTGTATGATTTCAATTCTTTTTTTTTTTTTTTTTTTGCTATTGAAATTTGTTTTATGGCCCGGAGGGTCTATCTTGGTATATGTTCAGTGGGCGCTCTAAAAGAATGTATGTAGGGACGCCTGGGTGGCTTAGCAGTTTAGAGCCTGCTTTCCATCCAGGGCGTGATCCTGGAGTCCTGGGATCAAGTCCCACATTGGGCTCCCTGTGTGGAGCCTGCTTCTCCCTCTGCCTGTGTCTCTGCCTCTCTCTCTGTGTGTGTCCCTCATGAATAAATAAATAAAATCTTTTTAAAAATAAAATAAAAGAATCTATGTCATGCAGTTGTTTGGCAGAGTGTTGTATAATATCCATTAGATCCTGTTGGTTGACAGTGCTATTATTTCTAATATTTTTGCCCATTTTCTGTCTAGTTCTTCTATTAAATATTTAGAGAAGGGTGCTGAAGTCCTCACCTATACAGGCATACTCATTTTATTGAGCTTTACTTTATTGCATTTGGCAGATATTGAGGGTTTTTTCTACAAATTGAAGGTTTCTTGCATCATTTCAAACTGGGTTAGGATTTCAGTTTTTTCCCACTGCTAGAGAGAGAATTTGGAGTCAAAGTCTAGCCAAGTTGGCTTTCCACTAAAACAAAAACCATTCTTCAAAAGAACATAACAGAATCTAGAATCCCAAAATATACCATTCACAATGTCCAGCATCCAACGAAGAATAGTAGACAAGTAAAGAAACAGGAAATGTGATGCATAAGTCATCAATAAAAACCTCCTCCCAAAGGACACAAGTGTTAAAATTAGCAGACAAGAACTTTAATGCAGCTGTTAATAGTTTCAAAGACAAAAAGGAAAATTTATGCACAGTAGTTATCTCTACATACCTATTAAAATAGCTAAAATTAAAAAGACTGACAATACTAAGGGTTGGTGAGGATGTAGAGCAATTGAAACTCACATACATTGCTTATTGGGATATAAAATGGTACAGGCACTTTGAGAAAAGGATTGGCAGTGTCTTTTTAAATTATACTTGCCATAGAATTCATCCATTTCACTTATAGGTATTTATCCAAGAGAAGTATTTTTTCAAGAAACAAATATTTTTTAAAATGTTGACAAAAAGACTGGTACATTAATGCTCACAGAATCTTAATTCAGAGCAAAAAACTAGAAACAACTAAAATATCCATTGATAGGTGAATAGATTAACAAATAGACATATATTCATATAATTGAATGCTTCTTAGCAGTAACAAGTAAAAACTCTTGATACATACAACATGTATGAATCTCAAAAACATGATGCTGAACAAAAAAACCCAGATACAAAAAAATACATATTGTATCATCCTACTTATATGAAATTTTAAAACAAGAAGAAACTAATCTTGATTGACACAAAGCAGATCTGTGGTTGTTTGGAGCCAGGGCAGTAGAGAGCCTGACTGCAAAGGGACATGTAATACATTTTTGAAATGATAAAAATGTTCTATGTATTGATTATGATAATGATTACTTGAGCGTATACATTGTCAAAACTCACCAAACTATATAAAGTTCATTTTATTATATGTAAATTATGCCTCAATAAAGTTTATTTTACTCTTTTAAAAATAAAATGAAAGCAAAATAAATACAAGTTCAGATCAACAATATAAAGAATCTGGATGCCTGAGTGGCTCAGCGGTTAAGCGTCTGCCCTTGGCTCAAGGCGTGATCCAGGTTCTGGGATCGAGTCCCACGTTGGGCTCCCTGTGAGGAGCCTGCTTCTCCCTCTGCCTGTGTCTCTGCCTCTCTCTGCGTGTCTCGTAAATAAATAAAATCTTAAAAAAAAAATACAGAGAATCATCACCATCAGACTCATACTACAAAAAATGTTAAGGAAAGTCCTTCAGACTAACAGGAAATGACACAAAATAATCTATAGGAAGAAATGAAGATCACCAGAAATGATAAATATGTGGGTGTGGTAGGCAGAATAATGGCCCATCAAAGAGGTTCCTGGCTTAATCTCCAGAATCTGTGAATATGATTGGTTACTTGGCAAAGGAGAATTAAGGTTGCTAATCAGATGACCCAGAGATGGAGAGATCATCCTGGATTATCTACCTGGTCCAAAGAAATCAGAAGTATCCTTAGAAATGGAAGACAGAGGGATGCCTGGGTGGCTCAACGGTTTAGCGCCTGCCTTGCCCAGGGTGTGATCCTGGAGTCCTGGGATTGAGTCCCATATTGAGTCCCACATCGGGCTCCCTGCATGGAGCCTGCTTCTCCCTCTGCATGTGTCTCTGCCTCTGTGTGTGTGTGTGTGTGTGTGTGTGTGTGTGTCTCATGAATAAATAAATTTTTTAAAAAATAAAAAAAAAGAGAAAGAAAGAAATGGAAGAGGGAGGCAGAGAATCACTGTCAGAGAGCTAATGGCCTCTAGAGACTGGAAAAGGAAAGGAAAGGAAAGTTTCTTCCCTCGAGCCTCCAGAAAGAATGCAACCCTGCTGCCCCTTGATTTTAGCCTGAGAACCATTTCACACCTCTAACCTCCAAAACTGTAAGGTATTATGTTTGCATTGGTTTACACCACTAAGTTTGTGCTAATTTGTTACAACAGCCATGGAAACTAGTGTTGAGGTTTAATATAAAAGTCTGGCTCAGGGCAGCCTGGGTGGCTCAGCGGTTTAGCGCCTGCCTTTGGCCCAGGGTGTCGTGATCCTGGAGTCCGGGGAGTCCCTGGATCGAGTCCTATATCGGACCACCTGCATGGAGCCTGCTTCTCCCTCTGCTTGTCTCTGTCTCTCTCTCTGTGTGTGTCTCTCGTGAATAAATAAAATCTCAAAAATGAAAAAAAAAAAGTTTGGCTTAATCTTTTTTTCTTCTCTTAATCTTTTAAAAATGTGTGTTACATGTTAAACACTATAAGCTATATTCTGGAGTTAAAAACACATGTAAATGTAGTATGTCTGTAGCTCAAAAGACTGGGCCAAAGTGGGAAAATGGAACTGTACTGCTGCAAGATTTCTATGTTTTATGTAGAGTAGTTCAATACTTATTCTATCAATCAGCAAGGGAGGGATGTTAAAATCTCAAATAGAGGGGCACCTGGCTGGCTCCATCAGAAGAGCATGTGACTCTTGATCTCAGGGTCATGAGTTTGAGCCCCACATTGAGAGTAGAGATTACTTAAAAGTAAATATATAGGGGCGCCTGGGTGGCCTGGTCAGTTAAGTGTCTGCCTTGGGGTCAGGTCATGATCCTGGGGTCCTGGGATCAAGCCCTGAGTTGGGCTTCTTGCTCAGAGGGGAGCCTGCTTCTTCCTCTCCCTCTGCCTGCCACTCCCCTTGCTTTTGCTCTCTTTCTGTCAAATGAAAAACTAAAATCTTTTTTTTTTTTTAAGATTTTATTTATTCATTAGAGAGAGGCAGAGACACAGGCAGAGGGAGAAGCAGGCTCCCCTCAGGGAGCCCAATGTGGGACCCGATCCCTAAACCCCAGGATCACGCCCTGAGATGAAAGCAGAGCTTAATCACTGAGCCATCCAGGAGTCCCTTAAAAACTACAATCTTTTATATATCAATCAATCATCAATCAATAAACTGAAAAAAAATCTCCAAAGAGGATTATGAATTTGGCCTTTCTGCAATTAGTTGTACCAGTATTTTTCTCCCCACAATTTGAAAGGTCCTTTTATCATTATAAGATCTCTCTTTTTCTCTGGCAATTCTCCTTGTCTTATTTTTTTTTAAAGATTTTTATTTATTTATTCATGAGAGACACAGAGAGAGAGAGAGAGGCAGAGACACAGGCAGAGGGGGAAGCAGGCTCCATGCAAGGAGCCCGATGTGGGACTCCATCCCAGGTCTCCAGATCACGCGCTGGGCTGAAGGCAAGTGAAAAACTGCTGAGCCACGCAGAGATCCCAATAAAAATTTCTTAAAATATAATAAAATAAAATGCATTTCTTGGGGCATCTGTGTGGCTCAGTTAAGTGACCAACTCTTGATTTCAGCTCAGGTCATGATCTCAGGGTTGTGGGATGGAGCCCCAAGTTTAGCTCCAGGCTTAGCAGGGAGTCTGCTTCTCTCCTTCTCCCTCTGCCCATCCCCCTGCATGCATGCACAAGCTTTCTTGCTCTCCCTCAAATAAAAAAACCTTTAAAAAAAATAAATAAGGGCAGCCCAGGTGGCTCAGCGGCTTAGCGCTGCCTTCACCCCAGGGTGTGATCCTGGAGACCTGGAATCGAGTCCCATGTCAGGTTTCCTTCTCTCATGAATAAATAAATAAAATCTTTAAAAAATAAATAAATAAAATGCATCTTTTATAGACAGCATATAATTGGATCTTGTTTTTTTATTCAGTCTGATAGTCTATGTTTTAATTGCAATGCTTAATCCCCTTACATTTATTTATTTATAAAAATTTATTTATTTATTTGAGGGGGGCGCACATAGGTGGGGGGAGCGGCAGAGGGAGATGAAGAAGTTGACTCCTCGTTGAGAATGGAGCCCAACATGGGGCTCATCCCAGGACCCTGAAATCATGACCTGACCTGAAATCGAGAGTCAGATGCTTCATTGACTGAGCCCCCCAGGTGTCCCAGTCCACTTACAATTAGTGTAATTGTTGATACATTTGGACTTAAGACTGCCATTTGCTATTTGTTTTCTATTTGTCTCATCTGTTGATAGAACAAGCAGATAAAAATTCAGCAAGGATATACTAAAGCAACCCTATCAGGCAGCCCGGGTGGTTCAGCGGTTTAGTGCCGCCTTCAGCCCAGGGTGTGATCCTGGAGACCCGGGATCGAGTCCCATGTTGGGCTCCCTGCATCGAGCCTACTTCTCCTTCTGCCTGTCTCTGCCACTCTATGAATAAATAAATAAAATCCTTAAAAAAAAAATAAACCAACCCTATCAAATACTTTGACCTAATTGACATTTGTATAACATCATACACAACAATTGCAAAGTGCACATTCTTTTGAAGGGGATATGGAACATTCACCTAGAAAGGCCATATTCTATTCTGGACCATAAAAAATCTCAATAAATTTAAAAAAATAGACCTTATACAGAATATATTTTCTGGATTTCTGATAGAAATCAATAAGTTTTCTAGAAAGCCCTAAATACTTGGTAAGCAATATACTTCTCTTTTTTTAAGATATTATTTATTTATTCATAGACACAGAGGGAGAGAGGCAGAGACACAGGGAGAGGGAGAAGCAGGCTCCATGCAGGGAGCCCGATGTGGGACTCGATCCTGGGTCTCCAGGATCACACCCCAGGCTGCAGGCAGCGCCAAACCACTGTGCCACCAGGGCTGCCCAAGCAATATACTTCTAATTAACTCATGGCTAAAAGAAGAAATAGCAAAGGAAATCCTAAAAGTTTTACAACTGAATGATATTAATAATAAAGTATATAAAAAATGTATGAGATGGTAGCTCAGTTGTTAAACATCTGACTCTTGACTTCTGCTCAGGTCATGATCTGAGGGTTGTGGGCTTGAGCCTCGAATAGGGTTCTGTACTGGGTGTGGAGCCTGCTTAAGATTCTCTCTCTCCCTTTGCCCCTTCCACGCTCTCTCTCTCAACAACAACAACGAAAAAGTACGAGATGTAGGTAAATCAGTGCTTAGAGAGAAATTTATAGCTTATATTATAAAATAGAGGCTTAAAAATCATTATCTAAGTTTCCACCTAAGAAACTAGAGGAAGATGAGCAAATTAAACCCAAAATAGAATAGAGGAAATAAAAATTAAAATTTGATGAGGTACAGAATGAACAATAGAGAAAATTAACAAAGCCAAAAGTTGATTCTTTAAAAAATATTAATAAAATGAGTAAACTCCTAGGAAGATCAATGAAAAATAAAATAAAGAAGCACAAATTATTTATATCAGGAATGAAAGAGAGGCTATGACTACAGATTTTATAAACACCAAAGGATAAATGGGAGAGGATCCTGGCAAGATGATGGCATTGGGGGCAGCATAGTCCTATCTCTTCAGATCCCCACATAAAAACTTACTCAGTGACTGGTGAGTAAATTAAAAAGAAAAAAAACACAGACAACATATATAACAAATTTGGTGACAAAGGCATCTCCACAACCCCCAAACACAAGCAAGTAGGAACAATAGCCACCAGGCCTGCGCAAGATCAGCATCTGTACAGGAGAAAGAAGGAAACCAAGGGATGGCCTCTGACAGAATGAGAACAGGAGAATTAAAAAAAAAAAAAAAAAAGTACAGATAAGCAAGACAGGCCAATTGAGAGCAGTAAATGAAACTCGGAGGGATCTGCCATCTAAAATAGTAAGTGAAAAATAAATAAAATAAATAAAATAAATAAATAAATAAATAAATAAATAAATAAATAAATAAATAAATAAAATAGCAAGTGAGCGCCAAGGGCCTGCAGTGAGGAGGTCTAAGGGGCGGGGGCAGGTCTGGCTCCTATGAATTGTCAAACTGACCCACCACAGCTTCCTTCTAGTACCGTGCTTCATACTGAGGAGAAGTTGCCTGGAGCGGATCAAAATGTAGTAGGGTGGGGACAACTCAGAGGAAGGAAAGGACCTAGGCTACCAGCATAGAGGAGGGGAAGAGAGCCAGGATATCCCAGAAAGCAAGCCAAAGTCACAGAAGAAGGAGCTCTGTGATGTTATAAATGTTTTTCCGAGCCCCATCTCATTCATTCATTCACAGAAAATCAATAATAAAAAAGCATCACAGTCAAATCCCATAGAAAGTTATTACAAAAGAACCATAAAAGTCACATGACTACGGATAATGAAACACACCAGAAAGGTATGCCACAAACAGACCAAAGCTGCTACTATTTCAAAACAAGCCAAAAGACACCGAGAACATGATATGATCATGAAAGGGCAACATAAATCAGAATTAGAAAAATTCGGGACACCTGGGTGGCTCAGCGGTTGAGCATCTGCCTTTGGCCCAGGGCGTGATCCCAGGATGCTGGATCGAGTCCCACATTGGGCTCCTTGTGGAGAGCCTGCTTTTCCATCTGCCTATGTCTCTGCCTCTCTCTCTCTTATTTATTATGAATAAATAAATACAATCTTAAAAAAAAGAATTAGAAAAACTCAGATGATGCAGCGGGACTCAGGGTGGAATGAGAAATAAAAGAAAAAAATCATTTTAGACATGAAGACTAAACTAGAAAGTACACAAGAACAGTGAACACAATAGATGATGCCTTAGAAAGGTGGAAAAGAGGAAATGTTTAAAAATTTTAAAAATATGAAGAGATAAAGAGTTAGACATTGATAAATAATGAAAATAGGGAAAAAGATTTTAAAAATTGGATAGATGAGTCCCAGAAGAAAACCAGAGCAAAAGAACAGAATACTAAAAACTATTCAACAAAGTTTCCTGAAATAAAGAAAACTCGAAACTATGTATTTAAAGAACATACTGCAAAATTGAGAATATGGTCCCAAAATGACCAACACTAAGACATTCTAATGAAATGATGACATTTATTTTATGTTAAGGATTTTATTTTTAGGTAACCTCTACATTCAACATGGGGCTTGAACTTAGAACCCTGAGATCAAGAGTCATAGGGTCCTCTGACTTAGCCGGCCAGGTACTTCTGTAATGACTGAACTTTAAAGAAAATGAAAAAAATCCTTTGGGCATCTAAGCACACACACATATACACCACAGGAAATTTAAATCATCATGAGACTTTAACAGTACCACTTTATGCCAGAAGAAAATAAAGTAACATTTAAGAGACCCAAGAAAGGAAAGTGTGAACCTAGCAAAACAGACTTTATAAGTATAAAGGGCATAAACTTATCAACATGCAAGATCTCAGAGAACACTGTTGCCAAGTGCCCTTCCTGGGGGATCTACTAGAAAATCAGCTTCAGATAACAGTAGAATGACGTAAAGACTAGAGATTAATATTAATTATAGGATTACCTGTAGAACTGGGATGCCTGGGTAGCTCAGTGGTTGAGCGTCTGGCTTCGGCTTGATCCTGGTATGATCCTGGGGTGCTGGGATCAGGTCCCACATCAGGGTCCCTGCACGAAGCTTGCTTCTCCTTCTGCCTAAGTCTCTGCCCCTCTCTGTGTGTCTCTCATGAATAAATGAATAAAATCTTTAAAAAGAAAAAAGATTACTTATAGAACTAAAACCATATAATAAGGCTAAGAAGGAAAGATATATAATGATTATATTCCCCGACAATGTAGATTTACTACAAGGTTTTTTTTTTTAAGATTTTATTTATTTATTCATGAGAGACACACAGAGAGGCAGAGACATAGGCAGAGGGAGAAGCAGACTCCCTGTGGGGAACCCAGTGTAGGACTCAATCCCAGGACCCCAGGATCATGTCCTGAGCCAAAGGCAGATGCTCAACCACTGAGGTACCCAGACGTCCCTACTATAATGTTTTTTAATGAGGTAGAGAATGGGAAATAAATTTGTAAAATACCTTCTTAATGTTTTCAGTAATCATATTGGTGGTAGTATGAATATTGTTATTCTGAAAGTGCTTTGTGGATGAGATAAAAGAAATGAGTAATTATGGAGGATTCTAATTTTATTATCACCTATGTCCTTGAAAATCAGCATTCTCGGTATAGGAAAAAAAAGGGGCTAGACAAGAGATTGAGTAAAAGCTCTTTAATCTTGAATGTGAATTGAAAGTATTAATATGTACTCATGAGGTATTTTATCATATGTATGTTTGTGTGTTTGTGTGTGTGTGTGTGTGGGGGGTTATACACTATACAGCTGACCCTCGAAAAACATGGGTTTGAACTGTGCAGGTCCACTTATACATGGATTTTGTTTTTATGAATACAGTACAGTACTGTAAATGTACTTTCTCTTCCTTATGATTTTCTTAATAACATTTTCTTTTTTTCTAGTTTACTTTATTGTAAGAAAAAATATGTAATACATATAACATACAATATGTGTTAACCAACTTTTTGTTACCAATAAAGGTTCCAGTCAACGGTAAGCTAATAGTAGTTAAGTTTTTGCAGAGTCAAGTTACATGTGGATTTTCAGCTGGGTAAGGGGTCAGTGCCCCTAACCTATGCCATCGTTCAAGGGTCAACAGTACTGTTTTCTCTATTTTTGTATATTCTTGAAATTTTGTATGATATAAAACAAAATAACCACAAGTGATTAAAAGACATTAAATATATTTAAAACTACAAATTCACAATAATTTAAAGAGAGAGTAAAACAAAACAAAATAATTGAACACCAAGTTGCTAGGGCATCAGTTTACTAGTTTAAAAGGGATAAGTGCGGTAAGAGATTTAAGCATTCATCTTGCTATTCTGGTATAAACTTTATTTTAGGGTAACCAAATGGTCTAGAGGATGTGAAAAAGATTTTCTGTATAGAATTAGAACTAATAAAAGTCATCATTTTGTAATATCTTGTGAAATAGCCAATTTATGAAACAGATGTTAATGGATATTAAAACAATTTGGAAAAAGTTGACAGGAACTTTATGATGCAGAATCAGGCTATCACCACTTGAAAAATGGAAGGAGCCTGGGACCTGAAATGGACAGTGGAAGAGAGCTGTCTAGGCAGGAACACCTGTGCTTAAGTGAAAAATAAATCTTTACTGTGTTAAATCGCTGAAATACGGGGCAATTCATTGTGGAAGTTAGCTTATAGTAGTAAAGAATACCATTTATATATATTAAAACACATAAGCACACAATTACATATTTTTTTAAACATACAAATATATCCAAACACATACTAAAACATTAGAGGGTGTGCCTAGGTCAGGGAGAGGAATGAGAATTGGGGTCAGGGATCAAAAGAAGAAAATAAAGCAATAAAGGCCCTAGTTATTAACTGAGGATGAGAGTTCACCATGTTCTGAGAGGCATGGTTTAACTTATTAAGGAATAAAACATAAGGATTTATTTATTTTATTTTTTTAGAATCTTTTCAATATTTTTTTAAATTTTTATTTATTTATGATAGTCACACAGAGAGAGAGAGAGGCAGAGACACAGGCAGAGGGAGAAGCAGGCTCCATGCACCGGGAGCCCGACCTGGGATTCGATCCCGGGTCTCCAGGATCGCGCCCTGGGCCAAAGGCAGGCGCCAAATCGCTGCACCACCCAGGGATCCCAAACATAAGGATTTAAAAAGGTGACAATGAATCTACCCTTTTCAGAGAGCCCAGACTAGTTTGCTGGTAATTATCTTCTGCCTTGAGGAGCACAGAATGGTTTTAGAGAGGAGGCAGTGTTGAAGACAGAGCCTGCTGGAATCCACTACCATGTTCACTAGGAAAGTGTCAAGCCTCAAAATTCCCTAAACTGAGAATTTCTCCCTTCCGTCTCAGCTCTTCCTGGTAGTGATTATGTAAGAGGCACATTGCACACTTTCCAGACATGGGGCCTGGACCTGGCCACCTTCCCCTTGGCCACCCATCTTCCTGCCACCCTTCACTTCAAGCTTAGGGAACCTGGACAAAACACAGATGGATGCTGGGTGCATCCATCTACCCACCCTCCATCTCTGCTTTTGGTAGGCTGTATAATGGCTCTTCCACCAAAGATGTTCATGTTCTAATCCTCAAAGCCTGTGAATATCTTACCTTTTATGACAAAGGGGACTTTGAAGATAAGGTTAAGTAAGGATCTTGACGTGGGGAGATGATCCTAGATCTTCCCAGTGGGCCCAATATACTCCCAAGCGTATGTAATCACAACATAATCCTCATAAGAGAAAATAGAATTAGAAGAAATGAAAGCAGAGGTCAGAGAGGAGAGAAGATGCCATTCTACTGCCTTGAAGACGGAGGAAGGGGCCATGAACCAAGGAATGCAAGCAGGCTCTAGAAGCCAGAAAAGTCAAAGAAATGGATTCTCTTCTAGAGTCTCCAGGAGGAATACAGATAGGTCAACACCTTGACTTTACTTCAGCCCAGTGAAACCGATTTCAGACTTCTGACCTCCTGAACTGTAATATATTGAATTTGTGTTGTTTTAAGCCGTTGTGCTCATTCATTACAGCGGCAGTAAGGAGCTAGTACACTGGCCCTGTCACTGGGCAGCATAACCTGTTCTCCTAGAAGAGTAACGTCTGTGACAGTGACAAGTGAAGAATCAGGGAAGGCTTCCTGGGCGCCCAAGCAGTCGGCTGACTCAGGTTCATATCATAGTTGATTTCGTACCTCTCTGACCTTGAGCAAACGTCTAAGCAACCATACATTGTTAGGAATGTGTTAGTTATAGGGTTGCTTTGAATTAAATAGAATAAGGTTTTAAATTACCTCCTACTATCTAATTACCCACTTTTTAAGAAAATAGGTCACATCTCCTGGTGGGTTTACACACATTCATTCTTTCATTCAATCATCAGGCGTCACTGAACACCCAGTAGCCCCTGGCACCATGCACAGTGAGCTTGTCTGCTACAAGCCCCGAGCCCTTCTCCCCTAGGCTGCCACTGAGCTTCCAGTCGGCCCAGTGTTAACCATACCATCCCATCCTAAATGTGGGCCCTTACACTTGCCTTGTATCTCCTTCATGGACTCATTCTGTCAGCACCCCGCTTTCCCCTCCTGGGCTTTGTTTCTGTAGCAGCCATGAACAGTCTCATCTTGGCCTTTACCCAAATGTGCCTACCCAGCTGTACTCCCTTGACCTGGGGAGCTCCTCGCCCACTCCACAGGACCCATCTGGATTTCCTCATCCCAAATCTCCCCACCCCCACCCCACATCTAACCTCCAGGTCTGAAATGCTGAGCTTCCCTGGAAAAACAGTTGGTCCAGGATGATTTTTCTTATATCTGCAGTCCAGATTCATGAGCCCTCTACCCAATCCAGGTCCAAGGTTCTCCTTCCTCAGAGCCTATAGCTCTTTCTCCAAACACTGAGCTGCCTCTCTAGAGTGGGGTGAAGAACCCAAATATTAAACTGGAGAAATTTCTTTCTGTTCTTTCGGCTTGGGTGATGTCAACTGGGTGGGGTGAGGGAACCAACAGTCTGGCCAAGTGATGACACTGTGGGCAGACAGGCAAGGGGCTCTCTAACCCAGCATTGGTGTAGATCTACAATGGTGACACTGGACAAGTCTCGGCCCTCTTCAGGCCTGTCTCTCTACCTGTCTGTGCACAAAGGGGCTGGTCTGTCTCCTTGAACTTAGGGCTTCTGTGCAGTTACCCCGGCAATGGTACATAATGGCCACAAGAGGGTGCGCAACCTCTTCAGCTCAGAAGTGTGTAGCCTACCCAAAGGAGTACACTGCACTTCAAAAAGGAATACAAGGCTTTGAAATGAAAAGGTAGTTTACCCAAGAGTACATTACAAAATGGCAACAGAGTAGGCACTGGAAAGGGGTATCTGAATTCCCAGCCTGAGGGGGCGGCAGGTGCCCCAAGTCCAGGAGAAGTGGCACAGAGAGGGCTGGCAGGTGGCAAAGGAGGAGGGGCTAAGAATATGCTTTAGAGAGTTCCATCACCTTGAGGAGATAGGAGAGAGTCTTTAGGAGAGAGCTACAGACTGAATGTATTGCCGCCAAACGACCGGGCGCAGTGCTTGCAGAACAAAACCTGAGGAATTTAGGGGAAGTGGAGATGAACTTGGCTTCCTTCCCTTCCCCAGCAGAGAAAGAAAAGTAAAGAAACTGCAGGGGTTATTTTAGGATTGGAGGAAGACACCTCCACACAAGACGGCACAACAACTAGGTAAGGATCACCTGACATCCTTTTCTCTTTTTTGCCTTCCTATAATTAGTCTCAGGCCCCAGGAAAGACAAGGACCAAAATAGGGGCAGTTAGCTGGGGTTCCAAGGGTTAATCGCCAATAATTCATTCTCTGACATCAGTCACAGCCCCTGCTCTCACCACCGCTGTCCCTGCCGCCCAATCTGTCCCCTCCTTGGGCTCCAGGTTGGCAGCTTCTGTGAATTCTTTCTTCGTTGTAATTCCCTAGGGTCCAAGGACCCAGGCCCAGAACCGGTCTCCTGCCCTCTCCTCAGGTCCCAGGCATCTAGGGCTTGCTCTAAGGGAGGAAGGAAAGTAGGCTTCCCCCCTTCACCATCTCTCCCCCTCCCAGGATGTGGGCCCTAGGACCAAAGGGCCTCTGTCTTTCCCTGCCACCCCCCACCCCCCACCATCCATTGTAACCCAGACAAGGGGAGTTCTTGTGTCTCAGCCTCTGGCAGGCATCCTTGTGACCCTATGCTGGAAGGTCCCGGGCAGGATGGGGGAAGGGAAATCATGGGATCAGAGAAGACACCTCCCCACTTTAGAAATTATGATACACCCCCCCCAGAGCCCAGAGACTTCAAGCTTCTCCTCCCTCAGATTTCCATCAGCAATGGGGAAAGAAGGTGTTTGGGGGGGAGAAATGGGGAAACTCATCTGCATATAAAAGGCCTGAGGCCCCGAAGTGGAAGTGGAAACCGAGAAGGTGTGGAGACACAAAAGCTGAACCTCCTGGCAGACAGATTTGGAGCCAGAATACAAGAAGGGGGGCAAGCCAGGGACAGGGTAAGACAGGGGACCAAATAGGGCAGGCCATACAAACTTGTGAGAGCTGTGGGTAGAGGCCCCGGCATTTCCCTTCCTAAACGCACAGATATAGGACTACTGGCATCAGACAGGAATGTGGCCACAGAGGAAGTGAGACCCTCTGGACTAAAATGAGAACATTCCATTTAAAAAGTAAGAATCTTTCTGAAAAGAAGCACAAATCCCTGGCAGTGAGCAGCTTTCCTCCCAGGAGGGGGGAATGTCCCCACTTGCAAGAAATAATGGTATAGAGAATAAATGGTATGGTCTCACTTAGCAGCAGGGGCTCAGCCACCTGCATACTGACCCCTAAGGACCCGTACCAAAGAGAGGCTAACCCATCTTGGCAGGAAGTGACATCACTCACCAGACAGGAAGGGGTGGTTCTACCAACCCCAAAGGCTTCTGGGAGGGCCAATCCATGGAGGGTTGGCCCTGAATGTCCATGTCCCTCCACAATCTCCATCTTGGCCAAGAGGGGGGCCAAGGCTCCAAGATGTTGGGTGAAGTCATTGCACCCCCATCTCTTCTTCAGCGATCTCCTAGGGTTCCTAAATCCCTCAAATCCTGACCTAGTTGCAGGGGCACGGGAAGAGATACTATCACACCAGGAGCCACGGGCCAAGCCTCTAGAGTCAATGTATCTGTGGAAATAGCTCTAGGGTCCCAATAATGGAGGGATAAAGGACAGCCTCCTCAGGGACCAAAAGGATGGTAAGACCAGTTTCCATGGTAACTGATTTCAATGTAGCCTCTTCCTAGCCCCAGAATGAGGGAGAATAAACTTCTAGGGAGACCAGGGCCTAGCGATAAAAGAGCCACAGGAATACAAAAGGGTGGGAAAGTTATTATAAGAAGGTCACGTCATCCTGGCACTGCCCCCAGTACCAGTGGGCCTCAAAGCCCAGTTTGGCACCTTCATCCTCTAGGGGCTCAGGAGGTCCACCATGGAGCCCCTCCCCTGGGGGCTTCCATACAGCCCTCAAGCTCCCTAGTCTGCTGGCTGTCGGGTCCACCTCAGTCCTGGCCCTGTCCCCACTGGGTATAACCTTTGCCCAGTCCGTCTCAGGGCGGGGAGCACCAGGGGGGCCCTGTTCATCCAGCTCGCTGGGGGCCACCGTGTCTAGGAAGCTGCCAATGGAGAGACTGTCCAGCCGGTCCATGGAGCTAGTGTCTGGCAGGCTGTCCCAGCTGCCTCGCCTTGAGTGGCCTGGGCTCCCGCCTGTCAGGCTATACTGGCTGCTGGTGAGGCTGCTGCAGTGGCTGGTCAGTGTCCCCCTCTCCTCCAACAGCCAGCGCACAGCCTCGATGCCCTCATTCAAGCTCAACAGCTGCTGCAGGATCTTCACATCGATGGCTCGCAGGTAAACCTGGGGGAGTGGGAGAAGGAATTAGTCCGAGGTTCTGAGACATGGGTTTCCCAAATCTTTCCAGAGGCCCCATTTTGTAGCTCAGCCAACCACGCCTCAATTTCAAGAAGCCTGGGAATAGAAGCATGGTGGGTTTTAGAGTGTGGGCTTTAGAAGCAGACAGATTATTGTTAAATATCTCAGTTCTGGGGGCGCCTGGGTGGCTCAATCGGTTAAGATCAATCAAGACCCGAGGTGAAGGCCATGATCTCGGGGTCCTGGGATCAAGCCCCGCGGAGCCTGCTTCTCCCTCTCCCTCTGCTGCTCCCCCTGCTTGTGCTCTCTTTCTCAAATAAATAAATTAAAAGAATGAAATAAAATCTTTAAAAAGAATCTCAGTTCTACCACTGATTAGCTATATGATTGTGGACAACTTTCTTACATTCTCTGAGCCTTGGTTTCCTTGTTTGTAAAACAAGGCTAACTCACTCATCTACAGGATGGCCGCGAGAAGTCTGAGATGCTGTTTATTAAGTACGCAACATCGGGCTTGACACAGAGTAAGGTCTCAGTAAATGTTTAGTATTGAAATCTGATCCTACTGAGCTTTGAACTTCATAGATAGGGTATTAACTACTGAAACAGTCCAGATTCGAAGAACAGCCTAATAGGCTGTGTTGCCTGGTGCTGATTAGGAAGTGGACTGGGCCAAAGGGAGGCAAGAGCTATGGAAGAAAGAGGAAGCTAACCTGGTTCCCCAGACCCTTCAGGGTGTTGGCAGCTGTTGTTCAAAGGGTCAGAATCCTATTGGCTGGGGATTCAGGCCTTGTCTTCACCACACACCTGTCTCCCTGTCTATACTGGGAGTAAGGATGACTTATTGGGTCATCTCCAGGGTCCCTCCCAGCTCAGATGCCAGAAGTTATTTTCCCCAAACACAAGTCTGGATCTGCCCCTCCCCTTCTCAAGAGCCTTTCTGAGCTTTGTGCTGCAATTAGAGAATAAAATCTGAACACTTCAGCAGTCGGCACCCAAAAGCTGTCAAAATATAGCCCTGGCCCTTCTCTCAGCTATTCCTTAGGTATATTTCCCTGGGAGCCCCAGGTCTTGTCACACGTGACTTTCTGATTTTGTTTTATTTAGTTTTCCTTTTTTTTTTTTTTTAAAGATTTTATTTATGCATGAGAGACACAGAGAGAGAGATGCAGAGACATAGGCAGAGAGAGAAGCAGGCTCCATGCAGGGAGCCCAATGTGGGACTCGATCCTGGGACTCCAAGATCATGTCCTGGGCCGAAGGCAGGTGCTCAACTGCTGAGCCATCCAGGCGTCTCTAGTTTTCCTTTTAATTAATGTAATGGATGCACATAAAGAGGCAGTTATCTTGAAAGTAATAGGCTCCCATCCTAAACCTAAATCTCACTTCCCACAGACAACTAGTATCCATTTTTTTTAGGTGTTTATTTTGGTGCTTATCTTCGAATATCCAAATAACATGCTACTCATTGACTTTTTTTTTTTTAAGATTGTATTTATTTATTCATGAGAGAGGCAGAGACATAGGCAGAGGGAGAAGCAGGCTCCTTTTGGGGAGCGGATGCGGGACTCAATCCCAGGACCACGGGATCACTCCCTGAGCGGAAGAGAGATGCTCAACCACTGAACCACCCAGGCGTCCCTACTCATTGACTTTTAAGTTGTAGGTGCTTTCTGTTGACTTCCCACATGATGGAAGGTTAAGGATTTAACTTTCATCCTACTACCCATTCCTCTGCCACACAGACACCTTTCCCATTTCTCTGTATCCCCAATATATGCAATAAAATGAGTTATTCGGTGATTACCTTATAAGGATTTGGAAACGCTATTCATAGCGAAGTTGTATAGTTTACTATGCTTACTTTTCATTTCTTACTTCATGTTTAGAATTATACCTTAGGGATCCCTGGGTGGCTCAGCGATTAAGCGCCTGTCTTCGGCCCAGGGTGTGATCCTGGGGTCCTGGGATCGAGTCCCGCATCGGGCTCCCTGCATGGAGCCTGCTTCTCCCTCTGCCTGTGTCTCTGCCTCTGTCTCTCTCATGAATAAATAAATAAAATCTTTAAAAATTATACCTTAGAATAACAATAGATATATATCAAACCTTATATAATTATTCATTATTATCAGACTATATTACTATTACACTATACTACTGCTACTCTATTGCTTAGTTTGCTACATAGTGATCAGTAAGTTATCACAAAACCCCCTCCCAACTGTCTGAGTTTTCCTCTCAAGGCATTTTTTTTTTTTTTTTAGTATTTTATTTACTTATTCACAAGAGAGACAGAGAGAGAGGCAGAGACACAGGCAGAGGGAGAAGCAGGCTTCCCGTTGGGAGCCTGATGCGGGACTCCATCCCAGGATCCTGGGATCATGCCCGGAGCCAAAGGCAGACACTGAGCCACCACCCAGATGCCCCTTCCCCTCAAGGCATTTAAACAAATCACATATTCTACTTATTTTGTGTTCTTAGAGGGAGCTCTTCAGGAGCCTTCTGATCTGCTCCAATCTGAGCCTCCTGCACAACTGTCCTCTAGGGATCCTCCTTCATCGTCATCCTAGGGATTCTCTGCTTCTTTTCCCGGGTCGGAGCCTGGTTTCCTGGATCCCATGTCTTCTTCTTTCTTGATTTACATCTTCATTATGTCTGGTGCTTTTCCTCCAGGTCCTCCAGTAGCTTCCTGAGAAAGTCTACACAGGAGCTACATTTGTTGAAGCTTCACCTGTCTTAAAATGCTCTTCTCCCCTCACACTGTTGACAGTGTGACACATATAGAATTCTAGGCTGAAAATAATTTTTCTTCTGGACTCAAGACATTGTTCCATTGTCTTTTAATTTTCAGTGTTACACTTGAAAAGGCTGATGCCATTAGGATTCCTGATCATTTGTATGTGACCATCTTCCTATTCTTTCTGGAAGTTTTTAGAATTTTATCTTTGGTCTCAGTGTTCTAAACTATCCCAATAATTTGCCATGGGGTGTCTATTTTCATCCATTGAACTGGCCACTCGGACCCTTTTATTTTTTTTTTTTAAGATTTATTTATTTATTTCAGAGAGGGAGAGAGAAGAGGGGCAGATGGAGAGGGAGAGGGCAAGCGGACTTCCTGCTGAGCATGGAGCCTGTCATTGGAGTAGGGGAGGCGGTAATCCACTTGGAGATCCTTACTTGAGCTGAAGCTAAGAGCTAGATGCTCAACTGACTGAGCCATCCAAGCACCCCTTGTTGGGCTCTTTTAAACTGGAGACTTGGGACACCTGGGTGGCTCAGTGGTTGAGAGTCTGCCTTTGGCCCAAGGCGTGATCCCAGGGTCCCCAGATTGAGTCTGGTATCAGGCTCCCTGCAGGGAGCCTGCTTCTCCCTTGGCGTATGTCTCCACCTCTTTCTCTCTCTCTGTCTCTCATGAATCAATAAATAAAATATTTTTTATTTTATTTTTTATTTTATTTATTCTTTTTTTATAAAATATTTTTATTTATTTATTTTTTTAAATTTTTATTTATTTATGATAGTCACAGAGAGAGAGAGAGAGAGAGAGGCAGAGACATAGGCAGAGGGAGAAGCAGGCTCCATACACCGGGAGCCCGATATGGGATTCGATCCCGGGTCTCCAGGATCGCGTCCCGGGCCAAAGGCAGGCGCCAAACCGTTACGCCACCTAGGGATCCCATAAAATATTTTTAAAACCCCAAAACTGGAGGCTTATGTCCTTCAGTTCAGGGATATTTTCTTTATTTCTTTGATGATTATTTTTCCTCCACTATTTTTCTGTTTTTTCTGGAAATTCTATTATTTGAATAGAGGGTGTCCTGGATGGATCCTTTTTTTCCCTCTTCCATCTTTTCTATATTTGTTCTAGTTTATGAAATATTTCAACATTATCAGTCCTTCTATTAAGTTTTTCATATTTTCCTGTCATGTTTTTATTTCTCTATGAGTTATTCTAGTTCTCTGAATGTTTTTGTTTTTTAAATTTTTTTCTGAAGATTTGAGAGAAAGTACACACTTGAGCAAGCAGCAGGGGAGAAGCAGAGGGAGAGAGAGAATCCCCAGCAGATTCCACTCAGGGCTCAATCCCATGACCCTGAGATCATGATCCGAGCTGGAATTAAGAGTCAGATGCTTGATGCAGAGCCACCAAGGGACCCCTGAATGTTTTACTTTTTATAGCTTTCTGCTGTGGCTGCAATATTATCTCTTATCTTTTTTTTTTTTTAATTTTATTTATTTATGATAGTCACACAGAGAGAGAGAGAGAGAGAGAGAGAGGCAGAGACACAGGCAGAGGGAGAAGCAGGCTCCATGCACCGGGAGCCTGACGTGGGATTCGATCCCGGGTCTCCAGGATCGCGCCCTGGGCCAAAGGCAGGCGCCAAACCGCTGCGCCACCCAGGGATCCCATCTCTTATCTTTTTAGGGACATAATAAATGATTTTTATAAGTTCTCATCTCCCAGTATGATCTCCATTTCATTCAAGGTGTTTTTTCTTTTTATTTATGTCTATATAGTTAGAGGGTCTCATCAGATGTCTTAGAGCCTTTAGCAGCTGCTCATACTTCAGAATGATCTCTAAAAAGTTAATTGAAAGCTTTATGTACATATGTGAGCCTTGCCAACTCTGAGTCTCACTAAGAATTATCTGGCTGGGTTATTTGGGTTAGCCAGTACCTCTTGTGGTATTTTTCTGTTGGGCTCACCATATTCTACCCATATCAAGAATGTAATGCAAGCAGGGACATCTGGGTGGCTCAACAGTTAAGTGTCTGCCTTTGGCTCACATATGACCGTATATGCCTTGGTCGTGATCCCAGGGTCTGGGATTGAGTCCCACATTGGGCTCCCTATGAGGAGCTTCTCCCTCTGCCTGTGTCTCTGCTCTCTCTCTCTCTGGGTCTCTCATGAATAAATAAATAAAATATTTTTTTTAAAAAAAAGAATATAATGTAAGCAAAGCTGCCAAGTAAGGGGAAAGGCTGGAAGGGTATTTAACTTATGCTTTTTCCTTAATCTTTCTTTTTTTTTTTAAGATTTATTTATGAGACAGAGAGTGTGTGTGTGCGTGTGCACGTGCAAGGGAGTGGGGTGGGGGTATAGATTGGGGTGGGGGAGAGGCAGAGGGAGAGAGAATCTCAAACAGACTCCCCACTAAGCACGAAGCCCAACATGGGACTTGTTGAGATCGCCCTGAGATCGTGACCTGAGCTAAAAAGAAGAGTTGGATGCCTAACTGACTGAGCCCCCTGGGCGTCCCGACTTAATCCTTCTTTTTTTTTTTTAAAGATTCTATTCAGGGATCCCTGGGTGGCGCAGTGGTTTGGCGCCTGCCTTTGGCTCAGGGCGCGATCCTGGAGACCCGGGATCAAATCCCACATCGGGCTCCCGGTGCATGGAGCCTGCTTCTCCCTCTATCTGTGTCTCTGACTCTCTCTCTCTGTGACTATCATAAATAAATAAAAATTTAAAAAAATAAAGATTCTATTTATTAATTAATGAGAGAGACTCATTAACGTGGGACTGGATCCCCGGACTCCAGGATCAGGCCCTGGGCTGAAGGCGGCGCTAAACCGCTGAGCCACCCAGGCTGCCCTACTTAATCCTTCTTGCTCTCAACTTTACATAGTGTCTCTCAATCTGGAGATCTTCTAGTTCTAGTTTTTAAAAAAATATCAGTTGAGGGATCCCTGGGTGGTTTAGTGCCTGCCTTCTGCCCAGGGCATGATCCTGGAGTCCCAGGATCGAGTCCCATATCAGGTTCCCCACAGGGAGCCTGCTTCTCCCTCTGCCTGTGTCTCTGCCTCCCTCTCTGTGTCACTCATGAATAAATAAATAAAACCCTAAAAAAAATTGATCTATCTTATCAATTGATAAATGTTTATTAAATTATTCATGAAATAACTGTCTTACATCTAGAATGATAAACCAGAATATGACCAAGTGCTGATACACTAAGCGGAATACAGGCACTGGAATTAAACACACCTGGATTCAAATTCCAGTTATGCCATTAATGAACCACAGGATATTGGAATGTTTTCCCCTTCATTTCTTCATTGTAAAATCAGGATACTATCTCATTTAAAGGTTTATTTCAGAGGTACCTGGGTGGCTCAGTGGTTGAGCATCTGCCTTCAGCTCAGGTCATAATCCCAGGGTCCTGGAATTGAGCCCCGCATGGGGCTCCCTGCTCAGTGGGGAGCCTGCTTCCCTTTCTCCTCTCTGTTCATGCGTAATCTCTTGCTATCTCTCTCTCTCTCTCAAGTAAATAAAATCTAAAAAAATTAAGAATAAAGGTTTATTTTTAAAAATGGAAGGAACATATTAACATGCACAGGATATTGCCTGACAAATATCAATTCATAAATGGTAGCTATTTTGCTTTATATGTTATTTCTTTTTTTTATTATTATTATTTATTTATGATAGTCACACAGAGAGAGAGAGAGAGGCAGAGACATAGGCAGAGGGAGAAGCAGGCTCCACGCACCGGGAGCCCGACGTGGGATTCGATCCTGGGTCTCCAGGATCGCGCCCTGGGCCAAAGGCAGGTGCTAAACCACTGCGCCACCCAGGGATTCCCCCACATTGGATTTTAAGTGCCTGTATCCTTGTCTTAATTTACCCGTAGACTGTGAACTCTCTGAGATCAAGAAATGGTATCTTTTCTTCCTTTAACACAATGTGATGCCTATAAGAAACACTTAATGAATATTGTTTCATAACTGGACAGATTAAATCTATCTTAAGGAAGAGCAGAGAAGACTTCCTAGAGGAGGTGGCATTTGAGGCTGGGGCTTGAAGGATGAATAAAGTCAGCGGGAATTTCAATTCAAGATGGCAGATTGAACACATGCATTTACCTCTGTTTCCTTCTGAAACTTCACTAAAAAGCCAGTAGATGGATTATTTTAAAAGCCATGAAACTATTATGACAACAAACACAGGAGAGAAGATGATAGGAACAAAATTTTGGAAGCAGGAAAGCAGAAGGAAGAGTGGTAACTTAGTAGACCTGAAAAAAGCTAACTTCTAAGCCAGCAGCAAGGAAAGCTGAAAAGCAAAACATTTTGCACTACAGAAACCTTCAGAGGTCTCAGGACTTAGAAGCACCAGGTATTTCTGGAACTGGGGGCACAGATGAAGCTGAAAACAAAAGGGTTTGTGAATGTCTGCTTAAGAATCGTACTCTAGGGCAGCCGGGGTGGCTCAGCGGTTTAGCGCCACCTTCAGCCCAGGTTGCGATCCTGGAGACCCGGGATCGAGTCCCACATCGGGCTTCCTGCATGGAGCCTGCTTCTCCCTCTGCCTGGGTCTCTGCCTCTCTCTCTCTGTGTCTCTCATGAATAAATAAATAAAATCTTTTTTAAAAGTTTAAAAAATTAAAATAAAAAATTTTTTAAAAAACTGTCTTTCCAGAGTACAAACCTGACCATGTCACTCCTTAATGAAGACTCTTCCAGAAAGCCCACCCTGGGTTCCAATAATTTGTCATCCTGTACCAGAGTTACTAGTCTGTCTCCCTCCTTCCTGTGAACTCAGACCGTGAGCTCCCTGAGAGCAGGCCTTTCACAGTTCTCTGATGGCACACAGCCTCAGATCAGATAGGTCAGGTTCAGCGCTGATTCTCTTGCCTTTACTATCCTTGGCCTCTCTGGTGGTCTCCAGGATTCAGGGGGTTGAGCTTTACCGTGTTGAAGGGAAATGAATCTGAGAACTAGACTGTATAGCCCTGCGACAGTGGGATTCCCTGACTGTGACAGCATGGCTCCCCAGAATAGAAAAAAGCAACACTTTCTTGCCAGAAAAAGAAACACTCATTCCATACCATCTCTTTGGAAACAGAAGGGATAAGCACCTCAGGAGAGAGGCAGACTCAAAGGCCACTCCAACCCAGTTCTTTTCCCTGAGGAGATTCAGGTCCCCCACTACCCCTCTTAACACCTCCCCCATCAGACTCTGCTCAGTCCCAGGGTCACGAGTATGGCTTCCTCCTTGCTCAATCCAAATCAGGCCCTGGGGTAAAGCCAGGAGATTCCAGGCTCAGCTCCCTGGCCAAGGATTGAGATTCTCAGACTAACGTTACTAGGACTATCTGGTCCCACAAGCCCCTGTCCCTTCATCCTCCAAGAATCAGGAAAACTGAGATCAACAGAAAGTCAGGGCTCTACTCAAGACCTCAAAATGGGGAACCCTGGGTGGCGCAGCGGTTTGGTGCCTGCCTTTGGCCCAGGGCGCGATCCTGGAGACCTGGGATTGAATCCCACGTCGGGCTCCGGTGCATGGAGCCTGCTTCTCCCTCTGCCTGTGTCTCTGCCTCTCTCTCTGTGTGTGACTATCATAAATAAATTAAAAAAAAAAAAAAAAAAAAGACCTCTAAATAATTCAGAAGCTGAGTCAGGACTTGAACCCAGGACATCCCCCTCCTTGCCTAAAGCTTTTTTTCAGGTTGCCCTGTGAGGGTGGGTTGTCGCAGCAACAGTTGTTTGAGTAGGAGGATTAAGTAGGGGAGGTTGCCATTGTTTCCCTTCCCACCAACCCCAGAGTCTGGCTGGTTCACTGAACCTGGGAGAGGGGGAGGGAAGCAAGAGGAAAAGGAGCCTAGAGGCAGGAATAACCTTGGCCTTAGGAGCATGACTGCCCACTCCCTGCATGATTGCTGGGAGAGGGACAGTTGGAAGGACTGTGTTCAGAGAGCTTGGAACAGTTCTGCCACTGAAACCCTCTGCCCAGCCCCCACAGTGGGCAGGGCTGAGTACACAATGACATCAATGACATCTTGGCCAAGGAAGGAGAAAGGAATAAGGGAGGGAGCCTTTCCCTGTTCTGGCCCCCAGCAGGCCCCCTCCTTCATGGGCAGCCTAGAGTCCCAGGCCAGGCTAGGTCGAGAATGCAGAGACCTAATCAGAAGTTAAATGTACCCCCTTTAAAGTTTACAGACAGGTAATCTCCATCAAAGGCAAAAGAATCAGAACCAAAGAAGAGGCAGGGCTCCTCCACTGGTTCCCTGTGTGAGGCCAGGCGAGCCCCTTAACACCGGCAAGCCTGCCTCATCTACGCGATGGGGGAACGATGACTGCTTTTCCCACTTCAATGACATAAAGCGTCTTTAAAGTCTTTAAAGTGGCACAAAGCAGATCTCAATGGTAAAGATGTAAAGTGCAGGCAGATGGTCTGAGTTCAAAGGCTGGCTCTGCTTTTTACTTTTTGTACGACCTTGGGCAGTTACTTAACCTCTCGGTGCCTCAGTTTCTTTATCTATAAAATATCACTTGCCTAATAGGGTTGCTGTGAGGAGTAAGAGAATATTTTGTCAAGTGCTCAGCATGATGCCTGGCACCACTTTATACGATGAAGCAAAGTCAAGCCCCTCCCTCAGGTGGGCAGTCACAGGCCTGCTCTGAAGAATTTGGTATTTACCTCCAACCTTCAGGGCCAAGCACACACTTGGCATTTAAATCCTTCCCCCAAGGAGCCTTCCCTGATTGCTCTGCTCAGAAGGCTCCGGTCTCAGCCTAAGAGCCCCCATGCCCTCCTCTGCTCTCTCACAGCCCAGCTAGGCAGATGGTGGGCTCCAGAAAGACCTATTAGCTGACACACTCACTGTGGCCTCCTGGTTCTGAGCCAGAGAGAATTCTTCAGTTCCCCAGAACTGGCTGCAGAGTGGTGGCAGGTGTAAATTACCCCCTTCACTGGAACCAGGGCCTTGGGGAGCCTGGGCAGCCCCAAATGCCCTTCTGGCTCTGAATCTAGACTAGCAGCAACAAAGGAGGGGGAGGGTGCCTGTTTCCTTCTCTTCTCCCCAAGAAGGTACGAGATACAAAAATCCAGTATACCTGGGGGGCTCAGAGGCGATGAAGCCAATGCTGATGGTGCTATTACTCTGATGCCCGGGGTTCTAGGAACTTCCAAGTACTTTAAGTGGGGGTTGGGGAGGGGGGTTTGGGGAAAGGGAGGATGTTTTTTTTGTGGCTCTAGTCCAGGCAGTTTTCACCCAGATCTCTTCCAAGCTGAATCTTGTCATGAACACTGAGGCCTCAGATGAGCAAACTCTGGGCCCAGTTTGCACCAAAAGAAGAAACTGGTTGCCCCATAATGGAGGCCAGGGGAGAGATGGCCCCTGGTGGAGGGGTGGGGTGGGGAGGGGAGAGATTTGGGCTCTGCTAGGTTCTCAGTGCTTCCCAGCCTCACCTCTCCCCTCCCAATTATTTGGTAGGAAAAACTTCCAGGAGCCAGTGCCTCCCACCTCAAGTCTTCAGGACCCATCAACGCCCCACTCACCTTTGGGAGGGGCAATTAATGAACCCCGGGGTTTAAGGATTGATCTGGGAGGGATCCCGAGGAGTTAGGTAAGGAGTCTTAACTCTCGCCTCTCCAGCCCAACTCTGGGGGCATAAGTCTGTCCCTTCCAACCCGGCTGGGGACTCCGGCCCCGGCCCCCGCAGCCCACACTCACCAGCTCCATCCTCAGCGCCATGATCTTGTCCCCCAGGCCGTGGCCCGCGCCAGGCGCCCCCGGGAGCAGCGGGGCGCCAGAGGTTCCCGGCTCCCCTTCGCCTCGCAGCCCGCGGAGCAGCCCTTCGGGGGTCTTCCTGCCCACCTTGCCCTCCACATCTCGCAGGTCAGGCGTCTGGGACTCCGCAGTCCCCTCCATGCGGGCCTACGGCTGAAGAGGACCGGGCGGCCGGCCGGCCGGCCGGCTGGGGCTGGGTCGCGGGGGTCCTCGACTCCCGGCTGCCGGCGCCCAGCGGAACGGGTGGGTCCCCGCCCGCGCCGCGCGGGGGCGGGCGGAGGGCACCGTAACTCTCAGAAAAGCCGCGCAGACTGTGCCGGCGTGCGTGCGTGTCTGTGCCTGTGCGTGTGTGTGTTCGAGTGCTGCGCGCACACGTCTGGCCCTGGAATGGGTGGGGCTGGGCGATCTGTATGTACTTGGATTTGTACTTGAAGGAGCGCTAGCAGAGTTCAGTGCCTTCTCCCCATTCTGCCGACTGAATCCGGCCCGGCATACAGCAGGCATACAGCAGGCGTTCGATAAGTGTTTGCTGAACAAAGCCTAAGCACCCTCAGCCATAGGGGAGTTTAAGGAACAGTGGTGACCCAGAACTGCAGAGGGTTTTGAAAGGCTTCCTGGGGTGGGGTGGGAGGGTTGGGAGGGTTGGGTCTAGAACAGTGGTTAGAATCTAGCTAGCTACTGACACCCACATGCACTTTCAGTGTAGCCACGGAATTTATTTTTTTTAAGTTTATTTATTCATTTAATCTAAAGTAATCTCTAGGGCACCTGGGTAGCTCCGTGGGTTAAGTGTCTGCCTTCAGCTCAGGTCATGATCCCAGGGTCCAGGGATGGAAGGAACCCTGCATCAGGCTCCCTGCTCAGGAGGGAGTCTGCTTCTCCCTCTCCCTCTCTCAAATAAATAAATAAATAAAATCTCTCTCCCTCTCTCAAATAAATAAATAAATAAAATCTTAAAAAAAAAATGTAATCTCTATGCCCAATGTAGAGTTGGAACGCAGACCCAGAGACCAAGAGTTACATGCTCTTCTGACTAAGCCAGCTGGGTGCCCTGCCACTGAGTTTAGATTAAAGAAGTAGAAAATAACACTTCTGGCCAATGAGAAGCAACTAGTATTGAAGATAAAAAAGTCCAGATCGGCCAGATCATGCTTGATCCTGTAGACTGATGCCTTTTTTTTTTAGACTGATGCTTCTTAAGCTTGACTGCATTTGAATTTTCTGCAAGCCTTGTTAAAATGCAGATTGTGATTCTGTAGATCTGGGATGGGGCCTGCGGTTCTTCTTTTCTAATAAGCTCCTAGGTGACGGCCATGTTGCTGATCGAGGGACCACACTTGGAGTAATGTGGCTATAGAAGATGGTTCTATGGTGCTTGGGTTGTATTTTATAGGCCATGGGGAACCACAAAAAACTTTTTTGTTTTGGCTTGATTTGGGTGTTTAATCCAAGTAATTCCAGCGCATGGTCACAGAAGGATTTACAATGCAAAGATAGTTAACCAGCTCTTTCCTTTCCCACCTCTAGCCCCACTCCCAGAGGCAACAACATTCAGCTTTTTTTTTCCTGGTGTTTATACACATAACCCCACATACGCTTATACAGTACTACTATTTCTTAATTTTAAATATTGTCTACCAACTTCCTAATACAATCAATATGATTTATCTCACTTATACTCTGTATTTCCCCTCCTCCATTCACCCTGTATATTTATTTCTATCACTATTTTTAGTTCATCTAACGGTTACCTTTGTAATCTTAAGTAAAATATTTTTCCTTAGTATCTGTTGGTCCAGGGAAGGGTTTTAAATCAGAGGTTAAAAAAACAGATTTGCCTTTTTGAAAAATTACTCTGAATTTTGCAAGGGGAAAGGATTGGAGGGGTACAAATCTGGAGTCGAGGAAACTGATTGGAAATCAAGAAACTGAAATGGCCTGGACAAGGGGGTTGGTTGTGAGGTTGCAGAAGAGTTAGACCAGGGGGCAATTGGGTGGCTCAGTAGCTGAGTGTCTGCCTTTGGCTCAGGTCCTGATACCAGGGTCCAGGGATTGAGTCCCTCATCAGGCCTCCCACAGGGAGCCTGTTTCTCCCTCTGCCTATGTCTCTGCCTCTCTCTGTGTATCTCTCATGAATGAATAAATAAAATCCAAAAAAAAAAGACCAGAATGGATAATTTTTTTTTTTAAAGATTTTATTTACTTATTCATGAGAGATACAGAGGCAGAGACACAGGCGGAGGGAGAAGCAGGCTCCATGCAGGGAGCCTGATGTGGGACTGGGTCCTGGGTCTCCAGGATCAAGCCCTGGGCGGAAGGCAGTACTAAACCGCTGAGCCATCTGGGCTGCCCAGAATGGAGAACTCTTAAGGAGGTAAGATTGACAAGACTTGGTGACTGGTTATGTTGATTTATTTATAGTGGCATTTATGAATGCTTGTTTAAAGAAAGCAAGGATTTCAATAATATTACGGATAGTCTACTAATTGCTAGCCAGTGTGTGTGGTACAGAGAATACAGGGGGGAGCAAACAGACCTGGACTTGTTGCTGGAGAAGAGGATTCAAGGGTGGCTCTCAGCTGTTTAGCCTGATGCCATTAAAAAGGAAGGGAACCCAGGAAGAGGTCTAGAAATGGGAAGAGATGATCACAGCAGGGGTTACATTGAGATGGAGGACCCTGTGAAGATGTCCAGCAGGCAGTCAGACCTAGGTCAGCCTAGAACTCAGGAGAAATGTTAGGACTGCAGACATGAGCATAAGAATCTTGGTGGTAACAGAGGTCAGGAGAGTGCATAAGATCTTCCCTGAAGAGTGAGAAGCAAAGATCAGAAAGGAGCCCTGAGAGATATCTTTTTTAAATGCTAATAAGATGTGTTGGATTTTCTTCTATTCTCTAATACATACTTCTTAGGAAAAATCATCCAATACTTGAACTTTTAAGATAAGTACTGTTAGGGACACCTGGGTGGCTCAGTGTTTGAGTGTCTGTCTTGGGTTCAGGGAGTGATCCCAGGTACAGGGATCGAGTCCCACATCGGGCTCCCTGAGAAGAGCCTGCTTTTCCCTCTGCCTGTGTCTCTGCCTCTCTCTGTATGTCTCTCATGAATAAATAAAATTAAAAAAAAAAAAGATAAGTACTGTTAACATTTTGGACGATACCATCCCACCGCTTAGGAAGCAGGTGGAATATGGAGAACTCAAAAACTCTGGTTTCCTCCATTTCCTTTTAAAATATTCTCCATAAAACAGCACATTTCTCTTAAATAGGACTCTATCACTTCTCTGCTTAAAACTTTCTCTTAAATAGGACTCTATCACTTCTCTGCTTAAAACTAGCTACTCACTTCAAGTAAGCATCACCATCATCTAGAAACGTGTTAGAAATGCAGTCTTCTGCTCTGCCCCAGACTATTGAATCGAAAACCCATAACGGGGCCCAGCAATTTGTGTTTTAAGACGCCCTCAGAGTGATTCTGATGCAAGGTGAAGTTTAAGACCCACTGTGTTCAGCTAAGTGCTTTGTATGTATTATGTCATTAAAGCTTCACAACAACGCTATTATTCTTGTCAGTATAGGGCGGGGGTTAGGGGTGGAATCTGGAGATGTGATACCGATGTTTGAGTTCTAGCTCCCCCAGCTTTGTGCCCTGGGGCCTCATTACTAATAATATCTACCTCAAGGAGCCGTTGTGGAACGAAATGAGCTGATGCCGGCCAAGTGCTTGGAACGGTGACTGCACGGCGTAAGCATCCTGTAAGCGCACCCCATCTCACAGACCCGGGGATCCGGGCTGAGCCCAAGGTGAAGAGACCTGCCCCAGGTCTAGGCTAGAGGTAGCAGCGGGTTTGAATTCCCCTCGGCCTCCGAAGACACCCTTGCGCAGGCCAGGGGCGCGGCGGCGGCGCCCAGGCCCGAAGGCCCTCTGACCCTGGCACCGAGCGGGCTAGTCAAGGCGCTGGGGCTCCGACTGCGGCCGGGCTGCCCCCCGCGGCGCTGGGGCCCCGCTGTCCCCCCGCCCCGCCCCGCCCCGCCCCGCCGCCCGTTGCGAAGCCGCCGGGGAAGCCAGCGCTCGCGGCCCCGCCGCCGCCGCCGCCGCCCTAAGCGCCGCCCGCCGCCCTCTCACCCCGCGGCGGCGGCGGAAGCGGGGAGGCGGGCCGGGCCGGCCGGGGCGGGGCGGCGAGCGGCATGGAGGAGGCGGAGGCCGCGGCGCGCCGGGCGGAGCAGTGCGGGCCCGAGAGGGGCCCGAGCGGGGCCCGGGCGCCCTGAGCCGTGAGTGGTTCGCGGCGGGAGTCCCCGGGGGGTGGCGCGGCCGGGGCTGGGCTCCCGAGCCCTCGGGCGGCGGGGAGCGGGGCCGGGTGGGAGAGGGTGAGGGCGCCCGGGGCTGGGGACTGGGGGCCGGGGCTGGGGGGGGGGGGTGCCCCGGCGCACCCCGGACTAGGAGGACCGGGGCTGGGGGATTGGGGGCCCGGCTAGGGGGTGTCTGTGCCCCGGCGCACCCCGGGACTAGGAGGACCGGGGCTGGAGGATTGGGGGCCGGGGCTGGGGGGGGGGTCTGTGCCCCGGCGCACCCCGGACTAGGAGGACCGGGGCTGGAGGATTGGGGGCCGGGGCGGGGGGGGGGGGTCTGTGCCCCGGCGCACCCCGGGACTAGGAGGACTGGGACTGGAGGATTGGGGGCCGGGGCTGGGGGGGGCCTGTGCCGCTGGCGCACCCCAGGACTAGGAGGGCCGGGGCTTGGTCCTTTTAGGGGCTGCTGAACCTGAGAGCTGATTACTTGGCCTCTGCGCTGGGGCCCCGGGCGGCTCCGCTGCTCCCCCGCCCCAGGGGAGTCTCCAGGCTGGCTGACCCCTCCGAGGCTTCCTTTCCAGAGCAGTTGGGCCACTTTTCCCAAGTCACACAGCCTGAATGATGGCAGGGAGGCGTTGCCGGGGGTCCTCCCTGGGCTCCCCAGAAGGCATCAGGCTTTGGGAGGAACACCTGACTCCCTGTGACCCTCTGGTCCTCTCAGATTCCTGAAGGCATGGGTTGGCCAGGACAGTGGTGACTCCCCAACCCGGCATGGACGACTGGAAGCCCAGCTCCCTCATCAAGCCCTTTGGGGCTCGGAAGAAGCGGAGCTGGTATCTTACCTGGAAGTACAAACTGACCAACCAGCGGGCTTTGCGCAGGCTTTGTCAGGTAGAGAGATGTCCTGGCCCCCGCCCCGGGCTCCCTCGCAGCTTTACCCTAGACTCTGGGCACCGGGACCTACCTTGGCTGCTCCCAACCCTGGAAACAGGCAGCAGGTTCCTAGACGGGACACCTCTTTGTGTCATATCCCTACGAGGTGGTGGTTTGGGCCCAGAGTTCTGGAATCAGAACCCAAGTACAACCCTCTAGGCTTCTGACGGAAACCTGAAGTCTAGTCAGGAAGGCTTTGCTCAGGGACCCATATCCGCCAGGCGGCAGAGCTAAGACCCAGGTCTTCTGATCCCCAGCTTGGTTCTCTGGGACTGGCTCCCTCTCTGGGAACTAATTGTGGAGGGGACCAAGGAAATCAGGGCCTCAAATGGAAGCATCCAGGAGCTCTGGGTAGGGAGGGCCCTGATGAAGAGAGAGGGGTCGAGGTGGTCCCCTGGAGGAGGTGGTCTTGAAACTGAATCCTGGTTGGGGGAGAAGTGGGCAGACAGAGGGAGGAGAGACAGGTCCCAGGCTCTGCCTGTGTCCCCCTGCAGCCAGGGCCCTCCTTTCAGGAAGTCCCTAAGTGATCTGGAGGGGGCACCCCTCTTCAGTCATCCCTACCCCTCCCCTCAGACAGGGGCAGTGCTTTTCCTACTGGTGACCGTCATTGTCAACATTAAGTTGATCCTGGACACGCGGCGAGCAATCAGCGAAGCCAATGGAGACCCGGAGCCAGAGCAAGACTATGGTGGGGCCAGGCTGAGGATGGGATTGGCTGGTGGGGTGAAGGATGGGGGTGGGGTCCCCTAGGATCTCACCACTGCAATGGTAGGCACACTCCAGCGGATGATACTGTGCTGGAGAGACTGTTGCCACAACCTGTTGCACCCTGACAGATGAGGCCCTGGGCCGATTAGAGCCCTCACGGCGCAGAGGCAGTGGTCCCCGACGCGTTCTGGATGTGGAGGTGTACTCAAGCCGCAGCAAAGTATATGTGGCAGTGGATGGCACTACGGTGAGTGGGCCAGTGTCTGGGGTAGAGTCACTGTATTCTACTCAGGGTGTGGTCCCCTAGTTCTGGGCTCCACTGCCTGCGTGGATAACTGCATCTCTTCCACTTTTGAGCTAGGTGGTTCTGGAGGCCTCAGTTCCTTATCTGTAGGCTGGAACTAATGATTTCTACTTGTCGGGACTAAATGAAAAGTATGTGAAATGTGTTACAGGTAGTGGGATATTATCAAAAGGGATCATTAGTAGTAGTAGTAGGCAGATAATTCATTGATTTCTTTATTTCATAACTACTTTTTGGTCTCTTCCTTGGCCTCAGCCTTGTCTTGGGCACTGGGGACCTAGGGGTAATCACACCCGGTTCTCATTTGAGGGTCTTGATCGATGTATTATGGTATCTCCAACATGAGGAAGACACATTCTAGGGCTCTAAGTGCCTGAAAGCCATGGAGAGGAGGGTTGTAGAAAGATCTGATCTCTCTTGATGGGCAAGTTAAGGAGGTTTTCCGGAAGAGGTGGCATTCAGGCTGGGTCAGAAAAGAACAGTTCACAGAATCATAGGCAGGAGGGGAGGTTTCATGCATCTCGTTTGTTGAGTTCCCATAAGACAGAGAAACCTCAAATGCCAGAGTGAAGAGGTGGACTTTGTCTCCGCCTCCCGGTAGGTGCTGGAGGACGAGGCTCGGGAGCAGGGCCGTGGCATCCATGTCATCGTTCTCAACCAGGCTACGGTGAGGTTCTTGGGGCGGGGGGAGGCGGTTGGCTACAGGGCTGAAGATGAGCCCTCCTTGCTGTTGACACTAACTCACAAGAGGTATGTCCCCTGCCAGGGCCATGTGATGGCAAAGCGTGTATTTGACACATACTCACCTCATGAGGATGAGGCCATGGTGCTGTTCCTCAACATGGTGGCGCCTGGCCGAGTACTTATCTGCACTGTCAAGGTCAGTGACTGTTCCTTGGTTCCTTTCTCTATGCCCCCAACTCCAACCTTGCTCACGACTCTGGGCTCTCTACCCCTAATAAAACATAGTGGGAAGAGCCTCTCGAGAAAGGTAATACAGGTTCCAATCTTAAGCTTGTCATTTTTATTCAGCAAATAGTTACTGAGCCCCTACTGTGTGCCAGGCACTGCTCTGGGTGCTGGAGATAGGATAGGAAGCAACCGTTATGGAGCTTCCATTCCACAGGGCAAGATCAACAACAAAAAAAGCCCAGTACATGTATGATGTCAGGAGATGATAACTTAATGAAGACAATAAAGCAAAAGAGACAGAGTAGTGGGTGATGCATTTTAGAAGGGGAAGGTCTCTGTAAGGAAGTGACATGTGAGCAGAAAGCTGGACGACGTGAGGAGAGGGCCAGGCGAATATCTGGAGGAAGATGTTCTAGATCAGAAGAATGGTGAGGTGTGCTCTGAGGTAGGACAGTGCTGGCATGCTCGAGGAACTGCAAGGGTGCCAGTGGAGCCGGAGCAAATTCAGGGAGGGGAGGGGAGTGGGGGGGAAGAGGGTGGAGGGGCGCAGATTGTGTGGGATCCTGGTAAGGATTTACTAGCCCAGTGACCTTGGATGATTCTCAGAATCTCTCTAAGCCTTTGGTTTTCTTATCCGTGGCAGGATAGTAACCTCAGAGGGTTGTCATGATCATTTAATGAGCTAATTTAAAATCAAAGGTTTTGCATGGTGCCTGACAGCGAATGTTCCATGAAGCCAGGTCTCCCAGAACCATGCCAGTCAGGCTGACTACCTTCTCTGGTCTCCCAGGACGAGGGCTCCTTCCACCTCAAGGACACAGCCAAGGCTCTGCTGAGGAGCCTGGGCAGCCAGGCCGGCCCTGCCCTTGGCTGGAGGGACACTTGGGCCTTTGTGGGACGCAAAGGAGGTACCAGCACCACAGGCCATACACCCTATGGGATGAGGGGCCCAGGAGGAGCAGAACCCCAAGAACTGGGGTGGGGTTGGGGGCAAATAGGAGCCCGAAATGATGGGCTGGCTGAAAGTGGGCAGAGAGGAGAAGCCGCTTTAAAACTGGAGCCTGAGCCCCCATTGTGCCTCATTCCTGTCCCTGCTAGGTCCTGTCCTTGGGGAGAAACATTCTAAGTCACCTGCCCTCTCCTCCTGGGGGGACCCAGTCCTGCTGAAGACAGATGTGCCGCTGAGCTCAGCAGAAGGTGGGGTTGGGGGGCTGGTGCTGGGCTCCAGTGCCTGGGCTGGAGGTGGGCATTTGGGTCCTATTTATGAAACTTTATTTTCTTCACTGGGTGCCTGGGGCTCTGTAAACCACACCAGCCTTGCGGCCCCTAATGCCTCCTCCTGTTGACCCCTCCCTTCCCTCAGAGGCCGAGTGCCACTGGGCAGACACAGAGCTGAACCGTCGCCGCCGGCGCTTCTGCAGCAAAGTCGAGGGCTATGGGAGTGTGTGCAGCTGCAAGGACCCCACACCCATCGAGTTCAGCCCTGACCCAGTGAGTGAGGCCTTAGACAGTGAGGCTCAGACTCCTTCTCAGCTTGGCAAGGAGCCCTTGGAAAGGGCCAGGTTGGGTTTCTGGACCCCAGGCCAAGAGGGAACCAGGACCCGAGGATTTGTGCTGACCTCTGAAAGGGGGGGCAGGGCCGACCATGTGAACAAAGGCTCCTAATTGGAGTTGGGTTGAGTGTGTGGAAGGGCCCCAACAGAGAAACCCTCTGCTGCTTCCCTGTCTACCCTGGAGTTGCCTTCTCCCCAAGAACTCTTCCCTGGGTGGGGGTCCCAGTTTGAAGAAGGAGGGAGGCAAGAGCTAAAAGCTGTTTCTCCCTCAGCTCCCAGACAACAATGTCCTCAATGTGCCTGTGGCTGTCATTGCAGGGAACCGGCCCAATTACTTGTATAGGTGAGCCTGGGAGGGGGTTGGTCCAGCCCTGGGTGGTGCTTAGCCCCGGGTGAAGCTCCTTGGGCTCATCCACCTGTAGGTGGAACTCTTGAGGTGGGGGTGGGGGGCAATAGGTTCTAGGCCCATTCACCCATGTGGGAGAACATGGGGAACATGGGCCCACTGATAAGCACAGGGGGGCCCTGAGTTGGGGGGACAGAGTACCTAACCCATCCCTGGGCTCCCCAGGATGCTGCGCTCTCTGCTCTCAGCCCAGGGGGTGTCCCCCCAGATGATAACAGTTTTCATTGATGGCTACTACGAGGTGAGTGGGGCTCGGGGGCTATGGGAAGGGCAGGGTCCAGGGCCGTGGGGACAGAGCAGCGATGATCACGAGACCAACAGCCCAGGCAAAGGCTGTGAAATGTGAATGGCTCGGCATGGCGGAGCCATGGGGCGGGCAGGGGGAAGTGATTCACAGGGTGACCGTAGCCGTGCCCTCAGGAGCCAATGGATGTGGTGGCACTGTTTGGTCTGAGGGGCATCCAGCACACTCCCATCAGCATCAAGAACGCCCGTGTGTCTCAGGTATGGCCTAGGCGAGGACGGAAGGGGCAGACACTTGACCCCGCCGTCCACCCTGCAGCTCATGCACCCCATTTCCACTCCCCACCCAGCACTACAAAGCCAGCCTCACTGCCACTTTCAACCTGTTTCCGGTGAGTAGTCCAAAGCCCTTGGACCTAGGGAAGGGAAATGTGGGTATAAAGCCTGGTCTTACTATATAGCAAGCTCTTCCCCTGTCTGGGCCTCAGCTTCCTGATCTGGAAAATGTGGGGAGTGCTGCCTGAGAAGTGGGATGGGGGTGGAGGAGGCACAGGATGGGAAAGGGCCCCTGGGGTCATGCTGTCCCCCCTGCCCCCTGCAGGAAGCCAGGTTTGCCGTGGTCCTGGAAGAGGACTTGGACATTGCTGTGGATTTTTTCAGGTGAGGGGAGTACCCCTCCATAAGTGGCTCTCCATGCAGCTCCTACCTGCTGCCTCGGGCCTCTTTCCTTACTGGCTCTCCAGGGAGGCAGGCAGGGGGTGTCTGGGAGAGCTTTGTGGGGGAAGTCAGCTCAAAAGTGGGGGGAAAGCCTGAGCAAAAGTAGGATGGCAGGTGTTGGGGTTGGAGTAGAGAGTAGAAAGGATGGGTAGAGACAGTGGGGATTTAGGGGGAGGGACAAGCAGGCATGACTCCTGAGTCCCATCTCCAGCTCTTCCAGCATCACTATGTGACTGGGTTTGTCCTTGCCCTTCCCTGAACCCTTGGACCCTGCCTCTCTCAGTTTCCTGAGCCAATCCATCCACCTACTGGAGGAGGATGACAGCCTGTACTGTATCTCTGCCTGGAATGACCAGGTAAGCCAAGGGGCCAGGGGTCACCTAGGGGAGTGGTACAAGCACTGAGCTAAGCCCTCCTCCACCCCACCCCCCGTGCCTGCCCCCCCCCCACCAGGGATACGAACACACGGCTGAGGACCCAGCACTGCTGTACCGTGTGGAGACCATGCCTGGGCTGGGCTGGGTGCTCAGGAAGTCCTTGTACAAGGAGGAGCTTGAGCCCAAGTGGCCCACACCAGAAAAGGTGCCCTGGCAGGGGAGGATGGGAGGGCTGGAGTCCCCCATTGGCTGCAAACCCCTTCACCTTCATGACTTTCCTTGCCCCCCAGCTCTGGGACTGGGACATGTGGATGCGGATGCCCGAACAACGCCGAGGCCGAGAGTGCATCATCCCCGATGTTTCCCGATCCTACCACTTCGGCATCGTTGGCCTCAACATGAACGGCTACTTCCACGTGAGTGGGAAGCAGGATGTTGTGGAGGCGGGCACAGTGTGGTGGATGGAGCGAGAGCACGGGCTCCAGAGCAGCCCGGGGGGACGTGTCTTATCTTCTTTTGCCTCAGTTTCTTTATTTTTAAAAATGAGGATAAAAATACTGCCTACCTCATAAGGTTTTGAGACTCTGAGGTTTAAATGAGTTACTATATGTAAAATGCTTTGAACTGCAAGCATTATATAAGGGTTAGCTGGTATTATTTTTATTATTACTATTCTTAGCACCAGACTGTGGGTGTGGGGAGGGTATTTCTGCCACCCGGCACTTACGCAGCCCTGCCCTCTCCTGTCCTTGCAAATGTGGGGGCCCACGCCTCCGCCTGGCATGAACAGGGACGTCCTCGGTCCCACCATGCCTTCCCCAGCTGTGCCTAAAGGGCCAGTCCCCAGTTACAGCAAGAGTGTGCCTTGAGACAGCCCAGCCTGAAGGAACAGATGAACAGCTCGAAACCTCCTAGAAGCCAAAAGGACCCTGAAGCCCCGAAGGCTGGCTTACACAAGACCCCAGTCACCTCCCACAGAGGGGCAGGCACTTCCCTGAGGTCCCTGTTGGTACCTCAGTCACAGCACTTGCTTCCCCCCTCAGCACAGCCTGTCCTTTTGCGCACCAGGCCCGGTAGGGCCCGTTCCTGCCTTCTGTGGCTCTACAACAGCAGACCCAAGGACAGCCCCTGGGAACAGGGACTAGCTCAGGGGTCAGTAGCATGAGCTGCCGTGTGGGCATGAGCTCTCTAGCGATGGTAGAGCCCAAATTAAAGCTAGTAAGAGCCTGCCAAGGATGCTATGAAGAAGAGGATGGGGAAGATGGGGGCAGGGGCCGGGAGCAGTGAGAGGGACTTCTGTGGGTCCAGGACTTCATCTGTGGGGCTTGTGGTGGGTCAGCGGGGGGTACGAGCCCCACTTGAAAGGCCTGATGTTCACCCTCACACCTGCTCCAGGAGGCCTACTTCAAGAAGCACAAGTTCAACACGGTTCCAGGTGTCCAGCTCAGGAACGTGGACAGGTGGGGGCTGGGGACAGGGCAGAGGAGCCTTGATGACCAATCCTCAGTATTCCCTGCCAACCCCGGGGCCTGTTTCTTACCCCGGCCCTCCTGCCCCCGAATTCCCACGTGATCCTTCACCTCGCCCCTGGAACCTGAAGGCTCGTCCCTTCTCCTGACCCATCTTCCCTTCTCCTTCAGTCTGAAGAAGGAAGCTTATGAAGTGGAAATTCACAGGCTGCTCAGGTATGGCCTTTGGCAGTCGGGATGTATGGCAGGGAATGAGGAGGCGAAAACCGGGGGTCTTGGCGCTGTGACCCACTGCAAAATGAAAATCAGGGCATCTTGTTCAAAAATTAAGAATTTCAGGACAGCGATAGCACAGCATTAAAGTAAGCACAGAAGGCAGCCCGGTTGGCTCAGTGGTTTGTCGCCTGCTTTCGGCCCAGGGCATGATCCTGGAGTCCCAGGATCGAGTCCCACGCCAGGCTCCCTGCAAGGAGCCTGCTTCTCCCTCTGCCTGTGTCTCTGCCTCTCTCTCTCTCTCTCTCTCTCTCTCTCTGTCTCTCATGAATAAATAAATAAAACATTTAAAAAAAAAAAAAAAAAGTAAGCGCAGGGCCTGGTTTACCAGACCCGTGAGGCAGGCTCCATCCTGGCCTTTCTACCCCCTCTCCCTTGCTGCAGTGAGGCTGAGGTTCTGGACCACAGCAGGAACCCTTGTGAAGACTCTTTCCTGCCAGACACAGAGGGCCACACCTATGTGGCCTTCATCCGAATGGAGAAGGATGATGACTTCACCACCTGGACCCAGCTTGCCAAGGTGCCCCACTAACACTCCCACCAGATACAGGGAGCCTTTGTTCTGGAATCTTCTACCTTAGAACCTCCTCTTCAGACTCTGGGAACCCCTCTTCCAGCCCCTTTGTCCAATACCATATTCTAGAAGATGCTACATCTTCTAGATGGAGGAGACTGCAGAGGAGGGGTGGGGGCTGGACCAAGGGTCCTCAGTTGCACCCCCTCCTGCCCCCGTGGCTCTCTGATCCCTGTCTCTCCCCCCACCCACTTCTTCCAGTGCCTCCATATCTGGGACCTGGATGTGCGTGGCAACCACCGGGGCCTGTGGAGGTTGTTTCGAAAGAAGAATCACTTCCTGGTGGTGGGCGTCCCAGCCTCCCCCTACTCGTGAGTGACTCTTTTCTGCCCCGGGAAGTGGGAGACTAGTGGGATTACCTCTTCCCTATACATTGTCAAATTATCTTCCCAGGGTGAAGAAGCCACCATCAATCACCCCAATTTTCCTGGAGCCACCTCCAAAGGAAGAGGGAGTCCCAGGAGCCGCAGAACAGACATGAGACCTCCTTCAGGACCCTGCAGGGCTGGGTACTGTGTACCCCCAGGCAGGCTAGCCCTTCACCCCATCCTGTAGGATTTTGTAGACACTGGTCGGGGTTGGCGCTGGCTTGTTTTTAACATGAGACTTAATTACTAACCCAAAGGGGAGGCTTCCCCTGCTCCAACGCCCATATACCTGAGTTGGAGGTCTATTTATTTACTTCCCTGTTGGGAAGGGGCAGGATAGTACCTGGGAATCATTGGGGTCCCTGGGCAGCTGATCCTGCCCTTTGCACACACCCTCCTCCCAGGCCTGGCTCAGAATCTAACCTATTTATTGACTGTCCTGAGGGCCTTGGGAATAGGCTGAAGCCTATAGGGCCTTGACTCCTTTCTTGGCTGGGGTGCTGCCCTGAGGGTGGGGCTGGCTCTTACTCAGGAACCTGCTGTGCCCAACCCATGGACAGGCCCGCTGGGGCCCGCCTGCTGATGCAGACTCACTCAGAGACCCTCAGACACGGAACCAGGCCTCTTCTCAGCCTCCCCTTTGTCCAGGTTTCCAAAGCTGGATAAGGTGGTCATTGATTAAAAAAGGAGAAAACCTCCAGGGATGTGTTTTATGACTGGGGGGGGTGGGTGGGTGGGTATGTGAGTGTGAGAGAGAGAGAAAAATCGGTAAGTAGGAGAGAGAATGGTTATGATGGATAGTGAGATTTCCTTACTGTCCTCCACAGGATTTAGCTTCCATTTGGGGCCATTTGGCCACCAGGGGATGCCCAAGTCTCAAACTCCAGGATTTTTCCCTAGCTCCACCTTAGGACATGAACTTGACCCTAGCCTCACTCTACTTGAGGCTGAGCTTAGAGCAGCTACCTCAAACCCCTTCCCCATGGGGCTGTTCACTTGCCTAGCTTGTCTGGGCAGGTACCTGTCCCCAGAGATGGAGCAAGAGAGCAAAAAGGAATCCTCGGGGGTGAGGGAAGCAATGGGAGAACAAGGGAGACTAGTGGGGATATAAAGGAAGTAGGTGAACCAGAACCAGACCAGTATTATCCAGGAGGCTAGGACTGGGCTGCAGATGGGAGTTGTAAGAGGAAGGATCTGTGGCCCTTAGGGTACCTGGTATGCGGATTCCATGTCTAGGCATTTTTCTGGAGAAAACCCATCATTTTCGTCAGATTCTCACCCAGCCCAGTGACCCAAAGAGATTAGGAAGATCTAACTAAGTCATAGAAGCACCAGGAAATGAATGGGATTGTCTACAGGTAGTGGGTGAGAAAGCCTAAGGCAGGGGGCAGGACATTTAAGGGATCTGTACAGGACTTAGGATCAGAGGTGAGTATGGGACACACCTCTTGAGAAGGGGTCAGCCTGCAGTCCTTTCAAGGTGAGCCTGGTGAGCTCCTTATGTAGAGCCCTGGCCAGGGAGGCAGGAATGGCCTAGAACTCCTGCCCTTTCACCAGCTCTACTCCACCCTCCCCCACTGTTGCCTGGAGCCCAGCTCCACAGTGACACAGGTGGTGTGCTGCTGGGACCGTTTCTTGCCACCCTGACGCCTTCAGTGTTTGCTAGAGATAGAGTACTTGAGGTACTGTTAGAGCTGGGGGAGGAGCGGTTAGCCAGTGAGGAGGGGAGGTCCGCCCTGGGCAAACAATCGCCTGCAGCTCTCTGTAGGCACCTGGTGTGTGAGAGATGGTCGGGTGGTGAAGGCGGGGAGGCCCTAGCCTCCCTCCCTGCCAGGCCCCCGCAGCAGGCTCCTGGGCTAGCCTCAGACTGGCTCTGGGGCCCTGTGTGGCTCTGGCCAGGTTTCTGTTCCTTCTTGGGCTCAGCAAGGGGAAGGGGTAGTAGTTCCGGGCTGCCCTAGAAAAGCCAGGGAGGAAGGATAAGGGGTCAGAGGAAAGCAAGGAGGACGACTGATTTGCCAGGCTGGGGTTTCCTTGTTGGTGCTGTGGGTCCTGGTTCAGCCGCAGTCAGATCTACGTTTGGGATATTCTGGTCTTCCACGTCAGCCAGGACCCTCCAGGCTCCGGAGTCAGACAGCCTGGGCCCAGATCAAGGCTCATCAACCCTCCAGGGAGGTCATGGACATGGAACAAGTCCCTCGGACTTTCTAGGCCCAGCTTCTGTACCATGGAGGTGGTTAAGATTAAGAGATCAGATCTGTCGAGTCCCAGAGGCAAGCCAAGACCAAGAATGAAGTTCTTTCTAAAATCCCCAGAGCAGGTACCAGGTGTAGGACTTTGCCCGAGTGAGAAGGGTAGGCAGCTCAGAGCCTCTGATGGGGGCTTCTGGAGGGCTTCCAGAGCCTAAGAAGCGACCCCCTCCCATTGCCTTGGCAGTATTTCTGTCTCTCCGCCCCCATGTGGGCACAGGCTTGTTATTTTCATAGCTTTCCAGTCCATTGCCCCTACCCAGGAGGGGGTAGTTTCAGGCCAAAGTCCTCCCACATTCGAGAAGGCAGACTGGCCCAGCCCCCAACTCTTCCCTGAGTGCCCTCTTGGTCCTCCCTGTTAGGCTCCCTCCCAGGCCTAGAATTCAAGCAAAGGGGAGATAGAGGCACCTACCTACACCCTATTTCCCTCCTGCGAACGAGTGCCTTCCCTTTTCAGGGGCCTTGTGAGTCACCAGCCCCTTGGGAATCTGAGGGCCAGGTTAGGCAAGACGGGCCTGCCTCTCCAAGGATACACGAGAAGAGTTCCAAATGTAGACATTTTAATTGGGTATTGGGTTCTGAAGTGCCTTCTACATATCCGCCTGGTGACTGCTGGTTTTGCACATGCCCGTACTATAGGGTGTCTTTCTCTCATCCCCCAGGAGGCTGCTGGGATCAGCAAGAGCACACCTGGGCCTGAGGCGGTGTCAAGCGTTTCAGGGACAGACTGGAGGTTGGGCAGGAGAACTGGCTGCTTCAGGCCCCAAGCCCACCAATGGAAGGAAAAGTCAGGCACAGCTTGAAGGGGGCGATCCCCTATTTGGCCCCCAGTCCAGAGCAGCAAGGCCGGCCCACTCTGGCCCAAGTGACACTGTTAGATCCTGTCCCCACCCTAATCACTGCCACCTGGCAGTGCCAGGGTGCCTCTCCTCAGTTCGTGTGTGGCAGCAGCAGTGGCGGAGGCAGAGCAGACTTATTTCAGATTGCAGTACAGATACATGGACACAATCATGGCAGCCAGCTGGTGGGAAAGGAACAGGCAAAGGGTCTTTACTTTTAGTCCCCTGCCACCCAGACACCCTCTCTGAAGCTCTGTGAGAAGTCTGTCTCCTTCAGCAAGGCCTCCAAGATGGCTCAAGCACCCCGGTCCAGTGGAGCTACCCTGACCTCCCCACCCCCTTACCTCCAAGGCCCCGATTCCGGCTGCCACGCCCCCCACAGTGACCGCATTGGCCCGGAGGTCATACAGAAGCTGACTGAAACAACCCTTGGGGGAGGGGAGAGAGGTCCCCAGTCAGTAGCTGCACCCCCTCTTCATGCAGCACTTAAGGCCATCAAAGCAGCCCCCCGCTTTCCATACCACACCTGTACAATGTTGTCCTTAGCCCTCTCCTCCGTGCAGGCTTCTGTGGCTGTGCCGTTGCCACTGTTGGAGCAACAGTATGGGGGAAAGGTATGGTTCTTCAGGAAGTAGGGGGAGCCCTCAAAGTCCGTGTAGTTGTTGAAGCCACAGCACCCGAGCTGAAGATGAGGAGGGCAGGGTGGTCAGTAGGGCCTTGTGCTTTCTTGCCCCTGCAGGGTCTCCCCCAGCCCACCTTACCCCTGCCATGGTGCTGTTCCACACTTGCGTGAAGTCCTTCTGGGAGCCATAGTCCTGCTTGATGGCGGGCACGACCAGCAACGTCAGGAAGTGCTCGGCCTGGGTGGGGCGGGCCAGTGTTTAGGGCCCAGTAGGGATGGTGGCCAGTGGCCATTCACAGGCCACAGCCCACCTGCAGGGATCCTCCCCAGCTTTCCCCCTTGCCCAATCCCGCTCCTCACCATCGTAGTGTACACCAGGGCCACCACGGCAGCTGCCACCTCCGCGATGAAGATGAGGAGGAGGATCAAGAAGAACTGAGCGGGGAACAGAGGTCTGAGTTTGAGAAAGAGGAAGTCCCTCGTGCCTCACTTGTGACCCACCCAGTAAAATGGGCAGCAGCCCCTTCTACCAAGGGCCCTGGAGTCCAGAGCTTGGTCTGGGGATCCCCAGGGCCTGGATTCTGGGGTCAGGGAACCCTGGGTCTTGGTTACAGGCCTGTGGAGCTGGGCTTGACGCACCATCATGAGGGCGCACTTGTTCTCCGAGTGAGCACCGTAGCAGCCCAGGAAACCAAGAGCGAAGAGTATAGCACCGGCTGCGATGAGGAAGTAGCCGACGTTGACGAACTGCATGGCACTGGATGACAGCGGCCCAAAGATCTTCAGGAAAGATGGCCCATCGACTGACACCCAGATGCCCACTGCCAACAGGGCAACACCACACAGCTGGGGACAGAGAGGCAGGCCTTAAAACAGTGCAGGCAAGCAGCTTCTTACCACGCAGTTGAATCAGGAAGGTGGGAAACGAGAACTTTCTCCCTTTATTGGCTAAGGACTGTAAAAACCCGTCCTGTATGGAGGAAAAACGTTCTGTGGAGCCAGAAGGATGGGAGCTGGGCCACCCATAGCCAGTACCAGGCTGCACATCAATGCCGATTATAAATGGGGTCAGGGGTTCCAGAAATATCCACAGGTTGGGGGAGGGCAAGACAAGATTTTCCTCACTGCTGTCAGGGTCCTGACGCATAACTAGGAGTGAAAACAAGCAGGTGAGGCTAACAAGGCCCCCCTCCCCCCATTTCCTTGCCCAGCCAAGCACCTTTGTCCTCCCATAGGTGAGAGTCACCATAGCAGCAGAGGAGGGGCTGAGGTTTACATCTGCTTCCAACTCTGGAGAGGAACTTGGTGAGAAGGGACACCTACCTTGAGGGCTCATTTGGCTTCTCTGTAGGATCAAACTCCAGGCCTACCCTTCATCTAACCGAGACCTCTTCTTGCCTCACCAGGAAAAATGGGGCACCAGAGGAGGGGTACAGCCAGGGCTTCTTGTGGAGGCCCTCCGGCTCAACCCCAAGACCTCAGGGAACCCAGAGGCCCAGACGGGGTAGGAGGTACACTCTCCAGATGCCACAGCTCTTAGAGCAAAGCCTTGCTGACCCAGAGCATCAGTGGAAGAATGAACCCGCTACCACGTTGGTGTCCAGTCCCCAGCTGTAGAAACTGAGGCTAGAACCAGGAGTGAGGTGCAGATTGTGGCTGGATCCCAGGCATGTTTGTCCAAGGACAGAGAGCCAGGCTCCCACCCTACAGGGTCAAATTTCAAGGAGCCCTAGACCTGCTCTGCCCTGCCCAGCCTGGCAAAGCCTGAGCAACAGAGGCCAGAAACCAAACTGGATTTGCTTTTAACCCCCTCGGGCCAGAACACCTGCTCTCCATATCCCTAGGATCTGTCTGCCTTGTCCAGATATATGGATAAAGGTTAGTTCCCTGAAGCCCGAAGAAGCCCAAGGAATGGACCACCCCGGAGTCAGGGAGGTAACACCTGCAGCCCAATTTCCCCAAAGTCCTCTACACTTCCTGTCTCCACTTCCTCGACCTCCACTCACTTAAGCCATTCTTTTTTTCTTTTTTTTTTTTTTTCACTTAAGCCATTCTAATTTGGCTCCAAGGTCTGTGATGCTGTCTTGTGCTACACCTGGTGGATGCTTCCTGCGCCATACCCTCCTGGCCTCTCTGCGGCCATGTTCTCCCTGTTTTCCTCCTATTGCTCTTTTTTTCTTTCTTTCTTTCTTTCTTTCTTTCTTTCTTTCTTTCTTTCTTTCTTTCTTTCTTTCTTTTTCTTTCTTTTTTTCTATTGCTTTTTTTCTGTCTGCTTCCTGGTGGCCATTTCTCCACATACCCTGTACAAGTTGGGTTTCGCAGAATTCGCTCAGCCTGTGTGCTCTTACCCTCTCCCATGGCCTCGCTGACCCTTTGTGGTCACATGACTTCCAAATATCCACGTCCAGCTCCAACTGGAGCTGCAACCCCCTTGGGTACTCAGCTGCCCGGGGCCCATCCCCTGGGTTGCTCATAGCAGAGACACGGGCTTTATCTTCAAAGCCTCTGTCTTCCCTGCCCCTCTGTCTGTCTCCCGGCCACCATCCGAGGGCTTTGTCCTTGGTCCATTTCTCCCCATCTCCACCACCATCTCCAGGGTTCATGCCTCATTACTCAGCTTCCTCAGACATGCCCTATACAATCTGTTCCTGGTTTTCTGAACAATACCTGATTTCATTGCCTCTGGGCCTTTTTCATGGTTTGCGACCCTCGCTCAGTGCAAATGCCCAGCCTCAGCTATTTCCTCCAGATAGTCTTCTCTGACCAGGGATCAAGCCCTTCCTGGGGGCTCCCATTGCCCCTGTGCTAAGGCCAGACCTAATAGTTGCAACTGTCTGTCCGTCTGGCCTGCTGGACCTGAGATCCTCAAGGGCAAAGAAAGGGCTCACTTACCTTTCCCCCAAGCGTCTTAGGCAACACATGTTTGTTGAATGAATAAGGGTTGCTTGAGGCAGACTCTCTGCTCTGGGGTCTCTGGGCATCTCTCCTTTCAGTTCCTTGTCCATCCTACTGAGGCCACTGAATTTCCTTGTACTCTAGGCAAGCTTGGGCAAAACTCTTCCCCTCCCTGGGCCCCCAATGACTATAAAACGGGGACAGTCACTCCTGTTAGCCTACTCCACCCTGCCCTATGTCGAGACTAAAACTTCCTGTAAGGGAGGGGCTTCTCTTAAGCTTTTCCACCCCAACTTGTGCTCCTGAGACCGAAACTCAGCATCTGGGGAGACTTCTGTACCCTATCCTCATGGGAAACTTGTGCAACAGAGTCTGGGCACAGGGATCTCCCATTTCTCAGCTTAAGCTCTGCTTAGGTTGTGACCCACTCCTGCAGGGAGGCCCAAAGAGCCCACAGCCCCCGTACTTACAAAGATGAGGAAATTGAAGAGGATCATCATGGTTTTAATGAAGCCGAAGCACTGCATGGTGGCTTCTAGGAGGCAGACAAGTGTGAGTTAGGAATTTGGGCCACCCGCCTCAGCAGCCACCTGGGCTGGCCCTGGCATTTGGGCCCTGACATATCAGACTCCAGCGTCCAGAACCTGTAAACCACCCAAATTCCCCTGCCTCTAGACTCTGACACCTCAGGACTGTTCCTAAGTCCTATCCTGACACCCCTGGCTCGCTGTACTGCCCAGGCCCTCTCCCAGCACCTGACACTCTGACACACTAAACCCCCGCAGGTTTCTCCATTGGCACTCCAAGCCCAACATCCAGACTAGAGGTCACTCCAGGCCCTTCCTTGGCATCTGTATACCCCGGACTCCTCCGCCAAGCCAGCCCTGGGCTCTTTCATTACCCTCCCCGTTGGTCATCAGCTTCCCAAACCCATTTCCAGATTAACTTTGCTTCACAGGATAATCCCTATCCTGTGTCATCACCTGTTCAGGGCTCTCGGTAGTGAGTTCCGAAAGAAGGATCTGCTGAGGCTCCAGAGGGCACAGACAACTCCAGGGAATCGCCACTTGAGTGGGCAGGCAGGGAGACAGAGCTGGCTCTCAGGCACCAATGCTCACCTGCAGGCGGGGCAGGAGTTTTAAAGTCCTCTGTTCGCCTTCCCGCCCGCCCCACCCAGCCTCCTCTTGCCCTGCTGCCCCCTGCTGCCGGGAGATCTATCCCCATAGTCACAGGAGCAGCAGGCCCCGTCGGCCTGGCAACGCCAACCGCAGCAACACCCTTCCTGATCTGGAGAAGGAAGAGAAGTCTGAGGGTAAAGAGCGGCCCCTGGAATTTCTGCGTGCCCTCCCCACAGCAGTGCGCGGTAGCTCCCTAGCCTACACCTGCCGCTCCGTGCACCTGCCCTGCATGTTCACAGGCGCACCTGCCGGAGCTGCCCTCTCCAGTCACGCGCAGACACATATGTAACCCCCTGCCAGTGCTCGTGAGTGTGCAAATACATACGCACACCCATCACACACACTCGACACTGTGTGTGGACTGACTCCCAGCAACTAAGAAACAACAAAGCAACATCTGAGGCACATACTTAAAGCCTCTCTGTCTCTGTCTCTCTGTCTCTTTGTCTCTCTTACACACCCTTTTGGGGAAATGACCCAGGTTTAGCAGCTTCTACTCCCTCCTCTGAGTAGCAAATGACCCCTAGTCCTTTTTCCTCTACAAAATCTTGATTTCCCCATCTTTCTCCTCCATTCATCTTTCCTCCTTACTCGTCTCCCTCCCCGTACTTTCTCTTGCTTCCTCTCCTTCCAGCGTGTTCAGCGATGTGTCAAGGACGCCCCTTTCCACCGGCAGGTGGCACCCTAATCCCACGAAAGCGGCACCCCAACTCCAAGCCGGCAAACCCCTGCCCGTCTCTTTGCACTGAGTCCTGTGGCCCTATTTCCACTCTAGCGCTCCCGACCTGCAGGTACTGGGGAAGTTCTGGCTTTGGAGTCCCTGGGACCAGGTACTCCCAGGCTGGTTCCGCAGCCTCCTAGCTGTGGGACTCCAGGGGTATTGCTTAGGCTCAGTTTTAAACCTGTTTCCTGGTCTATTAAACAGAATAGTTCTAGGGATTTTAAATAAGATTCTCTCCCCACTCTGGGACAAATGGGAATGACCCCAGAGTGGGAATGTCAGAGTGGAGAGAGTCATAGCCAGAGGGGGTGTGGGGTGGACAAAGTGGACTTTTACAATTTAAAAAAATTTTGAATACAGTTGACACTAGTTTTTGTTTTTTTGCAATGACAGGGAGCAGCTGAAGAAACGGGAGAGAGGGGGCCAATAACACTAGTATCTGTATAGATCACGTTTTACATGCATTACATATATGGTCTCCCCCCCCCTTTTTTTTACAACAATCTTATGAGATTGTTGTAAATCTCTTTTATTCCCTTTTTAAATATCAGGAGACAGGGGCACAGGAAGGTTGAGTACTTGCCGTGATCACACAGTCTGTACGTGGCAAAGCCAGGATTCACCCCGAGTCATTCTCGTGCCAGAGTCTGTATCTTAACCACCAAGCCGACTGTCTATAGTGATGGAATCACTAGGAAGGCAGGAAGAGCCGACTTCCAGAAAGAGCAGGAGAGGAGGCCTTGGTCTGGGACTTGAGGAAGAAAATGGCCAAGGGCAAGTGGGGTTACAGGTGTAATGGCTGGAAGTCGATGGGAGCAAGGTCCATTTTCTAAGACTGGAGATAGCAAGTGAGGCCTTTAGGGTGGTGCTGGGGACCCCAAAGTCTCCTAGCAGGAACAGAGAAAAGCTGGAGGCTGAGAAGGAGGACTGGAAGTAGAGTAAGAGGGAAAGAGAGAGGGGGCTGAGGTCCACTGTTCCACGGCAACTCAGTGCAAGGCCTGCCAGAGCCATGGACATTCCTCTCTCCCGCAGGAAAGGAGATACACCCAGGGTTGACACAACTTACATCCCTCTAGGGACCTAGCACTAATTATCCACATGGCTTTCTCTTTTCCCTCAGGAAGCAGAGCCAGGTCAGCTCCATTTATGACCCCAGTGCCCAGCACATATGAAGTTGTTAGTGAACAATTCCTGATTGATTGGATGAATAAATGAGCACAGAACAGCAAGAGTTAAACGTCTGGGCTTTAGACCTTGGCCACCAGGGATTTGAACCCCTGCCTGCCTCTGGTTGTGTGACCTCACCTAACTGAGCCTCAGTTTCTTTATACAGTCGATCCTTTTTATTCATGGCTTCCATACCTGCGAATTTACTAGAATTTATTTGTAACCCCACACCAATACTCATGTCACTTTTGCGGTCGTTCATGGACATTTGTAGAGCTGCAAAAATGTTGAGCTGCCTCATTCACGTGTTCTCAGCTGAGGCCGAACAAGAGGCTACTCTGCCTCCTTGTTCTACCTCTTACCATGTAAACATATGTTCTTGTGGTCTATTCAGTGTCACCTTTTTTTTTTTTTTTTTGCATTTTTATGCTTCTTGTTGGTGATTTATGAAATAATGCTGTTATTCAAATAATGCTGAAGTGCTGTCTCATGTTTCTGAGCACAAGAAGGCTGTGATGGGCCTTACAGAGGAAGTATGTTAGATAAACGTCATCCAGGTAACAAGTTAGAGTGCTGTTGACTGTGAGTTCAATGTTAGTGACTCAACAACAATATACTTTAAATTAGGTGTCTATAAACAGAAATACACATAAAACAAGGTCATGTCCAGATTGATCAGTTGACAAAAATGTGACCAGAGGCTGGTAGGAATCTAACCCTGTAGGTGCATCGGCTCGATTTGCTAATGTGCTATTTGTGGCGGGGACTTCATTAGAACATAGCTACTGTGAATAATGAGAATCGACTGTATGTGAAATAGGAATAATGATAGAGTCTCCTTGTAGGGCTGTTGTGGGGTTAATGAGAGAGTGTTTGTAAAATACCCGGCACTGTTTGGCACACAGCAGAAGCTTAATAAACATTGTTAATATTGTCTATGTGGGTAAATGAGAAAGCAAGGGAGTAATTGTCCCCTACTCAGAATTCCTTTTCTCTAGGGGCCAAGCTGAGGTTTTGCTGGCCCTTGGGCTGGACCCATGGAGAGAACCGTTGGGGAGCCTGACCTGTGGGGAGGGGCTGAGGACCAGGACCTACAATAAAGAGCACCATCCTAATGCAGCCTCTATGTCATAGAGGCCCCAGCTGCCCTGGCCAGGAGCAGCCTCAGGCACACCACAGAAGCTCCCTGTGCCCATGGGGCCTTCTCGGTTGGTCCGTGCCCCTCGGCCCCGGGGCTTAAGTTCCCCTTACCGCAGGCCAGGGCTGGGTTGGCCTCGGCCTCGGTTTCCCAGGATGTTCAAGCGTAGCCACAGAAGGTATCGGCAGAAACCCCAAGGCCCAGCTGCCACCACTGCAGCTACCAATCTTGTCACCGTTGGCACAGGTATCAACAACATTCATACTGCCACCATGAGCATATGGATCTTTCCGCCACAAGGTTAGCCAAGGGCCCTGAGGCAGGGTGGGGAGTGGGTGGAAAGACAGGGCCATTGGTTTTCCCCCACCCTTGGCCCTGCTGTGTGGGCACTCTAGGGGGCACAACCTGTGTGAAATACCTCCCCAAAAGTATGGTAGGGTCTTGATGACAGACATCCTGAAGGCTTGGAGCCTTATTAGAGAGGTATTGGCTGGAAGTGGAGGGCCTAGGGAACTGTGGATCTAAGAACAGTGGAGCTTCCAGAACTGCTGTCTTCCTCACACTCTTCCCTCTCTTTCCTCTCCTCAGTTCTCAGACACCTATGTCAACCTGGCAGCTTTCTGATCCTCTAGAAGTGTCCAGAAACTAGTCCAGAAGCTTGGCTGGCTCCGGACCTGCATCTCCTAAAGGTCATGGGTGGTTAACAGCAGACAAATACACTCATTTCTGCTCTGACTGCCTTACTCCGCTCCAAGGTGTTTCAGACAACTATGCAGAGTATGAGGGCAGGGTTGGGGCTGACCGCTCCCAGGGACAGGCTTCAAGTGATGACAGCAGCGATCACAGTTAGACAATGGAAGGACAGGACTCGTAGGCAACACACACCATTTCTCCATCTTTGGCCTCAGCTTTCGATCTGCCCTGTGAGGTAGGGGCAAAGGGTCTCCTTAGACATCTTGGAAGTTATAGGGAGCTGGGTCCTTGAGGAGGGAAGGAGGGGCACTGATCAGAAAGGGGTAGGATGAGAGAGATTTCATTGCCAGAGTGACTTTATGAGCGCTTGGAGGTGAGCTGTATGTAGCTCTGTGCCTGTGCCGGTCAGTGTGCAGATGCGGATGTTGGCGTGTGTCTGAGTGTGTGTGTGTGAAACCAGGACAATGAGAGTGTGAGCAGACAAGGGCTGAGTGTGCCTCTGTGGCTGCAGAGTATCAGGGTGTGTCTGTAAGGGTTTGGGTGTGCCAGAGAGAGGTGTCAGCTCACTAAGTGGAATGAAGGTCAGGAATGGGGTGGGGGCTGCCAGAAGCAGGAGGGGGTTGCTTCCGAGCCGGGCGAGCCACCTTCAGCCCCCTAGGTCTTCTCCTAGGCCAGTGTTTTCCAGGACTGTCAGCTGAGCTGGGGCGGTTAGGGGTGGGGCAAGACTGAGTTTGAGTCCAGAAAGGGGGAGGGCGCTAAACACTCTGGCCTGGGGATTTTCCATTTGGATTTTCTGAGCGTGTGTCTCTGTGTCATCAGGTGTAACTGGGTTTTTGTGGGGTGTGTCTCCACGGAGTTATGTCTCAGGGCAGGGAAACACTGGGAGGGACTCTTCCCTGAGGTGTCACTTTATGCATGGGTGTGTGTCTGGGGCTCCTTTCCCTGAGGGTTGGGGGTGAGAGTGAAGCCTGAGGGCCTTGGCCTGGCCCCCTGGGGTTCAGGAGGCCTGTGAGGTTTTGAATTGAATTTGAAAATGAATGGTGTCTGTGTCCTTCTACTCCAAGGCTTACCAGAGACTGGGACCCTGAGAGGAGGGAAGGCAGAGAAGTCACTGATGTGTCATATCCAGACTGCACAGGCTGGGGGGGAAGAGGCTCTTGGGGGTCTGGGGAAAGTGGCACTGAACCTCAGTTAAACCAGGAAGGTGGCTGGGCTAGTGCCCAAGGCCCACAAAGGGGCCCACACATTTACAGACACATGTCACAGTCCATGAACATATGCAGACATGTAAATATAAGTAGACTCCCAGACACACAATGCAACAAACACAGGTGCTTGCAAGTACATACTTATAAACAGAGATACACACTGCCACTAACGCACGTGGACCTCCCCACATGGCGTGTGTAACAACACATGCACATGCTTACAAAAGAGCACACACAGACATAAAAATGCATGCATCTGGACAAGCACATGAGCCTATAGACGCATGCAATCACGCTCATGCAAACCCAGGCACACACAGATGCACACACACATGCAGACACACTCACCAGGCTTCCCTGCCCCTGCGGCCCTGGAACCCAGAAGCTTCCCTCCCCTATGAGTGTGTGTGTGTGTGTGTGTGTGTGCCCACACCTGTGTCTGTGTGTATCTGTGTCTGTGAGAATGTGTGTGTATGTGTGTGATGGGGGGGTTGCTGAGCTGTGGGAACCTGATGACATCATCTCTTCTGGCTATTTTTAGCTCCCTCTGCAATGCCGGGCTCCTCCAAGGCCCCTCCCCTTCCAGGCTCCCAGAGGCAGCCACAGCCAGAGAGGGCACCCACCACTCCAGGCTAGGTGACCCCTGGATGACCGGGTACAGCTCCCCCGTCCCCACCCCACCAGAGCTCCCTGGAGGTTGAGGACCCCCGAGGAAGAGGCGTGGGCCATGTGGCCACGGGGAGCAGGGGCCTGGGCTAGGTGAGCAGACCCGGCTGGGGTCCAGCCCCTAGGGGTGCCTCTGCTTCTGCTTTTCAATCTGAAAGTCTCACCGTCAGTAGAGCCTGCCATGTGCCAGGGAGGGTGCCAGCTTCTGGAGGTAGAGCAGTGTGCAACACAGCGGGGTTCTTCGGGTGGGGGTTACGGCTCGGAGGGGACAGACATTAAACAGATCACGCAGGCGCTGCGCCAAACTGTGGCAAGGACTCCGAAGGCTGGTAACAAGGGGGTTTGATCCGGGATGTCCTGTCTCTTTCTGCCTCGTGGGGATAACCTGAGGAAAGCAGAGGGGCACCTTGAGCCCCAACAGCCACACTCCACAATTCCACAGAGCAGAGCTTCCCCCTGGGCCCCGGGCTGTGCTCCCAACACTGCACCAACCCAATGGCCCAGCAGTGGCCCCCGCTATTCCGGGCCCCTTTTCTCCGGAACCCCGCCACGGTTGATCCCTGGGAGTCGGTCCCTGGTAGTCGGTCCCAGTCTCCAGGTGCGCCTGGGAGACGGAAACTGGAGAGGGGCCGCGCCTCCCGGTGCCCAGGCGGAGAGGGCAGGGCAGACAGGTGCAGGAGGAAGTGCTGGTGGCTCCCGTGCAGGAGGTCAGGAGGGAGGAGGACAGTGCCCCGAGGGGTCCTTGCCCAGAGGAGGCTTCCTGCTCCAGCCAGCCTCCAGGGCAGCCACCGGAAAATTGGGTTTGGCAGCTTCAGGGAGAGCCCGGGGCTGGAGGAGGGGTCCGGACACCCTGGGGAGGCGGCCCGGGGCGCTCTCCTCCCACCCAGAGCCCGCTGCGGCTGTCTTGTTGGGAGAGCATTGTGTCACACTCAGGCCCTTTGGAGTGTGTGTGGGGGGACAGCTCTGGGCTGGAAGCAGGAGCCCGTAATTCCAGTGCTTGTTCTGCCCCGAACCCCAGTGTGATCCTTGGAAAGTCCTGCTCCCTTTCGTGGCCTGAGTGGGCCCTCCCAGGAAGGAGTACTGGAGGGCCAGGCTCCTGGTCCCCAATTCCTGCCCTCTGGGTTTTCCTGGGAGTCTGATTCAGACAAAGACACACAGTTTGTGTTTGGGACAATGGGTAGGGACGGGAACAGACTGCCCCCAGCGCGCCAGGCTGGAGGTCCCTTGTCACCAGTGGGTCAATGGCCGGAAGCCCAGCTCCAGCCCTACAATGCTATAACAGGTCACCCCACCCTTACCAGTACCCTCACCCACACCCCACCCCCACTTCCGTCCTCTGTTTCTTCCTCACCTTCAGAGAAAGCTGCAGGGCTCCCTGGGGAACTTCCCATACCTACTTCATTGGCTCCCTGCCAGGTGCTCAACCCTCCCTCCCCCTCTGCCCACTTGACCGGGTCAGTCTCCCAGTTAACTTTCTGTCCAGAGATCCCAGCTGGGGCAGGCCAGGGAGGAAAGGAAGCTGGGTGGAGGGGCTGCAAAAGAGCCTGCTTTTCCTGCTCCCCTCAGTTACTAGAAGCCCAAATGAGGGACTTGGGAAGAGAGAGGTGGATTGAGGGTTGGGGCCTCGGACTGGGCTGCCCTGGGCATATTTCACCCCCCTAGGACCCCAGGGGAAGTGGGAATGCTATCTTTTACCTACCCAACAATCCTCTTCCTCTGCTTTCAGCAAATTCAGGGAAGAGAGTCCAGATCTGAGACTTGTATCCTCCGGAAAATAAACACAAAAACCCAGGACAAGTGAGTCCTGGTTAATGTTACTATGTCAATGACAAATTCATGAAAACACAAAAACCATAAAATTCTAAATGCATAGAATCCATAGTCATGGAATCTTAGCATCTCAGAATTCTAGCATGGTGAAATCTGAGTTACTAAATCAGAAATATAGAATTCTGGTATCACCTATGTCCAGATCACAAGGTTAAGTATCCTTGAAGAGAGAAGTCTTGAGAAGTCAGTTAGTGAAGTCTTTACCTTCAGGTGGATGTCTACACTAGAGGATCCCCTACTGGGGATGGGCAAAAGAGTTCACATATGAACTCTAAGCAGGAGGCAGAGAGCTCAGGACACACGAGTTTAGGATAGGTTAAGAATCCTGCAATAACTCAGGCAGAAGACAGACATCTTCCATGAGGACACATTCTTCTTTCCTGAGGATGAGGGGAGTGGGGTGGGAGGAGGGGGATACAGAGAGGGGAACTCTAGAAACAAAACATAGCCCGCAGAAAAAACGATCAAGTAGCATAACACACAGCCACAATGCCTCCAATTTCTCCACGTTCGGGGTTAACACCAGCCCAGGACATTGTCAAAGGTTAGTAAGACTTCTTGTCACATAGGAATGGCAAGCCACATCTGGCTTGTTGGGAAGAAAAGTACCAAGTAGAAAATATTCTGTAGACCACAATTTCTTGGGGCTGCTGGGAAGAGCTGACTCTCCAAAGAGGATGCTGAGCTGTGACTGACAAAGCCATGCTACGGGGTGGGGTGCAGAGCCCCTAGCAAGGCCTTGGTAGGGGACCTTGTGGAGGGCATCTGCCTGGGGTGGTGCCTGGGAGAGGCATCCCTACAGAAGGAGCCAAACTCGAGGCAGCACTTGGTATGGGGACTCTTGCCTGATTATGGGGTTGGTTACTCAGTAAACAATGGGGATATTTACCTAGCATTTCTGGGAAACTACTGCAAACTTAGGAACCCAGAAGGAGCAGTTCCAGAGAGGCAAATGCCAAGCTCTTCTGGGCATGGGAAATACGACAATGTCAGCTGGAGATCCTCTTGCTCCACTGCCTATCCATGGATTCAGCTCAATACCTCAGCCTTGACCTCTACCCACATCCTCATTGGCCCCCCTCCCTGCTTGCCTGCCATCCTCCCTGCCTCCAGCTCCTGGGTGACCTTTGGCAAATCGTGGACCCTCTCTAGGCCTTGGATCCCCTTTTCTTTTCTTTTCTCTTTCTTTCTTTCTTTCTTTCTTTCTTTCTTTCTTTCTTTCTTTCTTTCTTTCTTTCTTTCTTTCTTTCTCTTTCTTGACTTTATTTATTTATTTATTTGTGAGAGACACAGAGAGACAGGCAGAGGGAGAAGCAGGCTCCATGCAGGTAGCCCTGGGCTGAAGGCCGCGCTAAACTGCTGAGCCACCTGGCCTGCCCTCCGCCTTCTCCCTTTTGCTTTCTTTTGAAGTCTACAATTGGGTCCTAAGCACAGGTTTTAGTATTTTATACTCCTGGTTTTGTCCAGATCAGTTCCATTTCAGATGTTTCCAAGCTCAGCTTCCAGAGAAAGTGTTAGGCAGCCTTAGGGGAGAATGGAGGGGATAGGGAATATGAATAATGCTCACATTCGACATCCTATATGCGTCAGTTCCTATGACAGGTGTTTTATAAATCTTATATGATACTCACAACCACCCTGTGTCTATAAATCATTGCTCCCATTTTATAGACAAAGGAACTGATGCTCAGGGAGGATAAATAATAAGCTCAAGGTCATTCAGCTAGGGAGAACTGGGATCACAGCCAGCTCTGCCAATCTGAAGGCTATGGTTTTAGATTAGCATTAATCCATGTGGCTTCAACAAGTAACATGAAACCCAGTGGATGGGAGTTTCAGGGAGCTGTAGTCCATGTGGCTGGCCCTAGGTAGGTAAGGAGTTCCATTTAGGGAAGTGTGTGATAGGGTCAGACAGTCTGTGCTGCAAGGAAAGCTGAACTGAGTCTCTTCCTATCAGAACTCTGGGTGTTCTCAGCTCAGATTTGAGAAAGCTGGGTGGGTGTATGCCGGGTGAGAGTGGAGAGTGGGGTGGTCCTGGGCTGGTCTTCAGGGGATTGAGGGGCTGCTACCCTGTTCCGGGAGATGGGTGTGTATGGGTTGGGGAGGGGTTGTGAATGGGGGCTTCTTCACTTTCCCCCTCACCAGAACTGGTTGTCTGGTCTCTGGAACCTGGGAGCAGGGGACTTTCTGGATAGGATAGCAGCATCCCAGCGTGTTGGCAATAGACTCACCTCTAGGAACCCTTAGGATCCCTAACCCTCAGCCCCCTTGCACAGTTGCCTCTGTTAACTGACCCAACCAAGTGGAAGAACTTCAAATGGAGCCCCCACCTCTGCCTTTCCCAAGGTTGGTCATCGGAGGAAGGGGGCGGGGGAGATGGGCTAAGGCACTGGCTCCTAGGGCCAGGGCTGGAGGAATCTCGGGAGGCCATCTCATCCAAATGCTTCACTCTGAGGGTGGGGGAGGACTTAGAAGTCCAGAAAGGGAGCAGGGCTTGCCAAAGATCACACAACGGCCCATGCTGTCCCCACCAAGTACCAGGCACTCCCCTTGGCACTGAGGATACAGTTGAATCATGTTCTTGAAAACTTGCAGCCTAATGGAGAAAACACGCGTGGTATAGCTACACGGAGAGAAGTGTCAGGGCTGAAAGAGAGGTTCAGACACTGGGGGCTTAGAGAGGCAGGGGCCCGGGGCCCTACAGGCTTCACGGGAGATGTGTAGGTGGTTTGGGAGCTGGGCTTAAAGAGGAAGCCACGTTTTAGCTGATTTTCGGGCTGAGAAAGCATGAATGAATTGCCCCGCAAAGACTGGCCCGTGTGGGTGGAGTGGGAGTCTGATGCGCAGCAGTGCAAGCCAGGGCCGGGTCTTGAGGTCAGGGCCATCTGCTCTGTGAGCGCACAGTGGTCACAGAGGTGCGGGCGCAGGGATCGAGGGCCCCCGCGGCGGTAGGGGATCTCAGGAGGCCAAGGCTGGGAGATTTTTTTTTTTTTTTAAGACTTTATTTATTTATTCATGGGGCGGGGACAGAGACGCAGGCAGAGGGAGAAGCCGGCTCCACGCAGGAGCCTGATGCGGGACTCGATCCCGAGTCTCCAGAATCACCGCCCGGGGCTGAAGGCAGATGCCCAGCCACTGAGCCACCCAGGGGTCCCCTGGGCTGGGAGATTCTTAGCAGGATGGGTGGCTCCGGCTAGGCCTTCCCACCCCCTGAGCCGGGGGCAGCGTCCTTCAATCCAAGTTACACGCAAGCACAGAAAACTTGGGTCCTCACTCCTCCCGGCGAGGACCCGGGCCCGGGCCGAGGCTCCTCCGGCGCGGCGGTCCCGGCAGGCGCACGCCCCTCCCTCCGAGCGGCGCCCCGCTCCCCACCGCTCCTGAAGCGGCCGCCGGCCGGGACACGACCGGGACGGCCTCCGCTCTGGAGCTCGGGGGCTGCGCGGCACCCCCCCGCCCCCGCCCCCGCGGCCGTGATGCAAATCCGCTCCGGATTTATTCTCGGGCGTCCTTTCCGTAAAGTGCGACGCACCCGGCGCCAGCGCTCGTCTGGAAGCGCCTCCTCCCGCCGGGACCCAAGGGCGCGGGGACCTCGAGCCGGGCGGGGGCGGGGCGGGGGCGGGGCCTTCCCGCGGCTGCCGCCCGGGGGCGGGGCGACGGTGGGCGCCGGGGGGATCGGCGGCCCGAGGCTGGGGGCGGGGCTGCAGCTAACCGCGGGGGGCGGGCCCGAGGCTCCGAGTGGGGGTGCAGGCGCCGTGGGCAGGTGGGACCGCGGCCTCGGGGTCCCGGCCGCAGGTTTTGGTAGAGAGCCGAGAAGGTGTAGGGCCGCGGAGTGTGGGGAGGCGCGCGGGGGAAGCCTCAGGCCTAGGAGGGGTCACCCCACGCGGGAGCGCGGCTCCGCACCTCGACTGTCTGCATAGTTGTGGTTTGTGCCCCGAAAACGAATTCGGCCGATCCCTGTCCTCATCCCGCAGGGAAACCAAGCTGTCGTTCCACCTCGGAGGCCTGGGAGCCTGACACTACTGGGGACTGGATGGATGCGGGAGTGGGGTGCTCGGTGCAACTCCCAAGAGCTCCAGATTCGAGAGACTGCAGGAATGGTGTGAGCACTTGATATAAAATGCTCTCCAAATCAGCCTGTATTCATAGACATAGAGAAATGGCACCTACTGAGTGCCTACTGCATACCAGACTAAGGGTATTCACCAAATTGACAAAAAGAAGAGTGAGTCTTACTTTTTTCCTTGATTTTATAACAGAAAAGAACAATACAGGTCTTTTTTATAAAGATTTTTTAAAAAATGTACTTATTCATGAAAGACACAGATAGAGTCAGAGACACAGGCAGAGGGAGAAACAGGCTCCATGCAGAGAGCCTGACGTGGGACTTGATCCCGGGACTTCAGAATCACACCCCCAGGCCGAAGGCAGGTGCTAAACTCCTGAGCCACCCGGGCTGCCCAATACTGGTATTTTTATTGGAAAAAAAAAAAAATAGGAAGGGTTTTAGCACTTGCTAAGCCACTGATTTGGCTTTGGAGATGTCGCTTTAACTTCTGCAAGCCTCAGTTTTCTTATCTGTAAACACACACACATACACACACACACACACACACACAAAACAATAGGGGAACCTAGGCACAGGGTTTGGTGGGAAGATTAAATGAGTTAAGGCATCAAAGGTGCTGGGAACGGTACTCACAGTAAGTGGCAAAGTGAGAACACTTAGTTTGGGAGTGTGTGTGCGGAAAGGGGGAGTAAAAAGCCTTCTGGAATAATGGAAATCTGAGCTAAGTCTTAAAATATGAAAAGGAACTAGTCAGTGGAAAAAGGAGGGATAAAAAAGATGGAAGAAGAGAAGGATGTTAAGGACAGGGAATGCCATGAGCAAAAACAGGCAGGTGAGAAACAGGATAGTGAATTGGGGGAACCACAGACAGGAGGAGGCAGAGTGGAGATGAGTTTAGAAAGGTAAGCCGGGACCAGAATGGAGCCAGGTGGGGGGCTTAAAGTTATTGAGGCTAGTTTTCTGAGAGCTATTCAGGGGTCTTCAGAGGGGCAGGAGGAGAGAGGCTCCCTGTGGGGCAGTGTGAGGCCAGGAGACCTGTGAAGAGGCAGATGGTGACTTGAACCTCAGAGGCAGCCCTGGATGGAAAAAAAATGGGAGGATTTGAGAGGTAGAAATGACAGGACTTGGTGACGGATGGATTGAATGGGAGACACGAATGAGAACTTGATTTCCAACTTGGGTCCCCTTGCTGGTGCTCTTCTCTGAGATAGGGAGCAGGAAGGGTAACACATTTGAGGGGAAGCGGAATTCAGTTTTGAACATGCCTGTGACCACACCCCTGGACAGACCCTCAATAATTGGGGTCCTGCCATCCCACCTGGCAATTACTCTGTCCAGAAGATGGGAGAGGTATCATTAGCCACCACTGGCTGTCTGTTCCCTGGCTGCGGCTGGCTGGAGGTCTGGGTGGGGAGATTAGTGAGGGGGGCCTGCCACCACTGCGCTGGGCCTACTGAGTATTGTTTTGTGGCTCTGGGCTGCCAGGCAGTTTCTTTGGGCACAATCATGTGGCTTTCTTTTTTTTAAGATTTTATTTATTTGAGACAGAGAGACCACAATCGAGGAGATGGGTCAGAGGAAAAAGGAGAAGCAGACTCTCTGCTGAGCTGGGAGCCTGATGCGGGGCTTGATCTCAGGACCCTGAGATCATGACCTGAGCTGAAGGCAGATGCCCAACCCACTGAGCCACCCAGGAGCCCCTGGGCACAGTCATGTTACAGGAACTTGAGAATAGGGTTGTCAGGTCCCAGGATGGGACAGTTTTCTGTGCTCCTTACTGTCTTCATTTTATAGCTGAGGAAACTGAGATTCAGGAATTGAGTAGCAGAGCCAGGGAGTGAACCAAGGTCTGTGTAATGTCGTCCCACAGTACTGGCCACATCATCACTGGTGACATTTGCCCCAAGAGGGGCAAGGAAAGTACCAGAGCCATGGCTCCTTGGGGGAGAAATGTAATCTAAAGAGTAGTGGGGATCAGGGAAAGAGGCAGGGGAAGCTTCCTGGAGGTGGTACCATTTGTGTTGTCATAGAAGCATAATCTTGTTTTCTGTCTTCCAGGCCAGCAATCATTGGCAATCAGCCATTGCCTGCAGTGAGGGAGACCTTGTCTTCTGAGAGGCCTCTAGGCACAATGTGTCCACAGAACCCAAAAAGTTGCAGGCTGGAATTCTTGCAGGCATTTCAGGCCTGAAATGGGGGCACTTTTACCTGCCTCTGGCATCCATCAGCCCGGGCATCCCTTCTGTACTGGCACTCCAATGGCAGCTGGAAGCCCAGTGCCTACTCATTTTCATATCAGAGTTCAGCACAAGTTTATGTTCCGTTCCCAGGTTTTGTTTTACTTAAAAAAAAAAAAAAAAAAAGAGGCATCATGTGATGAAGTGATGGATTCTTTCTACGGGAGGACTGGCAAATACAAGAAAAACATCTTTCTGTGAATGATTCGGGAAAAGCTGTAAGACACAATAAATGTTGCCAACCTTCTTGTGTCACAGACCATGTGTTTCTCCCCAGGTGTCCAAATGGCTGAGATGGTAAGTAGGTAGCCAAATTCTTAGGAGCTAAGAAAGGGTCACTTTCAAACCAATGTTTAAGTAATATTTGCTTATTTTGGAAAATATATGCAAGTAAAAGGAAAAAATATATTTTATATTCTCATCCATTGAGAAGAAATAAATGCTACTAGCATTTATATATATATATTTTCCATTTCTGGACATATGTGGCTTTCTTTTACATGGTTAATATATTGTGTAGACAGTTTTGTATTTTGCTTTCTTACTCAACACATTGAAATGAACTATGCTGTATCATTTAATTTAATGATTGCATAATCTTCTATATGGAGTTATTTTATTTTACCAAACCCTAATTCTTTTTTTTTAATATTTTATTTATTTATTCATGAGAGACAGAGAGAGAGAGGCAGAGACACAGGCAGAGGGAGAAGCAGGCTCCTTGCAGGGAGCCCGACGCGGGACTCGATCCTGGGACTCCAGGATCATGCCCTGGACCAAAGGCAGGCGCCAAACTGCTGAGCCACCCAGGCGTCCCCAAACCCTAATTCTTATACATATAGATTTTCTTTCTTCTCTTTTTTCTTTTTCTTTTGCTATTATAAAAACTCTGTGATGAAAATCTTGGTGCCTAAATCTTTAAAAACAAACAAATATTTATTTAGGGGTTCCTGGGTGACTCAGTCAGTCGAGCATTTGCCTTCTGCTCAGGTCAGGATCCCCAGGTTCTGAGATTGAGCCCCACGTTGGGCTCCCTGCTCAATGGGGAGCCTGCTTCTCCTCTTCCCTACTCTCTCTCTCTCTCACTATCTCTCTCTCTCAAATGAATAAATCTTTAAAAAATTTTAAAAATAAAAAAACATTTATTTATTTGAGAGAGAGAGAGAGAGAGTGCAAGCAAATGGGGGAGGGACAGAAGGAGAGAGAATCCTGAAGCAGGCTCCCCACTGAGCCTGGAGCCCAACTTGGGGGTCTTGATCCCAGGACCCTGAGATCATGACCTGAGCTGAAATCAAGAGTTGGCTGCTCAACAGACTGAGCCACCTCTCACCACCTTGGTGCCTAAATCTTTGTCCGTATTTTGGATTTTTTTTTTTTTGCAAATATTTCTAGAAATGGAATTACTGGGTCAGAGGATCAAAATATTTTTGGAGATCTTGATCTGTATTTCCAGAATGCTTTCCAGAAAGAAAGGTTCCACCAGTTATATACCATCATCCTGATAGAACTGTTAACATTAAAAAAAAAAAAATTCTTGCTGGGACGCCTGGGTGGCTCAGTGTGGAGCATCTGCCTTCAGCTCAGGGCATGATCCCAGGGTCCCAGGATTGAGTCCCGTGTTGGGCTCCCTGCAAGGAGCCTGCTTCTCCCTCTGCCTGTGTCTCTGCCTCTCTCTCTCTGTCTCTCATGAATAAATAAGTAAGAGCTTAAAAATTTTTTTTGAAAGATCTTACTAATTTGATAAGTGGAATCTCATTTTTTTGGTGCTGAGTAGTTTCTTGGAGGCTAGAGCAACATGAGTCCACAAGGACAATGATTTGGTCCAGTCTGACTGGTAAATTCATCTACGGATCAGACTCTTTCACTAATTGGTAGGGTTTGGCTATAGTTGTGACCATCCATTGTTTTTACGTGCCTGGAATACTCTCTTCCTTTGGGTTGCAAGGTTTTTTTTCAGAGAACATCCCTCCTCCATTTTGATCCGTGTGGTTCAAATGGGCCTTCTCCTGCCCGCCCCCCCCACCCCCGCCCCAATTCCAGGGATGGGCATTGAGACCCTGGCCTGACCAATCATCGCAGTGGTTGGTTCCATGATGGGCATTTCCAGTCCCTTTGACTCACATGAGTATAACTTTGTCATCTGGCTTTGGAGTCAGAACTGGTTTTAAATCTGGGCTTTGCTCCTGACGAGGGGATTATTTGCCATTTTATATAGGGTGCCAGCAGAGAACTCATTGATAAAGTGATATTTGAACAGAGACCTACAAGAAGGGAGGAAGCACACCTTGCCTGTACTTGGGGGAAGGATGTTTCAGGCAGAGGGTAGAGCAAAAAGTAGGAGTATGTGGGACGTATTTAAAGACTAATAAGGAGGCCAGTGACTAAAACAATGAATATGCCCTCTCTGAGCCTCAGTTTCTCATCTAAAAAATGCCAATGATGATAGTACCTGTGTTTTAGAGTGGTTGTAATGAGTAAATGGGATAATGCTTAGCACAATTCCCAGGCCTTATTAGCTGTTGTTATTAAGATGACAACTAAGTCTTTAACCTTATTGGCCTTTTTTTTTTATAAATGACTTGTGCTTCTCCTTCCATCCCAGTTCACTTCCTGTAATTCATGCTCTTGTTAGCCCACTACCCTATGATCTGTCTGCTGCAGGTTGTTCATCAGTCATTAATGATTACCAGCACCTACCATATGCTACACTAGGTTATAGGGCTTTTTAAAAATATGCCTGTTGTTTCATGGGGGAGAGTATATCTGTACATTAATTGCCACCACAGAAAACAAAGCAGTCCCAAGAGACTAACTAACAAAGGGCTCTGGCGGTTCAGAGGTGAGCTTATAGAGGGCTTTTTGGAGGAGGTGGCATTTGGGCTGCTTCTTAAAGAAAGGTTTTTCATGGATGCAGATGAGGTGGAAAGGGCATTCCAGAGGAAGAAAAAGGTGTGAGCATGGGCACAGAGGCTGTCATATCCAAGTCACAGATGGGGATGGTGGGGCGGGGGGATTGCCTGGCATGGTACAAGCAGAGTGTGTTGGAAGGTAAGAAGTAGGGACAAAAGTTTGAAGGGGTTTGATTGTCAAGTTAGGGAATTTGGACTTACCCTGTCAATGATCCATTAAACTTGTTTAGGCAGGGAGTGATCTGGTCACAATTGTGTTTTGGAATGATCTGTCTGGCTGTAGAGGAGGAGAGTGTGGAGTCAGTAGGGACACAAGATCGTACCCAGGATCCAGTAAAGAGGCTGTCGCAGATGCCCTGGTGAGAACTGATGAGACTTTAGGAATGGAGATGGAGAAGGATGCTAGAGATGCAGGGAGAAACAGGATACTCTAACTGCCCTCTAAGGATCATCAGGGAACATATAGGAACTGCCCCAAAACGGCTACAATGAAATTGTGCTGTTAAAACTCTTCTGAAATTGGGCTTTGGGCAATTGAGGTCAGCTATTTTCATTCTCACCCCCACAGAAAGACCTTTCAGAAACAAGAGCTGGATAGGAGTAACATGTGTCTGCCCTGGACACCTTCCTGTTTTGGCATTTGATAATTGCACAAAACTTTGGCATCTTGGGGCACTCTGGCCGTCACCCCATCCTTCAGGGATTAACTTTCTGAACAGGGATTTCTCAAAGCGGCTTGAATTGAGAGATGGAGAAATGAGTTTTGGCCCTAGGAATGTCGGGCTTAACGCTCTATAAACTTGGAGCGGGTAATGCTATGATTTCCACATAAGCTTTTCAAAAGGCTATTTTGACTTTCAAAATGATCTATGTAGCTGAAGAAAGAAATCAAAGGTCATCCAAAATTCGATAATTTGGGGGAATCCTAGATCTGCTATCTTGCCAATTCCTTTAAATAAGGAAAGCCAATCCAGACCCTGGGCTTCAGGATTTATACTAGTTGGCCTAGCATCAGGAGGTTAGGGGGCTCTGGTCTTAAACATGGGTGACCACTCGGTGACCTCTTCCAGAGTTTTCCCATCTGCAGACAGCAAGGAGTCCTGTGGGCTGACTTTGGCGTAGAGGGAATTGGAGGGAGGGGATCCAGCAGATGATTATCATAATAACCCAGCTGAGCATTTTTCAGCTAGGAGCATTTTTACCCACATTAGCTAATTAACTGACAGCTTGTCCAAGTGGAGATGAGGGATGGTAGGAGACAGGGAGCTCATGCCTCATCACGCTTGCAGGGTCTGGAGGGGACTGATAACGTGACTATAATGCTAGGGCCAGAGTGTTTGGACAGGGGCTAATGGACAGGAGCTAATTCACAGGCTCTTGGGCCCATGTGCATGATGGTCAGCTGGTTTGCCCGAGACAGTGTGATAAATGCCCCATTCAGTCCAGGAGCAGTCACGGTCAGAGAGACCCAGTCAAACCCCGTTACTGATCTGATGACAAGTGCACGGGGTATTAGCTGCTTCATCACAGATGTCTTCTCTGGAGAACTGTCTGTGTCCAGGAAACTGAATGAGATTCTTCACGGTCAGAGATGTTGCATATGATTTTTTTTTTGTTTTTTTTAATAGGAAAATCTCACATCAGAACCCAGTCAGTAATAAATTCCTATTATTCACTATTTATCTTCTATTAGAAAAAACAGAAAGGACATGCACATTTACAGAAATGAGTGTTAGCACAGCACTATACTAAATCAGTGTAGGCATCTTATGATTTCATATTTTGAAATTCACTTTAAAAATTTTATGTAAGTAAAACCTACTGGATTTTTTTGTGTACATTTCCATGGTTTATTTTTTTATTTTTTTATTTTTTTATTTTTTATTTTATTTTATTTTTTTTTTACATTTCCATGGTTTAGATCAAGAGTTAGCAAACTTAACCATAAAGATCTTGGTAGTAAATATTTTAGGCATTGTGGATATACAGTGCCTATCATAAATACTCTACTTTTGGAATGTCAGAACATCCTTATATAATAATGGTAAATAAATGACCATGACTTTATTTATGAACTCTGAAATTTATGTAATTTTCATGAACTATTCTTTTGATTTTCCCCTTCAATCATTAAAAAATTTAAAAACTATTTTTAACTTGTGGGTTGTGCAAAGACAGGTGGTGGGTTGAATTTAGCCCCTGGGCTATACTTTCTGACCTCTGGCTTAGACTGGGGTTTCTCAGTCTTGGCACTATTGACATTTGGGGCCAGATAATTCTTGGCTGTAGGGGCTGTCCTGTTGCATTGTAGCATGTTTAGCAGCATCCCTGGCCTCTACCCAAAGGTGCCAAGCATCCCCTCTCCCTCTGAGTTATGATAAGCAAAAATCTTTCTAGACACGCCAAATGTCTCCTCAGGACTAGAATTGCTCCCATTTAAGAATCACTGGTTTAAACAATTGTATACAGTCATTTGACCACCACCATAGTCAAGATACAGAACAGTTCTTGGAGGTGAGGGCAATATGGCTGTGACATCTCACCCCATTCATCATCAGGGTTCATGCAGCTGATCTGGCTGGCTATTCCCTTCCTCCCTCATGGCTCCATGTGTGTCCCTCCTGAAGCTGCTCAAATTCTGTCAAAGAGGATGACCTTCTCCCAATAGAGAAGGACAGATCTTTGGTCAAGAGTATACTAGCAGCTGCACTCCTCTGCTAAAACCTCCAAAAAGCTCTCAAGATACAGAATAGTTCTATTGTTCAAAAAATGTCTCTCTCGTACTACCGTTTTATAGTCAACACCTCCCTCCATCCCAGTTCCTGGTAGTCATTATTTTCTGTTCCTATAATTTTGTATTTTTCTGAACAACATATAAATGGAAATCATACAACAAGTCACCTTTCGAGTTTGGCTTCTTTTACCTAGCATAATGCATTTGACATTCATTCCTGTTGTTGGGTGTATCAGTAATTCCTTTTTATTGCTGAGTAGTATTCAATTATATGGATATACTACAATTGGTCCACTCACTGGTTAAAAGATATTTGCATTGTTTCCAGTTTTTTTTGATTATGGATTAAGCTGCTTTAAACATTAGTGTGCAGGTTTTTGTGTGAACATAAGTCTATTTTTCTTAGGTAAATACCTAAGAATGGAATTTGTGGATCATATGGTAATTGTATGTTTAATTTTATAGTAAACTACTAAGCTTTTCCAAAGTGGCTGTACCATTTTATGTTCCCACTGGCCATGGTTGAGAGTCTCATTTGCTCCACATTCTTATCAGCACTCAGTATTGTCAGGGTTTTGGTTTTTTTTTTAAAGCAATTCTAGGGGATCCCTGGGTGGCGCAGCGGTTTGGCGCCTGCCTTTGGCCCAGGGTGTGATCCTGGAGACCCAGGATTGAATGCACGGAGCCTGCTTCTCCCTCTGCCTCTCTCTCTCTCTCTCTCTCTGACCTCATAAATTAAAAAAAAATAAAGATAAAAAAAAATAAAGCCATTTTAATAGGTGTGTAGTGGTGGTTTTAATTTTCATTTCTCTAATGGTTAATGGTGTTGAGCATCATTATATGTGCTGTCTGTATATATTCTTTGGTGAAGTGTTCATATTTTGGCCCATTTTAAAAAAGGTTTTTTTGGAGATTTTATTTATTTTTTCATGAGAGATACAGAGAGAGAGAGAGAGAGAGAGAGAGAGGCAGAGACACAGGCAGAGGGTGAAGCAGGCTCCATGCAGGGAGCCCAGTGTGGGACTTGATCCCAGGACTCTAGGATCATGCCCTGGGCCAAAGGCAGGCGCTCAACCACTGAGCCACCCAGGCGTCCCTGGCCCATTTTTTAATGAAGTGGTTTTTCTTATCACTAAATTCTTTATGTACTTTATGTACCTTAAATATAAGACCTTTATTGGTTAAGTGATTTCCCAATATTTTCTCTCAGTCCGTACATTTTCTTTCATTCTCTCTTTTTTTTTTGTATATTTTTTTATTGGAGTTTGATTTGCCAACAAACAGTATAACACCCAGTGGTCATCCCGTCAAGTGCTCCCCTCAGTGCCTGTCACCCAGTCATCCCGCCCACCTCCCCTCTTTTATTCTCTTAACAGAATCTTTTGCAAGCAGAACCTTTAAGTTTAGGAAGTCCAGTTTATAAATTTTTAATATTATGAATTATACTTAAACATTTTTATTTACCTATTTTTGAGAGAGAGAGAGAGAGCATGTGTGAACTGGAGGAGGGGTAGAGGAAGAGAGAGATAATCTCAAGCAGACTCCCTGTTGAGCACAGAGCCCCATAACCCTGGGATCATGCCCTGAGCCAAATTCAAGAGTCAGATGCTTAACCAACTGAGCCACCCAGGCACTCCTGTGGATTATATTTTTATGTCATTTTTGAGAAGTCTTTGCCTAACCCAGGGTCACAAAGATTTTCTCCTATGTTTTCTTCTAGAAATGTTATAGTTTTAAGTTTTACATTTATGTCTATGATCCATTATATAAGGTGTGAGGTATGTGTTAGGGTTCTTTATCTCTTTCTTTTCTTTTCTTTCTTTCTTTCTTTCTTTCTTTCTTTCTTTCTTTCTTTCTTTCTTTCTTTCTTTCATTCTTTCTTTTTGTGTGTGGACATCTAATTGTTCTTAGCCCCATTTGTTGAAAAGACTATCCTTTCTCCATCGAGCTGCCTTTGCACTTTTGTCGAAAATCAGTAAGCTTATATGTGTGAGACTATTTCTGGGACCACTATTCTGTTCCACTGATCTGTGTGTCAGTGCTAATTTTGCTAATAACATTTGTCTAATCTCACATTTTATTTATTTTAAAGATTTCACTCATTTATTTGAGAGAGAGAGAGAGAGAGAGAGAGAGCACGAGGAGGGAGGAGAGGGAGAAGCAGGCTCCCCACTGAGCAGGGAGCCCAACGAGGGGCTCGACCACTGGACCCCAGGATCTTGACCTGAGCTGAAGGCAGACGGTTAACCAGTTGAGCCCCCCAAGTGACCCTAATTTCACATTTAAAAAAATTTTTTATGTGTTTTTTTCTAATCTCACATTTTAAATAAAATTCCTAAAAGTGAATTCTTTGGGAATAATTATGTGTCTAATAAGTGTTCTGCCATGCTGAACACATCCAAAATTGTGAAGTAATTAAAATCCAAAGCTTACATTTTGGTGGAAATCTTGTAACAAAGTTGGAGGGTGGTAAGGTTGATGACTCAGACATTTGAGGGTGCTGAGAGAACACCGAAACACCCATGGCTTCAAGCAAATCCCATAGCGTCTCTAGGTCACAATTAAAAAGAAAGAGTGAAACTAAGTGCATTCAATAAACATTTATGGATCCGTGTTTGAGGTATTGGTTATATACAAATACAAACCATTCATCTGACTTCAAAGAATTTACTTTCTAGCTGGAGATGTACTCAATAATGACTGAGATGACTCAGTTGTAAGTCAAAAAAATGTAAGCAACATGATTTCAGGTTTTGGTAAGTGCTAGTAATCAATAAAAATAGGTACTGGGATAAAAGTTGATGTGGAGAGGGCTGCTTTGGCTAGTACCCTCATGGAGGGCCACTTTGAGGAGGTAACATTTGAGCTGAGACCTGAATGACAAGAAGTTATAGCGAAGAAGATCGGGGATAAAGAATATTCTACATAGAGGGCCCTAAGTCCTCTCTGATCCTGACAGGGGGAAGGCCAAAGATAATGATGCAAAAGAGTGAATGTGAGTAGGGCGATGGGTAAGATGATGAGGCAAAAGATAGATAGGGGACCTAAACAGTTAAGACTCCACTGTGCCTCCTCCTCACTTCCCGCTGTTCTGCCCCTCACACTCTACTCTCCAGGCATTCTGAACTTTTCTGTTCTCCAAAGAAGCTATTCTTTTCTTGACATTTGCATAGTCTGTCCCCTAAGTCAGCATGTAACCATTGGTTACTGGTGTAACCATTCTCTCCTTCCTTTGCATAATAGGATTTCCCTGAGTTTTAGCAGGGCGTATGGATAGAGCCTCCCACCTGACCTGGACTACTTGCCTACCTCTGGATTGTTACATGACAGAAAAATAAACTTCTGTCTTGTTTGATATGCCACATGTTGGCTTATAGCACCTTTGCTTCTACTCTTTTTCTCATCTACCTGGTGGACTTTTATTTATCCTTCGAGGCCAGGCCTTACGTACTGCTTTTCACATCCTCTCTAGGGAAAGTTAATTGTTTCTTCCTCTGTGACCTCATAGTACTCTGCAGGTACACCTATCATAGTATTCTATTTAGCCAATGAGCATGGACTAGGAGCCTAATGTAAGTCATGCACTGTGGTAAATAAGGAGTTTGTTGTCTAGAGAGAGAAACAGGCACATGATGGAATAATTGCAAAGTAGTGATAAGTACACTCTCTGTGAGGAGTGAGTCGTAGGGGAGCACAGATATCTCATTCTTCCTTCCTCTTTCACTCCCACATCCAATTCTAATGAGATGTCAGGGAGAGTAAGGCTGTATAACTCAGGTCTTGGGAAACTACTATAATGGGAAGGGGAGAGAGGAAGGCAGGTGGCATCAGCACAGCGGTTGTAAGTCACACCAGCCTCAAGAGGGCAGATTCTAACCCTGCCAGCAAAGGTGAACAACCAGGACAAAATGCATTGTCTCTCCTGGAGGCCAGAATGGGTTGCTGCTTTGGCCACTATTGGAGATGCAGTCCTTGGAGCTGCCAGCTGCTGGGAGTCATCTGCCACCAAAGCTGAAAATATGGTGGCAAGATGGCCAGCCTTTGGACTTATTCTCAAGGACTCAAGAGGCCCTGGAGAGGCTCTCAGAAATAGCTGAAAGATGTTTTTGAGGCGGGGTTAATTCCTTCTAAGTAGGCAAATGGGCACTCTTGCTAGCATAACTTGATATAAAAAGATTATTAAATAATATAATATAGTATCTTTTTGTACAGGCAAATGAACCTGAAGACATGTGGATTATGTTTTGGGGGTTCTATCTGGGATTTCTAAGTGTTATCTGTAAATCTGTGTATCTTTTATTTTATTGAAGTTTATATCTACACCGTGGATTTATTACTACTAGAAATAAAACCCTAAACTAAAATGTTTAGGACAATGACCAAGATAACATTTGAAAATTGCATATGGAGGTAGATATAGACTTCTAGAAGCCTCTATGAATTGTAAGATTCAAAGGAATTGTGAAAAACCTGAAATTGAAGAGGCTGTGCAAACTTCTATTAGGTCCTTGAGCAGATAAAGAGGGCCCAGGTAGGTTCTTCAGGAAGGGTGAGAACACAGCTCTACTCAAATTTCCTAAAGATGTTAACTAGCCTGCAGTCTTAGGGAAATAACAGGGAACAGAGTTTCAGTTTTGGATACGGTTAGAAGTTCTGTAAGAAAAGAGCCCCAGCTGCCACCAGAATTCTTGGCCTAGTAAGTGGAGGCAGGTGAAAGGAAAGGCCATTCAATTCATACAGAGATTTACAAGGATCCAAAAGTTGAGAATATCTTTGAGGAAGGCCACTCCTGGCATGAGAGAAGTGTGTTCTTGGTTGGATACTCCACTGAGATGCTGTGAGTTGTGGATACCAGATGTGGAGAAGTGATAGCAGAGCCTCTGAGTGATGAAGGAAGTTTTCAAGGCTACCAAGGCTTCAGTGTCAGTTGGCTGAGTGTTGAATGTTCTGACCAAATTAGCAGTTTGGAGGGTTTAATATCTATCTATCCATCTACTTATGAGAGAGAGAGATTGAGAGAGAGAGAGAGAGAGAGAGAGAGAGAGAGAGAGAGAAAGGAGGGACCGAGGGAGAGGGGGAGAGAGAATCTTAAGCAGGCTCCTTACCCAGTATGGAGTCCAACTCAGGACTCGACAAAGGGCTGGACATGGGGCTTGATGTGAGGCTTGATCTTGTGACTCTGGGATCATGACCTGAGCTGAATTCAAGAGGCAGAGGCTTAACGAGTCACCTAGGCACCCCCGCAGGTCTTATAACCACAGGGTTGCTCAGATTCCCCCCCCCGCCCCCGCTCTATCAGAGACTGTGAGAAAAGATACCTGCTTTTGAATTGAGGCTAGAGACACTTTTATAGAAGGCCAATGAAATAGAAGTGAAAGACCCAAACAGTATGAATCAGGTCCCCCATGTAACAGGCAAAGAGTAGAGTTGTCCCAGCGTAAGGCTTTAGAGAAAATTCCAGCTGCCAGACCCAGAGTGGTCTTTTTAGAGTATTTCCACTGCTGAAAGTAACATAAGAAAAGGAGGAGGGGAGACAGCTCAAGTCTTGGGGTAAAGGAAATTCAGTCAACTGAGGTGATTGTTAGATATCCAGCAAAGACTCCAATGACTATTATACCTGAGGACTTATTTTTTTAATTTAAAAGATTTTATTGATTTATTCATGAGAGACACACACAGAGAGAGGCAGAGACATAGGCAGAGGGAGGAGAAGCAGGTTCCATGCAGGGAGCCTGATGTGGGACTGATCCTGGAACCATGCCCTGAGTCAAGGGCAGATGCTCAACCACTGAGCCACCTGGGCGTCCCTATACCTGAAGACTTAAATGGGACAGATGAGAGCACCAATGATGGCCCTCCAGGGGGAAGGCCAGAAGCATGAAGATAGACACTTCTGAGCCTCTAAAAGGCAGAGCACTGAAGAAAGTGGCGGGTCAGAGGGCTCCTGACCAAGAAGAAATCCTGGCTAATATCCCTAAAGCTGAAGAGCGTCAGGGAAAGAGGAAGGGAAGTTGGGCCTGGAGTTTGAGCTATTTTCAACGCTCACAAGAGGAGGCCTTAGCCAGGCCTCCCAGAAAATCCTGTTTGTCTTATGGAGGCAGAATCCTAGAAAGAGGGGCAGCCAAGAAAAGCATCAAGTCCTCAATGCTGTTTAATGGTGGATTTACAAGTAGCAAGCCCCCACGCCTTTCCCCATAATAGAAATAGAATGGGTCAAATGTGGTTTTAGTACTGATTGTGGGGCTACAGATCTTGTGGAGCTGAGGGAAGAGGTGAAAAATCTGTAGTTATATGTTGGACCCTGGTAGTGTTCAGGAGAGGTAGGTACATTGGGAGAGAGCAGGTGTAGACTATTTAGAGTGTTTACCAGAAGTATGCAGGGACAGACATCTGGATGTTCTATCTTCATCTGGAAGTGGAAGCCACAGGAAAATCAAGGCAAGGAAAAACTAAAAATTCCCACCCTCTCTGCTTTCACTCTGGGTCTTCCACCTTAAAGCTTTAATTTGGGGGATTCCTCAAATTCAAAAGTGGAAAGAGAAGGTGTTATGGAAGGACAAAACCAGGAATAGTTTTCCTCTCAAAGAATGGGGAGAGACTGGGCTTAGGGTAAAAACATAAGCTTAAGGTTGGAAACCCAGGCCCTTTAGAAAACAGTGCAGGAAATTTATATTGTTTTGAGATGGATGATCTTTTAGATCACTCTGAAGAATTACTGACTAACTGCACCGTCTCTGGGTTTCATATCCCATAGATTCCCTTTTGTGATAGAGAAGAAAAAAAAATCAGGTAGGATCTGGTTTTGTGTGGATTTCCTGGCTCTGAATAGAGAGTCCAAAATAGTCCAGCACACTGTGTTCCTTATACAGGATGGCTTGGCCACTTCCTATGGAGTTGGTTGTTTCCAGCATTGGATGTCAGAGCAGGTATTATAAAATCTCTAGACTGCAGAGGACATTAACAGGTTGGATTTTATCTGTCTTGTGTGTAGGTCTACCAGTATGAAGGGATGGGAGTTTCAGGACCCCGTTACTGTTCAGGAGTGACTGGACAAAGTGATTGGTCATGTGAATTTATCTGGAAGTGTTTTATTTATTCATTTGTATATATTTATACAGTCATTATATACATACATAAATATTTATTTATTTATTTATTTATTTATTTATTTATTTATTTATTCTACAAAACCTTGGAAAATCAGAACAATGACTCTTCAAGAGTAGTGAAAGTGTTTTTTGTCAGCCCAGACTGTTGCTGAGAAACTGCCTCTTCCCAATTCATAATGTTTATGTAGCTTGGGAGCAGCTGACCCCCACACTCTGCCTCCAAGGATGCCACATGACCTAGGCCTCTCCAATTAGAACAGCCCATATCACTGGACTCAGTGATTGGTTCAGGGGTGAACATGTGACCCAGGTCAGGCCAATGAGACTCAACCCCCAGAATTTTTTGGCAATTGCGTGGAAAAACTTGCACTCTGCCGGATGGAGTTGCTAGACAGGTATGTTGCAGCCTGCAGCTGCTGGAGACTATCCTTTTTGCCACCTGAGGAAACGTTAGATGGAAGGAGAACTGAGAATGCATCTGGTTCCTGCTAACATTGTTTGAGCCCTTCTACTTAGCTGTGTGTCAAGTAAGACTAACCTTTTATTTAGCTTAAATGAATTTTCTGACATAACTAAAGGCACACTAATACAATGATGATACTAGACCATGTGGGAGATTTTACAACTTGAGTAATTTTATTCGATCTCAATAAAAGGTGATGACATGTAATATCACATGGGGGTAAACACAGGCCGTGAGAAGATATACATTGTTAACAACTATTCCCACCCTATCAAATATGGAAAACTAGAAATATTCATAATGTTTATGTTTATGAAAAACTCTTCCAGGGTTACACATCTTTTTTTTTTTTTTTCTAACTTGACATTATCAAGACAGACCCAGAGCACTGATTCAGAAGTCAGCTTAAAATCCAGAAGGAAGTCAATTCCCTCATTTCTTTTACTCCTTTCTGGAGTTAATGGCCTTGGTAACCTTGGTGAATTACTTAGCTCCGGCTTGTCTTAGCAATTGCGCACCCGCACTGATAGCAATTTTGAGGGCATCAGAGTAGGTACTATGTTAGAAAAATGAAGAACAGGGAAAGTTTATTGTTTTTGTTAACTTTGCTTCCAGGGGTGCGTGGTTACTTTGTCCAATAGTGAGGTACAACACTATGAAAAAAAGAGTTCCTGGATCCAAAGAGGAAAATCACAGATAAAGAGCAGGTGTTTCAGGTACTAGACTACACCTTATATGCACCTTATATGCTATAGCACATGCTTATATGCTATTCACAGTGGTTGACTAATTGCTTCTGGTAACTGGCTGTTATGGGTCTGTGAGCATCCTGGTGATCTCTTTTCACTGGCTATACTCATAGGGCTCTGAGAACCAGGCTCTGAGACTGGTCTAGCAGGAAGCCTTAGATACCATGTTTATGGTGGCATTTGACTGTATGGTCCAGGGAAAATCGTTACTACCCTAACTGAATGTAGAGTTGAAGAGAGGAGTGATGAGCAGGGCCCAGGCCAAGTGTATGTATATGGGGATTGTCCCTAAAGAAAATGCTCTAAGCTTCCCAAGGGAGAGGACCAGAGCATCCTCCAAAGGAGATGGCTTCACGTCCTGATTAATGGGGCTATACAGAACATTTGACGTTTTTGGCTGCCGAGCATTTGAACACCCTTCCCATTTTGGAGGACTCCCAAATCAGATGGGAGGTAAGGCCCATAAACTCTAACATGTTGTTGAATGTGATGCCAGAGTAGCAGGAGTGAAGTAAAATGCTGTTTTAGGATTTGAGGCTGCCCATTAAACTCAAAATAGCTAATTGGAAATATAATATATGTAGCCTGAGAGAAGGAGAGTAAAGTCACAGTGATTGATCAAAATAATTTACCCCTGGGGGAGAACCTGTGACATAAGCTGCTTGGCCGTTTCTGGCCCACTTGATAAGCATTAAGGTTCTTGAGGAAGCCCTCTTGGGCACTACCCCAGGCCCCTCGGGGAAAGAGTGAGACATTTGGACAGTAGTTCAGAGGATAAAGGTAGTGGCCTTAATTAGTATCTAATTGGAGCTTGCTTAAACAAACAAAGAATTCATACAAGCAGACCCTATTAGACCTGGGAAACAGGGGCCCGAGACAGGGTAAAAAGGGACTGATCCTACCTCTCCTCGGAGGATGAGAAATCAGTCAAGGGAACTCATTCATCCAGAGCCCTCTGGCTTCCCTCTTCTTTTTTTTTTTTTTTAATTTTTATTTATTTATGATAGTCACACAGAGAGAGAGAGAGAGGCAGAGACACAGGCAGAGGGAGAAGCAGGCTCCATGCACCAGGAGCCTGACGTGGGATTTGATCCTGGGTCTCCAGGATCGCGCCCTGGGCCAAAGGCAGGCGCCAAACTGCTGCGCCACCCAGGGATCCCCTGGCTTCCCTCTTCTTAATCATACTCTTGGAATTCTTGTTTCCAAGATCTGTATTGGGCTTTTTCCATGAATCTGTTCTTCTAAGGACAGAAAGGAATGTCAGTGTCAGTAGTATCTTTAGACCAAAGGGGTGGTCAAGGGATAGCTGTTTGTGGATGGGTGGAAGACGCTTGGACACACACATAAGGACCGTCTTCCCAGTGCAGGATGAAACCAGGGATGGGAAGAGATGGGAATCCATTCTCCTCCAGCCACCATGTTCTGTCAGAACTCTAAGGACCCGAGAATTCTGAATTTGAACCTAGTCTTCTGGATTTAAATGAAGGTTTATTTGTTAAGATAAGGGGATTTAATATATTTTATTTAATTATTTGTTAACTTGATTTAAAACTTTCAAGTATTTTGGCATATTGTATGCGAGCCTCCATTTACATTCTTGCTCTGGGCCCTGCAAGTGTTACAGGTGAGCCTGACCTTAGAACAGGTACAGATCTGGGTGTTAGGGGGCTACAGACTCAAAAGATTGACTATTGCTTGTGTCCTTTCCATTTCTCATCCCTACTTTCAGAGCATTTCCTTCACCCTTCTTCAGCTTTCTGAACACTGGTTTCCTTTGAACTTAGCTCTCATAAGAGACAGTGGCCACAGTCAGCTCCAGAGATTCTATGCTACAGGTACAGACTTCTGGAGAGACCAACCCTTGTTTGAGGTACTATTTCCAAATATTTGTGAAAGAAACTTTGACTCAGCCCATTAACTATGGAAAGGTGCAAGGTCATGTGCAAATTGGGAAGAGGAATATCATGGTGAACCGAGCAGAGGTATTAAAATGTGTCCACTACGATGAGGCAATTGGCCAACTAGCCTGAGTCATTGATCCACTCAAGCCCTTAGGTATTAACCCATAAGCAGGGCTCTTGGGGCTAGTTGATCCACCCACTGAAGTCCTGGCAGTGAATGAATCACCTGCAGAAGCAGAGGAGAATATTACCAGTAAAGGGAAAGATTCTCAACCAGAAAGGTTGTAATCTCATTTTGCAGTGAGCTGTTGTTTAGGGTGGGGATGTACTAGTCACCTAACCATTCATCAAGTGTGGCCTTTTCTATCTCCTAAACATCTCTCAGAGCTACACAGGACTCTCCACCTTTTGCCTACATTGTTTCAACAGTGTTTTATTTGTCTTTTTTTTTTTTTTTTTTAGATTTTATTTATTCATGAGAGACACAGAGAGAGAGGTAGAGACATAGGCAGAGGGAGAAGCAGGCTCCATGCAGGAAGTCGGATGTGGGACTCAATCCCAGGACCTGCCTTTGGGATCATGCCCTGAGCCAAAGGCAGACACTCAACCGCTGAGCCACCCAGGCGTCCTTGTCTTCAAATGTATTTAGAGTCATCCCCTTTAATTTACTCTGTAATCTGTGATGATTCTCAAGTGCAAATATGACCATGCTGTTCCTCTGCTTAGTTCTTTAATGCCCTGCCCCCTTTCTCCCTTGCTTTGAGCATCAAGCATACATTCCTTATTTTGGTTTACCAGCCTCTTCATGCTTACTGTGCAACTTCATCCTCACTGTCTTCTATCTTCTTCAATTTAGACCAGCTGCACAATTTTCAGTGCCTCCAAGAGACATATGCTCTCCCATGGGCCTTGGCACATGCTGTTCTCCCCGTGGGTCCATATTTCTGGCCCTGTCACCTAACTCAAGCTTAAATATGATGATTTTGAGCTGTTTGGGGGGCATCCAGTAGGCATTTGGGTAGACAGGAGATGGACTAGGAATGGTGCTTTAGGATGCTAAGGAGGGTGGCATCAGAGGTCAGCTTTCTACTGGAGGAAAGACACGTCTCTTCAGAGAGGAGGAAGCAAGGATGGGTCCAGTTTATAGGGTCTGAAGGGGAAATAAAAGGTGGATGGATGGAAGAGGCTTATACACATACACAAGGACTCTCTTCACCGTGCAGGATGAAACCAGGGATGGGAAGAGATGGGAATTATGCTTGTTGGTCTCTGTGATGTAAAAGGCCAGCTCACATTTACTTATCTGATGATGGAGGGGAGTCATTCGAGATGAGGAGTGAAGGTTTGGAATGTCAGAGGAAGCAGATCCAGGATAATTAAAAGGAATCCAGTTATTTATTTTTTTTAATAAATTAATTTTTTATTGGTGTTCAATTTACCAACATACAGAATAACACCCAGTGCTCATCCCATCAAGTGCCCCCCCTCAGTGCCCGTCACCCATTCACCCCCACCCCCCGCCCTCCTCCCCTAGGAATCCAGTTATGACCAGAGATCAGTCCAGAGTGAAATTGGCAAATTTGGTTTTTTTTTACTTAAGCATAGCTGCCTGAGTATAAAAGCAGATGGAGGACTCTTGTTTTGGTCTGGGATTTGGTTTCAGCAGGATGACTTTTTTTTGAAGGACAGGAGGGAGACAGTTGAAGGAACTGGGAAAAAATGGTTACAAAGATCCACCTTGGGGGATCCCTGGGTGGCGCAGTGGTTTAGCGCCTGCCTTTGGCCCAGGGCACGATCCTGGAGACCAGGGATCAAGTCCCGCATCGGGGTCCCTGCATGGAGCCTGCTTCTCCGTCTGCCTGTGTCTCTGCTTCTCTCTCTCTCTCTCTCTCTGTGTGTGTCTATCATGAATAAATAAATAAAATCTTAAAAAAAAAAAAAGATCCACCTTGGGGTTAGGTCTGTGGTTTCTAGTCCTGGAACTAGTCTGACAAAATTTCATCAGTTTGAGCACCATATTTAGTTTAAGGTGACTTATAGTCATCTTGGGAAGGAACTGCCTTTATTTTGAAATTATATTCTATTTCTTTTTTTTTTAATTATTTATTTATTTATTTTACAGAGAGAGATTGGATGTTCAGGGTGGGGAGAGCAAAGGGAGAGGGAGAGAGAATCTCAAGCAGATTCACCGCTGAGCATGAAGCCGGACACAGGGCTTGATTTCATAACCTTGAGAACATGACCTGAGCCAAAACCAAGAGTCAGACACTTAACTGACTATGCCACCCAAGCACTCCACTATAATTGAATTTTTAAAGACATCTTAATACCAAGAAATAAAGAGAATAGGACACCTAGGTGGTGCAGTTGGTTAAGTGTCTGACTCTTGGTTTTGCCTCAGGTCATGATCTCAGTGTCTAGGCCCTGATCTCTGCACTCAGTGCAGAATCTGCCTGAAATTCTCTCTCCTCCCCACCGCTCCTGCTTGTGCTCTCTCTCTCTCTAAAATAAATTAGCAAATCTAAAAAAAAATTAAATTATGGTGTGTGTATTAGTTTCCTAGGGCAGCCATAATGAATTACCACAAACTGGGTGGCTTAAAGCAATAGATATTCTCTCATAGTTTTGGAAGCCAGAAGTCCAAAATCAAAAGGTTAGCAGGATTGTTTTTTTCTGGAGATTCTGAAGGGAGAATGTGTTCTATGCTTCCCTCCTAATTTTTGGTGGTTGTAGGTAATTTGGGTGTTCCTTGGCTTATAGATGCATCACTCCAATCTCTGCCTCTGTCTTTAAATTGACTTCCCCTCTGTGTCTTAAATCTCCCTCTGCCTTTCTTTATAAGGACACCTGCCCTAAATCCAGGATGATCTCATCTCAAAATCTTATATCTGCAAAGACCCTTTTTTTTGTGAATAAGGTCACATTCAGAGCTTCTGAAGGGTTAGGATTTGTAGATGTCATTTTTAAAAAAGGAGTTTATTTATTTATTTTAGAGAGAGCAAGCAGTGATGGGGGCTGAAGGGGCAGAGGGGGAGGGAGAGGGATAAGATGACTCTGTTCTGAGTGCAGAGCCCCACCTGGGGATGTACTCAGGGCTGATCTCACAACCCTGAGATTATGACCCTAAGATCATGACCTGAGCCAAAATCAGAGTTGGACGTTCAGCTGACTGAGCCACCCTGGCACCCCGGTATATATAATTTTTGGAGGCCACTATTCAACTCACTACAGAGATATTAGATGGTAAACATTTTCCCCCAGTGTCGATGCTTGGGGAAAAGAAAGAAGTGAGGGAAGGTCAGAGAGAGTCATTTATTAGAGTTGAGATTTCAAAGAGGGAGCAGTGCAGGGTTCTAGGAGAACTCAGGAAAAACACCAGCCACAGGCCCTATATCAGTGTAGGATAATGGACTGGATTTCTCTCCATTATCCTGAAAAAGAAGACAAGGGCCACATTTAAATTGTGGTTAGGGAACACAGGTCCGCAGTCAATGCTGCAAGAACAGAATCATTGAGGAGTGTGAGGTTGAGACTCAGCAGTCCAGGAGGTCAGGAAGAGGCTGGGAAACAGAGTAAACTTGTTGGAGAGGAAACTTGATGGAAAGGGTCAATCGCCCTGCTCTTAAGGCCTCAGGGAGTTCATCAGTTTGAAAGCACAGGGGTCAGTGAAACTGTTATTGCTTGTTCACATGCATCTCCCTTACTAGGTGGTGGGCTCATAAGGACAGGAATAGTATCTCATTGAGCCCTCAGCACAAGATCTAGACTGCGGAAGGGGCTCAGGTTGAACTGAACTGAAAGGGCTTGTCATTTTGAGCTGTTCTTTCCTTCTACCTTTAACATTTGATAACTCTAAGTGCAACTATCATATTACATATTTGATATATACGATGACGAATTACATTTTTTTTTTGTTTACAACACGAAAAGAGGTTGCTTTTGAATATATACTCCCAACACCTTGGGTGCCTTTACTCAGCCCTAGCATTACATAATTTAGAATTTCACACTGGTACAAATAAGGGAGAAACAGGACCCAAAGGGAATAATAGTGATCTTCACTGAGTACCTCCTTTGCAAGAAGCATAAGATGAGCAGCACACAAGGTAGTCCCTGCCCTTGAATTAAAAGGATGTCACTGTGAGTGTCTCATTTTTCATATTCTCCGAGCTGAAGATATAAATGACCAGGTCTTTAATGTTCTATATTTGTACTTTTCTTACTCAGATGGTGATCCTTAAGCCCCAGAGGTTGCATCATTTCCCCAGATTTCAGGGATGATTCCGTTGTAAATGTATCGGGGGAGGATGCAGGAGGCCTTGTTTTAACATGCTGATTTTATAAAATATTTCTAAAGGATGCTTGCAATTTTATTGTTCATAGAAGCAAAGAACAATGCTATTAGTTTGGTTTTTTAATTTTTTTATAATGTTTTTTTAATTTTTAAACCAAATCTCCAAAATAAGAACTGCACTAATTTTGCCCTGTAACAACAAAACATGTAAGATAGTTCGGATTTGAGACCTGTGGAATTATAGGGTAATTATTGTACATTCCAGAAGGGAGGCACGAACTGCAAATTGTTCTAAACTATTGAAATAATGACCACAGGAAGTGAGCATCCTTTAAAACCCTACATGGAAAAAAAAATAAAATAAAATAAAACCCTACATGGTATTACATTTCAGAAATGAGTTGGGCTAGAAAATGAAACCAGCTTCTCTTCTTGCTGCTGAGTTTTCCTGAATTGCCTACAAACTGCTTAGAATTTTGCAAACAATTCACAGCTGATAAAATAGAAGAGTAGCAGAACTGAGTGACTGTGGTGAAGACCCTAGAGGCAGCCAGCAGGATAGAAGGGTCACTGTCTGCCCCTCATATTTCTGTAAGCCAAAACTGTACAATTATTTTTATTTTCTTTTTGTCATCTTAAATAAACAGGAATCAGCTGAAGACCTACAGAAAGGATTATCAGGGTAACCTGAACTTAGGCTGCTCCAGAACCTTCTTGGAGAGTTTGGTTTCTTCTTACAACTTTTATTTGCTCAAAGAACATTCACTGGCTACCCACTGTGTGCCAGGCCTGATGCTGGGCACTAATGATTCAACAGCATGCTCTCCACCCATGAGGAAATCCTTCATCATGGGGGAGAGATAGACCTGGAAACAGACACTTTAAACATGGTGTGCCAAGGCTGTGCAGAGGCTGGCGCAGGTGGCTACATGAGCAGAGTCTGAGAGATTAGATGCATATAAGTCGGAGTTTGCCACTTAACAGTCGAGTGTGTTTTGTGAGGTGAAATTTCTGCTGTTCTGAGGGCTGCAGTGCTTTAGTATGACTAGTCTTAGGAGTGACAGGAAAAAACTGTGAAAAGGGACGGAAGAGGTAGGCAGGGGCTAGATCATCAAAGTCTTTTTTTTTTTAAGATTTTATTTATTTATTAGAGAGAGAAAGAGAGAGAGAGAGAGGCAGAGGGAGAAGCAGGCTTCATGCAGGGAGCCTGACGTAGGACTCAATCCCTGGTCTCCAGGATCACGCCTTGGGCTGAGCTGAAGGCGGCGCTAAACCACTGAGCCACCCGGGCTGCCCCTAGATCATCAAAGTCTTGAATGCCAGGCTGAGACTTAAAATTTAACCTGAAGGCAGAAGGAACGAAGGCAGGGTTTATGCAAAGGACTAATATGATCAGATTTTTTATTTAGAGCCATCGTTCTGTGTCGAGTATGCACTGGAGGAGGCAAGGCAGGGAGATTATAATGAGGTTGTTGCAGAGTCTGATGATGAGGGACTCTTTGGTGACTTTTCAGGGAAACTTTTTCAGGCTTGGAGCTAATCATACAGATTTTGGAAACAGAAATAAATAGACCACATGTTTAAATCAGGTGTATAAGTTTTGGGGCAGCCCACATGTCACCTTCTTTAGGATGCCTTTACTCACCTGCATGTGGGCAGAGATCATTACTGTCTTGGGGGCTCACATAGAACTTTGCCAATTTCTCTATTAGAGCACTTACATGCCTATAATTATTTATTCTTTTGTTGGCTCCTCCTCTGTGGGCTCCAGACTCAGTGTTAGGCACTCTGTCTTATTCTTTTTTGTACCCCAGTGTTTGGAAGCATCAATAAACATTCACTAACTGAAGGGGAGAAGAAAAGGTACTGAAACTGGCTGTCAGGACCTGGGGCTCTAATCCTGGCTCTGCTACTAAGTGGCTGAGTGACTTTGAACAAGTCCCCTCGCTGCTCTGGGTCTCAATTTCCTCATCTGTAAAATGAGAATAAAAATACAACCCTCCTCCTCAGGGTTATGGAGATTAAATGAGGTAACAGAGCTCACCAGCTGCCTGCCCTGTTTGTGCCCTGCCCTTGTCAAACAGCCTAGACTATTGTTCGTGTAGTTTGGATCTCATTTGCTCTCTCTCTCCTGGTGAGAGCTGAGCTGAAAGCTGTTGCCTTGATGGAGGGGAAGTTTGCAGCAGTAGCATACATACCATCCAGGTGGTCCTTGTGCTGCTGGAAGGGCAGACAACAAAAAGAAGGGAGTGGGAGTATGTTAGGTTAAAGAGAGAGACACTGCTTTTTGTGAACCCTAAAGCTGCAGAAGGCCCTAAAGTGGGGTGCATGAGGCAGAGAAGATTTAGATCATGTGCTGAGGGGTGTGAGGAAGCCCTCAAACAATGCTCCCTAAATCCAGGAGTTTAGCAGCCTCTGGAGGAATGCCACTTTATGAAGACCACTCATTCAGTGCCTTGGGCTGATATAATTAACATTGTCATAGTTTCTTTTCTCTTTCCTTTTTAAGAAAAAGTTTTTATTTAATTCCAGTTAGTTAACATACAGTATAGTATTAATTTCAGGTGAACAATTTAGTGATTCAACACTCACATACAACATCTGATGCTCATCACAAGTGCACTCCTTCATCCCTATCATAGAGTTTTTCAAGTTTTAAGAAAGATGTGCAGGAGAGGGAAAAAATTGCAAATGCTAAGTAAAAGGAATACCATTCTGAAAAAAATGGAAAATCATGATTTTAGACACTACTATCTCAAGAGATGATTATCAATTCCCATGTGCGAGGTCTTTTTGGAAGATCCACTAGCTTTGGTCTTTTTACATTGGTCTTTTTACTTTTTACAAAAGTGAAAGCAAACTTTTCCATCAAAATTTGATGTATCCTCAACTTACAAGGCATATGGCTGAGGAGGTCCTCAAATTTGCAACTGGTGATTTGTAGAATTTTCTTAGAATGCTATTTATTAAATTTATTTAGCTCCTGGACTTGGCCTTATCAAAGATATTTGGTCAAGAAAGATGATGAGAGAGGGGAAAAAATGGGGGGAGGGGTGATTGAGGCCGTGATCCTTCCCCAAAGGCTAAAGTCAGTCCTGGCGTTAAAGCTAGTGACCTTAAAAAAATAATAAAAGTGTGTTTCCATTTTGCAAGGCTTTTAAAAAATATTGTGTGCTCAGATGGCACCTTTAATCACGAAGAACTTTTGGCTGAGTTCCAGGCTGATTCTGCTGGCACAGAGAGCTCTGAGATCATACCCTATATTCAGTGCACAGGAGAAATATTTCATCCATCTCTGAAATAAAGAGGGGGGAAATGGAGCATATTTGAACAGTTTGATAGCAAGACCATATCAGGGTGAAAAGTGAAGGACATCTATCCATTTGGAGTTACAGAAAGGTACTATTAATTCTAAGTACTTAAGTGGCATTTTTTTTCATTCTCAATTTCACAATAAGCCAAGAAGCTTGCATAAATCTGAAGGCAATCTCCTATTTCACAGATACATAAATGAAGGCAGACAGATTTTTTGATTTACCTAAGACTACTTTAAGTTAAAAAAAAAAAAAAGGGAACTTGAGCGGCTCAGTTGGTTAGGCACATCTGACTCTTGATCTCTGCTCAGGTCATGATCTCAGGGTTATGGGATCCAGCCCTGCATTAGGGTCTATATGCAGTGGGGAGTCTGCTTTGGGATTCTCTCTCTCCCTCTGCCTGCAACCCCCTCTCAAATAAATACATAAATAGTTTTTAAAAATTAGAAAAAAGAAAGGAGGGAGGCAAAGAGAAAAAGAAATCCTCAAGTAGCAGGTTGCGACCCAGGAGTTTGAGCTCTTAGAGCTGAATTTAATCCACACCCAGGCCAAATATAATTCTCCAGGATGGAAATGGTCCAGGACACCAGAGCGAACATTCTCTGCCTTTGCCAAAGAGCCTGAGGTGGTTTGATGACATGCAGTCACAACCTCACTTTTATTTCTCAACTGAAGGAAAGTAAGGCCAGCATCATACGACAAGCACTTCCCACCATAACAGGGCAGTGGTTCAAACCCATCCAAAGGAAATGTGCTTCCCCTTGATTCATCACTGCCTCTTGCATCACTGTTATTTTTTGGAGGTCTCCTATTCAAAGCTTTATTTGTTGGATAGTTGGGTCATATAATTTGAGGTGGCAAAGTTGACTCAAGCTTTACTCCATGTGCCAGTGTTGAGGATCGGACTATATATACTATATACTGTGCTGTTTCTTCACTACATCCCTCAAAGTCGTGGGAAAGGCTGGGTGATTGTTCTGCATATTAGAAATTGAAACCCCACCACTAAATAATGAAAAGTGGTCCAGACAAAAGCTGCTGTGGAAATCTGAAAGCCATTATCTTTTCCACACTTCCTCTCTTCACCTTCATTTTGTTTGGGAATGCACAGGGACACCCGTGAACAAAAATAAACCAACTTGCCCTTGACTGATTGTTCTGCCTTTTGAGTTATCACATGTGAGTGCTTCTGGCTCCCAGATATGGTGAAGTAAAGAGACTGCTGGGAAGCCAGCCACAAATTAGAGTTGATCTTCTAGCATCTTCTACCTAGAGAAATGGCTCAGGACGTCCAGATTAACAACATGGTCTGCCCCAAAGTTGATCTGGCTTCTGAATCATGTTTGGATTTCAGAAATGTAAGAAAGGAAAGCATATAAGGATCCTGATGTGTTTTCTCCAGTCCTGGAGACTGGACAGTCCCCTGTCCATTTTATTCTTCATTTTATTCTGGCCCTTTTAAATTCAAGACTGTACATATTTCAGAGCCCATACACGTTTGGACTGTCAGCTCCCAGGAACTATCTCAACTTAGAGCACCTTTAAGGAGGGCAGAACCACTTTAGGAGGTAGAGGGTGAGACGTGGCAACTCTTCCACAGGAATGAATCAATATAGCAGAGCCATTCAGGGTAGGTTTTACTAGAGCTTAAAACAGGTTGTCAACCCCAACACAATGGGCTTTGTTACTCCTGTGTAGAGAGGAAACGGTGCAGTTTTTGGCCTCCCCAGACTGTATTGTAGGGCACACAGGATGGCAATTTCAGGCGTAACCTTCAGGAGAGACAAGTCTGCTTTTGGCCCTCAGTGTTCCCCAGTAAGTTAATTAGCTGTTTCTGAAATTCGTGGTAATATTCAGCATTTTCATCGTGAAGCCTGTTACAGTTCTAAGCTTGGGGGAGGGACCGCGTAGTTGAGGAAGGGGGTCTGTCAGGGAAACAGAATAGAGCTCCTTTGGCTGGGGATTCTAACACCTGTGATTTGTCTCAAAACATACGCGCACTGTAATTTCAAGGCATGTTTTCTGGCTTGAGGGGCCTGCTATGGCTCCCTATTTCAGGTGTAGGGAGTTCTCCCTGGGTTCAAAAGCCTTTGGGTGGGAAGCGCAGAGGAGCTGCGAAATGCCTCCTTAAGGACAGCCGAACTGTTCCAGGGGAGAAGCCGGGCCGGGTTCTGGTAGCGGCCTGGGGAGGCCACAGGGGACCTCGGGCATCTCCTCTCACCGAGTGGCAACGGTCCTACAAGTGGGTTTGGGGACCTTTTCTTTAATTGACAACTTATCGCGGGGGGTGGGGACTGTCCCAGCCCAGTGAAGGGTCTGCGGGGTGGGCCGTCCGCCCAGGGACTCCTAGGGGCCAGAGCAGCGCACGTCCCGCCAAGTGACAGCACGCGTCCCTCGCAGTCAGTCCCCTCCCCCGCGGCCGGTCTCCGGGCAGAGGTGTCTCGCGCCAGCTCGGCCTCCCCCCTCTCCCTCCCAACTCGTCCGGCCCGACCGAGCCTCAGCGGGAGCCCCGCCTGTCTCCGGGCAGCCTGAGCCCCTGAGCGCTCGCCCAGCCTGTCAGTAACCGCCGTTTGCGCTTTCTTTCTTTCTCTTTTTTTTTTTTTTTTTTTTCTCCTCTTCTTTTCTTTCCCCCTTCTGCCTTTGTCCCGCTTAGTAACTGGGCTCCGACCAATCGCCGTCTCGCCGGCCAGCGCCGGCTGCCTCCTGATTGGCCCGCTCGGGGCGCGCAGCCGTCTCCCGCTCCTCTGCTGGAGCAAGGCAGACAAAAGACGCAGGCTCGGGCTCCGGCAACCCGGATCAGCCAATCACCGGCCACCTGATCCTCCCCCCCGCCCCTTCCCTCGCTCCTCTCCCTCCCGGCCTGGCTCGCGTGCTCCCGGCACTGACTCCTGGCGTGCGGCCAGCGCCCGGACCGTGCCATTCTGATCGAGCCTGGGGGGAGCGGAGAGAAGGAAGGATGAACGAGTCGAAGCCCGGGGAGCGTAGGGGAGAGTAGAAAAGCGAGATGGAAGACGGTTTGCGGAGCGCTTTCACAGGCACCTGAGCGACTCTCCAGTACATCGGGTCGGAGTAGAGGGGAAGGAGCAGGATCGATGCCGCTCGCCCCCACCCCCCCGCGCGGTGTGGTTGGGTGGCGCCTCGGCGGGGGAGCGTGAGGCGGGGGAGGGTGTCCCCCTCCGCGCCGTTAAAATGAAACTCTAGTGGCTGGAGTCAGGGCAGAGCGTGAGGGGAGCCGGCGCTGGCGGGCCGACTCGCAGCCGGGCGGGAGCGCGCCGCCGGCCACAGCTAACTGGACTTTCCGACCGGCCCCCATCCCGAGGCTGCAGCAGCTTCGGTTCCGAGCCTGACTGGAACGGAGCCCGAGTCCCGGCCCCTGAGGGGATCGCTCTCTGCAGACCAGTGGGACCCCGAAACTTGAACGCAATACCCACCCCCCCCTTTTATGCCTTCCTTTGTCACTTCCTCACCTTTCTCCCAGCGCGTTCTCCCCCCCCCCCCCTTCATTCTCCCTCCCTCGAAGGACACAAAAGTGGCTGCCGAGGAAAGATTCGGAGGCAGCGGGAGTTTTTCTCTTCGGAGAGCGACTGTGTGGAAGGGATTTTTTGGGAAGCTGCTTTTTAACACCTCAGCCCTCTGCCCCCCAGGCCTCCCTGTACCTCCCCGAGGAGAAAAAGCCCGTAGATTGAAAGTTCCGGGGGGGGGCATTTTGCTGGGTGCTGTAAGAGGAGTGGGGGGAGGACCCCGTCCTCGTCCCGGTAGTTGGCTGGACTTGTACCGGCCGTTGGAAACCCCGAAGTACATACCCGAGCGGGACTTTACAGATCTCTATTTTTAGATTTTTTAAAAATATCAGATAAAAAAAAATATATGCTTTCTATATATTTCCTGACGACCTGCCCCTGACAGCGCGATGTACAATACGGTGTGGAGTATGGACCGCGATGACGCAGACTGGAGGGAGGTGATGATGCCCTATTCGACAGAACTGATATTTTATATTGAAATGGATCCTCCAGGTACTTGGGAGAGGAAAAAAGAATCTTGTGATGGGTCTTATTTGTCTGTAACGAGACCTAGGTGATGTTTTCAGGGCAGAAGTGTTCCTGGGAGCGCTAGGTTTGGGATGAGGGGCAGATTTGCAGTTAGAGCTGCAGTAAAACTGCTTCTGGTTTATCCGTTTAAAGTTTGCAGTTAGGACCCTGATCCTATTGTCCTGCGAGGGTGGGGGTGGGGGCTGGAGTGGGGGTGGAAGGAAAGACCCGTTTCTTTTACTTCTTTGCCTTTGCGTGTGGTTCAGGTTTTTGTTGTTTCCCCCTCCCCCCTCCCCTTCTCTCTCCCCCCCCCCCCCCCCCATTAAAGATTCTTCTACCTGCAAAGGATGCTTTATATCTGAGCCTTGAAGTCAGTCTTTCCCTTTGGGGGAATTCTTGAAAGCTTGTCATTTCGTACGTTTGTCTTATTCGGTTCCTTGTGTTTTACCTTCGTTAACTTCTGAAACTGGGTTGCCTATGTGATTATTCATTTTTAGACACCCCCCCCCTTTTTTTTTCCTCTTACAGAAACCAAAAGCCGGTTTAGTGATTTTCAGGGATTGAGCGTTTTTATTCAGTCACGGTCTTAGTCTGAGGTTTTTCTTCTCAGGATATAGTCGCTCGGAAAGATCTACGTGCAGTATTTTATTACTCTTTAATTTATGGTGATTTAACTTAATTTATGGGATAAGGTTTAATGTAACTTCAATTCTTGGAGCAAAAAAAGGAGGAACCTTCCTTTTGTGTGAATGTATGTGATGCGTACATATATGTAATAGGTTTGAATGCACATAATGTAAAGTATACATATACTGTATTTTTACTTCAGAGCTTTGTCTGAGACCCTTACAGACATTTTGTGTATCTGGTAGGAAAGAAGAAGGGAGGGAAAATGGAAAAGTTGGGTAATTGTTTTTCTTTAAATTCTAAACCCATTTTATGATTATTAACTGTCAGATTTTCAAATCCTTTTTTTGCGGTTATAGACAGTGCTTTACATAATGATTTTGAGTAAGTAGAGGGCCTTTGTGACTCCTTATTTTTGTTGAAGATGAGTTGGTTAGGTCTTTTAAAAATGTGTTATAGTTAAGCTTCCAGAATAAATTGTGTGTCATTGGGGAACCTTAATTATTGTAAGACTATATATTTTTGGAAACCTTTTAAAGGATTGGAGTCCATGCAAGTGTAATGAAGTATAACTGTCTTGTAGGATGTATAGAAATTATTTCTTGTGTCCTTGTAAGCAGTAAATTATCCTTTGTTTTTGTTTCCCCAATTAGTCATAGAGTATTAAATGATGCTATATTAAAAACTAATAATAAATCAACCCTTTTTGCTCTTAATGATCACTTTGAATTTTTCTCTTTTCCCTTCATTTTGGAGCCTTATTTGCTTTTGTAATTGTGACTGCAATCCAGATGCAGCTTTTCAGTGTTTTGCAAAGTTTGTAAGATTTGCCACCCATCTATTGTGTGTATTTCCCCCTTTGTTTCCCCCTAACGGTAAAGCATCATTTCTATTAGATGCATTTGTCATTCATGTAAATGAAAATTTAGTACATCATTGGTTCTTCCTGTAAAAAGTAAAGCTAATAATTCTAGATTTCTGTTTTAAGAATTATATATTCAAACTGCCTTAGAATCACTGTATCCATAGTATCTTGCCTTGCAGACATACAAAGGGAATTTGTTGGGCGGAGAGGTGAGTAGGGAGGAGGGGAGAAAATGAAGAAGGCACTAATGTTTGAAAAATATGGGCCTCATAGCAAAATGTTGGCGAGTTGAGTTGAGTTGTCCAAAAGTGATTTTAAAAAAAGTTGACTATTATAATTATGTAGTGATGTAGGTCTTATAAGGTTGTATAGAAAATTCTGATCCAAACTTTGTGCATTTACGTAGAAATAAACTTTTGAGTTTAAATTGTTCATCCTTAGATGAAATTTTGCATACTGAGATTCTATTCAAAATATTGGAAATAGGCATATGGTATTCTTTATTACCCATTTTGCAGCCTTAATGTAGATTATGGGTTAGTTATGCCTAACAGCTTTTTGTAAAGGAAGCACACTTGAGTATGCTGGAATTGCCTGTGATGTGAATGGTTTTTAATGGGAATAATGTGAATGCCAGTCTTGTTTTGTGTGATAAATTAAGGTTTTGAAACATTTAAAACTAAGTAAATTATTAGTGAAGTGGCTGCAGCACATCTTGTATCTGTCTTCTTCCTACCTCCTATCCCAGCTCAAGCTCTTATTATTTCCTGATTGGACTCATTTGATAGTGATCTAACTGTTCTTACTGTTTTCCCTGTTTCTGCTTTGTTCAATCCATAGTATTATTTAGGTACCATCGGATGATTTGCCTTCCAGTGGTAAAATTCCCAATGACTTTGAAAACCTTCCAATGGCTTTTCTTTGCCTGTGAAAGAGTCCCAGGTTGCTTACCTTTTCATATAAGTCCCTCTATTTTTTTTTTTTTTTTTTTTTTTGCTTCCAACCTAATTTTCTGGTCTAGTCTCCTCTTGGAGTCCATCACAAATTTTGTGGAAGCTATTTTATACTTGATGTTTCTTGAATGTATGCTTTTTCATCTTCCTGGGATGCTTTGCACTATCATTTGTTACTTGTTGAAATCTTACATATATTTAAGGTATGCATTAGATGTCTTCACTGCCAGGATGTATGTTTCTGATCCCTTCTGTTAGAAGATAACTTTCCTTTCCTTTCCTTTTCTCTTCTAGCACTTCTCAGAACTTCTTTTCATTCTGTCTATGGAGTAGCTTCTGCGCTTATGTATATTCCCCTGATGGAGTTGTCTTCCCATCAAGTTAGGAGTTTCTTAGCTTGCTCAAGGTCTTGTAGGCAGTAGACAATCTAATAAATGTGTTGAATTAATAAATAGCGCAGGAGCACTATTTCTTTCTAGCCTCTAAGTGCTTTCCTACTTAAGATCCTTGGTCACCTCATTATTTGGATATCTCAATAGCCTAGAGTTAAATAACTTGAGTTAGATGGTTGTTGACTAAGGTTCCTTAACTGTAATATTAGTTTTTAAAATATGATTTTCACCTTAATTTTAGACTGAACCATAAGTGCAAAATTGTTTTTCATTATTGCTTCCAGCGTCCTCAAAAACTTTTCCAGAGGTGTTTCCCTCTAGCTCATTTAAAAAAAAAAACTACCATTACCATGCATCCTAAAGATTTCTCATAACTACCTGGATTGCTACATCTACTGTAATTCACTGACAATGTAAGGATTGGATCTAAATGGAAGTTCAATGTCTTAATCATTATGTATTTCCCAGAAGCATTAGAAACAGTGAACTGTTTAGATGAAACAAAACTTTTTTTTTGGAAATGTTAAGAGTGTGGTACAGAGAATTGCTTTTGAGCATCTTGGTTTGTCTTGTGATTTGGGAATCAAGCTTATTCCATAACAATAGTTGCTGGGTAAGGCTTCTCCAAGAGCCCTGTCTCTTGCACAGGAGTTACTGGAGGATTACAAATATACAGCTGATGGTAAACTCAGAGCTTATAGATAGTGATCTGTCAGCTAGCACTTTTGTTTTGACGTTGTTTTTATTTTGGGAAAATGTTACAGATGATTTTTTTTAAAAAGATTTTATTTATTCATTCACAGAGAGAGAGAGAGAGAGAGAGAGAGAGAGAGAGAGGCAGAGACACAGGCAGAGGGAGAAGCAGGCTCCATGCAGGGAGCTGGACGTGGGACTCGATCCCAGGTCTCCAGGATCACACCCTGGGCTGCAGGCGGCTAAACCACTGCGCCCCTGGGGCTGCCCAGATGATTTCTTTAAAAGAGTTGTATCCAGGGGATCCCTGGGTGGCTCAGCGGTTTAGCGCCTGCCTTTGGCCCAGGGTGCGATCCTGCAGTCCCAGGATCAAGTCCCACATCAGGCTCCCTGCATGGAGCCTGCTTCTCCCTCTGCCTGTGTCTCTGCCTCTTTCTCCCCCTATGTCTATCATGAATAAATAAATAAAATCTTAAAAAAAAAAAAAGAGTTGTATCCATTAATTTTAAAAAGATTGTAGACATTTTTCCTTATCAAGGCAAATTTCTGAAATTATCTGTAGGGCAACAACATCTCTTCAGTGTAATTAAAAGATTAGTTTTTAGGGGATCCCTGGGTGGCTCAGCGGTTTAGCGCCTGCCTTTGGTCCAGGGCGCGCGATCCTGGAGTCCTGGGATCGGGTCCCGTGTCGGGCTCTGGGCATGGAGCCTGCTTCTCCCTCCTCCTCTGTCTCTGCCTTTCTCTCTCTCTCTCTCTCTCTCTCTCTGTCTATCATAAATAAATAAATCTTTAAAAAATTAGTTTTTAATGTCAAAATATAATTATAGGAAGGTCTAAAAAAGTGGTTCTCGAGGTTTTTTATTTTTTTGTTTTTTTTTGGTCTTAGTACCTGTTTTATAATCTTAAAATTTTTTGAGGATGTCAAAGAGCTATTAAGTGATATTTACTGTATTAGGATAAAACTAAGAAATTTAAAAAATATTCATTTAAGGGATGCCTGGGTGGCTCAGCGATTGACCATCTTCCTTTGGCTTAGGGCATGATCCCTGGTCCGGGGATCAAGTCCCGCATCAGGCTTCCTACATGGAGCTTGCTTCTCCCTCTGCCTATGTCTCTGCCTCTCTCTCTGTGTCTCTCATGAATAAATAAAATTTTAAAAATATTCACTTAAAAATAATAAAGCATTACATGTTAATATCTTTTTGTTTGTTTGTTTTTAAAGATTTATTTATTTGAGAGAGTGCGTTGGGAGGGGCAGAGGAAGAGGGAGAGAATCCTCAAGCAGACTCTGCTGAGTGTGTAGCCTGATGCAGGGTTCCATCCCATGATTCCAAGATCATGACCTGAGCCATAGTCAACAGTTGGCTGCTCAACCAGCTGAGCCACCCAGGCACCCCTAACATAACTTCTTTTAATGAAAAAATACCAATTATATTAAAAGTTAGAAGAGTGGCATTGTTTTACATTTTAAAAATCTTTAATGTCTGGCTTAATAGAAAACCTCCAAGTTCCCATGTTTCCTCCTGTATTCAGTCTGTTGAGATACCACAGATCTTAGCCTCTGAAAAACTCCACTGTACAGATGTGAGAGAATGAAAGTGCAAAAGTGCAATGTTTTAGTAATATAGGGCAGCCCCGGTGGCGCAGCGGTTTGGCGCCTCCTGCGGCCTGGGGTGTGATCCTGGAGACCTGGGATCGAGTCCCATGTCGGGCTTCCTGCATGGAGCCTGCTTCTCCCTCTGCCTGTGTCTCTGCCTTTCTCTCTCTCTCTCTGAATAAATAAATAAATCTTAAAAAAAATTATGTCTTAGTAATACAGTAAAAATATTTTTGACCCCTTGGATCCTCTGTGTGTCTAGGGGACACAGAAATCTCTGGGCTATACTTTGAGAACTACTAGTCTAGAAGTTACATAGTTTGACTACATAGTTTGATAGTCAATCTAGGAAAATATTTCCTGGCTTTTTTGAATACAGATGAAAAGATTGTTTCAGGAAACTTACTTGTTTACTCTGGCATACTTGGTATTTTCATCCTGGTGAAATTTAGATTAAGTAACATTCTGGTGGAGAACTGGCACACTGGCCCTGTGGTTGGGGAAAATATTTGCTGAGAAACACTGAAGAAATAGGTCACCTGCCACCATGTGGTTCTTACTGTTAGCAGTTTGGGCTTTCTACTGTGGTTGAATTTTTCTCTGGAACTGAACAATTGATGGGTTAATATATAAATGCCTCTCCTGTGTGTGGTAAGATATTTCTTTTATGAGCTTAGTGTCATTTTTAAAATGATATTGTAGTGTGGGACAAATGTTAATATAATCAAATGATGTAAAAGCCATGCCAGATTTATTTGTGTTTTCTTATCGAAAAAGATTAGTCATTGATTTCATTTAACATAGTTTATAGTATACTCAGCTGTATTTCATTAGAAGGTATGGTAATTCTCCATTTGATAATGCTTTTACTTTTTTTTAAATTTTTTTTTAAATTTTTTTATTTATTTATGATAGTCACAGAGAGAGAGAGAGGCAGAGACATAGGCCGAGGGAGAAGCAGGCTCCATGCACCGGGAGCCTGATGTGGGATTCGATCCCGGGTCTCCAGGATCGCGCCCTGGGCCAAAGGCAGGCGCCAAACCACTGCGCCACCCAGGGATCCCTGATAATGCTTTTAAAATTCGTTCTTATCATTGTTTTCATGCTGAATACTTTTATATTTTTCTTAGAATATAGAAAAGGTTGGACATGTTTATGGTCACCATATTTAAGAAGGTAGATAGAAAAATAATTACAAGTATGTCTCTGTGATATGATATAATTTTATTGATATTAAAGGGGGATGCAGTGTGAGTGAAGTAGAAAGAACACAGACTTTGGAAACATGATATGGGTTCCAAACCTAGTTTGGGTTCCTAGCCTAGTTTTGTTTCTTATCGTTACCAAGGTTATATGGCTCTTTCAGCATTGAGAAGCAGGATGCCAGTGCTCCTTTGTAAAATTTAGTACTCTACCTTTCAGAGTTGCTCTGGGGATTAGATGTACTATATCTAGCACAGTGTTTAGCACATGGTATGTACCCAATTCATTGTAGCTTATATTTTTTCCATTTTTTTGAGGTTTTTTTTTTTTTTTTTTTAGTAATCTCTATATACAACATGGGGCTCGAACTCATGTCTCCAAAATTAAGGGTTACATTCTCCTCCGAATGAGCCAGTCCAGCACTCCAGTTGTAGCTTATGTCTTTTTTTTTTTTTTGATATTTTTTAAATTTTTTTTAAATTTTTATTTATTTATGATAGTTACAGAGAGAGAGAGAGAGAGAGAGGCAGAGACACAGGCAGAGGGAGAAGCAGGCTCCATGCACCGGGAGCCCGATGTGGGATTCGATCCCGGGTCTCCAGGATCACGCCCTGGGCCAAAGGCAGGCGCCAAACCGCTGCGCCACCAGGGATCCCAGCTTATGTCTTAAAGCATGTCGATAACATGTAATTGTTCCGGGTCTACCTCTTTGAATACTCTTGCAGTCAAAACCTTTTGAGTTATCTTGCTCCTTTTTTTCCCCCCTTCATCCCTGACATTTAAACTGGGGCCATTTTGTTTTTGGAAGAATTCTCTAGGGTCTTTTCTAATTATAGTATCTCATGAGTTTATGGAAATGTCACTCCCAAGTTACCCTTCCTTTTTAGTTTCTATTACCTTGTCTAGTTCCTCATCATCACACATTTGAAATAATTTATAATGAAGGTAGTAGTTACTAAAATTTGTTGATTATATAGACCAAGCACTGTATTAAATGTTTTTACATGTACTACTACTGTTTGCCACACAACAAACTTATAAAATAGGCACTATTATTACCTCACTTTACAGACAGGAAACAGACTTAAATGTATTTAATAACTTATTCAGTGCCTCGCAGCTAGCAAGTAGCAGAGCAGGTCTGTCTTGCTAACGCCTTGTTTCCTAACCAGTAAGTACCTTCTAACGGGTTGCTCTGTTTCTAATTTCTTCTTCTCCTCCCCAATAAATTTATCTAGAATTCTTCAGCCAGGTTAATCTTGCTCAAATGTTATTTTGAAATAATTTTTGAAATGATAATGAAATAATTAGCAGCTATCCATTTCTTTTAAGCAGAGGCCACCTTCTTAAATTAAACTAGGCACACATGATCTTTATTACCAATTTACATTTCCAACTTAATTATCAATCATCTATTCTCATTTTTTTTAAAGTAAACTCTACCCTCAACGTCAGCTCAAACTCAGATCCTAAGATCAAGAGTCTGCACCTGCTCTACTGACTGAGCCAGCCAGGTCTTCCATCCCTTCTGCCCCCCCCCACCCCATTCTCATTTTTACTTTTAGCCTAGTTCCTTGCTAATGTTAGATTATGCGCATTCTATCCCCATCTTCAAATCTGGATCCTTTGTAGGTCCCTTTTCTTTTCTTCCTTCAAAAATTCTAGCACTGAATCTGTAATTATCTGGGACTAGGGTCTATTGTTTTGATACAAAATCATATTAATGAAATTTAATTATTTTGTGAATATAATTTATCTTCCCAAAACAAGATCAATTTCTTGAGGTCAAGCTACCATATTTCTTTTCTTTCTTTTTTTTCTTAAAATACTCTGTTCTCAAATATTTTGTTGAAGTCTTAGGCCTGTGGACCCAACCAGCTTCATTTTGTGACTTCAGTTTTAAAATGTTGATTATATTTGTTAATCAACATGTGACCTTTAAACTTACAGTTTATTCTAACAAAGGAAATACTGAAAAAGTACAATCCTTAATGTTAGCAAACTTTTATGGTTTTGAATAAAAGTCATTTTTGAAATTTTGAAGAATTACGAGTAGTAAAATTTTGAAAGTTGGTTAGGCCAGTTATACACAGCACTGAGCCTAATGTAGATTTGAGTTACCCAATGTGGTGTTATACCAATTAAATTTAGATTCTATAGGACTTGATTGAGGATAACAGGATCAGGTCAGCCATGTAGCCTTTTAAGATTAGTTTCCAGATTGGTGATATATATTTGTTCTTTGCGAATATTTTTAAGTTCATATAAAGTAAGAAGTTTATCTTTTTTATAAAAGAGGCAGTAGGCTAGGTCCAGCCTGCTGCATCCTACCATTTTGCATGTGTCTTGTCAATATAAAAACTGCCCTGTGTCCTGGGAATATAAGCAACACAAAGCTAAAGTCAATACCATGATGTCATACCATTATCCAGCCTTAGACTTCTGTTTGTGGGCTAGATTGTTTACCCATGTTTATGGGTATAGTGCAACAAATCCAGAGCTTATGGCTGTGTCATCTTAAATACTTTTATAATTTTTATTTTTAAAGATTTTATTTACTTATTTATGAGGGACAGAGAGAGGCAGAGACACAGGCAGAGGGAGAAGCAGGCTCCCTGCAAGGAGCCAGATGTGGGACTCGATCCCAAATCCTGGGATCACGCCTTCAGCCAAAGGCAGATGCTCAACCGCTGAGCCACCCAGGCATCCATAGTTTTTATTTTTAAACTTAAAAAATAAATTCAATCATGAATCAAAATTTAAAATTTGTGTATAAATTGTTTTGGAGAATGCCTTATTGAATTGTTTGTGCTTGAAAAATACCACTTTAGAGTTTGTTCTTTCATGTATACTATTAACTTTCTAACTCTGCAAGAGTATTCATTGTGGTATAATTTGTGTTGAATTTCTTTTTTTTAAGATTTTATGGGCAGCCCCGGTGGCCCAGTGGTTTAGCGCCGCCTTTGGCCAGGAGGGGTGTGATCCTGGAGTCCGGGGATCGAGTCCCTCATCGGGCTCCCTATAGGGAGCCTGCTTCTCCCTCTGCCTGTGTCTCTGCCTCTCTCTTTCTCTCTGTGTCTGTCGTGAATAAATAAATAAAATATTAACAAAATATTTTATTTATTTATTCATGAGAGAGACAGAGAAGCAGAGACCTAGGCAGGGAGAAGTGGGCTCCTCGCAGGGGGCCTGATGTGGTACTAGATCCCCGGACCCGGAATCATGCCCTGAGCTGAAGGCTGACATTCAACCGCTGAGTCACCCGGGTGTCCCTGTGTCGAATTTCTAATACTTTTTTTTTTTCCTAAGATTTTTAAAGTAATCTCTATACTCGAACTCCTAACTCCAAGGTCAAGACTTGCACACTCCACAACTGAGCCAGCCAGGCACCCCAACCGTAAACTTTTGAGATTAGTTCTGGGATATGTTAGCATGGGATATAGTTAGTATGTTTTCAACTCTAAGAAGCAAGAATCTAATTCAAAATAGATTAAGTGGGATGCCTGGGTGGCTCAGCAGCTGAGCAATCTGCCTTTGGCTCAGGGTGTGATTCTGGAGTCCTGGGATCGAGTCCCGCATTGGGCTCTCTGCATGGAACCTGCTTCTCCTCGCTCTTCCTAGGTCTCTGCCTCTCTCTCTGTTGTTTCTCATGAATAAATAAATAATTCTTTAAAAAAAAATTCTTAAAATTTCTTAATCCATTTCTTATCTTCTTAGAGCAGTTCCAGGTGTTGATTGTATCAGTTCAGTAATGTCAGTAAAATCTCATATTCTTTCCATTGTTCAATTCTGCACTCCTTGGAATTGGTTTCATCCACGGGCTAGTAGCAAACTGGTACAGTGATTCCAGGTATCATATCCATAGAGAACTTTTTTATTTGTAAATAGAATTGATTAAAAAAGTTTTTTGGGATCCCTGGGTGGCGCAGCGGTTTAGCGCCTGCCTTTGGCCTAGGGTGTGATCCTGGAGACCCGGGATCGAATCCCACGCCAGGCTCCCGGTGCATGGAGCCTGCTTCTCCCTCTGCCTGTGTCTCTGCCTCTCTCTCTCTCTCTCTGTGTGACTATCATAAATAAATAAAAATATTAAAAAAAGTTTTTTAATCCAGTATAGTCAAGATATAATGTCATATTGGGTTCAGGTGTACAGTAGAGTGATTCAACAATTCTACATACTTACACAAGAACTTCTGAAAGAAAAATGATGTCTCTTCCTATGCCTCTTTTCAGAGAACCTTTCTCTAAAAACTTCTAGCAGACTTCTTTTACATCTTTTTGGCCAGAATTGAGTCATATGCTCATTCCTGACTCAGTCACTGGTGATCACCCTTGATCTAACCATGCCCATGCCTGAATTTGGAGTGGTAAAATTTCCACTGAGGCATTTTATTGGGGAGGGATTCTGTTAGGAAGGAAGGAGGGCATGAATGCTAGCTAGGTGGATAATCAACAGTGGCCATTTTGGAAAGTAATTTGGAGAACCATATCTCTTTTCAGAGTTCTTTGTGTTTGTAAATAAGACTTAGCTTTTTTTTTTTTTTTCCTTTTTCAATACTGTAGTCAGAAACATGTTTCCTTATTCTAAATTGGAATTCAGCGTCACATAATATTGAGAGTTAATATAAGACAGGCCTTTTTGGGGCACCTGGGTGGCTCAGTTGGTTAAGTAGCCACACTTGATTTTGGCTTGGATCATGATCTTAGGGTCCTGGGATGGAGGCCCATTGGGGGAGGGTCTGCTTGAGGATTCTCTCTTCTCTCCCTCCCCCTGCTCATGTTTTCTCTCTCTCCCTCCCTCCCTCTCTCTCTCTTTCTCTTTCAAGTAATACATATTAAAGGCCTTTTTTTGGTCAGTTGCTTACTAGAACATGAGGAAGCTAACTTCTCTGACAGTTTCCTTATTTGAGGCATATAGGTATTGGGAATGGAGTATATTAGTGCATCAGTTAAATGGGTATGAGAGGGCATTTTGCCAAATCATAAATTCCACATTCCAAAGTTTAGTAAATTAAGTAATAAGCTTGGGACCTGTAGCATGATTCATGATTTGAATGACGAGCCTTAAAAATTAGGACACTACTTTAACCTGTAGGTCATGTCTTTCAATTAAAATTACTGTGCAGCTAAGTATGTTGGAAATCCAGAGACATTATAGTGGGGGTAGTTAAGAGAGAGGTCTCTGGAATCAGACTGCCCGAGTTTAGATTGTGCCTCTGCCACTTTCTAGTATGTGTCCTTGAGCAATTTACTTCTATATTCTATGTTTTGGCTTCCTCACCCCCAAATTAGGACTGATAATGATTTTCAATGGGATTTTTGAGAGGATTCAGTAAATTAGTAACTGTCAAGTGCTTAACATGGTGCCTAGAACATACTAAGCACCCATAAATGTTTTTGTTCATGTATTAATTCATGTTTTTCAGTAAATATTTGATGTCCAGGCACTGTTCTAGGTATAGCAGTGAACAAGACAGCAAAATTTGTTATATTCATAGATTGTTTTAAGGGAGGGGAGAAAGCAGAATAAATTTATGGGGTGCCTGGGTGGCTCAGTCAGTTAAGTGCCTGACTTTGACTCAGGTCATGATCTTGGAGTCCTGGGATCAAGCCCCACATCGGGCTCCCTGCTCACTCTCAAATAAATAAATAAAATCTTAAAAAAAAAAAATCATTAGTTAAAAAAAAGACGGGCACCTGGTGACTCAGCAGTTGAGCATCTGCCTTTGGGTCAGGGTGATCCCGGAGTCCTGGGATCGAGTCCCTCATCGGGCGGGCTCCCCTATGGGAGCCTGCTTCTCCTTCTGCCTGTGTCCCTGCCTCTCTCTCATGAATAAATAAAAATCTTAAAAAACTCCACAAAATTATAAGTAAAATAAATGATAGGGAAAAAAGAGAATGAAAATAGAGAGTATTGGGAGGGAGGGGGAGCACTAATTTAATTTTTACTTTTTTAAAGTTTTAAGTTGCAGTTAATATACAGTGTGATATTAGTTTCAGATGTACAATATAGTGGTTTAACACTTCTATCCAACATCCAATGCTCCTTGCAAGTGCTCTCCTTAATTCACCTCACCTATTTAACCTATTCCCCTGCCTACCTCCCTGCTATAACGATCAGTTTGTTCTCTAGAGTTGAGTCTGTTTCTTAGTTTCTTCTTTTTTCCACTTTTTCTCATTAGTTTTGTTTCTTCCACATGAATGAAATCATAGGATATTTGTCTTTCTCTGACTGATTTTGTGTAGCATAATACTCTCTAGCTTCATCCATGTTGTTGCAAACGGCAATATTTCATTCTTTTTTATGGTTGAGTAATAGTTGATTGTGTTTCTTTATTCATTCATCAATCAGTGGACACTTGGGCTGATTCCATAATTTGACTATTGGATATAATGATGCTATAAACATTGGGGTGCATGTATTTCTCTGATTTAGTATTTTTGTATTCTTTGGGTAAATGCCCAACAGTGCTGAATCAGGAGGTAGTTCTATTTTTAACTTTTTGAGGAACCTTCATACTGTTTTCCATAGTGGCTGTACCAGTTTGCATTCCCATTTCCTATCAAAAGTGCACAAAGGTTCGCTTTCTTCACATTGTTGCCAGCACCTGTTGTTTCTTCTGTTGATTTTAGCCATTTTGACGGGTGTGAGGTGATATCTCCTTGAGTTTCAATTTGTATTTCCCTGATGATCAGTGAAAGACATTCCACGCTCCTGAATTGGAAGAATAACTATTGTTAAAATGTCTATACTACCCAAAACAATCTACACATTTAATGAAATCCCTGTCAAAATATCAACAGTGTTTTTCAGAGACTGGAACAAACGACACTAAAATCTGTATGGAACCCACAAAAGACCCCAAACAGCCGAAGCAACCTTGAAGTAGAAAAGCAAAGCTGGAGGCATCATAATTCCAGACTTCAAGTTATATTACAAAGCTATAGTGATCAAAACAGTATGGTACTGGCATAAAAATAGACACATAGATTAATGGAACAGAATAGAAACTTTGGGAGTGGGCCCACAACTATATGGTCCATTAATCTTCAACAAAGCAGGAAGGAATATCCAATGGGAAGAGGACAGTCTCTTCAACGAATGGTTGGGAAAACTGCACAGCACATGCAAAAGGAGGAGAATGGCCCACTTACAACATTCACAAAAATAAATTCAAAAGGGATTACAGACCTAAATGTGAACTGAAACCATACAAATCCTAGAGGAGAACACAGGCAGTAACTTCTTTTACATCTGCTGTAGCAACTTCTTTCTACACGTGTCCCCTGAGGCAAGGGAAACAAAAGCAAAACTAAATTATTGGGACTACATCAAAACAAAAAGCTTCTGCACAATGAAGGAAACAGTCAACAAAACTAAAAGGTAACCAACAGAATGGGAGAAGAGATTTGCAAATGACCTATCTGATGAAGTGTTCATATCCAAAATATAGAAAGAACTTCTAAAACTCAACACCCAAAAAATGAACAATTAAAAAGTAGGCAGAAGGCATTAGCAGACATTTCTCCAAGGAAGATATCCAGATGGCCAACAGATACATGAAAAGATGTTCAACATCACTGGTCATCAGGGACATGCAAATCAAAACAGATGAGACAACCCTCACACCAGTCAGAATGGCTAAAATCAGCAACACAACGAGTAGTATTTTAAATAGGGAGGGCCTGACTTAAAGGAAGTGCAGGAGCAAGGCACCTAGATCTTTGGAAAGGTCAGGGGAATGTGCCTGGGAGAGGGAATACTAGATGGCTTCCCCTGAGGCACAAGCATCTCTGTCATGTGTTCAATGATCATCTAAGAGGCCAGTGTAGCTGGAGTGGAATAAGTGGAAAGTAGTAAGAAAATGAAGATGAGTAGGGGCCCCTGACTGCCTCAGTCAGAAGAGCATGTAACTTGATTTCAGGGTCATGGGTTCCAGCCCATGTTGGATGTAGAGATTACTTACATAAATTAAAGATCTGATAAGTATTTTAAAAAATGAAAAGTAGTGTTGTGGGTGGCAGGGAAGACCATGTAGGACATTGTTAAGAATGGCTTTTAAAACTTGACTGAGATGAGAAGCCATCTAAGTATATTATACAGCGATGTATTATCCCTGGCTTAAGAGGATCATTCTGGCTGCTGGTGGAGAATAGGAAAAGGTGGAAGTAGAGAAAATGGTTAGGAGGCCATTGTAGTATACAAGCTGAGGGCTGATGGTACCTTAGACACAAGGGTGGAAGCTCCAGAGGTAGTGAAAAGTGGTTGGATTGTGAATATTACTAGTTATATATTAGTAACTTGATTTTTCTGATTTCTTAGTTTTATATTTCTCTATATGCTTTTTTGAAAAAGATTTTGTGTTTGAGAGAGAGCAAGAGAGAAATCATGACCTGGTGGGGAGGGCAGAGGGAGAAGGAGAAGCAGCCTTCCTGCTGAGCAGGGAGCCTGATGCAGGGCTGGATCCCAGGACCGTGGGATCATGACCTGACCCAAAAGCAAAAATACTTAACTGACTGAGCCACCCAGGCACTCCTCTCTCTATATTTTAAGAATTAAAAGATTTAACTTTTAAAATAACATCAAAACCATTTATATATTTTTTGATGTATTTTTCTCTAAATATTTATTATTTTAGAGAGCGAGTGTGAGGGGCAGGGACAGAAGGGGAGAGGGAGGGAGGGAATGAGAGAGAGAGAGAGAGAGAGAGAGAAATCTCAAGCAGACTCCCCACTAAGCACAGAGCCTGACACAGGGCTTGATCCCACAACCCTGAGATCATGACCTGAGTCAAAATCAAGTGTTGGATGCTTAACTGCTTGAGCTGCCCAGGTGCCCCAGTTTTCTCTTTTTTAAAGTGTTATGAAAAAAAAAATAAAAAAATAAAGTGTTATGATTTCTGATCTTTGACATCTGGGTTTATCTATTACTCTTATAAACCTTATTATATACATCTGGACTGTACTATAATTTACTTTCAAAAGTAACCTTGAAAAGGCAGTTATCGGGCAGCCCCGGTGGCTCAGTGGTTTAGTACCGCCTACGGCTTGGGGCATGATCCTAGAGACCCGGGATCGAGTCCCACGCCGGGCTCTCTGGATGGAGCCCGCTTCTCCCTCTGCCTCTCTCTCCTCTCTGTGTATTCTCATGAATAAATAAAATATTTTTTTTAAAAAGAAAAGGCAGTTATCTTAAGGTTATTAGTTTCTATGGTGGGCTATGAAGGGGAGAAAAAAGTTTTTTATTTTTTTTATTTTTAAAAGAGATTTTATTCATGAGAGACATACACAGAGAGAGAGGCAGAGATATAGGCAGAGGGAGAAGCAGGCTCCATGCAGAGAGCCCGGTGTGGGACTCAATCCCTGGAAGATTGGGTGGATTGGATTTCCAATTCTAGCCCTGTCTATTTGTAGTTTGTGACCCTGGACAGTTTCCTAAACTGTACAATAGGGAGAAGAATGTGAGAATTATATGGATCAGTACATGTAAGACCCTTAGAGCAGGTATCTGTTGTTTTATTATTTTCATTATTATTAACCTGGGATGCTTTGTGATATATTTCCTCTCTTCCATTCAGAGGAAGCACCAGCCTAACATTTCAGTTAGGTTGAAAGTAATTTAAATCTTTATTCCAGTTTCTCAAAAATGTCAAAGGGGATAACATTCATACCAAACTGGAATACTACCTAAAATCCAATTTCTCCAGTTGTGATCAGTGTCTTTGCATGATTAATCCCAGACTTCCTTTTCTTTAAAACTTGCCAAACTCATAATGGTCTCATTCTGTGTTTTCCTCCCTTTCTCAAATTTATTCTTCCCTTTTCTAGGAGTATCCGTGTCTCCCTTTAAACTCTCTTTTGCCTGTTTCATTGCTTTGATTTATATAATAAGGGTCAGGAACCAGGGGAGTAAAGAAAAGAAGTTATGAATGCTCACACAGCAGTATTTTTTATTTTGTCACACTTAGGTGCTATAGAAGGTGCAACATGTTTTGACTTTTAGAATTCTGCTTAGTTTTCAAAGGACTGTCAGGTGGTACAGACCTATTGCAGGACATTAGTTCAGGACTTCGGTTTAGTCTTTTCTCCTCCTAGTCACTAACTGTAAAAGCAGCTATTGCATTGGTATGACTGAAACTGATATGAACCTCTCTTCTGTTTACTAGGGATTAATCGGGATTTAGAATAAAGTTGCTGGATAAAATACATGCAATGTCTTGTGCAATATTTGTACTAATACTGAAAAATTGTGGTTTATCTGAAATTCTGATTTAACTAGGTGTCCTATATATTTTTTTAATTTTTAATTTTTTAAAAAGATTTTATTCACGGGGGGGGGGGGGTAGAGACACAGGCAGAGGAAGAAGCAGGCTCCATGCAGGAAGCCCAATGTGGGACTCGATCCTGGATCTCCAGGATCATGCCCCAGGCTAAAGGCGGCGTTAAACCGTTAAGCCACTGGGGCTGCCCGTGTCCTATATTTTTATTTGCTAAATCTGGTAACCCTAATTTAGAGGCTAGACCGTTGACTAGATAGTATTTCCTAGTATACTTTCCTTATGGTGTTTAGGGATAGATAATGTAACTTGATGTAGCAGATATCAGGATACTTTCAGTTTTATGACAAAAATTCCAACTGAAATTGGTTTAGACAAAGAGAATTTATAGTTTCATGTAATTGAAAAGTCCAAAGGGAATAATAAGGGCCCCTGACATAGTTTGATCAAGACTGTCAGACTTTGGTCCTGTTTTTCTGCATTTCTCGTGGCTCTCCCTGCTTATCAGCTGCTTACTCAGGCAGTTTTCCTTGGTATAGTACAAGATGACTGCCTTTGGCTGCTGGGATTACATGTTTGCTAATTTCTGGGGGAGAAAAAGGATGCTATCTACAAATATAACACAAATCCTCACCTTGACATTAGACTATCTTTGTGTTCCAAAGGATCACTCTTAAAATCTGAACTATTAATTGTAGTTTTCTCTGTCTAGACCAGTGGCTCTTAAACTTGCACATGTATCACAACTACCTGGAGGATTTGTTGAAACACAGATTGCTAGGCCCAACCCCTAGAGTTTCTGATTTTAGGTTTGGGGCTGAGTTCTAAGAATTTGTGGTTGAAATAGGGTTCCAGATGTTCCTGATTTGGCTGGTCTGCAAACACTTTGAGAACCACTGCTGTGTCAAATCTGGGCCTACTCCTGGAGCTGAGGAAGGGTTCAGTCCTACACAAATACCTTACCAGTGTGTGGGAGGAACAAGAAAACTTTTTTTTTAGACAGCAAGAGTGAGTGCAAGTGTGGGAAGGGGCAGAGGGAGAGGGAAAGAGAGAATCTCAGACTCCCTGCTGAGCATGGAGCCTGACGCAGGGCTTGATTTCACAACCCTGAGATCATGACCTGAGCCAAAATCAAGAGCTGGACACTCAACTGACTGAGGCACTCAGGCACCTAAGAACAATGTTTTTTTTTCTTTTCTTTTCTTTTTTTTTTTTTTTTTTTTTTAAGATTTTATTTTCTTAGTCATGAGAGACCGAGAGAGGCAGAGACAAGGCAGAGAGAGGAGCAGGCTCCCTGCAAGTTGCCCAATGTGGGACCCTGGGATCAGGTCCTGAGCAGAAAGCAGATGCTCAACCGCTGAGCCAGCTAGGCATCCCAGAACAATATGTTTTTGAGTAGATAATTACAATGTCCACTAAGGAGAGGACTACTGTTTTTTGTCTAGCCAACTTTCTTGCTCTCTTATTCAGGTAACAGCTTCCTGATTTTTCTCTTGGAACCATTCATTCCCCATTTGTAATCAGTGTGGCTTGTGCAGAGTCAATCTAATCCATTGGCTTTAATGGTGGGCACATGACCCAGGCCTGGCCATTAAGATTATTGCATTCACCTGGCCTCAGTGATTAGCTCAGGAATTAATAGGGCAGCCATCTTTGGCTTTATAATATAGTCAATACACGTTACTGTACGTTATTATTTAGTGTCCTGGCTATTGATACAAAGATGGCATAATCCCTGTCTTTAAGAATTAAGGAATACCAACATGTAAACAAATATGGTAATATTTCTCTTTAGAACTCCTTTCCTTTCTCTTGGCTTTCATTTAATACACATTTACATTATATATTACTTCCTTTGTAATCCTTAACCACATTTATTACTAGTTGTTTAGTGTCTTCAGTCTTCATTAGATTATAAATTCCATCAGGATAAGGACTATAATTAACTACTGGATCTCTAGTACCTGGCATTGTCTGTGGCACATAGAGGTGTTCAGTAAATGTGGGTTGAATGAATATTTTAACTGTATAAATAGAAAAATATAGAAATAGAAGAGAGAATGATTGGCTTACTGATGGGGAAGATAGAGACATAATAGCCTGGATAAATGCACAGGGTTGTTAAAACACCTCAGTGTATTTTGGGAACTGTAAGTAATTCAGTTTTGTTGAAACATGATGTATGAGGTGGGAAGTGGTGGTAGATGAGTCTGGAGAGATAGTTGAGGGCCAAATCCTGAAAAGCCCTGAATGCTTACACCTACAGGTTGGGGAGCCATTGATTGGTTTCAAGTAGGAAAAAGAATATGTTAGCTGCAAAGTGAAAAGTGGGTTGGAGAAGAGTGAGATTAAAGAAGGGAAACTGGTTAGGAGGCTATATTGGTACAGATGAAAGATGTTATGAAAGCCTAAGGTGAAAAAGAAAAATATGGAAGAAGTGGGGAGCTGGAGACCTTGTGCACAGAATTCATGTGGACTCATGGAGATTTAGATTTCCACTGTAAATTTTATTTTAGCAGCAGAGACATTGTATTAGCCACTCCTTTTTTTTTTTTTAGCCACTCTTTTTTTTTAAGATTAAAACAATTTTTTAAAAGATTTTATTTATTCATTTTTATGATAGAGAGAGAGAGAGGCAGAGACACAGGCAGAGGGAGAAGCAGGTTCCATGCCGGGAGCCCGATGTGGGACTTGATCCCGGGACTCCAGGATCGCGCCCTGAGCCAAAGGCAGGTGCCAAACTGCTGAGCCACCCAATGATCCCTAAAACAATTTTTTAAAAGAGTTTATCTGTTAACACAAGCAGGGGGAGCAGCAGAGGGAGAGGGAGAAGCAGGCTCTCTGCTGAGAAGGGAGCCCGATGTGGAACTCGATCCTGGGACTTGGGACTGGGTGTCTGAGCCACCCAGGTGTCCCTTTATTTCATTTTCTAATCATTAAAAAAAGAAAAATATTACCCTCCCTCCTCCACCAAAAAGCCCCTACCAAAAAGATAAGGTAATGGCAGTGGGAATAAATAGAATTGTTTAAAAAATAGAATTGATGGGACTTAGAGACTATCTTGAAAAAAAATGAAAGAATCTAGAATGACTTGGTTTTCTGGCTTAGGAGATGGTGGTACTATAAACCAAGAGACTCAATTTAAAAAGGAAGGACAGGTTTGGATCATATGGCTTCTTAAAATGAGGCAGAGGTGAAATGGAAAAGATTTTCTCCTCCTAGAGAAGTTCTTTTTCTCTTAGGCTTTATTGAGGGAGAAAAGGGAAGAAACACCTTTTACTGCTTCTAGGTTTGAAATGTAGAGCAGATGGTAGTAAATCAGATACTATTGCATTCCTAAAGGTATGGGAGAGATTGCATTGGGTCTTTGACTACTCCCAGGGTATTAGTTACTGAGGTAAATTTAAATTTCCAGAACTGGGGCACCTGGCTGGCTCAGGGGTAGAGCATGGGACTCTTAATCTTTGGGTTGTGAGTTTGAGCCCCACACTGGGGATAGTTTACTAAAAAAAATTTCTAGGTGTTAATTTGCTTCATCTTGGGACACCTGAGTAGCTCAGTGGTTGAGCGTCACCTTTGGCTCAGGCCATGATCCCAGTCTGGGGATCGAATCCCACATCAGGCTCCCTGTGAGGAGCCTGCTTCTCCCCCTGTCTATGTCTTTGCTTCTCTCTCGCTGTGTCTCTCGTGAATAAATACATAAAATCTTTTGAAAAATTAGCTTCATCTTATTTAAGCGACATCTTGAAAGCAAGTGGGCATAAACTTTATTTTGTATGTTTTTTTTAAAGCTTTTATTTAAATTGCAGTTAGTTCACATACCGTGTAATATTAGTTTCAGGTATGTAATGCAGTAGTTCAGTACTTCCATACATTGCCTAGTGCTCATCACAACAGTGCATTCCTTAATTCCCATCACCTATTTAAGCCATCCGCCCACCCAGGTTCCCTTCTGTAACCATCAGTTTGTTCTCTATAGTTAGAGTCTGATTCTTCGTTTCCTCCCCTGCTTCTCTCTTCTCCTTCTCCCTCCTCCCTATGCTCATTTGCTTTTTTTTTCTTAAATTCCACATAGAGTGAAATCATATGGTATTTGTCTTTGACTTGCTTCACTTGTTGTAAATGGTAAGATTGCATTCTTTTTTAATGGTTGAATAATATTCCATTGTATATATATAGCACATCTTCTTCATTCATCAATCGATGGACACTTGGGCTGATTCCATAATTTGGTTATCATAGGTAATGCTATAAACATCGAGAAGTGTGTATCTCTTTGAATTAGTGTTTTTGTATTCTTTGAGTAAATAACAGTGCAATTACTGGATTGTAGTGTAGTTCTATTTTTAACTTTTTGAGGGATGTCTGTATTTTTCACACTGGCTGCACCAGACTGAATTCCCACCAGTAGTGCAAAAGGGTTCTCTTTTCTCCACATTCTCACCAGCACCTGTTGTTTCTTGTGTTGCCGATTTTAGCCATTCTGACTGGTGTGAGGGTTATCTGTCTCACCATGGTTTTGATTTGCATGTCCCTGATGACCAGTGATGTTGAACATCTTTTCATGTGTCCGTTGGCCATCTGGATATCTTCCTTGGAGAAATATCTGTTCATGCCTTCTGCCTACTTTTTAATTGGATTGTTCATTTTTTGGGTGTTTTATAAGTTCTTTCTATATTTTGGATATGAACACTGCATCAGGTCATTTACAAATCTCTTCTCCCATTCTGTTGGTTACCTTTTAGTTTTGTTGACTGTTTCCTTCATTGTGCAGAAGCTTTTTGTTTTGATGTAGTCCCAGTAATTTAGTTTTGCTTTTGTTTCCCTTGCCTCAGGGGACACGTGTAGAAAGAAGTTGCTACAGCAGATGTAAAAGAAGTTACTGCCTGTGTTCTCCTCTAGGATTTGTATGGTTTCAGTTCACATTTAGGTCTGTAATCCCTTTTGAATTTATTTTTGTGAATGATGTAAGTGGGCCATTCTCCTCCTTTTGCATGGTGCTGTGCAGTTTTCCCAACCATTTGTTGAAGAGACTGTCCTCTTCCCATTGGATATTCCTTCCTGCTTTGTTGAAGATTAATGGACCAGATAATTGTGGGCCCTCTTCTGGATTTTCTATTCTGTTCCATTAATCTATGTGTCTATTTTTGTGCCAGTACCATACTGTTTTGATCACTATAGCTTTGTAATATAACTTGAAGTCTGGAATTGTGATGCCTCCAGCTTTGCTTTTCTACTTCAAGGTTGCTTCGGCTGTTTGGGGTCTTTTGTGGGTTCCATACAGATTTTAGTGTCGTTTGTTTTTGTTCCAGCTCTGTGAAAAACGCTGTTGATATTTTGACAGGGATTGCATTAAATGTGTAGATTGTTTTGGGTAGTGTAGACACTTTAACAATAGTTATTCTTCCAATTCAGGAGAATGCAATGTCTTTCCATTTCTTTTTTTTTTTTAATTTTTATTTATTTATGATAGTCACACAGAGAGAGAGAGAGGCAGAGACGCAGACAGAGGGAGGAGCAGGCTCCATGCACCGGGAGCCCGACATGGGATTCGATCCCGGGTCTCCAGGACCGCGCCCTGGGCCAAAGGCAGGCGCTAAACCGCTGCACCACCCAGGGATCCCATGTCTTTCCATTTCTTTGTGTCATTTTCAGCTTCTTTCATGAGTGTTTTATAGTTTTCAGAGTATAGATCTTTCACCTCTTTGGTTAAGTTTATTCCTAGGTATTGTTTTTGGTGCAATTGTAAATGGAATTGATTTTTTAATTTCTCTTTCTTCTTCATTATTGGTGTATAGAAATGCAGCAGATTTCTGTATGTTGACTTTGTATCCTGTGACTTTTCAGAATTCATTTATAGGTTGTAGCTGTTTTTTGGTGGAGTCTTTCAGGTTTTCTATATGGAGTATCATGTCATCTATACTAGTGAAAGTTTTACTTCTTCCTTGCTGATTTGGATGCCTTTTATATCTTTACTGTCTGATTGCTGGGATTAGCACTTCCAGTACTTTATTGAATAAAAGTGGTAAGAGTGGACATCTCTGTCTTGTTCTGACTGTAGAGGAAAAGCTGTTTTTCTCCCATCGAGGTTGATATTCATTTTGGGTTTTTCATATATGGCCTTCATTATGTTGAGGTATGTTCCCTCAAAACCTACCTTGTTGAGGGTTTTTATCATAAATGGGTGTTAACTTTTTCAGTTGCTTTTTCTAGATCTATTGAAATGATTATATGGTTATTATACTTTTATTAATATGTGTGTATCACATTGATGGATTTGTGGATATTGAACCACCCTTGCCTCCCAGGAATAAATTCCACTTGATCGTGGTGAATGATTTTTTTTGTTTAAAGATTTTATCTGTCCACTTGAACAGAGCAAGCATAGCAGGAGGCACAGCAGAGGGAGAGGGAGAAGCAGACTCCCTACCCAGCAGGGAGCCCAGAGTGGGGCTCGATCCCAGGACTCTGGGATCATGACCTGAGTCAGAGGCTGATGCTTAACCAACAAGGGTGCCTGGGTGGCTCAGTGAATGATTTTATAAATGTATTGTTGGATTTGGTTTGCTGATATTTTATTGATAATTTTTGCATCCGGTATATTGGCCTATACTCTTTTTTTTTTTTTTTTTTTTAGTGGTGTCCTTACCTGGTTTTGGGTAATGCTGGCCTCCTAGAATGAATTCAGGAGTTTTCCTTCCTTTTCTGCTTTTGGAATAGTTGGAGACAAATACGTATTAACTCCTTTGAACATTTGGTAGAATTCACCTGTGAAGTCATCTGGTCCTGGACTTTTGTTTCTTGGGAGTTTTTTGATTACTGATTCAGTTTCTTTGTTGGTTATTGGTCTGTTCATGTTTCTGTTTCTTCCTATTTCAGTTTTGGTAATTTATGTTTCTAGGAATTTATCCATTTCTTCTAGATTGTCCAATTTGTTGGCATATAGTTTTTCATAATCTCTTAAAATTGTATTTCTATGGTATTGGTTATTTCTCCTGTCTTATTTGTGATTTTATTTATTTGGGCCCTTTCTCTTTTATTTTTTTGAATCTGGCTAGGGATTTATCAATTTTGTTGCTTTTTTCAATGAACCAGCTCCTGGTGTAATCTGTTGTTTGTTTTTACTTTCTAGATCATTTATTTCTGCTCTTTATTATTTCCTTCCTTCTGCTGGCCTTAGGTATTGTTTGTTCTTTTTCTAGCTCCTTTAGGTATAAAGTTTGGTTATTTGAAATTTTTCTTCTTGAGGTAGGCCTGTATTACTATATACTTCCCTCTTAGGATCACTTTTACTGCATCGCAAGTGGGCATAAATTAAAACTCTTAAGATTCATGAATTAGGTCCAGTATTGGTGAAAATGTGAATTGCTATAGCCATTTTGGAAAGTTTGGGAATAACAATTAGTCAGATTCCTCTTCTGGAAATCTCTTCTGTAAGAATGAAATTATGAACATGAAAAATATATGTATGCAATGTTATTTCTAATGGCAATAATTGGAAATAGCCAATGTACTTATATTGTGGAATATTATGTAACCCAAGGAGAATGAGTTAAATCTGTATACCTTGATCTAGAAGGATATCTGTGAGAGGTTATAGATTAAGACAAGTTGGGATCCCTGGGTGGCGCAGCAGTTTGGTGCCTGCCTTTGGCCCAGGGCGCGATCCTGGAGACCCAGGATCGAATCCCACGTCTGGCTCCCGGTGTATGGAGCCTGCTTCTCCCTCTGCCTGTGTCTCTGCCTCTCTCTCTCTCTCTGTGTGTAACTATCATAAAAAAAAAAAACAAGTTAAAAAGAAAAGTGTAAATAGTATCTTTTAAAAAATATATAATATGTAGTTTTGTTTTAGGATTATATGAACATGGAGAAAGGTGTAAATATATATTTTCTAGGTACTCTTCTAATGGCTGGGAATATAGCAGTGAACAAAACAAAGTCCTTGTTTTATGCAAGAGGAGGTATGACAATAAATTAAGTATATTAGTATGTTAGATGAGGATAAATGCTATAGAAAAAAAACCCAACTGGAGCATCTGGGTGGTTCAGTCAGTTGAGCGGCTGCCTTTGGCTCACGTCTTGATCCCAGGCTCTACAGGGAGCCTGCTCCCTCTGCCTGCTGCTTCCCCTGTATATGTGCGCACGCGCTCTCTTTCTCTCTCTCTCTCAAACAAACAAACAAATAAATAAATAAAATATGTATTAAAAAAAGAAAGAAAAAACCCAACTGGCTAAAGGGGATAGAAGGCAGAGAGGAATTACTGTTTTATTCGGATAATCAGAGAGGCCTCCCTGATATGGTGATTTAACCTTCTTAATTGTGAAATAAAATACATGCTAAAAAGTATATAAAACATAAATGTTTATGTAGTATATAAACATTAATGTAGTTTACTGACATTTGTGAACAACTATGTAACTACCACATAAAGATGAAGATGGCCAGCTTCCCAGAAGCCAAAAGCATACCCCTTTCCAGTTATATCCCCCTTCTTCCCACCAGAGTAAACCATTGACTTAACTTTTTATGATAATTATTATCTTTATAATTGGTTTTCTAAATAATATATTTTAGTTTTGCCTGTTTTTGAATTTGATACATATGGAGTTACGCTATATGTATTTTTATTTTTTATTTATTTATTATTATTTTTTAAAGATTTATTTATTTATGATAGAGAGAGAGAGAGAGAGGCAGAGACACAAGAGGAGGGAGAAGCAGGCTCCATGCCGGGAGCCTGACATGGGACTCGATCCCGGGACTCCAGGATCCTGCCCTGGGCCAAAGGCAGGCACCAAACCGCTGAGCCACTCAGGGATCCTATATGTATTCTTTTTTAAAAAGATTTTATTTATTTGAAAGAGAGAGAGGGAGAGAGCATAGGAGCACAAGGCAGGGGACAGAGGGAGAGGGAGAAGTGGACTTCCCTCTGAGCCGGGAGCCTGATGCAGGGCTCTGTCTCAGGATTCAGATCATGACCTGAGCCAAAGGCAGATGTTTAACCAACTGAGCCACACAGGCGCCCCTACACTATATGTATGCTTTTGTGTGTTTTGCTCACCATCACACTGAGGCATCTATACTGTTTCTATGTAGCTTTAGATTGTTTTTATTATTATATGGTGTTTCAATTTAGAACACAGTAGATAACTCCTTTTAATAGACATTTGGGTAGTTTCTATTTTGGCTATTATGGACAATGCTGCTATGAATATTTTGCACATATGTTCTATATGCAGGCATTTCTGTTAAGGTGTATCTAGGACTCAGAATTCTGGTTTATAAAAATATGTATATCTCAGCCCTTTTAGAGAATGCCAAATTGTTTCCATCTATAATGGCATATGAGAGTTAACTACATCTACAGTAACCTTAGGTGTTGTCAGACATTTACAGTTTTGCAAATGTAGTGTAGTGGTAGCTCATTATGGTTTAAATTAATTTGCATTTTCTTATTCCTAATGTGGTTGATCATCTTTTCACATATTGGCCATTTGGTTATTCTCTTTTATGAGATGCCTTTTCATATCTTTGCCCACTTTTCTATTGGATTGTCTTTTTCTTTTTTTCCTTTTTGGTTTGTAGACATTAAAGATTCTGGATATTCTTGTCTATTACATGTATTGCAAATCTTCTCTTAAGGTGACATTTTGAGTAGAGACCTGGAGGAAATGAAGAAGTGAGTTGGAGATAGCTGAATAAAAGGTATTAGAGGGGTAGAGCGAACAGCAATGAAAGAACTTGGTGCAGGAGTATTTTTGAAATGTTGCAGGAGCAGGAAAAGATGCTTAACTGAGGTTGGAAAGAACAACAGGTTAAGAGGATCTCAGAAAAAGATGAAGCAAAATGGGAAAGACCTCTTGGAGTAAGTGAACTAGTAAAAATACAGATTATAAAATCCATTCCTTGATAATACCACAAATATGTAAAAATAGAATATGGTGAAGGAAAAGAATATGATCAAATGAAAATATGGATTTGATAGGATTGTGGACAATTTTTTAAAAAGATTTTATTTCTTTATTGATGAGAGAGACACAGAGAGAGGCAGAGATATAGGCAGAGGGAGAAGCGACTTCATGCGGAGAGCCCGATGTAGAACTTGATGACAGGATCCCGGGATCACGACCTGAGCTGAAGGCAAATGCTTACCAAGTTCCAGGGATTGCAGGGATTCCTGGGTGGCTCAGCAGTTTAGCATCTGCTTTTGGCCCGAGGCGTGATCCTGGAGTCCCAGGATCGAGTCCTTCATTGGGGTCCCTGCATGGAGCCTGCTTTTCCCTTTGTCTCTGCCCCCCTCCCTGTGTCTCTCTCATGAATAAGTAAATAAAATCTTAAAGAGTTCTACAAGATCTGCCATAGAAGGCTAGCTTAGAGTTAGCCTTATGCATGATATGAGGGGTACCTGAAAGACAACTGGAAGCTTTCAAATCATATATTCATGTAGTTGCTCAGCCTTGAGAGGAAAGAGGATTGTACTTTGTTAGAAGACTGGTTTGAATTTAGCCTGCTTATTAACAAGAGTGTGGCATTGAACAGTTCTCATCTATAAAATGGGAATAGTAATATTTAATTCACAAAGATTTTTATAAGAATTATAAAACTTTTGGGATGCCTGGGTGACTCAGTGGTTGAGTGTCTGCCTTCAGCTCAGGGCATGATCTCGGAGATCCGGGATCGAGTCCTGCATCAGGCTCCCCTTGAGGAGCCTGCTTCTCCCTCTGCCTCTGTGTCTGCCTCTCTCTCTCTGTGTCTCCCATGAATAAATAAAATCTTTAAAAAAATTATAAAACTATTATATGTGGACACATATATACAGAAGTATACATATAATGAAATAATACTTAAGCTTGTATCTGGCATATAGCAGGTACTCACTTTCCTGGAAGGTCATTGTTTTTGTGATACAGTGATAAAATGTTAGAGAGGTTAAGATGAGGAGCTTATGCTAGAGGCTGTTGAACATCTGATTTGCTAGGAGCTAACTGACTTTAATTGTGTATCTGGCCCTAAGATCAGTATGGGTAAAATATTGGGCAAAAAGAAGCGGTGAGTGAATATTTGTAGCAAGTATGGCTGATTATCCTTTTTTTTTTTTTTTTTTTTCTGTTAGCCCATATTACCTTTTTGTATGGGAAATTCAAAAAATTTTTTCTCAGGCTCCTAGGTAGCTTAGTCAGTGAAGTGTCTGCCTCCAGCTCAGCAGGTCATGATCCCAGAGTCCTGGAATCAAGTCCTGCATTGGACTACCTGCTTGGTGTGGGGTATTTGCTTCTTCTCTTACCGCCTACCCCCCACTCCCCTGCTTGTGTGCACATGCTCTGTCTCTCGCTCTCTCAAATAAAATCTTAAAAAAAATTTTTTTTCCTCTCTAGGCTGATTTTTTTTTTTTTTTTTTTGGTGTTCAGTAAAATTCCATGCTGTACTTTCAGCATGATTATTCTTGGATCTTCACTTCTCTCTGGTAAGCCTAAATGCTGATCATCTCATGTATTAATTCAACAAATATTTATTGAATGCCTTCTCTCTGTGAGACACTCAGCACAGGTGATACAAAAGATAAAATGTGTGTCCTCAAGGAGCTCACAGTTTTAGCACAAAGGCAGGTCAATGGCTAAACTATAATGAATGAGCTTATATTAGAAGGTTGAGAAAAGCTCTGTGGAATCAAAGAAGTGGTATTTAGACTACACATGAGGAAGGATTTCACACACAAAAAACTATGAGTTAAAAAAAAAGTAGCTGGATATAAGCGAATGTGGTGAGAGAAAGGAGTGGAGGGGAGGAAGGAAGAAATGGGTGTTCTGTGAAGTACAGGGAACCATACGTACAAAGGCATGAGAAAGTGTTGCATGTTTGGATGAGCTGTGGGTGTTTTTGGTGTGGCTAGTGTGAAAGGTGCCTATGGAAAGTAATAGAATGAGCTTAGAAGAGTAAGCAGAGGGGCACCTGGGTGGCACAGTAGGTTAAGCGTCTTGCTCTTGGTTTTGGCTCAGGTCATGATCTCCAGGTTGTGGGATTGAGTATGGTGTTGGGCTCCATGCTCAGCACAGAGTCTGCTTGAGTTTCTGTCTCCCTCTGCCCCTCCCCCTTACGCGCATGTGCATTCTCTCTCTCCCTCTCTCTCATGTTCTCCCTCTCTCTTAAATAAACAATCTTAAAGAGAAAAAAGTAAAAAGAAGAGTAAGCAGAGGCCAAACCATGAAGGGCCTTTTATGCCTTGATAAATGAAGAGTTTGGACTTTATCCTATAGGTAGTGGGGAGCTCTTGAAACATTGTATGCTAAACCAACATGATTAGATTCCAGACTCAAAAGCAGCAGGGAAGGTAGGAAATTAACAAGAAGACTGATCTCTGGGGAAACCCAGGGAGAGATTTTCAAGAAAGAAAAAATGGCTAACAGTATACAATTTAAAGTGATTGTAAAATAAAGATAGAAAAGTTTCTGCTGGACTCTTGCTGAAATTTATTTCTATATTTCTTCACTATTTAAGGTAGAAATCAAGAATTTCTCCACTATTTAAGGTAGATTCAAGAATGAGTGGGAGGTAAGAAAATAGTCTATAAGTATAGATTACTCTAGGAAAACTTGATATGAAGCAAAAGTGAGAAGTAGCTAGAAAGAGATGTAGATCTGAGTTACACACCTCTTCTATCTTAAAAAAAAGTGTGTGTGTGTGTGTGTGTGTGTGTGTTATGTTTTGGCAGAGAAGATAAGGCAGAGATAAAGTTGAGTTATATGGGGTATGTGATTTGATGGAATGGAAAGATGATGGGTTTGGTGGTGAGAAGAGATTATAACCCTGGGGAAGGAGGAGAGATACTTTTGTCTAACACTCAAAGAAGATGGGTTTGAAGAAGAACATAGATTGGAAAACTGTGTAAGGTCAGGTTTTTTTTTTTTTTTTTTTTTCTGGTAAAGGGCAATTGTGAGAGAAGAGGTATATAATGTTAGACTGTAGATATGGCATAGTCACAGATCTCTGTGGGATGGAGCAGATCATTGATCAGAGGCATGTAGATAAATTAATAGGGTAGTTGATCTCAAAGATTAGAGACTGGTAAATTTATAGGGGCACAAATTGCCAGCTTGAATTTTCTTCAGAATTCAGCAGTTGTGGTGTAGGAATAGAGGAAGCAGATGGTTGGATTGATTCCTCATGGTTGAAAGATTTACTGGGCTGGTGTGGTAGAAGTATGAGAAGCTGGGTGAAGATATTGACAAGAGAGTAGTTGATGCCCAACATCAGGGAATAGTTAAGTAAATTACAACACATTCATATAAACTGTTTTGTAGCTATTGAAATTTATGTTTATAGTTTATAAAGTGCTTATTTTATAATGGTAAGTTAATAAAAGTGTTCTATGTTGTACAGAGGTTTAGTAATGATCAACTTGACTATTTAGTAATAGTCAAGGGATTGTGTTAGACATAATGATGAAAAAATGCTCTGACCAGAGTATTGGTCATCCCTATTAGCACATAGACAATCATTTGACAGGGATGATTATTTCTAGTTTATAGATGAAGAAAATGAGAGTTCGCAAAAGTGACTTCAGTCCTAAATTTGATAAATGGCAGAGAGATAACTTTTATAGTACTTATTGAATAGTTACTGTATCAGGCATTATTTTAGATTTTCAGTCTTAATATTTTCCTCATGTATTGCTCTAATTTTTATTTTCCAGTTAAAACACTCAGTGATGAATAGTAATATGAGCAATAGATAATTGTCAAAAGAGTGATACCAACGACATGTAAGAAGTTCAGCAGGGGGAGGTCTTGTGGACTCCCAGGGTAGACGACTTCGGAGATGATGATATTTGAACTTGGACTGAAGGATATGTAGGCTAGTCTTATTTTTCGGTCTCTTTCACTTGTTCTTTTCATGTTAAAAAATGTTATAATAGTCTATATCATGTTTCTGGAGACTTTTGCTCAGATAAGAAAAAAATACTATTCTTGCTTTTTTTTCCCCCTTGCTTATTTCTAATGAAAGACCAAGCCTATCTATAGATGTTGTAAAGGGACCCAGAATCGTTTTTGGATCTGTAGTGCATAATTTTTGAGACTGCTTTGAAGGGAGTTGAAGAAATATTGCCTTCCAAGTAACTTTGCAAGTTGAATCATGAACTCATTGGTAGGCCTTCTAGAATAGGTTTCAAATAAAAGTGTAAATCTAGTTCTTCAAATATAAGTCTATCTAACTCTTTTTCCCCTTACACAATCATTTATATTTGAGTACTTATTATGGTTAATGGAGGAAAATACTTCATTTGAAACAACAGTTAAAAAACCACTGAAACTAAGAATTTATTCTTCCATGCTGAGCTGAAAGGGGAAAAATAAGGACCTTTTTTTTAAGTAGTAGTTAAACTTCCACTTAGCTTTTTCTCTAGTCTTGGCACTTTTATTCTGTAGTTCCAGTGGAAGAAGCATTTGAATATAAAACATTTTACATATGAGGATTCTTCAAGAATTATCAGAAAGGACTTAATAAGAATGATCTCACATTACTTGTAGTTAAAGTAGGGATTGCATGTGTTAGTTACATTATTTATTAGTTTTTATATTTGGAGATGTCTATCATTGGCATGTAAATTTCTACCAGAAGTAGTCACCATTGTAATTTGTCTAATTTTTAGATCAAGTCCATGTATAATGGCTTATGGGTTTCAATGAATACTTGATACTTTTTTTATAGTTTTTTTTTTAAAGATTTTATTTATTTATTAGAGATACAGACAGAGAGAGAGAGGCAGAGACACAGGCAGAGGGAGAAGCAGGCTCCATGCAGGGAGCCCGACATGGAATTCCATCCTGGGTCTCCAGGATCCCGTCCTGGACCAAAGGTGGTGCTAAACCGCTGAGCCACCCGGGCTGCCCTACTTGATACTTTTTAATAGGGCCCATCTGGTAACTACAAAGAAGTAAAGATAATATAGACATTTTAATGAGCTATGAAAAGATCGCTTCAATAGTGAAAACACATTCTAAAAACAACTAAGAATAACTTACCAAAACTGACTTGAGAAGAATTAAAAATCTTCATAGTCCTTTAACCATAAAAGAAATTAAGTTAGTAATTAGAAAAATCTACCTACCCAAACAATTCCAGGCCCTTATAATTAATTACAATTTTAAAAACAGAAAATTTACCGGCATAACCATTTTTAAGTGTGCAGTTTAGTAGTGTTAAGCATATTCACATTGTTGTGGAAGATCTATCTAGAACTTTTATATCTTGCACATTTGGAATGCTGTCCCCATTAAACAGCCACTCCCTTTCCATCTTTCCTTAGCCTCTATACTATTCTATTTTCTGTTTCTATGTGTTTTACTACTTTGGTTACTTCATTTAAGTGGAATCATACTGTGATTGTGTTTGTGACTGGTTTATTTTGCTAAACATAATGTCCTCAAGGCTCATCTGTGTTGTAGCATGTGACAAGATTCTTTTATTTTTTAAGGCTGAGTAATAGTCCACTGTATGCATATGCTGCTATATTTTGTTTATCCATTCATCAGTGGACATTTGGGTTCCTTCCACCAGTGACTATTGTGGATAGTGCATCTATGAACATGAGTGTCCAGAGGTCTCTTCTAGACCCTGCTTTCAGTTCTTAGATATATACTCAAATTGAGATTGTTGGATCATATGGTATTTCTATTTTTTAATTTTTTGAGATATCTCCATAGTGTTTTCTGGAGTATTGTGCCATTTTTACAATCCCAATAACAATCCTCCAGCATTCTAATTTCTCCACATACTCACCAACACTTATTTTCTCATTTTTTAATAATAGTCACCCAAATCAGGCTTATATTGTTTTATAAGTGAGTGTGATAAAATATTTATGGATAATCATAACTTAGGATAAACTACTTGAGTCTAGAAAAATAGTTACAAATTTTCTTGTTTTAGGTATTTCATAAATGTAGAATCATAAGTTTTTGTCCTTTTTTTGGTCTGGCTTCTTTCACTTAACATGTTTTTAAGGTTTGTCCATATTGTAACATGTATCAGAATTTTTTTTTCCCCAGAACTTCATTTTTTTTTATGGCTGAATAATGCTCCATGATGTGTGTATACCACCTTTTGTATATTCATTGATCTGTTGGTGGACACTTGTGTTTTTACAACACCTGTAATTGTTAAATGATAAAATTTATTATAGTAAAAAACACAACTTAAAAAGTACCTCAGAACAACCAGCAAAAGATGGACATGACCTTTTATGGAGAAAATGATAAAATTTTATTAAAGGACGTTAGAGAAGATCTAAATAAATTGGTAAACCATATGAATGGATAGGAAGACTCAGTTATCATAAACACATTAGTTCTTTCAGAATTATTTTATGTGTAGTATCATTCTATTTAATATGATAAGATATTTCATATAATGCAGCAAGTTCTGTCCAAAATTTTTAACAGGAGAGGAAACTGCAAAAAAAAAAAAATTGAATTTACTTATTCAGATAGTATGACTTATAAAGCCAAACTAATTAACAGTGTGCTAATGTATTAACAGTGTGTTAATCAATGGCATGGGATAAACCAACCAATGGAGCAGAACAAAGACACCAGAAACTGAACTCCTTCATATAAGGAAACCTAATATATGATTGAGCTTTGCAGACAAGTGAGGCAATGATGGACAGACCAATACATGATAAACAGTTGGTTATCTATATGGGAAAGAATAAAATGGAATTTCTCTTCACCATATATGTAAGTTCCTAATGATGAAAGATGTAAATGTGAAAAGGAAAACTTTTAGAAAAAATATGGAAGAATATTTTTTTGGAAGAATATTTTAATTTTTATTTTTTAGTAAGCAAGAGTAAGTGGGGGGAAGGGGCCAAGAAAAGAGGGAGAGGGAGATGGGGAGGCAGAGAGAGAGAAAGAGAAAATCTCAAGCAGGCCCCACACCCAGTGCAGAGCCTGGTGCCATGCTCAATCTCACGACCCTAAGATCATGACCTGAGCCAAAATCAGGAGTTGGTTACCCAGACACCCCTGGAAGAATATTTTTATGATATCAGGGTAGGGAAGATAGGAAGAATTTCTTCAGTAACATTTCAGATTTGAATTGTAGATGAAAAGATCAATAAATAGGTCTAGATCAAAATTAAAGATGTACAGTTATAAAAAAACAACATGAAATGAGAACTACTCTGGGAGAAAATGTTGGCAGAACATTTAACTAAAAAGGATTAATATCCAGATGTATAAAGAATATAAATCAATGATAGCAATAGAGAGTGGGTTGGAAATTTATAGAAGAGGAACAGAAATGACCTGTGGACATGAAAAAGTGTTCAGTCTCCTTAGTTGTTATGGAAATGCAAGTTAAAAATCTCACCATTTTGTTGAAGATGTGGAATAATGAGAACTCATCATACACTGCTGCGCTGAGTATCAGTTGGAACTCCGCTTTTAAAAAGGAGTATCTCGTATATAGTCTATGTTAACTCTAGGAGGTGGGCAAGAGTTTGTATGACAAGTAGAAGAAAGTTCATAGCAATGTTATATGTTAAAAAACTGGAAACAACTAAAGAATCCATCAATAATAGAATGAAGAAATTATAGAATAGTCATGTAATGTTAGAGAGCAGTGAACATAACTACAGTTATGTATCAATATAAGTGAATCTTAAAAACAATGCAGAATGAGGGGCACCTGGGTGGCTCAGTTAAGTTGCTGCTTTCAGCTCAGGTCATGATCCTAGTGTCCTGTCCCCTCTCAGCAGGGAGCCTGCTTCTCCCTCTCCCTCTGCTTTCCGCATCCCCCACTTGTGCTTGTCTGTGCTCTCTCTCACTCAAAATCTTTTTTAAAAATGCAGAATGAAATACTGTGGAGTGATTCCTTCTATACAAAAGTTTAAAGAGACAAAGTATGTTGGGAGAGATAGAGCTCCTGGGGAAAAATAAAGGAACTTGGAAGGGGTGAAAAACAGTGGCAGAGGAAGAAAAGTGAGGTTAGGAGCTTAAAAAGGAACAACCAGAACATATAACTGAAAAGGTTCAGAACCAGGTAGTTTTTCTGTTATGTATAAAATTGTGGTAATGGATTGAAAGTAAGCCCTGCATTGAAACACATCCTCCTCTCTGTAATTGGTCTTTTATGTATTTTTATATTTTCTTTGCCATGACTTTAAAAGGTTTGATAAAAGTCTATTTTATATTAAATTTTATTTTATTTTTTAAAGATTTATTTTAGAGTACATGAACAGAGGAGAAGAACAGAGAAAGGGGGAGAGGGGAAACAGACTCCTTGCTGAGCACAGAGCCCCATCTGGGGCTTGGGCCTCAATTCCAGGACCCCAAGATCACAACCTGAGCCAAAACCGAGTCAGACGCCTGACTGACTGAGCCACTCAGGTGCCCTAAATTAGGTGGAATTTAAAAAATATCTTTGTTTGGCTTTTTCTCTTTTATTGAGATCTAATTTACATGCTTTAATATTCATCCTTTTAAAGTATATAATTCAGTGTATTTGAATTTTTTAAAGATTTTATTTATTTGACAGAATGAGAGAGGGGAGAGAGTGTGTGCACAAGGGGGAGTGGCAGGCAGAAGGAAAGGGATGTGGATGTACCACATTTGTTTTCCATTTATCAGTTGATGGGTATTTGGCTTTTTCCCCACTTTTTAGCTGTTATAAAGAATGCTACTATGAACATATACAAGTTTTTGTATGGGGGGGGCGCCTGGGTAGCCCAGTCGGTTAAGTGTCTGCCTTCAGTTCAAGTCATGATCTGGGGGTCCTGGGATTGAGCCCCATGTGGGGCTCCCTGCTCACTGTGGAGTCGCTTTTCCCCCTCCTTTTGCTCCTCTTCCCTCCTTTTCCCTTCCTCTCCCCTGCTCATGCTCTCTCTCTCAAATGTTTTTTTTTTCTTTAATTTTTTTTTTGTATGGACATTTTCAATTCATTTGGGTATATAGCTAAGAGGGGAACTTCTGGGTCATATGTTACCTTTAGCTTTTTTGAGAAACTGCATAACTGTTTTCTATATGTTTGTGTTGTGGGTACATGATTTTACACTTTTACCAGCTTTTATGAGGGTTCTGCTTTTTTTGTATCCTCACCAACACATTATCTTTTTGTATTTTTTAGTCTATTGTCTTTTTAAATTATAACCATCCTAGTGGGTGTGAAGTGGTATCTCACTGTGGTTTTGATTTGTGTTTCCCTAATGAATAATAATGTTGAACATTTTTTCATGTGCTTATTGGACATTTGTATTTCTTCTTTGCTGAAATATCTATTCAATTTTTTATTCTCTAGGGGAACTATTGTAAAGAAAATTGTTTTCTGATTTTTTTTTTTTTAAAGTAGGGTCCATGCCCAATGCAGAGGCCAACCTGGGGCTTGAACTCATGGCCCTGAATGAGATCAAGACCTGAGCTGAAGGACGCCTGGGTAGCTCAGCATGTGAGTGTCTGCCTTCAGCTCAGGGCATGATCCTAGGTCCAGGGATTGAGTCCTGCATCAGGCTCCCTGTGAGGAGCCTGCTTCTCCCTCTGCCTGTGTCTCTGCCTCTCTCTCTGTGTCTCTTATGAATAAGTTAATAAAATCTTTTTTTTTAAAAAAAGCTGAGATCAAGAGTCAAACACTTAACTGACTGAGCCACCCAGGCATGCCTTCATTTCATTTTTGGAGTTAATTGCTAGTGTATAGCAATTCAATTGATTTTTGTGTTGCTTTTCTATCCTCCAATCTTGCTGAGCTTGTTTATTAACTAATAATTTGTATGTGTATCTTTATAATTTTCTATATGCAGGTAGAAGTAGTTTTACTTCTTTATTTTCAATCTGGGTGCCTTAAATTTATTTTATTTCCCTAATTGCTCTGGCTAGAACCTCCAGTATAGTGTTGAATAGAATTGGCAAGAGAAGACATCCTTGTATTATTCCTGACCTTAGAAGAAAGCATTCAGTCTTTCACCATTATGTATGATCTTAGCTGTAGGATTTTTGTAGATATCCTTTATCAGGTTGAGGAAATGCCCTTCCTTATTTGAGTGTTTTATTGGGAAAGGGTGTTTGATTTTTGTCAAATGCTTTTGCTGCATGTATTGTGATAATGAAACCTTTGTTCTATTATTCTGTCAATATGGTGTATACATTGTTAATATTTTGTTAGTTGAACTAACCTAGCATTCCTGGAATAAATCTCACTTGGTCATGGTGTATAATCCTTTTTGTGTGTTTTTAGAATCAGTCTGTTAGTATTTTGTTGAGGATTTTTGTGTTCCTGAAGGATATTGGTATTGGTCTATAGTTTTCTTCTTCTCTTGTATTGTCTTTTTTTTTTTTTCTTTTCTTTTTTAGAGCATGAAGCGATGTGGTGGGTAGGGGGGGAAAGGTAGAGAGTGAGGGATAGAGAGAATCTTAAACAGGTTCCATGCCCACCATGAAGCCCCACACAGGGCTTAGTCCCACAACCCTGAGATCATCACCTGGACCAAAATCAAGATAGGGATGCTTAACCAACTGAGCCATCCAGGTGCTCCTCTCATATTGTCTTTTTCTTGTATTGGCATTAGGGTAGCGCTGGCCTCATATTTTGCTCCTCCACTCCTCTACCCATAAATCTAATCCCAGTTTTCTTCAGCTGTATTACTCATTTAAGAATATACTGGTGCATTTCTTTTTGGTTCTGGTTATTCTTTTCATGAGCACCCAGAAAAACTTTGTGGTCTTCATGATTACATTTAGGTTACCAGTTGGGAATATGACTTATGGTACCGAGTCAAGTTTTCTGTTTTATTGTTGTTGTTAAGATTTATTTATTTATTTTAGAGCAAGAATGAGAATGAACATAGAGGGGAGGGGCAAAGGGAGAGAGAGAATCACTAGCAGACTCCCTGCCAAGTAAGGAGCCTGACATAGGGCTTGATCCCATGACACCAAGATCATGACTTGAGCTGAAACCAAGAGTTGGATGCCCAACAGACTGAGCTACCCAGGTGTCCCCACTCCTCCCTCAGTCAAGTTTTTTTATTTTTTATTGAGACAAAGAGAGAGGCAGAGAAGCAGGCATCATACAGAGAGCCCGATGTGGGACTCGATCCAGGGTCTTCAGGATCATGCCCTGGGCTGCAGGCGGCGCCAAACCACTGCGCCACCAGGGCTGCCCTCTTCAGTCAAGTTTTAATGCTATTTGCTTGGGGTACTATCTCTCTGGATGACCAATTAAAAGGGCCCATTAAAAATTAGAGACAGGAGGGACTAGGTAGATGTAATCAAACATTTTATAGAAAAGCAGTCAAGAAAGCATAAGGAAAAGGGCAGCCCAGATAGCTCAGAGGTTTAGTGCCACCTTCAGCCCAGCGTGTGATCCTGGAGACCTGGGATCAAGTCCCACGTCAGACTCCCTGCATGGAGCCTGCTTCTCCCTCTGCCTCTCTCTCTCTCTCTCTCTCTCTCTCTCTCTCTGAATAAATAAATAAATAAATCTTAAAAAAAAAAAAAAGAAAGTACAAGAGAACTGTCCAAAATTACTTTGCCGGGTTATGGCTGAACCAGGAGAATTTTAGATCAATAGCTTTCATTCACCAGTGATTAACAGTCTGTGAAAAGGATAAGTTAAAAAAATTTTTTTCAGTTCCATTTGTGTGTTTGTGAGCAATGCTAAGAAACAGTATTCTGTTTATTTGAATTGAATATGTCTAAAACTTATCATGTCTTAATCATCCTATTCAATTGGAGAAGTCCTTGAAAACATAACTAATTCATTGCTATTGGGAGGAAATTATTATTAGCACTTGTGGAATATTCAAAGCAGTTAACTAACAGAAAAAACTGCTGTTTACCTAAATTATATCATGTGAGTGGGCAAAAAAGGCAGCATCAAAATAAATCGAAATCTGAAGGAGCTCTGTCTCTAGCTTGAAGATGAGCACAGAGGGAGAGAGAAAATCATTACTGTTTCTTTTTTTTTTTTTCATTACTGTTTCAACCTAAATGTTTTAACTTTTAATTATAATTAAATATTAAATATTATTTCTCCTTATTGTTGAAATCATTGCTTTGGTTGTGAGACAGTCTTTTAGAAAAACATACTTTCCAAAAAACCCCCCAAAAACGTATTTTCCAAAAAAAAAATATAATTTTAAGAAAATATCATATATGTCTCCAAAGATCATATTTCAGTTTTGCTGAGCCAAGAAATGTAACTAAAACTACCTGCTGGAAACCGCAGAGTTTTCTCTCTCAACGTCAGTAACATACGATCCAAATTCTCCGTTCTGATTGGCTATTTTACTGTTTTCATTCAGAGATTAGTTTTGCCAACAACATCTGATTTGGGATTGGGATTTAGCTCACAAAGCAGGTTGGTTGTGGGACATAGGAAGGGGAGTTAGTGTTACTAATGAGCACGCTACAGATAAATCATTTCAGTGGTGAAAAATAGCATTTGTCCACGCATGAGCAATATTGTTCTGTAATTCGATGCTGCATACCAAATCGTCATTGAAGTCTGGATTTGAATGGGGCAGCTCACTAGTGTTCAGAGGAAATTTCGTTTAATCGTTGTCTTTTAAAAAGAAGTTCATTAAAGCTGTCAGTTGATTCCACTTTAATTTTTTTTAGTTTCAGAGGTAGACTTTAGTGATTCATCAGTTGAATATAACACCCAGTACTCATTACATCAGGTGCCCTCCTTAATGCCTGTTACCCAATTATCCCTTCCCCCTACCCATGTCCCCTCTACCAACTCTCAGTTTGTTTCCTCGAGTTCACTATCTCTTATGGTTTGCCTCCCTCTCAATTTTCATCTTATTTTATTTTTCCTTCCTTTCCCCTGTGTTCATCTGTTTTGTTTCTTAAATCCCAAATGAGTGAAATCATATCGTATTTGTCTTTCTCTGACTGACTTATTTTGCTTAGCAAAAAATCCTCTAGTTCCATCCATGTCCTTGCAAATGGCAAGATTTCCCTTTGAGAGAGAAAATGTTTTTGTTACTCTCCTCCTGTTTCTATAGTTTTATTTTTAGCCTTTCAAAAAGCTTAAGATTTAATTTAAAGGAAAACTTTTTTTCTCCTGAAGATTATTGTTATTTTCTTCTGGGTAGCCTCATCAACCAGTCATTTTTTCCTAAGCATTTTTCTGCATCTAAGATTATATTATATCTAGGGTAGTTTTAATTATTTTTGTTTTATTTTTCTTATTAGTGTTATTTTGAGTATAATTAAAATACAGTTTCTATTAGTTTTAGGTGTATAATTATTTGTATTCCTCTAAAATAAAATAGATTGTGAGTTTAGGAGATGTATTCTAACAACATTGTTTAGTTTTATTTTTTGTATTTGTAATTTTGTATGATTTCTGATTATTCACAAGTATATGTACTAGGCTTTTTGTTTTCTTATTCCCTGGTTCCTTAGCAGTAGTTAGTAAAAGGTGTACTAATTTACAATAAGTAAATTAATGTTTCTAGAAACTTAAAATACCTTTCTACTAATGTGGTCAGAGTACCGTACCATGGTTAAAACTTTCTATTCAGGTGGTCAGAATTTGTCATCTGATGAAATATTTCAGGTTTGTCATGTGCTTTGATAATATCATTGACTTTGGCAATATTTAATAGGATAATCTCTTTATGTACTTAGTATTTATTTATTTACTTAAAAAATTTTTTTTATTCATGAGACACAGAGAGGCAGAGACATAATAGGCAGAAGGAGAAGCAGGCTCCCTGCAGGGAGCCCAAGGACCCAAGGTGGTGATCCCAGGACCCCAGGATCACCACCTGAGCCAAAGGCAGATGCTCAACCACTGAGCCCCTGTACTTAGTATTTAGTATTTAGACACAATACCACCAAACCGTATAGCAAAGATTTATATAAACGAAGTAGTTTTCTTAAACTGAGAATTTTTATGTCAAGGATATTTGTAGAAGATAGGATTTACCATTTGTAGGATAAATATTAAGAATTACAACCAGGGGTGCCTCAGTAGCTCAGTTGATTGAGCCTCTAACTCTTGATCTCAGCTCTCAGGGTCCTGAGTTCAGGCCATACACTGGGCTCCACACTGGACATGGAGCCTACTCAAAAAAAAATAATTAAAACCAAATTTAAGACTTTGAAAAATAAAGGGAGATATTAAGAGAGCATTGCAAATTCCTTTGTTTCTTTTTAGTTGATCAGAACCAGTAACTGAATGTAGCTTAAAGGAGTTAACTGCAAAAAAGGAGACATAAGTTTTTTTTTCATCCTTTTCTTTATGAAAGTAAAGATAATTTCTGTTCTACTAGTTCATCATTTCTAGTTATTTTAACCTACCACTAATAGCTGACTAAGCCAGACGAGTTAGGGACTTTTACTTAATACAGAGATGACTGCTTTTTATTTGTCATTTTGGTTGTGCATGTGTTACTTAGGTCTGGTTTAGTGATAACTGAAATACCCTATGGGGCAGCCCCGGTGGCGCAGCGGTTTAGTGCTGCCTGCAGCCCAGGGTGTGATCCTGGAGACCCGGGATCGAGTCCCACATCGGGCTCCTTGCATGGAGCCTGCTTCTCCCTCTGCCTGTGTCTCTGCCATTCTGTGTGTGTGTGTGTGTGTGTGTGTGTGTGTGTGTCTCCCATGAATAAATAAATTTTAAAAAACTTAAAAAAAAAAGAAATACCCTATGAATTACTGATGTTTTTGGTGTCTACTGTGTCATCTTTACTTAAATGTAAGGCAGGAAAAAAATGTTTTCCTCTACTCTCATAGGTTCAGTTTCTAGGGTCTGTGAATTAGGCTGACAAACACTGGTTTAACAGGAGAAAAGGTTTATTACTCATATACCCAGGAAGCTTCACAGGAAAGAAGTAGAAACCCAAAGTAGCAGTTAAGCTTGACAGTTTATATGCCATTTTTCTTTTTTATTGAGCTACAATTGAATATAACATTATATTAGTTACAGGTGTACAACACAATTCAATATATATATATTGCAAAGTGATCACCGTAGTTAAGTCTAGTTAACATGCATCATCATGTGTTGTAATTTTTCTTGTGATGAGAACTTTTAAGACTTACCCTCTTAGCAACTTTTTATTTATTTATTTATGATTTTATTTATTTACTTGAGAGAGCACGCAGAGCAAGAGGGTGCACAAGCAGGGGGAGTGGCAGATGGAGAGGGAGAAGCAGACTCCCTGCCAAGCAGGGAGCCCAATGTGGGGCTCAAACCCAAGACCCTGAAACCATGACCCTAGCCAAAGGCAGATGCTTAACTGATTGAGCCACCCAGTCGCACCTCTTAGCAACTTCTTAAAAAAGATTTTGTTTTAGAGAGCATGCTTGTAGACAGGGAGAATAGCAGAGAGGGAGGGGGAAAGAATCTCAAGCAGATTCCACACTGAGCATGGAGCCTGATGTAGGGCTCGATCCCACAACCCTGAAAGCAAGACCTAAACTGAAACCAAGAGTTGGATGCTTAACGAACTGAACCACCCAGGTGCCCTTCTTAGCAACTTTCAAATATACAATACAGAATTATTAACTGTAGTCACCATGATGTACATTATATCCCTATGATTTATTTTATAGCTGCAAGTTTGTACCCTTTGACTACCTTCACCCATTTCGACCATCTCCCACCTACCACTGGCAACTACCCATCTGTTGTCTGTGAGTTTTTGTAGATTCCATATGTGAGATTATACAGTATGTGTCTTTCTCTGTCGTATTTCACTTGGCATAATGATCTCAAGGTCTGTTCATGTTGTCACAAATGGCAGGATTTTTTTTTTGTAATAGCCAAATAATATTTATGTGTGTACACACATATGTGTGTGTGTGTGTGTATCACAGTTTATCCATTCATTCTTAGGCTGTTTTGATATCTTGGTTATCGTAAGTAATTCTGTAATTCTGCATTGAACATGGGAATGCAGATATCTTTTTGAGTTAGTGTTTCTGTTTTCTTCACATAAATACACAGAAGTGAAATTGCTGGATCATGCAGTAGGTCTATTTTTAATTTTTATTATATTTTTTTTTATTTTTAATTTTTTGAGGATTGTCCATACTGTTTTCCATAGTTGCCGCACCAATTTGCATTCTCACCAATAGTGCACAAGGGCTCCCTTTTCTCCACATCATCTCCAACACTGGTTACTTCTAGTCTTTTTGAGAATAGCCATTCTAGCAGGTATTAGGGGGATATCTCATTATGGTCTTTATTTGCATTTCCCTGGTAATTAGTGATGTTGAGCACCTTTTCGTGGACCTGTTGGCCATCTGTATGTCTTGGGAAAATATCTATTTAGATCCTCTGCCCATTTAATCGGATTGTTTTTTGCTATTAAGATATATTCTTTATATATTTTGGATATTAGTCCTTTGTCAAATATGATTCGCAGATATTTTCTCTCATTTGGTAGGCTCCTGTTTCATTTTGTTGATGGTTTCCTTTGCTGTGCAGAAGCTTTTTAGTTTGATGTAATCTTACTTTTTTGTTGCCTTTGCTTTTGGTGTCAAATTTAAAAAGTTATCACCAAGGGCAGCCTGGGTGGCTCAGCAGTTTAGCGCTGCCTTTGGCCCAGGGCCATCTTCAAAAAATAAAAATAAAAAATTATCACCAAGACTGAGGTCAAGGAGTTTACTGTGTATGTTTTCTTCTAGAAATTTTACGGTTTCAGGTCTTACACTCAAATCTTTAATCCACATTGAGTTCATTTTTGTGTATGGTAGAAGATAGTGGTCCAGTTTCATTTTTTTTTTGGCATGTGGCTGTCCAATTTTCCCAGGCACTCCCCTGAAGAGAATATGTCTACTGTATATTTTTGGTTCTTTTCTCATAAATTAATTGACATATATATGTGGATTTATTTTTGGGCTGTTTCATTCTGTTGATCTGTGTGTCTGTTTTTATGCCAATACTGTACTTTTTGATGAGTTTTGTAATATTGATTGAAATTAGGAAGTGTGATACTTCCTTATCTTAAGTTTATACTTTGCCTATTTGGAGTCTTGGTGGTTCTTTTTTTTTTTTTTTTTTTAAGATTTTATTTATTTGTTCATGAGAGAGAGAGAGAGAGGCAGAGACACAGGCAGAGAGAGAAGCAGGCTCCATGCAGGATGTGGGACTCAATCCCCCGTCTCCAGGATGATGCCCTGTGCTGAAGGCAGGCGCTGAATCTCTGAACCACCCAGAGATCCCGTCTTTTGTGGTTCTATACAAATTTCAGGATTGTTTATTCTATTTCTATAAATAATACCAATGGAATTTTGATAGGGATTGCATTGAATTTGTTGAGTGCTTTGAATAGTATGGACATTCTAACAATATTAATTTTTCTAAATCATGAGTATGGAATATGTTTCCATTTTTGTGTGTTCAGTTTCTTTCATCAGTGCATTATGGTTTTCAGTACAGAGATCTTTCATCTCTATGGTTAAAATTTGTTCTTAGGTATTTCATTCTTTTTGATGCAGTTATAAATGAGACTTCCTAATTTCTTTTTCTGATAGGTATATAGGAATGCAACTGATTTTTATATATATTGAAATTGTATCTTGCAACTTTACTGAATTTGTTTAACAGTTTTTTTTTTAGAGAGAAGTTTTCTTGTATTATTATACAAGATTTTTTTTCTAGATTTATTTATTTATTTATGATAGACAGAGAGAGAGAGAGAGAGAGAGAGAGGCAGAGACACAGGAGGAGGGAAAAGCAGGCTCCATGCCGGGAGCCTGACCTGAGACTCGATCCCGGGACTCCTGGATTGCGCCCTGGGCCAAAGGCAGGCACCAAACCGCTGAGCCACCCAGTGATCCCCTGTTTAACAGTTTTTTTGTGGAGTCTTTAAGGTTTTCTATATATAATACATTGTCATCTGCAAATAGAGGCAGTTTTACCTCTTCCTTTCTGATTTGGATAATTTTATTTTCTATAACTCATTGCTCTGGCTATGACTTCCAATAGTATGCTGAATGAAACTGGTAAGAATAGTGCACCTGGGTGCCTCAATCAGTTAAGCATCTGATTTTAGCTTGGGTCATGATCTCAGGGTCCTGGATCAGCCCTGCCTCCATGCTCAGTGGGGAATCTCCTTCTCCCTCTCCCTTTGCTCCTCCCCCTGCTTGTACATGTATACTGTTTCTCAAATGAATAATCTTTTTTTTTTTTTTTTAAAGGTAAGACTGGGCATCTTTTTTTTTTAAGTTATTATATATATGACCCCATTTCTAATTTTATTTATTTAAAATATTTTATTTATTCATCAGAGAGAGAGAGAGCGAGAGAGGCAGAGAGAGAGAGAGAGAGAGAGAGAGAGAGAGGCAGAGACCTAGGCAGAGGGAGAAGCAGGCTCCGTGCAGGGAGCCTGATGTGGGACTCAATCCTGGGACTCCGGGATCACGCCCTGAGCTGAAGGCAGACGCTCAACCACTGAGGCACCCAGGCTTCCCTGTAATTTTTTTATAGTATTTTTCTCTAGTTTGGACATAAGTGTAATGCTGACCTTGCAAATTGAGTTCAGCAGTGTTTCCTCTTTTGCTTTTTGGAAGAATTTGAGGAGTGATATTCTTTAAATGTTTGGTAGGATACACTAGTGGAGAGCCATCTGGTCCTGGACTTCTGTTTTTGGGGGGCTTTTGATTACTGACTTAATCTCCTTACTAGTAAATCAGTCTGTTCAGATTTCCTATTTCTTCATGATTCAGTCATGGGGGGTTGTATGTTTTTTTTGTTTGTTTTGTTTGTTTGTTTCTTTTTTTTAAAAAAAATATTTTATTAAGGCACCTGGGTGGCTCAGTGGTTGAGCATCTGCCTTCACCTCAGGTCGAGATCCTGGGGTCCTGGGATCGAGTTCCGCATCATGATGGCTCCCTACAGGGAGCCTGCTTCTCCTTCTGCCTGTGTCTCTGCCTCTCTCTGTGTCTCATGAATAAATAAATAAAATCTTTTAAAAATATATGTATTTTATTTATTTATTTGAGATAGAGTGAGAGGGAGTGCGTGTATTGGGTGGGGAGGGGGTAGGAGAGAGAGAAAGAGAATCAGGCCCCTCACTGAGCAGGGAGCCCAACATGGGGCTTGATCCCAGGACCCCAGGATCATGACCTGAGCCCAACGCAGACACTTAACTGACTGAGCCACTCAGGTGTCCCCGGTTGTATGTTTCTAAAAATTTATCCACATTTCTGGGTTGTCTAGCTTTTTGGGCAATATTTTATACATAGCAGTCTCCTTTGATCCTTTGTATTTCTGTGGTATCAGTTGTAATCTCTCTTTCATTTGTTTTTTTTTTTTTTCATTTCTGATTTTATTTGAACTCTTTTAGCTCTAAGTCTAGCTAGAGGTTTACCTATTTTGTTTATCTTCTCAAAACTGGTGAGAGTTTGTATACCATTTTAAGAAAGAGTGGCAAATAGTGGAGAAGTGATTAAACAAAATAAAAGGCTTGTGGGGGCAGCAAATTATGGGGAGGTAAATATGTGGGAGAAGCTAATGGAAGATAAGGGTTCTTTTAATAAAGCATGTTTTCTGTAGACATAAGTTGGCTGCAACCTGTGCTAAGAATAATCTCCATGGTTAAGAGTCATTCTCCTCTTCATGGTATAGGAAAGGGAGATATCTTTATAAATGGAAATATAGGGGATCCCTGGGTGGCTTAGCAGTTTAGCGCCTGCCTTTGGCCCAGGGCGCGATCCTGGAGTCCCGGGATCGAGTCCCACGTTGGGCTCCCGGCATGGAGCCTGCTTCTCCCTCCTCCTGTGTCTCTGCCTCTCTCTCTCTTTCTCTCTCTCTCTAAGTCTATCATGAATAAATAAATATATCTTTACAAAAAAAAAAAAAAAGGGAAATATATGCCCTGTTTTTTAGGCAGAAAGAGAGAGGGCAAAGAATTCCTCCTGTGTTTGCTATTTCTTATTGCCTTCAGCTCGAAGTAATATGCCAAAGTGGCATATTTTGGGCTGGCATATTCTCATTTCCTTCATTGAGCATGTTTTGTTCCTTAACAAATATGGCTTTCTGAATAGGTTGTAGGAACAGAACTTGAGCCTCTTCTTTATTCTAGCCCCCCTTTTTTTTGTTCCTTTTGTTTCAAGGTACAATTCATATATAAACTGAATACACCTGAATTTTTGTACATAAATAAAGGGGATAATGAAAAAAGTCCCTTTTTGAAACAAAGATCAGTGGTTCTTAAACTTTTTGCTTTTCAATATATTTTTCTTTTCCTTCTGTTTTTGTTTGTTTGTTTGTTTTGTTTTGTTTAAGCAATCCCTACACCCAATGTGGGGCTTGAACTTACAACTCCAAGAACAAGAGCCGCATGCTCTACTAACTGAGCCAACCAGGTACCCCCCAACCTTTTTGTTTTGGGACCCTCTACACTCTTAAACATTATTGAAGGCCCTACAGACTTTTTATGCGAGTTATATCTGTTGTTACTATATTAGAAATTAAAACTGAGAAACTTTTAAAATGTTATTTTATTTAAAAATAACAAAACTGTTATATGGAACATAAAAGGCATATTTTTAATGAAAAATAATTTAATTTCCAAAACAAATTTAGTTAGAAGAATGGCATTGGTTGACATTTCTTCAAGTCTCTTTAATCTCTGGTTTAATAAGAGGCAGATGGATTCTTATAGCTGCTCTTTCAATCTGTTGTGATATGTTATTTTGGTTGAAGTCTATGAAGAAAAATTTTGCCTCATACAAACACATAGTTGCAAACAGGATTTAAATTTAAACTTTATTTAAATTTAGGATTTAAATATTAAATATTAATATTTAAGTTCTTCCTTGATACTACACCAAAACTTGACAAGTGGTAGTGGTTTTTTTTTTTTTTTTTTTTGACAAGTGGTAGTTTTTTAAAGATTATTTGAAATGTAGAATCAGAAACTATATCGAAGAACTTTTCATTCTCTGTTATGTTACAGTCCATTGGTCTTACACTTTAATGGATTTCTTACCCATGCATGATTTTGTAACACTATGAATTAATTGGTCTTTGTTGTAGTCTGTTTGGGTTGCAGTAACAAAAGTACTATATAGACTGGTCTTACACTTTAATGGATTTCTTACCCATGCATGATTTTGTAACACTATGAATTAATTGGTCTTTGTTGTTGTCTGTTTGGGTTGTAGTAACAAAAGTACTATATAGACTGTATGGCTTATCAAAGCGGACATTTAAAATTTTTTTTTTTATTGAGAGAGAAAACACGAGCAGGGGGAGGAGCAGAGAGTGGGAGGGATAAGCTGACTCTGTGCTGAGCATAGCCCCATGTGGGACTGGATCCTAGGACCATGAGATCATGACCTGAGCTGAAATCAAGAGTCGAACACTTAACTGACTGAGCCACCCAGGTGCCCCAACAGCAGACATTTATTCACAGCTCAGAGGCTGAGAAGTCCATGATCAGGGTACCATCAGATTCAGTATCTGATGAGGGCCCACTTACAGGCTGTGTTCTCACTATGTCCTCAGGTGGAAGAAGGGACAAGGCAGCTCTCTGAGTTCTCTTTTATAAGGTGCTAATCTCATTCATGAAGGCCCCACCCTCATGACCTAATCACCTCTCAGAGACTCACATCCAAATAATATCACTATGGGAGTTAGAATTTAACATGAATTTTCTGGGGATACAAACATTGTTTATAGCATTCTTTCTGGAAATATCGGTTGACTGAATTATGTAGATCTTCAAATGTTTTCACATGTTACTCTGCAATGTGAAGTAATCACATTAATTTCACCATTGATCTCAGCAAAACAGTTTTTTTTTTTTCTTAAGATTTTATTAATTTATTTGAGAGAGAGTGCTCACAGAGGGGGAGCAGCAGAGGGAGAGAAAGAAGCAGGCTTCTTGCTGAGCAGGGAGCCTGAAGTGGAGCTGGATCCAAGGACCCTGAGGTCATGACCTGAGCCAAAGGCAGATGCTTAACTGACTAAGCCACCCAGGCGCCCTTCAGCAGAACAGTTTTTAAGTTTACTGGGAAGCATTCAAGGTTTGCAAAATTCTAATATATTTTTTTAAAGCTTGATTTTATCAGTGACAACAAATACTGTGATTTTCTGTAAAGTGATAGGCTTACTTTATTTCTAAGAAATATGTCTGCCAAAACTCAAGTCTGAGTAATTATAGTTTGTTAGTCATTCTTTTAAGTAAAAGAAGAGTTCTGTGAAGAAAGCAGTTGCAAGTCAATCACATAAATGTTTTTCCTCAAGATATCCATTATATTGCATTGTGCAGAACTGTTTTATGTGCATTTTTCATATTATCACACAAAGTATTAAAAGGCTTTTTTTTTTTTTTTTTTTTTTTTTTTTATTCATGAGAGGGAGAGAGAGAGGCAGAGACACAGGCAGAGGGAGAAGGAGGCTCCATGCAGGAAACCCGATGTGGGACTCAATCCCACAATGATGGCCAGGATACAGAGCTTTCTAGGATCTTGTAGGCTAAGAGGGACCACAAGAAAATTATTTTCGTAGAGACAATTACTGTAATAGGGAATACTTATGGTATCAAATAGAGGGCACCTCAGTCTCCAGGGGAAGGGGGTATCTGAGAAGGTTCCCTGAGGAGGTACTGAGAATGAATTACACATAGAAATTAGGGGATCCCTGGGTGGCTCAGCGGTTAAGTGTTTGCCTTCAGCCTGGGGCGTGATTCTGGAGTCCTGGGATCGAGTCCTGTGTTGGGCTCCCTGCATGGAGCCTGCTTCTCTCCCCCTGCCTGTGTCTCTGCCTCTCTCTCTGTGTCTCTTATGAGTGAATAAAGAAAATCTTTATTTATTTTATTTTTATTTTTTTGAATAAAAATCTTAAAAAAAATATTAGTCAGGTGAGGACTGGGTGGCTGGAAATAAGATTTGGAGGTCTACAGCATGAAATTACCCCAGGAAAGTGTACATAGCATAGTGTTGCAAACTTACATGTCTATAAGTAACATCGAGTGAAACAGGCTGGATATTTTAAATACTACACCAGCAAAATGAAAATAACACCTGATACTATAGGTATTTGGGAGCCTCTAGAGAGTATTGCTTTGTGGTAATAGGTTCAGGATTTCCACTTCCCAGTTTTTTGGGATAAGTCAGAAATGAAGATTTTTTTTTTTATTTTTTTTTTTTTTATTGATTTATGATAGTCACAGAGAGAGAGAGAGAGAGAGAGAGGCAGAGACCTAGGCAGAGGGAGAAGCAGGCTCCATGCACTGGGACCCCAATGTGGGATTCGATCCCGGGTCTCCAGGATCGTGCCCTGGGCCAAAGGCAGTCGCTATATCGCTGCACCACCCAGGGATCCCCAGAAATGAAGATTTTGATATGGAATTCCCTAACTTAAGTGTTGGCAAATCAAACATTCCAATAGTGGAGTTGGTGGGGGAGAATATTTATTGTAACAGGTGTAGAGTTCTGACAATTAAAATCAGCCTTGTGGACTGCCAGTCTGTGATGTCTTTGCTATGTAGAGTGGTAGGTAAGGAGACAGCCAAAGATAGATCTCTAATGATACCCCCAAATGCTGGGAAAAGTTGCCTATGGCAGATTTAGAAAGAATGTCCAGAGGGGCATATGGGTGGCACAGTCAGATGTCTGACTCTTGGTTTTGGCTTGGGTTATGATATCAGGGTTGTGGGATCATGACTCGCATTGGGCACCATGGTCGCTGTGGAGTCTGCTTGAGGTTCTCTGTCTTCCTCCTTCTGCCTCTCCTGCTCATGTTCTGCTCTTTCTGTAAAATAATAAATGAACAAATCTTAAAAAGTTCTAGAGAAGTAGAAAAAGTATAGAGGAATAGAAGGTCTCAGGTGCTGAGTAAAGCTAGTGTTTTAAAAAGGAGAGAATTAGGGTTCCCTGGGTGGCGCAGCGGTTTGGCGCCTGCCTTTGGCCTGGGGTGCGATCCTGGAGATCCGGGATCGAGTACCACGTCGGGCTCCCGGTGCATGGAGCCTGCTTCTCCCTCTGCCTGTGTCTCTGCCTCTCTCTCTCTCTCTCTGTGACTATCATAAAATAAATAAAAATTAAAAAAAAAAAAAGGAGAGAATTACTAGCAGCATCACCTTCTGTAGATAAGGACTGAAAAATGTCTACTGAAGTTAGCAACAAGGGTCACTGACCCTTGGCAAGAGTGTTTTTAGTGGAGTTGTGAGGTTAGGAGGCAGGATTGCAATAGACTCAGGAGAGAATTTAAGTGGAGAGAGACAATGTACACCTCTTTGATAAAGCTTGGGTATGAAGGAAAAAAGAATGGAAGTTATGCAGTATGGGTTCTTACCCAGGTATTTATGGATATGGTTTTTTTTTTTTTTTTTTTTTTTTTTTTTTTTTTTGAGAGAAGCCATAAAGCTTTCCATCACCTCTTCAAAAGAATTTATAATCCAAAAGAACAACTTCTGTCAGGGCCCTGTAATTGAATGAAATGGGCGTTCTTAAAAAACTGGTAAGAAAGGAGCCAATACAGCAGGAGAGCTAGAGTAGGAAGAGGGTGGTGGAAGACTGAAAGCAGATGAGATCCAGAGTATTTGGTAGAGGGACTAATTTAGATGAGAAAGAAAAAAATGAGCGTAGGTGCACATTTATAAGTAAATGGCAGGAAACTGAAGTAGCTTTCTGCACACAATTTTTAAAATAAGGATTTATTTATTTGAGAGAGAGAATGCAGTGGGGAGGGGCAGAGGGAGAAGGAGAGTGTCTTAAGCAGACTCCATGCTGAGCCTGGAGCCTGACACAGGACTCCATCTCTTGACCCTGAGATTACAACCTGAGCCAAAACCAAGAGTCAGATGCTTAACTGACTGCGCTACCCAGGTACCCCTGTGCACAATTTTTATTTTCTCTCTTATATAGGGGGTGAAATGGGATTTGCTAAAAAAAATAAGTGAAGAGAGGTGAAATGTGATGCTTGAGGAAGGTGGAGAACATTTGAAGTAGTTGTAGTGAAGAATGGGAGAGAGAAATCTAGGGAAAGATACATTTTTTCTTTTTAAAAAAATGTTTTTTTTAATTAAAATTAAAATTTTTAAAGATTTTATTTGAGAGCGAGTGAGAGAATGAGCATGATAGAGGGAGGGGCTAAAGGAGAGAGAGAAACAGACTCCCACTAATCAGGGAGCCTGACATGGGGCTCAATTCCAGGACCCTGGATCATGACCTGAGCCGAAGGTAGATGCTTAAACAACTGAGCCACCCAGGTGCCCTGGGAAAGATATTTGGATCATGTTGAGGGTCTGCTTGTGATTGAAGATCATTACTAGCGAAACCATATTGAAAATGGTAGAGTCCCCCCACCCCCAGCAGCCCAAGGAGAGAGCAGAAAAAGCATGAAAATTGATTGAGCTGTGATTGGGGTCTTGCCAGGTAGGTACAGTTGAGAAGAAAAAAGGGACAAAAGAGACAAAGGTATTAGTTGAGATAGAGGGGCCATAAAAACCAGTACAGTATAGAAAGTAATGAATTTGTGGAATTGGAGGTCTCATAGAGGGGAAAGAACATGGGGAGCATTGGAGTAAGTGGGAAAGCTGTAGAGATAGAAGTCAGAATACATTTGTGGGATTAGGAACAGGGTTCCCCTCCCAAGTAGCCAAAACAATCTTGAAAAATTGAAGCAAAGCTGGAGGCATCACAATTCCAGACTTCAAGCTATATTACAAAGCTGTAGTAATCAAAACAGTATGATACTGGCACAAAAATAGACACATAAATCAATGGAACAGAATAGAAACCCAGAAATAAACCCACAACTATATGGTCAAATTAATCTTCAAAAAATTGGAAAGAATATCCAGTGGGAAAAGAACAGTCTCTTCAACAAATGGTATTGGGAAAACTGGAGAGTACATGGAAAAGAAAGAAAGTAGACCACTCTTTAAAAAATTCAATTTTTATTTTATTTTTAAGTAAACTCAACACTCAACTTGGGGCTTGAACTCATGACCCTGAGATCAAGAGTTGCATGCTTTACTGACTGAGCCAGCCAAGCACCACCTGGACCACTTTCTTACACCATACACAAGATTAAATTCAAAATGGATTAAAGACCTAAATGCTGAGACATGAAACTATAAAAATCCTAGAAGAGAACACAAGCAATAACCTCTTTGACATTGGCTATAGCAACTTTTTTCTAGATATGTCTTCTGAGGCAAGGGAAACAAAAGTAAAAATAAACTATTGGGACTACATCAAAATAAAAAGCTTCTGAAGAGCGAAGGAAACAATCAATAAAACTAAAAGGCAGCCAGCAGAATGGGAGAAAATATTTGTAAATGATATATCTAACAAAGGATTAGTATCCAAAATATGTAAGGAACTTATAAAACTCAACACCTAGAAAATGAATAATCCAATTAAAAAGGCATCCAGATGGCCAACAGATGAAAAGATGTTATCACTGATCATCAGGGAAATGCAAATCAAAACTACAATGAGATACTACATCACACCTGTCAATGACTAAAGTCAACAAAAGAAACAACAGGTATTTATGAGAATGTGGAGAAAAAGGAAACCCTATGCACTATTGGTGGCAATGCAAACTGGTGCAGCCACTCTGGAAAACAGTAGGGAGGTTCCTCAAAAAGTCAAAAATAGAACTGCCCTATGATTCATCAATCACATTACCAGGTATTTACCCAAAGAATGCAAACACACTAATTCAAAGGTATTTGTGCACCCCCATGTTTATGGCAGCATTATCTATAATGGCCAAATTATGCAATCAGCCCAAGTGTCCAACAATTAATGAATGGATAAAGATATGATATGTGTACAGTATAATATTCAGCCATAAAAAGTGAAATCTTACCATTTGCAATGACCTGGATTGTGAAATAAGTGAAATACTAAGTTAAATAAGTCTGAGAAGGAAAAATGCCATGTGATTTCATTCGTGGAATTTAAGAAATCAACAAAGGGAAAAGGACAAATATATATTTTTTAAGATTTGATTTATCTATTTGATATAGAGACAAAAAACACAAATGTTGGGGAGGGGGGAGGAGAGGAACAGAAGGAGCAGCAGACTCCCTACTGAGCAGGGAATCTGACTCAGGACTCGATCCCAGGACCCTGGTATCATGACCAGAGCCAAAGGCAGATGCTTAACCAACTGAACCACTCAGGTGCCCCAAGAGATAGATTCTTAATTATAGTGAACAAACTGATGGTTACCAGAGGGAAGTGGGTGGGGGGATGGGTTAAACAGGTGATGGGGATTAAGGAGTAAGCTTGTGATAAGCACTGGGTGATGTATAGAATTGTTGAATTACTAAATTCTATATTTGAAATTAATATAACACTGTATGTTAACTGGAATTAAAATAACTTAAAAAAGGAACAGGTTTTTTTTTTTTTTCCCCTAATCAGAATTGTCAGCTGTGTTTTAAAAAAAACCCACAGATGCTCAGGTCTGATTCTGGATCAGCTGAATCAGAATTTCTAGGGAGTTTGAAGCATCTTCATATAAAAAGTTCCACATGTGATTTAAATAAAATTTTAAAAAATTACATATAGTAAAATTTGGTCTTTTTGGAGTATAGTTCTATGAGTTTAACAAATGCATAGTGATGCCCATTATTAGGATAGAGTACACCGGAGGAATAGGCTTGGTAAGGAAGATATTTTTTTTAAGTTTTATTTAAATTCAATTAACATACAGAGTATTATTAGTTTCAGAGGTAGGGTTCAGTGATTTAATCAGTTGCATGTAACACTCAGTGCTCATTACCCAGTTACCCCATTCCCCCTCCTCTCTCCTCCAGCAACCCTCAGTTTGTTTCCTATAGTTAAGTCTCTTTATGGTTTGTCTGCCTTTCTGATTTCGTCTTATTTTTCCCTCTCTTCCTCTATGATCCTGTTTTGTTTCTTAAATTCCACACGAGGGAATCCCTGGGTGGCTCAGTGGTTTAGTGCTTGCCTTTGGCCCAGCGCGTGATCCTGGGATCGAGTCCCACATCAGGCTCCCTGCATGGAGCCTGCTTCTCCCTCTGCCTGTGTTTCTGCCTCTCTCTCTCCTGTCTTTCATGAATAAATAAATAAAATCTTAAAAAAAAATTCCACACACGAGTGAAATCATATAATTGTCTTTCTCTTAATTGATTTATTTTGCTTAGCATAATACCCTTTAGATCAAAACCATAATGAGATACCACCTCACACCAGTCAGAGTGGCTAAAATTAACAAGTCTGGAAACAACAAATGTTGGTAAGGATGGAGAGAAAAGGAAATCTTACGCTGCTGGTGGGAAGGCAAGCTGATACAGCTGCTCTGGAAAACAGTATGAAGGTTCCTCAAAAAGTTAAAAATAGAGCTACCCTACCATCCACCAATCATACTACTAGGTATTTACACCAAAGATACAAATATAGTGATCAGAAAGGGCACTTGCATCCCATGTTTATAGCAGCAATGTCCACAATAGTCAAACTATGGAAGAAACCCAGATGTCCACTGAAGACATGAATAAAGATGTGGTATATGTATATGCAATGGAGTATTACTCAGCCATCAAAACAGTGAGCTCTTACCATTTTCAATGACGTGGATGGTGAGGATGATATATTTGTTTTTAAACACCATCTAATTTCATGTTACACTAATGCTGCAGCCATAGAGTTAAGATTATTACACTGAATGGACATTTTTCTCTATTAGATCAGGGATGATGCAATATTAATTAATTAATTAATTAATTTTTATTGTAGAGAGCCAGATGGGGATACTTCAGGCTTAGTAGCACACATTTGGTCTGTGTTGCCTATTCCTTGTGTGTATTTCCAGCTATTAAAAGATATAAAAATCGGGGATCCCTGGGTGGCGCAGCGGTTTGGCACCTGCCTTTGGCCCAGGGCGTGATCCAAGAGACCTGGGATCGAATCCCACGTCGGGCTCCCGGAGCATGGAGCCTGCTTCTCCCTCTGCCTGTGTCTCTGCCTCTCTCTCTCTCTCTCTGTGTGTGACTATCATAAATAAATAAAAATTAAAAAAAATATTTAAAAGATATAAAAATCATTCTTTGCCCTGTATGAAAACAGAGGGCCATAGTTTGCTGACCCCTGGTAGATAATAAATAACAACAATAAATCACTGATTTGTAGCATTTGCTGATTTCTGAAGTGTAAATACTCCCACTGTGGCTGATTTTAAGCTACCAATGTGTTATACTGAATGAAGAGTTTGAAAGAGATGTGTGGTAGCACAAAGTACTACTATACAGTTAACAATTGTAGATAGGTAAATAAAACAGTAAAATTTTAATGAAGTAATGAATTTTGAGTGTTTATTAACACCCCCCTTTTTTTAAAGATTTTATTTGAGAGAGAGCACAAGTGGGGGATGGACAAAGGGACAGACTTCCCTGCTGAGCGAGGAGCCTGCTGCAGGGTTCAATCCCAGGACCCTGAGATCATAACCTGAGCAAAAGTCAAGCTGAAGTCAGACACTTAACTGACTGAGCCACCCAGGCACCCTCTTCCCCCCGCCCCCATGTAATCTCTATACCCATTGTGGGGTGGCTCAAACTCCCAACCCCAGATCAGAGTCGGATGCTCCACCAGCTGAGCCAGCCAGGAGCCCCACCTTTATTTTTATTTTTTTTTTAATATTTTATTTATTTATTCATAGAGACACAGAGAGAATGAGAGGCAGAGGCACAGGCAGAGGGAGAAGCAGGCTCCATGCAGAGCGCCTGACGTGGGACTCGATCCAGGGTCTCCAGGATCACGCCCTGGGCTGCAGGCGGCGCTAAACTGCTGCGCCACCGGGGCTGCCCCCACCTTTTTTTTTTTTTAATTTTAATTTTTTTTTAAAGATTTTACTTATTCATGAGAGAGACACAGAGAGAGGCAGAGACACAGGCAGAGGGAGAAGCAGGCTCCATGCAGGCAGCCTGATGTGGGACTCGATTCCAGGATCCTGGGACCACGAACTGAGCCAAAGTCAGATGCTCAAGCGCTGAACCACCCAGGTGCACACCCCACCTTTATTTTTAATATAACTTCATTGTACATTTATATAATTTAATTTTTAAGAATGTATAACTTTGGCTTGCAAAATTCCTGAAAATGTAACAATAAGCTTTTGCTAATCTATATGAATTGGCTTTAACATATTGTTGAAGCTAAGCCCTAGAGAGGTGAGATAATTTCCAAATCAGTTTTAAGTGCCAGAATCAGAATAAACTCTTTTAATTTGGCTTTTCTTTTTAAAGATTATTTGAGAGAGGGGAGTGCATATATGCTCAAGAGCTGGAGGGGCAGAAGGAGAGGGAGTGAGATTCTCAAGGTCATTCCACCCTGGTCATGGAGCCCAATGCTGGGCTCAGTCTCGTGACCCTGAGATTACAACCTGAGCCGAAACCAAGAGTCAATGCTTTACTGACTGTGCCACCCAGGGGCCTATGATTTTTATTTTTATTTTTTTTAATTTTTATTTATTTATGATAGTCACAGAGAGAGAAAGAGAGAGAGGCAGAGACATAGGCAGAGGGAGAAGCAGGCTCCATGCTCCGGGAGCCCGACGTGGGATTCGATCCTGGGTCTCCAGGATCACGCCCTGGGCCAAAGGCAGGCGCCAAACCGCTGCGCCACCCAGGGATCCCTGATTTTTATTTTCATCAAAACAATATAAGTTCATAATTTAAAAAGTCAAAAATTGACTTCAAGGTTTGTAGTGGGCTCCCCCCCCACCACCAAAATAAAACCCTAGCAGTTCCCTGGTGTACCCTTTTTATCCTCAGTTTCTAATCTACAGAGCTAACATTTAAGTCTTTCAGTTTTTTTCTTCTGATTTCTACCTCCCTGTTTTTCATAATGAGATACTATTGACTCCTTCTAAGGAAGATGGGGAGTTCTCTTAGGCCTTACATACTCTTCTTCTTTACCCATTTTTCCAAAATACTTATATGACAATTATAATTGTTTCTTAAATCTTTTTTTTTTTTTAAGATTTTATTTTTAAGTATCCTCTATACCCAAAGTGAGGCTTTGATTTACAATCTTGAGATTAGGAGTTTTTATGTTCTACTGACTGAGCCAGCCAGGTGCCCTTTTAATTATCTTTTAGTATTTACATGTTATGATCATGTAAACAGTGCTCACAGGTGAGCCATTAGTATATTATGATTACATCTTCTATAATTTTTCAAAATTAATAATTGCCATAAATTTTATTTATTTTATAATTTCCATAAATTTTAAATGTTTGCCTGATTTTAAATGTACTTATGACAGCATTATCCCCATACTCTGTGACAGAACTATAAAACTTGTCTCACTCAGTGTAGTTAAACATTAGATAATTATTTCCATTTTTTTTTTCCCTTCAACATACCCACTAAGCTGCCCTTCATTTATTCTACTGCTAGAATCCCAACTATTGTTTACAACTGTCATCCTGGTACTCCTGTTCACCATTACCCTGGGGATTGCTTTTGCTTTTCTCCTTAGCATTGGCATCCATTTTCCTGAATCCTACATATCTTTTTTCCCCTAGGTTTATCTTTTCCTTTTGCTGGAGCTTCCTCAGAAAGGATTCCAAGAGAGATAAGTTCTTTGAGATCTTGCATGTCTGAAAATGTCAGTCCTACCCTCATGTAATTGGTAATTTGGGCAGGACATATAATTATAGCTTGAAAAATCATCTTCCATCAGAATTCAAAGGTTTTTCTCTAGTGTTGTTAGTTTCCAGCCTTGCTGTTGAGGAATTCAAAGACATTCCAGGCCTTAGTCGTCCTTTGTGATGTTTTTTTTTTTTCTCTTTATCCATGATGTGAAATTCCACAGGGATGTACTTTGATGTGGATCTTTTTCATTTATTATGTGGCATACTTGTGGACTTTTTGTTTTTAAAGATTTTATTTATTTGATAACGAGAGAGGGAGAAAAAGAGAAGAGAATGAGCAGGGTGGGAGGGAGAGGGAGAAGCAGAAAGCAAGGAATCTGATGTGGGCTTGATCCCAGGGCCTCAGAATCATGACCTGAGCTGAAGGTAGCTGCTTAACTGACTGAGCCACCTAGGTGCCTCTTTGGTGTGGACTAATTTGTGTCCTTCATTTTTGAATATTTTTTCTTATACTTTAAATGTTTCTGCTTTCTGGAACTTCTGTTAGTTGAGTATTGGGTCTTCTGGGTTTATCCTCTGATAATTTTATCTTCTATTTTCTTTTTTTTTTAAATAATCTGAATTTTATTTTATTTTTTATTTTTTATGATAGTCACACACAGAGAGAGAGAGGCAGAGACATAGGCAGAAGGAGAAGCAGGCTCCATGCACCGGGAGCCCGACGTGGGATTCGATCCCGGGTCTCCAGGATCACGCCCTGGGCCAAAGGCAGGCGCCAAACCGCTGCGCCACCCAGGGATCCCTTTATCTTCTATTTTCATTACTTTCTCTTTTTGTTGTACTTCTTGGGAGATTTCCTCGTTTATTTGCCAGCTCGTCAGTTGAGGTTTTTTAAAAAACCTCTTGTAATTTTAATATGTAAGGGCTCTTGTTCTTTAATGTTAATTTATTATAAATCTTGTTTGTATTTAACAGATGCAGTATTTCCTGAGGATGTTATACTTTTTTGTGTGTCTGTGATATTTTCTTCTTGAATTCTCTGTTTACTTCTAAGTTCCTTTGTTTGGTTTGATTTTGGTTTTATTTAATTTTGATAGCTTTTTTTTTTACTTTTATTTTTTTTAAAGATTTATTTATTCAGAGAGAGCGCGAGAGAGGCAGAGACACAAGCAGAGGGAGAAGCAGGTTCCATGCATGCAGGAAGCCTGACGTGGGACTCGATCCCGGGTCTCCAGGATCACACCCTGGGCTGCAGGTGGCGCTAAACTGCTGCGCCACCGGAGCTGCCCTTGATAGCTTTTTAAATGTCTTCTGGTTCTTTTAAAAAATTATGGTAAATATACATAACAGACTCAACATTTTACTAATTTTTAAGCGTACAATTCTTTGGTATTAAGTACACTCACATTGTTGTGTAACCATAACTATCATCCATCTCCAGACCTTTCTCATCTTAACTAACTGGAATTCTTTTTTTAAGATTTATTTATTTGAGAAGAGAGCACAAGCCAGGGGGAGGGGGGAGAAGCAGACTCCCAGCTGAGCAGGGAAGCTCGACTTGGGGCTCCGTCCCAGGAGCCTGGGATCACGACCTGAGCTGAAGGCAGATACCTAACTGACTGAGCCACCAGACACCCCCTCACTGGAATTCTGAACCTGTTAAACACTAACTTCCCATTCCTCTTCCCCCTAGCCTCTGGCAGCCACCATTCTACTTTCTCTCTGCGAATTTGATTACTCTAGCTACCTCATATAAGAGAAGTAACACAATATTTGTCCTTTTGTGACTGACTTATTTCTCAAAGATTCTTCATGAACACATGTCTTCAAGATTCCTCCTCCATGTTGTAGGATGTGTCAGAACTTCCTTTTCAAAGTTTAGTTCTTAAGAATGATATACTAAAAAGCTGATTGGAAGCTCTATCCTTGTCAGTGTGTGGCTGTGTTAATTGGAGGCCTTCACTGAAAGTTGAGAAGATGGTGAATATCTTTTTCATTGGTAACTCCCAAATATCCATATTTTTAGGTCTTTTTTGGATTCTTGTCAGTTTCCCCAGAGAAAAATCTCCCTGACTCCTCCCTGGGAATATAAGCTTGGTGGTTCAGTGTTAAGAAAACTGAGGTGGGGAAGGAGGTTGGTATATATATCTTTTCCTTAATTCTGCTGTTTTCTTTCTTTTCCTTTTTTTTTTTTTTTTTTTTTTTAAATTTTTTTTATTTATTTATGATAGTCACACAGAGAGAGAGAGAGAGAGAGAGAGAGGCAGAGACACAGGCAGAGGGAGAAGCAGGCTCCATGCACCAGGAGCCCGACGTGGGATTCGATCCCGGGTCTCCAGGATCGGGCCCTGGGCCAAAGGCAGGCGCCAAACCGCTGCGCCACCCAGGGATCCCTGTTTTCTTTCTTTTCCTTTCCTTTCTTCCATGAAAGAGATGCAGAGACATAGGCAGAGAAGCAGACTCCTTTGGGACTTGATCCCAGGACTGTGGGATCACGACTTGAGCCAAAGGCAGACACTCAACTGCTGAGCCACCCAGGTGCCCCAATTCTGCTGTTTTCAATAAAGGACTTAACCCTAGTCCCAGCTGTGCTTGGTGGTCCCTGAATCTAGAGCCTTTCTAATTGTTTCTTTGGCTTATAAGTTAACAGGCAGCATTTGTGCAGGAAGTTACCTGATTGCTTGGGGGTTGGGATGGAGAACTAGGATCTAACTACTTTTTCTGTAGACTGTCAGTTCTGGTTACGGCCCCATCCCTCAATCTTCCCTTCAGAGATGTGTTGTGCTTTTAATTTCTGACTTCCTAGAGTACAGTACAGAATTAGATTTTTTTTTTTTTATTAAACTTTCTTCAGGTTAGGTTTCAGTTTTGCATTCTACCAATCAAATTCAACTGTTTTCTTTTTCTTTATTAACATTTTTTTATCATCAGCTGTTGTTTCCTCATCTCTGCTATTGTGTTTGTGCCATTAAAAATATATTTTATTGCCAATTTGAAGTGATTTTAGAGGTAGTAAAGAACCACATGTATTAAATCAACTGTATTTTAGCTATTGTAATCTACTTCCCTTTTTTTTTTTTCTTACCCCATAGAAGCTTTTCAAAGAGAGACATCTCTAAGCTGCTTGCTACTCAAAGTTCGGACCAGCAACATTGGTGTCACCTGGGAGCTTGTTAGAAATGCAGAATTCCAGGCCCCAAACCATACCTAGCAAACCATATTCTACATTTTTATAAGACCCCTAGGTTATTTATAATTTATTACAGTGTGAGAAGCACTGGTCTGATTCACTGTGCTTGTTACAGTGCTTGACACGTTAGGTGTCTTCTGTTGGACACGCAGAAATTTAGAAAAGACTCTGTAGTTGGAAATAATGTTTTGAGATCAGAGTACAGATATAATTTGAAGCTTTGGGGTTAGATGCAAGTATAGAATAAAAAGTGGGTCAAGGAAATAATCAATTTTAAGGTGTGAATGAAAGGAATAAAAGGCTTTCTAGAAAAATTGAGAGCTAAGGAAGAACAAAGGCCCACATCCATAAGGTGTGGGAAAATGAGCAACCTTCCAAGAGCTTGGGCTGCAAGATTTTAGTAGTGTTCTTCGGGAACAGCCAGGTTTCAGAGTAGGCCGGGAAGTAGGGGAAAAACAATTTCTGGAAAGATACTGAAATTATAAGATAGTTTAATTACAGTGTAGGGGGAATGATCAGGGAGGAAGCCCCAGAGGACATAATGGAATGATGAACAAGGAGAAGATGATTTAGTGGGGAGGCAGCTACACTGGGGTAAGAATACAGGAGGTGACAGGTGGCTAAAATGAATTTCCACTATTCCTCACCTTGTACTCTGCGTTTCAGGCATTTCTTTAAATTCTCTCTTGGGCTTTTTTTTTTTTTTGTATACACGCTCTTCTTTGGTCTGGGATATTATCTTGTTTTCCTTGACTCTCTCTAGATTTAGTGCCCTTATTTTATGCTGGCATCCTGTCCTTTCTGAGTCTCTCTTTTTTTTTTTTCTTTTTTCTTTTTTTTTTTTTTTTTAAGATTTTTATTTATTCATGAGAGACAGAGAGAGAGAGAGAGGCAGAGACCTAGGCAGAGGGAGAAGCAGGCTCCATGCAGGGATCCTGACACGAGACTCAATCCCAGGTCCCCAGGATCATGCCCTGGGCTGAAGGTAGCACTAAACAGCTGAGCCACCCAGGCTGCCCTCTTTTTTTCTTTTTAAAGATTTGTTTGAGAGAGAGTGGACGGGAGGGGCAGGAGGAGAGAGAGAGAATCTCAGACTGCTTCAGAGCCCGACACTGGGCTAGTCTTTTTTATTTATTTATTTTTTTTTAATTTTTTTTTTAATTTTTATTTATTTATGATAGTCACAGAGAGAGAGAGAGAGGCGCAGAGACACAGGCAGAGGGAGAAGCAGGCTCCATGCACCGGGAGCCCGACGTGGGATTCAATCCCGGGTCTCCAGGATCGCGGGCACCAAACCGCTGCGCCACCCAGGGATCCCTGGGCTAGTCTTACAACCCTGAAATCACGACTCGAGCCAAGAGTTGGGTACCCAACAGACTGCATCCATCATTCAGGTGCCCCCATCTCTCCCTTTTTTTTCAGTTGAGATATAATCATATAATAAATACCCTTTAAAATACACTTTAAAAATACTTTTACTTGAGGCACCTAAGTGGCTCAGTTGGTTAAGTGTCTGCCTTCACCCCTTGACCAGGGTCCTGAGATCAAGCTGAGCAGGGAGCCTGATTCTCTTTCTCCCTGGGACCCCCCCACTTGTCCCTGCTCTCTCTCATTCTCTCTCTCTCTCTCTATCAAATAAAATCTTTTTAAAAAATAATTTAACTGTGTTTAACTATAGCATATGGTTAAAAGGTAGGTATTATATATTTTACTTATTTAAATTGCTCACTGGACAGTTGGTCTTATTACTGTCTTTGTCATCTAGTGTAGCACCTATATCTAACAGCTAATATTTATTGATTGCAGTGTGTCATACACTGTTTTAAGTTTGCATATATTGACTCACTTAATTCTCATAGGATGTAGATACTACTTTCATCCTATTTTATGGATGGAGAGAAACAAAAGCCTAGGATAAGTAGGTCAGTCACTGTTGAATGAACACATTTATTGTGTATACCGTGTACCAGGCACTGTGCTATATGTTTGGGCTTACAGAATTAAAGTCTTTGGTCATAAGTACCTAACTCTGATTCTTAATTTTAAAAAAATATTTTATTTATTTATTCATAAGAGACACAGAGAAAGAGGCAGAGACACAGGCAGAGGGAGAAGTAGGCTCCATGCAGGGAGCCTGATGTGGGACTCGATCCTGGGACTCCAGGATCATGCCCTGAGCCAAAGGCAGACACTTAACCATTGAGCCACCCAGGCATCCTTGATTCTTAATTTTTTTAATTAAATATTTTATTTGGAAATAATTTCAAACTTACAGAAAATGTGCAAAAATAAGAATGCAAAGAACATAATCAGTTTCACTTGTTAACATTTATTCCATTTGTTTTATCATTCATATTCTCTCTTTATATAAAATCATGCTTTTTTCTGAACTATTTGAGAATAAGTTACAGTCATTTCAGCCCTTTACTCCTGAATACCTTAATATGTATTTCTTAAGAATAGGAATGTTCCTTTATATTCCACAGTGTACCACAGTTATCAATTTCAGCACATTTAACTTTGATATGATACTTTACTGTTTATAGATTATTTGTAGATTATGACTGAATAAATAATCTTTTTACAGTGTGGTAGCCCCGAATACCTTTTTTTTTTTTTTTTTTTTAAGATTTAGTTACTAATTCATGAGAGACAAAGACCCGGAGGCAGAAGGAGAAGCAGGCTCCCCGCGGGGAGTCCAATGTGAGACTTGATACTGGGACTCCGGGATCACGCCCTGAGCTGAAGGCAGACGCCCAACTGCAGAGCCACCCAGGCGTCCCCTGAATACTTTCTTTAATTAAAAAATACCAAAGTGAATTTTTGGAAGTTTTTTTAAAAAGTTGGAAAACACAATAGATTAAAATGAAAAATTCCTCATAACTCATTTTTTTTTTTAACATATATAAGGAAAACACAGGGACACCTGGGTGGCTCAGTGGTTGAGCGTCTGCCTTCAGCTTCACGGCTTGATCCTCGGTCCCAGGGTCTAGTCCCGCATCAGGCTCCCTGCGAAGAACCTACTTCTTCCTTTATGTCTCTGCCTCTCTCTCTCTGTCTCTCATGAATACATAAATGAAATCTTAAAAAAAAAAAAAAAGTACACAAAGTGCCCTCATCCCTGTTATATACACTATTAACAGTTTGGTTTTTTTTAGATGTCTTTATGCATATATACATACATGTGCACAAAAACACATATACATTTGTGTGTATATGTTCATATATCTACATATTAAAACTGAATTTAAAAATCTTTGTGTATTGGGACGCCTGGGTGGCTCAGTGGTTGAGTGCCTGCCTTCAGCCCAGGGCATGATCCTGGAGTCAGAGGATCGAGTCCCATGTCAGGCTCCCTGCATGGAGCCTACTTCTCCCTCTGCCTGTGTCTCTGCCTCTCTGCCTCTCTCTCTCTCTCTTGAATAAACAGATAAAATCTTTAAAAAAAATCTTTGTGTATTGTTGATATTTAAAAACTTGTAATACAGTGTCTGAAAATGGAAAGAGAAATGCTTACCTATTAAACAGAAACAAAAGTGCTAGGTATTTTACAGATACTTATTTAGGAAGATATTTGTTCAGGTGCATTTAACATCACTCAGCACTGCAGTGCTCATCCAGTGCAAGAACTACCTTGTCAAGTGGTTGAAAGATAATTAATGTACCTTAATTAGCTTTTCTCTCAATATGTTCCATTTGACCTACTTAAAATAATAAGTGATTTAGAATTTTTTAACCTTATTTATTTACTTATTTTTTAATAGATCAGAAATTTTATTTTTTTATTTATTTTTATTTTTATTTATTTATTTTTTTATGATAGTCACACAGAGAGAGAGAGAGAGGCAGAGACATAGGCAGAGGGAGAAGCAGGCTCCATGCACCGGGAGCCCGACGTGGGACTCGATCCCGGGTCTCCAGGATCGCGCCCTGGGCCAAAGGCAGGTGCCAAACCGCTGTGCCACCCAGGGATCCCCTAACCTTATTTATAATATCATGCTCTTGGGGCAACATGTAGATACAAATTTGCGTATCTCCATATAACTAGAAGGTTAAGATATATTTTTATTTGCTTTTATTTAGTAAATTCTATAAAATTATAGAATGATGATGATGATGGGGGATCAAATACTAGAGAAAGCAAAGCTTTTAGTTTGAAGACTGTAGTTGAGCTAAATTTGAACATGCTCATGATTTTAGGAATAATGAATTATCTTAATTTGTTTTTTTGGACTGTAAAGTCTGTAAGTATAGAGACTGTGTCTAGCTTATTGCTGTAATTTCGACTTTTAGAACCTAGGAGGTATTCAATAATTATATAATATATGTATAGAATGATAATAAGTTAGGATGTATAAATAGGCCAGTATAGATTCATTTCAGGTCTTATAGTTTATTATAGCTGTGCTGTTTTAGAGACTTTCTGTAGAAACTTCTTTGTAATCATTTCATTCTTATTTCTGCAGATGAGAAAAACGAGATACAAGGAGGCTCTGGGCAACCCTGTGTAACTGATGAAATGGTCATTATATGTTTGTTAGTTGTAGAAGAGCTATCAGTGAACTATTATTATCCATAAATAACATATTCCCCACACAGCCTGGTCAACTCAATTTAGCATAGAATGTCTCCAGAGAAGGGATATAGATAAGACCAAGTCTGTGATTCCTCCTGGTGATTAGGGTGTAACCCACTGCTAACCCCAGGAGGTCTACTGGTTCTTGTTGGGCTCTGCTGGTCATGGCACTCAGTTCAGTAAGGACTAGGTTTGAAAAGCTTAGTGTTTGAATTAAAGTTTCCGCAGAAAGCTATCCAGTGCTCCTTTTGCTGGGTTTCCATTACACTTTGTTCTTACCTTTATTATGGTATTTACTTTGCACCCCCCCCCCCAAAAAAAAAAGTATTTACTTTGTTCTGCTGAGTGTTAATGGTTAGGTGTTTCTATATGTCATTCCCTCTAGGTTTGTTCTTCTGAGTGCTGGAAATACTTTGTCTTTGTACCTTTCATAGCTATAACACAATGCTTTGTATGGCATAAGTTTAAACTGTGTTAATCCTTATGAATACATAGAAGAATTTTAAATTTTGCAAATTTTATATGTCCACTTGCAACTACTTTTTATAACCCACATCAAGTCCTTTTCAAACAAGATAGGTATAAATAACATTTATAAAAAAGTATGGATTATAGTAAACTCTTTCTCATCTAGTAATTTTAATAGCCTGATAGTTTTTTTCTTTTTTTAATAGCAGCTTTATTGATATAGAGTTCACACTTTAAATTTAAATTATAGGGATGCCTGGGTGGCTCAGCGGTTGAGCGTCTGCCTTCAGCCCAGGGCCTGATTCTGGAGACCCAGGATCGAGTCCCACATCAGGCTCCCTGAATGGAACCTGTTTCTCCAACCATGCCTGTGTCTCTGCCTCTCTCTCTCTCTCTCATGAATAAATAAGTAAAATCTTAAAAAAAAAAAATCCTTAAAAAAACTTAAAAAATTTTTTAAAATAAATTTAAATTATACACTTTAAAATTCATCCACTTTTAAAGTGTATATAGTACATTCACAGAGTTTTGCAACCATCACCACAAACAGTTTTGTAACATTTTCATTATCCCACTCTGCACACATTAGTTGTCCTTCCCTTTTCCTCTTTAATCCCACCCCTAGCCCTAGGCAACCATTAATTTACTTTCTGTCTCTGTAAATTTGTCTGTTCTGGACAGTGGAATTATCTAAATATGTGGTCTTTTGTGACAGGCTGTTCACTTAGCCTAAATATTCTTTGGTTCATACATTTTATAGAATATTTCATTCTTTTTACTGCTAAATAATAATCTACTGTATGGATATATACCACATTTTATTTACCCATTCATCTATTGATGGATATCGAGTTGTTTCCACTTTTTGGCTATTACAAACAATACCATTATAAACCTTCATATACAAGTTTTTGTGTATGTATGTTTTATTTCTCTTGAGTATATACCTAGGATTGAAATTGCTGGATATATTTTGAGGAACTGCGAAACTGTTTTCAAAACAGTTGCATCATTTTATATTGCCATCAGCAGTGTACAAGAGTTCTAGTTTCTCCATATTCTCACCAACACTTGTCTGTCTTTTTTATTACAGTTTACCTTTGAATAACATGGGAGTTAGAAGCACCAATCCCCATGCAGTCCAAAATCTGTGTATAACTTTTGACCCCCCCGAAAACTTATATACTAATAGCCTGTTAACCAGAAGCCTTATTGATAACAAAAACAGTTGTTTAACACATATTTTGTATGTTGTATGTATTATATGTTGTATTCTTACCATAAAGTAAGCTAGAGAAAAGAAAAAGAAAATCATAAGAGAAAATACACTTTTACAGTACTGTACTTACCGATTGTATAAGTTTATGTTGTCTGTTTACAAAATGTGTTTGGTACCTACATTATTATATGATAGAAAACACTGTAAGATATTATCCATATTACCAATGCTAGACATCAAAAATGAAAAGATACTGTGAAAAAAAATTCATGTTTAACAGATAATAATTTATGCACTGATAACGAAGCATCAGTACAATTGGTAATGATGATGACAAAAACACCTGATGCAATTCTTGCTATATACTTATTAGATTTTCATATCAAGACACATGTACAACAGATAAATTTATGATGATGATTTGCTGCTAAGTGGAATTGGGTCATTATAAAGATCTTCATCTGTGCCACCTTCATGTTGAATAGGTTGAAGAGAAGGAAGAAGAGTTACTCGTCTTGCTGTCTTAGGATGGCAGAAGTGGTGGAGAAGGTGGGAGGAGAAGCAGGCATGCTTGGTGTTACTTTGTGGAAATATGTAGTAATTTCTATCTGACATTTTTGCTTTTTTTATTTTTCTAAAAAACGTTTCTATACAGTACCAATCCTTCCATCATTTCTTTTTTTTCAGTGCTTGTGTCATATCCTAAATGAAGTCAAAAGCAGTTTTGAATATCTGGAATCCTTCTGCCACATTGTCTAATGTCAATTTGTTTTCTGGAACTGCTTCTTAAAAATGATTTTTAAAAAAATTTTTATTTATTTATGATAGTCACACAGAGAGAGAGAGAGAGAGAGAGAGAGAGGCAGAGACATAGGCAGAGGGAGAAGCAGGCTCCATGCACTGAGAGCCCAACGTGGGATTGGATCCCGGGTCTCCAAGATCACGCCCTGGGCCAAAGGCAGGCGCCAAACCGCTGCGCCACCCAGGGATCCCTGGAACTGCTTCTTTACCTTCTTATCATATGACACCATTTCAGAAGCACTCATCTCCGTCGTGTTGTCCTCTGTTAATTCCTCTGGTGTGGTGTCACTTAGCTCTTGAATTTCTCTAAGATCCATATCTTGAAACTCTTCACTTCCCACCTTTTTCTCCCCCCCCCCCCCATATCCACAATCTCTTTCAAGATTTCCTTGATTTGCTCTATTGTGAATCCTGTGAAGTCATGTACAACATCTGGACACTATTTTTTCCAGCAGGAATTTATTGTTTTGGGTTTGATGGCTTTCACTGCTTTTTCTGTAACAGTGATGGCATCTTTAGTGATGTAATCCTTCTAGACTTTCATGATGTTCTATCAGGGTTCTTTTCTAGACCATTGGCAATCCTTTCCAAAGAGTACTGTGCATAATGAGCCTTAAAGGTCTTTATGACCCCCTGATCTAGGTGCTGATTTAGAGATGTATTTGGGGGCAAATAGACCATTTTAACATTTTTGATGTTGAATTCATGACCAGGGACATTGTCCAATATCAAAAGAATTTTATTTTATTTTTATTTTTTTCCAAAAGAATTTTAAAAGGCAGTCCTTTACTGGCAAGGTACTTCTTGGCTTCAGGAACAAAAAGCATCAATGGAACTAATCCAGAAAAAGGATTCTCGTCCACGCCTTCTTGTTGTATAATCAGAAGACTGGCAGCTGGTGTTTTTTTCCCTTCAAGGCTTGGGGGCTAGCAACTTTATAGATAAGGGCAGTTCTCCTGATCATAAACCCAACTGCATTTGTGCAAAATGGTAGAGTTAGCCCCTGTCTTTTTTTTTTAAATCCCTTCTTGTCTTAAATCTTGGTGCTCACTTCTTTTTCTTACCGATGAATGTCCTTCGTGGCATTTTTTTTTTCCCCTAAAAAAGGGCACTTGTGTCTGCATTAAAAACCTATTTAGGTAGACATCCTTTCTCGTCCATGATTTTCTTATGGGCCTCTGGGAACTTGTCTGCTCCCACTTGGTTGGCAGAAGCTGCTTTTCCTGTTATCTTGACTTTTTTTTTTTTTTTTTTTTTTTTTTTAAGATTTTACTTTTTTCATGAGAGACACAGAGAGAGGGCGGAGACATAGAAGGAGAAGCAGGCTTCTCACAGGGAGCCTGATGTGGAACTCCATCCCCGGACCCAGGATCACGCCCTGAGATGCTGGGCACCCAGGCATCCCTGTTATCTTGACATTTTTAAAGCCTCTTTCTAAAATTATCAAACCATCCTTTACTGGTTAAATTCTCCAGTTTTGGGCCGCCTGGGTGGCTCAGCAGTTTAGCGCCACCTTCAGCCCAGGCCTGAACCTGGAGACCAGGGATCCAGTCCCGTGTCAGGCTCCCTGCATGGAGCCTGCTTCTCCCTCTGCCTATGTCTCTACCTCTCTCTCTCTCTCTCTCTCTCTCTCTCATGAATAAATAAATAAAATCTTTAAAAAAAAAATTCTCCAGTTTTAGATCCTTCACCTTCCTTTCGCTTTCAGTTGTCCTATAGTGGTGTAGTTTTTTCTTGAATAATATTAGAATCTATAATTAGGCCTTTCTTAGAGCAGTCCTGCACTCACGTAAAAGCTGCATTTTCAATACAGCATAAAAAGGTATATCCTAAAACGTGCAAGGTTTTTGTGCCAATTGGCATAGCCAATTTGTGGCTTCACAAATTTTTTATTATTTTTTAAAACAATGGTCCTTAGGCTGGTGGACAACTGCAGACCTCAGTCAAGCAATTCACTTTTTCTTGTAATGTCATGACTCTTCTTTGCTTCTTGGGAGCTTCTAGCCTCACTAGTGGCACTTTGTATGGGTCCTCTGGTATTACTCAAGGTTTATGGTACTGCGCTAAACACAAAAAGTATGCAAGAACCATGGGAGATTACTTTTTACTGCAATATGCAATTCACTGGAGAGATGAACTGCTCATGCAGATATGATTAGTGTCACAGGGCATTTTAAGCTGATACTCGTAACACTTGAGCTCACTGCAATAGCAACAAGAGATGGCTACAAAATTATTACAGTAGTACAGTATGTATTACAGTTTATGCAGTTATTTAGTACTGTATCTTTACCCTTGTTTACATTTCTGCCAACTGCAAATGGGGCCATGTACAGTCTGTTTGCATAAAATTTTGATAATTTTAACTTTTTATGATTTGTGTATATTTTATGGTAGTAAATGATAAGATAGACTGGTATATACATATATTTTATGCATTTGTGATAAATCTTTTTCTTAAGCTTTTTGATATTTCTAGCTTTTGATGCTTTCTCTGCAAGATTTTTCAAACTTGCAAATCTTCAAGAAATTTTCCAGTATATTTATTGAAAAAAAATCTGTGTACAAGAGGACCCATGCAGTTCAAACTCATATTGTCGAAGGGTGAACTGTAAAGGCATCCTAGTATGTGTGAAGTGGTATCTTTTTTCCCCCAAAAATTGATTGATTCATTGATTTAATGGGGTAGTGAGGAGGAGAGCACTAGCAAGTGAGGGAAGAGGCAGAGGGGGAGGGAGGGAGAGATAATCCAAGACCTGCTCAAATGACTAAGTAACCCAGGCACCCCTAAAGTGGTATCTTACTGTGATTTTGATTTTCTTGATGGCTGATATTATCTATTCATGGGTTTGTTGGCCATTATCTTCCTTAGAGAAATATCTATTCAGGTCCTGTGCCCATTTTTATTTCAGTCTTTTTATTAAGTTGCAAAATTCTTTATGTATTCTAGATACAATTTTGTTTATCATATACAAGATTTACAAAGATTTTTGCCATTCTGTGTGTTGTCTCTGCATTTTCTTGATGTCATTTGAAGCACAAAAAAAAGTTTTATAGTCTTAGCTCTTACATTTAGGTTTTTGGTCCATTATGAGTAAATTTTTGCATATGGTATGATATGGGGGCCTAACTGTATTCTTTTGAATGTGGGTAACCAGTTGTCCTAACACCATTTGTTAAAAAGACTATTCTTTTACCACTGAATTTTCTGATATGCTTGTTAAAAACATTGGACAGTAAGCGGTTTCTGTTTTGAAGAACATATTCACATTGTTCCCCTCTTCCGTCCATATTATCTCAACTTTTTCATTAGTAAAATGTAGAAACCATCTCACACTTCTGAAGTTGCAAGTACAGTCCAAATAACTTGTTTTTTTGAACCATTGAAAGTAAGTTGCCAACATGATACATACCCTACAATGATCATGTTTGTGTGTATTTTCCAACAAGAACATTATCCTACATAACTGCATTACAAAATCAGAAAATTAATGTTGATGGATTATAATACCAATATTAATCCTCAGCTTCCATTCAAGTTTTTTCCTTATTCCAGTAATATCCTTTATAACAAAAAGGATCTAGTCCAGAATCACACATTGCATTTGTCATGATTCTCTAGTCTTTTTCAGTCTGAAACAGTTCCTCAATCTTTCTTGTTTTTCATGACCTTGACAATTTTGAAGATTACATGCCCGTTTTTCTGTAGAATGTCTCTAAATTATGGTTTGATGTTTCCTCATGATTAAACTCAGTTTATGCGTATTTGGCAGGAATATCACAGAAGTGATGTTAGTGTTCTTCCAGTGCATCCTACTTGGGAACCCAAGATTTTATCATTACTGGTGGTATTAACTTGATTGATTACTTGATTAAGGTGGTGTTTGCCAGGCTTCTCCACTATTATTATTTTTTTACTTTTGTGACTAATCATTTTGTGGGAAAGCCCTTTGAGATTATATAAATCCTCCTTGTAAATCTTTCAGTTTTTCATTTATTTGTTTATATCTGCTTGGGCACATGGATTCTTATTTTGCTTGATGGCTTATATTCCCTTACTATCATTGTTTGTATTGATGCTCCAATTGTTCCATATTCGATAGTGGGAGACCCTTCAAGCGGGCTTCTTTATTCTTTTGTCATGGCCACTCATTCTTAGAGCACTTGCTTATTAATTTTTGGCATAACATGGTATTCAAGGTTCATTTGGTTCTTGCTCTAGCCTAGCTCTATCTCAACCCTGGACTTGGCTTTTCTTCAAAGAGTGGCTCTTTTTAAAAAATTTTTTTTTCCTTTTTTAAAAGAGAGAGAGAGAGGCAGAGACACAGGCAGAGGCTCTCCATGCAGAGAGCCTGATGTGGGACTCGATCCAGGGTTTCCAGGATCATGCCCTGGGCTGCAGGCGGCGCTAAACCGCTGTGCCACCAGGGCTGCCCTTTTTAAAAATTTTTAAAAGAGCAGTTCTTTTTAGTAGAGAATAGCATTTAAAACCAAGATCTGAGTGCTAATTATGCATATTGGGGGTTGCTGCTGATCTTAGGACCTCTTGGCGGACAGAGCTAGGGAATAGTTCTATTCCCTGTATGTACAGACATTTGCATCTAGAATCTGTCTTGCTATTGAATCATGAGTGTGTATCAATGGCTATAATTCCAGTTCCAAACCAGAAGGATCATTCTGTTTTTTCACCTTTCCATATCTAACTTCCTTTTTAGATAGACTGTGAGAAATCTGGTTCCTATTATTTGTAATAGTTTTACTTATTTGATCTATCTCTCTGTGTGTACCCATTCTCTTATAGCCATTGCTGTGTTCCCCTTGACACCTCCCAGCCTTCCCTCCCCCAAGTAGAAACTCTTTCACCCTTATCTGACGGTATTGGTATGCCTTCTTCTGAGGACTGCATCCTCATTGCATTGGTCTCCACGACTCCATGCTACATGGGCCCTGCACAGCTGCCCTTCTTCCTTCATTTAACTTTAACACCTCATGCCAGGCTGCCTCAGTGAGGATCTCCTCCTCACCCTCCTCAAGCACTGAGATCCTGTGCTTCCTGCTGCCCTCTTCTGTAGACCTAATCCTCTTTCACCTGCTTTGGGCTCTGACACTAATTCTTGGCCACCGTGACTTAATGGGTTTTGGACTGAATTGTTTGTGAAGGGGCTTTCTTTACATTGTCTTTTGAGAGATGATGAAGTTTTTTTGGACATTCGTTCAGAATTAAAAGTTAGCAGTTTATAAGAAGAGGGGAAAACCCCAAGTAGCTTGAAAATTTCACATTTTAGGCAGTTAATTGGTGGAGTTCTAAAAGGATTCCTTCTTTGGCTAACATTTAACATAAAATAACATTTATTTTAATTTATAATTATTTGAATCTTAATGTACATTGGTTAATGAGCTGTTCCTGATTGAGGAAATTAGAAAACAAATATTAATTTACATCTACAAAATAATATTCATTTTTCTTCTAGCTCTTCCACCAAAGCCACCTAAGCCAATGACTTCAGCCATTACAAATGGAATGAAGGACAGTTCTATTTCTCTTCAGGATGCAGAATGGTACTGGGGGGATATCTCAAGGTAACTAAAATGCTACTATAATTCAATGCAGTTTAGAAACAAATCATTTTTGAGAAGTTAAAAATAAAACCTTTTCATGCCCTGCTAGTTGTCATTTAAAGATTACCATTTTAAAAATTGTGAGAATACTTCAAAAGTTTCTAAGTACTGTCCTTCCCACAAGAAAATCTTTAAATTACAGGTGTGGTTATTACTTTTAATACTGTATTAAGCATAGATTTCTGAATAAATGAAACTTAAAAGATTCAGGATAGTTACGTGTGTTTTTGTATAAAAGATAGTATAGGTATCTAATTTTCTTTACCTTTCTGTGTCTAAGGCAACAGTTCCACAATCTTTGTATGCATAAGAATCCACTGAGGTGTAGCCCAGGAATGTGCATTTAACAACTTCCCCAGATGATTTTGAGGCACTCTTCACATGCCTCATCTTGAGAAACGGGACTCTAGAACAGTAAAATGCTTTTGGGGTAAAATGTAGTTTTGGAAAACTTTGAACCTAGAAAAGGGGGGAAAATACATATTGAATACTCAAATTTCTTATTTTTCTTGAATTTTGTTTTTAAAAAAGACTTCTTCATTTCTGTCAAATTGGGTTCAAGGTTGATGCTGTATTCCAGTATACCTGTATTTTTCTTTCTCTAGTCTGTTCTCTTCAACTACCAAAGTGGCACTCATTTCTTTTTTTTTTTTTTTCTTTGTTACCATTTTAACCATCTTTAAATGTACAGTTCAGTGGCATTAAGTATATTCGCAGTATTGTTCAACCATCACCATCATCCATCTCTGGAACTATTTCATCTTCCTCAAAGAGAAACTTTGTACTCATTTAACACTAACTGCCTTTTCCTCCTATTCTCCCCAGCCCTGGAAACCACCATCTTACTTTCTGTTTCTATGAATTTGACTACTCTAGGTACCTCACATAAGTGGAATCATACAATATTTATACTTTTGTAACTGGCTTATTTCACTTAACAAATGTTTTCAAGGTTCATCCATGTTGTAGCATGTATCAGAATTCCCTTCCTCTTTGAGGCTGAATAATATTCCATTATGTGTATATACCACATTTTTATATATTCATTCATCTGGACATTTGTCTTTGAACAGTTGGATTGTATATAGCTTTTGGCTATTGTGAATAATGTCGCCATGAACATTGGTATATGAATGTTTATTCAAGCCCTTGCTTTTATATTTTTATTTCCTTATTATTGGGGGGGAGGGGCAGAGGGAGAAAGAGAATCTTAAGTAGGCCCCACGCCCAACTCGGAGCCCAACATGGGGCTTGATCTCACAATCCTGAGATCATGACTTGAGCTGAAATCAAGAGTTGACTGCTTAACCGACTGAGCCACCCATGAATGCCCCTTAAGTCCCTGCTTTTAGTTCTTTAGGGTGCATACCCTGAAGTGGAATTTCTGAGTCATATGGTAATTATGTTTAATTTTTTGGAGGAGATTTAATATATTTTATATTAAAATGGATCAGAAAATTTTTAGAATTGTACAACGAAAGAGCCTATTATATTTAAATACCATTTAAATTTATATTCTAAGACTTTGTGGGTCTGTAACTCAAGAGTCTTCTATGCCCTGCCATATCCTGAGTGTTCTAGTGTTTTTTTCCTTAGAGTTCTAAACCAACTCTGCAGGAGGAATTTGTCATCAGTATAAATTCAAACTGGAGATTATATTGAAAGGTTGTGAACTTAGTGAATCTTTCCCTCCTCTGATCAGACACAGCTGCCACTGTTGCTTAAATACAACCTACTTTCTAAACAGCTGCTGGTTTTTCCTGAAACCCTACAAGTTCAGACCTGCCTAAGGAAGCCCTAAAGGCTTAATGGAAATACTATCCCCTACAGACGGTTGATATCTGGAAGGGTTTAAAAAGCAAATAGCCCTTCTTTAGATTGCATAATACCAAAAATCAAAACAAAAAGATCATATCTAAGGGGAGGAATTAAATGACCCCTGAAAGCCCCCATAATTCTGTGACCTTAGACATACTCACCTAACTAGCCTTAGTAGTAATATGTGAGGAGAACAATCAATGATTACATTTTTTCCATTTTTCCTATAATCCTATTTTTCAGGGAGGAGGTAAATGACAAATTAAGGGATATGCCAGATGGTACGTTCTTGGTCAGAGATGCCTCAACAAAAATGCAGGGGGATTACACCTTGACTTTGCGGTAAGTATTTTTCAGTATTTTGACTAGTGTTCTACTAGTGTTGTTTATTTCTGGGCATATGGAGATTTTTATATATATTTAAATGTTTACACATTTAAAAATATTTGTACTTAATTTAGATAATTTTTAGTTGTTTGGCTTACCATCCTTTCCCTACATGTTAAATATTTAAATGTTTTATATGAAAATGGCAACAATTTTCATTTTTATGTAGGAATAAAACAAAAAGGCTAAAATCCTTAAAAGTAAGTTGCAAAGGTAAGAATTATACTGTTGACCTTGTGAGTGAAGTTGAAGTCATGGGCCCAGCCTGAGGTTATTAATGATATGTTGGGAATCCACCCCTCTACTAACCCCATTGTTTTCCTCAGTGCAGACTTCAGAGAGTAAAACTCAACAGTTTAGGCTGATGAAGATATATATAAAATAAAGCAATTCTCAGCCTCCTCTGTCATGCCACATGTGTAGGCATTTTAGAATTTCCTAAGTCGTAGACGTATCACCTTTTAAATTTACAAAGATGGGACATTTATTTTATTTTATTTTTTTAGATTTATTTATTTATTCATGATAGACACACACACACACACACACAGAGAGAGAGAGAGAGGCAGAGACACAGGCAGAGGGAGAAGCAGGGAACCTGATGTGGGACTCGATCCCAGGACTCCAGGACTGCGCCCTGGGCCAAAGACAGGTGCCAAACTGCTGAGCCACCCAGGGATCCCCAGATGGAACATATATTTTAAAAGATTAGGAAAACTGCATCAGATATTTTTACATTTAATTTTAACAGTTATAATAGCCTAATTATAATAAAGTGTTATTTTTTTAAAGGGACTGTCAAATAAAAATATAATGAAAACAGCAGTGATAACAACTCCCTTGTACTGCATATTTTACATGCAATATTTTCTTATTCCTTACAACAACCTTTTGTGGTTGGTATTATTAAGATTTCCATTTTATAGACAAAGCAACTGAAGCTTAACCTAGTTAAGAAACTTTCCTAAAAACACACAGCTAGTAAATGGCAGATAATGGATTCAGATCCAGATTTACCTGACTCCTTGCTACCTTTCTGCCTACTATTTTAGGAAAAATCATATATTTTGTGTTAGAAATTTGGAGTTTCTGGTAAGGACATTATAAGAAGTTAATACCTTGGGATTTTAGTTGTGCTGAGGAATAATCAAAGTTCTGTAATGATTCATTTGACTCAAGTTTTGTTTTCTGCTCCCGTCAGGCTTATCTTTATCACTCTGCAAGGACTGCTAAACCAATGACCATTTCTCTCATCTTACCTCACCTGACCTCTTAGCAGCATTAGTCATAGGCACTTCTTCCTAGAAACAGTTTATTGTCTTGGCTGTTATGACATCACACTCTCCTGATGTTCTTCCTAACTCTAGGCCAACCATTCCTTTGCTCGGTATGTAAATATCAAGTGTTCCAGGCTGGGAGTTCAGCCTCCTTCTTTTCTCTGTATTCATTCTCCCAAGGTGAGCTTGTTCTGTTCCGTGGCTTTAATATGCAATTACATGGTGATGATTCATAAACTTCATCCCAGCTCTGACCTCCAGAACTCCACATGCATATATCCATTTACCCACTTGACTGTGCCACTTAGATAACTAGGGGACATATTAATTTGAACATGGTCAAAGAAGAATTCTTGATTTTTAACCCAGTTCCTCCTCCTCAAACTGTTTCTCTTCTATTTACTTTTTTTTTTTCAGAAATAGAATCACCATCTTTATAGTGCTCAAATTACATCTCTTTTTAACCCTCCGTTTTTCCCTCATCCTCACATCCAAATCCATCATTAAACAAGTCCTGCCAACTTTACCTCCAAATCTGTATTCATAATCTCATCATACTTCTCTACCACCCAAAATAAGCCACCATCCTCTTGCTTGATCTTTTGCAATTGTTTCCTGACAGGCCTCTCAGCATCTTATAAATTTCTAACCTTCTCCACCCCCTGTTGCCCATTTTCTGTACAGAAACTAGAGTGATCATTTTAAGAAATGAGTCTGATTATTCCTTTGCTTAAAATTCTTTTAAGAATTACCCTGCTGCACTTAAGGTCAATGATTTTGGATTTTATTTTAACTTACAAAACTCTATTTGACCTGGACTCTGTCTACTTCTTAGACTTCTTCGTTGCTCTCTTCCCTCCCTGCACTGCATTCAACCTCACTAGCCCTTTTGTACCTCAGACAAAGGAGCCTTATTCCTGCCCCAGGGCCTTTGCAATAGGCCTTTCTGATCTTTGCATCTTTGGTTCCTTTTCATCATTCAGATCTCTGCCAGATTGCCAGCTCTTCAGGGCTTCCCTAATCACTCAATCCAAAGTAGCCATCCAAAGATATATATTACCTCAATTTAATTCTTTGTATGAGCCACTTCAGTATTTTCTTCTTCTCTTCCACCTTGTCTGTCTCACGGCACTAGAATTTAAGTTCTCTGCTAAGAGGACTTTGTTTAATCATCATTACATCTCCAGACTCCAGTGTGTGATAATGGATAGGTATTAGACAATGGATGCCTAATAAATATATATTAACAGAATGAATGTCCTCATTTATCTGAAAGATGGTTTTAATCCCACACAAAGGTATTATTTTATGTTGGTTAGATTCCTAAATGCACCTAACTAAAAGCAACAATTTTTGTATCTTGGGATGAGGAAAAGAGCCTGCAGTTACTTCCCTGAAGTTGCAGTACTGTTCAGGAACAAAGGTGGGCAAGGGGTCCCACTCACAGCCTCCTGGTCTACAAGACACCATGAGAATGCTTAGGCTCCTACAACCGGAAGGGATCTTTAATACTGCCTCATCCAGCTGGGTTTTGACACATATTGGAATTCCCTGTATAACATTTTTCAGAAAGAGCATTGAGCTTCCATATGATCTTTCAATCAGAGGGAGCTAGCATCTTCTTCCCTTTGAGGCAGCCCATTTTATTGTTGCAGCTTTAAAGATTAGAGGGTTATCTTTGTGCTAGATATTATGGTAGGACCAGGAACACGGACATGAGTAAGATATGATTTTACCCTCAAGAGTTTATAATCTTAGTGCGTCATGGTGGAATAGGAAAAACACATATATACTACACCTTAATGCATTGTGGTATTATATTAGAGTTCTCCCCATTCACCCCTTCCCCTGAATCCTGGTAACCATTGTTTTACTTTCTGTCCTTGTGAATTTGATTATTCTAGGTACCTCATATAAGTAGAATCATACAGTATTTATCCTTTTGTGTCTGGCTTATTTTCCATATAGTAGTGTTTTTAAGGTTTATCCGTGTTGTAGCATGTCAGACTTTTCTTCCTTCTAAGGGTAAATAGTATCCTATTGCATGTATGTACTACATTTTGTTTATCCATTGGTCAATGGACATTGGCAAGAATATCTTAAAGTTTTTGTGTATCTTGCAAAGGGTCTGACATATAGGTACTCAGTAACTATTTAAAAGGAAAGAATAAATGAAAGAAAGAGAAGTTTTCTTAGAGAGAATGGTAGTTAGCTGGGCCTTGTTAGGCAGAAAAGTGATGGTCTTTCTAGAGTTTGTAAATACACATAACTTATTACTCTGCAGAAGATCTAACAATGAGTTAACATTTTTGTCTCAAAGAAGCCAGAGTCTGGTGAGGGCAACTGGAATAAGAAAACTGCTTTGGAAAAATAAATAAATAAGATAGATAGATAGATAGATAGATAGATAGATAGATAGATAGATAGAAAGAAAGAAAGAAAGAAAACTGCTTTGGGGCAGCCCTGGTGGCTCAGCGGTTTCTTGCCGCCATCGGCCCAGGGTGGGATCCTGGAGACCCGGGATCGAGTCCCACGTCGGGCTCCCTGCATGGAGCCTGCTTCTCCCTCTGCCTGTGTCTCTGCCTCTCTCTCTCTCTGTCTCTCATGCATAAATAAATAAAATCTTAAAAAAAGAAAACTGCTTTGAACTAAACCAAAATAATAGGAGAAGATCAAACATTATACTTTGGTGTTTCAAGGAGGGAAAGAGAGATCTTGTTGAGAGGATATAGAAAGCTGTCCTTCATGGAACAAATTGCATTGCAGTGTATCTGGAAGAAGGGGATAGGTTTGGCCATGTATAAAGTGAGAGAGGAGATTGCAGGATTGGGTAACAATAAGAACAGAGATATGAAAGTGAGAAACTATAATCAATCCCCTGTTCTGTGAAATGCAGTTGGCAAGAGGGTCAAGTGCCTTATTTGCCCCATTTGGCAAGAGGGTCAAGTCCACAGAAGGAACAAGTGATAGGGGATGGAGGGTTAGAAAAAGGGTCATGTTAAAGAGGGTCTTGATTACTAAAATGTGGAGTTTGCATTTAATATTGTAGGTAGGCAAAGGAAACCATTGCATTTTTTCAGCAGGGGAAGTATATGAACAGGGTATATAAGGGTATGAACAGACTGTATTTGATGAACAGACTGTATTTGAATAGAACAGACTGTATTTGAATAGAAAGAAGAAAAGAGAATAGATACTAGTAAAGAGTTAGAATATTATGAATCATTGAGGTGCCTGGCTAGTTTGTTGGTGGGGCATACTACTCTTGATCTCAGGGTGGTGAGTTCAAGCCCCACATTGGGCATCAAGCTTACTTAGAAAAGAAAAGAAAAAAATATAGAATATTATGAATTGAGGGGTAATGGTGATCCAGAATAGAATTTATCCTTTAATCATTTAATATTTATTGAATGTCCACAATGTTCTAGATACTATTCTAGGAAAAGGAAATGATGAACAAGCTGGATGTGATCTCCTGTCAACAGTGTTTATATTTGGAGGTGGAAGTAGGAGTAGGGAAGAGGGAGACAAACACATAAAAAAACATAACTTCACAGTATATGAAATGCTATCTAGGAAATAGGGCTATGTGATAGGTATATAGGGAAAGAAAATTTAAGATAATTTTGAGAAGGAAGGCCTCTCTAAGGAAATGACCTTCTGAAAACTGAAGGATATGTAAGAACTGGCCAGAAAAGTGTTCCAGGGAAAGGTGAACAGAAAATGCCAAGACACTGAGTTTTGGAAAGATTTGGTGGATCTAGTGAATACAGAGACTGCTGTGGCTGGCTTACAGTGTGGACCACAGAGTAGTCAGAGATGAACTTGAAAGTGGGAAGGAGACAGATGCACAGAGCCTAATGAGCCATGGTAAAGAATTTGAATTTTATTTCAAAGTGCAAAACACACACACATGAAACCACCACCAAAAAAGGGTTTTAAGCAGGGGAATAAAATGATGGAAAGGTAAGATACACTGTTAGCTAGGATAGCAGCTCTAGGAAAGGAGTTAAGGAGTCAAAGTCAGAGGCAATATGGAGCTAAGAATACAAGGGATTTAATAATAGAGTAGGGAGTAGGTATGAGGTTGAGGAGAAAGCTAAAGATGACTGGTTTGAGCTTGCTGGGCTTAGAATGGATGTGCCATTTATAGAAATAGGCAAGTCAGGAACAGTTGTTTTATGGAGAACAGGGGAAAGATGTTGATTATTACCTGCTTCAGAACTTCCAGGTAAAAATATATCTAGAGTATAGCTAGAAATGCAGGTCTGATGCATAGAGGAGTGCATAAAACTAGCAAAAGATTCAGGTACCATCTACATAAAGTAAATGAGATGTAAAGGAAAGAGTTATAGACCGAAGAAAAGATAGAGGCTAAGGGCAAATATTTTTAGCAGCAGGAAGGAGCAGAGGAAGAACAGAAGTTCTTAGAAGTCATAGAAGGTGTCATAGAAGTCATGGAAGGACAAAATATCAAAAACAAATGGTGGCAGGGTCGAGGGGAAGGAAGGAAGAGTAGAAATCCCAGCCTTGTAAAGATATCTGAGCCTGTGGTAGAGAGAGGAGGCAAGCAGAATCTGAATTTAGTCCAATGTCATTAGTGACCCTTCGGGTACCTGGGTAGCTCACTCAGTTAAGTGTCTGACTCCTGGTTTTGGCACAGGTTGTGATCTCAGGGTTGTGAGATTGGGCTCCATGCTTGGCATGGAACATGCTTAAGATTCTCTCTCTCCCTTTGCAATCCTCTCCTGCCCTTCCACCCACTGCCACACTCTCAGTCTTTCTCTCTCTCTCAAAAAAAAGTTGTTGGTGACCCTCAAATGAGAGTAATGAGCGTGAAATCAGACTGGGAAGGGTAGATGATAAGTAAATAGAAGTTTTTCAATTCGGTAACCTTTTTTTTAAGATATTTTTTGAGAGAGGGCATGTGAGTCAGAGGAGGAGCAGATAGAGAGGGACAAGCAGACTCTATGCTGAGCTCAGAGCCTGATGCAGAACTCAACCCCATGATTCCCAAGATCACAACCCGAGCTGAAACCAAGAGTCAGATGCCCAATCAACTGAGCCACCCAGGAACCCCCAGTAACTATTTTTAAAAATAGTATTCATTGTAGAAAATCTGTATACCTAAATTTTTTATTTTATTTTATTTTTTTTCTAAGATTTTATTTATTCATGAGAGACAGAGAGGCAGAGACACAGGCAGAGGGAGAAGCAGGCTTGATCCCGGGTCTCCAGGATCACACCCCGGGCTGCAGGCGGCGCCAAACTGCTGTGCCACCGGGGCGGCCCCATCTTTTTTTAAAAAGAAGATTTGGGGCACCTGTGTGGCAGCAGTTGAATGTCTGCCTTTGGCTCAGGTTGTGATTCTGGGGCCCTGGGATAGAGTCCCTCATGGGGCTCCCCACAAGGAGCCTGCTCCTCCCTCTGCCTCTGTCTCTGCCTCTCTCTGTGTCTCTCATGAATAAAAAAATCTTGAAAAACATCTATTTATTTATTTATTTATTTATTTATTTATTTATTTATTTGAGAGAGAGAGTGGGCATTAGGGGCAGAGAGAGTCATAAGCAGACTCTCACTGAATGCGGAACCCAATGTGGGGCTGGATTTCACAACCCTGAGGTCACAACCTGAACCAAACCAAGAGTCAGGAGCTTAACCAACTGTGCCACCCAAGTGCCCCTGGGTAGTTAAATCTTTAGGAATCTGCTATATGCCAGTGTTAGGCTAGGTGATAGGATACTAGAAGAAATAGCATGATTCTTCTGTTTAAGAAGAGTATGGTGAGGGAGAGATATATAATTAAAAATTCACCATTCTTTAATTCCTTTATGTCTTCATTTCCTTCCTTCTCTGCGCAAGAGTCCATGATCTATTAAAATTAGCCTTGTGAATATATCCTCAGTAAACTTGCTCCTCTTTTCCTATGCTGTAGGCACCCAACTTTATTCCAACACTTGTTAAATTCAACTCTATTCCTTGTCTACACCTGGATAGCTGAGTGTGGAGAAGAATAACACTATCCTCACTGGTCTCACATAAAATTCATGACTACTGATCTTAAAATGGGCCTTTGGTATTGCTCTGCTGAATTTCTGCATTTTTGCAATCCGTTTGCTCTCCCACTTTCCTATATGACAATATCATGTGTTCTTTTTTCCTTCAAATCAACAACTTGTCTTTCCCCTTCTAACTAAAGAAATTACTTCTGGGACACCTAGGTGGCTCAGACAGTTAAACATCTGCCTTCTGCTCAGGTCATGATCTCAGGGTTCTGGGAGTCTCTCAACAGACTCTCTGCTCAGGGGAGTCTGCTTCTCCTGCTCACTCTCCCTATGTGCTCTCTCTCTCAAATAAATAAAATTTTGAAATTGCTTCCTGTTTCACTGGTAACATTAAGATAGAAGATATCTAATTCCCTCATGATCCTGTTGCCACAGCTATCAATGTATTTACATCTGAATGTGAATACCCTCTTTCTCTTGTTCCATTGGATGACTGTTCAAGTTTTTGTCCAGGATCCACACATCATTACTTGTGGACTAAATCCCATTCCATCCCTCTATTCTGTTCAAGGACATCACCCTCGGAATTATCTTGTCCTTTTTCTTTGGTGATAGCAGTTTTTGTGTCTCTACTGAGCCATTCTTGTCAGCATATAAATATGTGATACTGTCTCGCATTTAAGAATAATGAAGAAAATTCCCTTGAGCCTCTATCTTTCCAGCCACTTCTGTATTTCTCTCCTCCCTGTTTACAGCAGTACTCCTTAAGACAGTTGTCTGTAGACATTTCTTTTTTATCTTCTTTCATTACAATGAAAGCCATTACAGTCAGGCTTTCATCCTTACCATTCCATTGAAACTATTTTGTCAAGATCACTTGGGGATCTCTATTTCATCAAGCCCCGAGATCATTTACTTGGTTGATCATTTTCTCTTTGTTGAAATGCTTTCTTAAAAAGGTACCATGCTCTTAGTTCTCCTTTATTAATTGCTGTCTCTTGGTTTCTTTTTTTTTTTTTAAGGATTTTATTTATTTATTCATGAGAGAGATAGAGAGAGGCAGAGACATAGGCAGAGGGAGAAGCAGGCTCCCCATGAAGATCTTGATGTGGGACTTGAACCCAGGACCCTGGGATCACACCCTGAGCCAAAGGCACACTCAACCACTGAGCCACCCAGGTGCCCCAGTCTCTCTTGGTTTCTTTTGCTGGTTCTTCCTCATCTTCCTAACTGCTAAACATTGGTGAACCCAGGACTTAAACCTTAGACTTCTTTTTTTGTTCTACTATGCTCTGTAGGCAGACAGCTCTTGATTTTTTTTTACCTCTAGCCCAGCCTTTCTCCTGACTTCAGATTCTTCAAGTAGGCTGCTGGATTATCTACTCTTGGATGTTCACTGGATATCTCAAGCTTAACATGTCTAAAAACAAAATACATGTTTTTAAATATATTCTTTTAAATATACTCTTTTAAATATATTCTTTTTATATAGCCTTCTTCATTTCAATAAATAACCATTCCATTCTTCTAATTGCTTAAGATAAAAAAAACTTGAAATCATCTTTGTTGTCTTTCATTCATACTCATCCATGTCCATGACATCAGCATATCTTGTCAGCTCTTTCTTCAAAATATATGTAGAATTCCACCATTTCTCACTATTGCCTCTTACTACTATCCTTGTTCAGGATGTCATCCATCATCACTTGCCTAGATTATTTTAATAGTTTCCCAACTGATCTTCCTACTTCTACCCTTGCCCACTTTGATCTGTTTTCAACCTGGCAGCTAGAGTGGGCCTTTTAAAAATTAAAAAGTGGACCTTTTATATCATGATAGATGATATAATTCTGTTCAGAATCCTCTTGTGTCTCTCCATCTTACTCATAAAAGCCAAAGCCCATAAATTGGCTTACAGATTGTTACATGATCTGGGCTCCTTTTACAGCTCTTACTTTTCTCTCCTATTAGTTCTCTCCTTTTTGCTCATTCAGCCGCAGCATCACTGGCTTCCTTCCTTAAGCATCAAATTACCTTGTTCCTTGTGCCTTGAGCATGCCAAGCATGCTTCTACCTCAGGGGCTTTGCACTTGCTGTTCCCTCTGCCTGAAAAACTTTTCCCCTAGGTATCTGCTGTGCTACTTCCCTCATTTCATTTAGGACTCTGCTTAAATGCCACCTGAAGAGAGTGGTTTTCTTTGTGCAACATATATAAAATAGCAGACCATCTACCCCCAGAACTCTTTCCTTTACTCTGCTTTTTTTCCCCATAGGACCTATTACCATTTGATATATCTAGTTATTTATTGTTATGTTTATCTTAAACTAAGTCTGGCTTGTTCATCCTTATATGCACTATACCTCATACAGTTCCTGGCACATAATAGATAATCAAAATAAAGTTTTGTTTGTTTTTTGTTTTGTTTTGTTTTTAAGGCGGGGAGGGAGAGAGCATCTTAACTAGGTTCCATACCTGGTGTAGAGCCCAATGGGGGGCTCAGTCTCTCCACCCACCCTGAGATTATGACCTGAACTGAAATCAAGTTGGATGCTTTACCAACTGAGCCCCCCCTGTGCCCCAAATAAATTTTTTTGAAGGAATGAGTGCCTTTTAACTTTTCTCTAGCAGATAGATCAGCTTACATTTATTGTGAGTATATGCGTGGGTGTATATACCCATAGTAACTACATATGATTAGGTGGTCCTTCTAATGTTTATTTTATAGGAATAGTTCTTCATCCATCCAAATCCTGACTTTCTATAAGCATTACTAAATCAATCCATAGATTCAAACCTTTTGTGTTTAACCTTTCACAAATCCTGATGTCTCATTTATCATGTGTAATAGCGTGGCATAAAGGGATGTGGAGATGTATTTTCCCCCATTAAGTCTGCATGCTGTTATAAGAAGAGTTGAGTGGGAATGGTGCAGTGTTTTGTTATGATAGAATGAATCAACCTGCTGTGGTTTGATTATACTGTGTGGGACTTGGAAAACACTGCCATTTTAAGCTTTGGTTATAAATTATGTTTAAGGGACAATTGGATATGACTCAATAAACAAAAGTGGTCTAAACTATTTAAGCATCAAATTACCTCATTCTAATATAAATGGCTCTTCAAAAGCTATACTTTATAAAACAATTGAATGACAGTTGAATCATTTACTTATTGTGATGGTCTAAATAAATAGTCATTTCCAAGAATTATAAGCAAATATAAAAGACAAAATAATGTAAGGTGTTAGATTAATTATTCAGTTATAAATCATTCAAGGAGCTTAATTATGTTTGAGCATTCACAGTCAGACCTTGAGTGTGTTGGTGATTATGTGTGACAAATGCTTATCCTTCTCCTTCATACAGAGATGGCTTCTACTTCCCTCCACAGGCACACAGCCACTTATCTTTAGGTTCTAAAGAGATTGTCTCTGTTCTTCCTGAAAAAATATTAATAGATTTCAAAGTAGAAAATTTATTCAGAAAATAAAAGATAGAATTTGCTTCTGTTTTAGTTATTTTTAAGTGACTATTTTTGTTTAGTTTATTGATACTGAATGCAGGTCAGATATATTGGCCTTTAGTAACCAAGATATTTTATAGACAAATGAAATAGTTGTAAAATAATAAGATATTATATATATATATTTACATACCTAATTATATATGCCTTTTCACTTGTTCCAGTTCCATTAACATAGTAAAACTTGTTTATTATATGACACTGTGCTTTTATATCTCTATATGAAAGTAATACTTTGATAGAATTTTTTGGGAAAAAGGTCTACAGTTGCTGTCTTGTTCACAGGAAGGGAGGCAATAATAAGTTAATAAAGATCTATCATCGAGATGGTAAATATGGCTTTTCTGATCCTCTGACATTTAATTCTGTGGTGGAGCTCATTAACCACTATCATCATGAATCTCTTGCTCAGTACAATCCCAAACTTGATGTGAAGCTAATGTACCCAGTGTCCAGATACCAACAGGTATGATTATAGAAGTTTTTTTTTTTTTAAGACTTTTTATTTTTTTGTTTGAGAGAGATTGAGTGCACACATGAGCAGGGGAAGAGCAGAGGGAGAGGGAGAAGCAGACTCCCCACTGAGCAGGAAGCCTGATATGGGGCTCGATCCCAGGACCCTGAGATCATGACCTGAGCCAAAATCAGACGCTTAATCGACAGAGCTACTCAGGTGGCTCCCTATAGAAGTTCTTGATAGATATTCAACAAGTCACTTTAACATCATTTCATTTTAATTTACCAGGCTTATCAATAGGAAAAAGAAAAAAATCTAGTCATTTGAAATTTCTTATTTAAGATTTAAGATATTTTTGGAACTTATTCTGTGGCTACTAGTCCTTAATAGCTTGTTGCATGTACTTACCAACTTTATATAAAAATACTTGTTTATGTTTCCTATTTATGTATCAGTCCTTAATTTTTTTATAAATAAGTTTTTATTTTGATGTTATCTAAAGGTTGGTCATAGTGTTAAAAAAAGGATTTAGTGCTTTTGCATGCCTAATATTAATACAGTGGCTTAAACTTACAGTAGAAATGCAATTTAAAAAGAAATAGATGTGGAAAAATTGATGTGCCAGAATTGTTAACATTCTTTATTTCTTTTGTTTAACTGTACAGGACCAATTGGTAAAAGAAGACAACATTGATGCAGTTGGTAAAAAACTGCAAGAGTACCACTCTCAGTATCAGGAAAAGAGTAAAGAGTATGACCGGCTATATGAAGAATATACCAGAACATCCCAGGTTAGTAAATTTTTGTTATTGAGGCTGGTAAGTAAGTATGCAGTGTTACAGTTACTGTACATTTTCTGTAATTCATCTGACAATCCTTAGCTGTCTTAGTATCTCGAACAGCCTTTTTGAGACTTTGATAATACAAATTCTTCTCCCATTCATAAATAAATTTTTTATTGGTTAAGGGTATAATTTTTTTCAGTTATTATTAACTGGGATAAGGTTTGACTGAAATGATAAAAAATAACAATAGCAAAAGTGTCAAATAGAAATTTATTTTTCTTTTATGTATAGGCAGTGCCAGGGATATTATGTCGTCTATACAATCATTAGGGCTTAGAGTTCTTCTATTTTGATGCTTTGCTATCTGTAGAAGTTGGCTTACTCCAGTATCAGCCATCACAACAATATTCTAATAAACAAGGTAGAAGAATAGGAAGGAGAGAGGAAAGTTCCCTGTTTTTTAAGGCTGCTTCCTAGAAAAAGTACACACTGCTTCTACTTTCATTGCACTAGTAAGACATAGCTACGGATTATAACTAGCTGCAGGGAGGCTAAGAAAGCTAGTTTTTATTTGGTCAGGTGTACCCAACTAACATTTGAAAATTTACTGAGGAAGAAAGAATGAATGGGAATTATGAGACCACTAGTATTCTTAACCTGAATGGGAATTATGAGACCACTAGTATTCTTAACCACAGTTTTTAGATCATAAATCTTAATATTTCTTTTATCATATATGTGCAACAGAACAAAATTCTGAAGAATAATCTAGTTCTCTTCCTAGAACTTTTTTTTCTAGTTCTTTTCCTAGTACAGTTAAAAAAAAAAAAGATTTTACTTATTTATATGAGAGAGCGAGAGCAGGAGCACGGGGAGAGGAGGCAAAGGGAGAAGCAGACTCCCTACTGAGCAGAGAGCCCATGGGCTCCATCTCAGGACTCAGGGATCATGACGAGAGCCAAAGGCAGACACTTAACCAACTGAGCTACCCAGGGGCTCCTCCTAGAACTACTTGGATTCTTTTTTAGTTAGCTTGGGTTGGTTTAATTTGCCTGGAGATGTTACATAATATATAAAAGGTGCTGGGAATTTTTATGAAGGTGCAGGTGTTGAGGGAAGTTTACTCATTGCAGTATTTGGGTCACTAGTGGCCTAAGAAAATACTCTTAACTGGATTTCTTATCTACATTCTTTTAAAGATTATTTATTTATTTGAGAGATAGAAAGCAAGAGTGTGAGTGGAGGCACTGGTAGACGAGGAGGGAGAAGGAGAGGGAGAAGCAGATTCTGCTCAGCCATAGCAGGGCTCAATCTCACCACCCTGAGATCATGACCTGAGCTAAAGTTAAGAGTTCCTTAACCAACTGAGCCACCAGGGAGCCCCCATTTTTGCACATTCCTTTGAAACACAGATTATTACTTTGAATATCAAATTATAAAAGCATTAGTCTGTGTTGATTAGTCCATCTTATGATAGCATTTGTTCATTTTACTAAATTCATAGTGAATTCTCAGTGCCTTGATAACTTGGCTGAATCCTTTATTGAACATAAGAGTAACAGATTTTGTCTAGTGTTTGTTTTCTGTTGTGTTTGTTATTTATGTTATTATTTGCTATTATTTCCTTTTTTTTGACTTTCAATTTAATTTGCTTTTCTTTTACTGTCTTAAGGTGAAAATTTTGTTTGCTGGCTTTAAAACTTTATTTCCTAATAGAAGCATTTAAAGCAATAAATTTCCTTCTAAGCAGTCCTATAGGTAAATCCTATAAATTTTGTTATACTGTTATTTTCCTTATTCTGTTTTAAATATTTTCTAGTTTCCCTTATGATTTCTTCTCTGGGCATATGTTCTCTAATTTCTAAATATTTGGGGCTCCTCTAGATATTATTCTGGTTTAATTTTTTTGTAGTCAGTGAACATATTCATTAAGGTTGCAGTCTTCTGAAATTTATTAACTTATGACCTAATACATGCTTTATCTTAGTTAATTTGCACACTTACAGAGACCAGTAAAGTTGTTGGTACAGTGTTCTTTCAGTTGTTGGTATAGTCCTGTATAAGTATCTATTAGATCAAAATGATTTATAGTGTCATTCAAATATTCTCTATCGTTACTGAATTTTTTTTTTTTTTGGCTAGTACTGTCCATTAATTAGGAATCTTAAAGTCTCTAGTTACAATTGTAGATTTGTCTATTTCTCCTTTTAGTCCTGTTAGCTTTTGCTTTATGTGTATTGAAATTCTATTAAATGCTTACATATTTATAGTAAATTTACCCCTTTATCAATATGAAATATTTCTTGGGACACCTGGGTGGCTCATTTGGTTGAGTGTTGGGCTCTTGATTTCAGCTCAGGTCATGATCTCAGAGTCGTGGAATTGAGCCTCATGTCCTCCTCTTTGGATCTGCTTGAGATTTTGTCTCTCCCTCTCTCCCTGTCCCTCTCCCTTCCCACTCTCTCAAATAAATAAATAAATCTTTTAAAAATATGAAATATTCCTCTTTTAATCTGGTAATCCTCCTGGTCTTGAAGTCTGCTTTTTCTAATATATCCCCACCATCTTTCATATACTTAGTATTTGCATGATATGTTTTTTCTGTTCTTTTACTTTCTTACTTATCTATTTTATTTTATTTTATTTTATTTTATTTTATTTTATTTTATTTTCTGTTCTTTTACTTTCAATCTGTTTGTGCCTTTATAGTTAAAGTGTATCTCTTATAGATAATAATATATATAGTTGGGTCTGGCTTTTTTAAAAAATGCAGCCTGACAATCTCTGCCTTTTAATTGAGATGTATAATCCATTTGTATGTCTTGTAACTATTGACATGATTAGGTTTATATTTACCTATTAGATATTTTATTTTATTTATTTTTGTTCCATCTGGTTTTGTTCCCCAGCAATTCTTTCATGGTCATCTTTTGGGTCAAATATTTTTTTAGTATCCCATTATGATTCTTCATCTGGCCTTTTAGCTATATCTGTCTCTCTTTTTTTTTTCTTATAGAAAGTTGCTCTAAAGATTACAGCGTGCATTTTTAAAAAATATTTTTTTTATTTATTTGAGAGACAGACAGAGTGAGCAAGAGAGCACACATGAATGGGCAGAGAGAGAGGGAGAAGCAGACTCTTCTGCAGACCAGGGAGCTTGCTTGATCCCAGGACTCTGAGATCATGATCTGAGCCACCCAGATATCCCTACACCATGCATTCTTTTTTTTTTTTTACACCATGCATTCTTAATCACAGTTACTTCAGTTCATACTGTACCATGTAGCCTGTGAATGTAGTAACCGTACTATTATATAATTCTATTTCTACCCCTTATTGTTGTTATGTATTATATATATGTATGTTAACCTCATAATTCATTGCCTATTCTAGGTACTTTATATAGTTGGAATCATACAATATTTGTCCTTTAACCTCATAATTCATTGCCTATTCTAGGTACTTTATATAGTTGGAATCATACAATATTTGTCCTTTGTCTGGTTTACTTCACTAATTGTAATGTTTTCAAGGAAAATCCATGTTGTAGCATATATATATATATAAATATTTTATGGCTAAATAATATTGCATTGTATGTGCATATGACATTTTGTTTATCCATTCATTTGTTGATGGACATTTGGGTAATTTTCCACAGTTTTTGGCTATTGTGAATATTGCTGCTTATGAACATCTAGTGTACAAATAACTGTTCAAGTCTCTGCTTTTATTTCTTTTGGATATATGCCTAGAATGGAATTTCTTGGTTATATAGCAGTTTTATATTTAACCTTTTGAGAAACTGCCAGACTGTTTTCCATACTGGTAAAACTATTTTACATTCCTACCAGCAATGCATAAAGATTCCAGGTTTTCCACATTTTCTCTAACACTTGTTATGTTTTATGTTTTTATCTTTAAATTTTTATAGCCATTCTAGTAGTATTGAAGTGATATTGTTTTTGATGAGTTTTATTTTCTTTAATACCTTACCAAATATGTGATTTTCAGATATTTTTCCCATTTCAGATATTTTTCCCATTTTTATATGTGATTTTTGCTTTTCTGATAATATCCTTTGACATGCAAATGTTCTTAATTTTGATGAAGTCCAATTTGGTTTTTGTTTTGTTACCTATACTTTTGGTATCATATTCATGAAGTTTTTCCAAATCCAGTGTCATAAAGATTTTCTCCAATGTTTATTTCTAAGAGTTTATTGTTTCTACTCTTAAATTTAGATCTTTGATCCATTTTGAATTAACTTTTTATATGTAGTATGAATTATGGTCTGGCTTTTTTTTTTTCTTTCACATGTGAAAATACATTTTCCCTTGCACTGTGGTCCCAACACCATTTCTCCATTGGATGATCTAGGGATTTTTGCTGAAGTGAGACATAGATCATAGGTGTGAGGGTTTATTTGGGGGCTTTCCATTGTATTTCATTGATCTATATGTCTGTCCTATGTCAGCACCATATTCTGATTACCCTAGCTTCTTAATAAGCTTTGAAACCAGGAAGTGTGAGTCTTCCAAATTTGTTCTTTTTTTTTTTTAATTTTTTTTTTCCAAATTTGTTCTTTTTCAAGATTGTTTTGGCTATTCTGGGTCCCTTTTAAGTCATAGGAGTTTGAAGTTCAGTTTTTCTGTCTCTGTGTAAAAAAAAAAACAAACAAAAATGCATGTGGGATTTGATAGTGATTGCATTGAATCTATATGTATCACTTTAGGTAGTATTATCATCTTTTTTTTTTCATTTATTTATGATAGTCATAAATCATAAGAGAGAGAGGCAGAGACATAGGCAGAGGGAGAAGCAGGCTCCATGCACCGGGAGCCTGACGTGGGATTCGATCCCGGGTCTCCAGGATCGCGCCCTGGGCCAAAGGCAGGCGCTAAACCGCTGCGCCACCCAGGGATCCCTATTATCATCTTAATATGAAGTCTTCTGATCCATGAACAAGGACATCTTTCCCTGTCTTTATGTCTTTAATTTCTTTCAGCATTGTTTTGTAGTTTTTGGTGTATGGATTTCTTCCCTCCTTGGTTAAATTTATTCCTAAATATTTTATTCTTTTTGATGCTGTTGTAAATGGAATTATTTCCTTAGTTTCTCTTTTGGATTGTTTATTGCTAGTGTATAGAATACAGTTGATTTTGTATTCTGCAACTTTGCTGAATTTATTAGCTCTAACAGTTTTTGGTGGATTCTTTAGGGTTTTATACCTATAAGATCATGTCATTTGAGATAGTTTTAATTTTTCCCCTTCAATTTGGATGTCTTGTATTTCTTCTCATTGCCTAATTTCTCTGGCTAGAACTTCAAGTACTTTGTTGAATAAAAGTGGTAAAAGTGGATATCTTTGTCTTGTTCATGATCTTAGGTGGAAAGCTCTCCCATTTCACCATTGAGTATGATGTTAATTTTGTGTTTTTCATATATGGCTGTATTAGTTTCCTATGTCAGCTATAACAAAGAACAACAAACTGGGTGGCCTAAGACAACAGAAATTTATTCTCTCACTGTTTTGAGGGCTCGAAGTCCAAAATCAAGGTGTTGGTAGGGCCTTTCTCTTTCTGGAGGCTCTGGAGAAGAACTTTCATTGTTTTTCTTAGTTTGTAGTGGTTGCTTGCAGTCCTTGGCATTCTTTGGTTTGGATACATCACTCCAATTTATGCCTTCATTATCAATGACATTCTCCCTCTGTGTCTGTTTTCTCTGTCTCTTTTTAAAAGATTTTATTTGTTTATTTGATAGAGGGAAAGAGAGAGCACAAGCGGGGAGTGGCAGGCAGAGAGAGAGAGAGAGGGAGAAGCAGGCTCTCTGATGAGCAGGGAGCCCGATGTGGGGCTCTATTCCAGGACCCTGGGATCATGACCTGAGCCTAAGGCAGATGCTTAACCAACTGAGCCACCTAGGCACCCCTATTTTCTCTTTTTATAAGGATACTAATCATTGAATTAGGACCTTTCCTAATCCAATATGACCTCATCTTAATTCACTAAAGACCCTGTTTCCTAATAAGGTCACATTCTAAGGTCTTGAGGATTAGGACTGATCAAATCTTATGTGGGGGGCACCTTGGTGGCTCAGTGGTTGAGTGTCTGCCTTTGGCTCAGGTTGTGATCCTAGTCCTGGGATCCAGTCCCACATCAGACTCCCCACGGAGAGCCTGCTTCTTCCTCTGCCTATATATGTCTGCCTCTGTGTGTGTGTGTCTCATGAATAAATAAAATCTTTTTTTTTTTTTTTTAAATAAATGTTTGGTAACTTCACTAGTGAGTCTATCAGGTCCTGGGCTCTTCTTTGTTGGGAATTTTTTGATTACTGTTTGAATCTCCTAATGGGGTTATAGGTCGGACTGTCTGTTTTTGTAGGCTCCACACCCAGCATAGAGCCCAATGCAGAGCTTAAGCTCACGAGCCTGAGATCAAGACCTGAGCTGAGATCAAGAGTCAGATGCTTAGGGATGCCTGGGTGGCCTAGTCAGTTAAGCATCTGACTCTTGGTTTTGGCTCAGGTCATGATCTCTGGGTTGTGGGACTGAGCCCCCGCATCAGGCTCCATGTCAGCAGAGAGTCTGCTTGGGATTCTCTCCACTCCCTCTACCTCTGCCCCTGCTCGTATGCCTTCTCCCTTTCTCTGTCTAAAATAAATAAAATCTTAAAAAAAATATATTGACAGCTATAAATTTCCCCAGAGCACTGCTTTTGCTACCTCTGTAAGTTCAGTATTTGTTTTAGTTCTTAATTATCTCAGGGTATTTTCTAATTTCTCTTCTCATTTCTTCTTTGGTCTATTGGTTGTTTAAGAATGTGTTGATTTCCATATATTTGTGGGTTTCCCCATATACCTGAGAAGAATGAGTATTCTTTGCATCTGAAGCAACTCTCTTGTAGACAGCATATGGGTGGATCATGGGTTGTTTTTCTTTTTTTCTTTTCTTTTTTTTTTTAAGTAGGCTCCACACCCAGCGTGGAGCCCAATGTGGGGCTTGAACTCATGACCCAAGATCAAGGCCTGAGCCAAGATCAAGAGTCAGACACTTAACCGACTGAGCTACCCAGGTACCTCGGGTTTTTAATTTTTAATCCATCTGCAGTCTCTGACTTTTAGTTGGGGAGTTTAATCCATTTACATTTAAAATAATTACTGATTATTGGTAAGGAAGAACTGACTCTGGCATTTATTATTTTTATTATTATTTTTCTTTGTGTCTTATGTGTCTTTTGTACTTCAGTTCTACCATTACTGGATTTTTTTTTTTTTTTTTTTAGTATTCTAATTTTTTGTAGTGTACCCTTTTATTGATTCCCCATTTCTTTCCTTTTCTGTACTTTTTTTTAGTTTTTCTTAGGAAATACCTTGGAGATTACAATTAACATCTCTTTTTTTTATTTTAATATTTTTTGTTTACTTATTCATGAGAGAGACAGAGAGAGGCAGAGGGAGAGAAGCAGGCTCCTCGAAGGGAGCCTGGTGCAGGATTGGGACTCGATCCCGAACGCAGGATCATGCCCTGAGCTGAAGGCAGATGTTGAACCACTGAGCCACCCAGGCATTCCTACAGTTAACATCTTAACTGCACAACAACCTTGTATCAATTATAAACTTTTTTTTTTTAAGATTTTATTTATTTGCGAGAGAGGGATAGCAACAGCATGAACTGGGGCCAGGGAGAGGGAGAAGCAGTGGGGAGCCAGATGTGGGGTTCAGTCCTAGCACCCCAGAATCATGACCTAAGCCAAGGGCAGATGCCCAACTGACTGAACCACCCAGGCCCCTCAAATATAAATTATTATTCACATTTGCAGTGGCATATAAATACTTTGCTCCTATACATCATTGTTCCTCCCTCTTTATACTGTTATTGTTACTGGGATTATAGGGGCCAGAAATGCTATAATGACCTATTTTCCTATGTGAGATGTTTAATTCCATTTTATTTTCAGGTTTTATTTTATTAATTATTCAGAATGATCTTAGTAACTTTTTCTTTCTGGGTGCCTGTGTATGTTTTTTTACACTGCAAATTTAACTTCTCTGTATTCCTTCAGTTCTTCCGGATGAATTATCTGTGATGGAGGCCAGTGTTTGGGGTAGAATGGGGAAAGAGTTACTGATGCTTCTTCAGATTGAATCAACATAATTTTTTAAAATTTAAGTTCAGTTTGCCAACATATGGTATAATACCCAGTACTTTTGCCATCAAGTGCCCTCCTTAGTGCTTGTCACCCAGTTACCCCATTCCCTCCCACACCTCCCCTCTGTAACCCTTTGTTTGTTTCCCAGAGTTAGGAGTCTCTCATGGTTTGTTTACCTTGCTATTCTTTCCCCACTCATTTTCCCTCCCTTCCCTTCTAATCCCTTTCACTATTTCTTATATTCCACATATGAGTGAAACCATATGATGATTGTCCTTCTCCGATTAGATTGAATCAACATAAATGGTCAACATTAGGGGATGTGAAATGGTCATACATATAATAGAATGTTATACAGCTATTAAAATAGGTTTTCAGAAATTATTTTAAAACTAATTTTTGGAAAGTATAAAAGCTATATAAATATGTTAAATTCAGTATAAGTTATTGCTGAATTCTATATGAATTATTGCATACAAAGTAAAAATTCCCATTCCCTGGAGGCAACTGCTGTTACTAAGTGCCTTTTAGGAATTCCTGGTGACTTGAGAAATGCTTATGATATAATTTCAGGCAAAGAAGACAGCACGTAGAAGTGTGTGAACACTGTGATTTCAGTTATGGGTATGCCCACTAATCTGAAGGGAACACTTTATCAAAATATGCTGGGATGAAAAAATATGCTGGGATGTTTGGGGTGATAGACTTAAGAGGATTTGAGGAAAATATGGTAAAACTAGAAAGGAAATAATAGAAATAATATGCACATTAATAACAGTAATATAAAAATGACCTTTTTAAAACAAAATGATATGAAATTATTCTATAACCATCAAAAAATGATGGTCTACTGATTTTGAGTTATTGATTTTTTTAAGATTTATTCTTTTTTTTTTTTTTTTAAGAGAGCATGTGAGCATGGGGGATAATGGGGGGAGGGGCAGAAGAAGAGGGAGAATCCCAAGCAGGTGTCCAGTGAGTGAAGCTGGACATCACCCTGAGATCATGACCTGAGCTGATATTCAGCTGATGGCACTACCCAAGGTGCCCCCTGATTTTGAGTAATTTCTAAGATACATTATGTAAAAAGGCAACATAGGGAAAAATGTGTGGTATACTGTCATCTATGGTTAAAATATACCACAACTAGACTAAGGTATTCAGTAAGTGGTTTTGGATGTATAATCCCCTCCCCCCTCCTTTTTCTTTTTTTTTAACCTGATTCTCTCTCTCTCTCAAATATAGCTGGAGTTGTCATTATCTCCATCTTATAGATGGGAACTTGAAGCCTAGAGAGTTCTTTTATAGGGTTGTAACCAGTTTTTAGCATAATCAGGATTAGAATATAAATCTCCTAAATTCCAGCATAGTTCATTTGCAATACATAGGCATGATTGCTGTGTTTAACTGTAGAAATAGGGAGAGAGAGAGAGATGAGACTCTATTCTACAAAAGGTTGAAATACTCTGACATTTGTCAGACACAATGTGCATTCACCAAAATGGAATACTTTAAAACCTTTTCTCTGCATCAGATAAAACAATGATGGATTACTGTATTCCTTTGTGTATATTTATTTAAAGGGCAACATATAACACTATGTTTAATCTTACAAAGAATATTGAATAAAAGATGCAAAAGAACATATACTATGAGTCTGTTCATAGAAGCTACAAAACCAGGTAAATTTAACGATTTGATTTTGGATGGGGATATAAAGTGGTAAAATCATAAAGAACAACAAGGAAATGATCATCATAAAGGACAGGGTAGCATTATCACCAATGTAGGGGAATGGAGTGGGAAGAGGCAGCGAGTTATGATAAACAAGGAATTTCTGGGGTTGCTGGTAGTAGAAGTTCATTTTATAATCATTTGTTAAGCTGTGCATTTATTGTATTCGCTTATTATATCTCACACTAAAAAATGGTAAACATTAAAAACACATGGCTATATGCAAAAACTATATGATTATTTCTGTAGATCAGAGGTAGAACAGAAAACCATAATAATCATTACAAATGGAACTTTCAGATCTAGAAATAAGCAGAGACAGCTGAGAATTTGACCTCCCTGGTAGTTTCTTCCTTCTTGGACTTCTTTGCTGATTTCTCCTCTTTGACATTGGTTCTCTTCTTTTTCCTGGTTACTTATTCACTCTCTGGTGATCTCAAATAGCCTCATGGCCTTACAGAACGTCTGTATGCCAGTAATTCCCAAACTCTGCTTCTTCTAACTTCTTTTAATTCTAGACTCATATATCCAACTACCTTTTTCAACAGTTCTACTTGGATGTTTCATAGGTTCATAGGTATCTCAGATTTAACATGTCAAGACTGAATTCATGAACAAAATTGAACTCAAGGCTGTTCTACCCCTTGCCTTCCCCATCTCAGTTGAGAGCAGTCATATGTCTTGCTTAGGTCAAAAGCCTTGAAGCCACTCAAGACTCTTTCTTTTTTATCTTCCGTCTTATCCATCAGGAATTCCTGTTTACATTTATAATATAGCCAGGATGCAGCCCCTTCTCCCCACATCCAGTGCTGATACCTTGATCGAAGCCCGCAATCATTTCTTACTTTGAGTTACCACAGAACCTTCCTAACAAATCTTCTTGCCCTTATCCATGCTCCCCTCCCTCTGATCAATTCTCAGTAGAGCAGCTAGGTGACACAGGTATCCCCTGTATTTCGCAAGTTCACGTTACACCACTTGGCTTTTATGAAAGACCTACATTATTAGTACTTTTTTCGATAACTGGAAGAAATCTGAAGACTTCTGCTTTTACAGAAAAGAGTGAAAAGTGACAATAGCGTTCAGAGTTTGTTTTGCAGTAAACTGTTAGAGGCAGTGCACACCCTGAGGGGGGGAGTGGTGCCACCTAGTTCCTTCCCTGGGAACTATACGCAGCATCTCAGCATCAAGCCACTGTTACTTTGAACTGTGTCTGTGAGCATCTGTGCTTTATCTGCATTTACTTTGTGTATCTCTTAGCAAGATGTGTCCTAAGGTATCAGGAAAAAAAAGGCCCAAGGGAAGTTATTTTTCGAGTCTGAGAACACTAAAGATTTTTCCCATGTAAATTAATGGTAATTGTTTCTTTGCTTTATGCCATTTTGGCATACGAAAGTTTTCATAGGAATCATATGCTTCGAGAATGCTGGGGAAACCTGTACTTGTAAAACATAGGTTGGATCACAGTACCTTTGTTGAAGACCTGTCTCTAGTTCCATGGTTTATACATAGGAAAAGTTAGAGTGCTTTTTATAGTGCCCAGGATGATCTATGCCACTCCTCTTCGACCTCATTTCTTTTCTCTTCCTCACTATACTCCAACCACACTAACCTCTTTGCTGTTCCTCAAATATACTATACTGCTTCCTATGTTTGAGTGTTAGCACTGGCTGCTTCTTTGCCTGAAACACTCCCCACCCATCCCATAATCACCTGGTCAATGCCCCTCACCTCCTTCAAGTCTTTGCTCAAATGATGTCATCTCAACAAGGCCTAGCTGGCAACTTGATTTAAAATTGCAACTCGCATTTCAGTCCTCCTTTCTAACTCTACTTTTCTTTTTTCCATAGTAATTCTTACAGATTCTTAATAATTCTAATAAACACGTAAATTACTTATTATGTCTTATTTATTGTCTCTATAACCCTCTAAACTGTAAGTTCTGGGAGTACAGAAATATTTTTCTAAGCTTGCTTACTTATGTATCCTAAATGCTTCAAGTAATGCCTGGCATATAGTTAGTGTTCACTTGTTGAATGAATTTATACAAGATAATGAACCAAAGCACTCCATCTTTGGCAGGGCCCTGGAGTCAGCTTCATGATCTGAACTAGAGTCTAGGGGAGGACTAACCCTCCTGTGAAAAAGGCTAGAAAAAGTGGCCACTGATGTCTGTCTGTAGCTTTGGCTTGTATAGAACTGTATTTCTGTATTCTTGTCATGGCTAGACAAACTGCTGCCCACATGCTCAGCGATACTGGGGACTTAACAGCAGTATATGAGTTCTGAGCTGCTGATGTGAGACTGGTTTTGGACTTGGAATCCTTGGATGGAGAGTTGGGTATGGGAGTAGATGGAGGCAGCCAAGAAAGCTCCTGGGTCAGAGCTAGGAGAGGGCTAAATCTGTCTGTGTGAGAATTGAGAGCAAGATGTGAGCTGGCTGAGCAGAGCAGAGCTGTGGAGGCTTAAAGCTTTGGGAGGTAGGGGGAGAAAGGGAGGAATGCAGTGATTAGCAGTATAGGGGGTGTGCTGAGACAGTAAGTGTTAAAGGGAGATTAAAGAATTTATCTCCTCTGTTTATAAGTATTAAGTGTTATAGACTTACTCTGTTTTTTTCTGTGAAATCTTAGATAACATTTGGATTGCTTTGACGTAAGCAAATTCTTCCCAGAGAATGGTAAGAGATGGCATATCCTGAGTCATAGTTGGCACGGGGTAAGAATAAACTGCATGTGGGGATATTTGACATCTGGATTACATGTAATTAGGAGGAAGTGATAGGACTTAGTGATGGATTGGGATAAGGGACAGGATTTGGCAGTAAGATCATTGGTAATCTTGCTTGGAAAGAGCAGTCTTTGTGGAATGGTAGGCACAGAAGCCAGAATGGAGTGAGCTGGAATGTGAATGAGAGATGAGGAAAGAAAGGCAGCCCATATGGACTATTTGTTCAAGAAACTTAATCAACTAGAAGAGAATTTAGGGTTACAGGATTATTTTTTCAAAGTGGTGTTACTAGAACTTGTCTATATGCTGATGAGAAGGAATCATAAGAGGGGTTGGAGAGGAGAAAGGAGAAGAAGGGGTGTAGATACAGGTAGATTTATAGTTTTGTGGTAGGTATAGTGGCATTGTTTATGGGGCAGCTACTGCTTTGGCAATGCTGTAAAATACTTTTCTTTGTGCTGCCCTACCTACCTATACATACACTAGTGTTAGTAAAGGCCAGTTTGGTGTCTTTAAGGATACAGGGCCAGGGCTTCATAGGTAATTTTTGACCTTGGAGAAGGGATCCAAGACCCTCCACTGTGATTTGAGAATTGTAGAATTTGTAGCTACATATTTAGATATGGACATTGGAATCAATAAGTTTGCACTACTGTTTGAGATAGGTATGATACAACCTCAACCATATGGAGCATTGTAAGGTTCTTGTCTCTTCCATGAAGTCTCTGTAAAGCAGTAGATAACTAACTCACCCTAACTTGATTGACTCTACCATGAGATGAAACAGAACGTTATTGGAGTTCAGAAATGTATTTCACTTGTGTGTTCTAAAACCTAGAGGGCAGGCTTCATGTTTTATTAATCTCTTTATCGCCAGATTATACTTTCTGTATAATGGATTCTCAGTAATAATTTGTTGAAATTAATCAGTGCTAGTTTTGAGAAATTATCCCATAAGCATCAAAACTTTTAAAATTGTAAACATTCAGGATAGCAGTTCTCTAGACCTTTATACATCTTCTTGACTTTCTAATATAAATTGAACAAAGTTTAACCCTCTGAAGATTTTGGGGAATCAAGGTTCAGATGCTAAAGTCTACGAATAACCTCAGAACTCATCAAAACGTATAGGACTACTTACCCTAATGCTGACTGGCGTAGCCTACTGGGTATTTGTTTTGTGAAGCTTTTGGTTTTTCTTTTTTTTTTTTAAAGATTTATTTTTATTTATTTATTTATTCAGAGAGAGAGAGAGAGAGAGAGAGGCAGAGACACAGGCAGAGGGAGAACCAGGCTCCATGCAGGAAGCCGGATGTGGGACTCGATCCCGGGTCTCCAGGATCACACCCCAGGCTGCAGGCGGCGCTAAATCGCTGTGCCACCAGGGCTGCCCATGGTTTTTCATTTTATTCTGTATTTAATTTTAGCTGCTACTCTTCCCCCTTTCATTTTCTGCTTCTTTTTTGTTTTCATTTTAAAGATCTTTTTTATTTTTAAGTAATCTACACCTAACATGTGGCTTGCCTTATAACCCTGAGATCAGACTCCATGCTCTACCAACTGAGCCAACCAGGCACCCCTCATTTCCTACTTCTAGTCAGATTAATATGTTGATGAATCTGTTTGGGAAATTATAGGTTTTGGAATTGATAGACTCTATAGGACTCCTCTGGGAATAAGGTTATGCACACTGGTGTGAGGACTCCTCCACTCTATCCATTCACTCCTTTAGCACCTTTTGAGGGTCAGCACTACAATAAGTGGAAAGGTATTACTTGATCCTTGTCTTTAAAGAGTTTTGGGTTCATCTCTTTTACCAACTCAAGCCTTTTTATGGTGATTCTCAGCTATATTGCAAGTAATAGTTCTTTTTTATTTTAAGGTTTGAATGATGTATTTTGCATGTAAGTAATAAGGGTAGGAGTTAAAGAGAAGTTATTTCGGCTGTCTTAATTCAGTCTTATATGGAATTGTAATGAGGATTATAAGATTTTAGGTTATGAGACCACAGTTACCAAAAAAAAAAAAAAAGATAATAAAATGTTTCTCTTTTTCTCTCTTATAGGAAATACAGATGAAGAGGACTGCAATTGAAGCCTTTAATGAAACAATTAAAATATTTGAAGAGCAATGTCACACACAAGAACAACATAGCAAAGAATATATCGAGCGATTTCGCAGAGAGGGGAATGAAAAGGAAATTGAACGGTAAATCTACCTAACCCTTCCAAGTGCATCAGTGAGACAAGACTTCTTTTCTTCCTCAATAATTTCTTTTGTGTTTGCTTTTGCCACCTTAAACTTCATATATGGAACTATTTGCTGTTCCCACTAATGGCACCAAACGAACCTTCTCTTTTCTGTGTTCCTTCTACATCCTTCTAAATTTTTAATGCCTGCCCATCCTTTAGGAATCAGCTTATGCATGACTTTTCTAAGAAAAATTTCCCTGATTCCCTAGACTGGTTTAGGAGCTTTTTGTCCCTACCCCCTCCAGTATCTGGTCCTGATTCCTGCTGTAACATTTACTGAACATCACATCCACTAAACTGCAAGCTTGTTAGTGGAATAAGAATGGAGGCTTATTTTCCCTGATAGCTCTAGCACCTGTTATGGTACCTGAGAGTGCACAGTGAGGCTCACGGGATTTTTGTTGAAATGAAAATCATCAGCAGCAGTCTGAAAATAAATTGGAGGCTGAACAAAACCAGGGGCAGAAAGACTAGCTTGACTGTTGAGGGCAGCTGCAGTGTTTGTGGTCATCCAGTTAAATGATGGTGAAGGCCTGAACCAGAGCAATGGCAGGAAAGGAGGAGGAATTAATGGAAATGCTGAGGACTTGATATCTGGCCAGATATGGTAGATGTGAAAGAAGTCAAAGACTATTCCTAGATTTCTGATATGAATGAATAAGGAAGGGTGTTATTCACCAAAATAGTAAGTACGTAAGGAAAGTTCAGGGTTAGAACCAATGAGTTTTGAGGTTCCTGTGAGAACCCAAATGGAGTTGTCTGACAGACAAACAAAGGTTATTTGGTTTTTGGAACTCAAGGTACAGAAGGGTTTGGATGCCTAAGTGTGTAGGTGATAGTAGATGCTAAGAAGATTCCACAGAGTGAGTGAAGCATGTGAAGTATTGGTCTGGCAACTAAAAGGATATTGGAAGTCTTTATCATAGCAAATTTAGTGGAATATTGGAAGACTGAGCCAGATAAGAGTGGGCTGAGGAATAAAAAAGTGGATAATAAATAAAAATGAATCATCTGCAAGAGAAAAGCAAAATTGTTTCTCATATTAGCACCAAAATGTCCGTAAACTTCTGTGTGCATAAGAATTGAGCTAAGTGCTATTGAGGCAGTTAGCTTAATGGTGAAAACCATGGGCTTGAATTCTGTATTGCTCATTTACTAGCTTATGTGACCTTGGATAAGTTACTTAACTCTCTTAACTCTCTGAGCCCGTTTCCTCCTCTAAACTGTAGATATCTTTTTGAAATGCTGTGAGAATCAAGTGATAGACATACACTTGCATATTTATGGTACAGAAAGGCACGTGTGTATGTATTTATGTATCTTGGCATATGATATCAATAAATAGCCATTATTATTATCAACAGTGAAAAGATAGAAAAGAACTTGCAGTTTAGTTGCAAAGGAAGGTAAAGTAGTTGAAGTTTTTTTTTTAAGATTTTATTTATTTATTCATGAGAGACACAGAGGGAGGCAGAGACATAGGCAGAGGGAGAAGTAGGTTCCCTGCAGAGAGCCCGATGTGGGGGCTTGATTCCAGGACCCCAGGATCACAACCTGAGCCAAAGGCACTCAACACTGAGCCACCCAGGCACCCCTAATGATGAAGTTTTAATAGTAATATAAAATCACATTGTTTTGAGGTACAAGTGATGAGAACAGTGATTGCCTTCAGAGCACAGCAAAACTTTGTGTGCTGGAAAACCTTATAGTCATTATCTGCTGAGTGCTTACCAAGATGTACCAGGCACTGTTTAGTCCTTTTACATGTATTACCACATTTAATTTACATAATAATTTAGTGAAGTAGGTACTGTTGTAGCTATCCACTTTAAACAAATGAGGAAATGAAGGCACAGAGAAGTTGAATAACTTGCCTATGGCCATGCAGTAAGTGGTAGGGCAGAGATTCAAACTTAAGCAGTCAGAAAGACTTCTGACTGCAAAGCTATTGCTCTTAACTGTTATATCGTGCTACCTTCTGAATATCATACATATAGCTTACTTGTTCAGTCATGGATTGATCCAGGGGCCAAACAAGGTCATCAGGATTTTTTCTCATACTTTGTCTTTTGCCTTAGTTTTTCTCTGTGTTGGCTTTATCCTCAGGCAGGTTTTCCCTATGAGGTGGCTGCTGGAAGTCCTAGAATCACATATTTATAAGCAGCCTCAGTGGGAAGAAGAGAGAATCTCTGTTTACAATAGTTCTGACAAACTAGAATTAACTCTCATTGGGTCAGTTTAGGTATTATTCTCATTCCTGAACCAGTCATTGTGGCTTGAGGGGAGCAATAGGATATAATGGAATACTCTTACTGGCCAGGCTGGGTTGTGTGAATATTCACCTGTGACTCTGAGATGGGGGCAGGGAGTCCTTATCTACAGGGAACATCAGGTGCCATTACCAAAAGAATGAGAATGGACACGAGCTGGGCAAAAACAACAGATATCTATCATGTTAAAGTATTAGGACCATGCCCACATTATAGAATGCTTCTGCATGGTTCCTGTTTAAGCCTTAATATGTCAATATTTTCACAGAATTATGATGAATTATGACAAATTGAAATCACGTCTGGGTGAGATTCATGATAGCAAAATGCGTCTAGAGCAGGATTTGAAGAAACAAGCTTTGGACAACCGGGAAATAGATAAAAAAATGAACAGTATCAAACCTGATCTGATCCAGCTGCGCAAGATCCGAGATCAGCACCTTGTGTGAGTAGTATGGGCCTGTATGGGAGGAAACACCAGCACCAGATTACTGTGGGCTCTAGACATGTTAGAGATAAAAGAAGAGATTTGTAATTGAGAACTGGCTAGTGAGCTTGTAAGAATTTAGGAAGGTAATCCTGGCAAAATAGTTGGTGGTACCAGAGTTTACCTAAAGTCAACATGTGGGGCAAACCAGAATGTAGCATTCTAGACTTTAGTCCATACAAATGGGAAATCTCAGAGGGTGCCTGTGGTATGAGCCATATGGTGTAGCTTAAAAAATACAGGTTAATGTTTGCCTAAATAAAAAAACCAGAATCTTTTTTTTTTTTTCCTTTTTTTTTTTTTTTTTCAGAATCTTTGATTACATAATAGAACCGCAGAAATAGAAATTACCCCTTATGGGCACAGACAAGAACACTAATAGTGGGGGCCTACACATAAGTATACAGGACAGTCTCTTAAAGGGTTTTTATGTTTAAGAAATGAAATTCTATATTTCAAGTAATAGAAATGTGCCAATAGCAGGCATGCAAGATAATTTGACCTGAGGAGTAAAACCCAACTCTTTAATATTATGGAAAACTATATGATTTAGGAAGATACAGGGATCTCACTCAAAGATAGGTTGAAAGGTATATTATGAACAAGATGTTAGATTTTTAGGACAAATGACTGCCTTATAGAAGGAGAGAATCCATTAAAAGGAAAAATGTTAGGTTTTGTTCTAGGTAATGAATAGACTGGTTTATGGGTGACTTTCATGTGTGTAACACAACTTGATTCAAACTCTTGGTAGAAGGGAGTAAAGATTTCTGACTGGATTTTCCATAGACTTCAGGGTTTCTTTGTATGAAAAGGGACAGGGGAGAAAATAAAAGCTTAGAGGGAACAGTAGAGTAAAATTTAAGGTGGTAAGTTTTGGGGGCAAACAATTAGAACTGTGCTATACTGAGTAGTTTTTTTATTAACTCTTCTCTAGAGATCATTTCAGTTTGCTATTGTGGGCAAAAAGAAAGTCAAGCAAGTACACATAGCATACAGAAGAGCTTTGGAAACAAGGCAAGGAGGTACTTTGTCTAAAATCAGGGTGTGTCTGCTCTTGAAAAGCTTATGTGATTCTGGTCACATAAGAAGCTGAAGAAAGGCCCAAGAAGAAGGCTTATGCCATGAACCAAAGGAATGAATGGAAGCGCTTGTTTGCTCTGGAAAGTGAGGAGATTATTAAAAAATACACCATCCCAAGAGGCATGAATAAGTGTGGCAAACTAGACCTTGAAAGTTCCTTTAATGAGTTATGTAAACTAAATTAAAGAGAATTTAGATAACATCGTGGGTGATAAATCATGATCTGACAGTAAAGACAACTAGGGTGTTTAGGGAGAGATTTCTTGAATATCCACTATATGTAGATATAGTAGATATATAGTAGATAATGTTCTCAGCATTGGGACTAGCCATGAACAACAGGACAGACTGAATTAATTTCTTTCTTTTCTTTCTTTCTTTCCTTCCTTTTCTTTCTTCCTTTCCCTTTTTCCTTTTTCCTTTTTCCTTTTTCCTTTTTCCTTTCCTTTCCTTTCCTTTCCTTTCCTTTCCTTTCCTTTCCTTTCCTTTCCTTTCCTTTCCTTTCCTTTCCTTCCTTTCTTGATTTTATTTATTTATTCATGGGAGGTACAGAGGCAGAGACACAGGCAGAGGGAAAAGCAGGCTCTTTGTGGGGAGCCCGATCCCCATCCTGGGATCATGACCTGAGCCAAAGGCAAACACTCAACCACTGAGCCACCCAGGTGCCCTGGACCCCTTTCTTTAAAGCAGCTAAATTTTAGTGGGGGAGACAAACATAAGTGAAAATATAAAATAAAGAATTTCAGGCATGTACTAGGAAGATGATAAAATAAGGTAAAATATAGAGAATGAGTGACAAAGGGACTACCTTAGTTGGAATAATTAGGGTAGCCCTCCCTGAGGAGATGATGTTTATGATGAGACCTAGATGATCAGGAGCCTGGTTGGAAGATGGTGATGAATGAAAGAGTTTTCATACTCAAGTGAGTCCATGTCAGTGGAACTAAATGTAATGGTATATTGTTTTACATCTAAAGTATTTTTTTTTAATTTTTATTTATTTTATGATAGTCACAGAGAGAGAGAGAGAGAGGCAGAGACACAGGCAGAGGGAGAAGCAGGCTCCATACACCGGGAGCCCAATGTGGGATTCGATCCTGGGTCTCCAGGATCGCGCCCTGGGCCAAAGGCAGGCGCCAAACCGCTGCGCCACCCAGAGATCCCTACATCTAAAGTATTGATATATTTTAAAATACTATGATTTGCCTAGTGATGAAGTAAATTTGTATTAATTACTCAGAGTACCATCCTGTATTTCTTGTGGCTGGCTTAGATGCAAGAATAGATCTTGAAATTGTTTTATAATGTTAATGTAGTGGGCCACACAGAATTGAGTCTTCTGGCTTAGTGGAGATTCCAAATGTGACACCATGGTCACAAAACTAATAATTTCAGAAACCGATGTCCCCGTGTGTTTGAGTGCAAGTGTATGTGTGCTTATGGTGTACAACCTCCTAGAAAAGGAACATGAAAAATGAGAGAAGTGCCTAATTTCAGGTAACTCCCCGTGTTTCTGCTTTTTTGCAGAAAGTTGGAGAAAAAGTTAAGGAAAAGCTAGCTTATGGAAATCCCTGGCCACTTTTAGTGGAAATGGGTTAAAATAAGAGGTTCCTGGACTCAAAATTTGGTTGGCTTGGACATGTCTACTTTGGGCAGAGTTTGCAGATACTGACACTGGTGTTCTCCCTCTGCAGATGGCTCAATCATAAAGGAGTGAGACAGAAGCGTCTAAATGCCTGGCTAGGAATCAAGAATGAGGATGCTGATGAGTAAGTTCTCTACCTTTCTAAAACCCCCTTTCAGAGGGTTTTATTCCCAGTATAAGACATAGGCCTTCTTTATACATGCTAAGTTGTCATCTGAGGACATTGAATCAAGAACTTTGCATCTCTTTTAAATTGAAGTGCTTGAAGAGTACCCTATAGGCAGTTGAGATCAGAGACCTGCTGAGCCATGTGAAACCTGGGTGTATAAGCATTGTTCACTCAGACATTCATGTGTCAGCTGATTGGAAGAAATGTGTGAATTTTGTGCTTTCTGTACCATAGTAAATAATGAAGTTCTTTAAAAATGTCCAAGTAATCGTAGTTTCACTTTGTCACTTCATAAAGATTTAGAAGAGTGTTTTATTCCTGATTTTGCTTTTAGATAGAAGTAACCTGATTGTTAGAATAATATTTTAACATTTAATTTTTAGGACCTATTTTATCAATGAGGAAGATGAAAACCTGCCCCATTATGATGAGAAAACCTGGTTTGTTGAGGATATCAATCGAGTACAAGCAGAGGACTTGCTTTATGGGAAACCTGATGGTGCATTTTTAATTCGTGAGAGTAGCAAGAAAGGATGTTATGCTTGCTCTGTGGTGTAAGTCTTCTTTGGGGATTTAACCTTTCGAAAATTTCTGCATTGATCAATAGAAACTCAACCCCTCATAAAATTTGGTTAAAATTATTTGAAGTACAGTAATGAGGACCCATGGCTTAGACCATTAATATTTGTACAAAGAAAACAGTTAGTTGCTGTAGGAGAAATGATATCTGAAGCTATTTGGGGGATTTTAATTTTGAATAGTAATCTGATTAGGCCCTGAAATGTTGCTTTTGGATTTTCAGGTATTTGTGAAAAGTAATGTGAGATCTTCAATTGTAAAGGTCACCTAAGGGGTGCCTGGCTGGCTCAGAGTGTGTGACCCTTGATCTCAGAGTCATCAGTTCAAGCTCACATTGGTCATGGATTCTACTTTAAATTAATTAAATAATTTAAAAATTTTTTTAAGAAAGATCACATAATTTTCTAGTAGTCTCCTACATGTCTAATTTGAGCTTCAGTGTTAGCTTAAGCAAAGCTTGATTAAAAACTTTTTTTACTTCAGAAGAAAAGCTGTCTAAATTTTGTACTTAAATAGTATTCCGTTGGGGTAGTGATAGAAAATTTTTTTTTTTTAAGATTTTACTTATTTATTCATGAGAAACACAGAGAGAAGTCAGAGACATAGAGGGAGAAGCAGACTCCTCACAGGGAGCCCATTGTGGGACTCGATCCCAGAACTCCGGGATCACACCCTGAGCCAAAGGCAGATGCTCAACTGCTGAGCCACCCAGGCATCCTAATGTTGGTTATTTTCCATAAGATGATCTTATGTCTTTGTTTGGAAAAGCGTATTTTTATTAGTTTCCATTTATTTATTTATAAAGGTTTATTTATTTGAGAGAGGGAGTACTCAGGTGTGAGTGGGGAAAGGGGCAGAGGAAGAGAGTCTTCAAGCAGACTCCCTGCTGAACATGGAGTCTTGGGGTCAGATCCCACCCCTCAACCCATGAGATCATGGCCTGAGCTGAAATCACAAATCCAACACTTAACTGAACCACCCAGGTGCCCCTATTAGTTTCCTTTTAATGGAAAGTAAAATTCTGGGGACAGCTAACCATGTCTGTCACATTTTGCCTAAGTGTTGTGCATACTCCTCCATTAACAAAGATCATACTTAGAGTGAAGGTATAGTATGATTGTTAAAAGAGCAAGCTTTGATACCAGATATATTGCATTCAAATCCTGACTTTACTTACCAGATGTGTGATCTAGGGTAAGTTACTTAACCTTTCTTTGTCCAGTTTCCTTATCTGAAAAATAAGAATAATGATATCTGCATGAGGGTTTTTATAAGTATGAAGTGTGATAATATATGTAATGTGCTTTGATCAATGTTGGTATATAATAAGTAATTGTTATCTACCAATATTGTTATGATAATGATGCTACTGATGAGCATGACAGAAAGCAAGCAAAAATAACGAAATGATTTTCCCTTCAAAGAGGGCAAAGTTGGCAGCCCAGTGGCTCAGCTGTTTAGCGCTGCCTTCAGCCCAGGGCCTGATCCTGGAGACCCGGGATCGAGTCCCATATCAGGCTCCCTGCATGGAGCCTGCTTCTCCCTCTGCCTGTGTCTCTGCCTCCCACCCCCCCGTCACTATCTATCTCTCTCTGTCTCTCATGAATAAATAAATAAAATCTTAAAAAAGAAGCAAAGAGGGCAAAGTGGTGAAGGTGGACAAGAGACACTCATATTAACAGAGTGCTCAGTGCTTTACATGACACTGTGGTCTTAGTGGTCTATTTCTGTCATGGAGTCAGAGTTTGAATCCAAGTTTACCTGGTTTCAAAGCCCACACTTTTCTATTGCACTATACTTTCTTCATTTTACAATTAAATGTCCAAGATAAATAGAATTATTGTGAAATAGGTATCATTAATAGGCTGTACACATTAATTCTGGTGGAGAAGGAGGGGGTAGGGAGGTTTTGTGGAAGAGATATCATTTGAACTGGATTTTGAAAGGATGAATAATGGGATGCCTATGGGCAGGATACGGGGGAGGACTTGAAAAGTGCATTGGATTACTGTTTTGCAAAGATACAATTATTTAAATATATTTTTTAAAGATGTATTTATTTGAGGGAGAGACTGGGAGAGAGTGAGCTGGCAAGCAAGGGGAGAGGCAGAGGGAGAGGAAAAACAGACCCCTTGCTGAGCATGGAGCCTGCCTTGGGACTTGATCCCAGGAACCTGAGATCATGACTGAGCTGAAACTGAATCAGATCCTTAATGGACTCAGCCACCCAGGTGCCCCTACAATTATTTTTTTTTTAATTTTTATTTATTTATGATAGTCACAGAGAGAGAGAGAGAGAGGCAGAGACACAGGCAGAGGGAGAAGCAGGCTCCATGCACCAGGAGCCCGACGTGGGATTCGATCCCGGGTCTCCAGGATGGCGCCCTGGGCCAAAGGCAGGCGCTAAACCGCTGCGCCACCCAGGGATCCCCGCCCCTACAATTATTTAAAACATTTCTTTTCTCTCTTACCTGGGCTGCTTAAATTATGTGAGTGGAAATGCCAGGAGAGGATGGTTCTTGCAGAGTATGAGATCTTTTACGAATAAAAAGAAAGAAAAAAAAAAGAATAAAAAGAAAGGAAATAAACCCAGTGCATTGGTACCCTCACTTTCCCCCAGGTCAATGGGGGTGGCAGCCTGTGGGTTAAGGCCTTGGCAGGTGGGAGGTGCTGCCCAGCAACTCAGCTAATTCCTGGGAGACCAAGGAGCAGCTTGAGTATCTTGAGGAAGTATATTCTTTTTCTCCTTCATTTAGCTACAGACTTCACCAGATTTAAGTCCACAGCAATGTGGATTTCCCTTGCTTATGAAAACCACCTGCAGTCGTATATCATGTTGGCATTCACACGGAGGATGGTTGGAAGCAAGAGAGTCTGGCATCACAAAGACTTCCACTTGTTTGCCAGCCATTCTGGCTTCAGAAAGCCTGCCTACAGTAATCTCCCAGTATACTTAGAACATTTGCTGAAGTAGGGATGTGAATATGTTCAGTTTTTTAGGAGATTCTTATAGTAAAATTAACATGATCATGTAGTAGGAAGTCATGCATGGAACTCATTTGTTTTTTTTGTTTTGTTTTTTTTATTAATATTTTTTTTATTTCTTTTTATTTTATTTATTTATGATAGGCACACAGTGAGAGACAGAGAGAGGCAGAGACATAGGCAGAGGGAGAAGCAGGCTCCATGCACCGGGAGCCCGACGTGGGATTCGATCCCGGGTCTCCAGGATCGCGCCCTGGCCAAAGGCAGGCACTAAACCACTGCGCCACCCAGGGATCCCCTCATTTGTTTTTCCATTTTAATTTCTGTTAATTAAATCATCAAAAAGTCTAAGAAGATTTTGCTAAACTCTATAACCTTCTTAGGCTAAAGACCTGCAGCCAGCAATGCCTGAATTCACTAGGTTAAGGATTCAGGTAGTGAGCACTTGTGATCCTTATTGGCATTTGGGATAAGAAATTTGATTAGGGCTAGAACTAGACAGATCAGAAAGGAAGCAGAAGACTTGAATGATATTATAAAACAACTAGACCTAAATAGACCTACCCAGAACACTCCCATCTAGCAAGAGCAGACTACATATTCTTCTCAAGTGCACATGAAACATTATCCAGGATAGACCATAGATTAGGTCACAGTCTCAATATATTTAAAAGTGTTGAAATCCCACAAAATACATTTTCTAACCACAGTGGAAAGAAACTAGAAATCAAAAACAGAAGGAAATTTGGGAAATCCTTAAATGTGGACAGTAAATAACACATTCCTAAATAACCAATAGATCAAAAAAAGAAAACAAGGGAAATTAGAAAATACTTTGAGATGAGTAAAAACAGAAACACAACTTATCAAAATGTATAGAATTTGGCTAAAGCAATGTTAAATGCTAAATTTATAACCATAAACATTTATGTTAAAAAAAGATCACATATCATTAAAGTAACCTTCCACCTTTAAGAAACTAAAAAAGGAAGAACAAACTAAATCCATGCAAAAAGAAGGGATAATAAAGATTAGAATGGAAGTAAATGAAATAGAGTAGAAAACAATTGAGAAAATCAGTGAAACCCTAAGTTGGGATGGAACAGAACTACAACCTCTATAGTTAAAATCCTCCCACCTCCATAGAGAAGACACAAATTACTAAAATCAGGATGAAAGAGGGGTCATTACTTATCGTCCTTATAGAAATAAAAAAAGATAACGAGAGAATGCTATAAACAATTATATACAAAAATTAAAACCTAGATGAAATGAACAAGTTCCTGGAAGCAAACCACCAAAACTGACTGAATTAAGAGGAAACAAAATTTGAATAGAACAAAAACAAGAAATTGGATTATTAATAATAAAAAATAAAGCTAACCATAAAGAAAAGACCAATTGTCTTCACTGGTGAATTCTACCAAATATTTAAAAAATAATTAACAGAAGTCCTGTACAAACTCTTCCAAAAAGAACACTTCCCCACTCATTTTATGAGGGTGATATTACCCAGACACCAAAACCAGACAAAGGTATCACAAGAAAACTATGGACCAATATCCCTTAAGAGCACAGACACAAAAATCCTCAACAGCACGGCCACTCCAGCACCATGACTAAGTAGAATTCATCCTAGGAAGACAAGGGTTGTTCAACATTAAAAAACAAAACAAAACAAAAAAAAACCAATGAACGTAATATACTACATTAATAGAATAAAGGACAAAATGACATGATTGTGTCAAATGCTTTTTGTGATTCTATTGAAATAATCTAGTACTCTTTCATGTTTTTTTTTAATTTTTAAAAAGATTTTATTTTTATTCATGAGAGACCTGAGCCAAAGGCAGATGCTCAACCACTGAGCCACCCAGGCGCCGCTCTTTCATGTTTTAAAAAAAGTCTCAACAAACTAGGAATAGGAGGGTACTTCCTCAACCTGATAAAGGGCAACCACAAAAAACTCAGAGCTCATATACTTAATGGTGAAAGACCGTGCTTTCCCCTGAGGTCAGGAAGAAGACAAAGATGTTCCCTCTCACCACTTCTAATCATCATTGTACAGAAGGTTCTAGTTAGAGTAATTGGGCAAAAAGAAAAAGCATCCAGTTTGTTAAGGAAGATGTAAACTATTAGAGCTAATAAATAAGTTTGGCAAGGTTGCAGGTTAAAAGATCAGGGTTCAAAAATCAGTTGTATTTCTAAATACCAGTAATAATCTGAAAATAAGATGAAGAAGGCATGCTGTTTATAATATCATCAAAAACACCTAGGATTAAAACAAAAAGAAGTGCAAAATCTCTATAGTGAAAACCTATAAAACATCGTTGAAAGAACTTAAAGGAAAGACATCCTGTGTTCGTGGATTAGAAGACTTAATATTTTTAAGATAGAAATAACTTCCCCAATTGATCTTCATGTTCAGTGTAATCCCTATCAAAAATCCCAGCTGGACTTTTGCAGAAATTGACAAAATGATCCCACAATTTGTATGAAAGTACAAGGGATCCAGTACAGCAAAATGAGCTTGAAAGAATAGAAAAAGTTCAAGTACACTTCCTGATTTCAAAATTTAAAAACAAAGGTATAGTAATCAAATTGTGAGGTGTTAACAAGGATAAACATGTAGATCAGTGAACGGAATTGAGAGTCAAGAAATAAACCCTTACATTTATGGTCAGTTGGTTTCAACAAGGACCATTTGGTGGGGAGGATATAGTCATTTTAACACATGAAGCTGGGACAACTGGAAAGCCACATGGAAAAGAATAAAGTTGGACCCTTATCTCACACCATATATAAAGATTAACTCAAAATGGATCATAGACCTAAGGGTAAGAGAACACATAGGCATAAGTCCTTATGATTTTGGATTAGGCAGTGGTTTCTCACAAACCAAGAGCACAAACAACAAAAGAAGAACTAGATAAATTGGATTTCACCATAATTAAAAATATTTTATATCAAAGAGCACTATCAAAGTGAAAACACAATCCACAGAATGGGAGAAAATATTTGCAAATCATGTGTCTGTTAAGCAACTAGTGTCTAAATCATAACCCTTAATAGTAAAAGAACAAATGCCTCAACTTAAAAATTGGACAGACATTTTAAAAAATGGCCAAGGATTTGGATAGACATTTTTTAAAAATTCACCTACAATTAACATAGTGTTATATTAGTTTCAAGTGAGCTACATAATTCAATTCTATACATTTCTCAAAGTTTATCGAGATAAGTGTGCTTTTAATCCCCTTTATCTATTTCACACATCCCCCTACCCACTGTCCCTCTAGTAACCACCAGTTCTCTATATTTAAGAGTCTGAGAGGTTTTTTAGGTCTTTTTTCCCCCTTTGTTCATTTGTTTTGTTTCTTAAATTCCACATATGAGTGGGGCGCCTGGGTGGCTCAGGGTTGACATCTACCTTTGGCTCAGGTCGTGATCCCAGGGTCCTGGGATCGAGTCCTGCATCAGGCTTACTGCAGGGAGTCTGCTTCTCCCCCTGCCTGTGTCTCTGCCTCTTCCTCTGTATCTCTAATGAATAAGCAAATAAAATCTTAAAAAAGAAAATTCCACATATGAGAAAAATCATATGGTATTTGTCTTTGACTGATTTCACTTAGCATCATACCTTCTGGTCCATCATGTTGCTGTAAGTGGTAAGATTTCATTCTTTTTTTTATGGCTGAGTAATATTCCTGTGTGTGCCTGTCTGTGTGTATCTCCCATGTCTTCTTTATTCATCTATCTCAGTGGACACTCTGGTTGATTCCATATCTTGGCAATTGTAAATAATGCTGCAGTAAACATAGGGGTGCATGTATCTTTTTGAATAGCGAAGGAAATCATCAACAGAACAAAAAGGTAACCTACTGGTTGGGAGAAGATGTTTGCAAATGATATATCCAATAAGGGGTTAATATCCAAAATATATAAAGTACTTTTATACCTCAATACACAAAAAAAAAACCCAAACAACCCACTTAAAAATGGGCAAGGGACCTGAATAGACACTTTTCCAAAGCAGACCTACAGATGGCCAATGGATACATAAAAAGATGTTCCATTACTTACCATCAGGGAAACATAAATCAAAATTACAATGAGATGTCACCTCACATTTGTCAGAATGGCTAAAATCAACACAAGAAACAACAGGTATTGGCGAGGATGTGGAGAAAAAAGCCCTTATGCACTGTGGTGGGAATGCAAACTGGTGCAGCCACTCTGGAAGACAGTATGGAAGTTCCTCAAAAAATGAAAGAATTGTCTTATGACTCAGTAATTGCACTACTGGGTATTTACCCAAAGAAAATAGACATTCCTTTAGAGAAGATCTTATAAATGGTCAATAAACATATGAAAAGATGCTCCATATCTTTAGTCTTCAGGGAAGTACAAATCAAAACCACAATGAGATACCACTAGGATGATTATAATAAAAAAAGATGGACAATAACAAGTGTTGACAAGGATGTAAAGAAATTGGAACCCTCATATGCTGCTGGCTAGAATATAAAATGGTGCAACTATTTTGGAAAACAGTTTGGCAGTTCCTCAAAAGATTCCATATGACTCAGCAGTTCCATCCTTAGCTCTCTATAGAGCCAAGAGAATTAAAAACATATGGCTATACAAAAACTTATACACAGATATTCAGAGCAGCATTATTCATAATAGTTGAAAAGTAGAAACAGCCCAAGTGTCCATCAGTTGATGAATGGGTAAACAAGATGTGGATATCCACACAGAACACCGTGCAGCTACAAGCTGAAGCATGGACACATCTACAGCGTGGATGAACTCTGAAAGTGTGCTAAGTTGAGACCAGTCAGGTAGAGAGAAGGTTGTATGATATCGGAGGTTTCCATTTGTGTGAAATGCCGGAATAGGCACATCCGTAGAGATGGAGTCATTAGTGTTGCCAGGGCCCGGGGGAGAGGAGTACCGAGTGACTGCTAATGAGTACATGGTTTCTTTTTAGGGTGATGAAAATATTCTGGAATTAGATAGCGATGACTGTTGCACAACCTTGTGAATATTCTAAAAATCACTGATTTGTATACTTAAAAAAAAAGTGTTCTCTTTCCAGTGCATTCTTGCCTCATGAAGATTCCGAGCTGAGTGATTAAATGCAGCCATCCATTTTAGTCCCACTGGGGCTTGGTGGGAGGCGAAGGATACCTCTGTGAGAAGTCTGTAAGGGGGTGAGGGGACACACATGGATGTAACATTTTACAGACAGAAGGCAAGGCACTTCTCCTCCTTTGCAGAAAAGTTGTTCAGACTTCTGGTCATTTGGGGTCTCTTTATCTGTTGTTACCTGCCTTAATTCCCTGTGGTGTTTGTGTTGTGTCTTCGCAGTGCCGATGGGGAAGTGAAGCACTGTGTGATCTACAGCACTGCTCGGGGCTATGGCTTTGCAGAGCCCTACAACCTGTACAGCTCCCTGAAGGAGCTGGTGCTCCATTACCAGCAGACGTCCCTCGTGCAGCACAACGACTCCCTCAACGTCAGGCTTGCCTACCCTGTCCACGCACAGATGCCCTCACTCTGCAGATAAAGAGGGAGTGGGAAGAGAGGTGGCTCTCTAGCATTTTTTTTTCTACAGTTTTTATTAGACTATGAGGGCATTCTTTCTACGTAGACTGCTTGTTTTGCACAAGAAGTGATTCTGTGAATGTGGAGAGGCCGAGCAGTAGCCGGCCAGGATGGGGGCACAAGAGGCCTTGAGGTTCTCTGAGACTCAGCTGTGCCGCTGCACTGACATAGGAAGCTGGAAGCAGATGTTGTTTTTTTGGAAAGTCTGTTTCATTGGGGTTTTTGTTTTGTTTAGCCAGGCACCCTCTACAGAACACATTAGGCTTGATGGGGGTGGGGGGTTATATCTGGAAATCTCTGAAAGAGTCCTCGTCCTCTCTTGGTCTTCGACTCTGAGAATGTGGCAGGGCATGGCTCCTGGGGAGTTCTGTTTTGATCTGACAGTCTCTCTCAACTTCCTCCCAAAACAAAGGCTGTTTTGGTTCTGTGGTAGAATGGCATTTGGTGAAAAACACAACCAAAGGAAAATGGGGAGACCTGGGATTTCATGTAGAGAATCTTAGTCAAGTACCTTCAACAGAAGGTACTTTATTAACTAACATAAGTTAGGGGTCAGCATCTCAGTAGCTCCTCCCTCTAAAGAAGCATTATGTTTAGAAACCAAATTGATCTCAGCAGAACAATGTTCGTTGCCAGACTAAGGTCTGACGGAAGAAGACAGCACTAGTATCTGAATGCACACTTCTGTACCAAAACTTGAAAGTGAAAGGAAAACTAGAATTGTTAGTTTTAGCAAACACTAAAATTGGTCAGTGTGACTCCTTCTGCCCTGCCCTTGTTTCTCAGAGATGAGGAATAGTGTTCTTTTTGTGGGCATGGTGAGCTTTGAATCATAAAATGAAGTTGGTGCTTGTGTGGTGTTTCCTTAGCCTAAAGAATGATCTGTTGTTGAAAACCTTTGTAACTTGTTTGTATGAGTAAAGAAAAGGTGCAATCCAGTGCTTTTAGATGGCTTGATATACCAAATAATGATATAGAACAACAGTCTTCTATGTGCTTCCCCAAATTTAAAGGCCCTACAGAAACTGTAAACGTGATTTCCCTTCATCTCCCTGTCCTTTGCAGGGTAGGGCTTAGGGGAGCCGTAGGTGGCTAAGGTTGTAGCAGGAAGGGAGCCAGACTGTTGTCAGGGACCTCAGTAATTCAGAGACTCGGAGGCTCTGGTGTCTAGGGTGAGGGTCATCCACGTTACCCATGTGCTTCAATGCAGTGGTTTCTGAAACTTTTGTAAGGAGAGAAAATAATGGCGTAGAGTTTAGACTGTTAGTAAAAGCCATCTGGAAGTTTTTCTCTTTGCCGTTTTTGTGAGCCTGCCATTAAGATGATGTGCACAGACTGTCCTCATGCTCCAGTGGCCCTGATTTTAGGCCAGGAATCTTCTGCTCCATGTGGTTTAAGCCTTCCAGCTGAGTGGAGTTGGAGGCAGGCTCTATTCCTACCTCCATTATGCCCCACCCCCACCAGTCAACACTCATTCGACAAATAGAGTTCAGCTGCCTCTGAGCCAGTGCTGGAACCATAAGAGGCTCAGAGTGAGTCAGCTGTTTGAGTCCAAAGCTGTGCAGTCAGGCATCCTGGCTGAACTAGAGAAGCAGCCGGTATCTGGGTCTTGGTACGTAAGGTTTACAGCTAGAAAAGCTCCAGTTTATGGAATGGAAGAAATAAATACTGCTTTCCCTGAGCACATATCTTGGTGACAGGGTCTAGAATGGACCATAACGTAACAATAGATTACAAATTTTGGAAAAACTGCCAGAATTACTAACAATGAGGATAGGAAGGAAAGGGCCTATCTTCGGCTTTTCTTTGGTAACAATGAGGATAGGAAGGAAAGGGCCTATCTTCGGCTTTTCTTTGGTTCCATTGCAGTTTCAGGATTAGGTGAGGCAGACAAATGAACCCCTCCCTCCAGTGTCATGTTCTGACCTAAGCCCTTAACTGAGAGCCAGCTGCACATCTCTTCTCCACATTGCCAGGTTGAAATCTTGCCAAACGTTTTATTGAGTAATGTTGGGCTAGTTGCTGCTGGATGGCCTTACACCTGGTGTTGAACATGCTTAAGCAGTTGGATGCTCAAGGTTGGGTGCAAGAAATCCCTTCTTTCTGGTACTAAAATTTAGTGTATTCTGACTCTTTTAAAATAAAATGGGAGTAAGGATACATGCCTGTGACCTTGAACCATGTGTCATTGCTCCTTTTCAGGCAGACATAAAGGGTGTGTGGGGAGAGTTAGCCCTGTCTAATATCTACACTCATAGACAAAAGCTGGCTTGTGGAGAAGGACTACTCTTTTTTAATCCTATATTCCTTCACTTTTTTTTTTTCCTGTTTTTCATTCTTGAATTTGTTGCTTTGTGGGAACTAAGGCCTAGGGATCATTTGAGAAGTTGGAAAATATCTTTTCTGACTAGTTGCCATATGATTTGCTTGATCCTGAGCCAGTGGAAATGGCATATAGGGACCAAACTGTTAACCACATGGAGGGGTAGCTCCTTTACTTCTGGGCCTTGGTGGCCTTTGTCGGAGTCTAGCTCTGTGTCCTGTCCCATGGTTTGGGCCCTGGGACTCTCTCTCAGCGTCCTAACTGCAGCCTCACTGAAGCAGAGAGTAAGAGGACAGACTGAGACCAGAGAGGCTCATTGCTTTTCTGGCTAGGGAAGCCAGCCACCAGCATGGAAGCAGCTTGAGGGTGGCTGAACACAGGTTCCAGGCCCATCTTTTCCAGGTGGAGACTTCATTACAGAACAATGCTCTCTGTCTCTTCCTGATCACAGATGCTAAATCTTGGCCATGACTCAGGACTGTGTAGGCTGTGTCCTTACCACCGATTTGGCCGAGGTTGAGGACTTCGTAACACCTCCCCTACTCCATCTCCAAGCCTTGATGGGACCTCCCACTTACTCTGGACCTCATGTGCTCTAAAGAAGCTTTGATAGCCAATGTGGTGTCTTCCATAGGTCTCCTCTTCTTGCTGCAAGGAGCCAGCCTCATGGGTCCTCTTGGCCAAGAATTGCATCTGGACAATTCCTGGTTTTCAAGGCGGTCTCTGTTGCCAGTTTAGACTCCAGAGTAGGCCTCTGTGAGGCTTCTGTGGCCTCAAAGCAGAGGGTGCAGATGGAGGCCCGGCTGAGCCCTCTGCTGTCAACTGCTCATCCTTGCTCTAGCTCTAGCTCTAGCCACTTGTGACAAACAACCTTGTTTCCTTACAAATTCCAGCATGACTTTGGTGCCCTGTTGTTACTTGTGAAAAATCTACTTTTCTGTTGTCTTTGATGTAGTAAAAAAAAAAAAAAAATGTAGTTTACGTAAAAATATCTGATTCACAAAGAAGCCAACTATATGTCTTGTGTTGGGACAGTTCATAATGTAGTTCCTAGACCACTTTTGCAAATTGTTCTTGTCACCAGATGTGTTCAGACATTGCTGTGCAGTTGTGGGGGAGGGTGGGGGGAAAGTGAGGGGAGATACTTTTTGGTCTTTTGTTTTTTTTATCTTCCCCAAGAGGGGACAGTCTGGCCAACTTGCTCCAGTAATGCAATAAAGACATTGCAATAAAGCACCTTTTTGTCCTGCTATAGGGGGTGGGGGCTGCGGGCTGTGGTGGGTGGCAAGAGGAGGATTGGGTGTTGAAAGCTCTGAAACTCCCAAACCTCCTCTCCCATGAGCACCAAAAGATTGGTCCTGGGGCTGAACTGGGGCCACCAGAGATGCTCCTCCCCTGAACAAGAGAAAGTTGACCCTAACAGGCATGATGCCAGTATCTCGTCCATCCAGCACAGGACATAGACTCAGAAACTAGTCCTGAGAAAGTTGAACCTGAGAGCTGTTTCCTCCTCACTCCATTCTGGAGTTTTAGAAAGTGCAGCTTACTGATTCTCATCACATCTTTCTGCCCAGAAATAAAAGTGTTTTCAGTCTATTCTGGGGGCTAAATGTTTGTTGCCCAAGGCCCTTGTCACCCTCCTGCCACAGCACTTTAAAGTTTCTATATGTTAGGAACATAATTACCAAAATGTGACCACCTCTTTGCACCAGACGTTGCAGTTCTCACGCAGTCTCTCAGGCCCCACCCAGGTGTGTGGTGAATTATAAATCAGATTGGGTGCAGGAAGAGTCCATTGCTCCAAATTATCTTGCCTATGTCCTTTCTCCTCTCTCCTAAGAACTAGAGGATTTCCCCAAATCCCAAAAGTTATTCCTTCTCTTTGCATAGGACACTCAAATTCCTCTCTCCAGCCCAGTCCTGTCTTCTGAATTCCATCTGTTGGCTGGGTATCTCCACTGGGGCCTGGAGTGTCCTACAGGCACCGCGTACTTGTCTATGGAGAAAACATGCTTGGCTATGAATTCCCTTTTCTACCACCAAATCTGCGAACCTGCCTGTATCCTCAGAACTCCTCTGCTTCTCACCTGTTTTTTTTTTTTTTCCACCTGTTGTTAAATTACAAATGGTAGCCCTCCCCTAACTGAAAGCCAACCTTTCTACAATACTGTATTTTTGTATCCTGTTTTCTCCCTCCTCAGGAATTTTCCATGATCAGTTATCAATTCTTTCGCTGTTGTTTTCTCTCCACCAGATTACCCATTGACATTTCAACGTGGTTGGGAGTGTCTCACTCCACTTGCCAACCCCTACTGAATCCTATATCTCTTTATCTCTTTGCCCCCCTTCAGAAGGGGGGGCAAACCTTTTTATAAAAACGGTCTAAATTTGTCTTTATTTCCTCTCCACCAGTTCAGTCCAGGTTCCACGAACCAGCTGAAGCTGTTCTCCTTGAGGTCTTCAGTAACCATCACCAGTGACCACTTGCCGTGAAAAACTGTCCTATGGACTCATGATGACTTAGCATCTGGTTTTCCTCTTAGATCTCTGACTGTTCCTTTGAGTTCTCATGGACGACTCTGGCTATCTTCTTCCTCATTGTCTTTTTCCCTGGCACTTTCATCCACATCCATGATTTAATCTATGATCTTTAGGCCAATTATGTCTGTTTTTGTTTCTCCTGCTCAATCCTCTATTGGGAGGTGGTACCTCACGGCATATTGAATCAGGGTCACCACCTGGCCCAGCTTCTCTTCCATTATTTCACATTTCAGTGGTGCACATATATGTCATTTGGTATGTAAGTCAGAAATGCATTCATCATCCTGGAGACTTTCCTCTGTTTCAGGTCTACATAAAACAACACCAACCCATATCCATTTTACTGTCAAAAACCTCACTTTTCCCCAACTTCATTGCTTTATTACTTTCTCTAACTTTAATACTGAAAAGGCCTCCCTTCTTCCATTCTTGTCCCCCTCCACTCCGTTCTTGAGATAACAACCAGTTACCTTTTCAAAATACAAATCTGAACCTGTGTAAAGTCATTAACTTTCAATTGCTCTTAGGATAATCTTAAAGCGTCTGGTTTCTCCTAGGTTTAGGATTTCATCTCCTAATTCAATTACTCTTTCCTGGCTCCTTCCCTTCAGCCAGGCCCAATGTCTTGGGTTTTTCCTCTGCACATATTCTCTGTACAATCACCGTCTATTCCTGTGGCCCTGCCATCTCTTTGCTAATGGCTGCCAAATCTGTGGCTTGTACACTTTCCGTCCTCAAGGTTGTCCTAGTCAGACCACTACATTGGGTCACTTCATCCTTTCTCTTTGGCCTGCTCATTCCACTGGAGCTTCCTTACACTGCAGCCAGCATCTTCCTAAAACATAAATATGATTATACCACTTCCCTCAGTTATCTTTCAGAAATTCTGCTCCCCTCAGGCTAATCTGGCAGTCTCTCAAAGGGAGCACCACTGGCACTCGGGCAGCTGCCTGTGCATTGCAGGATGCTTTGCAACCTGTGCCTACTCCCTCCCCCCCCACTTCCAACCCCGAGGGGGCAGGTTCCTTTTCAAACTGTTGATGTGCCTGCCCCACCTCCTCCACCTCTGCTGGGTAGCCAGATCCTGATCTACACGGGAGGCTCCCGCAGGCAACCAGTTGCCTGTGGGCCCAGCATCCGGTACAGGCTGGCTGAGGGTCTGCTGTCCGTGAGGGACTGAAGGAAGGAGGGAGTTCAGGAAGGGACTGAAGGGCCAGACAACTTGTGGTCTCAGGCACCATGGGCAGGGCACGCCCCCTGGCGGCCACAGCCTTCTCCGTGCAAGGTTACGGAAGCGGTGGGGTGCATGAGGCACCCAGCCAGTGGCCTGAGACATCCCCCACCCCTGCCCCTACCCCAGGCCTCTCCTTCAAACCTAAGCATTGGATTATGGGAGTTAGTGCAAGACCAGTTTGAAAAGGCCTGCGTCAGAGGTACTGCACCATAGCCCTACTCCTGGCTGGGCGATGCCAGCCCCGGACTCCTCCAGCACAATGACCCCGTAGACGTCCTCCCCACTCCGCCATCCACTCACCCACCTGCTGCGTGCAGTCCTACTCGCTGGGGGCTGCCCACCTCCAGGGGTAAGGAGGCCTGACAAAGGCCCAGGGAGGGCTCACTGGCTACAAACATGGTCAGGTCTGTAGTTTCATCTTAAGTGGGCCTTTTAACAAGTAACTAACGTCCCCAACCATTCAAAACTCTTCCCTCTCTTGGATTGTAGGAGTGGACTCTATTCTAGCTGCTGCTTCTAAGTCTTTCATTGCCTTAAATGCTAGTGCTCCTCCGTGTACCACTATTGATACACACTGATGGTTCTCAAATTTCTATCTTCAGTCTAGATCCCCACTGAGTTCCTGGCCCATGCATCCAGTTATCTTCTGGGTGTCCATCAAGTACCTCAAATATATCCAAGTTTAACTCCCCTCCTCCCTCCACCTTTTTTCCCTCATTTTCTGGCTATGAACCACTTCAAGTTAGAAGATCAAGGTGGCTTCTGGAGTCAAGGAGAAACCTAGGTTCTAATCCTAGTTCTGCCCAAGCTATGTCACGATCTGAAAACCTGAGGTCCCCCTTCTGTTAGGCGGAGATATTAGTTGCTACGTGGTCTTCTGTGGTTCCCCATCACCTATAGAAAGTCTAAACTCAAAAAAAAAAAAAAAAAAAAAAAAGAAAGTCTAAACTTCTGGAAGTATTAAATATGGCTTTTGCCTAACTCACTTGACCCATTTCCACTTTGGCTTCAGTTCCTTGACTATACCAGGTATATGGTAAGTGCTGAACTCTTTGCCTGGGTACTCCTACTCTTCTAACCCAGCAACTACCACCTATCATCTGTTCTTCAGGTTTGAGCTCAGATGTCATGGTCTCTGGGAAGCCAAGTAGGGTAGGGCTCGGCAACCCTCCCGACAGGGAGTGCAAAGTGTGTGATTCACCACTGTATTCCCAGCAGCAACACAACCTTGAGGTACATTTGTGTTGACTGAAAGAAAGAAGCAAAAGACAAAGATGGTTTCCAAGAGCATGTATTACACAGGTCTGAGTGCAAGAAATGGCAAACAACTGCTATGTTTGCTTTAAAAGCTCATCAGGTACCAATGTCAAGTCCTGATGCTTTTGAGGGCCCCCTGGGTCTCGGCCCCTCCGGAGCGGGTTGGGCCCAGACTCCTGGGTGACGGGGCAGCTTCGGCATGGAACGTCCTGCCTCCTGTCACCTGAAGCATCAGGTACTTTGGTGATGCCCAGGGCTGGCTCCTCTTTCTCTCTCTCTGCACACTTGGGCTCCCATAGCCAGCTTTGGTGGGGAAACTCGCGAGGGGGACAGACCAGCCCAGGGGCACCAGGTGGCCATGACTTCCCCTCCTGTCTGGAAGACAGGCTCTCAGGGTGGGCTGCAGTTATGGTCTCCACATCCTGGGAGCTGGCCATCCCACCTCCCACTGTTGCCTTTCTGCTTGGGGATGCCCTGTCTGGATTCTCAATAAAAGATTTCCAAGACCATGGGCCTGGCTCTCCAGTGGTGGAGGAGGCAGCAGGGCGACTGGTGGGGAGAAGTCCTGAAGAGCTGGGACAAAGTGCTGTTAGTGCCTGGGTGTGGAAGTGCTGGGCCTTCCAGCAGCCTTCAGGAGGGGTGGGGTCTGCGGGTCCAGCCTCCCCGAGCCCGGAGGCCGCCGATGAGCACCTGGCAGCCTCCTCAGAGGCCTGTGGGGCCCCAAGTCTCCTCTGGGGGACACTAGGGACTTCCATTCCGGGAGGCTTCAGGGTGACCTCTGTCAATAGGCCTGGGACCATCGGGCCCTGGCTCTTGGGGTCCCTGGCCAAGAAGGCATCCTCTTCCTCACCCGCTCCTCTGAGGGGTGGGACCTGGCCCGCTGCAGGTGCTGGTGCTAAGCTCAGCTCCTGTGCACCTTGGCTGTTCTCGGGCCCCTCCTCGGCGTCATCCTCTGAGGAGTCCACCTCACGGATGGCTTCCTGCTTCTGCAGCGACTCTCGCCGTTCGGCTCGGTCCTGTCGGAGGGTGCCTAGGGCCCACGATGGAGAAGGCTGCAGCACCCCCTTTCCTGGCAGTGGCCCCTTCCCAGACAGCACACTTCTGGTCCCGACTGCCTCCAGAGGGCCGACTTCCCTGGGCGGCAGTTCCTTCTTTAGCTCGGGGTGGGGCAGGTCAAGGCTCTGCTTCCGAGAAGTGGCTAGCTTCTTCTCAGAAGCAGCAAGTGCAGCCGCCAGTTTCTCAGCTGACTGTACTCTCTTGAGTAGTGGTGAGCGGGGCGGCTCCGCACTCTTGGGCCGTGAGAGCTGCCTGCCCAGGGGCGGCGACAAGTGAAGCTTGGCGGGAAAGGCCTGGGCTCCGTGGCCAGATAGGGGTGATGGGGAGCGCTGGGGTGAAGCTGCTGGCGGTGGGGAAGGGGTGTGGGCCAGTGGGGACAATGGGATGCTGCCGGCCGACTTGCGCCGTGGAGAGCGGTACTGGCGCTGGAGCTTGGGTGCCAGGCCGTGCAGGGAGCTGGGCCGTGTGTGCCCAGAGCCGGCTGGAGAACTGGGCACGCTGGAGCTGGGGGAGCTGCTCTGTGACGAATTCCCTCCCACTTCGCACATGGACAGACACACAGACAAAGGCAGAGCAATGTTAGCAGACAGACACGACTGCGGGCGAGACAGGCCTAGCCCTGGGATGTCCCAGGATCAAGGTGACCCCACCAGTGATCCAGAGTCCAAGTTACAGAAAGTCCTTCTCCAGCCCTGTCCCCTCCTCCCTGAGACTGCGGGGGTCTTTCGGGGGTGGGGTGAGTTTCAGAGTGGGACCACGGAGAAGCACAGAGGGGCTGCCTCTGCCATCTGCGGGGAGTACTTCATACCTGAATGCACAGCATCGGGGGTCACTCGGTAGCCCTGAGTGGGAGACCGGGGGGAGAGGCTGTGGCTGTGTGTGGGAGAGCCGGGCCCGCTCTCCCCTGATGATAAGGATCGGTTAAGGGAGGAAAGGCTGCGGCTGGTGTGCAGCAGGGATGCCTGCTTGGTGATCTTCCGGAACAGGGAGCTCCTTTTTCTGCTGCAGAAACAAGGGTGTCACAGGGCACAGCATATACCGACCGGGTCCAGACACCAGGGACCCCAGGACACACTAGCCCCCTCGTGGCTCAGTCTGGCTCACCTTTCTTGCCCATCTTTGCCCCGGCTTCGCTTACTCCTCCGGGCCATCTTGGCCTTGTAGCTGCCCTTCCGAGCTGGCCCCACTTTAATGGACGTGTTCTCCAAGGGCGTGGTTGAAATGGACACTTTGTTTCCACTCTGGGGAACAGAGCAGGAACCCAAGCTAAGGCAGGGAAGGTCCTCTTGCTCCCACCCTTACCCTTGGCGTGGCTACACCACGCCCGAGCTCTTGCCCTTGCACCCACAAGTCTGAACTGCAGGCCTGCCTTCCCTCCCCACAGATTAGGAAATGGCTCCAACTTGAGCCTGGGCGGTTTGGGGTTGAGACAGTAGAGAAGAGGTTCATCTGTCTTGTTCTTCGGTCCTATCCATGTCTCAGAAGGATCCCTGGGCCTTGGTCAGTGAGGATGTTGCTTTCCCGTGAAAACCCACTGCTATGGGTACGCATCTCTCCCAGTCCCCTATGGCCAGTCACGGACTCACCAGGCTGGGGACATCTAGGGACCCCAGAGGCACAGCCGGCACTAACCTTCAGAATCAGCTCCACCACCTCTGTGTGCACCAGCCCGTGCACAGGCTCCCCATTGACGTGAGTGATGAGGTCACCCTGACGAAGCCCCGCCTCACTGGCTGGACCGCCATCCTCCACGTGCTGCCCCAGGGGGAGAACAGTCCTCAGCCTGGGGCCTGAGCGTGAAGTATGGGGCCTGCTGCCGCGGTGACCCACCTCCCTTGGACCCCTGAGGATAGTGTGGGCAGAGACAGAAGCAGGGACAGGCAGGCACTGGCAAGGGGAAGGCAAAGGAGTGATGAAATCGGGAGACAACAGGTCTCCATGGCCAGACATACCCACACCATGTGGTGCACAGTGTAGACATCCGAGTCACCCATGTAGACACGGATGGCTCGCAGGGTAAAGCCATACTTCTTGCCAGCTCGGTGGATGATGATGGGGGGCCTCGAGCTGCTGAGGGCTGGCAAGAAGTCCCTGCTTGGAGAAGAGTCCCTGGATGATGGGTTGGATGACTGGGAATGTGGGGACATGGGGCTGGCCAGTGGGGAGCAGGTGTGTTCTGGAGAAGGAAAGACAGGACTGAGCAGGCCAGAGGACCCGAGCCTGGCTGTACTCCCAGCCCCACCCAGGCCACTGACCCCAGGCCACTGTCGTCACAGGCAGAGCCCAAGCCCAGGGATGCGCTCCCTGCAGACTTGGAGCAGCAGAGCTCCTCACATGCGCAGACCCTCCCCAGGAGGCGATGGCAGCTAGCAGAGTGCGTACTTGCATCCATCAGGGGCCACAGATGTTCTTCGTCCATGTTCAGACATCGCCATGACCCCATGAGCTACCACTACTGTTTGGATGAGGAACTCAAAGCTCAGAGGTCAAGCAATTTTGTCAAAGAGCCACTTGGTGACGGAACCAGGATCCGAATGTAAGCTGCCTCAGAACTTGTGCTCCTTACCCAGCGCCATCCTGTGGCACATGCACACGCCACCCAACATCAAGGCACAAGGCACAGCTTTACAGACCTCTGGCCTCACAACCAGGAGGCTCAGTGACACAGTCTCCCGGATACCTGCTCCTCAATACACAATGCCCAGACTCCTGCCGCAGGCCCACAGAGATTCCAAGGCCCCTCCTGCGAGCTTTAGCTGAGTTCCCTGGGGGCCCTACCTGCAGGGATGAGGAGGGACAGGGTTGTGGCTGAGGCAGACTTGATCACTTTGTTGATGGGGCGAGTGGTGCGCTTTTCCACAGAGTCCCCGGAGAGCAGCCGGTGGCGGGCCCTGCGTACCGCCAGGTCACTGATGGCCTTGGCCGCCGCTCCCTCGGTCGGCTGTGGGGTCCCACGGCTTCCTCGGGTCTCCACAGCTGTGGGCCCAAGGGAGCAATGAACCATGCTATGCAGCCGAGCCTCCCCCACCCTGCCTGCCTGCCGTATCCTCTGTTCCAGGCCCTCGGGCCACCTGCGGGGCCACACCTGGGCTGGAACCGGAGCTCTGGCCAATGGGCTCCTCGTCTAGCTTCAGCCGCCGCTCCACTGTCCGTTCGGGGACGGGCCCAGATACCCCTTCTCCAGAAGGGGGTGTCAGAAGCCATGTACCCTCCTGCTGCTGTCTCCTGGGGGTGCTGCTGGCCTCATCGGGGCCCTCAGGGAAGCGAGGGGCATCCAGGAGGCCTGAGCAGCGGCGTCGCACCGTCAGTGGAGGGCTTGAGTCACTCTCCGTGTGAGAGGACTCGGACACTGACAGCCGCTTCCGCAATCTGAGAGACACGAGGCCCAGGGTGAGACACAGGCAGTTTCCCTCCTCCAGCCTAGGCTCCCATAGGGGCTCACAAGGGTTATAAGTCACAGAACCTTTTTCCTCAGACATTCCTCTGGAAGTCATGCTGTGACGCCCCCTCACTGTCACCAGTACTCTGCCCGCATCCAAATCCCACCCCCGATCTATAACAACGAGGGTGAGCTCTGGGTGCTCACATCTCAGGGGAGCCAATCACCCAGCTCCGGTCTCGGCCCTTCAGCCCTGCCAGGCCATCAGAGCGGTCGTCCTTCTCCTCGCTCAGGCTGCGCTTGGTGGGGGCTGGTGCCCGGCGCTCCTCGAGCAGTGAGAGCCGCTCCATGCTACTATACACCTGTGGGCACAGGGTCTGCGCTGGGGACAGGCCCCGATGGCCACACCTCCCTTCTGACACCCAGGAACTGGAACCAGTTCTCCCCTTCCCTCTTCCATACCAGGTGACCCTTCAGGGCCTGTCAGGCCGGAAGGGCGTCTGGGTATCTCATTTGCAGGTCCGGCCCCATCCCCTGCTCCTCCCAGCAGCCCCAGCCTGCGCCTGCTCTGTCGCACCTTACTGAACCTCGGAGAGCACGAGGAGAACTGGCGGATCTCCAGGCAGCCATCCTCACTCGCTTCGTCCTCGTCCTCGGAGTCCACGTGCTGGTAGCGCTCTGAGCGGGCTGGGTCAGACACGCAGGACAGGTCCCCTCAGAGCCCCTGGGGTGCCTCCTTAGGACCCTTATCAGACCTTGCTCCTGATGCCAAGTTCAGGGGCACAGGTGTTTCTGGGCAGACAGGTAGGATACCCACTCCTCCCTGTCCCACCAGTGGCCTTACTGTCAAAGTAGCTGGTGTCATCTTCTGATTCCAGTTGAGGAATAAATTCAGCCTTCTGGCGAAGAAGTCCTGTCCAGTCCAGACCAGTAAAGAATGAGTGCTGCTTCACCTCAGTGGCACTGCCTGTAGACAGGAAGGGTGTGGGCAAGGGCTCGGGGTGAGCCGCGTGGAGTCCAGGCCAGCAAGTCCAGTGAGAGCCGAGACCTCAAGAGGCCAGTCCTGAGGCCTCAGCTCCAGCACCTTCTTGTGCCCACAGGAGCAAGGCGGTCTCAGGATCAGACACGCTGTCCACACCTGAAGCCCCAGCTTCCCGGATACATGAACTCAATCTCCCTCTTCCCTCTTCCAAGTTATGAGAAAGGTCAGTGGGGCCTGTCCTACCTGTCCCCAGTCTCTCCAGAGGGTTCTGGTGGAGCAGTTTAGATGTGAGGTCCTGGGCATCTGGTGGCAGTGCATCATCCCCCTCAGGCCACACAATCTCATCTGAAGAGTTGGGGGTAAGAGGGAAGGAGTGGGTTAGAGGAGGGCCTCTGAGGCTGCAGGTGGAGTGGGGAGATAAAGAGGAGGGTCCCAGGATAAGATATGGGGAGAAAGGCCTAGAGGGCCCTAGAGCCCCTGAAAGCCTTGCCTGGGACCAACTCCTTAAGTTCTATAGAGTCCTGACCTCCTACACACCCTCCCCCATGGGCAGCCCTGGGATCCAGGCCTTCCCCTGTCCTGAAGCTCTAGCTTAGCCTGGCTTTACGCTTTAGACACTAGTACCCTCACACAACCACAAACGTATACTCATAGGCCACACACACACACACACACACCACAGGCACACTCATGTCCATATGGGAGAGACATGAACACAAACAGAACAAGCCCCAGGTGACAGAGTACACTTGTACATACACATGCACACATCTAAGGGGCAAGCATACACAATTCAGAATAAGAACTCATAAGCCTCAGAGGTGCATGTATAAATCATATTTGTGGATCCAGACTCTGTCTCCCCAGTGTGCCAGGGTGATGATACCTACCACTGATCACTTGCCCAAAGAGCTCTTCCGGAGTATCTCCAAAGAAAGGGACGCAACCCACCAGGAACTCATACAGGATTATGCCCATGGCCCACCAGTCCACTGGCTTCCCATAGCCCTGACGCAGGATCACCTCAGGTGCAATGTACTCCGGGGTCCCGCATACCTGGGCAAAGAGAAGCCAGGCTGGCTCAGCATACTGAGGCAGCACACTGGCGTGACAGCCGAAGGGGTGGGGATATTCCCACCTCTGGAGAAGAAAAGTCTCTGAATGAAGACTCAGCTTACTTTGGTTAAAGAACAAGATCAATAGGAACCCATGGTATCAGAGTTGGAACTGTTGGTTGGGGGGAGTTTATGTACTTTCTAATGAACCAAAACATGTAATTCTATCCTGGAACAACCACTCCCTGAGCCCTCAACATCTCTTTGTGGCATAAAGTTCCCACACCTGGCCTCTGCCTTCCAGTCTCTCAAAGGACAGATCCTACAGTCACATGACTATGACAGGGACTTGCAAACAGTCACCAACTGAACTGTCAAATCAGGGAACATCCAGAGGCTACTCTCAGGAAGCTTGGCCACAACCCAGTGGAAACTTGGAGCTGTGTTCTAAGAACAACAGGCTTCAGAAGAGCCTTGCCCCTGCCTGAGGCCAGGAGGTTCAGGACTAATCTCTTGTTAGTCTCTGAGAGTAACAATGGTTATATGACCTATTTTCCCCAAACCCTGAGGAAGGAGATGATTTTGGATTTATATCCATATGATTCTTGTGGCCCACCCCATTTACCAAACGTCCTACCTATCTCAGTGCCTCCTTGGAACCAAAAGGTGGAAAAGATAGGAATTCCCATCTTAACATCTAGCTACAGGGTAATAAGCATGTGGCTCCTCACCCTTATTCTCAAGTCTGAAACTCAACCCCCAAGGTCTCAACCATCCTTCCTCACCTGCTTGTCCAGGAACTCCCGGGCATCCTTTTCAATGTGGCCCTCGTACAAGTTTGTGGTCAGGCTCATGAGGCCAATTTTAGAAAGGCCAAAGTCAGTAAGCTTGATGTGCCCCATGGATGTAATCAGGAGGCTGGGAAATCAGACACACAAGTATGGGGTTATTTCCTGGAGTACTGATTTTAGCATATGTCAAATTGTGCCACTCAGCCTTCTACAGGCTCCCGTAGGGCATAACAGGGTAGCTTCAGAAGGGAGACAGGCAGCTATGAAAGAAAAAATATCTCTGGCTTCGTGAGGACTACATTCTGCATGAACAGCCAGCCTGCCTTTTGCCCATTCCCCCAACTCATCAATGTTTACTACCCTCAGCTGTATTCTGGACTGGGAACAGGGACCAGCCAGCTGGGGACACTTTGTCCACAGAGCAATCAGGCTCATTCCAAGGCTGCAGCCACACGTAGGCCCCTCTCCTCCCTGGGTGTCTACAGTACCCAGCTCAGGGTGAGGGGAGAGGGGCCCATAATCTTGTTCTATATCCACAGGTGGTTTTCTAGAAGGGTTGGCTGGGAGAAACTGAGAGAGGATCTCATAGAAAATGGTCTCTTTCTTCTCCTGTCACATATTCACCCCGAGTCATTTCATTTCATGACAAGGGCTTCACCCGACTGCCCCTTTATTCTAGGATTCCCAAACAGCATCTGACTTCTTTTATGAGCTCTGTGCCCACTAACGGCCCAGATGTCTTACAAGCACCGTGAACTCAACCCTTCCAAACAGAGTCATACCTAACTGGTCCTCTCCACAGAAAATGACCTTTATCTCTGAGCTCTGTGAAAAGTACTTTATTGATTATTTATAAAGATATTCTGGCTCCTGAAACGTCTTAAAACAGAGTAACTAACACAACAAAATAGGAACTATTATCCCATTTTAAAGGCAAGGAACAGGAGGCTCTCAGGTTTGATTAATGGATCCAAGCTCAAGGAATTAACAAGTGGTCATCTGAACTCCGGTCTGTCTAGTGTCAAAGCCATTTTCCACAACAGAGGCTTATCCCCATGCACTAGTCCTGACGGGGAATCTGGAAGATATCCCCCACTCCTGCTCCCTTCTCTCCTACCTCACCCCTACCTGTTGGTTTCCTTTCTACTTCCTAACAATATCCCCTCTCTTCCGCATCCTGCAGGCACGGTTGGTTTGGGCTTGGTCTACTGCAACAGCCTCACCATTTTCCTGCTGGCAGAGTGCTGTTTCTAAACTTAAACCACAATCTGAGTGTGCCATTCTATCACATACCTTTGGCTAACAGGCCCTCTGAAGACTTGCTAGGACCCTTTAAAATAAAACCCACTTTAAAAAATAAATAAATAAAAATAAAACTTACTTTACAAAATGACTCTTGATAACCCAATCCCTGCCTCTCTCTCTAGCCTTACCTCTTACTACTCTGACCAATTAACAATCTCAGTCTCCGCATACTGTACTGTAGTTCCTGGATCACATTCTCGGATACTTGTGCACCTTTTGCAAATCCTGCTTCCTGGCTTTAGAAAGCTCCTCTCATCTTTTCCCATCTGACCAATGCCCTCTGAGAAGTAGCCTATATGCAGATATTTCTGTTTCCCATACTAAAGTTCTATAGGTCAGGGATTATTTTACAACCCAGATTATACGGACGCCTGGGTGGTTCAGTGGTTGAGCATCTGCCTCTGGCTCAGGGTGTGATCCCAGGATCTGGGATCGAGTTCCACATCGGGTTCCCTGAGGGGAGCCTGCTTCTCCCTCTGCCTGTGTCTCCGCCTTCTCTCTGTGTCTCTCATGAATAAATAAATCTTTTTTTTTAAAAAGACAAACAACCCAGATTATAGCACTTGGCCCAGAGAGGTCAGTAAATGTCAGAACACTTGCTCGGCCATCTCCTAGATGCCGATTCTTCTGTTCCTCCTTTGTTCCCTTAGATGAGCTCCTTAGTGACTCTTACATGACTCTTACAGGTCTTATGATGCCACTGCCAGAATGGCTAGCAATGGTCTTTGCATTTGGGATGGTCAGGGGCTCGAGTAGTAAGCCTAGATAGAGACCCACATGAGCACTGTTTTCTGGCAGCCATTCTGGGATAAATCCAAACATGCTATGTCTGCCCCCATTTATCTATAGAGACCCAAGAGGGAAACCTTGGACAAGGGACCCAGAGAGGGGGCGTACTTGTCAGGCTTGAGGTCACGGTGCACGATGCCGTAGTTGTGTAAGTATTCCAGGGCTAACACGGTTTCCGCAAAGTACAGACGCACCATGTCCACGGGCAGGGCCCCAATGTTCTTCAATAGAGTGGCACAGTCTCCTCCTGTAACAAGCCCAGAACAGTATGAAGGAAGGATCGAGTTCCCTACTCAGGATTGTCTCAGGCTTATAGTCTCCGAGGCCCTAGAAGAGAGAGCCTCATGGAACACCCCAGTGCTAGAGACTGGGAATCTAGCTCTTATGCTGCTGGTCTGGGTGCAGACAGAGTGTGGAGAGGAGTCGGCAGGAGGTGAATCTGCCAATGGCTGTCAAGGCCACTGTTCAGGCCAGAGGGTAGGAATCTGTCCTCCAGGGGACTTGCAAGGGTAGAGCAAAGTTATTTTAGGGTGGAAGTCCTGTATACAATGAACACATCTGACTGAGACTTCAGCATTTTGTCCACTTATGTCCTTCCTGTTGACTAGCCTTTGGTTTTTGAACAAGGTAACCTTGTGAACTCCCAGCACGTACTCTCTGAATTAAAAGGAGAGTGTTGTTCAGTTTCAACTTCAAGACTTAAGCAAAGTGTCTTTGGAAGCTGTACGCAGCTGCCATCTCTCCCCAGATGCCCCACTATGCTCTTCTACTCCATCCCCAGAGCTTCTGTGTGGCCTTAAGGGGCGTCCCCTTCACAAGCCATCGGTCAGGGAAATGGCATTTCTTTTTTCTGAGGGTCCATTTGCAGTCCTCCCAGCATGCAACCCTGGGCTTGTGTGGCCTGCTATCTCCTTTGTTCCTGCCTGGCCCCAGCAGTAGAGACCATCCAGGCTTTGGGATGCAGGATTCTACAGCTGTTGGGCTGATACATCTTGTCCCAGAAAGCCTGTCTTTGCACCTGACATGGGCAGCCTCATGGCAGCTACTATTCCAGAAGCCTCTCCCTGTGAGGGGCAGGGAGCCTTGTGCCCACTGTGGTCAAATGGTCTCTGAGATCCTAAGGCAGAAACCAATGCCAAAGAGAGATTGGGAAGCTGGGCCCTGAAACTTTACTCCTATACAAAGCTGTTGGTCACAGCTTAGGGCTAAGCCTCACATTGTGCCTTGGTCTCCCTGCCAGGCCACCTTTCCCACAGTACCTTCAACATACTCCATCACCATGCACAGGTGGCGCTTGGTCTCAAAGGAGCAGAACATGCTGACCACAAAGGGGTTCTCAGCAAAGGTCAATATGTCACGCTCCACAAAGGCCTGCTGGATCTGGTTCCGAAGGATCAAGTTCTGCTTGTTGACCTTCTTCATGGCAAAGCGCTGCCGGGTGGACTTATGCCGCACCAGGAATACAGCCCTGGGAAACACAGTCCATCCCATCTCCCATGGACCCTCAGCAACTGGGCTGTGCTCCCCACCACCCAGAGCTGGGGTGTCTAATCACACCCTATAAATGCGCAGACCAAAGGAACAGGCGTGTGCTTATCGATGAGAAGGATCTGGGCCCCTGCCCACAGAGCTCTTCAATTTCCCAACACACTAATCCTGAGGACACAGTTCAGTTCTCCCCCAGAGCTCAGGAAGAGGAGGAGTGCTACCAAGAGGAGTGGGGGCCTTGTCAAGAAAGGAACAATGCTCAGATGTCAGAGGACTGAACTCCTGTCTCTCTCCAGGAGGCTCTGAGGTCGGAGAGGGTCTATCCTGAGCATGTGCTGCCCAGAGGATCAGGTATCCTACACTTCTAGAAGGAAGAGCCCAAGGGCTGACCTAGCTCCAATCCTGGCCACACCCCAAGCCCTGCCTTTACCCATAGGCGCCATTGCTGATGAGTTTAATAGTTTCGAAGTCCTCCTCAGAGGGCGTCCTTTTAGATGTCACAGATGCCCCACGGCCCTGGAAGACAAGAGCAAAGGCAAGAGGCAAGCGTGCTTCTTAGAGCCCACGTGCTGGGGAAGCCAGAGCCCCAGCATCGGGTCAGCGCCTAGTCCCGCTGCAGCCCCCACCCATTCTTCCCAATGCAGGAGCTGAATGGCTTCTGAGATAGTAGGTGCTACCATCCATACCTCCCCTCCACCTTCACACATCCTCTCAAATAGGACTCGTGGTCCTTTGGTTCATAGGGCCCAGCCTCCAGGATTGGGGCAGAAGCTCAAGGTCTTTACCTCAACCGAATCATCTGTCTCTGGAGTGTCAGGACTGTCATAGCTGCTCAACTGGGCCATTTCTAGAAATAAAGCAAGGGCAGAAGAGAAAGGTGTGTGCAGCAATGTCAGGCATCTCAGCAGTCCACTCACATCACATGACAGGTGCATGCAAGGCAGGCATTAATATTTCCCGCATCAGTCTGGGGTGCAGGTACAGTCCTGTGGCTCTATCCTCAGAGGAGTCACAGCTTTTGGACTTGTTTCCCAAATTACATTGCCACTCCTATCTCTAGAAGTCCAGTGCCATTCACAAGGTCTGGCAAATTCTAAAAAGCTTCCCTCAAATTTAGGACAATTCCTGGAAAACAGGGCCCAAGGTTGGGCTACTGGTCCCCATCCTGCTTCACCGTTGAGGTTGGGAAGCAGGGAAGCAGGAGCAGGATGACTAGAGACCAGTGACTTAGAAGCCCACGCTCCACAGGGGCATAGTGTGAATGGAGATATCTGCTGAAGCCCTGGGTCAGGACCACACCAGAGTCACAGGAAGGCTGGTAAGGGGGCCCAAAAGGAGGTAAAAAGGCAGAGGAGGTGATCATTTTTGAAAATGTAATTGTAGTCCTTTGCTGTTGACCTCTTCTGACATTAGGCTCCAGCTGGGCCCATGGCAGTTCAGGTTGGGTCACACCAGGCGGATGTGAACGAATGTGAAGGAGGGGCTACACTGTGACAGAGAACACTGGGTTCTTTAGATGGCCCTGAGGCCTCTGATCGTGTCCATGTCCAGTCTAAGCCTCTTCTTCTAGTGGCCTTCCCGTGGTTAGAGCTTGTTGGCTACGGTGTGTCTGTAGCCACCAGGGAGCATGCTCACCCTCCAGTGGATCCCGTGTGAGGCCCAGCTGACTAACGATGTAGCGGGGAATGTCACATTTAATCCCTTGTCCCTCTTTGGCATGGCCCTCGGCTGCTTCCAACAGGTGGTAGAACTCTTCCGGGTCAAACTCCTGTGCCAGGAAAGGGAGACAGTGAGTGGTGAGGGCTACAAGTGAACGCCTCTTTGATTTTCACAGCACATACCCAGGAGGATGAACAAGACTTTTTCTTTATGATGGGACACTTGCCACCGAGCACCCAGAAACATCATGAATCGGGGATCTTAAGAATAGGGACAAAGTTGTCTTCCAGGTCAGCTCCAGATCAGACCTCCTAAGCATAGGCTGTCTTCCTGACAATAAGAACCAGACTTTTTGGTTTCAAGATGGCTCAACCTATTCATCTGATCCAGAGTCTCCTGCGAACCAGATGGTATTGTCACACATAAGCGCACACGTACACGCATTCCTGCCTTCAGATGTTTACGAAGCACCCCCCATGTGCTAGGGGCTGGAGAGCCATGTGGACAGCACAGCACTCTTTATCTATCCGGAGCACAGAAACATGAGGGTTCCAGTCACTGGGCACCTACTAAGTGCCACAGCCTGGGCTAACCCCTGCTAACACTTCTATGACCTCAGTGAGGAAATCAAGGCCCACAGAGAGGCACTGACTTGTTCTCTTGCACCCTGGACTCACCTCAGTGGCAACACTGTTTGCAGGACCATAATTATTATTTCTAGGTCTCCATGCCTCCTATACGAGGCACTACAAGACTAACTCCACTGCAGAGGGAGCACCTTAGGATCAGACACTCTGCTTTGTTCATGTCTGTGTCCCCCCCAGTGACTGGTATGAAGTAGGTGCTCAATAAGGTGCTCCCTCATGACAAAGTGAAGCACTCGACTTGTGCTGACCGACCTGGCCTGTGCTCCTGACCACCCAGACCTCCACTCTCCTGGGCCCTGCTCGGTGTGAGAGGGCCAGGCTGCTACCCCTCAGGACCAGCCATTTTCCTCACAGGAGCTTGTCTGGGCCCCCATGCTGGCATATCATAGTCAAGTAAGGACTTCAGCAGCAGAAATGACAGTGGTGCTACCAGTTTTGCTGTTAGCAGGAGACTTCCCCTATGTGCCCACCCCCTCCCGACCCTCCTAGGAGCCCACTCACCAAGCATTCCAGGAGTCGAGCTGGGCGGGCGATGACAATCATCAGCTTCTTCACCAGCTGCATCACAAAAGCTACTTCTGAACTCTCTGAGCGCTCATGAGCCTGTAGAGAAGACAAAGGTTGGTTAAGTAATCCCCTGGCACAGTGTGGTTGGGCTAATGCAGGACTGGGCTGGGCAGAGCTGGCTCTAGGGAGAAACAATTGGGTGGTACAGAGACTTTTGAAAAGGAGAAGGCCAGTGCGCTGTGAGAGGGAGCTTTAGGACTCTATGATACTAGGGAATGTCACAGACACATGTGGCTTTACCTGTTTCTCCAACTAGACCCCAGTTCAAGAGGCAACTCTCAATGGAGCGTTCACTGTTCACTTCCCACCCCAGGCAGAATGTCAGGAATAGAAAGACTTCAAAGCAGGAGTGAGGCGACCAGATAGGTATTTTAGAAAGATCACTCTGGCTGTAGTGTGGACAGTGCACTAAAGAGCATAAGCCTAAAGCAGGAAAATCCATTAACAGGCTACTGCAGTTAATGTGCATGAAAAAGGCATAAATCAAGGCAGGAGGAATGGAGAGAAACAGCTTGGGGCTATTTACAATGTAGATAGAGCAGACCTGAGGGTTGGAAGCAGCAAGAGAAGGGTACTGCAACTACGATTTTAGGGAGATTTCGGTGAACCCACAAATGAAATAAATACAAGAATGTAAGTAGTTCAGGTAAGGTAGGTGGAGAGGACTTGCTTGGGGCTATTTACAATGTAGATAGAGCAGACCTGAGGGTTGGAAGCAGCAAGAGAAGGGTACTGCAACTACGATTTTAGGGAGATTTCGGTGAACCCACAAATGAAATAAATACAAGAATGTAAGTAGTTCAGGTAAGGTAGGTGGAGAGGAGTTGCAGAGTTTGAGGTACCTATACTAGATACTTTCTTGGGTATTCACTCAGCCCGGGAGACTTTATCTTTTTTATGGAAACTGCTCTGACGTCTAGGAGCTACATTTGTATTGTGTGGCTGTCCCTTCCATCCCACCTCCAACAGCTCACCCGTGTGGATGACTCTCCTAGGACTTTAAAAATGGATGGAAAGACTGTTACTATCTGTGTGACCGAACCATACAATCTCCTGGCGGGTGAAAAGGGCCGGTCACGTCTACCAAAGGGATTGAGCTAAAGCAGCACAGAACAGAAAGGCATGAGAGGAGAACGACCACTTCCCGAGCTTTCCACAGCTTCTGGTTTCTGGTTGTGGTTCCTTAGGGCCAGGCTGCAGTCCTGCCTTCAATTCTCTAAGACCCACCCTTTCATCATTATAATGAGCTTCCCCTTCCTGCTTATACTACTCCTGAGTGGGTTTTCTATTATTTGCAACCAAAGAATACTAACCAATCTGGGAAAAGCGGAGGAGTTTTTGTGAAGCAGCCCGCAACACGGATCTGGAGCTAAGAACAAGGAGGACAAGGCCAGGAGGGTGTCCTCAGTGTGTGGATGACAATGGAAGACACGGAGATGAAGCTGCCAGGGAGAGTGTGAAGGAAGGCAGAAGAGGAGAACCGACGCACAGAGTGGTGCCCTGTGGGACACCAGCATTTAGTACTTTTATTTATTTTTCTTTAAAGTGGGTTTAGGGATCTCTGGGTGGCTCAGCAGTTTAGCGCCTGCCTTTGGCCCAGGGCGCGATCCTAGAGTCCAGGGATCGAGTCCCACGTCAGGCTTCTGGCATGGAGCCTGCTTCTCTCTCCTCCTGTGTCTCTGCCTCTCTCTCTCTCTCTATGTCTATCATAAATAAATAAATAAATCTTTTTAAAAAAATAAAGTGGGTTTATTTTTTTTGGGGGGGGGGGGTTAATCTCTATTACCTAACATGGGGCTCAAACTCACAACCCTGAGATCAAGAGTTGTATACTCTTCCAACTGAGCCAGCGAGGTGCTCCCTAAAGCAGCTTGAACACCAGCATTCAAGAGATGGGCAGAGAAAGAACTTGTGAAGGGGCAGCAAGACTGTAAGACTTGAGAGATCAGTGTCATGACCCCAAACAGGGAGAAAGGTCCAGAAGAGGGATTCATGGTATAGAGCTGTGAAGACAGATCAGGATGGGAAGAGAGCACGGGACCTCTTTGGCAATTGGTCAGTTTGTTCCTTGGTGACTTTTGCCTGAAACAGTTTTAGTGGGATGGTGGGAAGGGAAAGTAGAAGGCAGAAGGCTGAGCAGTAAACAGGTTGTTAGGAAAGAAAAATAGCAAATAAGGACTACCTAAAAAAAACTGGTTATGAAATGAAGAGAGAGGCTGGGCACTTGATGAAAACTCATTTATTCTTCAAAGATTCAGCCCTAACATCAACTCTGTGGACTATCATCTAAGTCCTCTGCCTGTACCCCCCTCAAACCCATGAGAACAGGAAGTAACTGCTCCCTTTCCTATGTTCTGTTTGCTCATACCACAGGGTACCACAAGTTGTTTTATAATTAGTTGCCCGTTTCTACAGCTACACTGTAGAGCCTTGTAAACAGAGAGATCGTGTCTTTTTTATCCCTTATGCACCAAGACTAGCATAGTGTCTCTTACATAACTCACATCAATGTTTGTTGATTAAGTGTTTGAAAACAAGATCTTAGGCTCTAGAATAAGACAAACCTGGGTTTGGGTTCTAGCTCTGCTACCAAAAAATGGGTTACCTTGGGCTAACCTAACCTCTTTTTTTTAAGATTTTATTTATTCATGGGAGACGCTGAGAGAGAGAGGCAGAGACACAGGCAGAGGGAGAAGCAGGCTCCCTGGGGGGAACCCGATGTGGAACTCAATCCCAGGACCCTGGGATCATGCCCTGAGCTGCAGGCAGACATTTAACCACTGAGCCACCCAGGTGTCCCAAACCTAACCTCTATTAAAGCTTTGGTTTCCTCATCTATAGATTTAGAGAATAACAGTACCTTACTTACAGTGGGTTGTTGTGAAGATTAGATAAATTAAATGAGATCATGTATTGTCTAGTATGCACTCAGTGCTCTATAAATGATAGTGACTTTATTAAAATATTTTATTCATTTATTTGACAGAGAACATAAGCAGAGGGGGAGGGCAGAGGGAGAGGAAGAAGCAGACTCCCCACTGAGCAGGGAGCCCCTTGCGGGGGCTCAATCCCAGGACCCTGGGATCATGACCTGAGCCAAAGGCAGCTGCTTAACCAACTGAGCCACCCAGGTGCACCTATAGTGGTTTTATTTTAAATGTAAATCTCACCATGTCATTTTCCAAATTAAAACCACTCAATAGGGCAGCCCGGGTGGCTCAGCGGTTTAGTGCCTGCCTTGGGCCCAGGGCGTGATCCTGGAGGCCCGGGATCGAGTCCCAAGTCAGGCTCCCCGCATGGAGCCTGCTCCTCCCTGCCTATGTCTCTGCCTCTTTCTCTCTGTCTCTGTCTCTCAATAATAAATAAATAAAATCTTAAAAAAAAACCACTCAATTTCCCCACTGCCTTCATGATAAGATCTAAGCTCCTCAGACACTTCAGCCTTTGCCCTCCTGCTCTAACTTTTCAAATTCATCTACTAACTTTCCCCCCCTGCAGGCATCCTTCACCTATTCCTGCCAAACTAGTCTCTGCAATTCCTGGAATGTACCAAGTTCCTTTATACCTCTCCGAGTGGCCTGATTCCAGGGCTGGCTAGTGCCAGCTCCTGGTGGGCAAACTGACCATAAGTGGTTGTCACTGTGTATCCTTTATTGTTCTCATGATACATTTACTGTTTACATTTGTTTTGTTGCACACAGGTCTGTAAACATGCCTAAGATATCTGTATATAGCTTGGGCTTTGTAGCTTTTGCTTATTCAAAATTCACATGTTAATGACTTACAATGGTGGTCTACTTTGGGCATTATGTGGTTAAAAAAGAAAATACTTCCCCTCAAAAAACTTTTTAACGTGGAAACAATAAATTTCACAGAAAAAAAAAAAAAAAAGAAAAAAGAACAAAAAACTGTTTCCTAGGTCTGGTGAACTCCTACCTACTCGTCAAGACTCAACTTTTCCCGAACCCTCCATGAAGAGTTAGTATATTCTCTGTCCTCAGAACAGACCTCTATTATTCAGTGCTCATCAATCACAATCACTTTAATACACAAAAGTGAGATAATTCATGCAGAGGACTCAGTGTAGCGTCTGGTACACAGGACACTTAATAGATGATAGCTGTTCCTTTCACTTGTTGATGGGTCTGAACCCCATTCAACAGTGAGGTTCTTTTTTTTTTTTTTTTTTAAGATTTATTTATTTATTCATTCAGAGAGAGCGAGAGAGGCAGAGACACAGGCAGAGGGAGAAGCAGGCTCCATGCAGGAAGCCCGATGTGGGACTCGATCCCGGGTCTCCAGGATCACACCCCGGGCTGCAGGCGGCGCTAAACCTCTGCGCCACCAGGGCTACCCAACAGTGAAGTTCTTGAGCTGAAACCTGCAATGAAGATTTTTCTGCATCCCCAGGGCCTAGCAAATTAGGGAACAGATGAATGCACTGACTCCATATTCAGTGTTCTGATTGCACCAAATAGCCGGCTCCCAGAGGGCCATGAGTCAGGAAATTGCCTGAAGGTTTTGGGCAAATGCTGACTTTAGCATTTCAGAAGGTCATTTTAGATAAAGGGGCAAACTAGGAAATCACTCCACCTTGATTCTTTACCTGATGCCACAATCCCAGATTCCTAGCCACTGTTAGAAAGTTATTCTCGAACAAAGAGTTGCTAGGGATTTGCATGAGAATTTAGTTTGCTAAAATCATACTTCTACAATGTTCAAATTTAAGTATTTCTCCTAAAATCAGAAAAAAAAATTTGTACGAGGAAGCACTTTTTCATCTATTAAATCAAAACTTTCCTCACTGTAACTCTTGCCCACTTGGTTAACAGGCCTTTGAGAGTAAAGGGCACACATCTGCCACCTATTATGTATGAGAAATCTTCCAATATTTGACAGCAATGATCATGGTCATCTTTAGTCATCTTTCCCTAGATTCAACTGTTTCCTAATTAAAAACAAAACAACTCCCTGCTCCTAATTTCCAGACTCACACACTGAAGTCCTATTTGATCATTAGCTCTGGGTTCTCAGCTCAGTTGGTACTACACCAGAGCAAGGTCACATGTCTGGAGGTAATAGGGGTCTAGATTAGGAAACACTCTAGTGCTTGAAGGCATACATGTCCTCCCCACTATACTTATGGTATAATACAGGGCAACTGTATTATACCATGTGATTTGAGTGGGAAGGCAACTGACCACCTTAGCGTAGAGGCTAACAGGAAAGCAAACCCTGGAACAGGAAGCAGTGCTTGGGAACTCACTCACCTGGGTGGCTCAGTTGGTTGAGCATCTGACTCTTGGATTTGGCTCAGGTCATGATCTTGGGGTCATGGGATTGAGTCAGGCTTACGTCAGGCTCACAGTAAGAACAGAGTCTGCTTGAGATTCTTTCTCCTTCCCTCTCCCTCTGCTCCTCCCCCGCCACTCGCACATGCGTGCACTCTTTAACATAAATAAATAAAAATCTTTAAAAAAAAAAAAAAAGGTACTCACTGTATACTCTGGTCTTGAGCATCTCTTGGTTACTTTATCTCTAGCCTCCCAGAGAAGACTTTTCACAACGGGGAAGATCAGGTCTCTAAACACCTAAATCCCTACTACCAAACTTCTCATTACATAAATACAATGTCAGCAAACAGATAAAAGTATAGTGCAAGCCCCAGTCTGTTTTCCTTTGGCTGAGCAGAACCAGTCTGAAGGTTCTGCTTACAACAGTATTTCCAGCTAGAAGAGAACCCACCACAGTCACTGAGGCCACTTTTAGGCTTTGGGTCATAAACTTAGATACTTATGAATACTACCAATGTTGGAGCCTCAGGTAGAATAAGTGGAATCAGAAAAAAAGCAGGCTTCTATTATAATGCAGGGGACTGAGGAGGAACCGAAGGGGGTGGGTCCTGCATGAGCAAGGAGGTGACAAACTGGCTGAAAAGATTGGAAACACCATTAATGCCTTTATCTTCGCTTGGAATAAATAACCCACCACTTCATGGAGCATTTACCAGAGTTCCAGCACAAGGATACTCACATCTTGTATAAGTTTCTCTAAATTCTCTTGAAGTTCATAGAAGTAGTGTGATGTAATGAGACGATTCCGAGATTTATCCAGGCAGTCTCGGGCCATCTCAATCACCTGATGATGAATAAAGCTCAAGGTTCCATCTGCCAAGGGCAACACGCTATCTGGAGTGTTGGAGGAAATGAATTCTGCAAGACGCTCTTCCATTTGTGCGGTAGCCTGCAAATATAAGCAGGAAAAGTGACATATCCCTTCTAGTTCCAGCTCAGTTGGAAGCTCAGCCTGGACTAGTAATAGCCTGAAGATAGGCTCTGTGATCCTGGTTTCCTGATGCTGCATTTGGGGAACTTGACAACTGGACACATGAAAAGATCATCCTTAAGTCAAGTCTAAATATAGTCAAGGGGCACGTAGGAGGTTCAGTGGGTTAAGTGTTCAACTCCTAGTTTTGGCTCAGGTTGTGAGATCGAACCCTGCATGGGGCTCTCTGCTCAGTGGGGAGTCTGCTTCTCTCCCTCTCCCTTTGCCCCTCCCCCTGCTCGTGTGCTCTCTGCTCTCTCTCGCAAATAAATAAATCTTTAAAACAAACATAAACAGTATAGTCAGGGCCCTCTATCATCTGGCCTTATCTGTCTCCCCGCCGCCCAATCCTTGGATGGTATGCTCATTTGCTCTGAGGACCTGGAAGTGTTTGCTGCTCTCCCCCTGTAGCATGTTGCTTCATACCTGTTTATGCTGTTCCCTGTGGGTTCACCTGCCAGGCCTGCCTGGCAAACTCCTATCATTCCTTCTAATCTCAGTTCCCACATCATCTGCCAGACCAACTAGGGTTTCCTTTCCTCTGTCCTGCCACTAGCCCTCCTGATTGTATAAACCTACTGTATGAACACTGCTGCTTTCTAAAGACTTCTCTGCAAATTTCAATTCAGAGAGAATTTGATTTATCTCAGGATCTTCTTGCTTGACCTTAGGGCCCAACTAGACTAAGCAGATGCTCAGAGAGTGTTTGTTGAAGGTGTGAACCTGCCTCCTCATGGACCTGGACCCTCAGCAGAGCAGAACAGGAGTCTGGCTCAGAAGCCTCTTGGGGACCTAACTGCACAGTTAGGCCAAGTGATAAATTACACCAGTCAACAAGTTCCTAGCTGCCTATTTAGGACTTGGTCTTCTTTGCTTTGCCACCAGGTGGCAACTTCTGATTTCCAATTGGGTTTAGGGGTGTGTGTTTCAGATATTTTCACCAATTTTCACCATAAGCATTTTTGCCACAAACATTTTTACTGCACAACTAAATGGCCATAAGGCAATTTTGCTGTAAAAGAAAATAATAACTGGTTGACAGCATTGTTTGACAGTTTCGTTTCATTTCTCCAATGATGCAGAATTCCCATTCATCATCTAAATCTTAGCCTTCGGGGATCCCTGGGTGGCGCAGCGGTTTGGCGCCTGCCTTTGGCCCAGGGCGCAATCCTGGAGACCCGGGATCGAATCCCACATCAGGCTCCCAGTGCATGGAGCCTGCTTCTCCCTCTGCCTGTGTCTCTGCCTCTCTCTCTCTCTGTGACTATCATAAATAAAAAAAAAAAAAAAAAAAAAAAAAATTTTAAATAAAAATAAAAAAATAAATCTTAGCCTTCATGACAGTTTATACAGTGGCTCAGAGTTTTGAATCCATATGCCCTATAGAAATTTGGAAGGTCTATAAATGGACATGTGACAATATGCCAAGGACAAACAAGAGCATGGAAGGCTTTCACAATACAATACAAAGCTCAGTTATAAGTATGTATCCTTATGGGACACCTGGGTGGCCCAGTCAGTTAAGTGTCGGACTCTTGGTTTTGAAGCTCAGGTCGAAATTAAGACCGCATCTAGCTCTATGTTTGACTTGGAGTTGGCTTGGGATTCCCGTTCTCTCTCCCTCTGCATCCCTACCCCTGCTTGTGCTTTCTCTCTCTCTCTCAAATAAATATTTTTTTAAGTTTTATTTTTTTTAAGTTTTTATTTATTTGACAGAGAGAGAAAGAAGCAACAAGCAGGGGGAGTGTGAGAAGCAGATTTCTCATCAAGCAGGGAGCCCGATAGGGGACTTGATCCCAGGACCCTGGGATCATGGCCTGAGTCAAAGGCAGATGACTAAGACACCCAGGGGCCCCTCCAGTTTAGTGCCTGCCTTCGGCCCAGGGCATGATCCTAGAGTCCCGGGATCAAGTACCACGTGGGGCTCCCTGCATGGAGCCTGCTTCTCCTTCTGCCTGTGTCTCTGCCTCTCTCTCTCTCTCTCTGTGTCTCTCATGAATAAATAAATAAAATCTTTAAAAACACACACACACACAAAACCATACTCTAATAGAGAAACTGACATTTCTTTTTTTGAATATTTTATTTATTTATTTGAGAGAGTGAATGAGAACAAGAAAGCATAAGCAGGGGGAAAGGCAGATAGAGAAGGAGAGGCAGACTGCCCACGGAGCAGGGAAGCCTGCTGCAGGGCTTGATCCCAGGTCCCTGGGATCATGACTTGAGCCGAAGGCAGACCCTTAACCAACTAAGCCACCAAGGCGCCTCTAGAAACTGATACTTCTTTTAAAGAAGGATGAAATTTTGGTGAAAAAAAGAAAAAGTGTGATGTTGAACAAGAAGATGAATCTACAGGTAAAACCAAAATGCATAATACTAAGACCAAAAGACTTTGAAGACAAGTGCTTAGGTACAATGAACAAAATAAAATCAGTTATTTGTGCTGTATTGCCATGAATCTACACTATACATTTTGAATGTATTAAAATATTTTATATTTTGCAATAGCCTTTGATTTTGTTTTTCTTTTTCTTCTTTGTTTCCTTATGCCCCTTTTAATGACTATCCTTCATTTGTTTTCTGGGACCTTATCTTTTACAGCAAAATTGCCCAGTGGCCAATTAGTCATGTAGTTAAAGTGCTTTTGGTGAAAACTACCTAGAACTGTAAATATAAACCATATGTGCACACAGGTATACAGTGTGTGGAGAGAGAAAGAGGCTTGGGGAGGAGAGAGGGAGTGGAAGGAAAGGAATCTTAACACATTTTCTCTAACACTGCATCTTTACATGAATGGAGACATGCATACAAAACACACGCAATGCTAGAATGACAACACCTAATAAATATAAGGAGGAGGAAGAAACATGTGAGGTGCATTTTAAACACTACACACTCCTAATTTAATCATAATTTATGATAAATAAACTTTATTTAAATTCAATTTAGTTAACATATATTGTATTATTAGTTTCAGGGGCAGAATTTAGTGTTTCATCAGTTGCACATTGCTCATTACATCAAATGCCCTGACCTCCTTAATCACCCAGTCACCCCTTCTTCCCACTCACCCCTCCTCCAGCAATGCTGTTTGCTTCCCTAGAATTCAGTGTCTCTTATGGCTTGCCTCCTTCTATATTTTCATCTTATTTTTCCTTCCCTTCCCCTATGTTCATCTGTTTTGTTTCTTAAGTTCCACATGGGTAAATCTTATGGTATTTGTCTCTGATTTATTTTGGTTAACATAATACCCTCTAGTTCCATCCATTTCATTGCAAAGGGCAAGTTTCCATTCTTTTTGATGGCTGAGTAATATTCCACTTTATAGAAATATCAGGTCTTCTTTATCCATTCATCCACTGATGCATATCTGGGTTCTCTCCATACTTTGGCTATTGTGGACATTGCTGCTATAAATCCTGGGATCACCACATTTGTATCTTTGGGGTAAAATACCTAGCAGTACAATTGCTGGGTAGTAGGGTAGCTCAATTTTTAACTTCTCAAGGAACCTCCATACTGTTTTCCAGAGCAGCTGCACCAGCTTGCATTCCCACCAGCAGTGTAAGAGGGTTCCCCTTTCTGTACAACTTGCCAACATCTGCCATTTCCTGAATTGTTAATTTTAGCCATTCTGACTGGTGTGAGGTGGAATGTCATTATGATTTTGATTTGTATTTCACTGGTGCTAAGGGATGTTGAGCATTTTTTCATGTGTCTGTTGGCCATTTGTCTATCTTCTGTGGAGAAATGTTTGTTTATATCTTCTGCCCATTTCTTGACTGGATTTTTTGGGTTTTTAGGTGTTGAGTTTGATAAATTCTTTATAGATCTTGGATACTAGCCCTTTATCTGATATGTCATTTGCAAGTATCTTCTCTCATTCCGTTGGTTGCCTTTTAGTTTTGCTGACGGTTTCTCTTGCTCTGCAGAAACCTTTTGTCTTGATAAAGTTCCAATAGTTCAATATTCCTTTTTTTTTTTTTTTTCTTGTCTTTGGAGACCTGTCTAGCAAGAAGTTGCTGTGGCCAAAGTCAAAGAGGTTGCTGCCTGTGTTCTCCTCTAGGATTTTGATGGAGTCCTATCTCACATTTAGGTCTTTCATTCATTTTGAGTCTATTTTCATGTATGATATAAGAAAGTGGTCCATTTTCATTCTTCTGCATGGGTCTGTCCAATTTTCCTAAAACCATTTGTTGTAGAGACTATCTTTTCCATTGGATATTCTTTCCTGCTTTGTCAAAGATTAGTTAATCGGCCATAGAGTTGAGGGTCCATTTCTGGGTTCTCTATCCTATTCCATTACTCTATGTGTCTGTTTTTTATGCCAGTACCATACTGTCTTGATGATTACAGCTTTGTAATACAGCTCAACTTGTGATGCCTCCAGGTTTGGTTTTCTTTTTCAATATTACTTTGGCTATTTGGGGTCTTTTCTGGTTCCACACAAATTTTAGGACTATATGCTCCAGCTCTGTGAAAAAGGTCAATGGTATTTTGATAGGGATTACAATAAATGTGTAGATCGCTCTGGATAGCATAGACATTTTAACATTTGTTCTTCCAATCTATGAGCATCCAATGTTTTTCCATTTCTTTGTGTCTTCCTCAATTTTTTTCATAAGTGGCTCTATAGTTTTCAGAGTAAGATCCATTTACCTCTTTGATTAGGCTTATTCCTAGATATCTTACGATTTTTGGTGCAATTATAAATGGGATCAATTCCCTGATTTCTCTTTCTTCTGCTTAACTGTTAGTGTATAGAAATGCAACTGATTTCTGTGCATTGATTTTATATCCTGCGATTTTGCTGAATTCTTGTATCAGTTCTAGGAAATTTCTGGTGGAGTCTTTTGGGTTTTCTACACAGAACATCATGTTGTCTGCAAAGAGTTAGTTTGACTTCTTAACTGATTTGGATGACTTTTATTTTTTGTTGTTGTCTGACTGCCAAGGCTAGGATTTCCAGTACTATGTTGAACAAAACTGGTGAGAGTGGACATCACTGTCATGTTTATGACCTTAGAGGAATAGCTTTCAGTTTTTCCCCACTGAAGATGATATTTGCTGTGAGTTTTCTCTATGTGGCTTTTATGATATTGAGGTGGGTTCCCTCTATCCCTATGTGGTGGTGAATTTTAATCAAGAAAGGATACTGGGGATGCCTGGGTGGCTCAGTGGTTTAGAGCCTGCTTTCAGCACAGGGTTTGATCCTGGAGTCCCAGGACTGAGTCCCACATAGGGCTCCCTGCATGGAGCCTGCTTCTCTCTCTGCCTGTGTCTCTGCCTCTCTCTCTCTCTCTCTCTCACTCTGTGTCTCTCATGAATAAAATCTTTTTTTTTTTTTTTTAAAAAAGATACTCCATTTTGTCAAATGCTTTTTTTTTTTACATCTATTTAGAGAATCACATGGTTTTTGTCCTTTCTTTTATTAATGTTCTCTATCACACTGTTGTCTTGTGAATGTTGAACCACCCTTTGCAGCCTAGGAGTAAATCCCACTTGGTTATGGTAAATAATCTTTTTAATGTACTTTTGGAGCCCAGTAGCTAGTATCTCTGTTAGAATTTTTGCATCCACTTTCACCAGGGTTATTGGTCTGTAATTCTTTTTGGTGGGGTCTTTTTCTGGTTTGGGGATCAAGGTAATGCTGGCCTCACAGAGTTTGGAAGTTTTCCTTCCATTTCTCTTTTTACTTTATTTATCTGGGGGTGGGGAGCGGAGAAAGAGAGAGAGAGAGAACAAGCAGAGGAGAGGAAGAAGAATCCCTGCTGAGCAGGGAGCTCAATGTGGGGCTCAATCTCAGGACCCCAGGATCATGACTTGAGCCAAAGGCAAATGCTTAATTAATTGAGCCACCAGGCACCCCTTTCCATTTCTATTTTTTGAAATAGTTTCAGGACAATAAACATTAATTCTGCTTTAAATGTTTGGTAAAATTCCACTGGGAGGCTATCTGGCCCTGAACTCTTGTTTATTGGGAGATTTTTAATGACCATTTCAATTTCCTTGCTGGTTGTGGGTCTGTTCAGGTTTTCTATTTCTTCCTATTTCAGTTTTGGTAGTTTATGTTTCTAGGAATGCATCCATTTCTTCCAGATTGCCTAATTTGTTGGCATATAATTGCTCATAGTATTCTAATTGTTTGTATTTCTTTGGTGTTGGTTGTGATCTCTCCTCTTTCATTCATGAATTTGAGTCCTTCTTTTCTTTTTGATAAATCTGGCTAGAGGTTTATTTATTAACTCTTTCAGAGAACTAGCTCCTAGTTTCGCTCATCTGTTCTGGTTGTTTTGGTTTTTACTTCATTGATTTCTGCTCTAATCTTTATTATTTATCTTCTGCTGGATTTAGGCTTTATTTGCTGTTCTTTTTCCAGCTCTTTAGGTATAAGGTTAGCTTGTGCATTTGAGACTTTTCTAATTCCTTGAGAAAGGCTTGTATTGCTATTTACTTCCCTCTTAGAACTGCCTTTGCTGCATCCCAAAGGTTTTGAACAGTTGTTTTCATTTTCATTTGTTTCCATGCATTTTCAAAACTTCTTTAATTTCCTGGTTGACCCATTCATTCTTTAGTGGGATGCTCTTTAACCTCGAAATATTCGAGTTCCTTCCAAGTTTCCTCATGTGATTGAGTTCAAGTTGCAAAGCATTGTGTTCTGAAAATATGCATGGTATAACCTCAGTCTTTTTATACTGGTTGATACATCACTGGTTGTGATGTATTCTGGAGAATGTTCCATGTGCACTCAAGAAGAATGTGTATTCTGCTGCTTTAGGGTGAAATGCTCTGAACATATCTATGAAGTCTATCAGGTACAGGGTGTCATTCAAAGCCCTTGTTTCCTTGTTGATCTTCGGCTTAGATGATGTATCCATTGCTCTGAGTGGGGTGTTAAAGTCCCCTACTATTATTGTATTATTACCAATGTGTTTCTTTAATTTTGGTACTAATTGGTTTGTATATTGGCTGCTCCCAAGTTAGGTACGTAAAGATTTACAATTGTTAGATCTTCTTGTTGGATAGACCCTTTAGTTGTGCTATAGTGCTCTTTTTCATCTTGTCACAGTCTTCGGTTTAAAATCTAATCTGGGGATCCCTGGGTGGCGCAGCAGTTTAGCGCCTGCCTTTGGCCCAGGGCGCGATCCTGGAGACCCGGGATCGAATCCCACATCGGGCTCCCGGTGCATGGAGCCTGCTTCTCTCTCTGCCTATGTCTCTGCCTCTCTTTCTGTGTGACTATCATGAATAAATAAATAAAATCTTTAAAAAAATAAAATAAAATAAAATCTAATCTGTCTGATATGAAATGGCTACACCAGCTTTCCTTTGATGTCACTGGCATGATAAATGGTTCTCCACCCCCTTACTTTCAATCTGGAGATGTCTTTGGGTCTAAAATGAATCTCTTGTAATGTAAGCAGCATATCAATGGATCTTGTTTTTTTATTTATTTTTTATTTTTTTAAAGATGTTTTACTTATTTATTCATGGGGGGGGCGGGGCAGAGACACAGGCAGAGGGAGAAGCAGGCTCCATGCAGGAGCCTGATGTGGGACTCGATCCCGGGACTCCAGGATTAGGCCCTGGGCCAAAGGCAGGCACTAAACCACTGAGCCACCCAGGGATCCTGGATCTTGTTTTTTAATCCATTCTGGTATCTTATGTATTTTGATTGGAGCATTTAGTCCATTTACATTCAGAGTAGTTACTGAAAGATGAATTTAGTGCCATTGTATTACCTATAAAGTCAATGCTCCTATAAATTGTTTCTATTCCCTTCTGGTCTATTGTTATTTTTGTGCTCTCTTTGCTTACAGGATCAACTTTAATATTCCTTGCAGGGCTGATTTAGTGTTCACACATTTCTTTAGTTTTTTATTGTCCTGGAAGCTATTCATCTCTTCTAGCATAACTGAATGACAGCCTTACTGGATAAAGTATTCTTGGCTGCATATTTTCCCCACTTACCATGCTGGATATATCAAGGCAGTTCTTTCTGATCTGCCAGGTCTCTGTGGATAGGTCTGCTGCCAGCCTTATATGTCTACCCTTGTAGGTTAAGGACCTCTTATCTTGAGCTACTTTCAGGATTTTCTCTTCATTTTTGAAATTTGCAAAATTTCACTATTATATGTCAAAGTGTTGACCTACTTTTAACTGATTTTGAGGGTGGTTCTCTGTGCCTCCTGGACTTGAATGCCTGTTTCCTTCCCCAGAGTAGTAAGTTCTCAGCTGTAATTTGTTCAAAAAAACCTTCTGCCCCTCTCTCCCATCCGTCATCTTATGGGACCCTTAATATCTGGATATTATTCTGCTTCATGGACTTGCTGAGTTCTCTAAGTCTCCCTTTGTGATTCAGTCATTTTCTTTCTCTCTTCTTTTCAGCTTCCTTATTTTCCATCATTTTATCTTCTCTATCACTGACATGCTGTTCTACCTCACTCATTCTCATTTTTATAGCCTCCATTTGGGACTGCATCTTGATACTAGCATTTTTAATTTTGGCCCAAATAGATTTTAGCTATTTTATTTCTACAGTAAGGGATTCTATAGTGTCTTCTATGCTTTTTTCAAGCCCAGCTAGTATCTTTATAATCATTGTTTTAAATTCTAGTTCAGACATCTTACTTATGCCTGTATTGATTAAATCTCTGGCAGTGAATACTACCTTCTGTTCTTTCTTTTGGGGTGAATTTCTCCATTTCATCATTTTCATCAGAAAAGAATAAAAGAGAAAAAATAACAATAACAATAATGATAACAGAAAAAACAAACAAGGAACAAAACAAATTTAAAAATTAGATCTGGGGTGTGTTTTGGTCTGTTGTTACAAGAAACTAGTTCCCAAATTTTAAGAAAAAAGGAGACACAAAATAAAATAAGAAACACTAAGGAAACAAAAAATATATATAGTGTATATATAAAAATAAAAATTTAAAAAGAATTGAAAAATAATAACTGAAAAAAAATACTGAAAGACTAAAGAATAAAAAAACAATGGATGCTATTTATTGTTTTCCCCAAGAGCTTTGTAGCCCTTTATGACCAGTAAATTTAGTGTGAGCCAGTTGTTCATACTAGTCTTCTGGGGGAGGGGCCCATTGCACTGATTCTCAGGTGTACTTGCCCTAGTGGAAATTCATCTCCAGTGCACAGGGAGGCAGGGCTCAGTGTAAGTAGCTCTGGATTCTTCTATGTGGTACTACTTTGCTTCCTGAAGGCTTTCAGCACTGACAGGAGCGATGAAAATGGTGGCGCACTGATCTCTAGCCCTGGAGCTGAAAGTTCATATCCCCGCTTCAGTGAGCCCACACAGAAAAGCAGTCCTTCACTCTTGTCTCGCGGGGTTCCATCAAAACTCTGTGTTCACCTGGCCTGTGCCCGAGTGTTTTTATCTCGGGCACATGACTGAGTTTCAAAACTCCAAATTTTATGGATACCTCTGGTGCGGACCCATGCTCTTTCTCCCAGAGGAGGGAAGGGGTCTCTCCATGCTTTTGCCTTTTGCTGGACCCCTGCCAGAAAAGTGGTCACATGACGGTACAGTGATTCACAGTTTATGGCAACACAGAGCAGAAAGGCAGCACCTAGACCTGCTGTTTTCAGCCATTTTCCCCACTCTTGTGCCTGGGAACTCTGCCACACTCAGGCACCCCTGTTCTTCTCATGATCCTGAGGATCCTGAGACCATGCTGAGGAGCCTGGGTTTCTGCCTCACTTTGCCACCCAAGCACCTTTAACCCTGGGACATTCGCCACCATCGCAGACTTCTAAAAGTTCTAATTTTTTTGTTAATGATTTTATTTATTTATTTATTTATTTATTTATTTATTTATTTATTTATTCATGAGATACACAGAGAGGCAGAGACATAGGCAGAAGGAGAAGAAGGTTCCCCGTGGGGACCCCCATGCAGGACTCCATCACGACCAGAGCCGAAGGCAGACGCTCAACCACTGAGCCACTCAGGCGCCCCTAAAAGTTTGAATTTTTCACTCGACAGCTTTTAATACTTACTGGTACCCTCCTTAAGGAGGCTCCCCTCCCTCCATCATATCCTGAGGTATCTCACCCAAGATCCAAGTCTCTATACCTCCTACCTTCCAAAAAGTGTTCACTTTTTTTACTTGCAGAGTTGCAGCATTTCTTTTCTCAGACCTCTGATTTTCACAGGTACTCAGAATGGAAGCTATCTAGCTGTATTCGAAGGGACCAGACAAACTTAGGGTCCCTGACTCCTTTAACTCCACCCCCTATTCCTAAACTTCCTTATAAAGGATTTAGCATAACAAAATGATTCCCTAGCTGTCCATTCTGCCCCTGTTCCTCACTCCTCCTCTCTAAAGCCTTCTCCAAGACCAGAAAACATAGACCATGGGGCCCAGGGCAGCAGAGAAATCACAGCTCACACTTACTGAGTGATTACTATGTCCTGGGCACAGTTAGAAAAGTTTAATATTCATTAATCTTCACAAACTTTCTACGAGATAAATACTCTTATTATCCCAATTTACAGATGAGTTAAATAATCTGTCTAGGGTCATATTGTGAGTAAATGGTAGAAGTAGATTTGAACCCATTCAATCTGGTTCTAGAATGTATGTCCTTCCTTACTGCTATGCTTCACTATGTATGTCAAGAGGAAAAGCACAGAGCTTCATACCATCTCCCTAAGCCACCCATGCGTGTCCAGGAGACTATACTGGAGTCTCGGAAAAGGACACTCTCAGAAGAGCAGGGAACCACTGCACACTGCAGCCTCTGGACTCAGATGAATAGGTAGACCCAGGGAAGTCTGGATAGAGGATGAAGACAAGAGGCTTGAGAGCCCCATGCTCCTTGCTGTCATGGACAGGGAGCCTGTGCCAGTTCCCTGGTTCTGACAGAGCTGGCTATGTTCTGCAAGAACAGGGCCCGTCACGAGAAGGCGAGAGTCGGAGTGTATAGGCATGCTGTGTTCAAAAAGAAATTCAAATGCAAAACAAGCACCCAGGTTCCACATACACAACAGTTTCTAGCCAAACTGCAGAGCTGCGAAGACTACTTCCCAGCTACCTCAGCAGAGTAATCTGCTTTCCTCAGCATTCTCCTGCTTGAAAACTCTGGCTCCCACCTTCCTGCTTCCTCCAGCCAGCACACTGGTCTGTGCACTCTCCAGGCCTGGTAATGAGGCACTGCTTCAGAAATCTGCATAGAATAAACATGCTTTCTGCTAGCCAATCCTGTTCTGCAAGGACCCTGACTTGTGGACTTGATGTGCATGGTTAGAAACAAGGTGCCCAGTTCTTTCCTTCCCCACCAACACATGGGGGAATACCTTTCTAACATTTCCTTCTAGACACCACTCCAGGGAGTAGAGAAATAGAAGCCCTGCAAATATGAGCCCCAAACTCATAGTCCCTGCTACCTGCCTCATCTCTAGCAGTCTGAAAGCCTTGTGCTTATACCCTTCTCCTCCTGGTGCCTTCCTGCTCTTCTTAACTACCTCTGGAGAGAGCACTCCATCCCCTCACCCTCAGTCTTCCCACAGGTGCAGCCATCCTCAGGATTCTTACCTTGGGGAATCTTTCTTTGTATACATGATTCATCATTATTATTTCACTGTCAAAGGAAACTGGGGACCGTCCAGGACTAAATAAGAAAGAAAAAATTGTGTTATTTTAGTGCCATGGATCTCTCAAGAAGAAAGATAACCATTCCCAGAGTCCTTGCCCTCCCACTGTCTGCAGTACACCCACACACCTTAATGCATGCTGAGTTCTAGAGTCTTCCTTTTTCCTGAAGTTCCCAGGACACCTTGTTTGACTCAAAATGGTGCCATCTGGAACTAGGCTACCTTCCTATAAGAAGGCTGGTTTTCACAAAGACCTCTGCCAGGGCCTGAAAAGGCCCAAAAGGAGGAAACCACTCCTGAGTCTACTCCTAGGTGGCTTTCCTAGGATGACCTCCCCAGAACAGGGCTCTCTGGGCTTTCTTTGCTTTGGCCAGTGGAGTTGAGCATACCCCAGCATGGGGTTCTAGGAATCAAATCAAATAAAACTACCACCAAAACAAACAAACAAAAAAACAAAGGAAAACGGTATAAACCTATATCCTTTTCCAAACAAGCTGCAGCCAAGGAGGCTAACTTAGGCTCTGACCTGGGGGATAAATGAGGCCAATCCAGCCTGCAGTGAGTTATTAGCCTGGGTCACCTAAATATTCCTCTTTGGCCCATATGTAGTTACATCTTCTTAAAGGATTTCAAAGTTTGAGTCACACAAATAAATCGGTATTTGGATCCTGGCCAGTTTGGTTCCCCTGACGTGTTACCCTAGCTGAGCTAGGTTCAGAATTGTCCTGCTCTGCCTTTCTTCCCTGGAATGGGCCATGGTCTGCCTGATGTATCAATACATATTACCAAGTATTTTAAGAGTAATACAGCAGGGACTTCCTGAGATACTATATCCCTCTCAGTCTCAAATGGCCTCAAACGAACCCTTTACGCTGTGGATTCAGAGAGCACCAAGATTCAGGTATTCCTCTGAGTGAGACAAAGAAGGGCACTGGGATCCACACTCCACAAAAACTCAAATTTGTGTTTTTGATCCTCTGCACAACAGTCCCAGTGATCATCTGCATCAGTCTCTGAACTTGAACCAGTCCTTGTGGTCTGGCTCAGCTCACTTCCTGATATTCAGAGTAGAAACATTATCTGAGGGCATTCTTCCTGGGAGGCCCTGCTCCTCTGTGCTCCTACCTCAAACATATTAGCCAATTAATTATTTCCCAGGGGCTCTGGAAAGCTGAACTCTGTCATTAAAGCCATGCCCATTTTAATTTCCATCCTCTTCCTCAACCTGGAATTCTGGCATAGTTTTACCAGCTAATGCCAAAGGAAAGAGCTAATTGAAGGAATTCAGAGTTAAGTAGTTGCCACAGACACTGTTTGGCATACAAAGCCTAAATTATTTACTCTCTTGCGCTTTATAGAAAATCTGCCTATTCCTATGCTGTGCAAACAAGCTGAGCTCCACAGATCCTAGGGTTGCAGGCAGAGAGCAGTCCTCACCTGAGGCTGCGAGAGCGCGGCCGCATGGCTGGGGACTGCCGTCCCTCCTCATCCGGTACACTCTCTGTGCTGAAATGCTTCGTCAAAAAGTGCAGCTCATCGGCTGTAGGCTGGAAGGGCAACTGGTGCAGCTTTTCCTGTGAGGAACATGATGACTAGAGGGAAAAACATTAACAAGCAGCATTACAGACACGTCTGAGGCAAGTCCAGGAACAGACAGGACTTTCCAGTCAGTGTAAACCCACAGGTAACCCAAAGCAGGCCTTCTCTGCCTTGCTCCTTTTAGCCTCCCCTGGGCATGATTCCTCCCCTACTCCCTCAGAGCCTTCAGTCCTGAGGAAGCCAAGATACTAGGAGCCTTCATGAGTCTTGCAGGCAGTTGGAGCCAGACATTCATAAGGTGTGGGAGCTCCATAACTACCTATGGAACTTCTTTCGGTGGTAAAGAGCAGATTTTTCTGCATGGATGCTTTGCCCTCAGTGAAGCTTTTGGCTAGTCAGGATGGCAAGAAATTAATAAACCATGCTTCCTGGCTTAGGAACTGCTCCAGGTGTACCCAGCCTACAAATGTTGGGAGAACTCATTAATGCTTCCTTTCGGCTGTTACCCACAGGACAACTGGCAGCGCTGAGGTTATGAAGGCTGTGACCAGACTCCAGGAACTCGAGTAGGCAAGAAAATCCAGCAAGGAAGAAAATTACTTTTAGATCTGGAACCCAAAGACTAGACCTGACCTGAAAACAATGAAGAATCCAACATGGCCCAATGACTGAGTTTCCAGACAAGAGCCCACTGCCAACCACAACAGACCACCTGAGGAAGTGAGCCATGCCACTGCAGGCACCCCACAGACACAGCGACTGCTGTGACAGCCCTATACAGCACCAGAATCGGTGATATCCTCCTTTCTTGACAAGACTGGCTAAGAGAGCAGGCAACTCTAACATCATTGGCTTAGTTTCTGTTCATCAGCTGATGAGGAACCTGGGGTTTAAATATCTAAATCCATTTAGAGTCAAAGCTGCAGCACCACACTAAGAAAACTCTGTTGCCACAAGTGAGTCTCAATACCAAGTGAAAAATCAGAATTTTTTTGGGGGGTGGGGCAAACAGCACAGGCTTCTGCCATGGAATGCTATAATACATGAAGCCGGAAACAGTTAATGGGAGGCCTCCACAAGGCTCTGTCTTGGCCACATTTTTGGAAATGGTTTGTATAGAGGCTGCAAAAAGTATCTTCACCCAACTGCCACTAACAGGAAGTAAAATTGGTATTTTAAAGTATCCCAATAAAATAAGCAGCAGCCATCGGTTGAGTCTATTAAAACTTATTGGTCAGAAAAAACAAAAAACTTATTGGTCAGATATATATATCATATATATGTATGTATGTATACACATACATACATATACATGACTCTTGCCTGTCTGGGTAAAGGATTACCCAGTAAACTTTTTTTTTTTTTTAACCAGGTAAAAAGTTACCTGTCTGGGTAAAGGATTATGGGGAAAGAGGTATTTATCAGGAAAAGATCGATGCTTAACTGCTGCTAAAAGACCAATGAGATCTTTGGATTAATTTATGAGCTATATCTAGGTCAAGGGAGGAAATGATACTCCTTCTACCTGCTTGGGAGTCACAAATGTCAACAAGCTGCCCTGAGAAGACCTGAAGAATGGGGGAGGACATAGGGAATGGGCCACTCAGCCTGCTGCCCAACCCAGCCTGCAAAGCCTACAGTACTTACTATTTGGCTCTTTACAGAAAAAGTTTGCCAACCTTGTCAACCTGGCTTCAGTTAAAACTTGTTCAATGAGTCTCATTTTACGGTCAATTGTGCATAGCATTAATTAAGACATCTGTTGTGTTTTAGGCTAAAACTGTCTCTAAAAAAATATAACTAGATGCCTTGGAGACAAGCCCAGGTTTTTTGCTAATACACATCAGACTTGAATATCAAATAACAATCATCCTTCCCATGTTTTTTTAAAAGGAAAAGGTGAAAGAAGAGAAAGAGGGTCCATCAGGCCTTTGGGACACACCAACTGCTCTTGGCTTCAGTTCTAGAAATAAGTGGGGAAATAGGTGAAACATACTTAGGATCCCCCGTGTCTGGCAAAGCAAAAGTCTATCCTCAAGCCCTCCTCTGATTCCACTTAGAAAAACTGATGCCCAGAGAACATTCTGGTTAGTTCTTTCCAAAGTTGTTTGGATCTGGCTATAGCTGTTAAGGGTCACCACTGCCCCACTCAGCCTCATCCCAAGTAACCTTTTTGAGTTTGGCTTTGGAGGAAAAATTGAGAACCACTTTGCAACACTGTAGGGATAGGCAGCAATAATCTGTAGGAAAGTAATTCCTCGGAGTGAAGGAGGCAGAGCCACGGATTTGGCTACTTACTGAGACAGTAGAGCTAGGAGTGTTGGTTCCATAGCCTGAAGAAGGCAAAGAGGCCAAAGACCAGCGCCGTCCATCAGTCCTATGTAAGATTAAGAATATTAGGCAGTTTCTACAGGACCCCACCCTGAGCCCTGGACCTGCCTGTCTTTCCATCAGCACTGTTTTTGGGCAGTTGGTTCACTGGTAGGCTCTTCCTTATCTCTAGACAGTATTGCTTGGTCTAGTACATGCTCTCACATCTCTCTCCTACATGGAGCCTATAGTCATGTGTTTTCCACCGTAAAGACAAACATCTCTAACTAAAAAGGAGTCCATGACTTCGACATAAGAATACTGTGGTTCTGAAATTAAAAAAAAAAATCTTCATAGTCTCAATATATTCGCTTTTATTTATTTTTTCAACATATTCACTTTTAGAGAAGTAATGACAGAGGACTCCAGCTAAAGGCACCACCACAAACACAGAAATGCCACTGAAATGCAGCTTTTCCCTTTTTTGAAGGCTCCATGTGAAAGGCTCTTTGGTCTTTCCCAGGCCACTGGATAGACAAGGAAGAAGTGGACCGCCATCTGGGTCGGAGTGTGAATCAATCATTGGCAACCAGTCAAAAGTTACCTAAGATCCATTAGGACCCATAAAACCAGTCATTGAGAATGTTTAACCTCATGAAAAAAGACTGAGGTGGTATATCCTTAGCTGTATATAACATTTTGGAGCAGGTTTCCCGCTGCTCTGGAGAGGATGCATCTCAAAGTTCTCATCACAGAGAACCAGTTATTTGTTTTGCTATGGAGGAGAAAGCTCAAGCAAGTATCTGGTTTGAAGCTTTTATAAATTACATGGATAGATGATTCTTTCCTGGACTAAGGGATGTGCTGTAACACAAGTGTTTTTTCTTGTGAAGCATGGGAGTATAGGAGAAAATTTCTTTGCTGTGACCACAGAACCTTAGAACATTAGCAATGGAGGACCTTTAAAATTTAAATACCCTCAATCTTCAGAGAAAACACTAGTCCCAGGGATTTGGGTGATGTAGTCCAGGCCTCACAGTTAAGGGAGGTGAGGAGAGGCGGGGAGAGGAAGAAGAAAGGGGACTCAATCTTGCCAGGGCTTTCCCCTTCGAAGCACTCCTCCCCACCCCCACCAATACCAAGCAGGTTTTCCTACTATATACTCTGCAAGAGGACAGCCCAAGGTTCCATGCCACATGCAGCTGATTAAACTTCATGCCACCCAGGCAGTTAGTTCTGCTGGAACCTAGTCTCTGAGGCAAAGAAATGTCCAGGAGGCTGCTCAAACATGATGTTCTCTCTGACCTCTTTTGTTTGGTTCTGGGAGCTCTATATAAGAAAGCAAGTCAATTCTGGGAAAATAGAGCTCAGCAAAGATAGTACTAGTCTAACTCAGGGAGGAGTTTCCCAAACCATTGTCAAATGCCTCCATTTCCTCTGTCTGGTTATCTCGCTGAGTGAGTGAGGAAATTTGTGGGAATGAGGGTGACTTGTCCCTAGGCTCAGAAACCTGGAACCATTCAGCAATTCCTGCCTTTAAGTATATGAGCTCTGAGCCTTGGTTCCAGCAGGGGGTTCCCTTATGGCCTCTTTGCTAGATTTAAAAAGCCAAATGTTCATACCCACAGTCAGAGAAGACTCATTACAACCAGTTCTCACCAAGCACAATACCATAAACCATACTGTCTGGCCATGCATAGCAGTTTCCCAGCCCTTCTCCCCATCATGTCCACTATTACCTGTCTGTTCTGTGGCCATGGCTGCAGTGAAAAGACATATAATTGTGAGAATCAAATGGAACCAGAGAGACTAATCTGTTTAAACCCTGGCATTTGGTCAAGTGCAACAGGAACAAACTTTCTGTTTAGGAATGTGTGGAAGTTTGAAGGATTAATGGATCCTATCCTTAGCATTTCATTAAATCTGTGTTTTGTGATATTCCAAACCCATATGATCCTGTAAGGTTCAAGCCTGACCTCAGTAACCTAGCAAACAATTCCTGAGTACCCTGTTTGGCAGGGCTGAAGTCTTCTTCCCCACCCCTACAAACACCTAGCTGCTTTATCTACTATGTCCTTTTAAGAGGACAGCCCAGAGTTCCATGTTCCATGCACATGACTCAAACTTCATGCCACCTGAATGATAGGCCTGTTTGAATCTCATGGTAATACCAGGTCCCAAAATTCCTTAGTTGATCCTACTCCTAAAGCCCAGATAATGAGGTAGACAAAAGAGCACCAAAGGAAAATGCTATTCCTTCTGCCTACAATGGTCTATACCCATGTCCTCCCTTTCAACATGGCAGGCTCACTCTTATCCTCCAGTTCTTAGCTTAAAATTCAATCTCCTTCAGAGAGGCCTTACATGACCACCCTGTATAGATCCTCCCGCCCCATTCCCTTCCTATGCTTTCATGCAGCATCATGTTCTTTCACTTCATGGTATTTATCACAGTTTATAACTATGAATGTTTGCTTGTTCATTATTCTTTCCCATCACTCATTCAACCAAAAAGCACTGAGTAAGTGCTTTTTATACACCAGGAGACACAGCTTTCAATATATTAAGGGATCTCTATTAAAGGTACCTTTATTCTGGTTGAGGGGAGATAGAAAATAAGCAAATAAGAAAATATCAGATATTGAAAAGTATTAGTGTGAAAATAAAACTAGATGATTTGAGGAAAATCAGGAGTGGGACCCTTTATGTTACATAGTTAGGAAAGGCCTCTCTGAGAAGTTGACACTTAAGAAATAAAAGATGAGAAATAAAAGAATGAGTTAACTAAGTTAAGATCTGAGAAAACAGCCTTCCTTACAAAGGGGGTGCACAGACTCTACTAAGTCTACTGTCTCAAGAAAGTAGGAACTATGTTTTTTAAAAGAATTATGGCTATATTGTTACGATTACATCACTAGTTACCCGGCACAGTACCAAGGCATACTGGGTGCTCAGTAAACATTTACTGAATGAATGGGAAATGACTCAATGCCATTTATAGAGATTGGTCACAGACAGACCTTGCTGTCCCAGCATAGACATATGAGGCTACAGTTCATACATGAGACAGGAAATCTAGGATAAGAAAGACTTTCCAGCTAGGCTAGAAAGACAAATATGTCAATCCAGCATAGTCCTACCTGGATCCTTGGTTAACTAACTGTAAGTTACACAGGGTGGGAGAGATCTGTCCATGGAACAAACTTAGATGACATTTGTTTTGAATGAATGACAACAAGGGGCACTCAAGTCAACTATCCAACAACTCCCAACCAGTCCATGTTCACATCCTTTTCAGCTATATAGAATCATGAAGAGGAAGGGAGTAGATTTTTTCTGGGTTGTCATTTGCAGAGTGAGTTAATGCTGTTTCAAAGAATGTACTCTTTTTCTGTTATCTTTTAAAAAAGGAATTTAAGTACAGAAACTGCTCTGGCATCAAGCTGCATAGATCATTTTGTGTCCACTAAAGGTTCCAAATCTGGAGCCATGATTTGTCTGGAGGACTTAATGCCAAAGACTGGCTCTAATCAAGAATACTTTTAAGAATAAAAAATAAAGTCAAAGAACATGAACTCTGCCAAGAAAGAATTTTAGAAAACATTTTAAAAAGTAAAATCATTTTCTGTGGAGCCTTGGTATGCAGTTTGGATGAATTCATCTCAGTTAGCTCAGAACGTCTCAATTGGCCCTGGCAATGGACTGAGCTGTCAGGACTGCTAAAATGTTCCAGGGATAAGTTTATATCACTTCCAGAGGAGTGAGATGCAAGGAAGAATATAAGCATGGCCCTGAAATACACCAAATATTTTCTGGATTCATGAGAGGATAAGTGAAGACTCTGTAGTTTCTTTTTACCCTGGGAAAGAAGCAAATGAGGCCACCTCCAGCAGCTCAGAATTAGTTGAGAAAGGTTAATACCTTGGGTTCCGCTGGGAAGAGAGGCCATTTTCTCACTGATTATGCTAGGATAGCTCTTGGTCAAGAGTATAATGTTCTGGAACGTACCCTAGGAAACCAGGGACTTGTGATCATAAAAATAAACTCACTTCTTGCCCATTCAAAGAACTGCTACACACATTTGTCATAGAGGAGGTTTTCTATCAACTTACCTACGGGCAGGAACAAAGGAAAAGTGAGCAGGTGCACTTGGAGAGAAATTCCGGGGGCTATCCAAAGGACTGTTACCTGTGGGTGGGGAAAGGGAAAGAAACCCTCTGTGAAGTCTGTTTCTGAGGAGGACTGAGGCAACTTTCAGGGAAGAAATCTCCCCCTAGCACTGGCAATTAGCACTCAAGTGGTTATGTATTCAGGCCCACCATCAGTTCAACAATTCCCTCTTTGTAAAAGTTTGGTAGCCCAGAGGTTTCTCCCTTGTTTCCAAGTTGCCTGTAACCATCTGTCTCTCAGACATCCATTCTAGTTATAGCAGCAACTGGCCAATTTCCTGCCCTCCTAAGGATACCTCAGGCTCAAATCTGCTTAAGCAAGTTAACCCAACTTTCCAAAGTCTTGAAGAACTCATTCAATGAGATGCTTATTGATGCAGATGCTTCAACATTTCTTGAAAGGCAACAAGACTCCTTCCTGGTCTAAAAGCCTCTTGGACATATATCTCTGTACACTGCATCCAAGGCTAACCCAGAAATATGCATGCTTAAGAGAAACTTAAGTTCTCTGGTGGGGACTTAGGATAGCAGCATTCCTTAAAAGAGACCAAACACCAGGCCCCTCAGTAGGCAAAGCATGCACAACCTCATCATGGTATAGGAATTACCTCCATTCCCTTATTAGTTTTCACATGTTCCCTGTAACTTGCTAACATGCAGCACAGAAGGTTCGAACAAAACCATGCTTACCTTTGCACTAGTCACAATAGTTCTTGGACCTAAGACTGCCATATTTCTCTGGCCTAACTTCCAGGGGGGGTTAGTATTCAGAAGCTTCTGATGGCAGAAGCTGTCAATGTGTCTCAAAGTAAGTACCACACTCCATGATGTGCTGACCACGCTACCAATCTCTGTCTGCCTCCCCACTTCTGTACTCACTTCCCCACACAGCACTTTTTTATCAGTTATATAAGGCACTCTCAGGGCACCTGGCTGGTTCAGTCAGTGGAGAGTGGGACTCTCAACCTTGGGTTGTGGGTTCTGGCCCCACACTGGGCATAAAGATTACTTAAAATAAAAACCTTAAAAAATAATAATTAATAAATAAACAAAGGTATTCTTTATGAGAAAACTAATTATAAGGAGGCATTTTCAGCTTCCATTTATCCCCTTGACTGGGAGCCTCAATGAGGTGCACAGCCTTATGCAGTAGGTCTGTTCTCAATCTAGTACCAACTCTGGGTTTCCCTTGCTCTATGACTAGGACTATCTCTTATGATTTATTCCTACCTCTTGGCTAGCACAGGCATCAGGATATGAGAAAAAATATCTGCAGTAATTGTTTCCTTAGCCAGGATTTAATAAGTATCAGGCCTCCTCAGAATTATTCAAAGCCTTTTTAAAAAATGATGTCATCTCAAAAATTAACAAATAGGGGATCCCTGGGTGGCGCAGCGGTTTGGCGCCTGCCTTTGGCCCAGGGCGCGATCCTGGAGACCCGGGATCGAATCCCACATCGGGCTCCCGGTGCATGGAGCCTGCTTCTCCCTCTGCCTGTGTCTCTGCCTCTCTCTCTCTCTGTGACTATCATAAATAAATAAAAATTAAAAAAAAAAATTAACAAATACCTTCAGTTTGATTCTTGAATGTAAAGCCAGATACCCTTTGTTGGTTCCCCAAACTGCTCAGCTAAAGCCTCAAAGATATTCTTGAAAGTGAGTATCCTACACACAATTACTGCCCTTCCAAGGACCAGGTGTGGTGCTGGTTCTGGGGTAGAACACAAAAATCTTCCAGGTGCTAACAGCAATGCTAGGGGTTCAAAGAACATACATATGTGAAAAATAACACTAAGAGGGGGAAAAAAAAACGGCAAATCATCATCATCATCATCTTTACCACCACCATCATCAGAGCATCATTAAGCTAAAGACTTCAAGAAGTCTAATAATCCTTAGAAGAGAGTGAGGGATACAGAAAACACAGATGAAGAAATAATACCCAAGAATCTCCAGCATGAGCAAGAGGAAGAAAACTACACCAAAGCCCATTATAATCAAATTGCTCAAAACTCATGATAAAAAGAAAATAAAACCAGTTAGGTGGTGGGCAAGAAAGACATGTTATATACAGAGGAACAAAGATAAAGATTTTAGCATATTTCTTATTGAAAACAATGTAAGAATACAACAGAGTGATATCTTTGAATTATGAAAAGAAAAACAAACCCACTAACCCAGAATCCTATACCCAGCTATTGTGTAAAAAAGAATTTGGTGGCTTTTGTCCTCAGTTCCTGGGAATGAGCCTAAATCTTTGGAATTTCCCAAGTGACAGGAGTGTCTTTGTTATTCATGGTGGGGCCTGATAGTTTATGCAAATGTGACTCAGGATGGTGGCTGGCCAGTCCAGAAAGACCAGCCATATGGTGGCAGGGTTGGTGCTCTAAACCATTTGATATCAGTCTGACCTTCAGGGAATGGAAGGGGGGCTAGAAACTGAGTTTAATCACATATTCAATGAGTCCATCAATCATGCCTATATAATGAAACCCCAATAAACACCAAAACTTTGGTGAGCTTCCTGGCTATTACTCTGCATACTCTACATATCAGTGTGCTGGGAGGGTGACAGATTCAGACATCATGGGAAGAAGGCATGAAAAGCTTCATATGTGGCACCATCCCAGATCTCATCTTATTAGTCTCTTCTGTGGGCTGATCCTGATTTATACTCTTTTTGCTATAATAAAACTCTATTTGTAAGTATAATACTTTTCTGAGTTCTGTGAGCCATTCTACTGAAATATCGACCCTGAAGAAGTAGTGGAAACTTTTGAATTTACATTCATTTGGTCAGAATTATGGGTAGCCTGGGAACCCCAAGCTTGCAGTTGGGTGTCTAAAGTAATGACAAAAAAAAATAAAAATAAAAATAAAAAAATAAAAATAAAAATAAATAAAATAAAGTAATGACAATTTTGTAGAGGGTTATGTTCAAAACCTGTGAAGTATGGCTTAATTCTGGGTAATTAGTGTTAAAAGTCATTGTACCAGTGAAAATACTTTTAAAAAGCAAGATGAAATATCTTCTCAGATTAAAAAAAAATCCTCAAGAACAGCAGCCTGCGCTACAATTAAAAAAAAAAAAAGTCCTTTAGGCAGAAAGAAAATGATACCAGGTGAAAATATGGATCTACATAAAGAAAAGTTAACTACACAGGAAACATAAAGATTTTTTTTCTTATTATTTAAATCTTTTTAAGAATAATAAATGTTTGAACAAAAAAAATAAGGTGGTGTGGGATTTATAACACGAGAATAAGAGTTTGAACACCAGGCTGAAAGAGGGAAATGGAATGGTACTATTCTTATACTATCTGTAAAGAGTGTAATAGTGATATATATTGGACAAACTAAAGCAACTACTAGGTAACAGTTATAGCTCATAAGCCAGGAAAAGATATAAAATAGAATAAAAACCAATCAATCTCCAAAAAAAGCAGAAAAAGATGAAGAAAACAGGACAATTAGAAAACAAACAGGACGATGACAGATTTAAATCAAATCATATCAACAAGAGTAAATGTAAATAGTCTAAAAGCCCCAAATAAAAGGCAGAGATTGTCAGATTGGATTAAAAAGAAAGAACCTATTAAGGAAACTGAAACCATATTAATAACCTTTGAAAAAGAAAACATCAGTCTCAGATGTCTTACTGATAAATTCTATCAAACACTTCAAGAAAAACTAGTACCTCTGCAATTTCTTACAACAGAAGTGGAAAGAACACTTTTTAAACTCCTTGTAGGGGATCCCTGGGTGGCTCAGCGGTTTAGCACCTGCCTTCGGCCCAGGGTGTGATCCTGGAGTCCCCACGTCGGGCCTCCTGCATGGAGCCTGCTTCTCCCTCTGCCTGTGTCTCTGCCTCTCTCTCCTTCTCTCTGTGTATCTCATGAATAAATAAATAAAATCTTAAAAAAAATTAAAAAAAAAACTCCTTGTAAAAGGCCAGTATTACCCTAATACCAAAACCAGATTAAAACATGACAAGAAAGCTACAGACCAGTATCTCTTATAGATATAGATGTAAAAATTCTCAACAAGACATTAGAAATATAAAATCTTACAATGTATAAAAAATTACAGACCACAATCAAATGTATTTACTCCAAGTATGCAAGATTAATCCAACATTTGAAAATCAATTAATATAATCCACCACAACAGACTAAAGAGGAAAAACCATATATAATTGCATGAATTGATTCTGAAAAGGTATTTGACAAAATCTAAAATCCATTCCTGATGAAACTCCCAGCAAACAAGGAACAGAGAGGAACTTCTTCAATTTGATCAAGAACATCTACAGAAGACATACTGCTAACGGTGAGAAAGAGGATGCTTTCCCTCTAGGACTGGGAACAAGGCAGAAATGTCCCCTCTCACCACTCTTATTCAACATCATACTGAACATCAGTGCAAAACATTTTTTAGAAATTTTACTTACTTATTTGAGGGAGGGAGGAAGGGAGGAAGAAGAGCGAGCGAGCACACACACACACGCACGCACAAAAGCAGGGGGAGGGGCAGAGGGAGAGAGAATCTGAAGCAGACTTTGAGCCTGCATGGAGTACCATGCCAGACTCGACCTCATAACCACAAGCTCATGCATGACCTGAGCCAAAACCAGGAGTCAGACACTTAGCTGACTGAGCCACCCAGTGCCCAGCAATAAGATTTTTTTAAAGGAAATAAAGACAAATATATTGGAGAGGAATAAATAAAACTATATTTGTTTGCAGATGACAGGATTGTCTATGGAGAAATTAAAGAACTGAAGAAGAAGAATCGAAGAATTGAAGAAGAATCTAATCAAAGAAGAAAAAAAGAAAATGAAGAAAGCAAAAAAATCACTGCTGGAACTAATAAGCAAGGTCACAGGATACAAGGCTAATATAAAGTCACTTGCTTTCCTTTATTCCATCAATGAACAATTGGTACTTGAAATTAAAAATAATATACAAGGGGTGCCTAGGTGGCACATTCTGTTAAATGTCTGCCTAAGACTCAGGTCATGAAATCAGGGTCCTGGGATCAAGCCCTGTGTCAGGCTTCCTACTCATGGTTAGTCCCTCTGTCCCTCCCCCTGCTTGTGCTCATTCTCTCTCTCTCTCAAATAAATTTTAAAAATCTTTTAAGAAATACAAAATACAATTAACTTTTACATAAAAAAATAAATTTTTATGAAATCTAACAAAATATATACACCCATCTATATGCTGTAAACTATAATGATGAAAGAAATCAAAGATCTAAATAAATGAAGTACTGCATGTTCACAGATTAGAAGAATCAATATTGCTAAGATGTCAATTCTTCTCAACCTAATCTACAGATTCAAGGCAATTTCAATCAAAATCTCAACAAGCTAGTCTGCGAATGCTGACAAGTGGATTCTAAAGTTTACATGGAAAGGTAAAATAACCAGAAAAGCAACATGATACTGAAGAACAAAGACCATTACTTGACTTCAAAACTCTTTATAAAGATCAACATCACTAGTCAGCAGAGAAATGCAAATCAAAACCACAATGAGATATCACCTCATAACAGTCAGAACAGCTAAAATTAACAACATAAGAAACAACAGGTGTTGGCAAGGATGTGGAGGGGAAAAAACCTTCATGCACTGTAGGTGGGAATGCAAACTGTTACAGCCACTGTAAACAGTATGAAGTTTCCTCAAAAACAACCCAATTTATTATTTTTATTTTTTATTTAAATTAAATTAACATATAATGTATGGTTAGTTTCAGAGGTAAAGGTCAGTGATTCATCAGTCTTATAATACCCAGTGCTCATTACATCATGTACCCTTCTTAAATCCATCACCCAGTTAACCTCCTCACCCCCTCCCCCTCCAGCAACCCTCAGTTTGTTTCCTATGATTAAGAGTCTCTTATGGTTTGTCTCCCTCTCTGATGAAAACAACCCAATTTAAAAAGGAGGAAAAAGATCTGAACAGACACCTGACCAAAGAAGATAGACAGATGGCAAGTAAATATAAAAAGTCATGTGTCATAGGGAATTACAAATTCAAACTACATGGGATACTCATACACACCTATTCGAATGGCTACAATATTTAATGTTGGTAAGGATGTGGAACAACAGGAAATGTTACTCGTTGGTTAGAATGCAAAAAAGCACAGCCATTTTGGTAGACAGTCTGGCAGTTTCTCACAATGCTGAACATAGTTTTATTGTTCAATTTAGCAACTACATTCCTAAGTAATCACTTAGGAATTCAATTGAATCACAATTCAATTGAATTGAAAACTTATCCTCACACAAAAATTTGCACATGGATGTTTACAACTTTATTCTAATTGCCAAAATTTGGAAGCAACCAAGATGTCCTTCAATAGATAGATGGATAAACCATGATATATCCAGACAATATCATATTATTCAGCACTACAAAGAAATGAGCTATCAAGCCATGAAAAGACATAGAGGCAACAAATGTATATTACTAAGTCAAAGAAAAGTATTATCTGGAGGTGTCTTTGGGTCTAAAATGAATCTCTTGTAGACAGCATATGAATGGGTCTTGCTTTTTCATCCAATCTGATACCCTGTGTCTTTTGATTGCAACATTTAGCCCTTTCACATTCAGAGTAACTACGGAGAGATATGAATTTAGTGCCACTGTATTATCTGTGAATTTGATGTTCCTGTAGATTGTCTCTGTTTCTTTCTTGTCTAACTACTTTTGGGCTCTCTCTTTGCTTGCAGGATCCCCTTTAATATTTCTTGCAGGGCTACTTTAGTCATCACAAATTCTTTTACTTTCTGTTTCTCCTGGAAGTTCTTTATCTCTCCTTCCATTCTCAATGACAGCCTTGCTAGATAAAGTATTCTTGGCTGCATGTTTCATTTAGTAGCCTGAATATATCATGCTAGCCCTTTCTGGCCTGCCAGGTTTCTATGGATAGGTCTGCTGCCAATCTAATGTTCCTACCTTGTACATTAAGGACCTCTTATTTCAAGCTGTTTTCAGGATTTTCTATCTCTGAAATTTGCAAGTCTCACTATTATAAGTCAGGGTACTGATCTTTTTTTATTGATTTTGAGGAGGGGTACTCTGCGCCTCCTGGACTTGAATGCCTGCTTTCTTCCTCAGATTAGGGAAGTTCTCAGCTATGATTTGCTCAAATATACCTTTTGTCCTTCTCTCTCTTTCTTCTTCCTCTGCACCCCAATAATTCTAATATTGTTTCACTTTATAGTATCACTGATTTCTTGAAGCCTCTCCTCATGGTCCATTAGTTGTTTTTCTCTTTTCCTCAGATTTCTTCCTTTCCATCATTTTGTCTTCTATGTCATTGATTCTCTCTTCTGCCTCATTTACCCTAGCTGTTAGATCATCCATTTTAGACTGCATCTCAGTTACAGCAGTTTTAATTTCGGCCTGCTTAGATTTTATTTCTGCACTAAGAGATTCACTAGTGTCTTTTATGCTTTTTTCAAGCCTAGCTAGTAACTTTATAATCATTCTGAATTCTAGCTCTGACATTTTACTTATATCCAATTTCATTCAATCTATAGTAGACAGTATTACTTCTGGTTCTTTCTTTAATTCTTTAAATCTTTAAGTACCTAACTTGGGAGCAGCCAATATACAAACCAATTAATACAAAAATTAAAGAAACACATTGATAATAATACAATAATAGTAGGGGACTTTAACACCCCACTCACAGCAATGGACACATCATCTAAGAAGATCAACAAGGAAACAAGGGCTTTGAATGACACTCTGGACCCAATGGACTTCACAGATATGTTTAGAACATTTCACCCTAAAGCAGAATACACACTCTCCTCAGGTGCCATGGAACATTCTTCAGAATAGATCACATAGTGGATCACAAATCAGGTCTCAACCAGTATAAAGATACTGAGGTTATACCATGCATATTTTCAGAACACAATGCTTTGCAACTTGAACCCAATCACATGAGGAAACTTGGAAGGAATTCAAATATTTCGAGGTTAAAGAGCATCCCACGAAAGAATGAATGGGTCAACCAGGAAATTGAAGAATTTTTAAAAATGCATGGAAACAAATGAAAATGAAAACAACTGTTCAAAACCTTTGGGATGCAGCAAAGGCAGTTCTAAGAGGAAAGTAAATAGCAATACAAGCCTTTCTCAAGGAATTAGAAAAGTCTCAAATACACAAGCTAACCTTATACCTAAAGGAGCTGGAAAAAGAAGAGCAAATAAGGCCTAAATCCAGCAGAAGAGAAATAATAAATATTAGAGCAGAAATCAATGAAATAGAAACCAAAAGAACAGTAGAACAGATCAATAAAACTAGGAGCTGGTTCTCTGAATTAATGATATCAATAAACCCCTAGCTGGATTTATCAAAAAGAAAAGAGAAATAACCCAAATAAATCCAGTCATGAATGAAAGAGGAGAGATCACAACCAATATCGAGGAAATATAAACATTTTAAGAACATATAATGAGTAATTATATGCCAACAAATTAGGCAATCTGGAAGAAACAGATGCATTTCTAGAAACATAAACTACCAAAACTGAAACAGGAAAAAATAGAAAACTTGAACAGACCTATAACCAAGGAAATTGAAGTAGTAAAAAAAAACAAAAACCTCCAACAAAAGAGTCCAGAGCTGATGGCTTCCCAGAGGAATTTTATTGAACATTTTAAAGGAAGAATTAATATGTATTCTTCTGAAGCTATTTCAAAAAAATAGAAATGGAAGGAAAACTTCCAAATTCATTCCATGAAGCCAGCATTACCTTGATCCCAAAACCAGACAAAGATCTCACCAAAAGGGAGAATTACAGACCAATATCCCTGGTGAACATGGATGTAAAGATTCTTACCAAGATACTAGCCAATAGGATCCAATAGTACATTAACAGGATTACTCACCACAACCAAGTGTGATTTGTTTCTGGGCTGCAGGGGTAGGTCAATATTCACAAGTCAATCAACATGATACATCACATTAATAAAAGAAAGGACAAGAACCATACAATCCTCTCAATAGATGCAGAAAAACCACTTAACAAAACACAGCATACTTTCTTGATTAAAACTCTCCACAGTGAAGGGATAGAGGAGACATACCTCAATATCATAAAAGCCATATACAAAAAGCCCACAGTGAATATCATTCTCAACGAGGAAAAACAGAGCTTTTCCCCTCAGGTCAAGAACATGACAGGGAGGTCCACTCTCACCATTGCTGTTCAACATAGTACTAGAAGTCCTAGCTTCAGCAGTCAGACTACAAAAAGAAATAAAAGGGATTCAAGTTAGCAAAGAAGTAAAACTCTCACTCTTTGTAGATTACATGATACTTTATATGAAAAACCCAAAAAAAACTCCATCTCAAAATTGCTAGAACTCATGCAGGAATTCAACAACATGGCAGGATATAAAATCAGTGCACAGGAATCAGTTGCATTTCTATACACTAACAATGAAGCAGAAGAAAGAGAAATCCGGGAAATGATCCATTTAGAATTGCACCAAAAAACATAAAATAGCTAGGAATAAACCTAACCGAAGAGGTAAAGGATCTTGTCTAAAAACTAAAGAACACTTATAAGTGTTCCTCAATAAGAAATTGAGGAAGACACAAAGAAATGGAATAATGGAATAATATTCCATGCTCATGGATTGAAAGAACACTCTTAAAATGTCTATGCTACTCACAGCAATGTACATAATCAATGCAATCCTTATCAAAATACCATCAACACAGTGCTGGAAAAAATAATTCTAAAATTTGTATGGAATCAGAAATGACTCCAAATAGCCAAAATAACGTTGAAAAAGAAAACCAAACCTAAAGGCATCACAATTCCAGACTTCAGGCCATACTACTAAGCTGTAATCAAGACAGTATGGTACTGGCACAAAAACAGACACAAAGATCAATGAAACCGAACAGAGCACCCAGATATGGACCTTCAACTCTATGGTCAATTAATCTCTGACAAATCAGGAAAGAATATCGAATGGAAGAAGGACATTCTCTTCAACAAATGGTGTTGGGAAAATTGGACAGCCACATGTAGAAAAATGAAACTGGACCATTTTCTTATAGTATACACAAAGATAAACTAAAAATGGATGAAATACCTAAGTGTGAGACATGAATTCATCAAAATCCTAGAGGAGAACACAGGCAGCAACGTTTTTGACCTCCGCCATAACAACTTTTCACTAGACAAGTCTCCAAAGGCAAGGGAAATGAAAACAATAATGAACTACTGGAGCTTCATCAAGATAAAAAGCTTCTGCACAGCAAGACAAACAGTCAACAAAAATAAAAGGCAATCTACAGAATGGGAGAAGACATTTGCAAATGGCATATCAGATAAAGGGCTAGTATCCAAGATCTATAAAGAACTCAATACTCAAAAACCCCAAAAATCCAGTCAAGAAATGGGTAGAAGACATGAATAGACATTTCTCCAATGTCCAACATTCATGGCCAACAAGCACATGAAAAAATGCTCCATATATATCACTTATTATCAGGGAAATAAAATCAAAACCACAATGAGATACACTTTACACCAGTGACAATGGCTAAAATTAACAGACAGGAAACAATAAATGTTGGCAATGATGTGGAGAAAGGGAACCCTCTTGCACTGTTGGTGGGAATGTGAACTGGTACAGCCACTCTGGAAAACTGTGTGGAGGTTCCTCAAGAAGTTAAAAATAGAGCTACCTTATGACCCAGCATTTGTGTTACTGGGTATTTACTCCAAAGATACAGATGTAGTGAAACAATGGGACACCTGCACCCCAGTGTTTGTAGCAGCAATGTCCACAATAGCCAAAAATGGAAAGAGCTGAGATGTCCTTCAACAGATGAATGGATAAAGAAAATATGATACACACACACACACACACACACACACACACACACACACAATGGAATATTGCTCACCCATCAGAAAGGATGAATACTTATCATTTACATCAATGCGGATGGAACTGGAGGGTATTAGGCTGACTGGATTAAGTCAGAGAAAGACAATTATCATATGGTTTCACTCATATGTGGAATATAAGAAACAGCACAGAAAATCATAGGGGAAGGGAGGGAAAACCAAATGGGAAATTGAGGGAGAGGGAGAAAAACCACTGAGTGACCCTTCACTATAAGAAACAAACTGAGGGTTGCTGAAAGGGAGGTGGTGGGGGGATGGCGTAATTGGGTGATGGGCATTAAGGAGCACACATGATGGGATGAGCACTGGGTGTTATGCACAACTAATGAATTATTGAACACTGTATCTCAAACTAATGATGTATTGTTTGTTGGCTAATTGAATTTAAATTAAAAAAAGAAAAACACTATCAACCAACTTGACCTAATTAACACTTAACAAAAAAAGGCAGAATATACATTCTTTTCAAGTGAACATGGAACATATACTAAGAATGATCATATTCTGGGCCATAAAATAAGATCCAATAAATTTAAAAGAATTCAAGACATATATGATATTGAATAAAAATCAGTAACAGAATGATCGATCTCTGGAAAATCTCCAAATCTGTGGAAACTAAACAACATACTTCTGAATAACTGAAAGAATTAATCAAAAAGGAAATTAGAAAAGTACTTTGAACCAAAAATTAAAACATAACATCTGAAACCACTAAAGCACTTCTTAGTGGGAAAATTATATTACTTAACACTAGAAAAGAATGTTCTAATGTTACTAAACATTAGAAAAGAAGGGCTAAATTCAATGACCTTAGCTTCTATCTTAAATTAGAAAAAAAAGATATATATATAAAGCACAATACATGGTAGTTAAGACACAATGCTCTAAGATCAGAAACAAGGCCAGAATGTCTATGCTCACCATTTGTATTCAGATTTGTACTGAAAGATCTAGTAAGTGCAACAAGAAAATTTTAAAAAGTAAAAACCATCCAGATCAGAAAGCAAGAAATAAAATAAAATTGTATTTATTCATAGACAACATGATTGTCTACATAGAAAATCTGACGGAATCTTTTTTTTTTAATCTGACAGAATCTACAATAAAGCTATAAAAATGAGTTTTGCAAGGCTATGGGAAATAATACCCAAAAATTTATTATATTTCTATATGCTAGTAACAATCAGAAATTAAAAATAAAACCAATACCATTTATTTTGCTTCCTATTTTTGAGTGTAGTATGATTGAAGATGGTTCATATTTTCAGAAATTTTAGGTCTTTTGCAGCTTAGTTTTTAAATTTATTTCATAACTTGGTTTTATTATAGATAAAAATGTCACAAAGATGTGTAGCTCCCAATGGAAGTAGTGCTTTACTAGCTCTATTTATTAGATCATGGTACTCATTTTTCAATTTCACCCAAAGGATGATAAATTTCTATCTTCTGTGATGCCAAGCAGTTTTTCTTGAAAATGAATGGAAAGATTTCTAATGTTATTATATTTTAACAAATAGGTTCAAAATCTATTAAACCTTCCATTGGGAAGATGAGAACATTTTATTTCCAATGTTTTTAAGAGGCAGACTTATCTGTTTTAATAAGTGGCATTATTTTTGTCAACAAAATCACATACAGATGGGAACATTTCCAAATATCCATTTTCAAAATGCTCTCTCCATGGCACAAATTTCTTTCAAAATGCAGCTACTTTTTCACTCACTGATACATGTCACCTTCACCTTTGAACAGACAATTTGTCACTGCTGCCCAACCCCCAATCCCAACTCCTAGGCAGCATACTACTGAAAACCACTTGCTAGCACAGAAAAGCTCAGCAAATTTGGAACACTTGACATTTTATAAAAGGAAATTGCTACATTTAGTTTGACCATTCTTTTAAGTAATGTGCCACAAGATAAACAGTAAATTTCCTTCTTATACAAACCATTTCAAAGGCTCCCTCCACACTGTGTTATAAGGTTCTGTAAAAATGCACCTGTTAAGAGAATAAGGTGGTGGTTACCAGGACAGGGTTCGGGAGGATGAGTTAAATAGGTGAGGGGATGAAGAGTACACTATTCTGATGAGCACTAAGTAATGTACAGAATTGCTGAATCATATTGTACACCTGAAACTAACTTAAAACTGTATGTTAACTATACTAGAATTTTAAAAAAAGAGACTTCCATAATAGCAAAAACTGAGGGTGAAGTGGGAAATGCAACTGTAAGCTGCAATATGTTGCAATTTGCTCAAGGAAAATGAGAGTGTACAAGTGAATTCAACTCTGTTCATGGTATATTATGTACAGTTTATGACACATGTGGGTAGTATCAGTGTCAATCCATACCTAAGTGCTAGTAAAGCCTGATTTAATTCTCATTTTTCATGGTAAAAAGTAAGTTTTAGTATCTCCCCCCCCACCCCCATGCCCAAATGGATCATCTTTAGAGAACCACTTTGGAGAATGTTGCTATTCAAAAATTCTAAGTAGTAGAATGACAAAAACAAAATGATATATTAGGGGGGAAAGTCCAGTTTCAAAATTTGAAATAGTACAGAAAGAAAGAAGAATTTCGGAGGTTCTTCAATATGTCAAATGAAAGGTGATTAGGGCCTCCATAAGACCAAAATAAAGTCAGAATATGTTCACCCAGAGTTTATCAAAGGCTTTTTATTTTCTCTTTTTTTCCCCCTTCCTCCACCTTTTTCTGAGTCAAACTGAGTATGTCCTCTGTTTCTTTTCTGTTCACCTATTTTTTAATCCTTGATGACATCTACCAGAACTAAAGCCACTGTATGGTACATCTTTATTCCTATGCCAATAAAGTAAGTACTTACTAATTTATCAGTTTTTAAGGTTTATGCATTTGTTCATTAGAACTTTTTAGAGCTGATTCATATTTAATATCTTAATATCAAATAACATTTTAATATCAACATCAAAGTAAGGAAGTGGCTTGCAAGTTATGGGGTAGTTGCCAGGAAACAGTCAAAAACAGTTGCCTGTGTCTGAGATGGTAATCGTTGGCAAAAAAAATATGCTATAGTTTAAAGGGAAAAGATAATGTCTAAAAGCTGACAAAATAACAGATTGTAACAAGCATTTCTTCAAACTGGCCAGGCTCCAACAGACTTTTCAAAAGATACTATACTGACCCTAACTGGGTGTGCTACAATTTAATTATGACACCAACCACACATAGTACAGATTAAGAGCAAAGCCCTGGAGACTGCCTCACTTCCTACCCCAGCCATAAATCTTGAAGGTGACAAAGGCCACCTGCACTTTGGATATACTGACTATAAATCTGGAGGTTTCCATAGCTCCCTGCTCCAGGTTCAATAATTCACTAGAACAATTCATAAAACTCAAAGGGTTATATTTACTAGTACAGTTTTATTATAAAGGATGCACATAGGCAATGTCAGAGAAGGAATGTAGAGCTCCTGTACCCTCTCCTTGTGTAATCAGGGTGTGTCGCCCTCCCAGTACATAAATGTGTTCACCAAACCAGGGAGCTCTACTCTGAGCTTTGGTGCCTACAGTTTTTGAATGTGGTCTCATTACACAAGCACAACTGATTAAATCATTGGCCACACAACTGAACTCAATCTCCAGCTCCTATCCCTTCCCCATGAGGTTGGGCTGGCCCAAAGTTCCAGCTTTTTAATCATGTAGTTGGTCTTCCTTCTGGGTGACCAAGCCTCCATAAAGCTACGTAAAGGGCCACCCTGAACTGTCTGTTAGCATAACAAAAACACTCCTATCACTCAGGAAGTTCCAAGGTTTCTAGAAGCTCTGTATCAGGAACCTGGGATAAAGACCAGAGAAACTTATACCAACCAGATGCCATGACCTAAAAATGGCATGCTACTTTTCCTATGTTTTCTCTACTTCTCCAACATTCATTTTACCTTAAAAAGGCCAAAATTACCAATTGAAGGTTATGATAGAATAAAATCAATAACTTGGATTAGTCTTATTTTGAGGGAAAATTAAGATGTTAAAAATGGAGGTGGGTGGGGAGATGGGTTAAATAGGTGATGGGGGTTAAGGAGAGCATTTGTTGTGATGAGCATTCAGTGCTGTGAAACAGTGCTGAATCACTGTATTATACACCTGAAAGTAATATTATGCTGTATGTTAACTGAAATTTAAATAAAAACAAAAAATAAGAAAATTAAGATGTTAGAATATTAACATTTTGAAGCAAATATTTATTTTTTATTTTATTTTTTAAAAACAGGGAGCCCGATGTGGGACTCAATCCCAGGACCCCATGATCATGACCTGAGCCAAAGGCAGACGCTCAACCACTGAGCCACCCAGGTGTCCCTGAAGCAAATATTTAAATTAATTCTTAAAAATCACATTACTGAGAAGAACTTTCTTAAAAATAGCCAGAAATGGGTTAACAGGACAAAAACAAAAACAAAAAAATCTCAACAAACAGAAAACCCAGCAGCCTATAAAGGAGGCTTTTTTTTTTTTAACTTTACCAAGCAGTTTAGCAGTTGGAGGAGATAGTTCAAAGTCAAGTAGTCATCCATCCAAGAGAAACAAGTTATAATGAAACATATAAACAAAGAGAACTGGAAACCGTCATTTGACCTTGAACCAGCTGTTTCACTTAACACAGTTTAGTTATAAAGGAATATAATTATATAGCAAGCCCTATGTAAACACCATCCAGATTAACAATGCCATCTCCCAAAATCCCTCTACATAATCCTTCCAAAGTCCCTCCCCTTTCCCAATAAAGGTAAACATTGCCCTTACCTTTATGTCAATCATTTCTTTATAGCTTCATCAATTAAGTATGTATCTCTAATATTCAAATTTAGTTTTTTCTCAGTCAGTTTAAAAAACTGAGATATAATTCACATATTATAAAATCCAATATTTTAAAGTGTACAGTTTAGTGGTTTTTAGTGTATTCACAAAGTTGTACAACTATCATTATCTACTTCCAGAACATTTTTATCACTCAAAAAGGAAACTGTCCCTGTTAGCAATCATTCCTGATTCTCCTCTCCCCACCATGGTCCTGACAAACCACTATTCTACTTTCTGTTTCTATGGAATTGCCTATGCTGAACAATTCATAGAAACGGAGTCATAAAAATAAGTGGCTTTTCATGTTCTAATTTGTCTATTTTTAAACTTTATATAAAAACAATGCCAAGCTGTTTTTGTAAAATCTTTGTAACAATTCATACTTCCACTAAGGTTTTTAAGGATTACCAGTGTTTCATATACTTAGTTACACTTGGTTTTTTCACTTCTAGCCATTTTTGGTGGTCACATAATGGCATTTCATTGTGATTTTATTCTGCATTTCCATAATTACTAAAGAGATTAAAGTATCTTTAGTATTGGGGGATCCCTGGGTGGCTCAGCGGTTTAGCGCCTGCCTTCAGCCCAGGTCGTGATCCTGGAGTCAGGGATGGAGTCCTACATCGGGCTCCCAGCATGGAGCCTACTTCTCCCTCTGCCTGTGTCTCTGCCTCTCTCTTTCTGTGTCTCTCATGAATAAATAAAAGCTTTAAAAAGTATTTATTAGCTATTTGGATTGCTTTTGTTAACTAACTCCTATTTAAGTCTCTTGGCTATTTTTCAGTCATACTATTTTTTTATTTTATTGATTTGTTATAATTCTCTAAATGTCTAATCCAAGCCCTTTGCCAGTTTTAGCATGATAATTATCTTCTCCTATCTTGTGGCTTACTATCTCTCAATATCTTTTGATGACTATAAATTCTTACTTTTAAGGTAGTCAAAAGTATTAACCTTCTCCTTTATGGCCTTTAAAAAAATTCCCTTTATGTTCTTTTTTTTTTTTTTAAGATTTCCTTAATTTATCCACACAGACACACACACACACACACACACACACACACACACACACAGAGGCAGAGACGTGGCAGAGGCAGAAGCAGGCTCCATGCAGGGAGCCCAATGTGGGACTCGATCCTAGGAGTCCGGGATCATGCCCTGAGCCAAAGGCAGCTGCTCAACTGCTCAACTGCCACCCAGGTGTCCCTCTTTCTCCATTTCTAACACTCAATTACATCTTGAAAATGGCAATGGTCTCCTAACTGTCTTGCAACTGCCAGTGTATCCTTACTTTTGTACTCCCAAGCGCCCTGAACATATCTTTAGTATAGTCCTTAACATCTTTATTAGGTGAAACTTGACTACCCCCTGAATACACAGCTTTCCCTACAGCTTTCTCAAGTAATAACTGTTTGGTTTCACACATCCCTTTGTATCACCAGCCCTAGAGATCGGTAAGTATTCTGCTGGCTCCTTATGTTCTCTTCCAGGTACTCTCCAGCCCAACACATTGAATTACCCATATCCATATCTAGAAGGCATGCCAAATTTAATATATTTAAGAGTCCCATGGATTGGAGATCCTGGAATCAAATGTTTGGTTTTGGGGGGATGGGGTTTCTAGATGGCACAAGGTAGAAAGATTGGAGGTAGTGCTTAGAAAACAACAAGAAGAATGTAACTAAAATTATGCAGACACGGTCTAAGTAACTAAGGGAATATGGAGGAGAAGCTCACTGGAAGACAGGAGTTCAAATAACTGAAAGTTCTAAGAACTGAAAAAGCAATGAGTGTATTCAAACCATCAAGAATAACACGAGTTAGAAGTGAAGAGTAACAGAGTCAAAAGCTAAGATTTTTACAACCTTAACCTTCTCCTTTATGGCCAATGATGGGTAGGTAGTAATATAATTTAATAGTATAAGATTCCAAGTTTGGGGATATTAAGAAAAAGAGAAGGAGAACAATAAAAAGGTAAGGAAGACACCTCCTCTTCCTTTGGTCTAAGGTAAGAGCTAACACTTGAGAGGGCTGTGGGACAGTCTGTTCTAACCCCTCCCTCTCCTACAGGATTCCATTAGAATGAGACTGAGCATCTAAGAGATTTTGCTGATAATAAATTCTAGAAGGTACACTGGAAGGGTTTCAAGAGTCAGAGAGGGTTGAGAAAAAGGGACAAAACAGGGAATATCCAGAGACTTAGAGTAATTAAGGAGATGGGAGAGGAGGGTGCCAGGGGATTCCTCTAGCGACTGATATAAACAAAGGATAATGAAATTAGCCCTAGTGGATTCAAGGAAGATAGAGTTCGGAGGCTCCAAGTGTTAAGGAGTAAAGAGGAATGAATTACTGGGGCTTGCTCCAAAGGCTCAAGGAAGTCATCCTCTAAGTTCCAGTATACTACTTTAAAATCAAGTGATATTTAACAAATATGCATGCCCCCTGACTTGTTAAGCCTACTCCAAAAATTTATACAGTATATCCCATGACTCAGCAATTTCATCTTTACATATACAGAGAGTCTGTAAAAACATAGTTCAACTCTGTAGTACCATCAACTGGTAATAACTGACATCTATAGATTACTTAATCCAATGACAGCAGAACACACATTCTTCTCAAGACCACAGGGAGCATTCACCAAGATAGACCACATTCTGGGCCATAATGCACATCTTAACAAGTTTAAAAGAACAGAAATCACACAATGTCTATTTTCAGATCACAGTGGAATTTAAACTAGTAGTCAATAACAGAAGATAACTGGAAAATCACAAAATACTTGGAGATTAAAAATGTACCTTAAAATAACACATGGGTCAAAGAAGAAATCTCAAGATAAATTAATTAAAATATATTTTGAACTAAATGAAGATGAAAACATGGCTTACCAAAATCTGTGAGATACAGTGAAACACAGCTTTGAGAGAAATTCTAGCATTAAATGCATATATTAGAAAAGAAGATCAAAAATTAATCATCTAAGCCTCCACCTTAAGGAACTAAAAAAGCAAATTAAGTCTAACATAAATAAAAGAAATAATAAATGGTAGAGGAGAACTTGATGAAATAAAAAACAGAAAATCAATGTGGAACCCAGGAAATTTAACAAAAATCCCCTCCCCCTGGACAAGCAGAGCAGGACTAACTCCATTTTGTGCTACACCCGCCACCTCCTGTATGACATCCACATGACCTGCTTATTGCTTAAGGCGCTGCCCCATCCTAGTCAAGCCGCTGGGCACACCCTAATCAGAAATTGGCTCATAACAATGTAACTCTGCCTTGTGCCCGCCAAAACTGCTTGCCAATTCTGACCAAAGTAATAGGCCAGCTCAAATGGATACTATAGGGTAAGATGTAATTCAATTGGCCACCTGCGTGTGGACCGACATGACTGTGCAACTTTCTGCGTATCCCATTGGCCACTGGCCCCTATAAAGCTGCTAAGCCTCTTAGTCTCGGGGTCCAAGTCCCTGCTCCGCTGTGTCGGGTATAGTTGGACTCAAGCTCGAGCTTGTAAATAAAACTCTCATGTATTTGCATTGGTGTCGGCTCTTTGGTGGTTTCTCGGATTCGCAATCTTGGGCACAACAATCAACAGAGAAAAATCAGCAAAACTAAAAGCTGGTTCTTTGAGAAGACCAACAAAATGTATAAACCTCTGGCCAGGCTAAGAAAAAGAGAAAGACACAAATAACTAATTTTTAAATTAAAGAAGGAACATCACTCCAGATTCTATGGACATTAAGAGGATCATAAAACAATGTTATGAACAGCTCCAGGCCCGTAAATAGGATAACCTAGATTAAACAGACCAAATCCTTAAAAAACGAAATCTACCAAAGCTCAGGCAAGAAACAGATAATCCAAATAGGCTTATATTAAAGAAATTTAATCAATAATTAATAACCTTCTGAAACAAAAAGCACCAGGTCCAGACGTGTTCAATAGTGAATTCTATCAAACATTTAGTAAGAAATTATACCAATTCCCCACAATCTCTTCCAGAAGATGGAAGCAGGGGGAACTTACTCTCTGAGGCCACCATTATCCTAATACCAAAACCAGACAAAGATATTACAAGAAAAATATACTATAGACCATTATCTCTCAAGAAAGATGGAAAATCCTCCAGAAAATATGAGAGAAACCAAAGCCAACAATGCCTAAAAGAAATTATACATCATAACCAAGGGGGATTTATCCCAGGTATGCAAGGCTGCTTCAACATTTGCAAATCAATTAATGTAACCATCAAATCAACAAGCTAAAGAAGCAAAATCAAATGATCATGTCAACATATGCAGAAAAAGCATTTGACAAAATCCAAGACCCATTCATGGTTTAAAAAACTCTCAGCAAATTAGGAATAAAAGGAAAATTTCTCAACTTGATAAAGAACATTTACAAAAAAAAAAAAAAAAAAAACCAACTTAAAGCTAACATCATACTTAATGGTGAGAAACTTGAAGCTTTCCCACCAAGTAGTACCTTCTCACCGCTGCTTTTCAATATTGCAATGGAAGTCCTACCCAATGCATTAAGACACAGAAATAAAAGGTATACAGATTGAGAAGGGAGAAATAAAACTTTGTTCACACATGACATGATAACCTATACAAAAAATCTGCAAAAACAAAACAAAACACCTCCTAGAATTAATAAACTATTATAGCAAAATTGCAGGATACAAGGTTAATGTACAAAAGTCAACACTTGTGCTTGCTTCAGCAACACATATACTAAAATTGGAATGATACAGAGATGATTAGCATGGCCCCTGCGCAAGGATGACACACGAATTCATGAAAAGTCAACACTTAATGCTATCAATAACATGTGGAATTTGAAAGTAAAAACATGTTACCATTCACATTACTACTCTCCAAAAATGAAATAGTTATATCTAACAAAATATGTATAGGATCTATATGAGGAAAACTACAAAACTCTGATGAAAGATATCAAAAAAGAACTACATAAATGGAGAGATATGCCATGGTCATAGACAGGGGGACTCAATATTGTCAAGATGTCAGTTCTTCCCAACTTGATCTATGGAATCAACATAATCCCAATCAAAAGTCCAGCAACTTATTTTGTGTATGATGACAAGCTGATTCTAAAGTTTATATGGAGAAGCAAAAGACCCAAAATAGTAGCCAACTCAGTATTGAAGAAAAAGAAGAAAGTCAGATAATTAATGCTACCTAACTTCAAGATTTACTATAAAGCTATGGTAATCAAGACTATATGGTAAGTAAAGAAAAGACAAATTAATGGAATGGATTAGAGACAGAACAAAAACTGGCAGAAACAAATCCACATAAATATAGTCCATTGATCTTTAACAAAGGAGCAAAAGCAAACAAAACAAAAACAAAAAAACCCACCAAAAAACTAGTCTTTTCAACAAGTAGTGATGGAACAACTGGACGTCCACATGCAAAGAAATGAACCTACAGACCTTCATAAACATTAAAACTGATCACAGACCTAAACATAAAACACAAAACTATAAACCTCTTGAAAGGTTAACACTGGAGAAAACCTTGATGACCCTAGGTATGGCAATGACATTTTAGACATAATACCAGAGGTACCTGGGTAGCTCAATTGGTTAAGCGTCTGGCTCTTGGTTTTGGCTCAGGTCATGATCTCAAGGTCCTGAGATTAAGCTCCATCTGATAAAAGAGTGTTATCCAAAATATACAAAGAACACAGAAAACTCAATGGAAAGAAAACAAACAACCTGATTTAAAAAATAGGCAAAAGATGTAAACAGACACCTCAGCAAAGAAGATGGCAAGTATGCATATGAAAAGATGTTCTTTTCTGCCTATGCCTCTGCCTCTCTCTTTGTATCTCTCATAAATAAATAAATAAAATTTTTGAAATAAAATAAAATTTAAAATAAAAATAAAGCTCTTTTCACATGGCCCCAGATGCCTGGAGCCATAACACACTCTCCATATACCAGAACAGAGGCCACAGCCCAGGATATATACCTGGCCCCAAAATATGTACAAAACCAAACAAAAGGAATGTTGTCAGGTCAAGGCAAGAAACAACTAAGAATCAAAAACAGACTGAATATATTCTCCCATAGAAAGCATGTTCATGAACTCTCTATGCCTTAGTTAACCAAGTAAAGTGACAACGTCATATGCCGAAACACACAAAGTGAGAAGTAGAACAGAAATGAGGTGTCACTGGCCACTCTTTCATTCCATCTTTCTTAACCTTCAAGCACTCACCTGTGTGGCCATGGAGTGGTGAGTGTGGCCGTGGTAGTGTAGGTGATGTGCTAGAGGTCACAATCAAACTCTTGCGGTTACTTGTCCGACAACTGCAATGAAAACAGAATGTCAGTTATAACAGGTTCATCAGCTCAGAGAAGTTAAATGGCTATTGAGGAACAAAAGAGTGACATTATTCCATGGGCTGAGCAGTATACTACTTTAAGCTGAAATGGGTCAGCAAATACTGTTGGCCTCAGAAAGATTTCATAATTCATAGTGTTGGGCCTTAGAATAACTCTTGTCACAGTCTTGACTTTTATCTTGTAATGCCATTGCACTTTTCTAATGTTTAGGTTTTACTTCCTAAGCAAACTCAAGGAGCTCCTCTAAAGGTAACAACCATGATTCAATTGTACCTAAAGAATGGTCATGGTACATTTGATTTAGAAAACAAAAAACACATTCTCCTATCTCTTAAAAAAGTAATGTTCCTGCCATTAAAAATGAAACCATTAATTTAACCCATGAAATCTATTTTTTAAAAACTGCTTAATTAAGAATTAAGTAATACTTTCATTTCACCATAAATTTCAAAACAGGCTTGAGTTCTTTCTATAAACTGTCTTTCTATAGCATGTTAATGCCTGAGGTTTTTTCTTGTGGTTGGAAAAAACCAAATCATCATGAAAAGCCATTTCGTGCTATACCTGCTAGTGAAAATGTGCACAAATTTATGTGAAAGGCATTAGGGAAACTTGCTATTTATATTCATCCAAGTAAATATTTACCAAATACCTACTTTACACCAGGCACTGCTCTAGATGCTAGGGAAGTGAAAGGAAATAAGACAAAGTCTCTGTCCTCAAACTAGAATACTGCTGAGAAGAAAAATAAAGAGAGAAGGGTGGAGGAAGTGGAATGTTAAAAAAATAGTAAAGTGGGTGACAAGAGGGAAGAACTATAGGAAAAGGAGTAAGTTATAAAGGCCATAGGGGGTAGGTCACACCCAGACTCTGCAGGTCTGGTAGACTGCCATAAAGAACTACTGGAAATGTGACAAGAAACCACTGAAAGGATTGAGATCAATCTCAAGAACAAGATGATGATTAGAAATAATAAGCACTTTTCCCTAAGAAACCATCAGGACAAATCTAATCCTGTCTCACAGCCCTCATTACCTCCATCACCATCACATGCTCCAGATTCTCTTTCTCTAATTTGACAGAGTCTGCCTCTATTCTCTGATCTTTCAACAAAAAATAGCTTACCCTGTGCCTCCATGAACTCATTCTGTCGTCAGCAAACTTCCTATATTCAACTTCTTTGTTCAACACTCACTTTAAATTCTAGTTCTAACTGAAATCTTGCTTAACTCCCCTCTCTCAGCGCACGTGTGCACACGCGCGCGTGCGCGCACATACACACACACACACACACACACACACGTCACCGCATTCCTGGTGAAATCCCAACCCTTTTAAACCCAACTTTCCACCTATTTTACAACGGCACTGGGGCAGCTGAAGGTGACTAAAGAAAAACCCACAATATGTTGGCCAGTATCTCTTTATATTTATGATGACAACTGTTAAGTGAGTCTCCTTAACCATACTACAGTTACCTAGGCAGTGTGTACTCACTCTCTCTCCAAGACAACCAACTCTGAACCTCCAGCAGCACTTCTTCCCCAAATCTCACCCTCCTCTGCTGACTTTGCTTTTAATTCAACTGAGGGTAAAAAGAAACAACAGAGGAGCATCTGGCTAGCTCAATGGTTGAGCACCTGCCTTTGGCTCAGGTCATGATCCTGGGGTCTGAGAATTGGGCCCCACATCAGGCTCCCTGCAGGAAGCCTGCTTCTCCCTCTCCCTATGTCTCTCTGTGTGTATCTCTCATGAATGAATAAATAAAATCTTAAAAAAAAAACACACAAAAATACTTCATATTCTGTTGTACAAGTCTATTAGCCTAAATTTGTATTCATATACTCTACAAGAGCAGAAGGAAAGATCATGTTCCTATTGAAGGCAACTCCTCTGACTCTCCTCTTTAAGTCTGTACCCTACACTGCCCTCCCTCCCCTATGCCATGAATTTCTACTTCCTGCTAAATCATTCTCATCATAATAAAAACATGTTGTCGTTCCTTCCATCTTACAAAAATAAAATAAAATCTTTCCTAGACCTCCCTAGACTTTGTGCAGTTCTTTGCATCTGTGTTCAGGAAAGATCCCATGTGGGGGTTCTGTACTTGTCATCTTCATACCTTCATTTCCTATTCTCTCCTCAGCCCACTCTAGATAGTCATCCCCATTCTGCCATTGAAACCATTGCTATCAAAATCACCAATGAGTTTGATCTTCATCTTATGTAACCTCTCAACATAACATCATTTACACTTAAAAAAAAAAAAACAAAAACAAAAAACATCATTTATACTTTTAACTCCTTCTTTAATTTTTTTAAAAATTGGGATATAATTCAGTCAATAAAATACAGATCTTAAGTGTTCTGTTAAATGAGATAACTATATACAATCCATATAACAACATTGAAAACAAAAGACAATAATTCTATTACCCTGGAAAGTTCCCATGTGCCCTTTCCAGTCAACCCTTTGTCTGCCAACCACTTTCTTCTATCATGTGGTATTAATTTTGTTTGTTGAATTGTACATTGTGTATTTTTGTGTGTGTTTGGCTTCTTTTGCTCAACCTAATATCTGTGTGACTTCCTGAGATATTTTTCTTTGCTTAGTTTCTAGGACATGATGATTTCCTGGTTTTCTTCCACCTCACTAGCTGCTCATCTTTTATTCTCCTTTGCTAGTTCCTTCTCTTCCTGACCTCTAAATCATTTAGTACCCTGGGGCTCAGATCTGAAACATCTTTTTTCTCTCCCTACATTGACTCCCTAACGATTTTTTTTTTTCCAGTTTCATAGCTTTTTAGAGAGGACAGAGTATGACCAGGGGGTTGGGTCAAAAGGGCAAATGGAGAGGGAGAGAGAGAATCTTTTTTTTTTTTTTTTTTTTGGGAGAGAGAGAATCTTAAGCAGGTTCCACACCTGGCACAGACCCTGATATGGGCCTTGATCTCATGACCCTGAGATTATGACCTGACCCAAAATCAAGAGTCAGACACTGAAACAACTAAGCCACGCAGGCACCCCTCCAGTTTCATAGTTTTTAATCTTTGATGTTGATGATGCCCAGCGTTTTATAGATAACTCTGCGTTCTCTCCTGTGAGTATAAGACTCCTATATCAAGTGCATATTTGATATCTCTAACTAGATGTCTTTTTTTTCTTTTTTAAGATTTTATTTATTTATTCATGAGAGACACAGAGAGAGGGAGAGGCAGAGACACAGGCAGAGGGAGAAGCAGGCTCCATGCACCGGGAGCCCGATGTGGGATTCGATCCCGGTCTCCAGGATCGCGCCCTGGGCCAAAGGCAGGCGCTAAACCGCTGCGCCACCCAGGGATCCCGTATTCCTCAATTCCTAGAACAATGCCCAGCACATGGCAGGCTCTCAAAAAAAAAACAATAATAATTGTTAAATGAATGAATGAATAAATGAATATGATTTGTTACAAGGATTAAAAAATATTTGTTGGATGAATATGATTTGTTAATAAAAGAAGATATTTGTATACTGGCATGTGTAAGGTATATCAAACGATTATGTCTAAACTCCTTTATGAAAATGAAGATCTCTTGACACTGCAGGGACAGATAACTGATTCTAATTTCATTTGCTATGATCTTATTTAAAATTTAAAACAAAATACAAAACACTAAAGATCATATTTCCAGGCCACATGCCTTTTTATGAAGGTACACATAATCTCAATTGGCAAATCTGCAACAGCTGCTAGGGGAAAAAAAGGTCAGACACCCTGTTACAGATGCCATGACTCAGCTGGGATCCAAAACAAGGAACTGGCTAATTTTTCCATTTCAAGAGTTTCTGGCCATTTCCCCAGGATCCTAGAAGATAAAGAACAGGTCTTAATTCTTTCATCCCAGTAAGATAAAAGTACTGTATGTTTACAGTCAGCCACGCTGTCTCTCAGCTGATGAGAGGAAACCTAGAAGCTCCCTGAGCTGATGCTCTGCTGCCTATTTCAAGGATTGGGTTAAACCAGACTGCTGTTCAGTACCATCCCAGTCACTTGGTCACTTGGATCAAGACCTGGCATTTCACTTTCTTATATGCTTCACCCTAGTCATCTCAATGGATAGTAGGATCAACGACTAAAGCACCCTTTGCAATCTTCTGTGATACTGTCGAATGAACTGTGGCCACATTTGGAGAGATCTCAGCCTTCAAAATTTCTTCCCTCCATCAACTAGCAGGTATGCAAATCTGACCCCCCCCCCCCCGCCCCCGCCACTCTCCTCCATGCAGGAGCTGCTGCAAACCCATTTAGGAGGTCTGTTTCCCAGTCTGAAGCAACAGAGTATGAAGTAGAATGAATAGTTGCAGACCCCTTCACCTCTCTAATCTCGAAATCCCAAAAGTCCAGCTGCTCAGAGAAACTTGAGAGAACTCAGTAATTGGCTAACATGTGGCTATTCCCCTTCAGAATTTAGAGTGAGGAAAAGCCCACTTCTGGTTCTTCTATAAAATATAGAAGAATCTGGGGGTCATTTAAGGTCAAGGACTTTCAGATGTTATTTCAGAGTAACATCCATGACAATGTCCCTGTGCAGACTGAGAAACTAGACTTCCAAATTTATTCTGAGGTCAGTATTATAGATACCAAAACCTGGCAAAAACACTACAAAAAAGGGAAAACTACAGGCCAATATCTCTGATAAACATAGATGCAGAAATCTGCAACAAAATATTAGCTAATCAAATCCAACACATTAAAAAAAAAAAAAAAGCCACCCACCACAATCAAGTGGCATTTATTTATTCCCAGGATGCAAGGGTGGGTGAATATTTGCAAATCAATCAATGTCATATATCACATCAGTAAGAGAAAGGACAAAAACCATATGATCATTTCAATAAATGCAGGAAAAGCATTTTTTTTAATTTATTTATTTATGATAGTCACACAGAGAGAGAGAGAGAGAGGCAGAGACACAGGCAGAGGGAGGAGCAGGCTCCATGCACCGGGAGCCTGATGTGGGATTCGATCCCAGGTCTCCAGGATCGCGCCCTGGGCCAAAGACAGGCGCTAAACCGCTGCGCCACCCAGGGATCCCAGGAAAAGCATTTTTGTCAGCATAATATCCATTCATGAAAAAAACTTTCAACAAAGTAGGTTTAGAGGGAACATACCTCAACAAATTAAGGCTATATCGAAAACCCATAACAAACAGCATACTCAATGGGGAAAACTGAGAGCCTTTCCCCTAAGGTCTGGAACAAGACAAAAAGATATCCACTCTCATCACTTTTATTCAACATAGTACTGGAAGTCCTGGCCACAGCAATCAGACAAGAAACAAAAGACCAAATTGGTAAGGAAGAAGGAAAACTTTCACTATTTGTGACGTGATACTATATATAGAAAACCCAAAAGACTCCACCAAAACACTGCTAGAATGGAAAAATGAATTCAGTAAAGTCAGAATACAAAATCAATATGCAGAAATCTGTTGCATTTCTACACATCAATAATGAAGTAACAGAAAGAGAAATTAAGAAAATAATCCTATTAACAATTGTACCAAAAAGAATACCTAGGAACAAAATTAAGAAAGGAGGTGAAAGACCTGTATTCTAAAAACCATAAAACACTGATGAAAGAAATTGAGTATGACACAAACAAATTTAAAGATATTCCATGCTCGTGGACTGGAAGAATAAGTATTATTAAAATGTCCATACTATCCAAAGCAGTCTCCAGATTTAATGCAATCCTATCAAAATACCAACAGGGACACCTGGCTGGCTCAATCAGATCATGTGATTCTTGGTCTCAGGTCTGTTAGTTTGAGCCCCATGTTGGGTGTGGAGATTACTTAAAAAAATAAAATATTGGGGGTGCCTGGATAGCCCAGTCAGTTAAGCATCTGCCTTCAGCTCAGGTCATGATCCCAGGGTGCTGGAATCGAGCCCTGTTTGGGCTCCCTGCTCAGTAGGAAGTCTGCTTCTCCTTCTGTCCTTGCCCCTGCTCATGCTCTCTCTCAAATAAATAAAATATTCAAAACAAATTTTTTTAATAAAATAAAAAAACCAGTAACATTTTTCATAGAACTAGAAGAAATAATCTGAAAATGTGTATGGAACCACAAAAGACCCTGAATAGCCAAAGCAATCTTGAAAGAGAAGAAGAAAATTGCAGGGATCACAACCGCAGATCTCAAGATATAATACAAAGCTGTAGTAATAAAATAAAAAAAAAAAAGCTGTAGTAATTTTAACAGTATGGTACTGGAACAAAAATAGAGAGACGTAAATGCATGGAATACAATAGAGAGCCCAGAAATAAACCTATGATTATATGGTCAATTAATTTTCAACAAATGGTGTTGGGAAAACTGGATAGCTACATTAAAAAAAAAAAATGAAGCTGGACCACTATCTTAAACCATACACAAAAATAAACTCAAAAATGGACTGAAGACCTAAATGTGAGACCTGAAACCACAAAAATCTTAGAAGAGAAGACAGGCATTAATTTCTCTGACAGGGCAGCCCTGGTGGCTCAGTGGTTTAGCACCGCCTTCAGCCCAGGGGCCTGATCCTGGAGAGACCCAGGATCGAGTCCCTTACCAAGCTCCCTGCATGGAGCCTGCTTCTCCCTCTGTCTGTGTCTCTGCCTCTCTCCCTGTGTGTGTCTCTCTCATGAATAAATAAATAAAATCTTTAAAAAAAAAAAAAAAACTCTCTGGCATTGGCTATAGCAACATTTTTCTAGATAGGTCTCCTGAGGCAAAGGAAACAAAAGCCCAAACAAACACACACAACTACTGGGACTATACCAAAATAAAAAGCTTTAGCACAGCAAAGGAAACCATTAACAAACCTAAAAGACCATCTATTTAATAGAAGTCATTTGCAAACGATATATCCACTAAAGAGCTAATATCCAAAATATGTAAAGAACTGATAAAACTCAATACCAAAAACTTACAAATAATCCTATTTAAAAATAGGGAGAAGACATAAAGAATTTCTCCAAAAAAGACATACAGATTAGCCAACAGCCACTGAATAGTTGAATAGTTGTTCAACATCATCCCTCATCAGGGAAATGCAAATCAAAACTACAATATTACCTCACACCTATCAGAATGACTAAAATCAAAACCACAAGAAGTAACAAGTGTTGGCAAGGATGTGAAGAAAAAGAAACACTCGTGTACTATTGGTGCAAATGCAAACTGGCACAGCCACTGTGGAAAATAGTATGAAGGTTATCGAAAAATCAAAAATAGAACTATCATATGATCCAGTAATTCCACTATTGCGTGTTACAAAGAGTATAAAAATACTAATTTGAAAAGGTATATGTACCCCTATGTTTACTGCAGCATTATTCACAAGAGCCAAATTATGGAAGAACCCAAGGGTCACACTGATAAGTGATTAGATAAAGAAAATCTATTATATATAATATATATGTGGGTGTGTGTGTGTGTGTGCACGCGCGCATGCACAATGTAATATTACTGAGCTATCAAAAAAGAATGACATCTTGCCATTTGCAACATATGGATGGCTCTCTAGGGTAAAATGCTAAGTGAAATAAATTAGTCAGAGAAAGACAAATGCCATATGGTTTCACTAGTATGTGGAATTTAAGAAACAAACCAACTGAATAGACTAAAAAAAAGAGGCAAAAACTCCAGAATCTTAACTATAGAGAACAAACTGGTGGTTGCGGGTGGGGGGGATAAGTGAAGAGTATTAAGAGTAAACTTTTATCAGCATTGAGCATGGAGTAATGTACAGAATTGTAATTGCAATAAATATTACAGTGTAAATTATATTGGAATTATAAAAAAAGTAAATAAGTGAGTCAGATAGATAGATAGATAGATAGATAGATAGATAGATGGAAAAAAGACTGAAGCTAGAGTGGGAGAAAAGGTGTGTTCGTTCAGTCAATAAAAGGTGCTACTTGGAAATAAACTCATGATTTATCTCTTGTCTAGATTACTTCAACAGCTTCCTAACTATCCCTGGTTTACTCTTGTCTCACATTCCCAGTGTGTTCTCAGTACAACTAGTCATAGTAATCTTTTAAAAGTATAGATCAGATTATTTACTCTGGCCAAAACCTTCCAAAAGCTAATTTCACATAGAGATCATTAGCTACTAGAGTCACTGCACGCTAATTATTCCTGCAACCTGAAATGTCCTTTCCTCAGTAATACAATGGTAAAAATCTCTTACCTCTTTCAAGACTTTACTAAAATGTGACCTTCCCCACTTCCCTGTATGATTGATACTGTGACATGCTCTCCTCTAATCTCCCTTACTCCATTTTTTCTTTTTTTTTTTTTTTTTAATGGCAGCTCTTCTTGGATTAACCATGTATTTTTTAAACATGTGCTTCATTGATTTGGAAATTATACATTTTTTTACTTTCTTTTTTAAAAAACAGAAATTATTATTACTAAAGTTTTAACGAGTACTCCTGTCTTAACAAAGTCTAAGGTCAGCCAGCATCTCAACACTCCTGAACAAAATTAAAAGATCTTAACTCCAATTCTCCCCATCCCCTTTCAATTTACATATTATTTGGTCCAGTATCTCAGGTCTAGCTTGTTTTATATTGCCAAATGAATAATTATATTATTTTATGCAAGAAATGCTTGCTTAAATTTATTCATATATTTTCCAGTTTCTTTGCTAAGCATTTCCTCTTGGATCTCACATTGTTTCTTGGCAATGATTTCAGTGAGAATCTGACAGTGATAAATCTTCTCAATTTTGCTGTTTATCTGAAAATGTCTTTATTTTATTCAATGACTTTCAAGGATAATTAAACATGTATGGAATCCTACAACCTCTTGTTGAGAGTGACTTTCTCCTCAATATCTTAAAGATATTCCATTGTTTTATGGCTCCTGTTACTGCTATTAAGAAGCCTCCTTTTTGGGCAGCTCTGGTGACTCAGTGGTATAGCGCCACCTTCAGCCCAGAGCATGATCCTGGAGACCGGGGATCAAGTCCCACATCAGGTTCGCTGCATGGAACCTGCTTCTTCCTCTGCCTGTGTCTCTGCTTCTCTGTCTGTGTCTCTCATGAATAAATACATAAAATCTTTTGAAGAAAGAAGAAGAAGAAGAAGAAGAAAGAAGAAAGAAGAAAGAAGAAAGAAGAAAGAAGAAAGAAGAAAGAAGAAGAAAGAAGAAAGAAGAAAGAAGAAAGAAGAAAGAAGAAAGAAGAAAGAAGAAAGAAGAAGAAGAAGAAGAAGAAGAAGAAGAAGAAGAAGAAGAAGAAGAAGAAGAACCACCACCAGCTGCCTCCTTTTGGGACTGTTATTCCTTTGTAGTTAATTTTCTTTTTTATCTAGTTTTTTTTTTTAACCATTAACTTTGTTTTTTAGATATAATTCACATACCATATAATTCAACCTTATAAGGTATACAATTCAGGGTTTTTTAGCATACTCACAAGGTTATACAACTACCACTGCTAATTCCAGAACATTTTCATTACCCCCAAAAGATTTCCTGCAACCCATAAACAGTCACTCCCCATCTCCCTCTTCCTCCCCCACCTCCCTTACCAGGCAACCACCAATGTACTTTCTATTTCTATGGTTTCACCTATTCTGGATATTTCACAGAAATGGAATAATACGGATGCCTGGGTGGCTCAGTAGTTGAGCATCTGCCTTTGACTTAGGGTGTGATCCCACTCTGGAGACCAAGTCCTGCATCGGGTTCCCTGTGAGGAGCCTGCTTCTCCCTCTGCCTATGTCTCTGCCTCTCTTTGTGTCTCTCATGAATAAATAAATAAATTCTTTAAAAAAAATGGAATAGGGGATCCCTGGGTGGCTCAGCGGTTTAGGGCCTGTCTTTGGCCCAGGGCGTGATCCTGGAGTCCCAGGATCGAGTTCCCTGTTGGGCTCCCTGCATGGAGCCTGCTTCTCCCTCTGCCTGTGTCTCTGCCTCTCTCTCTTTCTCTCTCTCTCTCTCTGTCTCTTGTGAATAAATAAATAAAATCTTTTTTAAAAAATGGAATAACATGTCATGTGGTCTTTTCTGTCTGGCCTCTTTCAGTTAGCATAATGTCCAGATTCACCCACGCTGTAGTATTTATCAGTACTTCATTTCTTTTTATGGCTAAATAATATTCTATTGTGTGAATGTCATATTTTATTTATCCACTCACAAATTGATGGGCATTTGGGTTGTTTCTATTTTTTGGCTGCTTCAAATAATATTGCTATGAACATTTGTGTACTTGTACATTTATCTGTTTTCAATTTTTTTTGGGTGGACTTTCTTACTGAACTCATGTGTTAGCATTCTTTTAGCTTTTGTAGATTCTTGAGGGGTTTTTTTTAAAGATTTTATTTATTTATTCATGATAGACATAGAGAGAGAGAGAGAGGCAGAGACACAGGCAGAGGGAGAAATAGGCTCCATGCTGGGAGCCTGACACAGGACTCGATTCCGGGACTCCAGGATCGAGCCCTGGGCCAAAGGCAGGCGCTAAACGCTGAGCCACCCAGGGATTCCCCCTTCTTGAGGGTTTTCAAGTTGCCTTTAAGACCTCTGTTTTTATGGTTCTGCAACATTTAGATACTACAATGTATCTAAATGGAGATTTATTTATGCCTACTGTGTTTCATGATGTTATTTAATTTCTAATCAATTCTGGAAGGTCTCAATCATTATCTCTATAAATAGTGCCTTTTCCCCATTTCTCTATACTGTTAGACATTCTTACTGTATCTTCCATACTTCTTAGCTCTCATTCATATTTTACATCTTTCCATCTTTGTGTTACACTCTAGATAAAGTTTTACTAACTTTGTCCACAGCTTTACTATATAACCTGACTGCTAAGTTTTCAAATTTAATGATGCAATATATTTGATTTCTTGATTCTAATTCACATATTTCCCAAATATGCCTGGGGAAAATGTCTTTTTTTTTTTAACTAAATATGTCTTTTTTCTCTTGTGTCTGTTTATATTTTTACTCATTTTAAATATACTTATTTCATAAACTTTATCTGCAATGGTACTTTCTGAAGTTCTTAGGTTTATTGTTTCATTTTTTTTCTATTGAATCTAATTTATGGTAGATTGTTTCTTTGTATGATCTATAATTTTGTACTGTGAAATCATCTTCAGTTTGGCTTTATTTATGGGAACCTTGTACTACTACCTGATTTGAGAGTGTGTCATTTAAATGAAATTTTGAGTTTCTTTCTGATAGATGTATCAATGTTATTACCACCTCAGAATCAGTTCCTAGACCACACAGACATTTTAAACTCCAGGACCCAAATTCACTTAATAAAAGCCTACAGTTAAAAATTCTCAAGGAAAACTTTCTTTTCTTTTTTTTTTTTAAGGGCCCTATTTAAAACCCAGATGAGACTAAAGAACTTTTCATCTCTCCATGCCAGTGGGTAAACTGTTTTCCTAGTCCATTGGGCGTAAAGTCCTTTGAGGTTCCTAATTATATATGGGGTCTCAATTCTATATTACCTTAGAATCTCCCTACCCAAAATAGCTCAAGGCCTTATCCACTTTCCCCTAAAGGATATTAAGACTAGTACACCTCCCACCTTAGCCTACCTTCTTAGAAGTTTCACACTGGTTTCCGCTGTTCTGGTACTGTTTCCTTAGATTTAGGTCCCTTGGCATTTTCTTCACAATCTACTGAATTTAAGCTTATGTGTTTAAAGCAATACTTGAGGCACAGAGAGGCTAAGTAGCTTGCCCTAAATCACAATAAGGTATTAACAGATTTTGAAAACCTAATGCAATTTACATCTCCTTGCCCTAGGCTTTCTTAACGTGAAATTGCTTCTAGGCATTTTGGCTAAGATCATGTGTAGGACTTTCTTAATGTGGAGCTCCACTCTAAAGATGATTCAGAAGGCATGTATGCCTCAAAAACAAGGGTATGATTCAGCTTGTAGCAGTTTATAAGAGCCAAATGCTAAATGTCTCAGCAACATCGTCCTGCAACAATAACAACTTATAGTGAAAAGAAACAAACATAGGTCTAAAGCTCAAATGTCAATGTCCAAGGTACCATCACATGGATTTAAAAGACCAATCAACAGTTTTAAAGTCAAACATGAGGAGAGGGAGAAACTGGCCAAATGTAGATTTGTGCAATAGCCTCTCCTGGAATTGTGTGACATGGTGGGACGTTTCCTTAACATGGCAGCCGCAACATGTCCCCATCCCAAGTCTCAAGATGAAGAAAGAGTTGCCCACCACACTTAAGTAAATGTGCCCACCATCTAGAGATCAGATAATCCTGTCATTGGTGACTATAGCTGATGTTCACTTTCCCAAAGTTCTGAATAAATAAACCTGGTAGTAGAGATGGAAGAGAAATTTAAGAGCCCTAGAGTGGGCTTCAGAATTTGTATTCTAAACATGTCTGTATTTTCAAGGCCCAGGACAATGGCTGATGCATAGTTACTATTGCTTGGATAACTAATGAATGGGAGAGAATGGTCCCGTCATACATTTTAAAAGCCATGCGTCTCTTGGTAATCAAAGGAAAGTGACCAGTAAGACTAAAGATTTTTCCTTGAATGAAGTACACTTCCATTAAAGAGGCCCTCCACAAATACAGGCTCTGGTAAAATGAAATAATATAAAGCTAATCCTGATTACCACATGTCTGGAAAGTTGTGGTAAATTTGATTTGTCTTCATACTAGTTACCATGGTTTCCACATTTCTTTAGAAATTCTAAATTATGAGCCCAATCTCAGACTGGTGGTTGCCTAAGTGGCAGCAAAGTGGATGAAGGAGGTCAAAAAATACAAATTTCCAGTTATAAAATGAATGTCATGGGAATTCGATATACAGCATGGTGATTCTAGTTAATAATACTGTATTGCATGCTTGAAAGTAGCTAAAAGAGAGGATCTTAAAAGTTTTCATCACAGGGGTGACTTGGTGGCTCAGTCAGTTGACTGTTTAACTCTTGATTTCAGTTCAGGTCATGTTTTCCGGGATGTAAGATAGAGCCCCACATCGGGCTCCATGCTCAGTGTAAGTCTCCTTAAGTTTCTACCTCTCACATTCCCTCTGCCCCAGCTCCATCTCTCCCAATAAATAAATAAATAGATAGATAGATAGATAGATAGATAAATAAATAAATAAATACAAGCTCTCATCACAAAGAAAAAAATTTGCAGCTGTGTATAGTGATACATTATCAACTAGTTATAATGTAGTGAATGCTCACAATATATATATATCATATCATTATCTTGTATACCTGAAACTAATATGTCAATTACACTTCATTTTAAAAATTATTAAAACTCAACAGATGAGTTCAACTCTGAGATAAAATATTTAAAAATAGACCGTGAAAGACAGTACTAAGGAACCCACTCAAACACAGACACAGTGAATGGACGGTTATATGATTTTATTTCTTGAACCTTATTTGGGACCACAGTGCAGAGGCCCAAGGACAGACTTGCAGTCAGAAAAAAAACTGCAATATAATGAGCTTCCTCATGCACCACAGATACTTCCAAACAGTCTAGTTCACTGCCTTGGTCCTTCTTCTACATGAACTTCTCATAAATATTCAGACTAGGAAAAATATACCTCTTTTAAAAAATTAGTAATCCATATCGAACCAGAACAAAATCTACGCAAAGATATTATAGAAATTAATGTCCAGAATATACAAAGAACTCCTATAACTCAACAAAAGAACACAAGATTTTATTTTTTTAAAATTTTTTAAGGATTTTACTTATTTATTCATGAGAGACACACAGAGAGAGACAGAGACACAGGCAGAGGGAGAAGCAGGCTCCATGCAGGGAGCCCGATGTGGGACTCGATCCTGGGTTTCCAGGATCACACCCTGGGCCAAAGGCAGCGCTAAACCGCTGAGTCACCCGGGCTGACCAGAACACAAGATTTTAAAATGACCAAAGGACTTGAATAGACATTTCTCTGAAGAAGATATATGTACAGCCAACAAGCACATCACTAATCATTAGGGAAATGCAAATCAAGACCATAATAAGCTACTACTACACACCCATTACAATGGCTATAATCAATAAGACAGGATATCTAGTGTTGATGAAGATGTAGAAAAACATTCCCTCGAATATTGCTGGTAGGAATATAAAATGACACAGCCACTGCAGAAAATAGTTTGTTTTTAAAAACTATAAATTTACCATACAACACAATTTTATCCCTAGGTTCTGCCCAAGAGAAATGGAAACATATGTCTACACAATGACATGTATGCAGGTGTTCACAGCTACATTTACGCCTAATAGTACCAATCTGGAAACAATCCAAATGTTCATCAACTGGTGAATGGATTAACAAAATGTGGTCTATCCATACAATGAAACATTAGTCAGCAAGAATAAACCTCAAAAACATTATGCTAGAAGAAGCCAGAGGCAAAAAAAAACACTACAAAGAATATGATTCCGTTTATATGAAATGTTCAGAAACAGTAAATTTATACAGCCAAAATCAGATCAGTGGTTGCCTAGGAGAAGACAGTATACTGGTGTAATGGGCACTAGGAAACTCTTTGGGTTATGGAAATATTTTAAATTTAGATTATGGGCATGGCTGCACAATTTTACAAATTTGCTAAAAACCACCAAATAACTTAGAATTGAATTTTATAGTATGTAAATTATATCTCAATAAACTTTTTTTTTTTAAGTAAACTTATTTTTTAAAAAATTATCCAGGCGTGAAGGCTGCATCCAATGTACTTAGTGGATTTAAGAATTCTCCCTCTTCTTCCTTCCTGAATAATTCAGTCTAGAAGCCATTAGATGATGATGATGATGATGATGATGATGATGATGATGATGATGATGGCGGCAAAATGCTTGGGGGAAGGCACCATGCATGCATGTCACATATATACATTCTCTGGGAACACTGAACCTAAGTATCAGCAGCTATGCCTATCATCCATATATCTTGGCTTTTAAATACCATTTTCCACTAAAAGGACCTGTGTTCCTTGGAGAAATGGCTATTACAAGGGCTGGGGCAGGGAGTACAAAATAAACCAGCCAAGAACATCTTGCACGGCCAGAAAGTTACAAGGTTCGCAAAGAATGGCAGAGACATGTCCCAAACAAAGACGTCAGAATGAGAGGACTCCCCTTGACCAAATATGGTACAATTTGAACATCAAAATATACAATGTTATTAACAGATTATAATCCATTAAATTGCGGCACCTGGGTGGCTCAGTTGGTTAAGCATCTTACTCTTGGTTTTGGCTCAGGTTATGATCTTGCTGTCATGGAACTGAGTCCCGAATTCAGCTCCAGACTCAGTGAGAAGTTTGCTTCAGATTCTCCCTTTCCCTCTGCCCCTCCCTGCTCATGCTCTCTAATAAATATTTTTTAAAATGGATTATAACCCATTAAATAAGATCCCATCATGCTGATACAAGAGAAAAAATGAACAAGGAGAAGAGAAAACTTTCCCTTATAGTGCAATGCCAACTGATGAGTGCAGAAAGAATGATGGAATTTGAAAAATGCCATTTGACAACCAGCATAGAGTAACAATTCAACCAAGAAACATCAATGGAAGCTAAAAATAGTGGGTTAAAATTTGATGAAAAATGGGGTAGTTACATAATTCCATTAAAAGTTACATAACTTTCCCTCAAAATACTTAATAATTAGTGAGATTAAAAAAAAAGTAACCATACAGCAGAGAAAACTAGCAGATCAAGTGATCAAGGTTAATTTCAGGGTAATGAGATAAAATGAACGCCTGCATCACTTGATAGGATGCAACAAGAAGAACACCATCCTTTTTCAGAAACGGTAAAGAACATCCACTAAAGATTCTGAAAGGGAACCAGATTTTGCCACTCCAAAATATTCTACCTTGGTAAAAGGATTATTTTAAGCCAAAGGCAAATAAGAATCCACAGATGCAGGAAGAGTTCTCTGTCCTCATTACCTGCCTGAAAGGAGGACCTGTTAGAGAAGAGCTACAATGTGTTTGCATAAAGAGACTTTGTTTTCCATTAGTTTCTCCACATGTCCTATATTTCCCACAATTTATCATCCCTTACAGCCCACATCCCCTTTTCTTTGTAAAAGAGTACATAAGCTTTTGAGTCTAACCAGTTCTTTGAGTTATATTTCTTTTGTGAACTCCTATACATGTAAATATTAATAAAACTTCTATGCCTTTTCACCAGCTAATCTTTCTTTTGTTAATTTAATTTACAGGCCCCCAGGCACTGAACTAAGAAGGTAGAGGAAAAGTTTTTCTTCCTAACAATGCATAACCTGAAACTAATCCTGAGGAAATAGCAGACAAATCCAAATTGCAAGACAGTCTATCAAATAACAAGCCTCTAACTTTCAAAAGTATCAAAGTCATAAAAGTTGAGAAAAGGATACAGAATTGTTCTGAATTTTAGAAGACAAAAAAATAAAATTTTAACAATACATGATCCTTGGTTGGATCCTTTTGTTATAAAAGACATTACTGGGACTTGTGGAGTAATATGAATTAATCTATAGATTAGGTGATGGTATTTGTCAATGCTCATTTCCTGATTTTAAGGGCTATATTATAGCTACAAAAATGTTTCTGTAGGAAGTACATGCTGAAGTGTTCTGGGGTGATATCATGTCAGGAACAGATTCTCAAATGGATTACGGAAGGGGTTGGCAAACTGTAAAGGGCCTGATAATAAATATTTTAGGCTTTGTAGGCCATATGTGATCTCTGCTGCATAGTCCTTAGTTGTTTTGTTTTGTTTTGTTTTTAAGATTTTATTTATTTATTCATGAGACACACTACAGACAGAGGGAGAAGCAGGCTCCATGCAGGGAGCCTGATGCAGGACTTGATCCCAGGACTCCAGGATCACGCCCTGGGCCAAAGGCAGGAGCTAAACCACTGAGCCACCCAGGCATCCTTGTTTTGTTTTGTTTTGTTTTGTTTTTCAAACATCCCTTCAGAAATGTAAAATAGGGATCCCTGGGTGGCGCAGCGGTTTAGCGGTTTAGCGCCTGCCTTTGGCCCAGGGCGCAATCCTGGAGACCCGGGATCGAATCCCACATCGGGCTCCCGGTGCATGGAGCCTGCTTCTCCCTCTATAGCCTGTGTCTCTGCCTCTCTCTCTGTGTCTGTGACTATCATAAATAATAAATAAAAATTAAAAAAAAAAAGTAAAATATATTCTTAGCACGAGGGCTGTACAAACACAGGCTGCAGCTTACATTTGGCCTATGGGCTTTAGTTTGTTGACTATCGGTTTGCGAGGGTGGGGGACTCTTTGAACTATTCTTACAATTTTGAAATTATTCTTAAAAATATCTGCTAAACTCCAGAGCGATCATCTGAAATATTCTCAGAATGACTGTACTAGAGGTGAATAAAGCTGAGAGCTGAAAGCTTACTGGATAAAAAGCATTCTCTCTCAATCTACTATGTGCTGAGAACTTTCCTACTGCCAATTTGGCTCCCCACCAACCCCCCACCCCCACTGCTCAGAGGACCTAGTATACAGCTGAATGAAATATAGATGAATCCACCTCAATTTCCTAGGACAGGGAAACTAATTCCCTCCACATAAGGTTTGGAAACACATTCTTCATCCTTAAGGAACATTTTAATATGACCCCCACCTTTTTTTTTACTTTAAGTAGGCTCCACACCCAGTGTAGAACCCAACATGGGGTTTTGAATTCCCATCCTGAGCTGAGATCAAGAGTCAGACACTTAATCAACTGAGCCACTGAGTTACCCTTTAATATGATTTTTTAGTTAGTAACCCTGAGATACCATTTCTTACCCATCAGACTGGAAAAAATTCAAAAGCTTGTAATATATCTGGTTGGCAAGGCTGAGAGCAAATACAATAGTTTCCCTGCTTTTTGATTTTTCAACTTCTTTTTATTTTTAATTGAAGTATAGTTGACATACAACAGTAATCCACTCACACACACACACACACACACACACACATACAAACACACACACATCCTTACACAAAGTTTTGCTCCTGGTGGTTTCAGTCACCGACACTTGGGAAGACATAGCATCAGAAGGTCAGTAGCTGCCCAATGCTATGTCACAGTGCCTATATCATTCACCTCACTGCATCTCAACATGTAGGCATTTTATTATCTTACATCATCACAAGAAGGGTGAGTACAGGACAGTAAGATATTTTGAGAGAAAGACCACATTCACATAACTTTTATTATAGTATATTATAATTGCTCTATTTTATAATTATTTAATGTTGTTTATTTCCTACTGTGCCTAATTTATAAATTAAACTTTATCAGAGGTACGTACATATAGGAAAAAACATAGTATAATATAGATAGGGCTTGGTACTATCTTCAGTTTCAGGCATCCACTGGGTCCTCCACAAATAAGAGGGGACTACTGTAGACATTATCTTACACCACTGGTGGAAATACAAACTGATATAACCACTATGTTGGGAAACTGGACAATAGCTAATAAAACTACATATGCATTTATTCTTTGCCTCAGAATCCCCAGGAATTTATCCTGAAGGTGCACCATGAAAATTAACTCTTCTATGCTAGATAACTCTATCATCGAAAATTATTTCTCTGACTCTTCTCCTCAGAAGAAGGACTGTTAGCCTCAAACCTCCTATCTACCAAGACAAGGGAAGGGATTGATCCTTTAAGGCAATCAGGATTGGCACTGGTTCTTCCTCCTGTAGTAGCCAGGGGCAGGAAAGGGATGCTGCTGCAAGAACCCCTAAGAAAAATCAACAAATATTTACCTTTGCTGCTGGGTTCTTGATATCTGGATCAGTTCTCACCTCTTGGAGCACCTACACAACAAGGGTCTACATAAAAAGTACCCCAGGTTGACTTCTAGGAGCCAAAAGAGGGAGTCAAGGTTTCCTCAGATCAGCAATCAGTTAGCAGCTACTTAAATGGCAAGCTCCAAGAGCCTTCACACACACACATCAATCTGTTCCACTACTCTGAGTATACAATCTTCACTACAAAGAGTAGTTACCAGGTTTGAAACAAGACCAAGGAACTGGTAACATCTGAGGCATCAAATTGAAGGGCCAGGAAAGAGTTTAGCTAAATTGACTCAAGAGTAAGATAACAAATAGATAATGAAGGGTAAATTCCTTTTATGTAATACTGTAGCCAATAAATGGAAAGGTAATGGCAATATCACCTTTTTGGCAAACTCCCAATCAAGTAAGGGTGATAATTATCAATGGCCAATACTATTCAAAACATGGGAGTGATCTGACATTATCTGTCTCCCAACAACTGTACACTGCACCAAAATTAAGTATTCTCTCCCAACCTCCAAGTCAAACCAGAATCAGATCAAGCTTCCAGTTTACAGGAAATATAGAAGTCATTAAAACATGTTAAAGAACCTCTCAAGGATGCAATGAGCAAAATGCAGAACGTAGGAAAAGTCTACAGGACAAACTCAGTTTCTTCAATACAGGAAATGCAAAAAGAAAAAGAGGGTGGAAAAACTTAGATTAAAAAAAAACTTAAAAGCAGAGTGACCAGACATCCCAATTTGTCCATGACAATCACATTTCTGCCTGCTGTCCCAATATAATTAATAGAATCTCCTTTCACTACCAAAAGTTTCCAAGTTTAGGTAATAAATTATTAGATCACCCTATTTAAGAGACATACTAACCAAATGAACTGTGTTTGGCATAGTTTGGATACTAATTAAAAACAAAACAAAGCAAAACACAGGTGTCTGGGTGGTACAGTCAGTTAAGCGCCCAACTCTCCATTTTAGCTCATGTCCTGGGGTGGGGAGATTGACCCCGCACAGGCTCTGCACTCAGTGTAGGTCAGCTTGGAGTTTCTCTTTGCCTCACCCCCTGCCCCTCCCTCCCACTCTCTCTCTAAAATAAATAAATCTTTTTAAAAAAAATTTTTTTAAAGAAAGAAAGAAAAAGAAAAGAACACTGACTGGAAATTTGATGATACTGGTAAACTATTAATCATTTTTAGGTGTTAGAATAGTAATGTTTTTGTTTTTCAAGATCCCTTATCTTTAGAGATACAAACTGAAATATTTACAGGTAAAATGACACAGTCTGGGACTTGCTTTAAAATAATTGGGTTGGGGAAACTAGACAGAGATGCAGAAGAGACAATACATTGACCATGAGTTGATAAGTAGACACTCAAGATACGAGGCTACTCTATTTTGTAGTGTTTTTGATATTTCCTATCATACAACATTTAAAAAGCGAATTTTCTAGTAAACAAAATTTTCCTACTTCCAGAAAGAGAAATACCTAGAAACCATCAGCTTCTTCCTCTTAATCCAAGAGCAAGCCTTTGGCATCTTGCCAAATGGAACTGTTTATCCATGGTTACCTAAAGCCAGGATCTATGAAAATTTTTCTGCCATACAAAATTTCCTGAGGGTAAGTTAAATCACAGCTGGTATTCTTCATTACTTTACTTTCCTATTTAAAAAAAAAAAAAAGTACTTTCCCTTTCAAATAGGAGAAACTTATCTTCTCTAGACACTGTCAAGTTGTTCTTCCCCTTAGGAAAGAAGAGGAAGACTCAGGAAAAATGAAACACCTTTAAACCTAGTTTGTTCAACTTTTCTTACTGCCAAAAAATATCCCCAAAAGAGTTTTTCTCATTTTAGTCCACATCCTGCTATGCCCCAACAGGCCAATTTTTAGCAGCAATTAGTGAAACTGTATAGAGGACAGAAGAGCACCCGGCTGCCACTGCCTTATCTTAGCCAGTAACAAAGCTTCCATGGGCAGGACATAATGATAAGTGATACCTAGAGCTTTCCAAAGGAAAATAAGAATATGAGAAAACGAATGGAAGCAAAATGAAATGTGAGGACCAGCAAGCAACATGTGAAGTTTTCAACAAAGACAGCAGCACAGTAACCGTTACAGCAGCCTGGGTAGTATTCTGACCAATTTTATATGTATTGACTCACCTAATCCTTATAGCAACCCCTGAAGGTCTATTATTATCCCCATTTTAATGATATAGATAACTGAGGCAGAAAGAATTGAAGCAATATGCCTACAATAGGGCCAGGATAAGAACAAGTTTTGGAGACATGGGACGCCTGGGTGGCTCAGCAGTTGACCGTCTGCCTTCAGCTCAGGGCATGATCCTGGAGTACTGGGGTTGAGTCCCATGTCGGGCTTCCTGCATGGCACCTGCTTCTCCCTCTGCCTGTGTCTCTGGCTCTCTCTGTGTGTCTCTCATGAATAAATAAAATCTTAAAAAGATAAAAATAAAAGTTTTGGAGACATTCCTCTTTAGAGTCACTGTGAAAGCAGTTGTTTAAAAAAAGACAGACAAGAAAAGCAGGTGTTGGTAAAATGAAAATAGTGCTTTCTCTCTGGCAGGAAACAATCCTGACACTACCAAAAAGGGGTTTCAAAGGCTGCTTAGTTTTGGAGGAGGCCCAAAAGAACACCTGTCCTTTGCCGTTTGGTCTACAAAAAGGCTCTCACACATGTGACATGGGAGTGGCCAGAGGGCTGAATTAGTATCAGCTGCAAACTTCAGTACTGAACTTGTTTGCTAAAGATGTTTAAGCAAAGGCTGAAGAGCTTTTTTTATTAGACGCTGTAATAAAAAGAATTCCTATACAGTAGGGAGTGGGCTAGAGGTAGAACTCTTCCAATATAAACTCTAACATAGGATTTCTTGCTCCTAACTATAGGGCTGACAAAGGCTATGGCAATTTAAATCTGAATCAAAATCTAAATCATTCTATGTTCTGGGAAGTTGCCAACACCAAACTTTTATCTCCAGGAGGCCTAGCTGGGCCAGTGAAGAGCCAAAGACACAACTAACTGCCTTTCTTCTCTACAGGGACACTAGTTACACCATAGACCATATCCGGCACCCCTTCAAATCGGGTTATGTCAACAATGCAATATCCATGTCTGAGTGCCAATCAATAGACTGGAATCATATTCCTGCAAGATGTGTAAGTTGACTAAAGGTTACAAGCTAATTAGTTCAACCCAAATCATTATCATATTTATGATGCCTCTAAAGGTTGATCAGACCCATCTAAGATATTTAAGAGCCACCATCAGGCTTGACTAAAACAGACCCATCTATCCTTTCTCATCAAGGAACAAACAGAAATGTAGTACAGACTGAGTGGGCATCATTTTAAAACTGCCTTGACTGTTCTTCAAATTATTATGAGCAATAATCTGTAAGGTTCTAAGCATATCACTAAGATGCAGTCAATAAGGAAGGTTAAGATTCTGAGCAGGGCCAGTTCTAACAAACATGCAAAGGGATACTATTCTCTAGCCCTTTAGGGCAAAGCAGCCAAAAGCCTCAGTAGCTCTATTAGTTTGCTAGGGCTGCCAGAACTAAGTACCATAAACCAGGAGGCTTAAACAGAAGATATTTATTTCCTCACAGTTCTGGAGGCTAGAAGGTGTCAGTAAGGTTGGTTTCTTCTGAGACCTCACCATCTGGCTTGTAAATGGCTGTCTTCTCTGTGTCTCCGTTTTAAGTCCCCTCTTTATAGGGCACCATTCATATCAGGGTCCACCTCAATGACCTCATTTAACCGAAAGTCCCTATCTGTAAGTACAGTCACACGATAGGTACTGGGGGTTATAACTTCAACATATGAATTTTAAGGACACAAGTCAGCCCATAACAATAGTTATCCTCCATGACAATAAAGTACAATTCAATGTGGCCACTGCAAGATGGCAGTGTTACAAATCCTAGTTCCCTCTCTTGAGTCGTCTATTTTTATTTATTTACTTATTTACTTTAAAGATTTCATTTTTAAGTAATCTCTACACCCAACATGGGGTTCAAGCCTACCACCCTGAGATCAAGAGTTGCACGCTCCACCAACTGAACCAGCCAGGCGTTCCTTGGGTCATCTATTTTTAAATGGAGGTCAAATTCACTGCCAGTAGCTCTCAATTTTTAGTTCTTCACATTTTTTGCTAGAATCATTTTTTTCTTCTTTCAGCTTCTATTTGCTCAATTGCTTAATAACAGCAATATTCAATAAACATATCTACATAGTAAGGATTTTGTAGAATTTGCTCACGGTGCTGCTCTAGGCTCTGAATGTGAATAGATAGAACAAAAACTAAATTAGTGGATGACAGCAATGGGCAAAGGTAAAAGATTAATAAATTAAGCCTAAGAGAAGAAAGAAGGTATAAAAGCAGGGGCCTGGAAGTGACAATGGACTGTGAAATACCAATCCCTATCCCCACTATGGGGAAATTTAGTAAAGAATGTCATGAACATGTCTTTTGGAAAGAGAAAACCTGGGGCTGCAAAATAATATAGATTCAGAATATATTACATTGCATTAATGAAGTATCTTAGATGGAGAAGCAGAACAATACAATTATTAAGAATATGATCTCAGAGCACCTGAGTGGCTCAGTTGGTTAAGCGTCTGCCTTCTGCTCAGATCATGATCCTGGATGCTGGGGTGGGGCCCCAAGTCTGTCTCCCTGCTCAGTAGAGAGTTTGCTTCTTCCTCTCCATTTGTCCCTCTCCCTCCACCCACTTGTACTCTCTCTTTCAAATAAATAAAATCTTTTAAAAAAGAATATGACCTCTGAAGCCAGATGGCCTAGGTTTTACTCCCAATTCTGCCACTTACCAGCTGTTTCATTTTGAGTGATTTATTTAACCTCTCTGTGCCTTGATCTTCGCATCTGCAAAATGAGCATAATAATAATCCCTGCCTCACAGAAGTGGTGTGAGGATTGAGTGACCTCAAGTTTTTAAATGCTTAGGATGGTAACTGGGAGCTATTAAATCCGCAGTTTGTTAGTTTTTTAACTAAATACTAAATAGCACATGTTCTATCAGAAACCTTACAGCAGAGGGTTTAAGAACACAGAAACTGTAACAAGATTCTGTGGGAATGAATGCCAGTTTCTATGGCTTATTAATAATCTCTTTAACCTCTGTATCAACCACAGTGCCTTATCTATAAATTGATCTACTTGGATTATCCACTTTATCAATAAAATGGACTTGTATTACCATCCCATCGAGGTATTCTGAGGATTAGAAAAATGCTCAGCACATAGTAAGTGCTTGGCAAATTCTACCTATCCTTATTCTTCTGTTGTTTCATTTCTCAACTTTTCTTGACTAAGCATGAAACAAATAAAGAGCCTGTCCTGCTTCTACTAGTTTTATTTAATGTGTGAATCAATCTACCAATAATCTCATGAAGCAATCTTCACTTCTGATAATGGAAGCAGGAGTTCAAAATATTAGGAAGATTGGATTTCTGCTTCCTGCCATGATGGGGAAACAGAGACCAGATTCACCCTTGTGCCTCAAAAAGTAAAAACAAAACAAAATGCTACATGTGAAACAATAGTTTTTAGACATTTTACAGAAGGGAAACATATAACGTAAGTCCTAAAATTGCCCCAAAGTAAGTCCTAAGATTGCCCTAGCTTACTGCCTGGAGAGTTGTTTTTTGTTTGTTTGTTTGTTTGTTTTGTTTTGTTTTAATAGAAGATCTTTTTTTTTCTTTCAAAGATTTTATTTATTTATTCATGAGACACAGAGAGAGAGAAAGAGGCAGAGGGAGAAACAAGCTCCACACAGGGAGCCCAACATGGGACTCGATCCAGTGTCTCCAGGATCAGGCCCTGGGCTGAAGGCGGTGCTAAACCGCTGAGCCACCCGGGCTGCCCCTGGAGAGTATTTCTAAGAAGCATGATAGGGAGTACCCAAAAAGCCAAGCTGTGTACCTGAGCTGAAGAGTCAGAACTGAGAAGTTTGGGGGAGCGGGGGGCTGCGGGAAGAAGGGTTAAGATGTCTAAAATATGGTAGGCAGAGTAATAGAAAGGTGAGAGCTATAAAGAGAGAGCTCAGCATGGGGGTTCCTCCTGAGTTTTCAGCTAGGTGATGTGGGTAAGAAAACTATCCAAGAAAATGAGTAGCCAGTAAACTCTCCAGAGCTCACACAGAGCCAGGAAGAGATCGTGTCCCCACCAACATGAGTGGGGAAAAAAAACTCACAATGCACAGGCATCGAATAGAGTACTCAAAAAGCACTGCCTCAGAATTAAGGAAAAATTAGGGACTCCTGAGTGGCTCAGTGGTTGAGTGTCTGCCTTCGGTTCAGGTTGTGATCCCAGAGTCCTGGGATCGAGTCCCGCATCGGGCTCCCGGAGGAAGCCTGCTTCTCCCTCTGCCTATGTCTCTGCCTCTCTCTCATGAATAAATAAATAAAATCTTTTAAAAAGAAAGAATTAAGGAAATATTAGCCTCAAATGCTGCTCTGGGCATACCTAACGAAGCCAGAAAGTAATCCTTGAAAGGAGCAAACTATTTCCAAATAATATAACTGCATCCCAGAATAAAATTCAAAAATGTTTAAAGAAATACAAACATATGCAGCAAACAACAAGGTAAAATTATCTTGCTGTATCACTGAATTGGTACTTGGCATGGGACAGATAAAAAAGAATGGAATGAAACACTAACACAGTGTCCAGACACATGAACAAGCCTAGGGGGAAAAATGTAACATAAAATTTAAGAAGTTTTCAAGCCCTAAGCTACAAGACATTGCTTTAGGTTGTGTGTCCTAAGATCACAGGTGTGAAGACACAGTACTTCAGGTCCTGTGCCAAAAAGGGGCACAACTTAGGTTGTGGGTGCTACTCAACGTAGTTTTACTCAGCATCACACAGCAATTCCAAGCACCTTGGTGACTTCAGGAGTCAGCCTCCAACATTGTCCTGTGTCCGTCTAACACTGCCCTAAAAACATTTGTGGAATTTGAGCTCCTATATCAAATAATGTCACTTAAGTTTATATAATAAGTTTTGCTTCTACTCAAATTTCTAGTTTTCCCGGGGTTTTTTTTGTTTTTGCATAACAAAATCTTAATAAATACCTACTAATCAAACGTACTTTCCTTCTTGAAAAAAGGTTTCCAAGATACCTCTGTCCTGATTCTTGGCATTCCTAAAAAGCCTCACACCTTTTCAGTCTCTTCTCTGCTAGTTCCTCATCTTCCCAATCTCTTAAAGCCAGATGGCCTCAGGACTCAATCCTTTGACACTTCTTCCTTCTTTATCAATAGACATTCACTGGATGATCTCATAAATCTAATCATTTGTTTCACTGACACACTGACAGTTCCTTATATCCTTATATATCTTCAGCCCAGACTTCATCTGTCTTTAACTGAATGCCTAATCAGCTATCCCTTACAGTTTCCCAGTCTCAGTTCATGGTTCTTCCAATTTTCTAGCTGTTCAACTTCCAATTTTCTTTTATCCTTCACTTATCTTTTTCTCAAGCTCTGCCATCTAATCCATCAACAAATCCTATCAATTCTACTTCCAAAATACATCCTCAAATCTGACCACTTCTTACCACCTGTATCACCTGGGGCTCAAACAACCATTGAGTCTTACCTAGGTTATACCAGTAGCCTTCTAACTATAGCCAGAGGGATCCTTGTGATTTAAGTCAGATCATAACATTCTTCTGCTTCAAACCCTCCAACAGCTTCTCATGTTACTCAGCATAAAAAACAAAAATCCTTATAATGAATTTAAAGCTCTATTCCATTTGGCTTCTCACTATGTCTCAGACCTCATTTCCCACTTCTTACCCCTTAACTCATTCCACATGAGCTTCACTGGACTTTGCTGAACAAAGAACACATGAAGCCAACTCTTAGATCAGGTCTTTGGCACTTAGTGTTACCTCTGTCTGAAATACTTTTTTTTTTTTTTTAATTTAAAGATCCTGTTTATTTATTCATGAGAGACACACAGAGAGAGGAAGAGACATATGCAGAGGGAGAAGCAGGCTCCCTGCAAGGAGTATGAATGTGGGACTCCAACCCAGGACCCCAGGATCACAACCTGAGCTGAAGGCAGACACTCAACCACTGAGCCACCAAAGTGCCCCTGTCTGAAACACTCTTCTCCAGATATCTCTATTATGGCTCTGTGACTTTCCTTCAGGTCTTTGCTCATGGTCAACTTATGAGTAAGGACCCTCCTTGACCATCTTATATAAAATGCCAAGCCCTGGGCCTCACATTTCCCTACTCTCCTCAACCTACTTCATTTTCTCAATATCACATATGTCCATCTATTATACATTCTCTCATTAATTTGTCTCCCTCCACTAGAATCTAAGCTCTTCTGAGGGCATGAACTTTAGCTCTTTGTACCCACTCTTTTGTTCTCTGTGCCTAAAACAGTGTCTAGCACATAGCATGTACTCAAATGGTGACTATATAAAAAGGCAGAAAGAAAGGAGAAAAACAGGGTTATTTTCAGCAATCTGAACAAATCACTTAACCTATTGCAGAATTGAATTTTTCTGTTGCCTAAAATGTGGCATTTGGACTAGCTCACCTTAGAGAGGTCTGGCATTCCGGCATGCTCTGCTTTTCTGTGCAGTGGTCACAAGGCTGCCCAACAATAACAATGGGCACATAACTGTCTAACTACTGATATGCTATCCCTCTTTCTCATGAATTTTAAATACAGCAAAATCTCTGAAATTCCTCTTATTCTTCTCTATGACTTTCATTCGGTTTCTCTCCATTATTAAGGAAAAAGGTTTGGGTTTTACCTACTAGGCCAAAAGCAATCACCAAGGCCCACATTCACATCACAGCAGGTTTCCTTACCTCCACTGCAGCGGGCAGCTGGAACAGGGACTGCCAGGACTGCTATGAGCTTGTGGGTTCAGGAAAAAGGCAAGAGGAGGAGTAGCCAGGGCACAATCAGCACTAAATGGGATTTTAGTGAAGTATAGGCCTGGAGCTGATGTGGGTGAAAACATGTGCTGGTTTACTTCAGATCCTCGGCAAAGAGTAGAGATTCTGACAACGTATCACAGTAGAAAAAAGCAGGGTCAGAGATAATTTCTCAACCAAAAAGGAACATATTCAAAGTGGGTTAGTTTAAGCAAAAGGCTCAAAAAAAAAAAAAAAAAAAAGGAAAGGTCAAAAATCATTCTCAAATAATGCCTCAGTGCAATGTTGGCACAGAAGGACCATCAAGACTAAAATTTAATCCATAGAATTAAAACCAAAAATTTAAACTTTGGGTATTCTAAGTATTTAGAATTGGCTCCTGGAAAAATATTGCAAATCTACTACAATTCATAAATTAGCAAACAATAGAAGTAATATTTTGTGTTCAATGACTAAAACTTCCTAGAGAGATGTGTATATCCATAAAAGTAAAACACGAATAGATTATATCTACCACAATACCAACTTATTAGCTAACTTTTGCCTAATGAGTACAACAAATAACACCACTTAATTCTGTATAATAAATTTTGCTTCTACTTAAATTTTAGTTTTTTAGTTTACTTTTTTCCCCTAAAAACAACCTAACCATCTTGATGTGTTAAGTCCTAATGAAGACTATTAAGTAAATAACATCATTAGACTGAAAACAGATGGTTAATATCAATCTTTATTTTGCTGATCATTGATTGATACATCCCAGATGACAAAAAATAATTAACAGATGCACAGCATTTAATTTGCTTTGGTAGGAGCATGGCTTTCTATACAAATACCATAGCCACAATATTTCACTTCAAAGATTAAAAAAACCTAAGTATCACTTAAGCACCTGTTTAAAAATGTTAGTTTCCTGTACTATTACTGTTTGTATACACTGACATTTACTTGAAACTAATTACATATATTCAAAAGAAATCTTTACCTTCCTACTAACTATCCCTTTAGCTAGCTCCAAACATATTTCTCAGATGAGTAATATGAGTATAGAAAAGTAGAGGGCAGAAAACTATTTTAAATTACAAGTGTTCCTGAATCTCCACAAACTCAACATATAAAAATAAATTACAAGAACTAAAAATACCAATTTTGCATTAATTTCTCATTTTCAAAAAGAATTTTCACTTTTCTAAAGAACTATTTCAAAAATCAGCTCCGTAGTACATATAAGCCAGAGCTAATTAGAACATACAGTAAGACAGTTCTTATTAACTTAAATACAAAATTTTGGAGTCTCAAATCTTATCACATAAATGAGGTTTAGCTATTTTAATGAATATAAAATTAAGATTATAAATCTATGAAAACCAAATCTCATTCTCTATTTGCTAGTAATTACCACTCTACAAACTGGTTATACTTTGAAGATAGAGTTTTTAAAAGACCGTTGAAAAAAGAAAGGTGATTTATAAACTACTTACTAGCTCCTAGGGGAGAATTTTCTTAAGCTAAATTCAAAGTCACTAAAATAGATACAATGATTACCAGGAGCAGTGCACCAACAACATTTGGGGAGCATGATTTTGACCATTTATGTTCTCTTAAACTACAAACTTAATGTAAAAAATTTACAATTTTGTCAAAAAACCCTCTTCACTTTAAATGACACATTATTAGTTCATGAAGCTTCTTTTTATGGTCTTTAACTTTCAGTCTTAGTAGGAGAAGAAACAATTTTTTAAATGTAAGCCATTCTTTCCAATTATATACTTCAAACAAGTCCAGTCTTCCAAGGTCTGGTAGAGTCATCAATTCAATCAATGGGCATCCACTAACACGGAAAGGCCAAAGGAAGCCCACTGAAGAAGTGTGTCTATTCAAGTATACCACGCTGTCTCCAGGTAGGCACTGACATTTAGAGGAAGAAACTCCAAAGGACACACCCTGTGAGTTACACAAAAGCAGCTCAAGACAGATCCCCAAGGTGGAATGGATTCTTGGACACTTGGTTCCCTGGTTCCCTACTTTGCTGATCAATTCACTCTGCACTTCTTCATTAAATAAGCCTGAGCAGCTCTTGGAAAAGCTACCCTGAAGTGGAAGCCTTCCTCCATTCCCCAGCCTTGAAATCCTTCACTAAGTATTCTTCTATTTCTATTTTATTTCTATATTGGCCCAACACAGAAATAAAATTCAGGTCACACCCTAAAGGACTCAGGCTTGGATCTGCAAGGGCAGATCTGACAGCCTGAGCTGACAGGCCAGGGGCAGAAACACAATACCCTTTCTAGTCCTAGGAGAAGATAACTTTCATTTCCATTTGTTTCTCACATTCATGGGGCTTATATATGCAGCTGTGACACAAAGTTTAAATACACATCTGATTTCAAGGCAGGAAACAAAGCTCTTCATTATAACCCAGTTCCCCAGGTACCTAAGCACCCCTAAAATGGTATCTAACTCAGTTTTCATAATTAGAAGCCCCATAGGCCCCTGCCAGGGACCAGTGTTTTGACCTTGAATTTGTGAAGCCTGCTCAGCCCTCTTTCTGACAGGCATCTCCAAAGCAGTCTTTATCCAAGCAAATGAAAGTTAGTTGGCATTAGTTCTTGTTCTGACATCTGCCAGTTTCCACTCAGAGACCCCAGCCTCCTTACTGAATCCGTAGACATGGTGCTCCCAGTCTCTCTCTCCTCCGTTTCATCATTTTCCTGGCTACTCAAAGCTTTTGACCTCTCACACTCGGGAGTCTTGGCAGGAAGTTCTTTCACACAAGGGGTTTGCAGTCTATAAGCCAAAGGAAACCTACAAAGGCTTCCCAAACTTAAGAGAAAAATTAAAGTACATATTGTGTTCTTCAAAAACACAATATTCAGAATCCGCCCCCATCCCCACCGCAAAAGACCTAAGGGCCCAGGAGGCAGCAGTGAGGCGTAGTGAGGAGTCCCAGATCCCAAATGAATCAGCTGTCCCCTGATCTGCCTGACATCATTCACACTTAGCCTGTAACAAATCAGAGCGTTGGAGAGCACCTTGTTCCTCCTCACTGACAAGCACCAAACTCCCTCCCCCACAAGTCAGTTGCAACCTCCAACCTTGAGGCCTGGTAGCAGTGAAGACTCTGGCAAAAATTGAACATACCAACTTGAAAACTCACAGTGTGACAGAAATACCATTAACTCTGGAGGTGTGTGCCAGTATAACACAGCTGTTGCAGTGGGTAGGGGATTGGAAGAAAGCATACTAAGATCCCAAATCAGTAAATTAAGGAGCTAAGAATATGTGGGCATTTCTGTAACATTATTCATTCTCAAACCCATGTCAGGTGGAAAATGACAGTCTTAATGTTAGGGCTCAAAGCAAAGCCATTATTCAAATTCTGAATTTGACCAATTTAAATAAACTCTGTATTCCTTCCTTAGACAAAGTTCAGTATCGTTTTTAATTCAATTTCTATTATTCTCTAGTCACTTGAATAACCTTGTAGTGAGAAAAGCCATAAGATAGCTAAGAAAATAAGCCCAGAAACTATTTGGTTTAATTTCAGTTAGTAACTATTAATGAAATAATCTGTTTGGCAGATGTTACACAAGACATTATGGTAAGCTACAGAAGAACTCTAATGAAGGGTAAGCTACTTAACTTCTATATGCTTTATTTTCTCTATCTGTAGAATGAATATAATTTAAGGTACCTAATATGTAGGTTGTGGTGAAGATTAATATATGTAAAACAGAAAAGTGCCTAGCACAGAGGAAGTGCTATAGAAGTATTAGCTATTATTATAGTTCTTGCCCTCCAGGAGCTAGCTCCAATGTTGAGGAGGAGATAAGCCCAAACACAAGAAACCATCTGATAAAAACAGCATAGCCTGAAGAAAACCCAAGTGTAAAGCCAAGTGATCAAGTGGAGCTAAGGGAACCAGAGTAAGCAAATGTCTTGGTCCCCTGCTTCAGAGCACTTGTCAACTCTGAAGGGCTCTGGATCCCTGGGTGGCGCAGCGGTTTGGCGCCTGCCTTTGGCCCAGAGCAAGATCCTGGAGACCCGGGATCAAATCCCACATCGGGCTCCCGGTGCATGGAGCCTGCTTCTCCCTCTGCCTATGTCTCTGCCTCTCTCTCTCAATCTCTCTCTCTCTCTCTGTGACTATCATAAATAAATTTTTTTAAAAAGTTAAAAAAAAAAAAAAAACTCTGAAGGGCTCCTCTCATTTATTTAGGTGACAAAGTAGGTCAAACTCTTTTTCTAAGGTAATATTCAAAGGATTAATTTATACCCCAACCAATACTTTCTAAACTGTAGGTCGCTACTCTCGTAACTGATAAAATGAATTTAAGAAGTCAGGAACAACATTTTCTTAAAAGGGAAACAATGAAATAGAAGAGAAAATAACAGAATTCTATAGATGGGGAAAACAAAGTATACAGAAGTTAAGTAGCTTATCCTTCATTATTAAATTTTTTAGACTCTGACCCTTAATAAAAATAGATTTTACATTGTAGCCCATCACTTGTGGTTGCCCTTGTATATTTATATGTATTATCAATAACAGACGTCACAAATATACTCATTTCACAAAACAGTTATTGTGTCTAAAAAATTTGAAAGCCTCTGTTCTCATCCCAAGCAAACTCCCTCTCACCTAGTAGCTTATGGACACTCACTTTTCCTCTTACATACCAGTCTAATCACTTGGCTCTCATAGCCCCTGTCTCAGAATCCCCTGCTCTCTATATAAGACCTAATGAAAATGTAAACGTTCTCAGAAATCTACAACTTCTCAGCAAGTCCTGAGTCCCACTTTGGGAAAGTTTTATGATATTACCAATGTCAGTCACAAAAGCCCACACACCCATAACTAAAAAACCAGCCATGGTCTGTCCCCATCCCAAGCCAAGGCCATGCAATTAAGACCAGGCCCTAAATTTCTACTCAGCATGATCCATTCTCTAATATCCAAGCTCATTCTCCTGATTAATAGTAATAATGATGACATAATAGTATCCAACATTTGTAAGTACTTATTATGTATAGATTTTATTATAAGCACTCTACACATAACACCAAGGTAGTTTTCATCACAGTCCTATGATATATGTGCTTTTATTATTCTCATTATTTGAAAAAAAAAAAAAGCACAAAGAGGTTAAAATCTTTAAAAGAGTGGTAAAGGGGAAAGTATCCTTTCCTCAATATATCTGCACCTAGTTACCCTACATATGAATTATGCTAGCTAGAAGTATTCCTGTGTTCAGCCAAGTTGGTGAACTGAAATACTCTCTAGAATCAATGTTATGAACCACTGCACTATAAATACCCTTCAGCAGAAGATTCTGACAATAGCAAATAAATTTCTCTCTAGTCGGGAGAGGAGAGAAAGCATGGAGCTTCTTAAATAATGCTAAAGGTTAGAAAATATTTGATTTTTAGAGAATGAAAGTCATATCTTATGTCCTTCATCTGACCCAAAGAAGATACCACTCTTATTCCTAGAGTTTATTACACATGCTCACACAGAGCACTTTCTTTAAACTTACTGGCATTATAATACATTTGTGCCAATATTCCTTTAACTTTGTCAGCACTAGGAAAGCTTAACATTTCCCTGGCATTGGACAGCACTCAACAATTTGAGGTATGGAAAATTAAGCATCAACCTTTTCTTATGTGCTCACACAAGAACTATTTATCGAATGCACTACGGCCCTTGGGGCCAGGCAAGAAAAGTCTCTACCATGGACTTCCCACTCTAGCAGTTCTGCAAAATAACAAACATAAAAAATAAATTCGGGGATCCCTGGGTGGCTCAGCAGTTTGGCTCCTGCCTTTGGCCCAGGGCGTGGTCCTGAAGTCCCGGGATCGAGTCCCGCGTCAGGCTCCCAGCATGGAGCCTGCTTCTCCCTCCTCCTGTGTTTCTGCCTCTCTCTACCATAAATAAATAAATAAATCTTTAAGAAAAAATTAATTAATTAATTAATTAATTCACTAAAGAAATGGGTTGCCTCTGTCACACTTGTGATCTGGAGTATTGCACTGACAAAGTGGAACTCTAAAAATCCATTCTCTTGATTTACAGTATTTAAACCCCAGGAAAATACTTGCCCACATCTTTCTTCCTATGTATTTTTTAAGAAGACAACTATGTCAGATTGCTGTTATAGACCAAAAAAACTGCAATCTTCTAAAAGAACTCTGCTGAGATTATAAAATATTTGAACAGCAAAGGGCCTCAGGAGTAAGCAAAAAAACTAATTAATTAACCTGTCAAATCCTTTCTCCTCTTGGGTAAGATGAATGTAATAGATTTCTTGGCTTATACAAGTACTGGTTCCAAATACAGCCAAATAACTATTTACTTGATTTCTTTCTGTTCTAATACATGGTTTGAAAAATATTCATCACTTAGCTCAGTATTCATAACAGAACACATGGCAACTGGGGAACATTTTCCAGAATTAAGGAATTCATATTACTGGTAAATTTACTTATGTGCAGGTCTAGACATAACATATATAAGGCCACAGAATAAATTTTTATACAAATAATTGTACAGTTAATGCTAAAATTGAAATGTTTTTTATAAAAATACATACTTAGATATATCTAGAAATCACATAAATTTTAAATTTAGCTTAATTTTTTAAATATATGTATTTATTTTAGAGAGAGTGTGTGAGCAAGGGGAGGGGCAGAGAGAAAGAGACAACCCCAAGCAGACTCTTCACTGAGTACGGAACCTAGGCTTTCATCCCATGACCCCAAAACCATGACCTCAGCCAAAATCAGGAGTCTGACATTCAACCAAGCCATCCAGGGACCCCAACAAATTTAAATATTTAAAAATAAAAATAGGTGCACTGGTAGCTCAACTGCCTGAGTGTCTGAGTCTTGATTTTGGTGCAGGTTGTGATCTTGAGTCATGAGACTGAGCCCCAGGTGGGACTCCTCACTTGGCAGGAAGTCTGTTTAAGATTCTCTCCCTCTCCCTCTCCCTCTGCCCCACCTCTAGCTTGTGCTCTTGTGCTCTCTCTAAAATAAATATTTTAAAAACTAAAATAACTTTGGAAGTATTAAAATTTTCAATTTTTAACACTTTTTTAATAAATATATATTCAAACTTGTGCTTGCTTTGGTAGCACATATATTATAATTGGAACAATACAGAGAAGATTAGCATGGCCTCTGCACAAGGATGGGACATAAATTCATGAAGCATTCTGTATTTTTATGTTTTGTAATATGTTTTTAGAAACTAAAAATATATATGTATATATATTTTCAAACTTCTATCTGAATACAATTAAATTTTATTTTTAAGTCCTATAGATTTATATTCATTTATATTCATTATAATAATGAGTATAAGCTACAATTACGACAAAGCTAGAAAAGCAGTAAAGTGAGGCTTAAGAAAAAGAAATAGGGATGCCTGGGTGGCTCAGTCGGTTAAGCATCAACTTTTGATTTGGCTATAGTCATGACTTCAGGGTCGTGGGATCAAGCACCAAGTGGGGCTTCTTGCTCAGCATGGAGTCTGCTTGAGATTCTCCTTCTGCCTCTACCCATCCCACTTGTGCATTCTCTTTCTTTCTCTCTCTAATAAACAAATATTTTTTAAAAAGAAAAATAAATAAATCTTTAAAAAAATAAATAGAAAATCTACAATTAAGTTGGTCTGCTTAAACTAAGAAATAAAACTAATGAAAGTGAACAGACTTCTCGCCACACACAAAAAGCATACATACAATTATCAGTGGTAAAGAAAAGACTGAATAAATAGGAAACAAGCCATTATATTCAAAGAAGTAAAGCAAATGTCAATATAGAAGGCAAGTATAATTGTTCTTATAATATTGTTTGGGCAGCCCCGGTGGCTCAGCAGTTTAGCGCCTGCCTTCAGCCCAGGGCCTGATCCTGGACACCCTGGATTAAGTTCCACATCCGGCTCCCTGCATGGAACCTGCTTCTCCCTCTGCCTGTGTCTCTGCCTCTCTGCCTCTCTCTCGCTCTCTCGCTCTCTCTCTCTGTCTCTATGAATAAATAAGTAAAATCTTTTTTAAAAAAAGGGATTAAGACCCAAACATAAAAGCTAAAATTATAAAACTTTGAGAAGAAAACACTGGAGAAAATCTATGTGATCTCAGGATAGGCAAGGATTTCTTGGACAGAGGATGAATACTCACAAACTGAATTTACAGTAAAATATAAAAACTCACAAATTGAACATCAAAATTAAGACCTTTCGCTCTTTGAAAGGTATCATTCTATTTCTTTCAAAGGAAGAAGCAAGCCATAGACCAGAGGAAAATAGTCAAAATATATCTGACCAAAAAATCTGTATCTGAAATATATAAACGTCTCTTACAATTCAATAATAATAATAATAATAATAATAACAACAAACCCAACAATTCATTTTTTTTAAGTAAGCAAAAGATCTGAGGACACATTTCACAAAAGAACCTAACAAATAGCCAATAAGTACATGAAGAACATGCTCAACATTATTTTTCATCTGGTAAATGCAAGCTAAAACTACAATGCAGTACCACTACATACCCACTAGAATGTCTAAAATTTAAAGTCTGATCATAACAAGTGTTAATATGGACGTGGGCCAACTGAACTCTCAATATCACTAGTGTGAGTACAAAAAGGTACAACCATTTTGAAGAATTATATGATGGCTTTACATAGACTTAAATATACACTTAACATTTATGATTTGATGAGAGGACAAAAACCAAAGAAATCTGTTTGAACTTTTTAAAAGATTAAAAATATTTTAGTCAAAAGAATTTCCACATAGCAGATACAAGGAAAGTGACATTGCAATATAAGGAAATAAAAGAAAATGTACAAAGTACATCTGTATCATGTATTCATTTTCTATTGAATAATAAATTACCTCAGATGTAGCCACTTAGAACAAGAAACAATGATTATTTCACAGCTTCTGTGAGTCAAAAACTCAAACACAGCTTAGCTAGGTCCTTTGCTTAGGGTCTTACAAGACTACAAGCACAGTGTCACCTGGGTTGTATTCTCATAGGGAGGCTAGGCTGAGGAATAATCTACTTCTAAGCCCAGTAAGATAATTGGCTGAAGTCACTTCTTTGGAGGTGTAAAACTGAGGGCTCTAGCTGCTTGGATATCAACTGTAGGCCACCCTTACCTCTTAGAAGCTACCACGATTCTTTACCACATGGGCTTTCCCAACATGGCTGCCTACTTCCTCAAACCAGTGCAGTCTCTACGGTGAGTCTACTAACTAAACAAAGTCTTATATACCATAATACAGTCTTAGAAGTGATATCTCATCACCTATACTATGTTCTATTGGTTAGAAGCAAGTCACAGGTACTGTCCACACTCAAAAGGAGGAGGAATACACAAAAGTGTGAACACCAAAGAGGAGGAGGAAACCATGGGAGCCCACCTTAGATTATGTTCACCACACATGACTATAAAGAAGATTTACCATCAAATAATCTCAAACTGCTTTCTACAGACTACTTTAGGACCACTGCAGACTAAGATTTAGTATGAAAATACTGCTATTTTTGGTTTTCTTTATAATATCCCAGCACAGAAAAAATTAAAGATCTTAAGAACTGTTACATGGCCCTAAACATTGCTTTTAAGAGATAGTGAAATTGCAGTAACAATGATAACGACTTATATGATATTTAAGACATTATGTAGTATCTTCTGTGACAACAGTAATTATGAAATTCCATTACAAAGTTTGATGTGTGAAACTCAGAGCAGAGAATAAATGCCCTATAAAGAGAACTTAACTTTTTAAATTAATGTAAGAAACAAAATGGCTCAAGAAAGTTTGTTAATTTGACAATGTTGTCAAAATAACACAATTTTTAAAAATTTTACTGTTTCATTTAACCAAGGATAGTATATTCAAAATATAATTTCAATATATAAAATCCTAATGATTTAACATTCTTTTCTCCCAGTCTTACTGAGATACAATTGACATAAAGATAATGCCATTTATTATTTTAAAATTTTAATTATGACAGTGATTTTGCTGAAATAAAGACATGGGAAAGTACAGACATTTTAATAACTTATGTATTGTTTGCCTTTACTTTATTGCTCAAACAAATGAATACCTAGATGGGAATAGCATTAATTATGATCCTTGATATTTTGCTAACTTTCAATAATACAAAAATTGAGAATGGAAAAACACTGATAACTGGTAACATTGGCTGGTTCCCTCGTTAATGATGAGTTGTTTTTTTAACTTTAAGTGTTTTCATTTTATATCTGGATAAGAGCCATGATTTTACCTTTCTTTTTTTTTTTTAAGATTTATTTATTCATGATAGACAGAGAGAGAGACAGAGACAGAGACAGAGACAGAGACACAGGAGGAGGAAGAAGCAGGCTCCATGCCGGGAGCCCAACGCGGGACTCGATCCAGGGACTCCAGGATCATGCCCTGGGCCAAAGGCAGGCGCTAAACTGCTGAGCCACCCAGGGATCCCCCTGATTTTGCCTTTTATGGAAAATTACCTATTAAACAATGCTGGAAGTCCTCCACCAAAATGCCCAATGGATTCCCTCACAGAGCCACAAGAGTTAAGTGTACCTCATGTGGGCTGCCCAGGAATGTCTTCTCTTAACTTACCTTAAGAGGTAAATCTGAAGTGGCAATCTGAATTTTGTTGACTCTCTACTTTTATAAATTTAATTTTCCTCAATGTTACCATGATTAATATAATCATGTTTTGTTTTAAGCTTCTTTATGGCTAAGTTACTCCCCATTGGTAATAGCTATGATTAGGATACTGTTTTCATGGCCTGACCACTCTCAGGTATATACCTCCAAAAATGAAAACATATGTCCATAAAAAGACTCATACATGAATAATCATAGTAGCTTTATTCATAATATCCAACATCTGGAAGCAACCCAAATATCCATCAAACAAATAGTGGTGTATTTACACAAGAAATATTAAGCATTAAAATGAACAGGAGCAGGGGAGCCGAGGTCGCTCAGTCTATTAAGTGTCTAACTCTTGATTTCAGGTCAGGTTGTGAAATTGAGCCCCATGTGGGGCTGGCACTGGGCATGGAACCTGCTTAAGATTCTCTCTCCCTCTGCCCCTCCCCCCCACTGCATGCGTCCATGCGCACATTTTATTTTCTCTTAAAAAAAAACAAACAAGCATACTGAAATATGAGGAAGCCTATACAAAAGAATAGATACTATATGAAATTCTGCCACAGGCAAAACTAATCTATAGTGCCATAAAGCAGATCAGTGGTTGCCTGGAATCAAGAGGTGAAAGGAGAATTGACTATACAACAATACGAGATATATTTTTGTGTAATAAAAATATTCTATAGGGATCCCTGGGTGGCACAGCAGTTTGGTGCCTGCCTTTGGCCCAGGGTGCGATCCTGGAGACCCGGGATCGAATCCCACGTCGGGCTCCCAGTGCATGGAGACTGCTTCTCCCTCTGCCTATGTCTCTGCCTCTCTCTCTCTCTGTGTGGACTATCATAAATAAATAAAAATTAAAAAAAAAATTCTACACATTGATTGTTGTGGTAGCCTAATTATCTCCCAAAGGCCCAACCTTCAAATACCAGAAGACTGGGAAATAGGCTTCAACATATGAACTTTGGGAGGACACAAACACCCAGTCCAAAGCACTACTTAACAAATAATCCCAAAACTTAGCACCTCAAAACATTTATTATTAACTCTCTTGGTTCTACAGGTTGACTGTGATTGGCTGGACAGTCTGAGACATTTTTAAATATTTACTTATTGATTCATTTGAAGATAGCAATGATAAATGCATTGCATGTTAGTATCATTTTACTATTATTTTAAAATTAAATCTGATCTTGATGACTTCCTAAGAACCGTCCTTACGTAGAGTGTAAATATGTTACACAATATGAAGGAAAAGAATAAACAAAACTTAAAAAGTGAATTTTGTTTGACATGGTTTATAATACCATGCCATGAGTCTAAAAAGCTTTGAACTAGTTAAAATCTTAGCTAAATTTGTTCAATAAATAAATTAATCAAATAAATTTTGATGGGCTTAACGCTCCTTGGTTTACAGTTTATCACCTTCGCCTACAATATTAAAGGTTGTTCTTTTCTTTCTGTGTATATGCCCAGATAGCAAATATTTTGTGTCTTACTAGAATCATTTTCTTTGCTTTATGCTGACTTAGAATGTCCTTAATTATTTAAGAAAACAAACAAAGGCCCTTCATGGAAAAGCTGTGATTATTCAAATTTAGTTACCTTCTGTGTTTATTTTAAATTGTTTTATTGTTGCCTTCATTAAGTAAATAGGTATTGTTTCTCAAGCACTAACACTCCTATCTTAAGTATTTCCACCGACAACTCTTAAGTTTTCTCTTCCCAAAATCAGATCCTAAATATAGAAAACAATAAAACTTTCAGCATATTTTTACTGACTATCTTTGAGGCATCCCAGAGCATCCCTGCAAAAATTACAAAGAAGTGTTCTTTCAAATTTCAGAGAGGTACTAGAAATAGATTTGATATTTTACTTCTGATGAGTTTCACGGGAAAACTTCTCAAATCAGAAAAGACTCACCCCTCTCTAGTTTAAATTTATACAGGTAAAATTAATATAAATATCCTTTAAATTGTATAATTTCTGGGAAGCTCCCAGAGATTTGTCAATGCCCTCATTATGTATAACATTTATCTGAGTCCAGATGGTGTTTTGCCAGATTTTAGGAAAAAGTTTTAGTGTTTCGTCTTAATTTTAGTTATGATTTAAAATGCTTACTAGGCTACAATCTTACTTTTGAAATTTGAATCTAGCATTTTATTACTTAAACTGCTTACCTGCAGGGCACCTGAGTGGCTCAATGCTTAAGCGTCTGCCTTTGGCTCAGGGTGTGATCCCAGAATCCTGGGATCAAGTCCCACATCAGGCTCCCCGCAAGGAATCTGCTTCTCTCTGTGTGTCTCTCATAAATAAATAAATAAATAAATAAATAAATAAATAAATAACTCTTTTAAAAAATAATAAATAAATAAGTAGACAAACAAACTGCTTACTTTGGGAGCACCTGGCTGCCTCAGTCGGAAAAGCATGCTAACTCTTGATCTTGGGTTGTAAGTTTGAACCCCACATTAAGTGTAGAGATTATGTAAATAAATAAACTCTTAAAAATAAAAAAGTAAATAAAATGCTTACTTAGTAACAATTTTACTTTTAAAATTTGAATCTTCTAGGTAAATGTAATTTTATTTAAAAATATAGATATCCAGGACTTATTCCTGACTCACTAATTTTTTTTCCTTGAGATCCTTAGTATATATAGCCTTGGGATATACATTATGCTGTAAGATTATTATGTGCTATATACCAAGATATTTTCCTCTGCAAAAATTATGTATATTCATATTTTATACATCAGCTATAATATTCACGGTCTTCTTTGACAAGAACTACTCTTAGAGATACTCTGCTAAAACATTTTTGAATTGGCTTTAATATTCTTGTTTTGTATGCTATAGAAACAACTTAATTCCCTGGTTAGTTGAATTATTCTTGTTATGAACTCTCATTAGAACTTTCACATTTAAAAATCAACAGTAATTAACTGACCACAGCTATTTTAAGTCTTTGTCACCTACAGAAAGATTTTGTTTTACACAGATGCTAGTGTGAATGTTCTATAATCAACTAGAAGCTAGAGTCTGTGTTTTTAACAAAGGAGTGTCTCAGAGCCCCCTGGAAAAGGACTGTAACAGGTATCTCAAACTACTGACACTTCAAAGACTGGACTCTTAAGGACAGACTTCCTAAGCCATTGCTCGGACAATTGGACAACTTCCAGACCATTCCAGTGGACTGAGTCAGAATTTCCAGAACACTTTTTAGTTGAGAAGCAGACCATTAAATTAGATCCAGTGAAACAAGAATCAATTATATAGGCCTAAATGAACTGATGAGAGATTATAATAGTTATTTGTTTGAAATATTGTCTTAATATCTGTTTTCTAGATAGAAAAGGAAGCCTGCTCTCTTCCTTCTAAGCTACTTAAACCCTAATAAATTTAGGAATCTTTGCTTTTGTAAAATGCAACATTCCTGAATCATATCTGATTTTCAAAGACTCTCCCCAGTGAGATTTGTTTTTTTTTTTTTTTTAAGTTTTTATTTATTTATGATAGTCACACAGAGAGAGAGAGAGAGGCAGAGACATAGGCAGAGAGAGAAGCAGGCTCCATGCACCGGGAGCCCGACGTGGGATTCGACCCCGGGTCTCCAGGATCCTGCCCTGGGCCAAAGGCAGGCGCCAAACCGCTGCGCCACCCAGGGATCCCCCCAGTGAGATTTGAATCTTGCTGAATTTTCTTATTGAATGCCCTTAAAATATTGTTTTAAAAAGGCTATACAACAAAGGATTTGCGAAAGAAAGAAAGAAAGAAAGAAAGAAAGAAAGAAAGAAAGAAAGAAAGAAAGAGAAAGAAAGAAAGAAGAAAGAAAGAAAGAAAGGAAAAGGAAAAGGAAAAGGAAAAGGAAAAGGAAAAGGAAAAGGAAAAGGAAAAGGAAAAGGAAAAGGAAAAGGAAAAGGAAAGAATTTGCCTGAAATGTCATATTTGAAACAATGTTAACTTATTTAAGCCACTTTTAAGAAACTACAGCTGACTTTATGGTCAGTACTTACTTTCCCTCCCAGGGAAAATTGCCCTGGTACCTAGCTTTCAGGGCTCAGCCTTCTAGATGGTTAAGGACAGTCACTTCCCAGAAGGTCCAGGACCCTTAAGACATTTGGGGGATCTTGAGAAAAGAATTTGCCCAAATGAATCAGTACTGCAGATGAAATATGATAAAGTGCTTCTTAACTGTGGCTTTCTAGCCTCAAAATACAAATAAGAGAGGCTTTTAAAAGTTCAATCTGAGATTCTTTATAAAATTTCCAGCAAATTAAAAAGGTCTATATGGAAAATTAACTTTATTGCTACCCCGATGTAAATAAGCAAACCAAACTTAGTAAGAGCAACTTTGTTTTGTGATTAAGAATAATAAGGAGGGGGCAGCCCAGGTGGCTCAGGGGTTTAGTGCCGCCTTCAGCCCAGGGCGTGATCCTGGAGACCCGGGATCAAGTCCCACATTGAGCTCCATGCATAGAACCTGCTTCTCCCTCTGCATGTGTCTCTGCCTTTCTCTCTCTCTCTCTTTCTCTCTCTGTCTTTCATGAATAAATAAAATCTTTTTAAAATTTTTTAAACAGGGCACATGATATGATGAGCCCTCGGTATTGTTCAGAGAACACATTATTTTGATTTTAATAATATTTAATAATATTAATATTTTATTGCCTTTGAGCTATTTACAACTCTGTATATATAACTGTAATTGATACAGTTTGTCTACAGATATTATAAATAAATTCTGTAGAGTTTAGGTTCAATTGACTTCTCGCCAAAGAAAAATCCAGTTTTGTGACCATTTACAAATACATTTCAACATTTAACACATTTATTCTTTTAATCAATAGTGTGTTCACACATTTTTTTGTAACATGTTTTATTTTACAGCTTGTTAGCATTATGTAAAACTCCAACTTTGTATCTCCATTTGTATTTTTGTTCCAGGCTATACAAATGTTAAGAACAGGCCTAAGTGATTGCCTGCTATGTGTTAAACTCTATACTAGTCCCAGGGCCGTACAACATGGTCCTGACCTCATGGAGCTTACCATCTGCCATGGACCAAACAATGTCCCCACTAACCCCAAAGTCATATGTTGAAGTCCTTACCCAATGTGACTGTATTTGGAGATAGGTCTTTAGGAAGTAATTAAGGGTAAGTGAGATCATAAGTGTAGGGCCCGAATCTCAAAGGACTGGTGGCCTTATAAGAGGAAAAAAAATCTTTCTCATATACACATCCCTTATCTCTCTTCTTCGGACTCCTTCCCAAAAGGTCATGTGAGCACAAAGCAAGAAGGTGGTGTCTACAAGCCAGAAAGAGAGTCCCCTCCAGAAAATGATACTGCTGGCACCGAGATCATGGACATTTGGCCTCCAGAACCATGAATATACATCTCTGTTATAGAAGTCACAAAACCTGTGGTATTTTGTCATGGCAGCCCAAGCAGACTAATAGATCATACAATGGAAGAAGACATACAAATAATTCTTTATTTACAACTGCTGTAAAAAGCTATGAAAGAGAAGTACAGGGTTTAATGAAAGTACATTCTGGGAATCCAACTGAGTCTAGGAACAGCAAGGTATGGATGAGGTCAGAAAAGTCTTTCATAAGAAAGTGAGATATAAGCTGACACTTGACAGAATATAGGAACTAGCAAGGAAAAGATGAGGGGAAAAACATTCCAGGTACAGGGAACACATTGTGCAAAATATGGAGACAAACACAGGAATCAGATTGTGTAGATTAGTTTCATGTGCCATGTCAAGACTTAAGAGTAATAAAAAGTTCACATAAACATCTAATAATCAAATCTGCACTTTAAAAAGCTTTTTCTGGCTATTGTGTGATAGATGGGTAACAGACTGGGGCTAAGCAATGCTACACACGAAACACCAGTTAGGAAGTTACAGCAACAACAGAGGCAAGAAATTACAATGGCTTAGACTATGCGGACATACGAGGGATAGTAGAAAGAAGTAGAGGAAATTAAGAGATATTTGAGAGGAATAGAAAGGAATTGCAGGTATAAGCAAGAAGAAGGTAATAAGAAAAACAGTTTTCTATCACAAAGTGGCACCATTTAGTAGTAAGGTAGAGAATATGAGAGGAGTAGGTTTCTGAGGAAGACAATGACTTCAGTTTTATAAATGCTAAAGTTGAGATGTTTCTGAAATATCCAAGTAGATTATAGTGAATTGATAGCTGTGAGGTCTAGAGATATATAAATGTGAGGAGAATTAGCATAACAGCAATTCTAAAAATAATAGTAACAAAATGGGCTCTCATAGATTTTCAGTTTTCAAGTCCTATGTCCACATACCCATGGCTCACTGACAAAATATATCCATTTTTTCACACAATGGCTCCCACTAGGAAATTAGTGGTAATTATCATTCCATCCCTGCCAACCTCTGCCAATCCCACTGCAGATAGAGAACTTATGTCAAATAATTTCCTACCTAAGCCCAATTTTTAAAAAAGATGACACACTATTAAGTGTAGCACAGGGCTATTACTCTGGCCTTCAGAGTCCTTAAAACTACCTGATTTTCAAAGTCCATAGAGAAACTATAGCCCTATTATCAGGCACCACTGATACCCCACAAAGTGTTTACTATGTGTAGCAGGTGGTATCTCTTTTTAGCACATTCTCCAGAAGCATTCATCCAGGCAAATACCATCAAGTTGCATCAGAATAGGAAAGTACATGACACTGTTCCACATGTCAGGTTCACATGAGAAAAGTTAGACACATCATATCCTTGAGCCCCAAGAACTCCTCTCTGCCCACTGTCTATCATTGCATTTACTTACACCTGGTATTTACTTTCATCCAATATCTGATGTCTAAGTCCACTGCCCAAGTGACTAAGCCAACAATGCAGAAGGATAACTATTCCCAAGGACTCTAAGAATAAAAGTCACTAATAGCAACATACACACACACCATGACAGGTGCTTCAGCTACCTCTTCATTCCTATAGTCCGTTCTTCACCTCTACTGGACTGCTCACAGCCTCAAAGAAATAAAGCAATGACATTCCAAGAAATATGAAGATAATTACCTTAAGTTGTAGTGAATAGCAAAAAAGATTAACTTTCTACTAGAGACATAAACACTAGAATATCTAGTAACTAGAGACATAAACACTATTTTTTTAAGATTTTATTTATTTATTCATGAGAGACACAAAGAGAAAGAGGCAGAGACATATGGAGAGGGAGAAACAGACTCCCTGCAGGGAGTCTGATGCAGGACTTGATCCCAGAACCCTGGAATCACGCCCTGAGCCGAAGGCAAACGCTCAACCACTGATCCACCCACGCGTCCCAGACATAAACACTATTTATATTGAACTCCTAAGGTACTGGTGCTGGAATTCACAAACAAAAAAAGCAATCCTATTTGAAAGGAATTGCCAAAGGAGGCCTGCCTAATAAAGCTGGGCAAGGGAAGCAATTCAAAGCTGACCCAATTGAGAAAAAGCAAAATACAATACTCCCATAGCTTAGAAAACAAATACAAATAGCTTTAGAATTTAATTTTCTCTCAATTCTTTTTCCAGAGATATATACACTTTTAGCAAAATTACCAACTTCTCTAGGTCTGATATTCTACACTATATTTTTTAACACATTGAAAAATATTCAGATGGATTTAAATATCATATAGCTTTCTAAAAATGAAAATAATTTTATTTCAGAAAGCTATATCTAATATAAATTGTATGAACCTGGCCAAAAGAACTTATATAACCAACTTGCCCCAATAAGGCCCTTATCCTGGCAGTCGGGATTTTTTTCATTCCCTATATTGGAATTTAGTTGTTCTCTTCCCTTATGTGACCAAAGCTAATCATGAATATCCTGTGGCTTTTCTAAGGTGCACTTTTCCTTTAGCTTGGTTTAGCATCTTACTAATGTGAAACGAAACAAAACAAAACAAACCTACAGGCCTGAAATGGTGTTATTTTTTAGGCCAAGTCACCAAACCAAAGCTTATTAATACCTCACCTAACTGAACTTACAACCTCTCCAAGAAACATAGTCTTAACAGGTCAAGAATTCTTAGATCAGCATCAATAAGGGTAATCTGTCACATGGGCCCTCCTGTCCCTCAAAGGAAGAGGAAGAAATCCTCCTACTAAAAAAACCTTTTCCTCCCAGATGTAGGTGACCTCACCTGAAATAACCCTTTTTTCTGTTTATGACTTCCTTATCCTGCCTTTAAAAACTCCCCCCCCCTTTTTTTTTAATTTTTATTTATTTATGATAGTCACAGAGAGAGAGAGAGAGAGAGAGAGAGAGGCAGAGACACAGGCAGAGGGAGAAGCAGGCTCCATGCACCGGGAGCCCGACGTGGGATTCGATCCCGGGTCTCCAGGATCGCGCCCTGGGCCAAAGGCAGGCGCCAAACCGCTGCGCCACCCAAGGATCCCAACTTTTCCCCTTTTTGTAGCCCATTGGAATTCTCCTCTACTTATTAGGTGGGATGCTACCTGACTCATGAGTCATTTAATAAAGCTGACTGCATCTTCAAATCTATTAGGAAGAATTTTCTTTAACACTAATTTGTTTTTCTGAAGAATTTACGGCATCTAACAGGTAATTATGGCCTTCTAATAATAAAAACAATAAACTACTGAGTTTTTTGCAAGTTTACTAATAACAGGCATTGCACTAACTTCTTTAACAAACAGCTGAGGGCTTCATTGCAGGCACTATGCCACTCGGTTTACATGCATAATCTTTTACAAATATACTGAGGTAACCAAGGCTACTGGGGACAAATTGTCAATGCTCCTAAGGCCAGTATTTCCATAAGTACCTAGATATGTGTCCTCCATTTTTGCCTAATCAAGGACATTCCAGCAATCATTCCATCCTCTCTCACATTAACTTTCCATTCTCTACTGGATAATTTCATTGACATAAAAACATAATGTAGTATCTCTCATCTACATTTTAAAAAGAGAGGGGAAAAACTCCATGACCTTTTCCAGGTATCACCTGATTTCTATGATCCTCTTTCAGCAAATATTACTCACTACCCCTCCCCAAAATACCAGAAAAGGAACAAGAATAATTCAGTGAAATTCTATATACTCTTCACTTACATTTGCTTTTTTCTTTCCCTTCTCTTCCTCTCTCTCTGTGCACTGGCACACACAGGCGCGCGCGCGCGCGCGCGCGCGCGCACACACACACGCAATTACTTTTTGTTAATTAGCTGAATCATTTGCAAGTCATTTGTAAGCACCTTAACACCTCCTCCCTCAAATACTTCCACAAGTAATCCTTGCCTACAACAAGGGAGAGCTGCCACACAACTGTCACACTAGAAAGTTTAACACCGACTCAATAATATTAACAAATAAAAGTCCATATTCAAGTATCCTCAATCGTCCCAATAATGTCCTTCAACTATTTTTTTTAATTCAGGATCCACCCAAGAACTAAGCATTACATTTATTCACCAAGTCTCCTTCATCTCTAGTAATCTAGAACACATTCGTAAGTCTTTCTTTTTTTTTAACCTTTTACAACTTCAACATTTTTAAAGAGTCTAGGCCAGTAGTTTCTGCAGATTGCCCCCTCAGTTTGGATTTCTCTGACTGCTTCCTCCTATATTACATTGAGGTTAAACATTTTGTTTTCAGATTTATTTATTCATTTGACAGAGAGCACAAGTGGAAGGAAAAGGCAGAGGGAAAGGGAGAAGCAGACTCCCCACTGAGCAGGGAGCCCAACGGGGGAGGGGGTTGGGGGGTGGGGGGACTGGATCCCAGAACCCTGAGATCACAACCTGAGACACTTAACCATCTGAGCCATCCAGGTGCCAAGGTTAAACATTTTTAATCCAAACATTACATAGGTAATACTGTCTCCCATTCTCTCTTGAACCCATTTGAATCAAGTTCTATACCCACTTCCCATCAATATGGCTCACTGAGGTCACCAATAGGCAATTCCCTATTACTAAATCCAAAGGTCAGTTCTTAAGTGTTCATCTTACATAACCTGTCAGCAGGTTTTGGCATGCTTTCTTCTTGTGGTTTTGGAAACACCACTCTCAGGCTGGTTTTCCTCCACCCTCACTGGCTACTCCTTTTCAGTTTTCTTTATGGATGGACTCTCCTTACTTCCTAACCAGTACACACTCAAGGACCCCAAGGCTCATTCCTTCTATCTTTTTCTAAACTCATTCACTCACTAGGTCAATGCTGCTCAAAACAGCTGTGGTGAAGGAGCGGGTGAAAATTTTAATCCATCACAAACCACTGCAAGATACAATAAATATAAAATAACAGAAAACTGATCAAATGCTTGAAGGTTACAATGTCAGTTGCTAAATTTCTGTACGTAACTCATGGCAAACTGGTAACAGTTTGATAACCACCAGTCTGTTGATCCACAGTTGAGTAGCGTATTTTAGTAGTTTATTTCATCTAATCTCATAACTTGGAGTATCATTATATGTTGTCAATCTCCAAAAATATATCTCCAGATCAGATTTCACCCTTGATCCCCCAGTTCATATATACAATTGTCTTTTCAACACTCCTTCTTGGCTGTCAAACAAGCACCAAAGTCCTGATTCCTCCAACAACTCCCACTCCTGCCCCTCCCAAGAACAAAAACAGAAAACAACCCTGTTCCATTCACATATTCTCCATCTTGCTCAATAATTGGCAACCATATTCATCGAGCTATTTAGTCCTAAAATCTTGCAGTAACCACCAATTCCTTGCTTTCTTTCATTACCAAAATTAACTATCAAGAAATATTTTCTGGGCAACCCGGGTGGCTCAGCGGTTTAGCACCGCCTTGGGGACCTGGGATCCTGGGAACCTGGGATCGAGTCCCACGTCAGGCTCCCTGCATGGGGCCTCCTCCCTCTGCCTGTGTCTCTGCCTCTTTCTCTATGTCTCTCATGAATAAATAAATAAAATCTTAAAAAAAAAAAAATATTTTCAGCTTTCAAAATATTTCCAGAACCCACCCTTTCTTTTTATTTTTTAAGATTTTATTTATTTATTCATGAGAAACAGAGAGAGGCAGAGACAAAGGCAGAGGGAGAAACAGGCTCCCAATAGGGAGCCTGATGCAGGACTCAATCCCAGGACCCCAGGATCACAATCTGAGCCAAAGACAGACACCCAACCATTGAGCCACCCAGGCCCCCCTGGAACCCAGCCATTTCTTACCACCATCTTGACCACTTTGACTGATTTTTGTAATGGTTTCCTTGCATACTTCCCTGCTTTCACTCCTGCTCTCCCTAAACTCTGAGCAAGAAGAGACTGTTAAAACCTAAGACAACTATACAAGAGAGAAAGAAAAGTTGTTTCAACAAATGGAGCTAGGACAACAGCTATCCATATTCAGAAGAATGAAATCAAATTCTTACTTTTTACATGAAAAATTAACTAATAATAATTGGGCTTGGGCTCCTCAGGCTCCCTGCTCCTCAGGGAGTTTGCTTCTTCCTCTCCCTGTGCCCCTCCCCCGCTCATGTTCTCTTTCTCACTGGCTCACTCTCTCTGTCAAATAAATAAATAAAATCTTTTTAAAAAACGAAATAACCAGTCCAAGCTGGTTACCTTACCCTAAGACTCTGGCTTAGGTTTTCCCCTTGCTCCTTTCTGCCTCCTGACAAAAGCTGGTGCTTTTTTCATGTAGCCTGTACGACATGGCATGCTCCTTTCTCTTGGGGAAATTTTAAGTAATAAATTTTTCTATCAATAGCATTAGTCTCTGTGTCATTTCTTAGTTATCTTTATGTATTAAGGCCCAAGAACAAATTAGAGCTTGAATTAGGCAATGGTTTCTTAGATATACCAAAAGCACAACCAAAGGAAAAGCAGATAAACTGGACTTCATCAAAATTACAAACTTTTGTGCTTCAGAGGTCACTATCAAGAAAGTGAAACAATCAGCCACAGAATGGAAGAAAATACTTGCAAATCATCTATCTGATAAGGATTTAGTATACAGAGTATATAAATTACTCTTAAAATTTAACAATAAAAAGGCAAATAACTCAAATACAAAATGGGCAAAGGACCTGAATAAACATTTCTCCAAAGAACATAAGCAAATAGCCAACAAGTACATGGAAAGATACTCTATAGGGTACCTGGGTGGCTCACTCAGTTGGTTAAGCTTCAACTCTTAATATTAGCTCAGGTAATTATCTCAGGGTCGTGAGATCAAGCCCTGCATCGGGCTTTACACTCAGCAGGAGTCTGTTTGAAATTCTCTCTTTTTCTCTCTCTCACTCCCCCTCTGCCCCTCCCTCTTCTCATGCATGCGCTCCCTCTCTCAAATAAATAAATCTTCAAAAAGAAAGAAAGAAAGAAAGAAAGAAAGAAAGAAAGAAAGAAAGAAAGAAAGAAAGAAGAAAGAAAGAAAGAAAGAAAAAGATACTCTACACCATTAGCCATTATGGAAAAGCAAATCAAAACCACAATGAGAAACAAATTCAGCAAAGTTGAATTGGATATAAAACCAACACACGAAAATCAGTTGCATTTCTATACATTAACAATGAATAATCCAAAAATGAATTTAAGGGTCGCCTGGGTGGCTCAGCAGTTGAGTGTCTGCCTTCGGCCCAGGGTGTGATCCTGGGGTCCCAGAATCCAGATCCACATTGGGCTTCCTGCTTCATTGAAGCCTGCTTCTCTCTCTGCCTACATCTCTGTCTCTCTTTCTCTGTGTCTCTCATGAATAAATCTAAAACCTTTTTTAAAAATGAATTTAAAAAAAAAAATTAAAAATAAATAAATAAAAATGAATTTAAGAAATAAGTCCATTTATAATATCACAAAAAATAAAAATTTAGGAATAAATTCAACTAAAGAGGTAAAAGACCTGTACACTGAAAACTATGAAACATTTCTCAAAGAAATTGAAAAGGACTTAAATAAATATCCTATGGTCACACATCGGAAGACTTAAAACTAATCAATCTGATAATATTACCCAAATTGATCTATAGATTCAGTACAATCCCTATCAAAATCCCAAAGGCATTTTTGCAGAAATACAAAAACTCATCTACCATTCATATGAAATCACAAGAAACTCTAAATAATCAAAATAATCTTGAAGAACAGTTAGTTCTTTGATACCAAACTTCATAATCCAAAACTTACTACAAAGCTACAGTAATCAAAACAGTGTGGTAATAGTATAAGGACAGACATTTAGACCAACGGAATGAATAGAGTCCCAAAATAAATGTTCATACATATGGTCAAATATTTTTGACAAAGGTGCCAAGACTATCCAGTGGGGAAAGACAGTCTTTTTAACAAATGATTCTGGGGAAACTAGATACTCATATGCAAAAGAATGAGTTAGACACTTCCCTTACACCATAAACAAAAATTAACTCAAAATGGATCAAAGACCTAAACGTAAGAGCTAAAACTATAAAATTCTTAGAAGAAATACCTGGAGATACCTTTTTGACACTGGATCTGGCAATGATTTCTTGGATATGATACCAAAATCATAGGCAACAAAAGAAAAAATATATCAGCTGAACTTCATGAAAATTAACATCTTCTGTATATCAAGGACACGATCAAGGGAATGAAAATGCAACCAAAAGAATGAAAGAAATATATGCAAATCATTTATCTGATAAGAGTTTAATATTCAGAATATGTAAAGAACTCCTAAAACTAAACAATAAAAATTTACAACCCAATTCAAAAATGGGCAAAGAAACTGATTTCACCAAAGGTTTACAAATAACCAATAAGAACATGAAAAGATGCTCAACATCACTAGTAATTAGGAAAACGCAAATTAAAACCACAATGACATATCACTTCACACTTATTAAGATGACATTATTTTAAAAATGAAAAATAACAAGTGCTGGCTAGGATGTGGAGAAATTGTAACTGTCATGAATTGTTGGTTGGAATATAAAATGGTGCAGCTGCTGTAGAAGCAGTATGGTCGTTCCTCAGAAAGTTACACACAGAATTACCATATGATCCAGAGACTCCTCTTCTTGGTATCTACCTGAAATAAGTGAAAGCAGGGACTCAAACAGATACTTGTACACCCATGTTCATAGCAGCATTATTCACAATAGCCAAAAAGTGGAAGCAATTCAAATGTTCATCAACAGATAATGGATAAACAAAATGTGATACATACACACATACAATGTAATATTATTTAACCTTGAAAAGGAATAAAGTATAACACAAACTAAAATATAGATGAATCTCTAAAGAATTATATTAACCAAAGGAAGCCAGGCACAAGAGGCCACATATTAAATAATTCCACTTATATAGAATGTTCAGAATACACAAATCTATTAAGACAGAAAGTAAATTAGTTGGTTACCAGGGACTAGAGGGAGTGTAGGATGTAGAAGGAAGGAGGCTTTTTCTGGGTAATGAAGATGTTTTGAATTAAGAGAGCAGTAATTCCTGTAAAACTTTGTGCATACAGTAAAAACCAATGAACTGTATACTCTTAAATGGTAATTATATGATTTGTGGATTATATCTCAATAAAGCAAATTGCCCTTTTCAAAAAAAAAAAAAAACCAGCAAAACAAAAAACTAAGACAGATCACATCTTTCTCTGCTTTAAAACTACCCACTGACTTTCTGTCTCAATCAATGTAAAATACAAAGTCTTTTCTCTGTAGCCTACAGTGTACTACAAAATCCAGCCTGTGCTTCATATTCTCCAATACCCCCCCCATCCTCAACTAATCCCAACATCACTGTTCACTCATCAACAGGCACCCTAGCCTCCTTGCTGTCCTTCAACATGCCAAGCATGTTGCTACCTCAGAACCTTGGCACATAGTATATCTTCTACATAAAATGCTCTTATTCAATATATATCAATATCATTCATTCCAGACCCTTATTGTTGTCTGCTCAAGTGTCACTTAATGAAAATATTCCTAGACAACACAATTTAAAATTTCAACCCCCGCTCCACAAAAACATATACCCTCATATCTCTTATCAAGCTTTTTCTTCGCAGCACTCAATACCCTATGACACATGATATATGTTTCTGTGTCTGTCTCTCTTGAATAAAGCTCCATAAGAGTAGAAACTGCTTAAATACTACTTTATCTCCAGTATCTAGAATAGTGCCTGCATATAACAAGAACTTATTAAATATATGATAGATGGATGAATTTAAACAAATGAAAAAATGAATAGAGGCAAAAAGACAAAGAGAAATACAGTAACTCATTTTACAAAGAAAACATCTAGGGGCAACCCAGGTGGCTCAGTGGTTTAGTGCTGCCTTCAGCCCAGGGTGTGATCCTGGAGACCTCGGATCAAGTCCCACGTCGGGCTCCCTGCATGGAGTCTGCTTCTCCCTCTGCCTGTGTCTGTGCCTCTCTCTCTCTCTCTCTCATGAATAAATAAACAAAATCTTTAAAAAAGAAAAAAGAAAAAAAATCTAGTAAAGAATATTCGCAAGACTCAAGCCCAAGTCTGCCTGACTCTCAAATCCAAGCTCTTCATTTCTGTGGTATACTTTACTTCCCAATTTGGAGATTTGGGAGGGATTACTTGTAAAGTGAAAGAGTGTGTATTGTAGAAAGCCAAGATATCACATCTAAAAATCCATTTTTTAAAAAAATCTATTTTTTTAGTTTCCATCCATTTTAATGCAAGTATCATGTTACATGGAAAAGCATATCAATTAATAGCCTTCAAAATTACTGAACTTCACTTATTTTATATTGCTCGACTACTTTCAAAATTATGCTTATTAAATGAACCTGACTCTCCCTCAAAAGACATGACATGACACCAAACTAGGTGCAACCCCCAAATTCCTCTGCACCCATAAAATATAGTATAGAGAATACGTCAAAGGAAATGAGCCTTTATGCCTGGAATAGGCGTAGAGTAGCATCTGCTCCTGGAAGAGTCATTCTGAGACAGACACAAACAGGGACAGAAGTACAACACCTCCTTCTTCTTCCAACCAAGACTCAGAAGACAATTATAATTACTTTTTTAAAGTAACCTCCATGCCCAACGTGGGGCTCCAATTCATGACCCTGAGATCAAGAGTTGCATGCTCTATGGACTGAGCTAGCCAGGCGTCTCATGACAAGTTTTTATAAACTTTTTAAACTTCCAGACCATGGGTCACGTGGGTAGCTCAGTTGGTTAAACATCTGACTCCTGGTGGCAGCTCAGGTCATGACCTCAGGGTCACGGGATCAGCCCAAATCTGGCTCCTCAGGCTTCAGCTCTGTGCTGAAGTACAGAATCTGCCAGATTCTTTCCCCCTCAACTCTTCCTCTACTCCTCCCCCAACTCGCCCATCCACAAGCTCGCTCTCTCTCTCTCTCTCAAATAAATTAATTAAATCTTAAAAAAAAAAAAACAAAAAAAAAACTTCCAGACTAGTCTACAAGGACCAGAAACAATGCGGCAAATGTCTAAGTTACTTTGTATTAAGATCAGTTTCTCCACATCTACTACAAACTTTTAAGTATTAATTAAACTTATTCTAACATTTTATGTTGTATGGTTTTTACTTTTCTGGCTTCTTTACTCCAAATGCTAAGCCATACTTTGCTTGCTACTTCATACTTCCTATAAATACTTGCCTAGTTCTCTGCAGAAGAGATACCATGGAGCTGCAGTTATTTGGGGAGATAACTAAACAAGGAGATGAGGTAAGCCCATTCCCTTGTTTTGTGAGACAATTCAGGCCTAGAAATGATAATTCCTATGGAAATCACACATAACTTATTAGTGGCATAACCTAGATTAGTATCCAGGATTCCCAGCTTCCTTCCAGAATAAAACTTTTCTACTCCTCCAATATTAAAGATAAAAAAACTACTGTTTGCACTGAGGTACTTCTGGCTTACTTAACGATAAATCCTCAAAATAAGAAGGATGTGTCTGATTCCTACAGCCTCCAAACTTAGATCAGTGCCCAACACACAATAGATATTAGTGTGCATTTATTGAATGATCAATTGTTTAAATGTAGTTATTTTATTAAAAAGTATTTATTTCTTTAAAAAAAAGGTATTTATTTCTGATTCTAACTAATTAAATATTTTAAGAAAGTTACAGTAAGCCTAACTTTAGATATCACTAAAATGACCAAGATATTCCTAAGGTTAAAACTAAAATGACCCCAAAATTCCTTCAATTTCAAATAATAATCATTTTCCCAGGATATCCTTCCCTCTCCTCAGCAAACCCCATTCACTGAAAGCACATAACTCCTAGAAGAAGCTATCCACCCGCCTTAGGCCTTAATTCATTTCACCTAATCTTAAGCAAAAAGCAAATCTCAGAGAACTTTCAAATAAGAGGAAACAGAAAAATAAATGCCAGAAATAATAGAATAGTGACCAAGTACAGGGGTGCCTGGCCAACTCAGTCTGTAAAGCACATGACACTTGATCTCAGGGTTATGAGTTTGAGGCCCAAATTGGATGTAGAGATTACTTAAAAATAAAATCTTAAGAAAAAAAAAACAATATTTGCTGAAAATGATGCTGAAAAGCCACTTCTCTTCAGTTATGTGCGCATACTTAGTAGATCATTCCAACAAGAGTCCTGGTAGCACCTTTGCCCAGTGTTTAGAAGACTCAGGACACTTGAGAACCTAGAATTGAGATCCACTGCTAGAACTAAACTAAATTTTTTTAAAAGATTTATTTATTTATTTATTTGAAAGGTAGAGAGAGGGAGAGAGACAAAGAGAGAGAGAGCATTGGGGGGAAAGAATCTCAAGCAGACTCCCCTCTGAGCACAGAACCCATTGAGGGGCTCCATCTCATGACCTTGAGATCATGACCTGAACTGAAATCAAGAGTCAAATGCTTAACTGACTGAGCCACTCAGGTGCTCCTAGAACTAAATTTAAATAAAGAAATGTGGCTCTTAGACAATAAAATGTACCCAAAGTTAATCCAATACGTTTACAAGAATTCTAAAACTAATACACCTCAGAAAATTTTAAGAAATGAAGCACTTCACATATATTAAGTGATTCTTCTAGTAGCTATAAAAAAAAAAAAAAAAAAGGAAAAGGAAAAACAAGGCAGCCTGGGTGGCTCAGCAGTTTAGCGTCACCTTCAGCCCAGACCTGATCCTGGAGACGCAGGATCAAGTCCCACATCCGGGTCCCTGCATGGCGCCTGCTTCTTTCTCTGCCTGTGTCTCTGCCTCTCTCTCTCTCTCTCTCTCTCTGTGTCTCTCATGAATAAATAAATAAAATCTAAAAAAATTTAAAAATAAAGAAAAACAGATACTATGATCTTCAATTTATATTGAAGAAACCTTAAATTAAGGTTTAAGGAGATGAAGTGATTTGTCTCCATTTACAAAGCTAATTAAGTGACAATGCCAAATGAACCCTAGGGGTTTTGTGACTCATAACTTGAGTCTCTTTTTATCAAATCACAATGAGCTTTCACAAAGCAGCCAAAGGGGCTTTATAAAAATCTCAGGGCAGCCTGGGTGGCTCAGCAGTTTTGCACCACCTTCAGCCCAAGGCGTGGAGACCCAGGATCGAGTCCCGCGTCAGGTTCCCTGCATGGAGCCTGCTTCCCCCTTTGCCTGTGTCTCTCTGCCTCTCTCTGTGTGTCTCTCATGAATGAATGAATGAATGAATGAATGAATGAATGAATGAATAATCTCAGAGTACATCTAATTACTAAGGTATTTTTATAAAACAAAATCCTAAAATGGCAGTAACATAATTACCTTGTATTTCATACACTTACAAAAAACACATAAGATGTATATATAAAGTATACTTAATAAATATGAACACCATGTATTCTCCTCCTTATAAGCTTCTGTAAGGAAAAGTTTCAAAGCCATTGTTACTATTTCCTTAGTGTTTCCCAAATTTGGCTTCTTAGCAAAATCATGGTAGGTGTGGATGCAGGTACATAAAAATACAGGTTTCTTGGGCCCCAATATGGAGATTCTGATTCAAATGAGTTCAAAATCTGTTCAGAATTTTAACAAGCATTCTAGATGATTCTGACTAGCCAAATTTGCAGTACTGCCCCAAAAGAAATCTTAAAGAGAAAAAGCAGGCCATGAAAATAAAAGAATCTAAGTACAGGGACAAAGATCATTCACTAATTTCCCTGGCCAGAAAGCCAGAATAAAACAGATGAAAGAAAGTCTTATTCTTACCCTGAATCCAAACTTAGTTACTGCCCTTGCCCCAAAACTGTCAGAAAAGTTTGACTCTACCTACTACTATGTTATGGGACAGATAGAGATGCTAAGAGTTTCAACTTGAACATTCCCAAAAAGCTTAAGTATGTTTTAAAAAACAACACTTGGTAAATCCCAAAAAATGCAAGTATAAAACTGCGATGGGTACTTAACTAGCAGCTTTTCCTCAAATGCTAGGCAAAAACTGACACAGATAAAAGGATTAAGGGTGAGAAAGGATGGGGGAAAGGAGAGGATCTGATCTCAAGAGAAACTGGCTGGCTCACCAGGTTCCCTGCCCAAATAAGAGGAGAATGAATGGAATTCCTCCAAATAACACTGACAACATTCCCCAGGAGGGATTTCTAAGCTGCTATTCATAATCATAATCATAATCATCATCAACTTACAAGCTGCCTCTTCTTGGAAGGCTCAACTCCTTCTGAAAAACAAAGCACAAAACACAAGTTAGACAGAAATAAGGACACAACGAAGTCCTACAGGTCTCCATTAAAGGTCTTACAGCATTATCTTAACAATAGTAAAAACTAAGTATTTCCAAAAAATAACCTCCTCCCTTATCTTTTAAATTCAGTGAAATAAAGAGCAGTTGGGTTAACTATCACTCTTTATTCCTCCTTCCCAAAAGGACTGTCTCACAGAATACTTGCAGCTTTTTCCCCACTAGATGGAACCATCTCACCAGTGGAGATTATTTCAAATATCCAGTGGGCTAGCCATTTTATTTGATGAATTATAAAGGATTCACCTATCATCAAGAGTAAGGGATATGAAAGGAACGACATGAATTTTTCGTTAATCGGGAAGCATCTTAGACGAAGTAGTATAGAAAATAATACAACAAAGAGATAACTATACACACCACGGGTGTGAGAAGAGTTGGACCTCTGTGACTTGCTTTCAAAATTTATCAAGTCCCACCTCCCACAAGTTCCCATTTACCTATTATAAATATTTTTATCTTTGTCATATGTCTTTATATTTTCTTACATATAATCATAATTATTAGCATTGTTCCATATGTTATTAAGTAATTTATTTCAAATATTGTATGTATCATCTGCTGACTTCAACATTATAACTGAAAGATTCACTCATGTGGATATTTTCCATTTCATTCATTAGCCTATAAATTTGTCACTTATTTATAATATTTATTTATCTATTCTCCAGGAGATAGAAAGTTAATTTTCTTTGCATGTTTTTCTTCTCCATCAAAACAATGCTCTTATAAAAAGTTTGTAAAGTATACGTTTAGATTTGACCTCCCTATCCAACACATCCCAGACCAGTCTCCCAAGCTCCTGATACTTATAACCAATTTGCCTACTCAACATCTCAAACCCAACATGTCCCAAACTGAGCTCATTCTTTCTATCAAAATTGATTCCAACCACAGCCTTTCCCCATCTCAGATGATGGTATTTCTATTCTTCTGGTTATTTAAACCAAAACCCTAGACATCTGGACTCTTCTGTTTTTCACATACACTATATTCCATCAGGAATTCTTTTTTATTTTATAATTTTTATTTCTATCATTAAAATTTCATAATTATAAAGAATTTTGACACAATTTATCATTCTTCCCTTTTCCCTCTCATTTTATTTTTTTAATCTTTATTTAAACTCTAGTTAGTAGGGCAGCCCTGGTGGCACAGTGGTTTGGCACTGCCTGCAGCCCGGGGTGTGATCCTGGAGACCCGGAATGGGGTCCCACCTTGGGATCCCTGCATGGGGCCTACTTCTCCCTCTGCCTGTCTCTCTCTCTCTCTGTCTCTCTGTCTCTCTCTCTCTGTCTGTCTTTCATGAATAAAATCTTATATAAATAAATAATAGAAAATTAATTAATTAATTAATTCTAGTTAGTTGGGACGCCTGGGTGGCTCAGCAGTTGGGCATCTGCCCTCGGCTTAGGGCACGATCCTGGAGTCCCGGGACCGAGTCCCACATCAGATTCCCTACATGGAGCCTGCTTCTCCCTCTGCCTATGTTTCTGCCTCTCTCTCTCTCTCTCTCTCTGTGTCTCTCATGAATAAATAAAATCTTTTTTAAAATTTAAAAATAAAAATTAAATAAATAAATTCTAGTTAACATACAGTGCAATACTGGTTTCAGGAATAGAATTTCAGTGATTCATTATTTACATACAACACCCAGAGCTCAGCATAAAAAGTGCTTTCCCTTAATACCCATCACCCTTCTAATCCATCTCCCACTCACCTCCCTTCATCAACTCTCAGTTTATTCTCTACTGTTAAAGAGTCTTTTATCATGGGATGCCTGGGTGGCTCAGCAGTTGAGCCTCTGCCTTTGGCTCAGGGTGTGATCCCAGGATTGAGTCCCGCATCAGGCTCTCTATACAGGGAGCCTGCTTCACCCTCTACCTATGTCTCTGCCTCTGTGTGTGTATGTCTTTCATGAATAAATAAATAAAATCTTTAAGAAAACAAACAAAATTTGTTAATATACCTGTAACTTAAAATAAATATACTAAACTAAAAATAATATACCTGTAACTTATTTTTACATATGAAGGGAGACAGGAATCCTATTATATTTTTTTTCTATACATATGATCGATTATCCCAGATCATTTGTTAAATGATGTGCAATTTCAGTGCAATATTAAGTTTCCATGAAGGTAGGTAGGGGTATCTCTCTTGACTATATTCAGTTCCACTGTACTTGTCAGCTCTTGTGCCAATACCACACTGTTTAACTGGTATAGCTTGACAAATCTTGATATTTATAAAACAAGTCCATTCACATTGTAATTACTCTTGAAAATTATGGAAGCTAATCTTGGGGCTTTACTCTTCCATATAAATTTTAGAATCAACTTGTTGATAAAAATTTTGACACTGCACTCGATCTAGAGTTGATCTGGGGATAACTAACATATTTACAACACAGACAACTACTATCAAGAACATGGCACACCTGTCCATTTATTCAGGTCTTCTTTAGTATGTTTTAATAAATTCTGATAATTTTTCAAATAAAAATTATACAAATATTTTTGTTATATTTATTTCTAGTACCTTATATTTTCTTGTTGCCATTATAACATTTTTTAAAATCACATATACCAAGAGTTGTATTTCATTATACCAGTAACATCATTTGTCCCCCAATATAGTATGAAAATTTTCAGACAAAGAAAACAAAAGGTTTAAAAACCTGTCCAGCAAAACCTGAATTGTATATACCTACAATGCAGACTGTTCAATTGTTAACATTTTGTAATACAGGCGTGCCTTGTCTTATTGTACTTATTTTATTGCTCTTCACAGATACTGTCTTTTTTTTTTTTTTTAAACATATTGATGGTCTGTGGCGATCCTACAGCAAGTGTGTCAGCACCACTTTCCAACAGCATTTGCTCATTCCATGTGTCTCTGTCACATTTGGTGATTCTCACAAAATTTCAAACTTTTACATTATTATTATATTTGCTATGGTGATCTGGGATCAGGGATCTTTGATGTTACTATTGTAATTCTTTTGGGGTGCTACAAACCTTGCCCATACAAGATGGCAAACGTTTTATTTAAATTCAATTTGTCAACATACACTGTAACAACACCCAGTGCTCATCACATTATGTGCCCTCCTTAATGCCCATCACCCAGTTACTCCACCCCTCCCCACAGCTTCCCTTCTGCAAACCCTTTACTTGTTTCCCAGACTCAGGAGTCTCTCATGGTTTGTCTTCCTCTCTAATTTTTCTCACTCAGTTTCTCCCCTTCCCTTATGATCCCTTTCACCATTTCTTACATTCCACATTATGAGTGAAACCATATGATAATTCTTTCTCCGACTGACATACTTCACTTAGCATAATACTCTCCAGTTCCATTCACAGCGATGTAAATGGTAGTTATTCATCCTTTCTGATGGCTGAGTAATATTGCATTCTCCCCACCCAAATTTTATATATGTGTGTGTGTGTGTATCTCACATCTTCTATATGCATTCACAAAATGGCAAATTTAATTGATAAATGTGTGTGTTTTAACTGACTAGCCATTCCCATCTCTCCCCCTCTCCTTTGGTCTCCCTACAATATTGAAATTAAGGCAGTAAATAACCCCACAATGTCCTTTGTGTGTTCAATCATGAACACTTGTGATTCATGGGGGTAGGTCAAAACATCAACATGAACAAGAGTTTGAAAGAAGCGGATTCCAACCCTCAAGGGTGACTTTGAGAAATTTAAGACTTCAGTGGAAGAAGTAACTTTGCAGATGGGGTGTAAATAGCAAGAGAACTAGAACACAAGTGGAGTTTGAAGGTGTGACTGAATTACTATAATCTCATGATAACACTTGAATGGGTGAGGAGTTACTTCTTATGGATGAACAAAGACAATGGTTTCTTGGGATGGAATCTATTCCTGGTGAGGATGCTATGAAGAATGTTGAAACAATAAAGGATTTAAAATATCATATAAACTTAGTTGATAAAGCAGTAGCAGAGTTTGAGAGGACTGATTCCAATTTTGAAAGAGGTTCTGTGGGTAAAATACTATCAAACCACATGTCACGATACAGAGAAATTATTCATGAAAGGAAGAGAGTAAATTAATGTGGCAACTTCACTGTTGTCTTTTTTAAGAAACTGCCACAATCATCCCAGCCTTCAGCAACCACCACCCTGATCAGTCAGCAGCCATCAACATCGATGTAAGACCTTCCACCAGTAAAAAGATTATGACTCACTGAAAGCCCAGATGGTGGCTAATATTTTTTAGCAATAAGTATTTTTTAATTAAGATATGTAGTTTTTTTTTTAGACAGAATGCTATTGCTCACTTAACAGGCTACAGTTTAAACATAACTTTTACATGCATTAGAAAACCAAAAAATCCATTTGATTTGCTTTATTGCGATAGTTAATTGAACTCACAATATCTCCAAGGAATGCACATATTTGCTTTATCATATATTTAGCCACCTATCCCTTTCTAAAAACAAAATGCATCTCAAAGTAGACTACAGATATCGGTAGATACTTAAACATGTATATCATTACCCAAAATTCAGCATTTATTTACAATGCTTTCATGCTGGATATATATTTTTTTCAAGGTAAATTTACAAACACTGAAATGTACAGTATTATATATGCCAGATGATAAGTTTAATAAATGCAAAAACTCAGGTAACCCAAATCCCTACCAATATATAGAACATATTCATCAATCCAAAGAGTTCATCATATCCTTTTTTGGTAAATTCCCAACAAATCACTACTCCCTCACCCAAGCAAATACTATTTCCATTTTTCTACCATGGGTTAGTTTTGCCTGCTCCCAAACTTCATATGAATGGAATAAGTATGAATGCTTGTATATAAAACTTCTTTCACTCAGCACAATGTTTTAGAAATTCATCCAGGGGCATCTGGGTGGCTCAGTGGTTGAGTGTCTGCCTTTGGCTCAGGTCATGATCCTAGAGTCCTAGGATCGAGTCCCACATCAGGCTCCTCATGAGGAGCCTGCTTCTCCCTCTGCCTATGTCTCTGCCTCTTCCTCTATGTCTCTCATGAATAAATAAATAATATCTTAAAAAAAAAAAGAAATTCATCCATATGTTGCATGTAACAGTAGTAAAATCTAATCATATTAGTATACCACAGTTTATTTATCTTTTCTCCTATTAACGGACATTTGGATTATTTCCAGTTTTGAACTACTAACATTCCTAGACAAGTCTTTTAATAGGCCTATGTTTCATCTGTCTTGGGTAAAATACCTAAGAGTGTAGGATTAGTGGGTTATAGGATTGGTATATATTTAGTTTTATAAAAAACTACCAGATCTTTTTCTGAAGTGATTATATCAAATTACACTCCCAATGACAATGTATGAGAATTTCAATTGTTCCACATTCTAGCTAATATAGTAATAATTATTACTAATAATATCAGAATCACTCTACACCCACCCCAAGAACTCCAACTGCTCTATGTTCAAACCAATATGTGTCATCAGTAATCTAAATTTTGGCTTAGAGTGTGCAGTTGTATCTCACTGCAGTTTTAATTTGCATTTTCAAAATAACTAATGATTTTAAGCATCTTTTCATTTGCTTATTAGCCATCAGTACATCAGTACTTTTATGAATTATCTTAAAATATTTTGTCCCTTTTATAATCAGCCTATTTGTCTTTTTATTATTCAGTTTTAAGAATTCTTCATATATTCTAAACACAAGTCCTTTGTTAGATATGTTTGATGAATATTTTCTCTCAGTCTGTGGCTTGCCTAACTAAAGTTAGTAGTGGTGTCTTTTGATAAGCAAAAGTTTTAAATGCTGATGAAAGTCAATTAGTCAATATTTCTTTTATGGTTAATGCTTTCAGTATCTTGCCTAAGAAACCTCTGTCCATGCCAAGGGGACAAAATTATTTTCCTATATTTTATTTCTAATTGCTTTATGGCTTTTAGCCTTAACATTTAGGTCCATTTTGAATTAATTTGGGGGTAATATGAGATAGGTTTAGGTTATCTTTTTCCATAGAGATATCCACTTATTCCAGCACCGTTTATGGAAAATACCATCTTTTCACCAACAAATTGCTTAGGCACCTTTGTTAAAAACTGAATTAAAATAGAATGGGCTATTTTGGGACTCCATACTTTCTTACTTTCTTCATTCTGCAGCTTTATATTAACAAGTATTTAAGTCAGATCATGTAGTCCTTTAACTTTGCTCTTCTTCTTCAAGAATGCTTTGGACATTCTAGACTCTGCATTTGCATATAAATGTTGCATATAAATTATTAATTTGTACAAAAATGTCTGCTGGGATTACAGACCAATTTGGAAAGAACTGAGATCTTAACATTAAGTCTTCCAACCCATGAACACAGTATTTCTCCAATTATTTAGATCTACTTTAATTATTCTAAGCAATGTTTCATAATTTTCAGCAAAAAGACCTTCTTTTGCTAAACTTATCCCTTAAGTAGATATTTTTGAAATAAAATTATTTCATTTTCCAATTGCTTGCTTCTAGTATAGGAATGCAATACGTTTTTATATACTGACCATGTCTTATAACTTTGCCAAATTCATTATTAGCTATAATGACTGTTTTTGTAGACTCCTTAGGATTTTTATGTATAAACAATCATTTTCTCAGGTAGCCTGGGTGAGTTAGGTGGGTTAGGTGGGTTAGGTGTCTGACTCTTGGTTTCAGCTCAGACCCTGATATAGGGTCCTGAGATTGAGCCCTGCATTGGGCTCCTCGCTCAGCAGGGAGTCTGTTTCCTCTCTCCTTTCCCTCTGCCTCTACCCCTACCCCCACAAACACTATCTCTTTCTCTCTCTCTCTCTGAAATAAATAAATCTTTAAAAATATTAAAGATTTTGCCTCTTTCCACTTTCTAGAATCGTCTGGTAGACATCCTTGCCATGTTTCTCATCTGATCATAGGGAGAAAGAGTTCAATATTTTACCACTAAATATGATGTTGGCTGTAGGTTTTTCATAGAATACTTTTATCAAATTGACAGTTTCCTGCTATTCCTAATATATTTAGGAGTTTTTATCATGAATGGATATTGATTTTATCAAATATTTTCTCAGCATATACTGAAATGATCATAGGGGTTTTTTTTTCCTGCTAATGTGGTAAATTACAGTGATGGATTTTCTTTTGAAAAGAAAGAGATTTTAGGGCAGCCCCGGTGGCCCAGCGGTTTAGCGCCGCCTTCAGCCCAGGGTGTGATCCTGGGGACCAGAGATCGAGTCCCATATCGGGCTCCCTGTATGGAGCCTGCTTCTCCCTCTGCCTTTGTCTCTGCCTCTCTCGCTCTCTCTCTGTGTCTGCCAGGAATAAATAAATAAAATCTTAAAAAATATATTTTTTATTTATTTTAGAGAGAGTGAGCATACACATGAGCAAGCATGGAGAGGGGCAGAAGGAGAGGGAAAGCAGACTCCCTACTGAGCAGGGAGCCCAATTCAGGGCTCGATCTCAGGACCCTGAGATCATAACCTCAGCTAAAGGTAAACACTTAACAGACTGAGCTACCCAGGCTCCACACAGTGACTGATTTTCTAATAGAGTACTTCCTCAACTTACTATGGGGTTATGTCCCAATAAACCCATTGTAAGCTGAAAATATTGTTAAGTCAAAACTGCACTTAAAGGATGCCTGGGTGGTTCAGTGAGTATCTGTCTTTGGCTCAGGTCATGATCCTGGTCAGGTCAGGGTCCTGATCAGGTCAGGGTCCTGGGATCAAGTACCACATCAGGCTCCCCACAGGGAGCCTGCTTCTCCCTCTGCCTCTGTCTCTGCCTCTCTCTCTGTGTCTCTCATGAATAATTAAATAAAATGTTTTTAAAAAAGCTTTTTAAACATCACAGCTTACCCTAGCCTACCTTAAGTGTGCTCAAAACACTTACATTAAGCCTACAGGTGGGCAAAATGATCTAACATAAAGTCTATTTTATAATAAAGTATGACTATTTTAATATAATGTATTAAATACTGTACTGAAGGGATCCCTGGGTGGCGTAGCAGTTTAGCGCCTGCCTTTGGCCCAGGGCGCAATCCTGGAGACCGGGATCGAATCCCACGTCAGGCTCCTTGCATGGAGCCTGCTTCTCCCTCTGCCTATGTCTCTGCCTCTCTCTCTCTCTCTCTCTCTCTCTCTGTGACTATCATAAATAAATAAATAAAATTTTTAAAAAATACTGTACTGAAAGTGAAAAAGAGAATGGATGTATATGTACAGGGTGGCTAGTAAGTATATCAATCATGTGGCTGACTGGAGAGTATCATACTACATTCTAACTAGCCCAGGAAAATATCAAGTTCCAAAATTCAACATACAGTTTCTACCAAATGTATATCATTTTCACACCATCATAAAGTTGAAACATTATAGTCAAACTATAATAAGTTGGACACCATCTTTATTAAACTAATCTTACATTTCTGTGTATAACCCAACTTTGTTAGGCTATCTTTGCTGATATTTTATTAAAGATTTTTGCACCTATATTCATAAGGGATCTGGTCTCCAGATTTTATTATAATGCTTTTGTCTGATTTTAGAATCACAATTACATTAGCCTCCTAAAACTGGCTAGGAAGTGTTCCTGCCTCTATTTCCTGAGAGAGTTTGTGTAAGATTGGCATTATTTCTTCCTTAATTATTATACAGTTTTCATTAATAAAATCATCTAGATCTGGAGGCTTTTATTAAGGATTTTGCCTCTGTGGTAAGTAAGTAAGATTGGCCTACATATTTTCTCTTCTCGAACTGTCCTTGTCAATTTGGGCATCCTAATCCTCATAAAATGTGGTAGGGGAATGTGTCCTTTTTTTCTTTATTCTGAAACAATCTATATATAACTTGGTAACACCAATCTTTGAACCTATATGACAGTCCTGGCTTCTTGAACAGTTTAAATAGGAAACACGAGGTAAATATTTGTATATTTGGGGGCAATAATAAAATTGCATATATGCCCCTCTCTGAATCCCTTTTAGACAAGGAAATGCATCCATGAAGATCCATCTCTTCTTCCTTACCCTCTCCTTGCACCTCCACAAAAGCCTGCATTTCCAAGATGGATGCCCAGGGCTCCAGATGAGTACATTCTATGCCAAGCACTCTGGTACCATAAAGACAGCCCTAAGACAAAGTGGAACAAAAAAGTGCTCTCCAATCAGATAAAAGCAGTCCAAGGAACAATGATTTCCCAATCCTCCCTTTCCCAGAGAACATTCATAACAAATTAAGGAGGAAAACTGCACAGTCTAGAAGTCTGGCTGAGGCAAGAGCACTCTCATTTAAAGAGATAACATAAATTTATCACTTCATCTTAGGAAGTAGGATGGTAATATCTGGCAATACCTTATAACATCAGATGAAGTCCATCCCATTCAGCCTTCTCTGATTTACTGGTTATCTCTTGACTCTCCATATTCTCCATGATCTTCTAATTAGCATTCTGAACACATCTAGTCAATCCCACCTTTTAACAAAATTTTCCCCTTAATTACTACATATCCCTCTTCAACCTCTGCCTTATCAAGTCTTTTTCCCTTCACAACCACATTTCTTTCTTTTTCTTTCTTTCTTTTTTTAAATAGACTCCACACCCAGCATGCAACCCAACATAGGGCTTCAACTCATGACCCTGAGATCAAGAGTCTGAAGCTTAGGGGTGCCTAGGTGGTGCAGTCAGTTTAGCATTGGACTCTTGGTTTTGGCTTGGGTTATGATCTCCAGGTAGTAGGATCGAGCCCTGCATCAGGCTCTGCGCTGAGCACAGAGTCTGCTTGGGACTCTCTCTCCCTTTGCCTCTACCTGCCCCACACCCTACTCACTCTCATTCTCTCACTAAAAATAAATAAATATATCTTTTTTGGGGAAAAAAAAAAGAGTGGGAAGCTTAACTGACTGAACCACTGGTGGTTTTTATAATCACAACCACACTTCTTGAATTAGTGTGGTTGAATCACTGTCTCCAATTTTTCACTTCCTATTTGCTGTTCAACATACTGCAAATATCCCTGGACTTCACCACTCCGTTTAAACCATTCTTGCCAGGTTATCAATGGTCTCCATGTAAAACACCTCCACTGCATCCAGTCTACCATTTCTTTTTCTGACCTGAGTGCTCAGCAGCATTTGTCAGTATTATTCACTCTTCTATCTTAAAATAATTTTCTTTCCTCAAAACCATATGCTCCTGTTTTAGCTTTTATTTCTGAAAACACTACATCTTTGCAGGCTTATCCTTCATCATCTGAGACCCTTAAACGTTGATTGTCCTTAAAGTTCTGTCTGGAAACTCCTCTCTACATACATTTTACAGATGACTCCCATATTTGTATCTTCATCCTAGATCTCTCACCTGAGCATATATAACTATCTTGTACTTAAAATGTCTAAAAACTCAACCTGGCTTCCTACTCAACCTTGGTCCTCCTGTATTTTCCATTTCAGTGATGGTACCACCAAATCTAGAGTCATTCTTTTCTTTTTCCTTCAAATCTTTATTTAAATTCTCAAGGGTTAACATATAGTGTAATAATATACTGGCTTTAGGAGTAGAATTTAGTGATTCATCACTTTCGTGTAACACCCAGTGCTCATCTTAACAAGTGCCCTCTTTAATACCCATCACCCATTTAGCTCATTCCCCACCCACCTCCCTTTATCACCTCTCAGTTTGTTTAGAGGCATTCTTGTTTCACTTTCTTTTACTCTACAACTCAATTATTCAGCAAGCCTTGCCAATGGCTACCTCCAAAACATCTATCTTTAGATTTCACTTTATCTCTACTGCCATGTCCCCTTGTCCAGACCAGCATCATCCAATACCACCTTCCTAGTTGATCTTCCTTTAGTTTGTTCCCCAGGATCCTTAATGTTGTATCAATGTAAATATCATGTAATTAGTATCTGTTTTCTAAATGGTACTACCTTAGTTTAACAAAACAAGCAGCCAAAAAGATCCTTTTAAAATGCAGAACTGAAAAAATAAATAAAATAAAATGCAGAACTGATTGGGTCATTTTTCTTCTTAAATTCCTCAGTGGATAAAGTCTAAAATCCTTTCTGCAGCCTATAGGATGCTACCTGGCTATTGCCTACTTCTTCAGCATCCTTTGCACAATTCCCCAGTCTTTCTGGAGTTTTGATCTTGGGGACATGGCATACCCTCTCTTCACTTCAGGGCTTCACACCTATTATTCTTCTTGGATTACTTTTCCTTATCTCCTTTTATACATTCTTGGACCTTAGCTTCAATCTATCTCCTCTGGGAAGATCTCCCTACATAATGGTTTTCCTAGCCTACCTCTATGTACTTCCGACTCTTTACTATCATTAGTTACTTAATTGTTTTCTGGGAATGACTGTTAGCTCTAGAGGAACAGAGATTAGTCTTGCTCTCAATGACATACTTAGCCTAGTAGGTACCAAATGAATATTTGATGAATAAACCAATGAATCAATCAAGTAAGTAAATGGTTGCTTATTTGGAGTTACACTGATAAAAAATATCAACTGCAGCTAAGTCAGCCAAAGAGGTTTTACTAGAGAAAGGATATACTCCGTTTTCACATACTACTTACTGACAGTCTTCTGGTTGGTAGCTATTATAATAATCATTCAAAAAAAATGCTTTTAGGAGAGAAAAACATAACCTACCACACAAATGTACTTTAATACCATTTACTGACCAGCCTTAAAAGAACCTTATCCCCAAATACAATCTTCTCCCCTAAGCTCTGGCAGCAAATAAATCTGCTGAGAAACCTCCCTTTCCTGCATAGCAAATGTACCATTACTACTGCTCTGGGCATTATGGCATTTTAGCTCCACTCATTCACACTTGAGTGTGAGTCTATCTTAAGGTCTGAAGCTAAGGGGGAAATCAGTGTATATGCAGCTATGGTACAACCTATAAAACTCTAATGTATTTCACTCCTCTTATTCCATTAAATTCACATGTAATCATCTTAAGAACAAGCTTCAATGATGCAGTATTTACATTATACAATATTAAGGAACATAGGAAAGAGCACAAAATATAAAGTTCATGTTAAGGCTCAATAACATATAACTTATGTGATCTGGAATTTCACCTACCTCTAAGGATTAGATATGATTATAAAGGTCAAAGTAATGTGTATGAAAGTATTTTATTCTATGAATTGTGACACAATAACAGATGTGTTGTTCTCATGTGAGTTTGAGGAACAGTAAAGACAGCTTGATGGGGATTCCTGGGTGGCGCAGCGGTTTAGCGCCTGCCTTTGACCCAGGGCACGATCCTGGAGACCGGGGATCGAATCCCACGTCGGGCTCCCAGTGCATGGAGCCTGCTTCTCCCTCTGCCTATGTCTCTGCCTCTCTCTCTCTCTCTGTGTCTGTCATGAATAAATAAATAAAATCTTAAAAAAAAAAAAAAAAGACAGCTTGATGATACTAACAGGATCATCTTTCCATATGGTATAAAAACTCAGGGCTCAGAGTCAAAAAAAAAATAACGTAAACACAGTTCTACTACTTACTTTACTCATGAAATTTTGGTCAGTGATTACACCTTCCTAAATCTTTTTCTTTTCTGCACACCTGTAATAAAAATGCCTACTTTGCAGGGCACCTGCGTGGCTCAGTGGGTTAAGTGCCCAACTCCTAGTGTTGGCTCAGGTTGTGATCTCGGAGTAGTTGGTTCCATCACCCTGAGAGGGGCTTTGAGCTCAGTGCAAAGTCCACTTGGGATTCTCTCCCTCTATTCCTCCTCCTCCTCTCCCCCAGTTTGATGCACATGCTCTTTCGCGCTCTCTCTCCCTCTCTCTGAAATAAATTTTTTAAAAAATACTTACTTTGCAAAAAACAAAAACCTACTTTGCCCATCTCACAAAAGTCAGTCTAAGGTTAGAATAAGAAAATACCTTTAAGGGGCACCTGGGTGGTACAGTCAGTTAAGCAACTGACTCTTGGTTTGGGTTCAGGTTGTGATCTCAGAGTCATGAAATCAAGCCCTGCACAGGGTTCCACATTCAGTGCAGAGTCTGCTCAGGATTCTCTCTCTGCACCACCCCCACTCTCTCTCTAAAATAAATAAATGAATCTTTAAAAAAAATACATTTAAAAACTGAAGGTTTTCATATGAAAAGATGTTCTACATCATGTGTCATCAGGAAAATGCAAATTAAAATAATGAGATAGCAGGGAACCCTGGGTGGCGCAGCGGGTTTAGCGCCTGCCTTTGGCCCAGGGCGCGATCCTGGAGACCTGGGATCAAATCCCACGTCGGGCTCCCGGTGCATGGAGCCTGCTTCTTCCTCTGCCTATGTCTCTGCCTCTCTCTCTCTCTCTCTCTCTGTGACTATCATAAATAATAAATAAATAAAAAAATAAAGTTTAAAAAAAAAAAAAAAACTAAAAAAACTTCTGCCTAAAAAAAAAAAAATAATAATAATGAGATAGCACTATACACCTTTTATTTATATTTTTTAAAAGATTCTATCCATTTATTTGAGAAAGTGAGCCCGAGTTGGGGGCAGAGGGAGAAGCAGACTCTCTGTTAAGGAGGGAGCCCAATGTGGGGCTTGATCCCAAGACCATGACCTGAGCTAAAGGCAGATGCTTAACCTACTGAGCCACCCAGACATCCTCACTATAAACCTTTTATAAAAATGTCCCAAATCTGGAACACTGGCAACACCAAATACTGGTGAGGATGCAGAGCAACAGGAACCATCATATGATATTCTAATGGTGGATATAGGTCACTATACATTTATTCAAACCCATAGAATGCACAACACTAACAGTAGACACTAAATGAAACTGTGGACTTTGGGTGATTATAATATGTCACTGCAGGTTCATCCTTGGCAAAAAAAAAAAAAGTACCATTCTGGTGAGTGATACTGATAATGGGGAAGACTGTGCATCTACTGGATAAAAGAAGACAACAAACACTAGCAGATATGTGGGAAATCTCTGTACCTTCCTCTGATTTTTGTTGTAAACATACAACTGCTCTAAAAATAAAGTCTTAAAAAAAAAAAAAAAACGGGGCACCTGGGTGGCTCAGGCAGTTAAGCATCTGCCTTTAGCTCAGGTCATGATCCCAGAGTGCTAGGAACAAGCCACTTACTGACAGTCTTCTGGCTGGTAGAGTCTGCTTCTCCCTCTCCCCACTGCTCATGCTCTTTCTCTCTCTGTCTCTCAAATAAATATATAAATAAAATCTTTTAAAAAACAACAACAACAACAACAAAAAAAAAACTACGTCCCTTCTCTCTCCCCAAGAAAAGCTTAGGGTTTGATAGCCTGGATTATCATTACTAACAGGAGATGGATTCTTCTAATTTGATCCACCTGAAGCAAGGTTGTAACGCTAATGGATTAGGTACTATTCTCCAGTAACTAATTCTATCCCCAAAATTCAAGTATATATTATTTTAGAGTCTCTCAAACTTAATTACAATCATTTTGGTTCCCTGAAACTGACATAAATACTGTCTGCTGAAGATGCTATTCTCATATTTTCTTGAACTATATTCTAAAGTTGCAAAGCAAAAAAAAAAACAAACAAAAAAAAAATAAAGTTGCAAAGAAAGCTGTATATAGTAAATTCTAGGGAAATAACCATTTACTCCCTTTCACTTGTCCACAAAGCAAACTTCTAAAGATATTACATACAAAATGAGACGGCTTTCTTCACATGGGGAATCACTGTCTATGTGCATTATTCACAATGACTAAACCCATAAAATATTTCCAAAGAAAAGACAAAGGCCAAGTGTCCAAAGTCAATAACTGCTACCCCCACAAGTAAGTATGCAAGCTAAGAGTCACAAGACTGGTGTTTGTCCTTTACATCAATAGTCACCAGCATGGAGATGACTGGTATGGGTCAAAGCTATCTCTCTGCCTGAGGCAGCTCCCTCTCTGGGCCTCCCTCACACTTTCTAGTTTAATTCTCACTCACATTAATTCATTCATCCATTCCTTTTTCACTGCAGTAGCAGCACTCCTCCCAGAGAAGGAAAATTAACAGGCTTTAAGAAATATTAACTCAACCTTCCACTCATTGAGAGTAGAGTTTGAGAGTTAGGTTTTTGGAAATGATATCTCAACTAAGGTCTAAAATTAAGGGGGAAGAAAAAGGCATTCTCACCACTAAATAGCTAGATATCTCTTTACAGAACTTTTAAGTAAACCGATACAGCCTGACTAACATAAATAACACTGCTTGGGGTGAGGGTAGGAGTGGAGAACAACATTCTAGGGCCCACTCAGAATCCACTGCTGATGACAAATAACATCCTTTACTTCCGCATCCTACTGAATAAAAGAAGACAACAAATACTTTTTAACTACATATTGAAATACAATATAAATACAGAAAAGTGTACATAAGCCTACAACTCAAATTTTCACAAACTGAATACAGTAGTGTAACCAACAGCCAGGTTTTAAAAAACTGAACATCACCATCAACCTAGAAGCATCCTGTGCCCCTCTTTCAGTCACTACCTACACTCCCCAAGAAACCATCATCTTGACTTCCAGCTTTAGAGAACATTTTTGCTGTTTTGGCATTTTCTTAAACGCAATATAAACTCTATATTCTTTTGTGTGTAGCTTGTATTCAATAGATGTCTAATTTGAATCCCAGAAAGCACAAGTAAAGAAGTTACAATATTTGAAGATACAGTGGAATAGAAATGAATACACGTATATAGGGAGCATAATGTACCCAAGTGGGATTAATTTTTTTAAAAATCCAGACCAGGTAAATGATAGGAATACGAAAAACATCAAAGACAAAAAAAAAAAAAGAAAAGAAAAGAAAGAAAGAGGAAAGAGAAGAAAAGAAAACCACACACACTCTTAAAAGCCAGAGAACGGGCAGCCCCAGTGGCGCAGCGGTTTAGCGCCGCCTGCAGCCCAGGGTGTGATCCTGGAGACCCCGGGATCGAGTCCCACATCGGGCTCCCTGCATGGAGCCTGCTTCTCCCTCTGCCTGTGTCTCTGTCTCTCTCTCTAGCTGTGTCTCTATGAATAAATAAATAAAATCTTTAAAAAAAAAAAAAAAAAAAAAAAAAAGCCAGAGAACAAGATCCACAAACATCAAAGGAATGACAATTACAGCAGCAGTATATTTCTCAATAGCAATGATGGAAACCAAAAGACAGTTGTACATAGTATTCTTATGTACAAAGTTTGAGAGAAAATGACTACCAACAGAAAATTGGATACCCATACAATCTTTCAAGGTCAAAGACACAATAGACATATTTAAATAAATTTGAAGTATTTACTAGCAATCTACCTATACTGAAGCAGCATCTACATGATATCCTTTAAGGAAGAAAATGATCCTAGGAGAAAAATCTAAGACCCAGGAAGGAATATTGAGTAAGAAAACTAGTAAATACACATAAATGTCAGTAAGTAATGACCAAATAAACAGTAATAAAAAATATCTAATTTGTGAAAATAAATTTTGGAAGAACTAAAATACTGTACAAAAATAGCATGTAAGTTTGGAGGTGATGAGAAGGAAGGAGTCCTGTTGTTTAAGAGAGGAATAAAACTTGAATTTGTTCTAATTCACTAGTAGAGTTAAAAAGATCAAGGAAGGGATCCCTGGGTGGCGCAGTGGTTTAGCGCCTGCCTTTGGCCCAGGGCGCGATCTTGGAGACCCGGGATTGAGTCCCACGTCGGGCTCCCGGTGCATGGAGCCTGCTTCTCCCTCTGCCTGTGTTTCTGCCTCTCTCTCTCTCTCTCTCTCTCTCTCTCTCTGTGACTATCATAAATAAATTTAAAAAATTTAAAAAAAAAAAAAGATCAAGGAAGAAAAACAACCCAAAAAGGCTCCATCAATATTTTTTTTAAGATTCTATTTATTTATTTGAGAGCGAGAGAGAACATGAGCAGTGGGGAGGGGCAGAGGGAGAGGGAGAAGCAGACTACCTGCTGAGTAGGGAGCCCAATGCAGGGCTCAATCCCAGGACCCTGAGATCATGACCTGAGCCAAAGGCAAACACTCAACCAACTGAGCCACCCAGGCACCCCTTTATCTAATAGTTTTAAATGGCAAAAAAGAAAAGGAGCGGTATGGCATGGAAACGCAGGACATGGAATGCCAAGAAATAACAGGGTAGAAACAAATTCAAATATATCAGTAATCTTTTTTTTTAAGATTTTATTTATTTATTAATAGAGACACAGAGAGAGAGGCAGAGACACAGGCAGAGGGAGAAGCAGGCTCCATGCAGGGAGCCTGACATGGGACTCGATCCAGGGTCTCCAGGATCACGCCCTGGGCTGCAGGCGGCACTAAACCGCTGCGCCACCGGGGCTGCCCAAATATATCAGTAATCTTAATAAATGTAAATAGACAAATTTACCAGTATAGACAGGAAAAAAAAAACAAAAAAACCTACTGCATGCCATTTGCAGATAATCCAAAAGCAAAATGACATATGAAGTTTGAAATAAAGTGATAGCTGGCTTTATAAAAAACAAGGCACCTGGGTGGCTCAGTCGTTTCATCGTCTGACTCCTGATCTCAGCTCAGGCCTTGATTTCAAGCTCAGCAGGGAGTCTGTTTGAGGTTCTTTCCCTCTCCCTCTATCCCTTCCCCAACTCGTGCACTGGAACGTGTACAAGCTCTCTCAAATAAATAAATCTTAAAAAAAAAAAAAAGAAAAGAAAAAAGAAAAACACCAAGAGGGACATAAAAACAGATTCAACAGATGTTTTTTAAAAGAGTAAATATTATCATTTTTAACCTCAATAAACAGCGACAAAATGGGCAAACTCCTATAAATATATCCTATAAACCTCACCAAAACTACCTCAAGGTGATATAGGAAGTTTAAATTAAATCCATTCCATTCAAAAAGCTGAATCATACATCATGTCTGAGTTAGGTTTATCCCCAAAATTCAAGTGGTTATGCAATAGAAAATTTATAAATCTTCTACACTTCAAAACAAATTAATGGAGAAAAAAAAACACCATATTCTCAAATGATACAGAAAGGACACATCAAATGGATACCAACTTACTAAAAGAAAAGCAAAGAATCAAGGGAAGAGAGATGTTCAAGACATTAGAAAAAGGAATAGAAGAGAGCTGGAAAAAAAAAGGCAGAAGTCTTTAGATATATATATAAATGTTGCAAATTCAAATACTTCCTTCCATTGGCCAGTAACATATTTTATAGAATCTGAAAAACTATTACTTCAAGAGATGACATTATTTTAGGTATCAGTAAAAAAAAAAAGTGTTTAGAGGTGCTGGGTGGCTCAGTGGGTTAAGTGCCTTCGGCTCGGGTCATGATCTTAGGGTCCTGGGATCTAGCATTGTGTCAGGCTCCTTGCTCAGCAAGGAATCTGCTTCTGCTTCTCCCTCTCCCTCTCCCTCTGTGCTCTCTCTCAAATAAATAAATAATCTTTAAAAATATTTTCTTTTTTTTTTTTAATATTTTCTTAAAGCAAAACAAAAATAACTGCCAATTAAGGTGTAACACCATTAAAACACAGCACAATGTCAGAGCTGTTAAGTAAATAGATGAGAACCTTAGAAATGATGAAACATAGGGACGCCTGGGTGGCTCAGTCAGTTCAGCATCAAACTCTTGATTTTGGCTCAGGTCATGACCTCAGGGTTGTGAGTTCCAGCACCACACTGGGCTCCATGCTGGGCATGGAATCTACCTAAGATTCTTTCTGCCCCTCCCCACACCCTTTCCCCATCTCTGAACTTTAAAAAAAAAAAAAAAAAAAAAAAGGATGAAACACAATAAATGCATGAAGTAGCAAAATACAAAATAAAAAAGAATCCATAGGGATTATATTCATCAATTTTTCTTTAAATCTCTAAAGGTTGGGGGTCCCTGGGTGGCTCAGCGGTTTGGTGCCTGCCTTCAGCCCAGGGCATGATCTTTGATCCCGGAATCAAGTCCCACATCGGGCTCCCGGGATCAAGTCCCACATCATGCCTGCTTCTCCCTCTGCCTGTGTCCCTGCCCCTCTCTCTCTCTCTCTGTCTCATGAATAAATAAAATCTTAAAAAAAAAAATCTCTAAAGGTGGACCCAGAAAATCACTTCTACAAGTATTGGTTCACAGACCTTCAATCTGTGATCCTGATTTGCAGAGGAGAATGCAGGAATTTATTTTTTAAGAGATTTTATTTATTTATTCATGAAAGACACAGAGGGAGGCAGAGACATAGGCAAAGAGAGAAGCAGGTTCCCCACGGGGAACCCAATGAAGGACTCAATCCCAGGACCCCAGTATCACAATCTGAGCCGAAGGCAGACACTCAATCACTGAGCCACCCAGGTACCCCGAGAATGCAGGAATTTAATTCAGAAATGATAAGGGGATGTAATTTTTTTTTTAAGATTTTATTCATTTATTCATGAGAGACACAGAGAGAGGAAGAGACACGGGCAGAGGAAGAAGCAGACTCCATGCAGGGAGCCCGATGTGGGACTCGATCCCGGGACTCCAGGATCACGCCCTGGGCCAAAGGCAGATACTCAAACCACTGAGCCACCCAGGTGTCTCAGGGGATGTAATTTTAGATTACTATTAAATTCCTAAGTGAAACAACTCCATGGACAAAATACATCTTGCTTAGGGAAAATGTGCTGTTAAAATAAACTCCAGGAAGAAGAGAAACTCTAAAGATCTGAGGCTGGCCTGATTATCCATCTCTGCAAAGATCTTGAAGATAATCATGATGACAGTAAGAACTGAAAATTAGGTGCTACATAGGGAAGATGACCAGGAGGTTGATAGGTAGAGGAGGAGGATAACAACACTCAGGAATGAAAACTATCAGAGAAGATGAATAAATATGTTAAATACAAATCCCTCCCAATAAAAGGCAGAAGTCTGGTGTGATTACAACATAAACAGAAATACATACAGCAGAGAAAAAGAGAAGGTACGAATAAGATAAACCATTTAATTTTCAAAGCCATTTAGTTTACTGACATGATGAAAATATTTCGTAGTACTAAGGACAGATGAGTACAAATTACAATTTCTTCTATTCAACTTCCCACAAAAGGATATTTAAAAATATCAGAAGGAAATCATTACATTACACTTTTGTCCATATATCATCTTTGAAATAACTTTCAAGAGAAAAGGAAGTGTCCGAAATCTAGCTGGTTCTTGAAGATTTTGCTTCTAAGGAGTACAATCTAAACTGAATTACATCTTGTATGAGGATTATTTATTTGAATGTCATAACTTTCAAAATAAAAAAAAAATCCCAAGAAAGCTTTGTCAAAATGCTTCCCAGTATACATTATGCTGTCATACGCTATCCAAAATAATTAAATGCCCCTGAACAAGGGCACTTTAAAGCACTCTCACTTTTGAACATCAAAAGCAGAAAAGGGGTAGAATAAACATTATATGTTTGTCACCTGAAGGCAATAACTTTATCAGTACAACAAATAATCTCAACTCAGAATCTGGAAAACTGGGCTCTCACTATATATACAATGAAACCAAATTACTGTGTCTGCCTTCTAGGCAAAAAATGTAGAAATCATGGCAGTAAGAGTTGATAATAAAAATATATTTATGTTAGCTAATCTGCTGACCTTTCAAAGTTAAAATAAAATCATCTCCCATAAAGATGATTGGGAAATAAAGCAAATATAAATGCATCTTTCATTCACAAGGAACTTCAACCTCAAAAGTAGCAATAGGATGAAAGCTGACCCAAAGACCCAACCTGAACCGCTATTCAAATAAAACAGTATCAATTGCTACACAGGACAGAGACTCCTCTAAAGGAAAGATGCAGCCACATAATCTCCCAGATGTCTAAAAGGACCTACAGATGCAATTACTGTATGAATGTGCAGGCTGAAACCATTACAGCCTTTTCTCTAGTTAAGTAGGAAGCCAGCTTGAGAATTAGGCCAATATACAGAGCAGAGAAGCTGAACAAGACACTAGATCACTAGATTACCCAACTTTGAAACCATCCAACCTCTGGACATCTGTGTTTGAATCAATACCTTTTTTTAAATATTTAAATCAGAATCAAGTTTTCTGTTACTTTCAGGTCAGAGTATCCTGACCTAAATACCTAGCCTGTCCACAAACACACTGTTTGTCCTTGAGGAAGCTACTAATAAGCTTCACATAGCGAAAAAGTGGCCAATCAGAAACCTCCCACTGCCTCCACTGCTATCACCCCTAACAAATCATTCTATGTCTTGCCTCCACAGGTTACTGTCAAATGATGGTAGAACACTAGAAAGGGAGGCATTAGGAGTTTTTCAAAATATGACTGTGGTTAATATGGCTAGAATGTGGCAGAACTATAATTTAAGCCAATCTTCTGTTCCTACTTTAAAATTATCTGGGAACGCCTGGGTGGCTCAGCAGTTGAGCATCGGCCTTTGGCTCAGGGCATGATTGAGTCCCCCGTCGGGCTCCCCACAGGGAACCTGCTTCTCCCTCTGCCTGTGTCTCTGCCTCTCTCTCTCTCTCTCTCTCTCTGTCTCTCATGAATAAATGAATAAAATCGAAAGAAAAGAAAAGAGAAAAGAGAGAAAAGAAAAGAAGAAAAGAAAAGAAAGGAAAGGAAAGGAAAGGAAAGGAAAGGAAAGGAAAGGAAAGGAAAGGAAAGGAAAGAAAAGAAAAGAAAAGAAAAGAAAAGAAAAGAAAAGAAAAGAAAAGAAAAGAAAAGAGAAAGAAAGAAAGAAAGAAAGAAAGAAAGAAAGAAAGAAAGAAAGAACGAACGAACGAAAGAGCTGGAAGGATCAAAGCAGGGTTGTATCTTAGCTGGTTTTCTGGAAAACTTTAAGGAAATCTAAAAAATTCATCAAAATGCAGTTAGTACATTCATCTGGCTTTTTATCTTCTAATCTGAGGTTATCCAGTAGATTACCTATACCACTGAATAGACTTTAGCTTTTGTGTGTTTATACACACAAATCTAAAACTAACTTTTGAAGTTTTACATTATAACTTACCTATTTAAAACAAATAATCTAAACTGCTGTTTTTCAAATATTACTTCTATTTTAGAATGTTCCAATGTAGTCTTTTGGAGAATGAACTGTAAAGTAAAAAAAAATATTTGGGGGAAAAAAGGAGACTGTAAGAAAACATTCTCCAGTGTATGTAGTCTGGCAATTTGGAATATCCACAAGATAGAAACAAAGACTCAAGAGAAAGGGTTAACAGATACTGGAGACTGACCTAGTCACTAGGGAGAAAATGACTTATTCAACACAGAACAGGCATAAAATTGAAAATATTCCCCACTCAATAAATAGGATTCCTTTTCTGAATGTGGGCAACTAAAAAAGTTAAATAAAGATAATAAATAAGCAATGCAATTAAGTATGCTTATAAAGCCAGCCATTTTATGGGGCACCTGGGTAGCTCAGATGGTTAAGCATCTGCCTTCAGCTTGGATTCTGAGGGACCTGGGATCAAAACCCTACATCAGTCTCCCTTGCTCCGTGGGGAGTCTGCTTCTCCCTCTCCCTCTGCCTCTCCTCTCAGATCATGCTTTCTCTTTCTCTGTCTCTCTCTCTCTCTCAAATGAATAAATAATTTTTAAAAAATTAAAATAAAACTAGCCATTTTTTATCAACAGTTAATTGACCATAATACATCATTATTTATGAAAAGTCTTCTGAGTACTTTAAAAATACTTCCTAAAATATCCCCAAGAAATCAAATGACAGATCTGATCAAAGTGACTGCACTAACAAGACAAATTAAAATAAGGTATTGACTTTTAAAGGTCAGTCATACTGGAAAAGTGCTGAAGATTCAGCGAGTGCTCCCAAGAGGCTCTGAATGTTCACAATACCATTAATAAGAAAGATAAATAATAAGAACTACAAATATCATAATCTGCCTAAATGTTACCAATCCTGTATATTTTCTTTTTGAGTGCTTTAAAAATACCAAAATAATGTTAATTTATGATAACTCCAAAGATCCAAGGTGCTTTGTCTCAAAAAAAAAAAAAAAAAAAAGTGCTTTACAAATGTCAAACAAAATAAAAACAAGAGAAAGCTACATTTCATGAGAAGACCTACACAGGCTGATTGATTAGTTTGGTGTTTTATACTGAAATCTTCACTATGTCAATCCTTAAAACACATTGAATGTTGGACTAAAGGAAACTGGCTTGTTCTTTATTAATAAGACCAAGACAGGATGATCTACTTTACAAATATGAAAAAATTAATCATAAAATTTAAAGCAAATGTAGTGTCTTCTTCTAGTGCTAAGGACATTCAGTGAAACTCTGCTGAATGCTATCTACCAATCTCTCCATTTTCCCCTCATTATTAGACTCTACTTACCTCTCCATGTGCCAAATTACCAAAGACTTAAAGAGGAGAAGGCTTCTAAAACAGGTGTCAGATATATTGCTATCATATATGGCTATATTGTACGTGTATATATATGCCTGCAAAGTGGTAATTTTAAAAAGTTCTTAAAACTATGTGTAGAGTCACATATATATTATACATACGACTTAACTAAGGAGAGGTGGTGGGGAAGAAGACGCAGTGATCAGGAGCAGAATATGTTTACTGCAAACAATCTGTCAGCAATAATGTCTAATATCAAAAATTAGGCTTGCATCCTACAAAGGTCTGATTTAATTGCACCACTCATTTAATATAATGTAAGTAAGCACAAGCAGCATTTTTTCTATCAAAGTATAAGGGTCTCAGACAATTTCTCTAATTGTAACTATACAGGATAGAAAAAAGAGGAACTTAATGGCATTCTACCTTGCTTCAAATGAATTAAATAAAATTGAAGCAATCCATTTAGACATTTTCAAAAGACACTAAGAGGAAGGAGAGCAGGAAAAAGGCTGTTACTCACCTGTAACCCTCTCCTTCGCAGAATACTGGAATCATCCATAATAGGTAACAAACAAAAAAAGCCACTCCCAAGACAGTCAAATACTAGTGCCTACTTGCTTACTGCTGGGTAAAGAGGCAAACAATCAATCCCTTTCTCCATGCTATTCCCACTAACCACCACTCCACTAAATCAGTTCTCAGTCCAGTGTAAGTAGACAATCTCTGCCTCGCATGACAGCCACGTCTTTCTTCACAGACAGATCTCATCTGAATCATCACCAAAATAGAGGAAAATATTTCGTATTTGTTTTTCTCTTCCAGGCATACCCCTTTGGTTAAAATATTTGAAGTACCAAGAAAAGGAAAAAGGTCCCAGGAAAAAAAATCCAATCTTTGATATCCTTACTTCATTGCTTATTATCAAGGTTTGGCAAGCAAAACAAGAGAGTCTCCACCTGCAGCTACTGAGCTTTTAAAATCCATGTCACGTTTTCCTTTCCCAAAACAAAACCACTTCACATACGTTTCTAAAAAGATAACAATTCTTCAGAAATACAAAGAAAAACATATTATTCTGACGCCTGTATTTTAGGCTGAGGCTGATATAAAACCAGTTATTGTTCTGACAAAGTCGGCAAAATTCCTTTCATCCTTTGTACAGACAAAGCAAATGTCAGATTCTTTCGATACTGTCACAGGCTCTTTTGTTTCTTTATCTCTAGATACGCTAGTCTTCACTTCTTGGGCAGTCACCAAAGCCTCTTTCTTCAAGAGCTTAGATCACTACTAAGGTCGGTTTCCCTGCTCTTTTATGTCCTGGAAGGGGCTAGTACACGTGTGGTGAGTTCTGAGCATGGATGAATTCATTCATCTATTCACTGCTCATAGTACTGTCAGCGGAAAAGCTCCCCATTCCATCAGACTTCTCAAAGAGCACAGCATGAAAAAGTCTAGTTTTACTCAGGGTTTAATAATCTCAGAATCATTTCTTTGGTCATTGGCTGCCATTTTCAAGACTTTAATCAAGTTTAAAGATGTTTCTAGTGTCTTAATTTATAGCTTAAAGTATATATATATTTAAGTTTATATATAAGTATATATATACATGCTTTATATATATATTTAAGTTCTATAGTAAAAGATTAGCTCACATGATAGGATTTTGTTAAACACCCCATAAGCAATGTTTTAAACTTTCCAATTTTATAGTAATTTCCAGAATCCTATTAAACACAGAAGAAATGTGAGGCAAGTTGGTGGTGTTTCAATAAGTCACAAAAAAATTGTTAGCAAAGGCAGCACTGTATTTTTAAGAGGGTTAAAACATTATTTACCAATTCACAATCATTCGTTCTTCAAACTGTAGGACATACTGTAAAAAGTATTCACTTTCCAAAAGATTGCAGAAGATATTGATCCAAATTTCCTAATTTGACAAATAAAGGTATATATAAGGCACTGTTATATTCTCTATTTGTACAGAGAGTATATACATAAAAATATACATAAAGGTATATATAGGTATACACAAAGCAGGCTGTATAGTTTCCTTAGAGACTATATATATTTTACTCCTTAGAGTAAATTCAGCAATAACTGTAAGACTGATTCAGTCTGCACTCAACAAGAAGAAAAGAAAAGCTGCTGCTCACATAATTGTCGTAGCTACACCAACAGTCTGGGGCTTAAAGGAAGGTTTATTTACAAAATTTTTTTCTGGTGTTCTTAAAACTGACTCTAAGAACAAGAACTAGCCATACTGCTGAAAACAACACAGAAAGCAGGATCCATCTCCCTTTCATTCATCAACAAATTTCTAATCCTTAGACAACCAGTATGGTCTTCTGTTGTGAGAGCTAATAAACCCACATCTCCATGGACTCTTTCCATCTGCTGCTTTAAACAACTAACGGCTGGATTATGTCTATGGGGAAAACAAACACAAGACCTGAACAGACAGATGATTTGCATAGGGTATACTATCCACTAAATGAGTGTCTGCAAAGTCACTGGCTTTTAAAGCCATAGAACTTCCAATCAAAATAGATTTTATTAACTAAATAAAATATATATCAGCAGGGTACAAGGTAGGAATCAGTCTCTAATCCATCGGTCCTGAGAAATATAAATGGTGCAGTCTGATAAACTGTTCAGACCAGAAATTCAAAATTCAAACTCTTTATTCATTTACTAATTCAGGAAACATTTATTATGCTAAGCACTGAGATGGGCATAGGGAAAGATTACCAAGATTAACACTACTCATAAACTAATAATGCTGTTCTAGAAGATCTCAGATCCAATGGCAAAGTCAAATACAAGCAAGTAATTATGATACAATGTGAGAAATTCTATCAGAGGTAAGACAAAGTGCTAAAAAAGGAATGTCAAAGAGGGCTCAATTCATTACATCAGGAAATCTTTCAAAAAAGCTTCCAGTAGAAGTGCCAATCTGGTAAGTGAAACTAATATTACAGATTATCAGCCCTTGGCCATGATAGTCTCCCTTTCCTAAAATGTACACAGCTTAAAAATCCTCAACCATGGGATCCCTGGGTGGCGCAGCGGTTTGGCGCCTGCCTTTGGCCCAGGGCGCGATCCTGGAGACCCGGGATCGAATCCCACGTCGGGCTCCCGGTGCATGGAGCCTGCTTCTCCCTCTGCCTGTGTCTCTGCCTCTCTCTCTCTATCTGTGTGTGACTATCATAAATAAATAAAAATTTATAAAAAAAAAAAAATCCTCAACCAGTGCTCACTATCTAAAAAATTAATTTAAGGGATCCCTGGGTGACTCAGCGGTTTAGCGCCTGCCTTCAGGCCAGGGCGTGATCCTGGAGTCCCAGGATGGAGTCCCACATCGGGCTCCCTGCATGGAGCCTGCTTCTCCCTCTGCCGGTGTCTCTGCCTCTCTGCCTCTCTGTGTGTCTATGAATAAATAAATAATATCTTTAAAAATAAATAAATAAAATAAATTAATAAATAAATCTCTTAAAAAGTGTCATGTTTTATTCTTAAAATTCATACAAATTTTGCATTCTTCTAAGAAACCCTTACTTTTTTTTTTAAGATTTTATTTATTTATTCGTGAGAGACACAGAGAAAGAGAGGCAGACACAGGCAGAGGAAGAAGCAGGCTCCATGCAGGGAGCCCGATGTGGGACTCGATCCAGGGTCTCCAGGATCACGCCCTGAACTGAAGGCAGGCACCAAACCGCTGAGCCACCCAGGGATCCCAAAACCCTTACTTTTTAATATTAATATTGATAAATACTGACTAAATTGCAAGAAATTGAAGAATAACCAGAGAAATGGGAGAAAATAAAATGCTATTAGAAAGCCAAGAAAAAAGTGTTCGAAGAGGGCTGAACAGTAACAACTGCTTCCAGAAGGCCCAAGAGTACCCTTGAATTTACTGACATGAAAGTCAGTGAAGCCCTTTGTAAGAACAGTTTCGGCGTAGATGTATGATGGGAGCAGAAGCCCAACTGCAGTGGGTTACAGAATAAAAGAGATGAGGAAATAAAGAAAGAATCTAGACATTTCCAGCTTCCATTTAATTATTTTCTATCCTTTGCAGCCAAATTTCTCAAAAAAAAAATTATTCTTAAAAAGTAAGAGATGATATTCAAAGCATAAACAGAGATAGGAAAAAAGGATACTTCTTCTACTCTAACATTAAAAAAGGAGGTAGAGGGATCCCTGGGTGGCGCAGCGGTTTGGCGCCTGCCTTTGGCCCAGGGCGCGATCCTGGAGACCCGGGATCGAATCCCACGTCGGGCTCCCGGTGCATGGAGCCTGCTTCTCCCTCTGCCTGTGTCTCTGCCTCTCTCTCTCTCTCTGTGACTATCATGAATAAATAAATAAAATCTTTAAAAAAAAATAAATAAATAAATAAAATAAAATAAAAAAGGAGGTAGAGTCAACAAAATACCTGCAATCTTAGTAGTAAAGAATCTAAAGAAGTTTCCAAATGATAGCTATTCTCTCTGCAAAATAAAGAAGGAAATCAGGGGATCCCTGGGTGGCGCAGCGGTTTAGCGCCTGCCTTTGGCCCAGGGCGTGATCCTGGAGGCCCAGGATCAAATCCCACGTCAGGCTCCCGGTGCGTGGAGCCTGCTTCTCCCTCTGCCTATGTCTCTGCCTCTCTCTCACTCACTGTGTGCCTATCAAAAATATAAAATAAAATTAAAAAAAAAAAAAAAGGAAGGAAATCAGGGAGCAAAGAGATGGGAGATTTCAGAAAAGCAAGGGAATCTGAAAGAGATAATGTAGAGAACAAGATGATGTGTTAAAGAAAAAAGTAGGACTGGTGAACAATGCTGAGGACTGACTGATGTTTCCATTATAAATTTATGGGCCACCAATCTGTTCCATGTGTGGTTTTCTTCAGTAGACTACAGTAACACAAAGGTAAAAGTCTTACCAGACTGATTAACCAGATAGACTGACAAAAGATAGATTTATAACATTGACTAAAGAGTTAAATAGTTAATGAACCATGGAATAAAAGCTAAAAAGGGAGGAAAGTAAAGAAGAAATAAGAAGGATCTAACAGAGATACAAATAAGCCTAAAAATAAGCAAATGAAGGAGCTGAAATCCATCAAGCTGTAGTGAGGAGGTTATCCAGCATTATGATTTTAGAAGGAGAGCATTTCAATGGTATGATAATGCACAAACCACAGTTCTGAAGAGGGTACAAAGGTAGACTAGAAATGATGATGATAAGGTCTAGCAACTATGGTGCTAGAATATTGACAGGGTCTACATGGTTGCTGAAGATAAAGATGATAAAGATAGCAGGAGTTGGGAGACTTATGCCTCATGACAATATCTAACATGAAGGAAGGGATAATTAGGAGATTAGTAAATACAGCAGCCAGGAAGAGAAGGATTCAGACATAGGACTGCTAAGAAAAATTACCCTAAGAATTCACATTGAATTCTGCTTCAAATAAATTTGATTTATAAATGGATGTACTAATTTAACTGAAATCTTTTATTTTATAACTAAATAAATGTAGGACCGAAGAAAGGGATATAACATGCTTCAAAATTGTATGGTAAGAACTTGAACCCATGTTTCTGCTAAAACATGCATGTTTAACTAAACAGAACGGATGGAGGAGGGTTGCTTATCCTATAAAAGACATGCAGAACATCTTCATCAATTACTCTACATTAATATGGTGTTAATAAGACAGAGGGGCACTCGTGTGGCTCAGTCAGTTAAGCATCCAACTCTTGGTTTCAGCTCAGGTAATGATCTCATGGTTGGAAGATTGAGCCCTGTGTCAGGCTCTGTTTTCAGTGGTAAATCTACTTCAGATTCTCTCCCTCCTTCTACCCCTCCTCTCACTTGTACTTTCTTGGACAAATAAATAAATCTTAAAAAGCAGGAGGGGACTAGCTGGGGGGGCACGTGGCCGGAAAAGGATGTGATTCTTCATCTCAGGATTGTAAGTTTGAGCCCCATATTGGGTGTAGAGTTTACTTAAAAACAAAATCTTAAAAAAAAAAAAAAAAACTATTCAGCAATAACTAGGTTAAAACTAAACATCTGCATAAATAAAATTGAATACATAAATTCTCAGAATAGGTTGCATCTATGTATGTTCTCAACATAAATTATCTTTCTTTCTCTTATCAGAAAAAAAGTAAGATTATCTTATAACTAACTCTATATGGAAAATCATCATGGTAAACATGCCAAAGTAAGCACAATGAGAGAAGTTGGTTACAAAACCTGAGCCCTAAAGGCACCCTCAGAGATTTTCTCACTAGACCTACCACAGCCTCTGCATGTGATAATGCACACAGCACAAAGCACAGAACCTGGAACCTCTATGGTTCATGATAGGTTCAACAATGGATTCTTCTCTATTTATTGCTTGAATGGAAAGTCAGTCAGTCAATTAAAATTTTTTCAAAGTAGGTAGGCTTTTTTTTTTTAGTATTTTTTTTTATTTTTATTTATTTATGATAGTCAGAGAGAGAGAGAGAGAGAGAGAGGCAGAGACACAGGCAGAGGGAGAAGCAGGCTCCATGTACCGGGAGCCCGACGTGGGATTCAATCCCGGGTCTCCAGGGCCAAAGGCAGGTCTCCTGGGCCAAAGACAGGCGCTAAACCGCTGCGCCACCCAGGGATCCCTAGGTAGGCTTTTTATAGAGGGAAAAAAATGTTCCTCAGGTTATAAAGACAAGTTATTTTCTGATAACCCCTACTTTAGAATTTGCATAGGTTTATAGTTAAGATTCCTCATTCAAACCTCATAGGAAATCATTCTATTTTGAAAGTAATCCTCCTTTCACTCATTTATTCTACAAATTAAGTATCTACTATGTACCAGGTATTATTCTACATTCTAGAAATGCAATTGTTAATTTAAAAAGATAAGGAGTACCTAAGTGAGTCATTCAGTAGAGTGTCTAATTCTTGATTTCAACTCGGGGGCCATGGGATCGAGCCCCATGGGACTGATCTCGAGGGTCATGGGATTGAGCCCTGTGTGGAGCCTGCTTGGAATTTACTCTCTCCCTCTCCTTCTGCCAGCCCCCTTGCTTGCTTGCTTGCTCTCTCAATCTCTCTATCTCTCTCTCTCAAAAAAAAAAAAAGGATAAAAATTTCTGAATTCTTAGAGCTTGCATTTAAGTGGACATAGACAGACATTAAACAAGACAATGAATATATCAAATATACAGAATGTTAGAACATGATAAATGCAATCAAGAAAAATAAACAAGAGGACAGAAATGTGAGATTTTTTTTTTTTTAAAGATTTTGTTCATTTATTCATGAGAGACACAGAGAGAGAGAGAGGGAGAGACACAGGCAGAGGGAGAAGCAGGCTCCATGCAGGGAGCCTGACATGGGACTCGATCTCAGGTCTCCAGGATCACACCCTGGGCCGAAGGCAGCGCTAAACCACTGAGCCACCTGACTACCCGAAATGTGAGATTTTTAATGTACATTTGATGTTAAGACATTGAACATATTGATGAAAAAAACTGTTCTAATATATTGAAACAAATATGTTTAATCCAACTCCTATCAAAATCCCAGCAAGACTTCTTGTAGGTAGAAACAAACAGCCTAAATTTTATATAAAAAAGAATTAGATAGCTAAAACAATTTTGAAATAGAAGAATAAAGTGTAAGGAATCACTCTAACCAATGCTAAGACTTCAGGATAGTCTCATAGGCCAATGAAACAGACGAGAGAACCCAGAAATAGACCCACACAAATATGCCCAATTTACTTTTGACATATAAGTATAAAACCAATTGAATGAAGAAAGCATAGACCTTTCAATTAACTGTACTGGAGCAACGAACATCCACAGGCAAGACAAGACACAAATAGACGAATCTAGACCTACACCTTACACCATATGCAAAAATTAATTCAAAGGCATCAAGGTGGCACCTGGGTGGCTCACTGGTTGAGCATCTGCCTTTGCTCAGGGCATGATCCCGGGGTCCTGGGATCGAGTCCCACATCGGGCTCCCTGCATGGAGCCTGCTTCTCCCTCTGCTTATTTATGTCTCTTCGTCTCTGCCTCTCTCTGTGTCTCTCATGAATAAATAAATAATTTAAAAAAAAAAAAGGCATCAGGATTTACATATAAAATTAAAAACTGGGGGATCCCTGGGTGACTCAGTGGTTTAGCGCCTGTCTTTGGCCCAGGGCGGGATCCTGGAGTCCCGGGATCGAGTCCCGCATCGGGCTCCCGGCATGGAACCTGCTTGTCCCTCCTCTGGTGTTTCTGACCCTCTCTCTCTCTCTATGTCTATCATAAATAAATAAATCTTTAAAAAAATAAAAATAAAAATAAAATTAAATTTAAATTAAATTAAATTAAAAACTACAAAACTTTGAAAGATGGTGCAGGAAGATCTCAGGCTCACCTCATCACATGGATACAACTAGGTAACACCTACATCAGTATTTAAACACACACACACATTTCCTGTGTACACACACACACAGGAAATGACCCAAACCCTGGCAGAACAGAATCTCCACAACTAAATGTAGAAAAGAGTCACATGAAAGAGGGCAGAAAGGGAAGAGACACAGAGAGCTGGCTGGTCTTACTGCAGGCCCCATCTACCAACAAAAGCTTTATAGGGGACACCACAGGGAGATCATCCTGAAATTCAGTGGTACTGGATCTCTGATCTGAATCAACTCAAGCCTAAGACAGCCCCAAAGTGGCCCACTGGCAACATAGGAACCAAACCAGGCTCACAACAGGAAAAGAGAGCCATTACAGACTACTAGACTAAAGGTAAATGTGGCTCAACCACAACAGGAGGGTGCAGACAACATACATAGGAGATACCCCTGAAGCACCAGGTTCTGGTAAACAGAGGATATTACACTGCAGGGCACTACAGGATCTCTTCTTTGTAGGCAACTACTTTCAAGGGCAAGAGATGTAGCTGACTTTCTTAACACACAGAAACAGACACAGAGGGTTAAATAAAATGAGGAGACAGAAGAATATGTCCCAAATGAAAGAACAGGACACAATCACAAAAGAGACCTAAGCAAAACAGCTAAATAATTTACCTGAAAGAAAATTTAAAGTAATGGCCACAGGGGATCCCTGGGTGGCTCAGTGGTTTAGCGCCTGCCTTTGGCCCAGGGCATGATCCTAGAGTCCCAGGATCGAGTCTCACGTCAGACTCCCTGCATGGAGCCTGCTTCTCCCTCTGCCTGTGTCTCTGCCTGCCTCTCTCTCTCTCTCTCTCTCTCTCATGAATAAATAAATCTTTTTAAAAAATTAAATTAAATTAAAAATAAAAAAATAAATAAAGTAATGGCCACAAAGATACTCACTGGACTTGAGAAAGGAGTGAAGGACCTCAGTGGGATCCAAAAATGAAGAAATATAACACAGAACAAAGAACCATTTAAAGATGAAGAACTCCATTAACTGACATTAAAAATACACTAAAGTGAATAAATAGTAGATTATGGAAAGTGAAGAATCGATAAGTGACCTGGAGGACAGTAATAGAAAGCCATCAAACTGAACGAGAGAGAGAAAAAGGAATAATAAAAATCACAACAGATTAAGAGAATTCAGTAACACCATCAAGCATAACATTCACGTTGTAGGGATCCCAGAAGAGAGAGCAAAGGGGTCAGAAAATGTATCTGAAGAAATAATAGCTAAAAACTTCCTGAATCTGGGGAAGGAAACAGAAATCCAGATCCAGGAAGCCCAGAGAACCTCCAAAGAGGTCTCCACCAAAAGACATCATAATTAAAATGGCAAAAAGTACTGATAGAGAATTTTTATAGTAGCAAGAGAAAAGAAAACAGTCACATACAAGGGAAACCCACAAGGTTATCAGCTGATTTTTCCACAGGAATTTTGCAGGCCAGAAAGGACTGACACGATATAATGAAAGTACTGAAAGAAAAAAATCTGCAGCCAAGAATACACTATCCAGCATAGTTATCATTCAGAATAGGAGAGATAAAGAGTTTCCCAGACAAACAAAAGTTAAAGGAATACATCACAACTAAACCAGGCCTATAAGAAATATGTTAAAGGAACAAAAGATCATAAGCAAAAGAAAAGCAGGAAGCATAAAAGCAGTAAAATTAATTATATCTATAAAAATCAGTCAAGGGCAGCCCAGGTGGCTCAGTAATTTAGTGCCACCAAGGCCCAGGGCCTAATCCTGGAGACCCAGGATCAAGTCCCATGTCAGGCTCCCTGCATGGAGCTTGCTTCTCCCTCTGCCTGTGTCTCTGCCTCTCTCTCTCTCTCTTTCTCTGTCTCTCTGTCTCTCATGAATAAATAAATAAAATCTTAAAAAAAAAATCAGTAGGGGGCTCAGAAAGTAAAAGAATGTAAAGTATGACACCATATATCTAAAATGGGGGGGGGAGGGTAAAAACATTGTGCTTTAAGAATGGGTTCAAACTTAAGTGATCATCAGCTTAATATAAAATGCTGTATGCATAAGATGTTATATATAAACCTAATGGTAATCACAAACCAAAAATGGGTAATAGATATGCAAAAAATAAAGAGAAATACATCAAGTACAACACCAAAGAAAGTCAACTAATTGTGAGAAGAGAGCAGGGGAAGAGAGGAACAGAGAAACTCTACAAAAAAAAACCATAAACCAAATAACAAAATGCCAATAAATACATACCTCCCAACAATTACTTTGAATGTAAATGGACTAAACTCTCCAATCAAAAGACACAGGTGACAAAACTGATAAAAAAGCAAGACCCGTCTATATACTGCTTATAAAAGACTCATTTCAGAGTAAAGACATATGCAGTTGAAAGTGAAGGGATGGAAAAGCATTTATCATGCAAATGGAAGTTGAAAAAAAAAGACAGGTAGCAATATTTATATTGGGCAAAATAGACCTTAAAACAAGGTCTATTGTTTTAAAACAATAAAACAATAAAAGACAAAGAAGGACATTATATAATCATTTTAAAGGAAACTATCCAACAATTGTAAATATTTATGCACCAACATAGGAGCACCCAAATAAATAAAGCAGCTAATAACAAACATACAGGAAGTAATAAACAATAATACAATAATAGTAGAGGACTTTAACATCCCACTTAGATCAATGGATAGATCATCCAAACAGAAAATCAACAAGGAAACATTGGATTTGAAGACACACTGAACCAGATGAATCTAATATTTTCAGAACATTTTATCCCAAAAGAGCAGAATTCACATTGTTTTGAAGTTCACATAAAACATTCTCCAAAATACATCACATGTTAGGCCACAAAATAAGTCTCAGATTCAAAAAGATCGAAGTTATACCAGGCATCTTTTTCCAACCACAACACTATGAAACTAGAAATCAACCATAAGAAAAAATCTGGAAAGAACACAAATACATGCAGGTTAACATGCTGTTAAACAATGTGTGGTACACACACACTCACAGACACACACACGCACACACAGAGGAATATTATTCAGCCATAAAAAAATGAAATCTTACAATCTACATAACATGGATGGAGGTAGAGTATAATGTTAAATGAAAGGCAATCAGTCAGAGAAAGACAAATACTATATGATCTCACTCATATGTGTAATTTACAAAACAAAACAAAACAAAAAAAGGAAAAAAGATACAAACAAAAAACACTCTTAACTATAGATTTTTTTTTTAAAGATTTATTTATTTATTCATGATAGACAGAGAGAGAGAGAGAGAGAGAGAGAGAGAGAGGCAGGCTCCATGCTGGGAGCCCGACGTGGGACTCGATCCCAGGACTCCAGGATCGCGCCCTGGGCCAAAGGCAGGCGCTAAACCACTGAGCCACCCAGGGATCCCCTCACTCTTAACTATAGAGAACAAACTGATGGTTACCAGGCAGGAGACAGGTTGGGGGAGGGGGTTAGGGGAGGGGGTTAAAACAGGTGAAGGGGATTAAGAGCACACTTACCCTGATGTGCACTGAGTAATTAAGTAATTATTGAACACTAGGTTGTATACCTTAAACTAACTTAACACTGCATGTTAATTATACTGGAATTAAAATTTTTTTAAATAGGTTTTTTTTTTTTTAATAAAGAAGCTCTGGAAAGCTGTACAGCTTTTTTTTTTTTTAAGATTTTATTTATTTATTCATAGAGATGCAGAGAGAGAGAGAGAGAGAGAGAGGCAGAGACACAGGCAGAGGGAGAAGCAGGCTCCATGCAGAGAGCCTGACCTGGGACTCGATCCAGGGTCTCCAGATCACGCCCTGGGCTGCAGGCGGTGCTAAACCGCTACGCCACCGGGGCTGCCCTTAAATAAGTTTATTGGGAAAAAGAATTAGCAAGCTTTTAATAAAACTGCAATATAATTTAACATCAAGTAATTCATAGTCAAAACTGTATAATTAAGTTCAATATTCAAAACTTGCAATGTAGAGATTATCATCCTTTGCCCCACTAGATCATCATCCTTTGTACTCCAAAATGCAGGGTTATTATGAACTGTATAAGGAGGTTCCCTTGCCCTTTTCGGTCCAGATAGATTCAGCCAATAGGCAGCACCAACAAATGGTCAGAGAAAGAAAAGAGGGTAACAGATTAGGGGGCAATTTATCTTCCTGAGTTGGTTCCTACCGGGTCAAGTTAGACTGGCTGCATCCCACTACCACAAAGTCATGCTAATTATCAGGTCACCTTCTACATACACAGGCCCTCTAACTCCCAAGTTCCAAGGATCACTTCCTCCCCTCACCCTTTCATGGTTAGTAACAGTACCAACTTACTATTAACCAGAAGGTACTATGTATGTTACCATTTCAATACACCCTGTCCATATTTCTTTATTATAAGGTCATAATTTGTTCTGTTTGCTGCCAGGACCCTAATATGTGGAATAAAATTAAGTGTATTTTCATCTTTATTTGCCTAAAGAATAGAAATTACTTTCAATTCATAGAAAATTTTATGTAATCAAAACCAGGCAAAACTCTCCCTATGTAATCCTGATAAAAGTCTTCAATATCCAAACAGAAAATTGAGTATCAGTAAATCCAGAGAAAAAATACATCAAATAATCCAACCTGCCAAAGACTTTCCTCTCCACTTATTTACAAGTTTTGAAATAGACTTCAGAGTCAGACCTCATTTTGAATTCCTGATCTAACATTCACTTACTGTCCTACAGCAAAGTATTCAACTGTTTTGTTCAGTGTTGCATTCCAGGCACCTAGTACAGTGTTGATACATGGCAGGTATTTCATAAATATTTGTAGAATAAATGGACAAATGAACAAACCTCTGCAAGCCTGAATTTCCTCACCTGTAAAGTATGATGATTGTATCTACCTCATAATGTTCCTAAGAAAATAAACGATAATATATGTAAAGGAATCTAAGTGTAGGGTCTAGTAAATATTATCAGTTTTTTTTTAAGATTTTATTTATTTATTCATGAGAGACAGAGAGAGGCAGAAACACAGGAAGAGGGAGAAGTAGGCTCCCCATGAGAAGCCTGATATGGGACTCAATCTCAGAGCTCCGGGATCAGGCCCTGAGCCAAAGGCAAATGCTCAACCGCTGAACCACACTGGCATCCCAAAAATTGAGAGATTTGCATGGGATTGAACAGGATATTAGCAGCTTGGTTGCTTATTCTCATGAATATTCTTAAGAGATAAGCAAAAGAACAAGAACAGGAGCACCTGGGTGGCTCAGCAGTTGAGCATCTGCCTTTGACTCGGGGCATGATCCCAAAGTCCTGGGATCGAGTCCCACATTAGGCTTCCTGCATGGAGCCTGCTTCTCCCTCTGCCTCTGTCTCTGTCTCTGCCTCTGTCTGTCTCTCATGAATAAATAAATAAAATCTTTTAAAAAAGAAAAAAAAAAAGAACAGACCACTTGTTTTGTCCAAATTTAGAGTTGAATTTTAATTTGGATTTGTTAAACATTTTTACCATATCTTCCGTGAAAATTTGTAAATTTGCAAAGAATTTAAGGCATGCAATCTTAAAAGATAGTGGGTTTCATATTTTTTTAATTATAAAAAAATATTTAAAGATTTTATTTATTAGGGAGGGAGAGGGTGAGCATGAGTGGTGGGGAGAGGCAGGCAGAGGGAGAAGCTAACTACCCCCTTGAGCAGGGAGCCAGATGTGGCAGTCAATCCCAGGACCTTGAGGTCATGACCACAGCTGAAGGAAGCCACTTAACCAATTTAGCCACCCAGGTGCCCTGGGTTTCATATTTTTAAAAGACATTAAAAAAAATTTTTTTTACTTGAACTGGTTAATTTGGACTATTAGAAGACATTTTATTGAATTTGTTGAGGGTTAGAATACATGACAGAATGTTTATGCAAATGTTTCATAATGTATCACATTAAAAAATGGTATTGTTAAACCACCAGTTAAAAGTTATAGCTATAGGTTTTGTTCGGTTTCTGTTTTAAATCTCGTACAGAGTCTTTTTTAAAATGCCTTTTTTTAATGTTTTAAAATTTTATTTAAATTCAATTTGCCAACATGCAGTATAACACCCAGTGCTCATGTCAGAAAGTCTTTTAATTGTACTATTAATGTCATGTACTGCTATCCATAGGTGAAGTTAAGAGTGCTGAGGAAAGACTGAGAAGTATGGATATGGTACATTCTTTCATATAATCAGTAGCATTACTGGATATATTTGAGTTGGGATAGAAAACTAATAATAGGAGAAAGGGCGCAGGTTTTGAAAGATGGCGGACGACGTGGACCAGCAACAAACTACCAACACTGTAGAAGAGCTCCTGGATCTCATCAGGCTCAGCCTGGATGAGCGAATCTATGTGAAAATGAGAAATGACCGAGAGCTTCGAGGCAGATTACATGCATATGATCAGCATTTATATATGACATTGGGAGATGTGGAAGAAACTGTGACTACTATAGAAATTGATGAAGAGATATATAAATCAACAAAACGGAATATTCCGATGCTTTTTGTCCAGGGAGATGGTGTTGTACTAGTTGCTCCTCCATTAAGATTTGGCTGAAACAAAGAATTTATCGTGTATGGAATATAGGAGATTTTGTATGATTGCCTCTTTAAATGTAGAAGACATCCAAAAGAGAAACCTGTGTTCATTTTGATATTAAGAAATTACCAAGGAAAAAAAATAAAATAAAATAATTAAAAATATTTTAAAAATAAAAAAAAAAAATGACCAAGGATTCTTCCACTCCTGAAATGAGCTGATTTGCAGATAACTCAAAAATTCTTAAGCTAAAGGGCATTTTAATTTTTTTCCAACTCTTTCAATAAATGTGATCACCAGGATGCAGGAAAAAAAAAAAAAACTAATAATATTGGACACCTGAGTGACTCAGTGGTTGAGCGTCTCTGTATCTCTTTCTCTGTGTTTCTCATGAATAAATAATATCTTAAAAAAAAGAAAAAAAATCTCTCAACTTTTAGTAGTAAATCTCTTAAGAAACATTACCCTCGTACTTTGAAAAGACACTAGGTGGCATTAGAAACATGTTTCTCTTACAAAAAAGTAGAAACTAAGTGTTCAAAAGACAGCAATTCTCAAACTGACAGTGAATGATCTAAACTCCTATAAATCTTACAAAGTTGAATACTTCACTATCTTGCCCTTTCACATATAAATTTTTCATGCTCCCCTACATTTCTTTTCGTTCTCTGTACTCTTAGATGATGATTTAATCTAAGACTTCCAAAACCCCTATCTATAGCTCTAAAACTGATCTCCTTTACTCTAGGTGTTCATTTCTAACTCTTAAAAGGATACCTAACAAGTGGATATAAACATTCAAAAGAATGAAATTGCAGCCCCCTACTTCACACCATATGCAGAAATTAACTATAAAGCTAAAACCATAAAACTCTTAGGAGAAAGCAAGTGGTAAATTTTCATGACCTAGGACCTGGCAATGTATTCCTAAGATAGGAGACCAAAAGCACAAGCAAAAAAAGAAATAAATTAGACTTCATCAAAATTTTTAAATTTTATACATCAAAAGGCACTATTAAGAAAAGGAAAAGAAAAATACAGAATGGGAGAAAATATCTGCCAATCATACATTTTATAAGGATCTAGTATACAGAATATATAAAGAACTCTTACAATTCAACAACAGCAAAACGACAAAAGTTAAAAATGGGCAAAGTACCTGAAGAGACATTTCTCCTAAAAATATATACACGGCTTAAAAAAAAAAAAATCACATTAAAAAAAAAAAAGATGCTCAACATCATTATTCACCAGGGAAATGTAAATCAAATGAGATACCACTTCACATCCACCAGGAGAGTATAATAAAAAATGACTATTTTTTTAAATGGAAAATAAGTGTTGGCAAGTGTGGAGACTAGAATCTTTGTACACTGCTGGTGAGGATGTAAAATGGTGTGGCAACCATGGCAAATAGTTTGGGAATTTCTTAAAAAGTTAAAGATGGAATTATCATATGACCTCTCAATTCTACCACTAGATATATATACCCCAAAGAATTGGAAATTGGTACTCAAACATGTATACATACACACATGTTCACAGTAGCACTATTCACAACAGCCAAAAGGTAGAAACACTCCAAATATCCATCAACAGATGAATGGATAAACAGTTATATACATACAATGGGAAATTGCTCAGTCACAGAAAGAATGAAGTACTGATACACGCTAGAATGCCATCTAAACATTATGTTAAGCCAAAGAAGTAAGACACAAAGTTTATATATGGAATGGTTCCTTATATAGGAAATATCTGGAACAGATAAATCCATAAAGACAGACTGCATACAGACTGCATATTGATGGTTGTCAAGAGGCTGAATGGAAGAGGAAAGGGGAGGGATCCCTGGGTGGCGCTGCGGTTTGGCGCCTGCCTTTGGCCCAGGGCTCGATCCTGGAGACCCGGGATCGAATCCCACATCGGGCTCCCGGCGCATGGAGCCTGCTTCTCCCTCTGCCTGTGTCTCTGCCTCTCTCTCTCTCTCTGTGACTGTCATGAATAAATAAATAAAATCTTAAAAAAAAAAAAAAAAAAAAAAAAAAGGAAGAGGAAAGGGGGAGAAGTGCTTAAGCGGTAAGGAGTTTTACTTAGGAATGACAGAAATGTTTTACAAATGGACAGAGGTGATAGTTATACAACACTGTGAATGTACTAAATGTTCACTAATTGTTCACTTTAAAATGGTTAATTTTACATTATGTGAATTTCATCTCAATCAATTATTCTTAAAAGGATATCTATACGGTATGACCTGTCATCAATATGCTGAGAATCAAATTCATTAATTTCTTCTCCTAAACTTGTTCCTTTTCCTATATACCCAATTTCAATTAAAGGCACCACAATCTAATCCTCAGAGTTATAAATGAATTCATTCTTATTCCTTGATTATCTTCTAATTCAGCAGTTTTCCATCAGTATAACCTGTATTATAAATAATTGCTTGTATTACTATTTAAGGTACCTAAAGGCATACAAATAAAGGCTAACATTTAGTTCATACTTATTACAAATCTGGCACTATGTTATTTTAAATGGGTTCTCATTTTATCCTAATAATTCTATGAAAAAAGCCCTATAACTATCTTGATTTTAGAGATGAGAAAACAGAAAATTAAAGTTCAGTGACTTCCCTAAGCTTATATGATTACTAAGTGTCAGGGCAAGAACAGAGACTATAGGCTTAGAGCTTGAGCTAGTATTTACTTCTTTTACAAATTAGAAGGCATTCACAATCATTTCATTCAAAAATTTTTTCTTGAATAGGAATTTAAAAAGTAGAAATCAATGGGTAAACCAGTAGGAGTTATTTGCAAATATCCCTTACCATGACTTATGGATTTCTGTCTCCAAAGAAGGTAGTGATATTTTTTTTATATCCAAACAAAACTTATTAATACCTCTTTAACAGTGTTGCATGATGCTCTCTATTCCACTCCATTGTAGATGCACTTCATTTTGTCCCTATCTCATTAAAAATTAATACTCAAGGGCAGCCTGGGTGTCTCAGCGGTTTAGTGCCGCTTTCAGCCCAGGGTGTGATCCTGGAGACCAGGGATCAAGTCCCATGCATGGAGTCTGTTTCTCCCTCTGCCTATGTCTGTGCCTCTCTCTCTCTGTCCTTCATGAATAAATAAATTAAATCTTAAAAAAAAAAAATACTCAATAGCAAAATGTTTTCTTTTTGATAAAGTCAGATTTTTTTCCCTCTTACGGCTTGTGCTGTTTTTTGAACTCTAAGAAACTTTACCTCACCCAAAATCATAAGGACTTTCTCCTGTGTTTTCCTTTACATGTTTTCTCATCGTAATCCATTTCAGATTAATTTTTGTATATAGCATGAGGTAAAGGTCAAAGTTCTTTCCTCCCCCTCCCCCCCATGTAAATCGTTCCAGCAACATCTGTTGAAAAGACTGTCTTGGGGTGCCTGCACAGCTCAGTCAGTTAAATGTCTGTCTTTGGCTCAGGTCATGATCCCAGGATGCTGAGATGGAGCCCACATGGGGCTCCCTGTACAGCAAGCAACCTGTTTCTCCCACTCCTGCTCCCCCTGCTTGTGCACTCAAGTGCTCATGCACACACATACACTCTGTCATTCTCTATCATATAAATAAAATCTTTAAATAATAAAAAAAAAAAAGACTGCCTTTTCCCTATTTACCTTGGTACAATTATCTATTTCTGGACTTTCGATTCTGTAATCTACATGTCTATCCTTATATTGATATCACACCATCTTGCTTACTATACATTTACAGAAAGCTATAAAATTGGGTAAAGTGATTCCTCTAACTCTGGTCTTCTTTTTCAATATTTTGGTTATTCTAGGCCCTTTGCATGTCAATATAAATTTGAAATCACCTTGTCACTTTCTGAAAAAGACTCTTTGGGTTTTTATTAGGATTGCAATGAATCTATAAATCAATCAGGAGAATTTGCATCTTGATATCGAATTTTCCAATCCATTGACATATCACTCTATTCATTAAGGTCTTCTTTAATTTCTCTTGGTAATGTTTTATAATTAAAATGTACTGGTCTTACAAATGAGTTCTTAAGTTTATATTTAGCTATATTATATATTTTTAAGCTATTGTAAATAGCAGTGATTTTTAAATATCTAATTCTAATTATTCATTGTTAGTATAGACAAATACAATTGATTTTTGCTTTTTTTGTATATAGATTTTTGTATAAAACACGAATAAGAAAATGAAAATCTGAGCCACAGGTAGGGAGAAATTATTTAAAACCTTATATCTGATATACAACTAATATCAGAGTAGACAAAAAACTCTTAAAACTCAGCAAGATAGACAACTTAAAATTTTTTAACTGACAGAAGATGTGAACAGATACCTCATCAGAAAAGATATATGAATGGCAAATAAACACAAAAAGTAATTCAACCTCATTAGTCATCAGAGATGCAAATTAAAATCACAATGAAATAATCCCTCCACACCCATTAGGGTGACTACAATTAAAATGGTAATACCTAACACTGACAAAAATGTTAAGCAAATGCTAATGGAAATGCAAAAGTGCCACTTTGGAAAACAGCTTGGCAGTTTTTTTATAAAGATTAACATACACTTAACCATATATCCCAGCAATCTCATTCCTAGGTATTTATCAAGCAGAAATGAAAGCATAAGCCCACACAAATACCTGTACACAAACTTTCATAGGAGCTTTCTCAGTAACAGGCAAAACCTAGAAACAATCCAAATGATCATCAACTGATGAATTAATAAAGTCTGATTATACCCATGCCAAAGGAATACCTCCAGAAATAAAAAGAACTGCTGATACTCAAATCAATGTGAATGAATCTCAAAATCATTATGCTAAGTAAAAGAACTCAAGATTACAAGAGATTACATATTATATGATTCTATTTATATGAGATTCTGGAAAAGGCAAAAATCACAGTGACAGGGAAGCCCAGGTGGCTCAGCGGTTTAGCACCGCCTTCACCCCAGGGCGTGATCCTGGAGACCCAGAATCAAGTCTCACGTCCGGCTCCCTGCGTGGAGCCTGCTTCTCCCTCTGCCTGTCTGTCTGTCCATCTCTCTCTCTCTCTCTCTCTCTTTACTCTCTGTGTCTCTCATGAATAAATAAATAAAATCTTAAAAAAAAAAATCATCAGTGACAGAAAACATCAGTAACCAAGGGCTGGCGCTGGGGGAAAGAAAAGACCGCGAACAACAGACAGGGAATATTTGGGGGCAACAGGAACTTCAACACCATGATTTTCTCATGATTTGGTGGTAGTGACACAACTGTACACATCTGGGAAAACTCATCAAATTGTACACTTAAAATGGGTGAACTTTATCCTAGGTAAATTATACCTCAATACAACTGACACAAAGATCTCCAACTCTCGTAGGGAGAGACTGCAGAGCTTCAGCTGCAGAAAGGTAGAGTGAACAGGGAAGCGGCCGAGTTTAGAATCTCTTTGTAACACAGAAGTGGATAAAACAAAAATCTACGCATCCTGAAGTCATTATGTGATAATTAAAGAATAATCATGTCCATCAACAGATGAATGAAGATGTGGTATATGTATACAATAGAATATTACTCAGCCACCAGAAAGAATGAAATCTTGCCATTTGCAACAACGTGGATGAATTGTGAAATAAGTCATTCAAAGACAAATACTATATGATTTCATTCACATGTGGAATTTAAGAAACAAAACAGATGAGTATAGGAGGAGGGAAGGGAAGGAAAAATAAAAATAAAATGAAATGAAAACCATAAGAGACTTTTAACTACAGGAAACAAATGGAGGGTTGCTGGAGGAGAAGTTGGGGGGATTGGGTAAGTGGATATGACAGGAATTAAGGAGGGCACTGGATGTAATGAGCTCTGGGTGTTATATGCAACTAACGAATCACTAAATTCTACCCTTGAAAATAATACTATATGCTAACTAAATTGAATTTACTTTTAAAAAAATTTTAATCACAAAGGATCTAAAAATACATAATAATGCTTAACCATAGTTCAAACACTTAAAAAAAAGAATGATGGGAAAAAGTTCTAGGTAGTATCGTGGATTTTTAATTCCTTTAGAAGTGTACCCCACATATGCCCATCTCAGAAAAGTTCTGAGCTATTATTAAATTTAAAATATGATAATAGGGGCACCTGGGTGGCTTAGTTGGTTGAGCATCTGACTCTTGATTTCAGCTTGAGTCATGATCAAGTCCCTGCTGTTCAGCTCCACACTCAGCACCAAATCAGCCTGAGTTTCTCTCCCCTTCCTCTGTCCCTCCCCACCAGTCATACTCAAATAAATATATAAATCCTTAAAAAAAATAAAAATAATTTTTAAAATAATGAAAGAAATTATCAAAATACCCACTACAATGACTATAACTAAAAAAATAATAATAAAAAAACAGAAAATAACAAGTATTAGTGAAGATGTAGAGAAATTGGAACTCTCATATGTTGCTGGGGGGAATGTAAAACAATGTAGCCACTATGGAAAAGAAATTAATGGTTCCTCAAAAGTTAAACACAGAATAACCATGATTCAGCAATTCTACTCCTACATATATACACAAAGGAACTGAAACCAGGAACTCAATTACAAGGTTGATGAACTTCAAAAACATTATGCTAAATGAAAGAAGCTACAGGAAACAGAAGATCACATATTATATGATTCCATTTGAAACATCCAGAATAAGTAATCCATAGAGACAGAATAAAGATTGGTAGTTGCCAGGACTAGGATGGAGGAGGAATGGAGAAGACTGCTTAATGGATAGAAGTTTTTCTTTTAGGGTGAAAATATCTTCAAACTTTACATAAATACAAAGTTCAATCTGGTTTTGAACTTTGGTTCCTTAAAGTTTACTTTTCCCTCTGTTAAATCTCATTTGCTGTTTCTTCTTGAGCCATCATTTGTTTGTGAGGTTCTGACTGAATGTATTCGACATGGAAAATATGCCATAAGCATATGTGGTAAGTGTTCCTTCTATGTATTTATCAAAGAAGTTGATGAAAAATGATTATTAAGGACAAAAAATAGAGGTCTGTGTGACATTTCAGGTTGGTACTGACACATTAAAAAATCAACCTTCTTTTGCAGACATTATACTTCAAACAAGTATTAACCCAACCAGCTGTAACATTACCAAAGATATTCCAAAAAGTTCTTTACTCATTTAATAAGAAATCATACATTTCCTAGTATGTGCCACATGTGCTACATGTAGATTAGAAACATAATGATGGACAAAGCCATTCTTTGCAAATGATCATTTCCTGCTGTTAAGAAGAAAACCACAGACCCAAAATGGCATCACTTAGGTTAATGCCTCAAGTCAAAAAACCAAGAGTTAATACCTAACCTAACTGCAGTTTCAACCCCCAGGAATATAAACTTAACCTATCTACATGGAATTTCCTGGTCAATAATATGAAATTTACTAATAGACTCCTTCTGTTCCCCTTAAAAGGGAAACTTTATCTAAATGCATTCCCTGCCAATAAATTCCTTTCTTCTTTCTTTGTATTGACCTCTCTGCCTTTAAAAGTCTTTTTCCTGCTTAACTCCTTGGAGCTCCCTTCTACTTGCTAGATAGGATGTTGCCTGATTCATAAATCATTTAATAAAGCAATTACATCTTCAAATTTACTCAGATTGACTTTTGTTTAACACCATAAAGCCATCATTCCTATAAAGGCAAAGTCTGCCAACAAAATAAAAAAAAGAATCCCAAAGTACATTTGAAGAATCAGTCAATCTCTACCAACTCTCTCTACCAAGAGATTCTTGGGATTTACAATCCTACTAAAATGCCAATATTCAGCACAGTTCACTGGTTAGGTCAGTCTTTATATTGAGATATAAATTACTTAACCCAACATTCTGATTTCAAAGAAAAAGCATCCACGCCTAACCCTTCCACCTGGGATCTCTGTCCCCAGTTCCTCATCGCCCATTTGCTAATATCAATGAAAATTCATTTACTCAATAATTATTAATATTGTGTATTATAATAACCACTATAGGAAGCTTTTTAAAGATTTTAAACAAGTGAATGGCTAAACACTGCTGCTACATAAATATTAACCAAATGAAGAAACTGGAAGACAAAACTAAAAGAAGGTAGAGCATAGGTTATACAGTTAAAGGTATTATAACATTTTGTGGTAACAGATGGTAGCTACACTTATGGTGAACACAGCATAACATACAGACTTGCCGAATCAGTATGTTGTACACCTGAAACTAATGCAACATGGTGTGGCAACTACACTTCAATTAAAAAAAAAAAATTAAAGAAAGAATAGACATTAATTAGATTCGTGTTTTTGAAATAAGACTTCTGAATGAAGAGTAGCCTAGAAAGGAAGAAGACTAAATACGGTGTTAACACAACGAGGACACTACAATGATCTAAGCAAAAAGACTATAAATATGGCTTAGAAATGGCCACAACTGTGGTGAAAAAAAAGTATACCACCTGAACACGTTGAAAGCTAAGGCTCTCTGGGTAACTGGATGAGAGGGTAGGAAAGATAGAGGAGGAGACAAGAAAGATTTCCAGGTCTCTGGCTTTCAGCTACTGGGTGGGTAATAGCACTGTTTAACAAGACAGGGAATAACAAGGAAGAACTGATTTAGAGGAAGAGAAAGGCAGAACAAGTAGATGGAGTCGTAGACATGATGATATAGTTCAGTGGATTCACATCCAGAAATACAGAAAACACAGATCAAAGCTTTAGAGATTACTTACATATTCATGAGAAAGCAAAGCAGCAAGATGTGGGGGAAAAGGCTCAAATAAGTCATCTTTACTCAAATTCAGACAGCTAAGTATCATGTATATCTTGGTCTTCCAAGTTCTAAGCCATAAGTATTTCTCCCATGTTACTTTTAACACCAGATTTTCAACTGTATATAAATTTTTTTAAAAGACAAAGTTAATCTTGGATAAGATGTCATCTAAGTTTTTTTCCCATCTAGAAGCATACAAAATAATAATATGATTGTATAATACTTTTTAAAAGAACATGCCCTGGGGCAGCCCGGGTGGCTCAACGGTTTACTGCGGCCTTCAGCCCAAGGCCTGATCCTGAAGACCCGGGATCGAGTCCCACATCGGGCTCCCTGCATGGAGCTTGCTTCTCCCTCTGCCTGTGTCTCTGCCTCTCTCTCTGCCTCTCTCTCTCTCTCTCTCTCTCTCTTTCTCTCCCCCTGCATGGAGCCTGCTTCTCCCTCTGCCTGGGTCTCTGCCTCTCTCTCTCTCTCTCTGTCTCTCATGAATAAATAAATAAAATCTTTTTAATTTTTTATTTATTTATGATAGTCACAGAGAGAGAGAGAGGCAGAGACCCAGGCAGAGGGAGAAGCAGGCTCCATGCACCGGGAGCCTGACGTGGGATTCGATCCCGGGTCTCCAGGATCGCGCCCTGGGCCAAAGGCAGGCGCCAAACCGCTGCACCACCCAGGGATCCCAAATAAATAAAATCTTAAAGAAAAAAAAAAAAAAAAAAAAAAGATGCTCAATGTCATTAGTCATTAGGAAACTGAGAATCAAAACCACAAGATACCACTTCAGACCCACTGTGATAGGTAAAATCAAAGACAATCGGGGCACCTAGATGGCTCAGTGGTTGAGCATCTGCCTTTGGCTCAGGTCATGATTCAGGGGTCCTGGGATCAAGTCCTGCATCAGGCTCCCCACAGGGAGTCTGCTTCTCCCTCTGCCTATGTCTCTACCTCTCTGTGTGTCCCTCATGAATAAATAAATAAAATCTTTAAAAAAAAAAAGACAATAGCAAATATTAGTGAGGATATAAAGAAATAAAAAATCCTCATACACTGCTGATAGGATTATAAAATGGTGCAACCACTTTGGAAAACAGTCTGGTAATTCCTCAAAATGTTAAACACACAGTAACATACAACCAAACAATTCTACTCCTAAGTATATACCAAAAAAAAAAAATTAAAACATGGCCACATGTAAATCTTTAAACAAATGTTCATAGAAGCATTATTCATCACAGTCAAAAGGAAGAAACAACCCAAATATCCATCAACTGACAGATAAAATGTAGTATATCCATACAACGGAATATTATTCAGTGATAAAAAGGAATGAAGTACTGTTAATGCTACAACATGGATAGATCTTAAAAATAATCATGCTAACCGAAAGCAGCCAGTCACAAAAGGGCACATATTATATAAATCAATTTATATGAAATGTACAAAATAGGCAATGTACAGAGGTAGAAAATAGATTAATGGTTACATAGTGCTGAGGGGAGGAGAGAATAAAGAGGTGACAACTAGGGGCACCTGGGTGGTTCAGATGGTTGACCGTCTGCCTTTGGCTTGGGTCATGATCCCAGGGTCCTGGGATGGAGTCCCACCTCAGGCTCCCTGCTCAGCAGAGTCTGCTTCTCCCACTCCCTCTATTCCCTGCTCGTGCTTTCTATCACTCTCTATATATCTCAAATAAATAAATAAAATCTTTAAAATAAAAAAAGAGGTGACAGCCAAAGGGTACAGGGATTCTTTCTTTCTAAAGTGATAAAAATATTCTAAAATTGACTACAGTGATAGCTGCATATACCCGTGAATATACTAAAAATCATTGAATAGTACAGTTTAATTGGGTCGATTGTATCTTTTTTTTTTTTTAAGATTTTATTTATTTATTCATGAGAGACACAGAGAGAGGCAGGGACATACGAAGAGGGAGGAGAAGCAGGCTCCATGCAGAGAGCCTGATGCAGGGCCCAATCCGGGGACTCAGGGATTCCGTCCTGAGCCAAAGGTAGACGCTCAACCACTGAGCCACCAGGCGTTCTTGTATCTTATGTGAATTATATCTCAATAAGCTTTTAAAAAGAAAAAGTAATTCAGGAATGAAATTGACTTCATTTCATATAAATTCTACTTCAGTTGGCCTGGGCTTGGACTCCAGCAATCTCAGTCCAGGAATTCCCTCTGCAACACAACACTTTAAAACAAAACATTCAGCTTTACCTTAGTGGCTGTAATTCTCAAAGGTTCATGTTAAAACCAGTTATTATGCTTTAGAAAAAATACAGATCCCTAGGACCCACCCCAATTCCACTGGATCAAATTCTCTATGATGGGAGGGTGTCTGGCTGGCTCAATCAGTAGAGTACAACTCCTCATCTCAAGGGTTGTGAGTTTGAGCCCCACATTGGGTGTAGAGATTATTTCCTTTTTTAAGATTTCATTTACTTGAGAGAGAGAAAGAGAAAGCACAAGCAAGGGGAGGGGCAGAGGGAGAAGCAGGCTCCCCAATGAGCAGGGAGGGAGCCCTACATGGGGCTTGATCCCAGGACCCTGGGTTCATGATCCAGGCCAAAGGTAGACGTTTAACCGACTGAGCCACCCAGGCACCCCAAGAGATTACTTTAAAATCTAAATCAATCAGTCATGGGCACCAGGGTGGCTCAGTGGTTGAGCATCGCCTGTGGCTCAGGTCCTGATCCTGAGGTCCTGGGATGGAGTCCTGCATCAAACTCCCTGTGGGGAGCCTGCTTCTCCTGCTTATGTCTCTGCCTCTCTCTGTGTGTCTCTCAGAATAAATAAATAAAATCTTTAAAAAAATCAATTAATCTTCAATCTCAATGATGGTACATGAATCTATATACTTTTTTTACATTCCAGAGGTTAAAAGGAAGAAGCAGGGCTCTAATAGCACGCTGAGAACAAGTGGGGAAATTTAACCACAGTCTTTATATTAGATGCTATTATTAAACTGGTGTTAAACTTCTTGGATCTGATAATATATTGTATTTATTTAGGAGACTGTCCTTGGTCTTACAAAAAATACGGAAGGATGAGGCATCATAAGGTCTGTGACTTGCTTTGAAATGTTTCAGGGAAAAAAATACATACATACACACACACAGATAAAGCAAATGTGACAAAATATAAAGTTACAGCCAAATTGGCCAATTTAAGTGAGTGTATGTGGGTATTCACCATATCCCAAATTTTCAAAATAAAAAGTTAAGGGGTAGAAAAGTTTCTAATTCTCCCTATGGTCTAAGAGTCACAAACTTCAGATCATAAACAAATCTTCTGATCCAAGGATGCCCAGTGGTTGAGTGTCTGCCTTTGGCTCAAGGCATGATCCCGGAACCCCCAGGATCGAGTCCCTCATCGGGCTTCCTACATGGAACCTGCTTCTCCCTCTGCCTATGTCTCTGCCTCTCTCTCTCTCTCTCTCTCTCTCTCTCTCTCTCTTCTCTCATGAATAAATAAATAAAATCTTAAAAAAAAAAAAATCTTCTGATCCAAGAATTAACCTCCCACCTGCTATAGAAGACTTCTTCCCCTACCCCCACTTCCCAAGATGGACAAAGGGACAAAGCTTTCTTTTTTTTTTTTTTTTTTAAATTTTTATTTATTTATGATAGTCACACAGAGAGAGAGAGAGAGAGAGAGGCAGAGACACAGGCAGAGGGAGAAGCAGGCCCCATGCACCGGGAGCCCGACGTGGGATTCGATCCCGGGTCTCCAGGATCCGCCCTGGGCCAAAGGCAGGCGCCAAACCGCTGCGCCACCCAGGGATCCCGGGACAAAGCTTTCTTAACCCATACATGCCAACACAAAAGATTTATAATCTCAAAGAATAGATGAGATTATATTTTAATGTGAACAAGTTACTATTATTGTACCCTGAAAATAACTAGTGTGCCTTGTCCTTTAGGAAGAATGTGAGATCGGCAGGAAGTCAATAGGTACTTTAAGTAAAAAGGTAGAGGTACTGAGGGTAAAGGGGTAGAAGATACAATCACAGGCAGAAAACAACAGACTACACAACTTAACTTTTGTTAGATTTGTCTATCATACAGATCCTAGACAAGGAAAGGCTCATTCTTGCATCCAATACATACTAAACTGCTCAGTATCCTACCCTCATGTACTAAATAGTATATCACAGAGCTGTACACAGAAGCAACGAACTTCACAAGGTCAAGAATCTTGTCTATGAGAAAGTTCTTTCCCAGAAAATGTATTCATTCATTCAATCATACTAAATCTTTTTTCTTAACTCTTCCAACTTAATCAGTACCAACAACAGCGTAAGAGAGCAATCAAAATATATTCAATTAAATTCCATTCTTTTGGGACACCTGGGTGGCTCGGTGATTGAGCATCTGCCATCGGCCCAGGGCATGATCCTGGAGTACCAGGATCAAGTCCTACATCGGGCTCCCTGCGTGGAGCCTGCTTCTCCCTCTGTCTGTGTCTCTGCCTCTCTCTCTGTGTGTCTCTCATGAATAAATAAATAAAATCTTTAAAAATAAATAAATAAATTCCATTCTTTTTCTATACTTTACTTTGAAAAATTAAACTATCCAAATCCTAAAAAAAATTATAATAATAATAAATGTGGCCATAGCAATCAAGAATTTGTTCATAGAGCAAGGGACCATCTTTACTAACACTTACCAAGCCAGCAGTAAGAGAAGGCGCAGATTGTCCAAGGGACTGGTTCCTCATTCGAACCAGGTTTGATGCTTCTCCTGAAGACTGCCAAGTCACCTGTCCCACACTGCTATGTACACTGCTGGACAAGGGGAGCAGCTGCTTACCTTTAAACATAGGGTTTAGAAAATATACTTGTAATTATTTATTGATTAATGAATAAAAATATACAATGATATCAAAAAATAAAAGTATAGTGATCCAAAACAAAATGAAGTTCCGCCACATTCATTTTAGAACCTGTAGCCCTGGGCAGCCCGGGTGGCGCAGCAGTTTGGCACCGCCTGCAGCCTGGGGTGTGATCCTGGGGACCCGGGATCGAGTCCCACGTCGGGCTCCCTGCATGGGGCCTGCTTCTCCCTCCGCCTGTGTCTCTGCCTCTCTCTTCGCTCTCTCTGAATGAATGAATAAATAAATCTTTAAAAAAAAAAAAAAAAAAAAAAAAGAATCTGCAGCCCTAAAGATTCAGTGGTTGAGCATCTGCCTTTGACTCAGGTCCTGATCCTGGGATCCTGGGATGGAGTCCTGCATCAGACTCCCGGCATGGAGTCTGCTTTTCCCTCTGCCTATGTCTCTGCCTCTCTGTGTGTGTCTCTTATGAAATAAAATCTAAAGAAAAAAAAAAAGGAATCTGTAGCCCTTTAAAAATTCCAACTGTCTTGGTAGAGAGGAGAATTTAAGTGGAATACTGAACTGAACTCTATTCAGAGTTCAGAGTTCTCTATAGAGTTCTCTATAATAATAATTTAGAATTTAGTTCTCTAAATTCTCTATAATATCTACCACCATGCCAGCACCCAACCCTGACACCCAACCTAGCAGGCTGGGAGCTTTCCAGTCCCTTCCATGCTACTTCATTTCTCATCAACTCAATGCAACATGAAGGGAGCTGATAGTTCTCCTAGACAAGTTTGGCCCTTAGGTTTCCAGAAGATGAATACTTAATCTTTGATGCTCTGGACAGACTACAGGTATTCAGTCCAGACTGACTGACTGCCTTAATCCCAATGAAAGACTATAAGAGGTGCGCCTGGGTGGCTCAGTCAGTTAAGCATCTGCCTTAGTTAGGCTAGGGTCATGATCCCAAGGTCTTCGGATTGAGCCCTGTGTTGGCTCTCGGCTCAGTGGGGAGTCTGCTTATCTCTCTCCCTCTGCCTGCTGCTCTCCCTGCTGGTGTTCACACGGTCTGTATCTCTCTCTGTCAAATAAATAAAAATAAAATTTTTAAAAATCTTTTAAAAAAATAAAAAGGACTACAAGAAAATCACTTATATGTGACTTATAAGATGGAGTATTGGGATGCCTCAGTGGTTCAGCAGTTGAGCATCTGCCTTTGGCTCAGATCGTGATCCCGGAGTCCAGGGATCCAGTCGCACATCAGGCTCCCTGCGAGGAGCCTGCTTCTCCCCCTGCCTGTGTCTCTGCCTCTCTCTGTGTCTCTCATGAATAAAGAAATAAAATCTTAAAATAAAATAAAATAAAAAATAAAGATGGAGTATCTAGAATTGCAATGACTTTCTAATTGAGGTGCAAGTCCTATTTCAACCTCTTCCTTTGTAATATTCCTCACATTGCTGCTAGTGATTTAATCAAGACAAATGTGGTATCATTCCCTACCCTAAAAAATTTCTGATGACTCCCTACTAAAATAATTAGCTAGAGTGAAATAAGTCAATCGGAGAAGAACAAACATTATATGGTCTCATTCATCTGGGGAATATAAAAAATAGTGAAAAGGAATAAAGGGGAAAGGAGAAAAAATGAGTGGAAAATATCAGAAAGGGAGACAGAACATGAGAGACTCCTAACTCTGGGAAACGAACTAGGGGTAGTAGAAAGGGAGGTGGGCAGGCGGTGGGGGTGACTGGGTGACGGGCACTGAGGGGGGGCACTTGATAGGATGAGCACTGGGTGTTATTCTGTATGTTGGCAAATTGAACACTAATAAAAAATAAATTTATAAAAAGAAGGGGGGGGAATCCCTGGGTGGTTCAGCGATTTAGCGCCTGCCTTTGGCCCAGGACGCGATCCTGGAGTCCTGGGATTGAGTCCCGTGTCAGGCTCCCGGCATGGAGCCTGCTTCTCCCTCCTCCTGTGTCTCTGCCTCTCTCTCTCTCTCTCTCTCTCTCTATCATGAATAAATAAACAAGTCTTTAAAAAATAATTAGCTAAACTTTTAAAAAACTAAAGAGATCTTCCATAAATCCAGATTATCTTCCTGACTTCATCTCCTTCAACACCTTCCCCCACCCATTTGCTCAATCAACTTCAATATCATGCCCTGCATTTTCACCTGAATTTATCCTGATCACCCAATTCGCTTGAAAACCTTTCCTCTTCCTGGCAAATCCTATTCAACATGGAAATACTCATTCTTATAAAGGTGTGAGCAAAAGCTTTTAGTTTTGTTTTTGCTACAACATAACCTTTTATTGCAAACAAAATGTGATACAAATTATTTGTAAGGCAATTTAGCAAAACTTACTAAAATTTTAATTTGAATATGTTTGTACCCAACACTCCACCTGTAGGAATGTAGTATAATGAAAAATTAATAGACCAAAATGCTCCCTTTAGCAATGCTCACCAGAATAAAAAATAAGATGTTTATTATAATTTAAAGAAATTATAGTATCTCCACATAATGAAATACTGAACCCGTTAATAATAATAAGAAGAAGAATAAAGCTCAAAATTTAGTCAAGACAAAAACATGCAACATTTCTAGTTGAGTAAAGAAAGCAGAAAAGAAGTGTATGGCATATGATTCCAATTTTGATTTTTAAAATAAAAAAGTCTGTATATATTTACACAAATTTCCTAATGTATATTTAAGTATAATGAAGTACATATAAATGATTAGAGAAAGGGAGACAGAGAAAGTAAAGATTAAGAACTCTGCACTTTAAAAAAATAAAAAATAAATAAAATTTAAAAATTAAAAAATAAAAAATAATTAAATAATTAAAAAATTTAAAAAAATTAAAAAAAGAACTGCACTTTGACATAATGTATGTCTTTGAACTCAGATTTTTTATTATTGACATGTTTACTTTTTTAATCAGAAAAATGCAATTTTTTAAAAAAATCTAGTTATCTTTCAAGTCTGTTCGCAAAAGTATGCTTTACCAAAAAGACTTCCCATAAAACCCTCTACAAAAAATAAGAATAGTTCTTTCCTCAAAACTTCCATTAAGGCCAGGGTAGAGATTGCCTGTCTGCTTTCCTTCTGCAAATGCTGCCAAGTTCTCCAAATCACCTGCCCACTCCTCATCTTATATACCCTAGAGGAAAGCTAGCTCCTTGACTTACCCTATCCATATACACAAAGGCTAGTATCACATCTCTATCTCCCTTCAAAATAAGGGCTTGCTGGAGAAAGAGGCTTACACAATGCAAAAGAAACCCATTTGAACACACACTAGTCTAGGGTTGAAGTGTATACCAAGGATTACTGAGAATTTGAGGAAAACAAACTACATAAGACAGAAGGAACAATATGAACAAATGGAGAAACTAGTTTAGTAAAGAAATAACTCAGAAAAAAAAACTTAAAAATTCTAATTATTCTTACAATGACTCAAAAGGCTAATTATAAAATATTCCCAATTAAAAAGATGGTTGATTGGAACACCTGGGTGGCTCAGCGGTTGAGCGTCTGGCTCAGGTCGTGATCCCAGGGTCCAGGATCAAGTCCCACATCCGGCTCCTACGAAGAGCCTGCTTCTCCCTCTGCTTGTCTCTGCCCCTCTCTTTCTCTCTCTCTCTCTCTCTCTCTCTCTGTATCTCTCATGAATAAATAAATAAATCTTTTAAAAAATAAATAAAATAAAAATAAATAAAAAGATGGCTGATTGAGCACATACTTTTATCTTTTGTCACCCAGGACAATAAATCAGAATAAAGAAGTAAAATAAACAAAGGCTATAATGAGGGAGGGAGGATTGACTGAGGATATGAACAAAATTTGGGAAAAATCTAAAACAGGTGAGTCATAACCAATGAAACTGGGCAAAGAAAGACACAAGGTATCATAAGCACATAGGAGGTTGAAGTTAAATAGCAGTTAAATGAGATAGCAGGCTACCCAGCAAAATCTAATATCAGTTCATCAATACTCAGAAATGCAAGATACCAAAGAGAACATCAAGTTAAGATGTAAGGCTGAATCGGATTAACTGAAAATCTATAGAGACTCAAACACAACCACATTTCCACACTGTATCTCCCAGGAGCCAATAGCCAATTACCTCATAGGAGAGAAGGGATTTGGCACCTCAGAGCAAAGCAATGGATTCTAGTTATTAAGTGCTCAAAAGAAAGAGTTGATTCAGGAACAAAAGAAAACATAAAAAAAATTTTTTAATACAAAAGTCAAAATTTTATTCACCCATACAATATTAATAAGGTAATACATCCTTAAAAGAAAAACAGAATATGGGCATATGGGGTAGCTCAGACGGTTAAGTGTTTGCCTTCAGCTCAGGTCATGATCTCCAGTTCAGAGGATCAAGCCCCACATCAGGCTCCCAGCTCACCAGGGAGTCTGCTTCTCCCTCTGCCTCTCCCTCTGCTTGTGATAGCTCTGTCGCTCTCTCAAATGAATAAATTTTAAAAAAAGAAAAAAACTTTAAAAGTAAAAACAAGAAGAAGAACAGAACACTATGGAAACAAAAAATGGTTCTATGTGATTAAATACATGCCTGGCAAAATAATTCCAATAAAAGACTGGAAAGACAGAGCCAAGGGAATGGCCCTGAAAAGGGAAAAAAAATAAAAAAGAAATTTAAAACTTCCAAGGAGTACAGGAGGATTATATTCTTCTCTACTAACCTAATATTTTTAGGTGAGGTCAAATGGACTCTTTTTTAATATTCTATTGATTACTTAAAATTATGTCATGTTTTGTTTCCTATTTGGACCATGACTTCCTAGTATCATTTTTTTCCCCTTGAATTTTTTTAAAGATTTTCTTTATTCATGAGAGACAGAGAGAGAAAGAGAGAGAGAGAGAGAGAGGCAGAGGGAGAAGCAGTCTCCATTCAGGGAACTCAATGTGGGACTCGATCCCGGATCTCGGGATCACAACCTGAGCCAAAGGCGAAGCTCAACTGCTGAGCCACCCAGCTGTCCCTCCGCTTGAATTTTTTAAAGACTTTTCTATGGATAGGGTGGACAGGCACTGCAGGCCTTGGAATAGATTTTTGAAAATGGAAAAAAGAAAACCAAAAGAAGCAAAGGATGTGAAGTCCACAGAAGTGAGGCAGAGAGCAAAAGTCAAATTCAAAGAGAATAACCAGTGATAGTGATCAACTAGGAAATATCTAGCAGGTTCAGGAGCTAGATACCAGAGATGTCATGAGGAGGTAGTAAAGTCAGGAAGCTGGCTTTCTCCATAAGTTATTCATACAAAACTACCACCAGAGAAGAAACCATCAATATGCCTAGTCAGCTGATATACCCTTAAATATTGACAACATTGTCATGCATTTCTTAAGAAACAAAATTACTTACCTGACAGTGAACTAGCCAGGCTTCCTCTCCGCAACTTACAGTCATCCTGACTAAGTTGTCGTTGGAGTTTAGCTTTTCCAGTGGATGAAACTATGTCAGGATTACTGAGCTTCCTGAAAAGCAGGGGACTAAGTCCAGCTATCACATCCTTAAAAAAAAAAAAAAGGCAAAATATAAATCTGTAATGTCTTTTTCTGAAAGTGTAAGGATTTTATATATTAAACACATCTACAACACTCATTGCAGTTTAAAAAATGACAGCCTTTTATACTTTCTGCTTAACAGCTAAAGCTAGAAACATATTTCTTAGTAAAAGCTGTTTGGGTATGCTACGTAAGCTGTGGGACACTAATTATAAAATGCCAAAGGGGCACCTGGATGCTTCAGTCTGTTGAGCGTCCAACTCAAGTTTCAATTCAGGTCCTGATCTCAGGGTTGTGGGAGCAAGCCCCAAGTCAAGCTCTGTACTCTTTTCTTCTACCCCTCCCCCCCAACCCTCTCCCTCTCTCTTTCTCACTCAAAAAAAAAAAGTAAAAAAGACATCTTTCTCCATAATGAGTATGTGTCTAGTGATGTTAATTTACTTTTCTCCTTCTATTCACTCTTCCTATAAGCAGTAAAGAAAAACATATTTTGGTTTTTAAAAATAAATAGCAGACCTCCCTTTACCTGCTATACAAAGTTAGAAATGCTTCTAATGCTAAAATAAAATGTAGAGTTCTCTTTATAGGTCTACAATAGGAGCTAAATACATTTCAATGAAAAAGCACAGAAGTACTATGGAGAAAACACAGACAATATGAAACACGGGCAAGGCCTCCCTTTGCCTTTATTTTAATCCATTACATCCCACTCCATCCCAATGCCTGCTCCTCTTTACTCAGTAAGCAGTGTCCAATATATCATCAAGATTCAGATACTGTGAAGCAAACATTCACCTAATTAGAAGCATTAAAAAAAAAAAAAACTATTTTGGAAAAAAAATTAAGGCAAATGAGACGTATCTTTCATATTTCAATGAAGAAAGCTAAAACAGAGAAGTAGCACATCAAAGTAATATGGACAGCTCAAAGACAAAACGAGGGCAGCCCTGGTGGCTTAGCGGTTTAGTGCCACCTTTAGCCCAGGGTGTGATCCTGGAGACCCAGGATCGAGTCCCATGTCGGGCTTCTTGCATAGGGCCTGCTTCTTCTCCCTCTGCCTGCGTCTCTGACTCTCTCTCTCTCTCTCTCTCTCTCTCTCTCTCTCTCTGGGTCTCTCATGAATAAATAAATAAAATCTTAAAAAAAAAAAAAAGACAAAACGAAAAACAGAAGAAATAACTAAAATCTATGCTACCTGTCATTTGAAGAACAAGACTCAAGTAACTTGTAAAAGCCATGGTGGGGGGAACCCCCACAAGGGGAAAAAAAATGGGAAAATGCCAACCTCTGTAAGATTTTTTTTTTTTTAATTTTTTTAACCTCCCCAAGGTCACACACTGAGATTGGTAGGCTCACAAACATGGGAAAGTACTAATATTGGCTGGTGGTGGCTATCCAGAATATAATTTATAAATGCCCAAACAGGGATCCCTGGTTGACTCAGCAGTTTGGCGCCTGCCTTTGGCCCAGGGCACGATCCTGGAGTCCCGGGATCGAGTCCCGTGTCAGGCTGCTGGCGTGGAGCCTGCTTCTCCCTCCTCCTGTGTCTCTGCCTCTCTCTTTCTCTACATCTATCATGAATGAATGAATGAATGAATGAATGACTAAATAAATATTTTTTTAAAAATAAATAATTGCCCAAACATAGAAAAAAAGTTAAAGAAAAATCACAGAAGAGACAAGGAAACAGTATTTTTTTAATTAGTAGTAAATGGATAAAATGATAAAGGGGGATATTTAGGCATTGTAACATTAAAGCAAATGATGTATTAAGATAACTATAACAGAAGTGAGGAGGGAGGATGGAGAACTGGAAGCTATAGCTAATACAAAAAGAAGGCAGCCATCTACGAAAAGCCCACAGCAAATATAATTCTCAATGGGGAAACACTGGAGCCTTTCCCCTAAGATCAGGAACAAGACAGGGATGTCCACTCTCACCACTGCTATTCAACATAGTACTAGAAGTCCTAGCCTCAGCAATCAGACAACAAAAAGAAATAAAAGGCATTCAAATTGGCAAAGAAGAAGTCAAACTCTCCCTCTTCGCTGATGACATGATACTCTACAAAGAAAACCCAAAAGACTCCACCCCAAGATTGCTAGAACTGATACAGCAATTTGGCAGTGTGGCAGGATACAAAATCAATGCCCAGAAGTCAGTGGCATTTCTATACACTAACAATGAGACTGAAGAAAGAGAAATTAAGGAGCCAATCCCATTTACAATTGCACCCAAAAGCATAAGATACCTAGGAATAAACCTAACCAAAGAGGTAAAGGATCTATACCCTAAAAACTACAGAACACTTCTGAAAGAAACTGAGGAAGACACAAAGAGATGGGAAAATATTCCATGCTCATGGATTGGAAGAATTAATATTCTGAAAATGTCAATGTTACACAGGGCAATATACACGTTTAATGCAATCCCTATGAAAATACCATGGACTTTCTTCAGAGAGTTGGAATAAATTATTTTAAGATTTGTGTGGAATCAGAAAAGACCCCGAACAGCCAGGGGAATATTAAAAAAGAAAACCATATCTGGGGGCATCACAATGCCAGGTTTCAGGTTGTACTACAAAGCTGTGGTCATCAAGACAGTGTGGTACTGGGACAAAAACAGACACATAGATCAATGGAACAAAATAGAGAATCCAGAAATGGGCCCTCAACTCTATGGTCAACTAATATTCGAAAAAGGAGGAAAGACTATCCACTAGAAGAAAGACAGTCTCTTCAATAAATGGTGCTGGGAAAATTGGACATCCACATGCAGAAGAATGAAACTAGACCACTCTCTTGCACCGTACACAAAGATAAACTCAAAATGGATGAAAGATCTAAATGTGACAAAAGATTCCATCAAAATCCTAGAGGAGAACACAGGCAACACCCTTTTGGAACTCGGCCACAGTAACTTCTTGCAAGATACATCCACGAAGGCAAGAGAAACCAAAACAAAAATGAACTATTGGGACTTCATCAAGATAAGAAGCTTTTGCACAGCAAAAGATACAGTCAACAAAACTAAAAGATAACCTACAGAATGGAAGAAGATATTTGCAAATGACGTATCAGATAAAGGGCTAGTATCCAAGATCTATAAAGAACTTATTAAACTCAACAGCAAAGAAAACAATCCAATCATGAAATGGGCAAAAGACATGAAGAGAAATCTCACAGAGGAAGACATAGACATGGCCCACAAGCACAGGAGAAAATGCTCCGCATCACCTGCCATCAGGGAAATACAAATCAAAACCACAATGAGATCCCACCTCACGCCAGTGAGAATGGGGAAAATTAACAAGGCAGGAAACAAGGACTCGATCGGGGTGTCCATGATCAGGCCCTGGACTGAAGGTGGCGCTAAACCGCTGAGCCACCGGGGCTGCCCTGTACTACACTATTCTTAAGTGAATTTTTTTTTATGATTTTATTTATTTATTCATGACAGAGAGAGAGAGGTAGAGACACAGGCAGAGGGAGAAGCAGGCTCCACGCAGGGAGCCCAACATGGGACCCAATCCCGGGAGCCAATCCCAGGTCTCCAGGATCACACCCCAGGCGGAATGCAGCGCTAAACCTCTGGGCCACCGGGGCTGCCCTTAAGTGAAAATTTTTAAAAGGCAGAATTAGGGACAACTGGGTGGTAGTTGGTTGAGTGTCCAACTCTTGGTTTCGGCTCAGATCGTGATCTCATCAGAGTGGTGAGATGGAGCCCTGCGTCAGGTTCTGTATTCAGTGTGGGGTCTGCTGAAGACTTTTTCTCCTTTTGTCCCTTCCCACCATGCATGCTCTCACTCTCACAGTCTCTCTCAATAAATAAATCTTTAAAAGGCAAAATTATAGCAAGTATGACATAAATTACACATAAGCTAAGGGTGCCTGGGCGGCTCAGTTGGTTAAGTGTCTGCCTTCAGCTCAGGCCATGATCCCAGAGTCCTGGGATGGAGCCCCACATCAGGGAGTCAGCCTCTCCCTCTCCCTCATTCCACTCACTGCTGGTGCTCACTCACATTCTCAAATAAATAAATTAAATTTAAAAAAAAAAAAAAAAGGGTGCCCAGGTGGCTCAGCGGTTGAGCATCTGCCTTCAGCTCAGGGTGTGACCCTGGGGTCCTGGGATCGAGTCCTGCATCAGGCTCCCTCCCCTCTGCCTGTGTCTCTGCCTCTCTCTGTGTCTCTCATGAATAAATAAATAATCTTTAAAAAATAAAAAATAAAAGAAACTACATATAACTTGTATATATCTTTTGTAACAATATTATAACAATAACATATCTAACACATGCCAAAGTTCAACCATCCAAAGGGGAGGGAGGGGGGCTGAAAATTGCCTGACTATACAGTCTCTACATTTTACTTCCAACTGTTAAGAGCTCATAGCTTTCTCTTTTAATTCAGAGCACTGAATTGTGGCTATTTTGCCTATTTCCCTGGGAGTCCTCACAGAGATTCTCTGTCCTGACTCAGAACCATCTCCCTGGGGCACCTGGGTGGCTCAGTGGTTGAGCGTCTGCCTTCAGTTCAGGTTGTGATCCCAGGATCTTGAAGTCTACACACTAAAAACGTGTACCAAACTAAAAACCTCCATTAATAACTCTCATTAGGAGTCGTCTTATCCCCAAGTTGTCTTATCTAGTAGGTGAAGAGAATTCTATATTCTGTAGCAGATTCTTCCCAATCTACCCTACCAAGAGTCAAATCCAGGTGCCACATTAATCAAAGTCCATCCTTAGTGCCTATCAAAAAACCTTGCTTGATTACCTATGTATGTGTGTATGTATATATATATATACACATATACACATATATAAACATATATATGTATAAACATGAACTTTGACCCATACCTCTAGCATATCAAACAGACAAAAATTAACTCTAAATGGATCATGAATCAAACTATAAAACCTGGGCAGCCCAGGTGACTCAGCAATTTAGCACTGCCTTCGACCCAGGGCATGATCCTGGAGATCCAGGATCGAGTCCCACATAGCACTCCCTTCATGGAGCCTGCCTCTCTCTATGTGTCTCTCGTGAATAAATAAATAAAATCTTTAAAAAAGAAAACAAACTATAAAACCTAGAAGTATAAAACTTCAAAAGAAAAGAGTAGGAGCACCTTGAGCATCTGCCTTTGGCTCAGGTCATGATCCCAAAAGTCCTGGGATCAAGTCCAGCGTCAGGCTCCCTCCCTGCTCAGCAGAACCTGCTTCTCCCTCTCCCTCTGCTTTTCCCCCTGCTTGTGCTCGCTCTGTCAAATAAATAAATAAAATCTTAAAAAAAAAAAAAAAAATCAGAAAATTTTTACTTTTAGAGTTCTTAGAGAAGATACAAAATTCAAGTTTAAAGAGAACAAATTTAGGGATCCCTGGGTGGCGCAGCGGTTTGGCGCCTGCCTTTGGCCCAGGGCGCGATCCTGGAGACCCGGGATCGAATCCCACATCAGGCTCCCGGTGCATGGAGCCTGCTTCTCCCTCTGCCTGTGTCTCTGCCTCTCTCTCTCTCTCTCTCTCTCTGTGACTATCATAAATAAAAAATTAAAAAAATAAATAAAGAGAACAAATTTATAAATTATACTTCATCAAATTTAAAAACTACTACTCATGAAAAGATACTGTTAAGAAATGAAAACAAATCAAACACAAGTAAAAAATATTTGCAAAACACATGCAAGAAAGGATGGGCATTCAGTATATAGAAAGATCTTTCACAATTGAATAATAAGAAAACACATAAGGCAATAGAAAACATGAGCAAAAGACTGAATAGACAGTTCCACAAGAGGCAACTATTGCAAATGAACATATGAAACCATCCTCAACATCATTTATCAATAGGGAAACAAAAATTAAAATAAAATGAGAGGTAAAAAAAAAATCAAATGAGAGGTAATGTCAGCAGTCAATAAATAGATAGATAAATAGATAAATAAATAATAAAAACAAAAACCCACAGCTGTAAGCCAATATCTCCCCCCCATAGAAACAATTGAAAAACAAAGTGTTAGAACCACCTTTGTCACAATTCTGGATAATAAGTCAAAGGTTTACAGCCCAAGAAAATACTGAATCAAAGAAGTCAACTTAAAAATAGTAGGAAAGTGGGGTGCTTGGTCGGCTCTTTTGGTTGGGTGTTGGGTTCTTGGTTTCAGCTCAGGTCATGATCTCAGAGTCCTGGGATCCAGCCCCACTTCGGGTTCCAAGCTCAGCAGGGAGTCAGCTGTAGATTCTCTCTCCCCTCTGTCTCCCTCTGCCCCTCCACCCTGCTTGTGTATGAGCAATTGCACGCGCTCTCTCTCTTCATTAAATTAATCAATAAATCATTTTTTAAAATAATACTAGGAAAGCTTTGTGGCATTTTTACTTGCCCTTGCCCACCCACTCATTTCTCGATATGGTCTGCAGATGTCAGCTGGTGTTCCCAGGGTAGGAAACTGGTCTCTGGTTCCAGGAGCACAACAGACCTTATTTGCAATTATTGTTTATAACTGTTCTAACTTATCTGGGGCTACCTGAAGGTCTGACACAAGACACACCTTTATGTCATTAACTCAGAATCTGCTCATGGTGGGAAAACAGAAGGCTGGGAGGAAATGGAGAAAGTTTCTTTGGAAAATTAGGACAATTAAAAATACCTGTATATTTTTAATATTTATTATATATTATATTATTATTATATTTGATAATTTAGAAAACCCAAGGCAGGGACGCCTGGCTGGCTCAGTTGTAAAAGAATGCCTTTTGATCTCAAGGTCACGAGTTTGAGCCCCATGCTGGGTGTAGAGATTAAATAAATAAACTTAAAAAAAAAATAGAAAGCCCAAGGCAAAATGCACACTCAAGAAAGATTTAAAAAGACTTTAAGCTTTCATCTCAGCTGATCTCTAGTCTGGCGAGGCACAAAGTCCATCTGCAAAGACCCTCTAGGAAGTTTGTTTGTTTGTTTGTTTGTTTGTTTAGCTCCTGGTGATCAAAAAAATCTCCATCAAAACACAAGGTAACAAAAAAAAAAAAAAAACCACAAGGTAAGGAACAGAGACTTCAGTATCACACAGTGCAAGGAATATAATTACTGCAAAATAAAGGTGGGAAAACGCAACAGCCTTCAACAATCAAAATGAACAATGAACAATTACAGCCTTCAACAATCAAAAAGCAACAAACTCTAGAGAAAGGGGAGAAGGTGATTTCCAGAGTTACCAAAATTCAAAGCTCATTTTTCAACAACAACAAAAAAAATCACAAGACCTACAAAGAAATGAGTAAGTACGGCCCATTCAAAGAATCAAAATAAATTAACAAAAACCATGCCTGAGGAAGCCCAGCATTAGATCTAGTAGTAAACTTTAAATGGCTATCTTAAATATGCTCAAATTGTATAAGTGAAAGAAAATCAGAAAAGCAATGCATGAAAGAAAAATAGCATCGCATATATAAGATACTCAAGGAAAGACAATGTGAGCCGAGTTCATATCCAGGATAACTAATCTTCAGGGTAAAGGGCACAGGCAAACTCTTGTTTTTTTTAAGATTTTATTTATTCATGAGACACAGAGAGAGAGGGGCAGAGACATAGGCAGAAGAAGAAGCAGGCTCCTTGCAGAGAGCCCGATGCAGGACTCAATCCCCAGACCCTGGGATCATGCCCTGAGCTGAAGGCAGTCAACCGCTGAGCCACCCAGGCATCCTGCAAACTGTTATTAACATAAAATAACTCAGAATATTATCCAATAGGCCCTTCCTAAGGATTCTACTAGAGAAGATTCATACAATCAAAATAACTAGAGTGATATCAACATGGTGATTAGCAATAAATATGCAGTCATTTGTAGAATGTACATTAAAGGGATGTACTGTACTACAGTACATACTGGCTATATTATTTAAAAGGATATATAGGGGATCCCTGGGTGGCTCAGCGGTTTAGCACCTGCCTTCGGCCCAGTGCGTGATCCTGGAGTCCCAGGATAGAGTCCCAAATTGGGCTCCCTGCATGGAGCCTGCTTCTCCCTCGGCCTGTGTCTCTGCCTCTGTGTGTGTGTGTCTCTCTCATGAATAAATAAATAAAATCTTTTAAAAAATAAAAATAAAACAAATTTTAAAAAGTGAAAGGATATATATATAGGTCAACCACAAAATGGAAGCGGCAAGGTAGAGATAGCTTATACAAAAAAATTTAACAGTTCTTATTGATCATTACTGGTGATAGTATATTAGTAATGCCATTAGAGACTTACATATTTAACATATTACAAAGCAAATGAATAATCCCTGGATTTTTTTTTTAAGATTTTATTTATTTATTCATTCATGAGAGACACAGAGAGAGAGAAGCAGAGACACAAGCAGAGGGAGAAGCAGGCTCCATGCAGGGAGCCTGTCATGGGACTCGATCCCGGGTCTTCAGGATCAGGCCCTGGGCTGAAGGCAGCACTAAACTGCTGAGCCACCTGGGCTGCCCATCCCTGGATATTCTAATTGTTAGTTTGAAACCCTCTCACAGGGAGTAATCTGAAACTGGTCCCTGTACTCAGAGGGCAGGGAGAAGCAGAAGAAAGAGACAGACAACTCCAAGTTGGTAACTGGCAGTATTAACAAGCAAAGTGAACTTACATAGGAGACTTGTCTTGGGGAACAGGAAGAAAAATGGATCCCCCACATGTACCCTTCAGATCTTGGTTTATAGAAGAAGCCTTAACTAGGTGCAGTCACATATACCATGCAGGTGTTTTCAACACTACATCACTAACTCAAGGCTATGTTCTTGAAGCAGCCTCTGGGAGCAGGAAGGCAAGTAGAACCCACATGGGCAAGGAGCCTCCCAGATCCCAGGCCCAGCTCATAGGTCAATTGGCAGGCATATCTTTTTGATGACATTCCCCAATATTCCATTCTTTCACCCCCTGAGTCTTTGGGAACAGGATTCTTGGTATGGAAGAGAACAAATACTAACACATATACAAGAGATTATATTTTTTAAAATATCTCTGTGGGCACTTGGGTGGCTCAGTTAAGCAACTGACTTCTTTTTTTTAAGATTTTTATTTACTCATGAGAGAGAGAGAGAGAGAGAAAGGCAGAGACACAGGCAGAGGGAGAAGCAGGCTCCATGCAGGAGCCCAACATGGGACTCCATCCCAGGACTCCAAAATCACACCCTAGGCTGAAGGAAGATGCTAAATCGCTGAGCCACCCAGGGATCCCCAAGCGACTGACTCTTGATCTCAGCTCAGGTCTTGATCTCAGGTAAGTCCAAGCCCTGTGTTGAGCTAAGAAAAAGAAAAAGAAAAAAAAAAGAAAAAGAAAAGAGAAAGAGAAAGAAAAAGAGAAAAAGAAAAAGATCAGTTCTTAGAAAAACAGCTAATACCAAGTCTAAGATGGAAAATGAGCCTGACACATAGATTGCAACTATCAAAACTACGAGGGTAAGGGGTGCCTGGGCGGCTCAGTGGATTAAGTAACCAACTCTTTGAGCTCAGGTTATGATCTCAGGGTCCTGAGATTGAGCCGTGCCCATGCTCAGAGGGGAATCAGGTTCTCTCCCTATCCCTCTGGCCCTCCTCACTGCTCATACGTGCTCTTTCTTTCTCTCAAATCAATAAGTAAATCTTGAAAAAAAAAAAAAAAAAAACTATCAGGATCAGGTCCGAAAGACTAAGGAACAATTTTGAAGACACTCTTTAGACAACAGGACAATGTGAGCTTAAATTAGTACAAGAGCACATTATATATGGTTTGAAACCCAAATACTGGGATCCCTGGGTGGCGCAGCGGTTTGGCGCCTGCCTTTGGCCCAGGGCGCGATCCTGGAGACCCGGGATCGAATCCCACGTCGGGCTCCCGGTGCATGGAGCCTGCTTCTCCCTCTGCCTGTGTCTCTGCCTCTCTCTCTCTCTCTGTGACTATCATGAATAAATAAAAAAATTTTTTTAAAAATAAAAAAAATAAAAAGAATGAAACCCAAATACCTTTAAGTGCATAATCACAGTGATAATAAGAAAATAATTAACTGGTCACTTTCTGAAGATGACAGGGAACCAATCCATTATCTTAAAGCCAGATAAATTCAAAAGGAAAGAATCAAACCTTTCTTACATGCAACTATACTACTGGGAACTAAACACTAGATGAAGAGAAGCATCTTCTTAAAATATTATTCCAGCTAGTGATTGAAAACAAAATGACAGAATTATATCACCGTTTTGCAACTTTCAATTACTGAATACTGGCACAGGGTATCAAGAACTACTAAAATCAAAGAGCAAGCAGCAGATATTAATTACATGCCTCCTGTTGAAAGACCACACAGTCATCTATAACCTTGCCAAAGGAATTGAATTTAAGGCTAACGAAGCCTCGGTATCTAACTATAATTTGCAAGAAATACAAAGGACACAGAAACGTTTTGAAATGCACTGTTAAGTATGAAAGCTAGACTGTGGGAAACTCTATAGTTTATAGAGTAAACATTTATAGGGTAAATGCCCAGTGGTTTTTCAAAACAAAAATTTTAAGGAAAAAGGAAGAGATGGAAGGGAAACCTACAGATTAAAAAAAGATTTTCCATAGCTAGTTTTTTAAAACAGGCAAGACTAAATTGTAATGTTTTAGATGCAAACTTACAAGGAAATTATTACTTTTTAAGTCAGGACGGTGATTTTTTAGAGGGAAGGTGGGGGCTGTGGTTGAGATGGCATACAGGGGCAGGAATTTCTAGAATGGCTGGCAAAATTTTTTTTTAATTAAAGATTTTATTTATTTATTCATAAGAGACAGAGAGAGGCAGACACACAGGTAGAGGGAGAAGCAGGCTCCATGCAGGGAGCCTGACTTGGGACTTGAACTCGGTTGCCAGGATCAAGCCCTGAGCGCTAAACCGCTGAGCCACCCGAACTGCCCAAAATTGTTTTTCTTGACTTGGGTTGTGGTTATACATTTGGAGTATTTTTCTGTATTTGCTTTATATTACAATAAAATAGCTAAAAAGAAAAAAAAAGAAGAAAATAAAATCATAAAACAAGTGGCCTGCTACAAAAGGAAATATTCTGCTACACATAAAGCTAGAACAGTGACAAAAAAAAACAAGCACAATAAAAAAACAGAAACCGATCCAAAACAAATGAGAAATTCTAAATCTTGATTTAACAACAAAAACAAAATTGCAAAATAGACATTCTTATCCTTATTTCATATTCAAACTTACTAAGCTCCTGAGAGAATTCAAACCTCGTCCAAAGAATGCTTTTTCTTCATATATGCTTTTTTTCTATATAATGTCTCCATGACATTAATAAAAAACTCATAACGATAAGAAAAAAATTTTTAAAAACAGTGTATAAGAAAAACAAGAAAGTATATGAGTAAGAAAGTCACAAGACAAAAAAATCCAAATAATAAATAATATAAGGGAACATTCAAATAATAAATATAATTCAATAGCAATTAGGAAAATATGTTTAAAACACTGACATACCATCTAAACCTAACAGATTACAAAAAGTAATAACCTTATAACACCAAAAGTTGGCAAAGACAGAGAGAAACATCACTGGCCAAAGTACAAGTTGGTATAATCACTGTAGAAAGCAATTGTGCAATAACATCCAATAAGAGAAACTCTTGCACATACACACAAGGAGATAAGTACAAGGATATTTACTGAAGCACTGTAATAGGGAAAATGAAAATAACCTAAGGGTCCATTATTATGAGAATGGATAAACTATCATTTATTCAAAGGAATGTTAGATAGCTCTTAAAAATTAATGAAACTAAAAAAAAAATTAATGAAACTCCTGCATCTCAACAACAAATAACTGAATTTAAAAATAGGCAAAGAACTTGAATCAACATTTCTATAACAAAGATATACAAACGGTCAATAAGCACATAAAAAGATGCTCAATATCATTAACCTATAGGGAGATGCAAATCAAAAGCACAATGAGAAGCACCTGGCTGGCTCAGTCAGAAAAGCAGGAGACTCTTTATCTCAGGGTCATGAGTTTTGGCCACACATAGGGTGTAAAATTAAATGCATACATTCAGGGATCCCTGGGTGGCGCAGCGGTTTAGCGCCTGCCTTTGGCCCAGGGCGCGATCCTGGAGACCCGGGATCGAATCCCACGTCGGGCTCCTGGAATGGAGCCTGCTTCTGCCTCTGCCTGTGTCTCTGCCCCCCCCCACCCCCCCCCCTCTCTCTCTCTGTGACTATCATAAATAAATAAAAATTTTTTTAAAAAATGCATACATTTATACATTCATTCATACATACATATAGATGTATGTAAATAAGCAGGCACAATGAGAGGCACTTGGCTGGCTCAGTAAGTGGAACATGTGGTTCTTGATTTCAGAGTTGTAAGTTCAAGCCCATGTTGGGTGTAAAGGTTACTTAAAATCTTTTAAAAATTTAAAAATTAAAATAAAAATTTTTAAATTTAAAATTTTTTCGGGAGGCCTGGGCAGCTGAGTGGTTGAGCATTTGCCTTTGGCTCAGGTCGTGGGATTGGGCTCCTCCCAGGGAGCATGCTTCTCCCTCTGCCTATGTCTCTGCCTCTCTCTCTATCTCTCATGAATAAACAAATAAAATCTAAAAATTAAAAGAAAAAATTCTAATTTTTAAAAAGCACAATGAAGGGTGCCTTGGTGGCTCGGTTGGGCATCTGCCTTTAGCTAAAGTCATGATCCCAGGGTCCTGGGATTGAGGCCCAGGTTGGGCTCCCTGCTTAGCTGGGGGCCTGCATCTCCCTCTCCCTCTGTCTGCCACTCCCCCTGCTTGTGCTCACTCTGTCAAATAAATAAAATATTCAAAAAAAATAAAAATAATAAATAATAAATAAAAAGCACAATGAGATCACTTACATCCACAAGGATGGCTAAAAATTTTTTTTAATGCAAAATAACAACTGTTAGGTCATGGACAAACTGGAACTCTTATACATTGCCGGTAGCCATGTTAAAATGGTACAGCCATGATGAAAAACAGTTTGGCAATTTCTCATAAGTTTAAACATAAAATTACCACTTCTGTCCATATAACAAAAAAACTGGAAAAAACAGTATTCAAACAGTTATACACAAATGTTCATAGTAGTTCATCTCAAACACCAAAAGGTAGAAAAAAAACAAATGTCCGTCAATTGATGACAAAAAAATTGTACATCCATAAAATGAAATCTACTCGGTCATAAAAAGAAATGAGGAACTGATACATGCTAGTAGATGGCTAAATCCCAAAAACATTGTGTTGAGTGGAAGAAGCCAGACACAAAAAGCCACATATTATATGATTCTATTCATATGAAATGTCCAGAGTCCATAGTAATAGAGAACAGATTAGTGTTTGCCAAAGACTGGGGGGAGGAAGAAATGAGGAGTAACTAATTTAATAGGTAGAAGATTTCCTACTGGGGTAATAAAAATGTTCTGGAATTAGATAGTGGTAATGATTCCACAACATTTGAATGTATTAAATGTCACAAATTTTATGTTAGGTCTATATTATCGTAACTTAAAAAGTCAAAGAATATGTGGAAGTGGGCTCTCTAGGGCCATGCTACCTTCCAGGAGCCTATTAAAGTGAGAACAGCTGAGACCCAGTCACCTTTCTCTCTGACATCTCTTTCGCTTCCTTCTGGCTTTTTTCCTCTTCCACATAGCCTGCCCACAAAGTAAGAAAAGCCTGAGGACAGCTTTCACTAGCCACGAAGACTAAAAGAGTACAAGGGTTGCCAGTGACTAGTTCTGCTAGAAGCAGAGAAAAACAAGCTTTTCCAGATTTCCTAGATGTTGTTGGAAAAAGGCTTTTACTTGCATTCAAAATGGTTATTACTGAAAATTCTGTAGACCTACAAGAAATGAAAGGAGACTACTATCCTAGGCTATCTATACCCACAATAGGAGTATTTCTATGCAGTTCTAGTTAAGGACTATATTGGGGTTTGAAGCCTGGAGCAAGGACTAGCTACTTATTGACCAAACATGATCCACCTTCCTCTTGGGCACAACTAGATATTTCCCAGCCCTTTAGCAGTTAGGCAAACCCCAGTAGATTGAATTCTGGCAATGGAAGATGGGGGGAGGTAATTAAGCCATTTCCAGACTTGGCCCAACAAAGATTCCCCCACAAGATTCCCCCACCTGCTCCAGGTGACCCTGGAAGCCATGTGCAGAAAATGGTAGAGTCTAGATTCTTTTGAGTATATCTGCTATAGCAACTAGTCTTTTTTTTTTTTTATATATAGAAGACTACTAACATGAGAGGTACTAATAAAATGTTCCTTTCTCTTAACTGGTCAAAGGCAGGACTCAGATGTTCCTAGATCACCTGAACAAAACCATCTTGGTATCACACCTTTGAAATAATTTAAGGACTTTTTAAAAATTAATACTGTATCTACTCTCTGCTTTTTAAAACATTCCTGGAAGCCTCAAATAGTCATGCAAATTAGAAGGCCTGCCAAACCTATTTTACTATGCTTTACTGATATACAGGCAAAGAAATTATGTCACATGTTAATCTCCAACATATTAAGGGTTAAAGAATTTATGCATTTGCTACTCAGGTTCACCCTTAGGAAGTACTGTTCCATTAAAGTTGGTACAACTAACATGATAAAATAGAATTTTAAAATGTTGTTACTTGGGGATTCCCGGGTGGCTCAGAGGCTTAGCACCTGCCTTTGGCCCAGGGCGTGATCGTGGAGTCCTGGGATCAAGTCCCACATCAGGCTCCCTGCATGGAGCCTGCTTCTCCCTCTGCCTCTCTCTATCTCTCATGAATAAATAAACAAAATCTTAAAAAAAAAAAAATGTTGTTACCTTGGCCTGAATTTGTTCTTAATTACATTTCTTTTTTTTTTTTTAATTACATTTCAAAACCTAGTGAGACTATACTATCTCCTAAGCCAGTTACTCAATAAATTCCCTAAAGGGAAAATAAAAGGTTCCCTAAAGGGAAAAATGAACAAATGAAAGCCTCCTTTTCAAACTGAACGAAGCAAAAGAACAGTTCAGTAAGACGAACAAATCAAAGGTCATATTCATATTTCTAAAACCAGAGAACAGGATCCCTGGGTGGCTCAGCGGTTTAGCGCCTGCCTTTGGCCCAGGGCGCAATCCTGGAGTCCCAGGATCAAGTCCCGCGTCGGGTTCCTGGCATGGAGCCTGCTTCTCCCTCCTCCTGTGTCTCTGCCTCTCTCTCTCTGTGTCTATCATAAATAAATAAATAAATAGTTAAAAAAATAAAAATAAAAATAAAACCAGAGAACACTAAAAAATATGAATTCTATATTCAGACATTCTGTGCATGTGCCTTAAAAACATGATAGCTTCTTGGTATTAGGCTTTTAAGAAGTGTTTTATGTGGATTAATTTATTAAATCCTCACAATAACCCTATGAAATAGGTAATAACATCTGCTACATATATGGGATAATTAAGGTGTGGAGAATTTAAGTAACTTGTCTCAGGTAACAGAGTTGGGATTTGAAGTCAGAAAATGACTCAATCTTAATCATTACAAATTCACTCAGAAATATTTATTGAGTACCTTCTGTATACAATTCCAGAAGCTGGAGATACAGCAGGGAAAAAAACAGACCCAAATTCCTGCCCTGAGGAACCATGTGGAAGAATGACAATAAACAACAAATATGTGACAATACCAGGTGAATAAAAGACATGAATAAAAAGAGGGAAAGGGAATGACTGTTACTTTTTTTTTCAAGATTTTATTATTTAGGGCAGCCCCGGTGGCTTAGCTCCCTGCATGGAGCCTGCTTCTCCCTCTGCCTGCCTGCCTCTCTCTCTCTCTCTCTCTCTCTCTCTAATAAATTTTTTTTTAATTTTTTTAAGATTTTATTTATTTGAGAGAGCGTGCGCAAGCACGCCAGAGAGCACAAACAGAGGGAGCAGCAGAGGGAGAGGGAGAAGTAGACTCCCTGCTGAGCAGAAGCCAGCTGCAGGGCTCAATCCCAGGACCCTGAGATCATTACTTTAACAAGGCTAGTCGATGGCCACCTAGGTAGCTCAGCTGGTTAAGCATCTGCCTTTGGGTCAGATTTTGGGTTCCCTACTCTGTGGGGAGCCTGCTTCTCCCTATGCTTCTCCCCTAACTTGTGTTCTTTCTCTCTCTCTGTCAAGTAAATAAATAAAATCTAAAAGGCTAGTCAAGAAAGGGTTCTTTGAAAAGCTGATACATGAACAGAAACCTGAATGAACTAGAGCCAATCTGTAGATACATCTGGAAAAAGAACACCTCAAGTAAGAAAAACTAAGAAGTATGGAATTCTTCAAACAATTTTTAAAACATCCACAGGCAGGAATAAGCTTACTATATTCAGAGACCATCAGGGCAGCCAGTAGGACTACTAGTTCAGTGAACAAGAGGAAGAGTGGAAAGAGATTAGAGAAGGCCAAGAGGCAGATCATGTAGAATCTTATAGGATAAAGAAAGCTTTCCACTGTGATGGAAAGCGACCGCAGGGTTTTGAATTGGGGTGACAAATTTTTTTTTTTTTAATTTTTATTTATTTATGATAGTCACAGAGAGAGAGAGAGAGGCAGAGAGACACAGGCAGAGGGAGAAGCAGGCTCCATGCGCCGGGAGCCCGACGTGGGATTCGATCCCCGGTCTCCAGGATCGCACCCTGGGCCAAAGGCAGGCGCCAAACTGCTGCGCCACCCAGGGATCCCGGGGTGACAAATTCTGATTTAACTTTTTACCGGATGACATCAAGCTATGTACAAAATATCGCTGGGTGGGGAGAAGTAAGAATATAATCAGGAACACCGGTTAGGAGACTTTTACAGTAATCCAGATGAATGATAATAGAGACTAAGATGAGGATAGAGACAGAGCTAGCAGTGGGGAAAAGTCTCATGCAATTTGAAGGTAGCACCAAACAGATCTTATGGGTTGAACGTGGAATATGAAGTTAAGAATCAAAGACAATTTCCAAGTTCTGATTTGAGTAAAGGAGTGCATGGTGGTACCATTCATTGAAATGGAAAAGACTGGAAAGCAGAATGGGAAGAAAAAAATCAAGAATTCAGTTTTAGGGATTCCTGGGTGGCGCAGTGGTTTGGCACCTGCCTTTGGCCCAGGGCGCGATCCTGGAGACCCGGGATCGAATCCCACGTCGGGCTCCCGGTGCATGGAGCCTGCTTCTCCCTCTGCCTATGTCTCTGCCGCTCTCTCTCTCTCTCTGTGTGTGACTATCATAAATAAATAAAATTTTAAAAAAAAAAAGAATTCAGTTTTATACATGTTAAGTTTGAGAACTACTGACTATCCAAACGAAAATAGACATAGGCATAGACAACTGAAATTAAGAGTCTAGAACTCACAAGAAAGGTCATGATTAGGTAAATAAATGTGGGACTCAGCACACAGATGGAATTTTAAGCAGTACAATCTGATGAGATCATATCATAAAGGAGAATAGACTATAAGAGCAGTCTGAACCTTCTGAAGCACCAATGAAAGAGGAAGAAAACCAGAGAGTAAGGTCCCAGAAGCCTTCTGAAGCACCAATGAAAGAGGAAGAAAACCAGAGAGTAAGGTCCCAGAAGCCAAGTGATCAGCCATGTCAAATGCAACAGGTTGAGTGAGATGAAGACTGCAAATTGGCCACTGGATTTAGCCATGATAACCTTGACATAAGTGTTTCAGCAGAATGATGGAGACAAAAGCTGACTGGAGTGGGTTCAATAAAGAATGAGAGAGGAAATGAAAGCAAAAGATAAAGACTATTCTTCAATTAGCTATAAAGAGGAGCACTCTCGGGATCCCTGGGTGGCGCAGCGGTTTGGCGCCTGCCTTTGGCCCAGGGCGCGATCCTGGAGACCCGGGATCGAATCCCACGTCAGGCTCCCGGTGCATGGAGCCTGCTTCTCCCTCTGCCTGTGTCTCTGCCTCTCTCTCTCTCTCTCTCTGTGACTATCATAAATAAATAAAAAATTAAAAAAAAAAAAAAGAGGAGCACTCTCCTACATGTGAACAATTATTTTCTATCATTTGCTCTTTCACCTGAATTACTGCAAAAGCCTCCAACCTGGTCTCTCTGCTTCCACATAACCATTCAGTCCCAGAAGTGTAGCCAAATAGACTGGATTAAAATGAATGTTCATTCAGACGATTCCTCTACTCAAAACTCTCCAATGGCTTCTCATCTCATTCAACATAAAGCTGAAATCCTTACAATGGCCAATAAGACCCTTCATGAACTACAACTCTCCACAATTCAGCACTTCTCTCTCCACCCTTCCCCTCTGAGCTCATCTACTACTCATCCTCTTAGTCATTCCACTGCAGCCACACTGGCCAAATACAAATTTTAGAAGTGGACGTATGCTTCCAGCCCATGGTACTTCCTATTCCCTCTACCAAGTATGCCCTTCCCCAGAAAATCTAAATGCCTCTCTCTCTTAAATCCTTCAGGTCTTTAATATCCCCTTCCAAAGGGATGCCTTTCCTGATGCCAGTTAAAGCCATAATCCCTCAACACAGTGGATTTAGAGGAACATACCTTAACATAATAAAGGCCATTTATGAAAAACCCATACCTAACATCATAATACTAAAAAACTGAAAGCATTTCCTTTAAGGTCAGGAACAAAATATGCCCACTCTCACTACTTTTATTTAACACAGTATTGGAAGTCATACCTGCAACAATCAGACAAGAAAAAGAAATAAAAGGCATATAATTGGTAAGGAAGAAGTAAAAATGTTATTATTTGCAAATGACATGATAACTGTATAAAGAAAACTCTAAAGACCCCACCAAAAAAATTATTAGAATAAATTAATTTGGTAAAGTTAAAGATCCAAAATTCATACACAAAAATATGTAGCATTTCTATACACTATCAATAAAGTAGCAGAAAGAGAAACTAACAATCCTGTTTATAAGAATTTTTTTTATTATTCATGAGACAGAGAGAGAGAAAGGCAGAGACACAGGCAGAGAGAGAAACAGGCTCTCTGTGGGAAGCCCAATGTGGGACTCAATCCCCAGGCCCCAGGATCATGACCTGAGCCAAAGGCAGATGCTCAACCATTGAGCCACCCAGGCATCCCAACAATCCCATTTATAACTGCACCAAAAAGAATAAAATACCTAGAAATAAATTTAACCAAGTGAAAGATGTATACTCTGAAAACTATAAGACACTGATGAAAGAAACTGAAGATAACACAAAACAAATGGAAAGACACTATCCTCATGGATACGAAGAATTTATATTGTTAAAACGCCCAGGTAATCCCTATGAAAATACCAATAGCATTTTTCACAGAACTAAAACAAATAATCCTAAAATTTGTATAGAATCATAAAAGACCCCAAATAACCGAAGCAGTCTATTTTTTTTTTTTTTTAACCAAAGCAGTCTTAAGAAAGAAAAAGCTGGAGGTATCACTATGCCAGATTTCAAGGTATACTACAAAACCAGTAATCAAAACAGTATAGTAGGGATCCCTGGGTGGCGCAGCGGTTTAGCACCTGCCTTTGGCCCAGGGCGCGATCCTGGAGACCTGGGATCAAATCCCATGTCGGGCTCCCGGTGCATGGAGCCTGCTTCTCCCTCTGCCTGTGTCTCTGCCTCTCTCTCTCTCTCTCTCTCTCTCTCTCTCTCTCTCTGTGACTATCATAAATAAATAAAAATTTAAAAAAATTTAAAAAAAGAAAATTAAAATAAAAAACAGTATAGTACTGGCATATACATCAATGAAACAAAGTAGAGAGCCCAGAAATAAACCAATGCTAATATGGTCAATTAACCTAAGACAGAAGAGACAAGAATATACAACAGGGAAAAGACAGTATTTTCAATAAATGGCAGTGTGAAAACTAGACAGCCACATGCAAAAGAATAAAACTGGACCACTTTCTACACCACACAAAAATGAACTCAAAATGGATTAAAGGCCTAACTGTGGTACCTAAAACCATAAAACCCCTAAAAGAAAACATAGGCAGTAATCTCTTGGACATTTGCCTTAGTAATATATCTAGATATATTACTAGATATAGTAATATCTAGTATTACTAGATAGTAGATATACTAGTATCTAGTATTAGTATAGTAATATCTAGTATCCTCTTTGAGGATAGGTCTCCTCAGTCAAAGGAAACAAACATAAAAATAAGCTATTAGGGCTATACCAAAATAAAAAGCTTTTGGGCAGCCCCGGTGGCGCAGCGGTTTAGCCCTGCCTGCAGCCCGGGGTGTAATCCTGGAGACCTGGGATCGAGTCCCATATCGGGCTTCCTGCAGGGAGCCTGCTTCTCCCTCTGCCTGTGTCTCTGCTTCTCTCTTCGCGCTCTCTCTGAATGAATAAATAAATAAATCTTTAAAAAAATAAAATAAAATAAATAAAATAAAATAAAATAAAATAAAATAAATAAAATAAAATAAAATAAAATAAAATAAAATAAAAAGCTTTTGTACAGCAAAGGAAACCACCAACAAAGCAAAAAAGCAACCTACTAAATGGGAAAGGATATTTGCAAATTATGTTCCTGATAAAGGGTTAACATCCAAACTATATAAAGAACATGTACAACTCAACACCAAAAAAAACTCAAACAATCTGATTTTAAAATAGGCAGATAGGTCGCCTGGCTGGCTCAATACATGGAGCATGCAACTCTTGATCTTGGGGTCGTGAGTTTGAGCCTCATACTAGGTATAAAGATTACTTTAAAAAAATGGGGGACGCCTCGGTGGCTCAGCAGTTGAGCATCTGCCTTCAGCTCAGGGAGTGGTCCAGGAATTCTGGGATCGAGTCCCATGACGAGTCCCACATGGACTCCCTGCAAGGAGCCTGCTTCTCCCTCTGCGTATGACTCTGCCTTCTCTTTGTCTTTCATGAATAAATAAAGTCTTTTTTCTTTTAATTTTTTTAAGATTTTATTTATTTATTCATGAGAGACACAGAGAGAGAGAGAGACAGGCAGAGGGAGAAGCAGGCTCCAGGCAAAGAGCCCAACGTGGGACGGGACCCCTGGTCTCCAGGATCATGCCCTGGACAGAAGGCAAGCACTAAACTGCTCAGCCACCCAGGCTGCCCTAAATTAAATATAAAAAAAAAAAAAAAAAAAAAAAGGGCAGAGAACTCAAATAGGGATTTTTCCAAATTAGACATAGATGACCAACAGATACATGAGAAAATGCTCAACACCACTAATTATCAGGGAAATGCAAATCAAAATCAAAATCATAATGAGAATATCACCTTACACCAGTAAAAATGGCTAGTATCAAAAAGACAAGAAATAACAATTGTTGGTGAGGATGTGGAGAAAAAGGAACCCTCAGGCATTGTTAATGGGAATGTAAATTGGTATAACCACTGTGGAAAACAGTATGGAGGTTCCTCAAAAATTAAAAATAAGGGATCCCTGGGTGGCTCAGAGGTTTAATGCCTGCCGTATAGGGCTCATCCCATATCGGGCTCCCTGCATGGAGCCTGCTTCTCCCTCTGCCTGTGTCTCTGCCTCTCTCTCTCTCTCTCTCTCTCTCTCTCTCTGTATGTGTGTGTGTGTGTGTTTGTGTGTGTGTCTCATGAATAGATGAATAAATAAATAAAATCTTTAATAAAAAAATTAAAAATAGAAATACCATGATTCAGTAATTCCACTACTAGGTTATTTACCCGAAGAAACTGAAAACAACACTAATTTGAAAAGATATCCACACCCCAACGTTTACTGCAGCATTATTTACAATAGCCAAACTATAAAAGCAACTCAGGTGTCCATCGATAGATGGATGGATAAAGAGTATAAAGAGATGTGATAAAGAGTACACCTAGGTACCCCAAAATAGACTCTTAAATACAGAGAACAAACTAGTGGTTGCCAGAGGGGAGGTAGATGGGGGAAATGGGTGTAAAGGAGATTAAGAAGTACAAACCTCAGGGATGCCTGGGTGGCTCTGCAGTTGAGCATCTGCCTTTGGCTCAGGGTGTGATCCCGGGGTCTTAGGATCAAGTCCTGCATCAGGCTCCCCAACGGGGAGCCTGCTTCTCCCTCTGCCCATGTCTCTGCCTCTCATAAATAAAAATTTTTTAAAGAGGTACAAACTTCCAGTTACAAAATAAGTAAGTCATGGATGAAAAATACAGCATAGTCAACAATATTGTAATGTCACATGGTGACAGATGATATAAATAATTTTTAAAATAAATATAAGAGTACCTGGTTGGCTCAGTCAGTTAAGCAGCCAGCTCTTGATTTTGGGTCAGGTCACAATCTCAGGGTCCTGGGATCAAGCCCAGAGTCAGGCTCCAAGCTTAGTGGGGAGTCTGCTTCAGGATCCTCCTCTCTGCCCCTCCCTCTACTTGCCCGCACACACGTGCTCTCTCTCTCCCTCATATAAATAAATCTTTTAAAAATAAAATAAAATGTAAACAGATAAAACCAGGGACACTTGGGTAGCTCAACCAGTTAAGCATACAGCTCTTGATTGCAGCTCAGATCATGATGTCAAGGTCATGAGATGGAGCCACACTGGGTTCTGCCTGGGTGTGTAAGCTGCTTTAAGAGTCTCTCCCTCCCTTTTTCTCTGCCCCTCCCCTGCTCTCTCTTGCACACTCTCTCTAAAAAACTAAAATAAAATTTAAAAAAAAACATAATCCTTCATTATTCTTTATCCTCCTTCCCTACTTTATTTTTTCATAGTATTAATCTCCATATAATATACTATGTATTTTATTTCATTATCTTATATTCCTTCTACTATCACTTCTCAGGCTTTTGGCTAAGACCAAGTGTGATATACCCTCTACTAAAATAGACACTTTGGGGCACTTGGGTGGCTCAGTTGGTTGGGTGTCTGCCTTTGACTTGGGTCATGACCTCCAGGTCCGGAGATCAAGTCCTTCATCAGGCTCCTTTTTCAGCAGAGAGTCTGTTTCTCTCTCTCCCTCTGCCTTTCCCCACTGCTCGTTCTCTTCCCTCCCTCTCTCTCTCTCTTTCTCTCAAAAATAAATAAAATTGGGCAGTTCAGGTGGCTCAGCAGTTTAGCGCCGCCTTCAGTCCAGGGGATGATCCTGGAGACCCAGGAGCTTGTCCACAGCAACAGGAGAGAAGGGATAGACTGTAGGTACAGACACAGGTAGGTTGGGTGATTTATAATGGGAGTTTGTGGAAGTATTCTTCAATCTCCCTCCCCACCCCTCAGTTAAATGGGAAACAAGGACAGCAACTGACAGTAAAGAGGACAAAGAGTGTTGGAAATAGTTTGTTTCAGGAGCAAAATTAAACTATCATTTAAGAGTGAATGGTGGGCAGCCCAGGTGACTCAGCGGTTAAGCATCTGCCTTTGGCTCAGAGTATGTTCCTGGGGTCCTAGGATCAAGTCCCACATCAGGTTCCCCACAGGGAGCCTGCTTCTCCCTCTGCCTGTATCTCTGCCTCTCTCTCTCTCTCTCTCTCTCTCTCTCTCTGTCTCCCATGAATAAATAAATAAAAATCTTAAAAAAAAAAAAAAAAAGAGTGAATGGACTAGGGCACCTAGGTGGCTCAGTTGGTTAAGCAACCAACTCTGAGTTTCAGCTCAGGTCATGACCTCACAGGTCGTGGGATGAGCCCATAGTCAGGCTCCCTGCTCGGCACAGAGTCTGCTTAAAGAGTCTCTCCTTCTAAAATAAATAAGTAAATATTTAAAATAAAAAAAAGTCAATGGACTAGGGAAGGGGTACCTGGACGGCTCAGTCTGTTAAAGCATCCAACTCCTGATTTCAGCTCAGATCATGATCTCAGGGTTTTGAGATCCTGCCCTGAGTTGCATCAGCCAAACACTAGGTGTGGAGCCTACTTAAGATTCTCTCTCTCCCTCTCCCTCTGCCCCTCCCCACTCCTCTTAAAAAAAAAGAAAAAAAAAAAAACAGTAAAAGCACTAGGGAAATGTCATAGGACCGAGTAGAAGTAGTCAGACTCTGAGGCTCCTAATCACAAGCTAAGATGTCAATATGGTCAGACACAGGTGTAAAACAGGCAGAGGGGGCAGCCCTGATGGCGCAGCAATTTAGCGCCACCTTCGGCCCAGGTCCTGATCCTGGAGACCTGGGATGGAGTCCCATGTCGGGCTCCCTGCATGGAGCCTGCTTCTCCCTCTGCCTGTGTCTCTGCCTCTCTCTCTCTCTGTTTCTCATGAATAAATAAATAAAAATCTTTTAAAAAATAAATAAATAAAAAATTACACCTGCTGATGAAAAGTAATACCTACCAAAGTACCATAGGGATTTCATCAAGAAATAGTTAGCTGACAAATTTAGCAGAGAATCATGGCAGCTAAGACCAGCAATGAAGAAAATATTCAGCTGCCTCTGATACTCTTGCCTCTAAGTTAGCATCAGTAACTGGGGTGGAAAAGCCTTTAGACTAAGGGGCATCCAGTAGAGCAAAGACAGGAAAATCAGAGAACTGTCCATGTGCTTTGATTATCCCAGCCTCTCTACCCCACTACTTGGATGAAATCAAACCCTCCAAAGCTAACAGATTTTCAGGAGCTTACCTTTATACATTTCACTTGTGGATAAGACCGGAGGGAGGGCTAATAAACTTTCTATACTGAAAACTCAGAAGAATTCTCAAATGTTCATGTCTCAATCACCATATCTAACATTCTATCCCCACACAGTTGCCAAAGTAATCCAGCTAAAACACAAGTAAGACCATCCTGCTCCCATGCTTATTACTCTTTTACACAGTACTAAAGACAATCCAGGCTCCTTCAGTCTCTTAACTCACCATCTATGCCTTAAACTTCCAGCTCCAGCAATACCAAACTGATTTTAGTTCCCTACACAAAATATGCAGCTTCCTCTCTACTTCTCTATGCTTTTGCCAATGTACTAACATTCTAGTGCAGAGGAAAGAGACGGTGCTGATTTACATGAAAATAATTTTGAAAATTTCTCAATGTGCTGAGGGAATTCTAGGAACTAAATTAAATTCTCCCTTCCTCCATCCTCTCATTTCCTTTAGTTGGCTATTTCTATCATACTGCCATTATTACTCAAATCACCCAGATATTTGAATTATTTTCTATTCATCAATAAATACTTAGCACCTATTGTGAGCAAAGCCTAGATTATGCATTACAATACAAAAAAAATGATAAGAGTTCCTACCCTTAGTCATCTACAACTTAAAAGCAGAAATGAAATAATGCAGAATGAACACAGAAGGATAAAAGTGTTAATACACTGATTCATTCATCTGCTCATTTAGTAAATATTTATTCAGCACCTACTATATACTACATAACAAAAAGCTGTATTATAGAAACAAAGTGAGATAAGAATTAGTATTTATTAAATACCTATCTTACTAAAAAAAAAAAAAAATACCTATCTACTATGTGCTTTCTAATCACTTTCTCATTTAATCTCATAGAACCCAAGCTTTCACTTTCTGAGTCACAGAATTTTTAGAACTGAAATTTCAGGAGATTTAAAGATTTATTAAGCACAATCCAGGATCCTCTTAGGAGGATATCACATGGAAAAACAACTTCAAAGAACACTTTCTGTAGCATTTGAGTTAGGCCTGGAAGCTTGAGTAGAATTTGAGTTAGGCCTGGAAGCTTGAGTAGAATTTCAATGGGAAGAAGCAGAAAAGAAAGAGTTTTTCAGATGGATAATTAATTAAAATGAGTATATGAAAGTGTCCAGCAGTAAACAAATATTTACTGACTACCCACTACCATACCAGTTAAAACACTAAAGGCATACTGTAATGAATAAGACAGTCTTTGAGGAGTTTCTTCTCTGAAGAGACACTGACAACCGATGAGCAAATAAATATGTTTCAAGCACCACCACTTATCTATGTTTCTAATAATTATTTCTAATAATTATTCAGACTAATAACCATGTTTCAAATACCATAGTGGGCCTTATTTCACAGTAAATGAAACAATGTGGGCCTCAGAGAATTTATAAAGCAAAGGCTTGGGAACCAAGAGAAGGGGCATCTAACTCCAATTATTTTAATAAATAGTGGTAAGAATCAAGTAGACCTTGAAATGCCAACATCTCCAGACTTTATTCTATAGGTAATAAGCTAATGAAGGTTTCTTAAGATAAAGAAATGAAATGAGGGGCACCAGGGTGGCTCAGTTGTTAAGTGTCTGCCTTCAGCTCAGGTCATGATCTCAGGGACCTGGGATCCAGCCTGGAGCCCCAAGTGCGGCCCTCCAGCTCTCTGCTCAGCAGGAAACCTACTTCTCCCTCTCCCTCTGCCCCTCCTGTCCCTCAGGTATGCTCTCTCAAATAAATAAATTCTTTTTAAAAAAGGAAAAAAAAAAGAAATGATCATTTTACAAATATTTATCTAGTACTGGAACTTAGGTAGGCAGTAAGTTATAATCTTATTTTTGTAACTAGAATGCAAAAAAAATTGAGGTTAAAAGACTAAAAGCAGAGTAAACACAGTTAAGGTATTACAACAACCAAGACAAGTTTATAAATGCTGAATTAAGGTGATGACTATGAGAATAAAGATTTGAAAGGTGTCATGAAGGTAGAATCAGCAAAAAACCTGGATAAGGGGATCAAGCAAGAGGGGCAAAGACCATGGATACAACTTCAATTTAGATGAAAAGAAAAAGGAAAGACAGGGAAAAGCACACTTCAACAGAGAAATAATGGATTCTGTTTTAAGGATATTCCAAACCAGAGAACCAAGTCCTGCATCCTGTTCAGAACTTATTCCCAGAACTTATATCATTATCGTATAAAGTATAACAAGCATTACTCCATGTCATGAGAAACGGAGAAGTCACCTGTGAGAAATCGATGCTTATTGATTAGCTAAGCTTACTCCCTGAATGAACGTAATCCATCCAGTCTCATAACACACACAAAAAAATTTTTATCTTTTCAAAATCAAATAATTCCAAGTTATGGACTTTAGAGGACACCATCAAATTATAAAAATCATAATATTTAGATCACAAATGCTAAGTCTATCGTGGAAACATTGAGCACAGAAAGGGAAAAGTACTGCTAAGGAAAGAGGTCAAGGGCAGCCCCAGTGGCTCAGCAGTTTGGTGCCGCCTACAGCCCGGGGCCTGATCCTGGAGACCCAGGATCGAGTCCCATGTCGGGCTCCCTGCGTGGAGCCTGCTTCTCCCTCTGCCTCTCGCTTGCTTGCTCTGTATCTCTCATGAGTAAATGAAATAAAATCTTAAAAAAAAAAAAAAAAAGGAAAGAGGTCAAGCCTGGAGACTCACCCAGATCACTCTACAAGGAGGTTCTGTGACGCGAGGCCATGAATAAAAGACCAGAGACCCTGTTCCACATCCTAAGTACTTCCCATGAATAGGGTAGGCCTGCTAAAAAAAACAGCACAATAAAGGAGAGCTAAGAACAGAGGACATATCCTCAAAAAAGATTTAGGAAAAAAGAAAACAAAAAAGATACACAGGAAGCAGTCAGAGAAATAGGAGTATAATGGACATTACAAAAGAAATGAAAATATCAAGAAGGGCAACAATGACAAACAGTTCACAGAACTAAGAGACAATGAAGACTGTAGTGAAAACTATCAAATTTAGTCATTTAAAATTCCCTGAACTGGGGCATCTGGGTGGCTCAGTGGTTGAGCACCTGTGTTTGGCTCAGGGTGTGATCCTGGGGTCCTGGGATTGAGTCTCATATGGAGCTCCCCGCAGGAAGCCTGCTTCTCCCTCTGCCTATGTCTCTGCCTCTCTGTTTGTCTCTCTTGAATAAATAAATAAAATCTTAAAAAAAAAAAAAAAGTAAATAACACACAAAGTTATTGGTGACCTTGAACACAATAGTTCTGGAATACTTTAAGGGTAGAAGTCAAACTTTAAGGGGTGCTTGAGGAGATTCCTGGGTGGCTCAGTGGTTTAACGCCTGCCTTCTGCCCAGGGTGTCATCCTGGGGTCCCGGAGATCGAGTCCCACATGGGCTCTCTGCATGGAGCCTGCTTCTCCCTCTGCTCATGTCTCTGTCTCTCTCTCTCTGTCTCTCTCTTTCTCTCTGTCTCTCTCTCTCGGTATCTCTCATGAATAAACTGATAAAATCTTAAAAAAAAAAGGGGGGGGTGCTTAGTTGGCTCAGTTGGAAGAGCATGGGACTCTTGATCTCAGGATCATGGGTTCGAGCCTCATGTTGAGTGTAGAGGTTACTTAAATAAACAAACTTAAAAAAAAAAAAAAAAAAAGCCAGGATGCCTGGGTTGCTCAGTGGTTGGGCATCTGCCTTCGGCTCAGGTTGTGATCCCTAGGTCCTGAGATCGAGTCCTGCATCAGGCTCCCCGTCTCTGCCTCTCTCTCACTGTGTCTCTCATGAATAAATAAATAAAATCTTTTTTTAGGGATCCCTGGATGGCGCAGCGGTTTAGCGCCTGCCTTTGGCCCAGGGCGCGATCCTGGAGTCCCGGGATCGAGTCCCACGTCAGGCTCCCGGCATGGAGCCTGCTTCTCCCTCCTCCTGTGTCTCTGCCTCTCTCTGTCTCTCTCTCTCTCTCTGTCTATCATAAATAAATAAATCTTTAAAAAAAAAAAAAATAAATAAAATAAAATAAAATAAAATCTTTTTTTAAAAAAAAGCCAAATTGTAATATGAGAAATGTATACAGGTAAGTAAGCTGAGACAGTGAATACAAACTCATTTTCCAAGAAGGTTGCTAATAAAGCAAAGAAGAGATAACAAAGTAACTTAGGTAAGTTACACAATCCAGGGAACCGTATTTTGCTTTTTTCGGAGGTATAGGACAAAAAGAAAATAAGACACATAACAAGGGCCTATATCAGATGAGAGGGGATGAAATCAAGCACATAAGCACAAGGATAGCCTCCGAGAGGAGGATGAATACTTCTTTCTCTAGAATTTAAGCAAAGGATGAGTGAACAAAATTTTGAGACAGAGTGTCACCTGGCTGGCTTAGTTAGTAGAACATGTGACTCCTGACCTAAGGGTCGTAAGTTCAAGTCCCACACTGGGTGGAGAGCCTGCTTGCTTGCTATATAAATACATAATTGTGAGGTAGGGAAGAAGGGAAAAATCAAATAACCTTGAACTCTTCAGTGAAGCAGGTCAACTGAATCAAGTAAACTAAGTCAGGAGAGGATTAAAGGATTAAACATCTTAAAAGTTTCAATTAGGTACTGCAGAGAATATTTTTAAAAAGGATGAGGGGGGCGCCTAGGTGGCTCAGTCAGTTAAGCATCTGCCTTAGGCTCAGGTCATAATCCCAGGGTTCTGGGATCCAATCCTGAGTGGGCTTCCTTTCCTGCTCAGTAAGGAGTCTGCTTCTCCCTCTCCCTCAGCCTGCCACTCTGCCTACTTGCATGTGCTCACGCGCTCTCCCTCGCGCTCTGTCAAATAAATAAATAAATAATCTTTAAAAGTTAAAAAAAAACAAGAATGAGGGAGTAAATTATAGCCAGGGACAACATTCAGTGGCCTGAAACCAAGGGCAGAGATAGGGAATGAGGCAGTCTACTCGGAGCTGGGTGTAGAATAAAAGGTGAAAGAACAAAAGGAAAAAATCCAAGTGCCAGCATGTGCATCACTGAAACTGAACAATGAAGAATGATGTCTATGTAAAATACTTATTTAACTGATGGAAAAAGAGGCAAATCTACTAAAGGTCTTGAAAAAGTCAAGGATGAAGTTACTAGGGCTGAACAAAAGGAAAACTGTCATAGAGTTCATTACTACAGAATATGTTTTTGCAAAATCCATGCAGTCAGGACCACACAGTCTCCTCTCATTGCACCCTCTACAGCTACTTTCTCCTCCCTGATACAACTGACCTTTATCCCCTATTTCTAAATACACCTACGCTTGATTAATGAATTATACACACATCCTGTCCATTCAGAAACTCCACGAATACGTTCACACTGCTCTCTATCTCCGTTTTCCTAAGACGATGTTTTCAGTGGTAAACTCCCAGAAGACAGAGCCTATCCCTGTAAATTCTCTATTCGCGGCGCTGGATTTGGAATTGCACATATGCAGGTGTTTTAAAAGTGCTTTCTCGTGAAACAGATCGTTACGGAAAAGAATCTTGAAGATTTGAACGCACTCCTCCAAGACTATATAATAATGGCCAAATCAAAGAATGCCTAGAAATGACATCCGTTTTTAATAACAGTCAAGACAACCTCTGGTAAAGAACATTTACTACATCACATTGATTTTCCCTACTTTACATACACTATTTACCCCTCGGGCCAACTCCTCAGTGTCCCTCTAGTGAGCCTATTCTTTGCAGTTCATTTACTCCCAGGCCACATTCCAGCGTCCCTTCTTCGCATCCAGTATCCCTGACTACAGACGCCCACAGGACCATTTCTTCCAAATCCTTGTTCCCCCACTTCCATTCAACCCCAGGCCATGACTTCCATTTCTCCACTCCCCATTTTTCTGCCTCTCCAGACCTTCCTTTCCTCCGGCCGAACTACATAGTCCCCACCCCTCCAAAGCCCTAGCCCGTCTTCCCGCCGGAGGACCCCCTCCCCCACTGCTCCCATTCAGGCTCCCGCTCCCCATCCTCTCCCTCCCGGCCGCCGGCCGGCCGCCTTACCTGCTCCTTGACCTCGGGCCCCGAGGGCCCGGCCCGCTCCTCCAGCAGCTGCCTCCCGGGCGGCGCTCGCCGGCGCGGCGGCAAGGGCTGGGGCTGAGGCAGCTCCGCCGCCCGCTGAGCCCCATCCTCGCGGCGGCCGGCCGGCGACGGCGGCGGCTGCGGTCGGTCGCGGCAGCGACTCCGCTTCATATCCGCGGCTGGGCCCCGCGGGCGTCAGCACCGCGACTGTCCCGGCCCCGCACGGCCCCGGGCCGCAGCGCTGCCGCGCCAACCACCGCCCGCGGCCACCATGGCCGGGCGGGCGCCCGAAGCCACCGACCCCAGCTCGCAGCTCCTCCGCGCTTTCTGGGGCCTCAAGCGCCGCGACGTCCTCGGCGCTCCTTAGGGAGGAGGCAGCATCCCCGCCGCCTCGTCCTCTCCCACCCGGCACACACTCGGCGGGCCACCCGCCGCCGCCACAGCCGCCACAGCCGCCGGCTCCACAGCCAGCAGCTAGCCGGCCCGCCCGCCTGCCTCTGGCCCGGCCCCGCCCCTGCCCTCCCCGCCCCGCGCGCGCGCACGGGGAGCCCGCCCGCCGCCTCTGGCCGCGCGCCGCCTCCCGCGCACGCGCCGGCGAACGGTCGCGAGAGACCCGCCCGTGGCCTCCCCGCGAGGTGAGCAGAGCGGAAGGGGGCGGGGCTCCCGGCGCGGCTGCGGCGGCGGAGCGCGTTCATTGATTCTTTCATTCATCCATTCATGAAATTGTGTACCCCGCCAAGCTAAGCGCTAGGGATCTGAAAAGGAGTTAGGATTGAATCAGTGTCTTCAAGGATCGAGCGGGAGAGGGACCAGGAACAAGAAGACAAAATATACAATTAATTGATGGAGCACCCACCGTCCTTTATTGACAGTTTTACGGAGCACTCGCCAACTGTCTTCACGTCACACTTTGGATGCAGGTCTGGTCATTCTCGTCTTACAAAGCAAGAAGACCGAGGTAAAGTGACACGCGCCAGGTCAGTCGGAAAACCACTGATCAAACTAGACGACTCAAATTCTTGCTTTCTGTCCCCTTTCTACTGTTTCCTGCTGCTTCCAGAAAGTAAGACAGGGTATGGAAAGTCCTATAGACGAGGAAGACATGATGGATTCCTTCTGGGAGGAACAGGAGGACACAAAGGCTTCTGGAACAATTCTCATGATTCCCCACTGACAATGAAGTCATGTTATAGCCCAGTCCAGCCTGGCCACAGCCAGTCCAGCTGTGGCCTGGGCAGCCCTGCCTGCACTTCCAGTGACTCATCTTCACAGCAACGTGGCTGTAGCTCAGCCCTGTCTGGCCTCCTCCTTCTGGCTTCAGCTGGGCTGCCACAACGTTGTATTTTTCCTCTTTTGTCTTGAACACAGTTCTCTCAGTTTATCCTGGGCCTCTTCCCTAAACCCTCTTTGGGAAGTAATAATAGCCAGCATTATAGAGTGCCTCCTGGAAACCAGGCTGTGCATTCTATTCATACATACACAAACAAAAGTTATATTATTTCCAGTTTATAATTGAGGAAACTGAGTCTCAAGTTACATAACATGCTCAATATGACATAGATCATAAGTGCAAAGCCAAGACTCAAACCAAGGTCTGTCAGACACCAGACCCAACACACATAACCAAATATACAGCCTATCACCAGTTGGCTCCTGTATTCCCAGTTTCAGTTCCTCACCACCATCCGTCTAGTTGCCTCAACCAGAAATTTGGTTGTCATCCTAGACTCTTTCCTCCCCTTCTGCTCCCATGTCCAGTTAATCAACAAGTAACATTGCTTCTATAACCTTACTATCTTTCCAATCTGTGTCCTCTTTCCATCCCACTGACACCACCTCAGCTCAACTCTTACTTATTCTCACCTATTTGACTAAGAAACTTTATAAACTGGTTCGCCTACATCTACTCCTTTTCTTTTCAAACCCATCTTCCAAAAAGCCATTATAAGAATCTCCATATAAGATGATGTTACTCTCCTGTTTAAAACAGTTAAATGGATTTCCATGACCCTCAAGATGAAATGTACACTTACTATAGTTGACAAGGCCATCCAAAATCTAGTTTCGGGCAGCCCCCGTGGCCCTGCGGTTTAGCGCCGCCTTCAACCCGGGGTGTGATCCTGGAAACCAGGGATCGAGTCCCACGGCAGGCTCCCTGCGTGGAGCCTGCTTCTCCCTCTGCCTGTGTCTCTGCCTCTCTCTCTCTCTCTCTCTCACTCTCTCTCTCTATGTCTGTCGTGAATAAATGAATAAAATCTTTAAAAAAAAAAAAGTCTAGTTTCTGCCTGCCTTCCCTTCTCCTATTAATTCTTCCTGTATCAACTATTTGCAGTAATACCAGCTGTCTACAGTTAACTGCATGTACAAGATCTGCCATATTCTTGGTTACAAACAAGAGAAACAAACTCTGACCATCCTAAGCCTAAGGGAGAATTTATTGGAAGGCTATATAGAGGGGCTCACAAAATTGTGCAGAGATTGAGAAGCAAGTTTATGAAACTGGCAGGAAACAAGAAGGCTCTACAAACTGAAAATCAGGGACAATTTCAGGACACTACTGTCACCACCACTCCCACACCACCACCAGACAATGTACTATACTACTGTAACACAACTCTGCAAAAGGATTCTAATCTCTTCATAATTGCATCACCATTCCAGATTCACAGTCTCTGGCAGGAGAATCCACTGACTCAGCCTTGGTAACTTAGGCACCAGAAATCCACTCTTACTTTTCACCTTCTATTCTAGGGACTAGGAACATCAGCGCAGCACTCTAAAGTGCCCCTCATGATCTGCCTCTACCCCAGTATTTATGCCTTTGTGTGATTCCCCTCCTCTTGAGTATAGATGGGACCAATGACTTACTTCCAACCAATAGAATATAATAAAGGTGATATGATATCACTCTCCTGATTACTTTACATTTTTAAGAGTCTGTCTTGTGGGGCACCTGGGTGGTTCAGTCAGTTAAGTGTCTGCCTTTGGAAGGTCATGATCCCAAGGTTCTGGGATTAAGCCCCATGTCAGGCTCACTGCTCAGCAAGGAGTCTGCTTTTCCCTCTCCCTCTGCCCCTCTGCCCCTCTGCCTGCTTGTGCTCCCTCTATCTCTCTCAGTCTTTCAGATGAATAAATACAATCTTAAAAAAAAAAAAAAAAAAAGTCTGGGATGCCTGGGTGGCTCAGTGACTGAGCGTCTGCCTTTCACTCAGGGTGTGATCCCAGAGTCCTGGGATCGAGTCCCACATCGGGCTCCCTGCATGGAGCCTGCTTCTCCCCCTGTCTGTGTGTGTGTGTGTGTCTCTCTCTCTTTCTCTATGTCTCTCATGAATAAATAAATAAAATTTTAAAAAAAAGAGTCTGTCTTGCTAGCAGACTCACTCTCCATCTCCAAATGGCCTTGAAAAATAAGCTACATGTTTACATGTTCTGAATTGCTTATGAAGAGGGCCAGGTAGCAGGAAATTACAAAAAACTGCTAGAAGCAAGGAGCTTGGAACCAGAAAAAAAATCAAAAAGACAGAAAAACAAACTGACAAAATTCAAAGTGCTCCATCCTACACCCAAAGGAAATTAGTTCTGTCAACAACCTAAGTTAGCTTGGAAATAGATCCTTCTCCAGGTGAGTCTCCAGATGAGAACACAGCCCAGATATACCTGGACTCCTGAACCCAGAAACTGAATTAAGTGTGTGTTATTTTTTTCTTTTTAATTTTTTTGCTTTTTAAGTAGGCTCCGTGCCCAGTGTGGAGTCCAACACAGTGCTTGAACTCATGCCCTGAAATCAAGAACTGAGCTGAGATCAAGAGTCAGACACAATCAAGTGAGCCACCCAGATGCCCCAAGTATATGTTATTTTAAACCAATAAGTTTGTGGTAATTTATGGGACAATAAAAGAAAATTAATACAGCCAAATACTCATTTTCTCAATCTCCCATCAGTCAGAGATGACCATGTGATACAGTCTGCCTTGAAACTACTCTTACCCTGTCTTCTTCAGCTTAATGAATGACAAGCCTTTTATTTATTTTTTTTTCAGTTGCTTAGTCCAAGACTAAGACTAAGCAAGACTCTGAGTCTTCTATTTCTCTTACACATCACACCCGTTCTACCAGCAAATCCTACGCAAATTAAGAGGATATTTTAAATATCTGAGAGAGAGGTGATAATAACAAATACTGAAAGAGTGGTAGTGGTGAAGGAAGAAAGTGTGGGGATTTTAGACTCAGTAGAAAAACAGGACATATTGACTGTATTTGGGTGGAGAGAAAGAAAGAAGATGAGAACATTTCTGAGTTTCTGGCTTGAACAACCAAGGTAAGGAGCAGTGGAGAAGGAGAAGTTTGAAGATGATTATGATTGTTTTAGATGTGTTTGCTCTTTAGTGCCTATGAGATGTCCAAGTGAAAATGTCCAGTGTATTATTGATTAAGTTGACTTAGAGCTTAGAACTGAGGGCTTAAAAAAAAAAAAAAGAACTGAGGGCTACCAGTATTTAGATGTGTAAGTAATATAAATTGTTCCATAATCCCAGAGTATAAATAAATATAATCACATCTCTTTGCTCTTTTCTATTTAGTCACTCAGGGCCCTCATGCCATATTATCAAAAAGTCTATTATCTCTTCCCTAATTTTCTAAAAACTCCAAGGTTCTTATAAATTCTAAAAAATAGGGGATCCCTGGGTGGCGCAGCGGTTTAGCACCTGCCTTTGGCCCAGGGCGCGATCCTAGAGACCCGGGATTGAATCCCACGTCGGGCTCCCGGTGCATGGAGCCTGCTTCTCCCTCTGCCTATGTCTCTGCGCCTCTCTCTCTCTCTGTGTGACTATCATAAATAAATAAAAAATTTTTTTTAAAATTCTAAAAACTAGGGCAGCCTAGGTGGCTCAGTGGTTTAGCGCTGCCTTCAGTCCAGGGTGTGATCCTGGAGTCCCAGGATAGAGTCCCGAGTGAGGCTCCCTGCATGGAGCCTGCTGCTTCTCCCTCTGCCTGTGTCTGTGCCTCTGTCTCTGTGTCTCTCATGAATAAATAAATAAAATCTTTTTTAAAAAATTCTAAAAAAATGGCAGTTACCTATGTAATATAACAAACCACCCCAAAATTTGCCACTTAAAACAAAAACCATTTATTTAGCTGATAATTATCTGAGTCAACTGGGTAGCTTTTATGGTCTGGGCCAATTTTTCTGATTACTGCCAGGTTTGCAAATGCATCTGCAGTCAGCTGAGAATTCGCTGGTGGCTAGATAATCTAGAATGGCCCTTCTCACATGTTTGGCAGTTGACAGGCCATTGACCAGAGTAATGAGAGAAACTCAGTCACATATTTCTCATCCTCTAGCTGGCTAGCCTGAACTTCTTCACGTGGCAGCAATAGTAGGAGTTCCAAGAGCAAAACAAAACAAAACAAAAAACAAACCAGCAAGCCCCAGTGTGAAAGCACTTCTCAGGACTTTCTTACTGTCACATTGGCAATTGTGTCATTGCCAAAGCAAGTCTTAAGTCACAAAGAAAGTCATTGCCAAAGTAAGTCAGAGTGGGAAGGGACTAAAATTATATAGCAAGAAAGAGCAAATTCAGAGAGGGGAAGACTTTGTGGCTATTTTTTAATTCTACTTAAGAAAGATCAATCAATCCAACTTCCACAGCCAAGTCTAGCCAAAATTAGATTAGTCCATTAGGTTCATTGCTTCCTAGGACCATGTTGTAGACTGAATGTTTTTTTGTTTTGTTTTGTTTTTTGTTTTTTTAATTTTTATTTATTTATGATAGTCACAGAGAGAGAGAGAGGCAGAGACACAGGCAGAGGGAGAAGCAGGCTCCATGCACCGGGAGCCCGACATGGGATTCGATCCCGGGTCTCCAGGATCGCGCCCTGGGCCAAAGGCAGGCGCCAAACCGCTGCGCCACCCAGGGATCCCTAGACTGAATGTTTGTATCCCCCCAAAATTTATGTGTTGAAGCTCTAACCCCTTCCAGTTTGGCTATATTTGGAGATGGGCTCTAAGGAAGTAATTGAGTTTAATGAAGTCATAAAGTAGGGTCCTAATCCATTAGGATCATTATCCTCAAAAAAAAAAAAAAAAAGAAGTATCATTATCCCATGAGAAGAGACCTCAGAAAGCACTTGCTCTCCCTTACCCTTGATTTCAGCTGAGGGTCATGCTTTCAGGGTCATGGGATGGAGCCCATGTTGGGCTATGAGCTCCGGGGGAGTATGCTTGACATTCTCTCTCTCTCCTCACCCTCTGTCCCTCTCCTACTGTGTACACATGCTCTCCAATATAATAATAAATAAATATTTTTAAAATGTTTTTTTGAAACATTATTTAAAGATTTTATTTATTTGACAGAGACACAAAGAGAACCAGATACAGGCAGAAGGAGAAGCAGGCTCCATGCAGGGAGCCCGATGCAGGACTCCATCCCAGAACTCCAGGATCACACACTGAGCCAAAGGCAGACACTCAACTTCTGAGCCACCCCAACATCCCTAAAAAAAAATTTTTTTAAGGAAAGATAGTTCCTAGATGAACAGGGCATCTTTGCCCTCTGTACTATTTACCTGATAGACAAATATATTTCTATCTTGCTTCATTCACCATAAACTTGGATGTGTGTTACATGTTACCAACTTTGGCTGTTATCAATTAATATGGTGATTTCTAATACCAGTAGTGTTAGAGAAGCTGATGGATCACAAATGTGATCTTGGACAGGGCATTTGCTACACATGGAAATTGAAGCCATATTAAATATATTAGGATACACTTAGCAGGGCAGCCCTGGTGGCCCAGCGGTTTAGCGCCTTCAGCCCAGGGCCTGATCCTGGAGACCCGGGATCGAGTCCCACGTCAGGTTCCCTGCACGGAGCCTGCTTCTCCCTTTGCCTCTCTCTCTCTCTCTCTGTCTCTTTCTCTCTCTGTCATGAATAAATAAATAAAATCTTAAAAAAAAAAAAAAGGATACACTTGGCAATAGGAAAGACAGGAGTCTCAGGGAAATCCAGATTAAAAGTATAAACTGACCTCAGAGTATTTGGAACTGGAAGCATTTCCATGACCCTCAGCAGTATGAGTTTAGGGCATTTAATTCTATGCTCTGTCATTACCATGACTAAGTTTCACTCATGAGTTCTGCTTTAATTCATGTGTCTTTCTGCTTTTCCTTCCAGAATCAACCAGCTTATTTATCTTCTATTCCCTATCATTGCTTTATATCATCACTTCAGCCTACCAATATTTGCTACTAAGCCAAAATTGTGCCTTGATCACGGCCTCTTCTCTAATTGACCCCTCTCTGCAATTTTTTTAAAAAGCATTTATTGCTCCTAATGTCTGATCCATTCCCTACTTCCTAATTCAGTTGCCTAAGGTTGAGAAGCTAATTAGCCAAACTTTACCTGTCAAGTTATTTTGTAGCTGCTGGATAATCTACACATTAGGCAGGGGGTACCTTTGTGGTCCAATCAACAACGTCCAGGAATTGGGAAGATGATGTCATGTTGTACAGAATACGAATGCCTAAGACTATCCCTAGACAGAGATATAGAAAGGATAATTTTCCATAAAGGGGAATGGTAGACTTTCTGGAATTATAAGTAAAATATCTTGGACAGATATATTGGTGGGGAATAAAAGTGGAGAGCAAAAACCACATAGGAGTCTGTAAGAATAAAGTGATCAGACACTTCTCAAGAGTTTTATAGGTAGAGCTAAAGAGGGAGAGACTGAAAAAAATATTAAAAATGTAGAATCCAAAGACCTGATGATTAGGCAGAAAGGAGAAATAAGCAAATGGGATGAGCTGGAGATGATTTTCAGGATTCTGGCTTAAATAAATCATGTCTTGGGCAGCCCCGGGTGGCTCAGCAGTTTAGCCTCCGCCTTCGGCCCAGGGCGTGATCCTGGAGACCGGGGATCGAGTCCCGCGTCGGGCTCCCCGCATGGAGCCTGCTTCTCCCTCTGCCTGTCTCTCTCTCTCTCTCTCTCTCTCCCCCCCATCTCTCATGAATAAATAAATAAAATATTTTTATAAACAAATAAATAAATTATGTCTTAAATCTGGTGGATGGTGATGTTTTTCATCGTCCTAGAGAATACTGAAGAAAGAACACATTTTTTTTTTAAAAGCTTTATTATTTTTTTTTTAATTTTTTATTTATTTATGATAGGCACACAGTGAGAGAGAGAGAGAGAGGCAGAGACACAGGCAGAGGGAGAAGCAGGCTCCATGCACCGGGAGCCCGACGTGGGATTCGATCCCGGGTCTCCAGGATCGCGCCCTGGGCCAAAGGCAGGCGCCAAACCGCTGCGCCACCCAGGGATCCCGAAAGAACACATTTTATAATTTTATTCATTCATTTATTTATTCACACACTCAACAAGTATTTGTTTCATCTTACATGGGAGGAAAATACTGAACAAATGCACTCACTGGATGTTACAAAGAAGCACAATTTTGAAACATGTTGATTTTGCAGCCTCTTTGAGATATGCCAGGTGGATGAATGGGTCTAAAATTCAGGAAACAGGGACGCTTGGGTGGCTCACAGTTGGGCATCTGCCTTAGGCTCAGGGCATGATCCTGGAGTCCTGAGATTGAATTCCACTTTGGGCTCCCAGCATGGAGCCTGCTTTTCCCTCTGCCTGTGTGTCTCTGCCTCTCTCTATGTGTCTCTCATGAATAAATAAATACGTCTTTAAAATAAAATAAAATAAAATTCAGGAAACACTCTCAGTCAGGACAGAATGAAAATTGCTAACCTTTTCACTTATGTTTCAAGTAACATAAATGTTTACTACCTTCACTCCCACTCCTGAGTTTTCCTCTGGCCAAGAGAGTTCTATGGATGCCAGACTTTCTTTGGACTTTGGGAATGCAAGATAAGGAGAATGAGAAATAAGAACAATTTAAGAGATAAAAGAAGTATAATTTAGTTCAGGAAGCTAAGATGAATTACTCAGAAAGAGATCTAAGAGGGAGAAAAGGGAAGAGGGTAGAAGGTCAGAGGTAAGGAAGCAAAGAGAAGAAAAGAAAACTGTATGCGTGGCTGGGAGTACTTGTTTTGTGGTGTGTGAAGGAAGTGGGTAGGGGAGGAAGAAGAGCTGTAATGAGTATTGCTACAAATCCTCTTCTCTTTTCCCAAGCAATGCCTTTAATGAGTTGCATCATTTTGAAGTTACTTTTGCCTGCTGAACTACGTACTTCTCTAAAAATGATTTCTTGTAGATACTGAGCCATGTTGCCCTCCCTCATTCATTAAGGGTTACATATAAATTTGGGAGTACATGACATATATATGTATATTTATATATATATGAAATATTTATTATTGTATAAACATGTTATATTTTATCTTTATCTATAAATATATACTTGCAAATATGTTTATATTTACACACTAAATATATATATTTATACACGCTATGTATGTATACACACGTGTGTGTGTGTCATTTGGGGTACATGATTGAAGTAGAAAGATTAAGGAAGTCTAGGATGGAGTTAACAGTTGGTTAAGGAAAGTGAGGAAGTCTACAGCTTCTAACGCATCTGAAACATTCAGATGCTCCATCATTGCAAACAAATGGCAGTTTGAGATTAAAATAACTGAGCATTATAATTTCGGACTATAAAATTAATGTCATAATTTGTGGCAATGTGAAATAATAATATAACTAATAGAGATTATGAAACAGATTTAAAAAGAGTGGCTTTCTTCATCTTTCACCTTGAGGAGGCCAAAAGGTATCACTTAAAGCCAACAAATAATAGAGATAGAAGTTTATTTAAAAGTTATTTAAAGGTTTATAGATAATCCTCCAAAGAATTTTTAAAATAATATTTGTCATTGATTAAAATTACATATTAAAGGGGAAGGAAGGGAAGTGAGAATTGGAAGAATAGTAATTTTATCATTACTGAGAGTAGAGAGTTAATAAAGTCTCAAGAAATATAAAAAATGTTAGAGTTATACATGTAAGCCCTGGAAGAACTAAAACTAACTGTAAACCTCCAAGTTAACTGAAGTTCATGCAGAAAATAAAACAAAGCTGATAAAAATTATATAATAAAGGGGGCACCTGGCTGGTTTAGTCAATAGAGCATGTGACTCTTGATCTTGGGGTTGTGGGTTTGAGCCCCAAGTTGAGTGTAGACATTACTTAAAAATAAAATCTTGGAGGGACACCTAGGTGGCTAAGCAGTGGAGGGGTTCTGCCTTTGGCTCAGGTCGTGATCCTGGAGTCCCGGGATCAAGACCCGCATTGGGTTCCCTGCATGGAGCCTGCTTCTCCCTCTGCCTAAGTCTCTGCCTCTCTGTCTATCTCTCATGAATAAATAAATAAAATCCTTGAAAAAATAAAATAAAATCTTGGTGTTCCTGGGTGGCTCAGTGGTTAAACATCCAACTCTTGGTTTTGGCTCAGGTCATGATCTCAGGGTCATGAGATTAAGCCAGGTATTGGGACTCCCAGCTGGGCTGCTTAAGATTCTCTCTCTCCCTCTCTGCAACTGCCCCCCACTCCGATGTCCCAGTCCACTCATGTACACACACACAAACACACACACTCTCTCTTTCTCAAAAAACAAAAACAAAAAACTAAAACTAAAAATCTTTTAAAAGAGAAAATAAAGGGGGATCCCTGAGTGGCTCAGTGGTTTAGCGCCTGCCTTCAGCCCAGGGCATGATCCTGGAGTCCCTGGATCGAGTCCCGCATCACGCTCCCTGCATGGAGCCTGCTTCTCCCTCTGCCTGTGTCTCTGCCTCTCTCTCTGTGTGTCTCTCATGAATAAATAAATAAAATATTTTTAAAAAAAATAAATAAAAGAGAAAATAAGTTGTATAATAAAGATAAAAATTAAAAGGCCATTATCTTAAAACAAAGAAAAAAAACATTCTTGACTGCTTAGAGCAGAAAGGAATCTGAAGATCACGGGAAGCAGAGCTACTCCAAATGCTGTCCTTCGGACTTGAACTATTTGGCAAACTGTTACTGGTCTATAAAGTGATAAGTAAAGAAACTGAGAGCAAGCTCTCAAAAAACATTTAAAACTATTTGGCAGGGATCCCTGGGTGGCGCAGCGCCTGCCTTTGGCCCGGGGCGCGATCCTGGAGACCTGGGATCGAATCCCACGTCAGGCTCCCGGTGCATGGAGCCTGCTTCTCCCTCTGCCTATGTCTCTGCCTCTGTCTCTCTCTCTCTGTGACTATCATAAATAAATAAAAATTAAAAAAAAAAAAAACTATTTGGCAGAGTAATTTTATGTCTGTGAATCTAATTATAAGAAATTTTGTATGTTTTTGTCTTATTTAATTTTTTTTAGTTTTTTTTTTACTGAGGTATGATTGACATACTATATTATATTAGCTTCAGATGCACAAGGTAATATTTTAATATTTGTATATATTTCAAAATAACCTCTCAGTCTCCAACCATCTCCATACATAGTTACAAAAATTTTTTCTTATGATGAGAAATTTTAATATCTACTTGCTTAGCAACTTTCAAATATGCAGTACAGTATTAATAACTACAGTCACCATACTATAGATTACATCCCCATGATTCACTTATTTTATAACTGGAAATTTATGTTTTTTGATTCACTTCACTAATTTTGCCCATCCCCTGCCTCTGGCAACTACTGGTCTATGAGCTCAGGTTTGGGGTTTTAGTTAGTTTGTTTTTAGGTTCCACCTCTAAGTGAGATCACATGGTATTTGTCTCTCTTTGTCTGATTTATTTTACTTAGTGTAATGCCCTCAAGGTCCATCCATGTTGTTGCAAATGTAAGATTTCATTCTTCTTAAATTATGACTTGGGGACACCTAGCTGGCTCAGTTGGTGGAATGGGTGAATCTTGATCCTAGGGTTGTGAATTCAAACCCCATGTTGGTTGTACAGATTACTTAAAAACAAAATCCTGGGATCCCTGGGTGGCGCAGCGGTTTGGCGCCTGCCTTTGGCCCAGGGCGCGATCCTGGAGACCCGGGATCGAGTCCCACGTCGGGCTCCCGGTGCATGGAGCCCGCTTCTCCCTCTGCCTGTGTCTCTGCCTCTCTCTCTCTCTCTCTCTGTGACTATCATAAATAAGTAAAAATTAAAAAAAAAAAAAATCCTTAAGGGGCACCTGTAGCTCAATTGATTGAAATCAATGAGCTACAAAACTCGGTTTCTGTTCTGGTCATGATCTTGGGGTTGTGAGCCTCTTGTCAGGCTCCCTGCTCAGCAGGGAGTCTGCTTTTCCTTCTCCCTCTGCCCTTGCTCCTGCTTGTTCTCTCTCTCTCTCTTTCTCTCTCTCTCTGTCAAATAAATAAATAAAATATTTTTTTAAAAAAATTTAAATCCAGGGCAGCCCAGGTGGCTCAGCCTTTTAGTGCCGCCTTCAGCCCAGGGCCTGATCCTAGAGACTCAGGATCGAGTCCCACATCGGGCTCCTTGCATGGAGCCTACTTCTTCCTCTGCCTGTGTGTCTGCCTCTCTCTCTCTCTCTGTGTCTCTCATTAATAAATAAATAAAATCTTTAAAAATAAAAAATAAAGATAAAAAATTAAAAATTAAATCTTTTAAAAAATAAATAAAATATAAAAATAATAAAGTACAGCTGAATAATATTCCATAGTACATATATACCTATATATTATACATTCCTTTGTTGTCAGTAAACACTTAGGTTGTTTCCATATCTTGGCTACTGTAAATAATGCTGCAATGAAAATGGGGGTGCTTATATACTTTCTTACCAATGTTTACATTTTCTTCAGATAAATCCCCTAGAAGTGGGATTACTGTATTACATGATAGTTCTATTTTGTTGTTGTTGTTGTTGTTTTTAATTTATTTTTTGAAGACCCTCCATACTATTCCACAGTGTTTTTCTTTCTTTCTTTCTTTCTTTCTTTCTTTCTTTCTTTCTTTCTTTCTTTCTTTCTTTCTTTTTTTTTTTTTTTAAAGATTTTATCCATTTGTTCATGAGAGACACATAGAGAGAGGCAGAGACATAGGCAGAGGGAGAAGCAGGCTCCCTGAAGGGAGCCCGGTGCAGGACTCAATCCCAGGACCCTGGGATCACAAACTGAGACAAAGACAGATGCTCAACCACTGAGCCACCCAGGTGCCCCTCCACAGTGTTTTTCAAGTTGTTTTTATTGCATTTCACAAAAATATCAGTCTATGCAATCAAAAAAATTATTTTAAGTCTCAGTTGAGAAGCACTGATTTCAAGCAGCAGCAGCAACATCACCTGGAAATTTGCTAGAAATGCAAATTTAGGGCAGCCCAGGTGGCTCAGCGGTTTTAGTGCCTGCCTTCTGCCCGGGGCTGATCCTGAAGACCCGGGAGTCCCACGTTGGGCTCCCTGCATGGAGCCTGCTTCTCCCTCTGCCTGTGTTCTATCTCTCTCTCTGTCTCTCAAGAATAAGTAAATAAAGTCTTTAAAAATAAAAAAATAATAATAAAGAAATGCAAATTTATTGACTTTCTTTTATTTTAGGCATTGTGCTGAGTAGGACCCTCTAAGAAAATCACAATTAAGCTAATCTGATGGTTGAGTAGATGTTAGTTTAGTGAATATCTCCAGGGCTCATACTCTTTATATTTTACTATGTTACCTTTATTTATTCCTTAATTCATTCATTTAGCAAACATTCAAAGAGTGCCTCCTACATTTCGGGCCTTACTTCTGCTGAGCAAACTAAGATGATATATATGCTATATCTAATCCCACTTCTCCATCTTATTTTTTTAATCTTTTTATTATGAAATTTACAAATACAATAATTGAGAGGTTAGTGAATCTCTATTTGCACATCCCAAATATTCTACAATTATGAACATTTGCCATATTTGCTTCATCTTATCTTTTTAATTTCTTTTTGTTGCTGTAGTTTTTTAGAGAAAATCCCTGATAGTATATCATTTCAACTCAAAATACTCATATGTATTTCTAAAAAAACAAAAAATTTTCTTATATAACCACAATATCATTATTACCTCTTACAAAATTAATAATAGCTCCCTAAACTTAACTGATATCTGGTCCACATCCAAATTGTTCAAATTGTCTCCAAAATGTCTTTATGTAGTTAGTTTACCCATTCTCTTAAATGCACTGCAATTAAGCTTTCCACTACCACTACTCCACCCAAACTCTTCTGGTCAAGATCATCATTATTTACCATGCTGTTAAACCTAATGATCAATTTTAATTTTATTTGACTTCTCAGTTGCATTTTATGTATTTGCTCCCTCCCTACTTCTTGCATTTTTATAGAAAATTGTAAAACAAATCCCAAGTACCATTACCATTACCAAGCTTGTATAGTTATCAACATTTTGTCATTCTTGTTTTCTTTTTTTTCCCCTCTAGAATATTTAAAGGAAATCTTAGACAGTATATAATTTCAACATATATCTGTACAGATAAGGACTTTTACAACATAACCATATTGCATCTTCACACCTAACAAAATTATTGATAATTTCTTAATATTGTATAATATCCAATCTGTGTTCAACTTCCCCTTTTGTCACAAAAATATCTTTCTGCAGTTATTTGGAAAAATCTTTTCAAGCAACATCCATACATTGATGTGGTTGATATATCTCTTAAGTCATCTTTAATATAAAATAGTTTTCCCTCCCTCCTTTTTATGCCATTTACTTGCTGAAGAAGCCAGGTTATTTGTCCTATAGAATTTCCCACACTCTACACTTAGCTGACTGGATCTTTGTGGTATTTTTCATATATTCCTTTATCTCTATTGTTTCCCTGTAAATTGGCAGTTATATCTGGAGGCTTGATGAGATTCAGGTTCATTTTTCTTGGAAATAGATTTCATAAGTAGTGTTGTGTAATTCTCACTGCATCCTATGAGGAGAACATAATAACTTGTGGTTCTACTTGCAATGACAAGAAGACTGATGAGTACATTCAGATACTGTGAACTTGATCTATCCATTATAGATTTTCCCAATAACTATTCTAATGGTTTTGGAGAAAATGAGAATCATAGCCTAAATCTATGATTTCATTAGAGACTCTAAATCTAAGATTTCATTTTATGAAAAAGCCAACATAGTGCCTGATTCTCCTTTTTTACCAATTTTCAAAATAATGACTGCCCTGCTATCTCCAAAGGAGACTAGTGGGTATTGGAGGTTTTTTGTGTTTAGTTATGGGTGCATGGATTCAATCCACATTAGTCATTATTCTTCAGTGTACAAATTACCCCATTTTTGGCTAGTGGGTGATCCTTTGGGTTGTCTCCTATATCTTTTCATCCTTTTGACAAACCCCAGAAGTCTTTGATAGTTCCTTGCTTTCTGGAAAAGAGGACATCCCACAATAATCTTGCACATTTCCTGCATCAAACCTGGAATCGTTCCATTCCCTTCTTCCTGTTAAGTTTTTTTCACCTAACATCTGAAAAATGACGCTTTTATCTATTTACCTGTGTAAGCCAAAAACCTGGAAGTCATCCTTTATGCTACATACTTTCTTATCCCCTACATGCAATCAATCACCAAATCCTCTTGGATCTATCTATAGAGAGATCTCAAATTGTTCATTTCTTATCTCTATTACTGCCTCTCTAGTCTAGGCCATTATCACCTTTCATCTGTACAACTGAAATAGCTTTCTAATTAGATTACCAGTTTCTATTTGCCTCTTCCAATCCGTTCTTCAACCAGCATTGGCTTTTTGAAAATGTAAGAGGCTATATTTACTACAAAACATGTTTTGACAATTTCCCTTTACAAAAATTTCATTGAATTTGAACAAAGATAGATAGATAGATAAAAATTCCAGTTTGTGACAAATTCCTAGAAGATCAAAAGCTGACAGGGTCAACGGTCCCGGTAATGTTCTGGATATTTGGTCAGGTGAAAAATCTGCTGATATTTATTTTATTATGCTTCAAACTTACACACATGTTACACATATTATTTTGCATGGATCTGTGCAAGACATATTTATTGCTCACTAAATATCCATATGATCCCCTACGTTTTCCCATCATTCTTTGCAGTTAGATGGGCTAACCTGTCCTGACATATACAGTATCTAATACTACATAGTTTTCAAAAAACAAAAACATTTTTTACACCCAAGATATTATTGATGAATAAACTAGAGTTGAGATGGGCACCTAGGTGGCTCAATTAGTTAGGGGTCTGCCTTTGACTCAGGTCATGATACCAGGGTCCTGGGATTGAGGTCCTGTCAGGCTACCTGCCTAGGGGGATGTCTGCTTCTCTCTCTTCCTCTCCCTCTGTCCCTCCCTCCTCGCTCATCCTCTCTCTCTCAAGTAAATAAATAAAATTAAAAAAAAAAAAAACAAACACTAGAATTGAGAAAGCCACAGCCCAGAACATACATAGAAAAGGCTAAAATGAGCAGCCTAGGTGGCTCAGTGGTTTAGTGCTGCCTTCAGCCCAGGGCGTGATCCTGGAGACCCGGGATCAAGTCCTGACCCAGGTGTCCTGACTTCTTTTTTTTTTTTTTTCTGACTTCTTATTCTGATTTGAACAGTTGCATTTTAGGCCCACTGCACAAATGAATCTTGATATTTATTTCCATTGTACTTTTACATTAGTCATCTGTTTCTTCCCAAAACTGCCTCTTTCTTTTTGGATTCCTTTATATTTTTTCTGGAATACACACTTGTACTCAATTATATATAATTTTTCAAGTATAGCACATAGATCAAGTTTCTGAATTATTATATATATGGAAGTATAGATTATAAGAAGTTTGATGCTAGAGCTTGTTTTCTGAAGAAAATATACGAGAAGAAAATATATATAATTAAAATGGGGAAGGGGCGCCTAGGTGCCTCAGTGGTTGGGCAGCTGCCTTCAGCTCAGCTCGTGGTCTCTCTGTGTGTCTCTCATGAATAAATAAATAAATCTTTAAAAATAAAATAAAATGGGGAAAGGATTAACTAGCAAAACTTCCCTCATCTAAATACCAAAATAATAGGGCATGAACTCTCCTAGGCAGAGTCTTCCATTTATTCTCAGGATGTGTTTTGAAGTAACAGGGAAACTACTGGCTATCTGTGGAGAGAGAGAAGAATGCTAAGTAATGTAGCTGTTCTACAGTGTTTCAATTGATACCTTTTTAAAAAAAATGATTTTATTATCCAGTGTTTTAATTAATATCTTTATCTTTGCTTTCCTTCTCAGATGCTCTTTGCTCCTGCTTAATCCAATTTAGAAATTATCTCAGGAAGTTTATTTCCACCTCCAGTTTAGCCCTTTTTTTTTTTTAGGTTTTATTTATTTATTCATCAGAGAGAGAGAGAGAGAGGAAGAGACACAGGCAGAGGGAGAAGCAGGCTTCATGCAGGGAGCCTGACGTGGGACTCGAACCTGGGTCTCCAGGACACCCCGGGCTGAAGGTGGTGCTAAACCGCTGAGCCACCAGGGCTGCCCTCTTTTTTTTTTTTTTAAGATTTTATCTATTCATTCATGAGAGACACAGGGAAAGATGCAGAGACACAGGCAGAGGGAGAAGCAGGATCCTCACAGGGAGCCGGAATGCGGGACTCGATCCCGGACCCTGGGATCACGCCCTAAGCCGAAGGCAGAAGCTCAACCACTGAGCCGAGCACGCGTCCCCAATCCTAAATTCTATAACTACCTATTGAATGTCTGTTCATGCTGTATCCTGAAGGAGACACAAAAATTACACAGGATACCCCCTGTGCTCAAGGATCTCAGAGTCTAGTATAAAAAATAAAATGGGGAATCTGGGTGGTAGTTGGTTAACTGTCTGCCTTCAGCCCAAGTTCTGATCCTGGGGTCCTGGGATGGAGCCCCACACTGGGCTCTCTGTTCAGCCGGAAGCCCACTTCTCCCTCTCCCTGCCCCTGCTCATGTTCTCTCTCACTATCTCTCTCTCAAATAAATAAATAAAATCTTTTTTAAAAAATAAATAAAAATAAAACATATACAAATGATCAGAAATAAGTAACACCTATTCTATGAGAATTCAAATGAAGAAAGGATCAATTCCTGCTGAAGTTTCAGAAAGAATCTCAAGAAGGAAATGTAATTGAATTGAACCTTGGATTATTTTGGTATTGAACAACATGAACAAAGGCATGCACTTGGGGAAATGTAGGTGGTCTCTAATGAATGGTAAATATTTTAGTTTGACTAGTGAAGTATGTGAATAGAAGTCGTGAGAAATACGGAAAGGTGGTATATAGCCAAATCTTGGAAACTCTGAATACCAAGTTTCAGAATATAGAAGCTTCAGGCACTGGGCCATGGGTTGGCAAACTACAAACCATAGGCCAAACCTGGTTTGCTGCCTATTTTTGTTAAGCCCATGTGACAGATCAACATTTGCAATCTATTTGATGATAGAAAACCCTAATTTTGAACCCCAATTAAATGAAATGTTAACTCCTCTCAAAAAAGAATTCCATTTTCCTTATGAGTAGAGCTGTTTTACAAAAAACAAAAACAGAAACAAACAGGCAAAAAAAAAAACACAAGAAACAAACAACCCAATTATTATATTTTCAATAAAAGTTTATGGGACGCCTGGGTGGCTCAGCAATTGAGCGTCTGCCTTTAGTTCAGGGCCTGATCCTGGATTACCAGGATTGAGTCCAGCATTGGGCTCCCTGCATAGAGCCTGCTTATCACTCTGCCTGTGTCTCTGCCTCTCTGTGTGTCTTTCAAAAATAAATAAGTAAAATCTTTAAAAAAAAAAAAAAAGTTTGTGGAAATTTGTTTTCTTTGTTGTGATATGAGCACCCATATAAATATCCTCAGTTTTTCCTCTTGGCCTACAAAGCCTAAAATATCTGATCTTTTACAGAAAAAAATTGCCAACCCCTGTATTAGCCAGGCTCAGAGATGGGAAGGCTGGTTGCATTTGCATCATCATTTCAAGCAAAGTGGAAATCAGTTGCAGGAAGACTTGAAGGGACCTCAATATAGTAGTCCAGGAAAGAGATGATGAAGGTATTAGTCAAAATGCATCTGGTTGCAAGTGATCAAAACCTAATTCAATCAAGCAAGCAAAAATGACCATGGAACACACTGCTAATTGCCTATCTAATATTCATTCTTCTGTCTTCTATGTGAAGGAATCCCAATTTTGTATGGGACAGCAGTGCATATAACAGCTAAAAATTCCTACCTTTCTAGTGCAAGTGGGAGTAATCTTTACTTAGAAGTGGCCATATAATCCAACTCTAGCCAATGAGAGACTGAAAGAAAGTTTCAGAGTCAAGCTTCCAGAGGCATGTGGATAATATGTTTACTCCTTCAATCCTCTGTTCTTTTTTTTTTTTTTTTTTTTATTTTTATTTATTTATGATAGTCACAGAGAGAGAGAGAGGCAGAGACACAGGCAGAGGGAGAAGCAGGCTCCATGCACCGGGAGCCCGACGTGGGATTCGATCCCGGGTCTCCAGGATCACGCCCTGGGCCAAAGGCAGGCGCCAAACCGCTGCGCCACCCAGGGATCCCAATCCTCTGTTCTTTATCCTTTCCTCTCTTCTTGATAAGATAGCAGATTCTACTTGGGAGGTACAGCCTCTATTTTGCCTCACACTAAGGATGGTGGAACAGGAAGACAGAGAAGCCTAGTCTTTTATGACATTCTGTAATATGAAACAGCTGCTCTTACACTGGATACCTATCTCCAAGCATTTTTTAATAAGAGGAAAAGAAATTCCTATATGATTAAGCCATGTTAACTACTTATAACTAAATACATCCCTAACTGATATTGGAGGAATCTTTTTTTTTTTTTCATAAAGATTTTATTTATTTATTCATGAGAGACAAACCGCGGAGCCACCTGGGCTGCCTCTATTGGAGGAATCCTAAAGTAACTCACAGATTGTACAAACTGAACTGGAGTTCAGTAAACTGTTCTTGGAAGAAACTGGAGTATTATAGATCTTCATCTTTATCTCATTATTGCCCTCTATATATTGAATTAATATACTTTTCTTATCTAATCTGGCTTTCTCTATTCCGCAATTCATATAGCAGAAAACATGGCGAACAACAGCTTCTATGTTTTACATTAAATATTGACAGCCTAGGGGCACCTGGGTGGTTCAATCAGTTAAGAGTCTGCCTTTGACTCAGGTCAAGATCTCTAGGTGCTAGGATACAGCCTTGCATCAGGCTCCCTGCTCAGCAAGGAGACTGCTTCTCCCTCTCCCTCTGCTCCTTCCCCACCCCCGCTCATGTTCTCTCTCTTTCTCCCTCTCTCTCAAATAAATAAATAAATAAATAAATAAATAAATAAATAAAATCTTAAAAGAAAAATGACAGTCACTGAAAGGAGATTAACCTCATTCTCTTGGTCCTAAATATAAAAAGATAAGAAGAAACTCATTTGCCCAGTTTGGGCCAGATGACTGCACCTAGACCAGTCAACCATAAACCAGTGCAACCATATTTGCATAAGTCAGATACGGACATGCAATCTCCAGTAAGAACTATATGTATAGAATTAGAAAAGATCAGTTTTCACAGGAAAGGGAAAGCCTAACAGATAAAACAATAGATGCTTACTTCAAAGATTGAATTAGGGAGGTGATACCAGAGAAAAAGATAAAGTTTCAAGGAGGGCACCTGGGTAGCTCAGTTGGTTGAGTGTCTGCCTTTAGCTCAGGTCACGAACCCGAGATCCCGAGGTCCTGGGATGGAGCCCCACATTCAGCTTCCTGCTCAGTGGGTAGCCTACTTCTCCCTCTCCATCTGTGTCCCCCTCTGCTTGTTCTTTCTGTCAAATAAATAAATAAAATCTTTTTTAAAAAAAGATTTTTGTATGCATAAAAAGTTTCAAGGAATAATTGAAGATAGTTCATAAGTGACTGTCTTAGAAGAGGGAATGTTGAAAAGAACAGAGAAGAATGACTTCAAGGTTTCCTGTTACTTGTCAAAAAAAAAAAAAAGGAGGAGGAGGGGGAGAAAAAGAAAAAATAAGAATTGATTATTGAATCAAATTGAATTATCATAAACAGTAACTTTGACCTGAACAGTGTTGATTCTTCTCTACACACAATTTACATGGTTTTAAGGGGGCCTGGCTGGCTCAGTTGGTGGAGTATGTGAGTCTTGATCTCACTGTTGTGAGTTCGAGCCCCACACTGGGTGTAGAAATTATTTAAAAATAAAATCTTACAAAACATTTTTTACATGGTTTTAAACAGCAGATTCTGACATTAGTTCAATACAGATTTAGTACAGGCCAGTGTGAGAATTCACAAAGTTTCCAATGAATTGAAGTAGTTGAGGGCAGGGAATAGATAATTCACAAAAGGATAAAATTAAAAGAATCAACAAACAGGAAAAATGTTCTAACTTACTAGCGACCAAAGAAATGCAAATTAAAACAAGGAGATATACTATTTTTTTTAACCCATTATATTACCAAATAGGCTGGCCGCTAGGGCACTGTTAGGCCTTTGCACTCACCTGTGTTTCAGATGGCAAGGAAGTAAGTACAGAGCACAATCTAATGCTTTAGCATAAGCATTGTGGCCAAAATTATTCACGAACCACAAAAATGTTCTACCCCGATGATTCTACTTCTGAAAAAAGATTCTGGGCAAATAATCCAAAATATGGGGGGAAAAAAACTTAATGCATTAAAGATGCTTTTTTAGGGGCTCCTGGCTAGCTCAGTTGGTAGAGCATGCAACTGTTGATTTGTAAATTCAAGCTCCACATTGGGTGTAGAGATTACTTAAAAATAAAATCTTAAAAAAAAAAACTGGGGCACCAAGATGGCTCAGCCGGTTAAACGTCTGTCTTCAGTCAGTTCAGGTTAGGATCCTGGGATCCTGGTTGAGCCCTGTATGAGACTCCCTCCTCAGGGGGAAGGAAGCCTGCCTCTCCCTCTCCCTCTGCCCTTCCACCCTGCTCATGCATGCTCTCTCTTTCTTTCATGCTCTCTCAAATAAATAAGTAAAATCTTTAAAAACAACAGTGAAAATTATTAAAAACTCAACAAATAGTAAGGACTGTTTTAATACATTATGGTATCTTCTTGCAATGCAATATTATATAACCATTAAAATGATAGCAATTAAAAAGTATATATATAAAGTGCTTCTAACATAACCTTAAGAATATTAGCATGCTCCAAGTATAAAATTCAAATAAAACCGAGGTGTATGAAGTGAAATAAACTTTTACCCCAGGAAAACTACTGTTAAAAGTTTTGAGTGTTTGCAAACTTTTTTGTATGCATAAAAAATTATATATCTGGGGAACTCCAGGTGGCTCAGCGGTTTGGCACCTGCCTTCGGCCCGGGGTGTGATCCTGGAGACCCAGGATCGAGTCCCACATCGAGCTCCCTGCATGGAGCCTGCTTCTCCCTCTGCTTGTGTCTCTGCCTCTCTCTCTCTCTTTGTGTGTTTCTCATGAATAAATAAATAAAATCTTTTAAAAAATTATATATCCTTGTACTTTTATTTATTGTTGTATGATGAGCATTTTACATGTCATGCAATGGTCTTCTAAAATATTTTTAACAGTAGAAAATCTACATACAAAAAATGTGCAATTATTTATTCAACCATCCCCTTAGCTGCGAAGTTATTATTAGTGTTTGTTTGTTTGTTTTGTTTTGTTTTTAAAGATTTATTTATTTGGGACGAATTATCTTTAAAAAAAAAGATTTATTTATTCATGAGAGACACAGAGAAAGAGAGAGAGGCAGAGACACAGGTAGAGGGAGAAGCAGGAAGCCCGATGCAGGACTCGATCCCTGGACTCCAGGGTCACACACTGAGCCAAAGGCACACGCTCAACCACTGAGCCACCCAGGGATCCCCTAAGCTGTCTTAAAGGAAAAATTATAAGCTGTTATAAGGACACTGTGTTTTATAGAGTGAGGAGGCAAGAATGCATGAAGTATTTAAAATATGCGGAATGCTCTAGAAAATGTTTTATCTCTGTCTCTTTTCTCTGCTTCTTCTCCACATCTCTGCCTCATTCTTCTCTCTCCACAGACTGGTATTCCCTGCTCTTCAGTCTATCTGGAAGATAATTGCCTTGACACAATTCCTGATTTTTTACACTCTTTACATTCAAGACATCAGCTCAAACTAAGCCAGAATTCCTAGGTGAGAAAGATAATTAACCTAGTTTGGTCATGTTTCTACCATGGTCCAGTCAATAGTGGCTAATGGATCAAGGTAAATGGATCAGTGAGGCTGAAGTAAGAGGGTGATGACAGGATTAGGACTCTCCGCTCTGAAAGAAAGGCAAATTATTGTGAGCTGAGAATATACCTCAAAAGATGTCTACTATTGCCTCCATAGAGCAACTTCCATTCTTAGGATAGATAGAAGTGAAATCATCAGATCAAATGATATAAGCATTTTAAAGCCAATTGCTTTCCAGAAAGAGCATCAACCTGTCCTTTCACCTGCAGTAACTGGGAGTTCCTGTTTCCTTATACCTGTTAACTTTAAGGAAAGAGAAGCTAATTTGAAAGAGAAAGGAGTGGTATCTCATTGTTGTTTCAACTTGTGGAGTTTCAGGCACCTGGGTGGCTTAGTGGTAGAGCATCTGCCTTTGGCTCATGATCCGAGGATCCTGGGATGGAGTCACACATCAGACTCCCTGTGGGAGCCTGCTTCTCCCTCTGCCTGTGTCTCTGCCACTCTCTGTGTGTCTCTCATGAATAAATAAATAAAATCTTTAAAACAAATTTGTGAAGTTTTTTTTATCTCTAGTAAGCCTGAGCATTTTCTCAGATATTTATGGCTAGGGCTTCTTCTGCACAGGGGAGAGCTTTTGTGTGGTTTCTTCCCATCTGCTTGGTAAAGAGAGTGAAAGATCTCTCCTACAGGGCTGAAGAGTCAGGCTTTCTTTTTTTTTCTTTCTTTTTTTTTAAGATTTTCTTTTTCTTTTCTTTTCTTTTTAAATTGTATTTATTTATTCATGAGAGAGAGAGAGAGAGAGAGGCAGAAAGAGAGGCAGGATTCATGCAGGGAGTCCGATGTGGGACTCAATCCAGGGATTCCAGGATCATGTCCTGAGCCAAAGGCAGACGCTCAACTGCTGAGCCATCCAGACGTCCCAAGATTTTATTTCTGATAGGACAGATGAATGGATGGGGCCTATGGACCTGTTATACAAATATCTACATTTCTTCTGGGCTGCCCACACCTGCTCTCAAGTCATTGCTGTCCCCTGCCTGGTTCTATTCCTCCCCTCCTCTCTAGGAGCTGTAGCTGGATAGAAGTCCTGGGCTGTCTGGGGTGCCTGGGTGGCTCAGTCAGTTAAGTGTCTGACTCTTGATTTCAGCTCAGATCATGACCTCTTATCTCTCTGTAGGAGAGAAACCAAGTGAGCAAAAAGAGTACCGAATAATGCAATTGTCTAATGTTAGCTTAGAAACATTAAGAAAATGTTAGCTTCCCTTCACCATCAGCCTTATAAATTCAGTCTTCAGTCAAAAATCTTTCAGTTCTTTAGTTTTTTGGGTAACAAATGATCCTTCTTGGGCCTTTACCTACAGTCTCTATTTTTTATTCTCCCCAGCCAAGGAGTTCTGAGGAAATGTTGGCAGAGCCAGTCTAGCAGAGGAGTTTCATAGAACTGAGGACACAGAAAAACAAGACAGATATCATCTCTAACCTCAAGGAGTTGATACTTTAGGGAGGAAAAAGATATTATCACAGACGATGACAACAAAGTATGACAAAAGCAATGACAGAATTATGTATCCTGCTGTGGGTGGGATGGGTGCAACTTCATGGACAGATGAAGAACCAGGGAATGAAACTTCGGTCTTCGTCATTTCATGTTCTATCCACAAGGTCAGCACAGCTAAGAAATCCAGGCAGCTGTTATGCTGCACTACAGGCTACTGCAGTGTAGACTCCTGCTAATGGGGACTTCTGAACGGACTTCCCCGAAGACAGAGCCACCCAGACAGTCCAGGACTTCCTAAATTTTTCTCTTTCTTTTCTTTTCTTTCTTTCTTTCTTTCTTTCTTTCTTTCTTTCTTTCTTTCTTTCTTTCTTTCTTTCTTTCTTCTTTCTCTCTCTCTCCCTCCCTCCCTCCCTCCCTCCCTCCCTTCTTTCCTTCCTCCCTCCCTCCCTCTCTCTCTCTCTTTCACTGAGGAGGGGGTGGGGAGAGGTAGAGGGAGAAAGAGAATCTTAAGCAGGTTCCACACCTAACAGAGCCCAACATGGGCTTAATCTCATGACTGTGAGGTCATGACCTGAGCCAAAATCGAAAGTCAGAGATAAGAAGAACCTGCCACCAAAAAGGATCATGCTTCCCTCCTACAGTGTGTAGGTTAAGCCAAGAAGGAACAGATTAGCTCTTCTTGATCATATGTTCCCTGTGGACCAATCACTGAGCCAGGAAGATGGAATACTGCAAGGGGCCAAGATTGAGTTTTATTTCCTATCAAAAGAGGAGCAAGTTTTGTTACCCCTTTGGGGTGAATGTAAAAGTTTGCTAAACAGCCAAGAGCATTAGCTACCAGAGCTAAAAATTGTCGGAGTCATCGTCCTCCTTGGGAGTCACTCCTCCAACACTCTAAGCCCTGGGCTGTCTGGGACACCAGATTCTAAAGACTGCCTTCTTGTACCGGGATGGATTCAAAAATCCTAAGGAAACTTTTCAGCTTTCTGGTTGAAAGAAAACATGCTTTTTAGCCAAGCATTGATACTGGGCCTGCTCTGAAATAATCATGAAAACTGGGCACACAATAATCAAGAAGGTCACAAATAATCAAGAAAACAGCACATCTGGTTGGATCTGCTCCCATTACTAAGCATTCAGAAAGGAAATTTCAGCTTTGGATAGAATTCTCATTAATCCTCAAGCAGCTGAAGTTTTTTTAACACCAAAACACAGTCACACCCCATTTATCTGACCAACTTCATTTCCAGTCCTCCTTCACTAAATGATGACTTGACCTTCAAATTCCTTCCTCCTCTAGCCTTTTTCTCCATTCACTTTTTAAAAGAGACTTGCTGGGACACCTAGGTGGCTCAGTGTTTGAGCATCTGCCTTTGGCTTGGGTCCCTGTCCTGGGGTCGTGGAATCGAGTCCTGCATTGGGCTCCCTGTGGGGAGCCTGCTTCTCCCCCTGCCTGTGTCTCTGCCTGTTACTGTGTTTCTCATGAATAAATAAATAAAATCTTAAAAATAAATAAATAAAAAATAAGAGACTTGTTATTGATATTCATTCATCCATTCCCTCAAAAATAATTTATTAGGGGTGCCTGGGTGGCTCCGTTGGTTAAGCATCTGCCTTTGGATCGGGTCATGATCCTAGGGTCCTGGGATCCCTGGGAGGCGCAGCGGTTTAGCACCTGCCTTTGGCCCAGGGCGCGATCCTGGAGACCCGGGATCGAATCCCACGTCGGGCTCCCGGTGCATGGAGCCTGCTGCTCCCTCTGCCTGTGTCTCTACCCCTCTCTCTCTCTCTCTCTCTCTCTCTGTGACTATCATAAATAAATTTAAAAAAAAATATCTCAGGGTCCTGGGATAAAGCCCCACATCAGATTCTGCTCCACGGGGAGCCTTCTCCCTCTCCCTGCCACTCGGCCTGCTTGTGCTCTCTCTCTCATTCTCTGTCAAGTAAATAAATAAAATCTTTAAAAAAACTATTAAATATTTGCAATGGCAGTGCCTGAGTGGCTTAGTTGATTGAGTGTCTGACTCTTGATTTTGGATCGGGTCATGATGTCAGGGTCATGAGATCGAGCCTTGTGACTGGCTCCATGCTCAGTGTGGAGTCTGCTTGTCCATCTCCTCCCTATCTGCCCCTCTCCCTCTACCCCTCTCCCTCTGCCCTCCCCCCATGTTTGTGCTTTCTCTCAAATAAATAAATAAAATATTTTTAAAAATAAATATATTGTATGTAATAGAATTACACTAGGCATACTTAAAAAAACTTTAAAAATAGGGGATCCCGGGGTGGCTCAGTGGTTTGGCACCTGCCTTTGGCCCAGGGATTCTGGAGTCCCGGGATCGAGTCCCACATCGGGCTCCCTGCATGGAGCCTGCTTCTCCCTCTGCCTGTGTCTCTGCCTGTGTCTCTGCCTACCTCTCTCTCAATCTCTCTTTCATGAATGAATAAATAAAAAAATAAAATCTTTAAAAAAAAACTTTAAAAATAGAAAACCTGTAAGGGATTGAATCTGCAGATGGCAACCTGACCACACGAAGACTTCTGAGTCCTTTCAAACCAGTCCTGAGTCTCAGGTCTGTAGAACATTGAATAAGGCAGGTGTGACTTACTAGGTGTGGTTTCTAGGTGTCCTGATCCATCCTCTTTCTGGTTCCGTCACACACACAAAACCACAGGATAATTTTTTCAATCAAATTAATAAATAAATAGGTCTGTCTAAACAACTGGGGACTTGGAAAAGATACAGCTGCATTTTTTTCTGGAAGTGAAATATAACTGACTTCACACATGTGCACATATATGCTCAATTTGCATTTGGCCCAAGGTTAAATGGTTCTAACTTCACCACCTAGCCTTGCAGTTGGCAATTTTCTTTCTCTGTAATTTAGCACCAACAGCTATAGCAAGGTTATCCCAAAGCAAGGTCAACTGCTCAAGGGTATCTCTGAGAACTATGGCTCCTTAGTAATGCCAAAGAAATAGTGCCCCCAGGCTTCCTCATCTCTGCTCTGTTTTGTTAGGGAAAGTTATAAACACAATTTCCTTAGGCTAGTGTAAGCCCACTCCTCAGCCACAATTCTTTCTGAATAACAGCTGATGAGAGTTAAGAGGTCTCAGGTGCTTGTAAATGAAGCATATAGCACTCTCTGGTAGCTTCCCAGAATTCAGTGTGAACTATCAAACTGGCCCTTGCTCTGTGTGTGACAATGCAAATGGCACTGGTTGATCAACCATACAGCTATGTCTTCTAGGGTGAAACTTCTACCAGTCAAAACCTTTTAAGGTAGAAAAGATGGGGCAGCCCGAGTGGCTCAGCGGTTTAGGGCCGCCTTCAGCCGGGGGCCTGATCCTGGAGACCTGGGATTGAGTCCCACGTCGGGCTCCCTGTATGGAGCCTGCTTCACCCTCTGGCTGTGTCTCTGCCTCTCTCTCATGAATAAATAAATAAAATCTTTTAAAAAGGGGGGGTAGAAAAGATTATTCTGCAATCTTCCTATAGTACAGGACAAAATCTTCTCCAAAGCCTTGGGATGAATGAAAGGCAGAATGAGTAGGAATGCTGAGCCAATTACAGCTTTGCTTAGAAAATCCAGGCATTTGGTCAGTGATGGTGATGGGAAACTGAGACAAACCTGCAGGCAAAGCAAAGGGAGTACTTTTGCTTCTTAGATACTCAGAGGTCATTGTATGCAGAATTGGCAAAGAGTCTGGACCAAGAAAAGAAAAGCTGATTGAGGTCTCATTTTGTGTAAGGAAGTCTCTGTTGCTTGTAGATGAATTGAGATTATGTGCTGTATTCAGTTAATAGATATTTTGATAGAGACAACAAGTCTGGAAAATCATAATCACCCCAGTGTCCAGACGATGAAAAATCTGCAGACCAGCACCCAGGCAGGTCAAAAGAGGACAGATTATGCCCAAGACCCTACATGGAGGTACCTCAGAGTAAGAATGGAAATAAATGTTTCTGGATGAAAAGAAGAGATTATTATTTGTGAGACGGATAGTCTAATATCACCCTATTCTCTGTGCTTACTTCCTGTATCACCTTCAAGCCTTTGGTAAATCGTTTTCAAAAGTCCCAGCCTCGGGGGATCCCTGGGTGGCACAGCAGTTTAGCGCCTGCCTTTGACTCAGGGCGCGATCCTGGAGCCTGCTTCTCCCTCTGCCTATGGGATTAAGGGCAGCATTGTGATCTGTATTTCCACTCTCAAAGCTCCCACCCAGGAGCAGCTCTAAATAGCCCCTCAGGTGTACACCAAGACCAAATGTGCTAAACTTCAGCACAGATACAGCCAGAAAGAAATATATCGCTTTCCTTCTCTGACCCTCAGTTCCCTCTCCTTGCAGGTATAGCACTATGTCCCAGTTTAGCCCAAACTGCATCCTGCATCCAGTGTCTGAAATGTGGTGGAACTAGTGGGCTAGAGTGTGTTCTGTGTATCAGTTAACACATGAAAAGATTCCCAGGGGTGAAATGAGAGATGAATGGAGGGAATGTCAGGAACTCAGTCCCTGTATATGCCAGAGGGGCTGATATCTCCTTGGAGAGTGGTTGTCTTAATTTGAATCTCCTTGAAACAGACCCTGAAATAAGGATTCAAGAACAAGTAGTTTATTAGGCAGTACAGAAAATACTAGTAGGAAAGTGAGGAAAGAGAAAGGGAAAGAGAGGTTGATAAAGAACAAGTTATCAAAGGAGCTCTCACTGTAGTGATTAGAGCTTAATCCCTTGGAGAAACTGTGTAGAATAGAAGCCTCAGAGTTATTGCATGTCTAGGGTGAGGAACTGGGGTACATATACACCAACTCTCATCAGTCATTGGTTGAGGACTGTTCCAGGGGGTATTCATTCCCTTCACTACCACAAGTGCATTTGCAGCCTGCCTGATCCTGGGGCTGAGTGACCTCCAGGCAAACAAATGTAGATACAGACAAGTGGAAGTTTATTAGTAAGCACTCAAGCGATAAGGTGCACAGTATAAAGACAGGGCACCAATAGCATCAAAAGAGCTGGAGCTAGGTGTGCATCAAATCTTTGTGAGATTTGGGGAGAAGCTTTGGGGCTCTAGTGACAAAGTTAGGGAGCTGATAATTCCCTTCCTTCTCTTCCTCTACTACCAACTACAGTAATAAGACCAAAGCTGAAAGATGTCTATACCAGCTGGAAATTCTGGCAAAAGATGCCAGGCAATGAGAAGGCTCCTTGAAGAGGTTGCTAGGCCATAAAAGTATAAACAAATTTCCTTCAATTCTTTCAGACACTTCTGAGTACTCCTTGGAATATCTGGGAAGAATTTTTTTTTTTTTTTAGATTTAATTTATTTATTCATAGAGATGCAGAAAGAGAGAGAGAGGCAGAGACACAGGCAGAGGGAGAAGCAGGCTCCATGCAGAGAGCCCGACGCGGGACTCCATCCAGGGTCTCCAGATCACGCCCTGAGCTGCAGGTGGCGCTAAACTGCTGCGCCACCGGGGCTGCCCTCTGGGAAGAATTTTTTTTTTTTTTTTTTTTTTTCCTCTGGGAAGAATTTTGAGGGAGACTGAAGTCCTGCATTGGCAAATGAGGGCAAAGCATCACTGTGATTAGACATTAATATCAAGATGGTTTCTTTTGAACCACAGTCTGGTGAGGCCTTGGAATATTCTGGCTGCATAGAGCTGTGGTGATATTTTATGAGCTCACATGTAGAATATACAAAGGGGCTAGATGGTAATGAACACAGAGGTACATTCAATAAAAGGTACTTTTGTTACTTTTGTGATCTCAGTCGGTGAAAGTGTTCATCAATGACAGAAGGTACATCTCTCAGAATGTCAAGTCCTGAGGCACCTTGGCTGGCTCAACTGGTAGAAGTGTGACTCTTAATCTTAGGGTTGTGAGTTGGGGCTCCACGTTGGATGTGGAGATTACTTAAAAATAAAATCTTAAAAAAAAAAAAAAAAAGCCAAGTCCTTCTTTGTGTAAAGTTCTTATGTGTCTGGCTCAGAGTTTGAGGAATAAAAGGGAATCAGAGCCAATCACTTTTCCTACCCCATCTAGACCTTCTGATATAAAGTATTTGTGTTAGTGTGTATTTATGCACGTGTGTGTGTGACCACATCAACGTGCATGTTTCTGTGTATGTCTGTAATGTGTGTGAACAATGTGTATGTGTTCATGTGTGCATGTCCGTGGGCAAGAGTGTCAGTCTGTGGGGGCCAGGGAGTGGGGCTGACACTGCCTTGTTCTCCTCTGCAAGTTGTACCAAGTTCTCTCCTCCAAAACAATTTTGGATCTGAGAGAAATTGAAGGGACCAATTATTCAGGCAGCCTTTCCTCTTGGGGCCAGCTGCATAGAGGCTAAGTGGTGGGCTAAATAGATGATTGACTGTCTAGCCAGACAGAGCCTGGGCCAGAACCTAAAAAGCACATTTATGACCATGAGCAGGGGAAGCAGGGATAGGAAACAGAGAATGCAGAGAGAGGTGAAGCAGTTGTGGACAGCTCAAAAACCAAAGCCAAGAAACAAATAAACAAAAAAGGAGAAACAAGCCCATAAATACAGAGAACAAACCGGTGGTTGTCATAGGGAAGGGGGTCAGAGGTTGGACAAAATGGATGGAGGGGAATGAGAGCTATAGGCTTTCAGCTCTTATAGAATGAATAAGTCACAGAGATGAAAGGTACAGCATAGGGAATATAATCAGTGATATTGTAGGTGTTATTATGATGACAGATGGTATCTACCCTTGTGGTAAGTATAGTATGATGTATGGAGTTGTCAAATCAGTATATTGTACACCTGAAATTGACATAACATTGTGTATCAACTATACACAATTTTTTACATACTAAAAAAAAAAAAAAAAAACTGGAGTCAAGAGCCAAGAACTGAGAAGCCCTTTTCTATGTTATACAGGATCCAGATAATGATTTTCCAACCCCTTAGCTCAGGAGGCCCAGATTAGCCAGGCAAACTTCCTGGATGGTCATGTTCAATGCCAGCCCAAAAGGAACAGGGCCAAGTCACAAAATAAATTACTTGGATGAAGGCAGAAACTCCAGCAGGCTTCCCTGGGACCCAGTACAGCAGCCAGAGTCTAAGCAGATGCACACTCCACGTACAGGAAATCCACTAGCCACTTTGGCCATACAGGAAGCAATCATCCTCACAATAACAATGGCATATGCTTGCATAGGGACAAACAGTTTATGAGGCCTTTTAACTGTATGATCTCATTGAGGCTCATTTGGGCCCTTTGGGGACAGTGTAATATCCATTGCATAGTTAAAGTGATGTAAGCTTAGAAGTTAAGTCATTTTCCTATGGTTATATAACTGGTTAGTGACACAGCTAGGACTAGAATTCAGGTTTGTCTGTCTCCAAAACCAGAAAATTCTGTCCCTTCTATTTCCTTTCCTAAACTGTTGTCCTCAATGCTCCTTTCCTAGAGACATACAGAGGCTCCTGGAAAAATAAGGATCCACTTCATTGGGTCATATAATACCCAAGAATTTGATTGTCCTCAAACAGATTAGATAGAGTCCTCAGCCACATAATGTTTCTCCTGACAATTCATCCAGGGAACCTTGTATGGGCTGGGATTGAGGAAACCTAGAAACAGAATATCTCAGGAAGTGTCCAGACATATTAGAAACCTTGCCCAGTGTATGCACCTGGGCCTGTTCGGTTCAGACAGAGAGGCAGAAACATGGGACTCTAGGACTCTCAGAAACTCTAGGACTCTTACATCAGAATCAAGATACAAGTACCTCAGCCCCAGCAGGAGATCTGATGCCCTTAATTCCTGGATATGAAAATGGAAAAGAAATCCTAATCTGAAAATGAAAAGAATGCTAATCTGTGGGAGAATAAATTAATTGAGACTATTTCTCTATATTTCCTTGTATATTTTGTTCTTCTACCATTCAGTGAGCCTCACTTATTACCTCTGGGAAAAATGACATAGTAGACTAAAAAGTTGTGTCTTGGTTTCTGAGAATTAAAACCTTAGGTTTCAAGGCAATATGATATAATAAGAGTAAGCTTCCTATGGGTAAGGCTAGCTTGGTATATGTTGAAGTAAGGGAGAAAAATTGAGAAGCAAAGAGAATGGAGGGACAAAGCCCAACCCAGGCGGGGCTCTATCTCACAACCGTGAGATCACAACCCGAGCCAAAATCCAGAACAGGACTTTCTACAGACTCAGCCACCCTGGTGCCCCAATAATGTTATTGTTGATAATAGTAATATTGGTAATGCCCTTTGGTTGTTGTTTTTTTTTTTTAAGATTTTATTTATTTATTCATGAGAGACAGAGAGAGAGGCAGAAAGAGAGAGAAAGAAAGAGAGGCAGAGACACAGGCGAGGGAGAAGGAGGCTCCACGTAGGGAGCCCAGTGTGGGACTCGATCCTGGGACTCCAGGATCATGCCCTGAGCCGAAGTTAGGCGCCAAACCGCTGAGCCACCCAGGGATCCCCAGTAATGCCCTTTGAATTTAATGATGTGTATGGTAGGATAAAACAAATAAGTAAACATTATTAGTATTAAAAACCAAGATTTTCAGGATACCTGGTTCAGTTGGTTGGGCATCTGCCTTCAGCTCAGGTCATAATCTCAGGGTCCTGGAACTGAGTCCAGCATCAGGCTCCCTGCTCATGAGAGGCCTACTTCTCCCTCTCCTCCCTGCTCAAGCTCTCTCTATCTCTCTCTGTCAGATAAATAAATAAAATCTTTAAAGAACACTAAGATTTTCAGTAAAAGATAAGGAAGATGCAATATAACATTTAAAAAATAGGGACACTTGGGTGGCTCAGTGGTTGAGCATCTGCCTTCAGCTCAAGTTGTGATCCCAAGGTCCTGAGATGAGTCCTGCATTGGGCTCCCCGCAGGGAGCCTGTTTCCCCCTCTGCCTATGTCTCTACCTCTCTCTCTGTGTCTCTCATGAATAAACAAATAAAATCTTAAAAATAACTAAAAATAAAGAAAAAAATCCTACAATATTCGTTTTGAGTTGGAAATTAGAATAGATTCAGCTCTGTCTTTTGAAAGCACCTAGAAGCTATAAGCTGTAGTTGATTCTATGGATGGCCTACACTATATTACCTCTGCTTGCTCTGAGTTCATTTGAAGCTGTAGTAAATAGTTCTAGTCATACTTATGAATTCAAACCTCTGATAGAAGTGCTGGGATTTAACAATCTAGACAATCCCTCAAACAATGAGGGATGAAGCTTAGTGGATAATCCCAGTATTTCTATCCCTGGTTGGGATGGTTCTGGGGCATATTTTATGCTTTTCCTCAGAGGATTCCCAGCAGAGTTGAGCCCCATTTGTTGACAACAGTAATGTGTTCATTAATATACACTTTATAGTTTTTTTTTTCCCTTTCCTGATTCATTGCCCCACTTCCTGATTTATACTTATCGGAATCATCTTCCAAAGAAAATACTTGCACTCAAATCCCTGTCTCAGTGTCTGCTTTCAAGGGAATCCAGATGAATACAATTCCAATAGTAATTGGTATACCTAGGACTGACATTGTGATCTCTAATTATTATCTTTAACTAAAACAAGCCACAATTCCTTAAAGAACTTGCTTATGAAAGGTATGGAGCAGGAAAAGTATAAGGTAAATCTAGGTTATTTTATTATGCCAGAAAACAAGGAATTTCTCGAAGATTCCTTATATGGAAACATATAAGCACAAGGAGGCAAGTTTAAGGAATTCCCATTGGCCAAGTTTGGGATAACTTTAGAATCAAAAAGAAAAATGGTTGCAATTTTAAGACATAGAATACATAATAACTAGCAAGTCCATAGCAACGCTCAGAGAGACAGAAAAAGGGAGGGGCACCTGAATGGTTCAATTGGTTAAGCATCAGCCTTCGGGTAAGACTTCTGATCCCAGGGTCCTGGGATTGAGACCCAGAATCGGGCTTCCCGCTCAGCGTGGAGCCTGCTTCTTCCACTCCCTCTGCCTGCCACTCTTCCTGCTTGTTCTCTCTCACTCTCTGTCAAATAAATAAATAAAACATTTTTTAAAAAAAAGAGAATTAACTGAAAATAAACATACACACTCTTCTGAAAATTGGCAACTAAAAGAAATTAACCGTTTACCTTACCTTTAAGGAGGAACAGTAATAAGGAAAAGCTTTTCTTTATGGGAAAATGCCAGCTAGTAAATGTAAAAAGAATAATTGAGGGCAGCCTGGATGGTTCAGTGGTTTAGCACCACCTTCAGCCTGGGGCGTGACCCTGGAGACCTGGGATCGAGTTCCACATCGGGCTTCCTTGTGAGGAGCCTGCTTCTCCTTCTGTCTATGTCTCTGCCTCTATGTGTCTCTTGAGAACAAATAAATAAAATCTTTAAAAAAAAAAAAAAGGAATTGCCATTTCTCTGTTCCTCATAAAATACTCACTTAAGGCAAGAAAAACCAGGGGACACTGAAATTACAAGTTAAAGGCTTTGGGGGACAAGATATTTGCACCACGCCAAAGCATCACCCACAAATTATTTTGTTGCTAATTGCAAAAAGAAAAATCTATCTACGATATAGAGATCTGGGGATCACTAACTTAACCAAGTGATCAAATCTAGCACCACTATTAATGAAACAACCTTACATTATGGGCATCATGATGTGATACAGTATAAAATACACAGTAAAACCTATTAAGTATTCTTGCCTCAATATTTAATTGAATTTAAGCAAACTTTTATTCCTAACTTCCAGTTACAGAAAAATAAGGAATAGAAGAAAAAGGTCAATTACACTACTAAGAAATAACTTTGTCTCCTCAACTCAGTAGGAATGCTGGACCCCAGGTTCATGGTCCTTCAACTGTGGCATGAAATTCTCTCCATGCAGTAAACTGGGGCAATTGTAGGGCTCACTTCACTTGATTTCCTTCTCTTAAGGATCATTGTCTTGTTCTGCCTGTTTTCCAACATCTAAAAAAGATTATTCTAAATATTTTGTCCACATTATTACATGTTTTATGCTGGAGGGTAAGTTATTGGTTGGAAGTGAAAGTTTATAAGGAGATACTTTGAGATTATATAAATATCTTGTTCTCTGACATCTTTTTATTCAATGGTTTTAGCATCCATTAACTATTATTTATATAATTTATTGCTACAATGGTTGAAAATAGTGATTACCTATCACTTTTCCACATTTTTTAGTTGGTCTGTTACCACAAACAATAGCTTTCCCTTTCTCCTCTTTCACTCATGTATTTAGGTATTTAGTTTGTGTGGTGGAAAGACGCTAAGGTGGCTCCCATGATCCCTGCCTCCTGGTGTTCACTGTCTTATACGATACCTTCCTTTTGAATGTGAATGGGACCAGTAACTTGCTTCTAACCAATAGTATATGGCAAAAGTCACTACATATACATGTGGGTATCTGTTTGTGATTATATTACATAAGATTGTAATTGTCTTGCTAGGAGACTATCTCTAACTGCTAGATTAGAAGAAATAAACTGCCATGTTGTAAGTTACCATATGGAGAGAAACACCTTTCAAAGAGCTAAGAGTGGCCTCCTGTTGACAGCTAACAAGAGAGAGGCCCTCAATCCAGCAGCCTGCCAGGAACTGAATGCTGCCAACAAACACATGAGCTTGGAGGTGAACCCTTATCCAGTCAAGCTTCAGATAAGATGGTAGCCCTGGTAAAAAAAAAAAAAAAAAGCTGATTATAGGGCAGCCCAGGGGACTCAGCGGTTTCCTGCCACCTTTGGCCCAGGGTGTGATTCTGGAGACTCAGGATCGAGTCCCACATCGGGCTCCCTGCATGGAGCCTGCTTCTCTGTCTGCCTGTGTCCCTGCCTCTCTCTCTCTCTCTCTGTGTGTGTGTGTGTGTCTCTCATGAATAAATAAATAAAATCTTAAAAAAAAAAAGCTGATTATAATTTTGTAAGATCCTGAGGATCCAATGAAGCCATGACCAGATTCCTGACTTTTTGAGACTGTGAGATAATAAGTATGTGTTGTTTTAAGCCACTAAGCTCATGATATTATTGTTACATAGCAATAAATAGCTAATACAATTAGTTATTCACATCTTTAGTGTAAGGACTGAAAGGACTCATGGATCCTCTTCTTTTTAAGCTATAATATCCATTAAAATCAAGTACAGAAATGAATTAAACTTAGAACTGGATCTTCAAATTATTATTTCACAAAATATTTAAGAAGAATGAAGTTTATTCTGTCCCATTACACACAATAGGAAGAAGTAAAAGGGGGTTTTATACCATTAAAAGTAAAATAAAAACTATCTTAGAAACCCTACTTATGTCATATCATCTTTTTTAAAAAAAATATTTATTTATTTATTCATTCATTCATTTATTTGAGAAAGACAGTGCAAAACCGTGGTGGGGGAGGAGCAGAGGGAGAGGGAGACATGCAGACTCCTCACAGAGGCTGATGTGGGCTCGATCCCAGGACTCTGACGATCATGGCCTGAGCCAAAATTAAGAGTTAGATGCTTAGCCAGGGGATCCCTGGGTGGCGCAGTGGTTTGGCGCCTGCCTTTGGCCCGGGGCGCGATCCTGGAGACCCGGGATCGAGTCCCACGTTGGGCTCCCGGTGCATGGAGCCTGCTTCTCCCTCTGCCTGTGTCTCTGCCTCTCTCTCTCTCTCTGTGTGTGACTATCATAAGTAAATAAACATTTAAAAAAAAAAAATAGATGCTTAGCCAACTGAGCCACCCAGATGTCCCTTATACCCTCTTTTAATTTTAGAGTTTGTGTTATAACACAAATTTATAATTTATATATTTATAAATTTATAAATTTATATATTTTACACAAAAATAAATACACATGTATTGGGAAGACACAAAATATTTTACTAATAGGATATAAAATCAAATACTTTGGGCGATACCTGAGTGGCTCAGCGGTTGAGCATCTGCCTTAGGCTCAGGTCATGGTCCCAGGGTCCTGGGATCGAGTCCCACATCAGGCTCCCCGAGGGAGTGTGCTTCTCCCTCTGCCTATGTCTCTCTCTCTCTCTCGGTATCTCTCATGGATAAATAAATAAAATCTTAAAAAAAATAAAAACAGTTTGGGACATACTGTTTTCTATATATACCTTTTGCCCTATTATCAAAAGCCACCTTAAAAAAAAAAACCTCAAAAGTCTTCAGGTTTTTCCTTCTATTAGAACAATGGTTCTCATCCCCAGCTGCTAATTAGAATCACTTAGGGACTTTTAATTTTTGTAAAATTTTTTTGAAGAATTTATTTATTTATTCATGAGAGACACACAGAGAGAGACAGAGACACAGGCAGAAGGAGAAGCAGGCTTCCCACAGGGAGCCCAATGTGGGACTCCATTCTAGGACTCTGAGATCATGACCTGAGCCAAAGGCAGACTTTCAACCACTGAGCCACCCAGGTGCCCTATTTATTTTTATTTTTTTTAAAGATTTTATTTATTTATTTATTCATGAGAGACACAAAGAGAGAGACAGGCAGAGACATAGGCAGAGGGAGAAGCAGGCTCCATGAAGGGAGCCTGATGTGGGACCCGATCCCGGGACTCCAGGATTGTGCCCTGAGCCAATGTCAGGCGCTAAACTGCTGAGCCACCCAGGGATCCCCCTATTTTTAGTTTTTTTTTTTTTTTAAAGATGTATCTATTTATTTGAGAGAGAGAGGAAGGAGAGAATCTTCAAATGGACTGCCCACTGAGTAGGGAGCCTGATGTGGTATTCCATTGCACAACCCACAAGATCAGGACTGAAGCAGAAAGCAAGAGTTGGTTGCTTAACTGACTGAGCCACCCAGGTGCCCAGCTTAGGGACTTTTTAGAACATAAGAAGCTTATGTACCACCCCAAACCAATTTAATCAACACCTCTGAGGGTTAGACATGGGTTTTTCTTTTTTTTTTTTTTAATATCGTATTTATTTATTTGAAAGAGAGAGAAAGTATACACACACATGGTGGGGAGGTGCAAAACGGCATGTATAGAGCGGGGGGTACAGAGGTAGAGGTGTAGAGGAGGGGGAGAGGGCCAAGCCGACTCCAATCTGAGTGTGAGGCCCAAATTTGGGCTCTACACCAGGCACCATATGGGACTTGAGTCCATGACCCTAAGATCATGACCTGAGCCAAAACCAAGAGTCAGAAGCTCAACAGACTAAGCCACCCAGGCATTCTGGCATGGTATTATTTTTAAAAGCTCTTCAGGTGATTCCTTTTTTTTTTTTTTTAATATTTTATTTATTCATGAGAGAAAGAGGGACATATCAGAGGGAGAAGCAGAGAGAGAAGCAGGCTCCATGCAGGAAGCCTGATGTAGGACTCAATCCTAGGACTCCAGGATCACGCCCTGGGCTGAAGGCAGGTGCTCAACTGCTGAGCCACCCAGGGGTCCCTCTTTAGGTGATTCTAATGGGCAGCCAGGGCTGAGAACTATTGCCTTGAAACAGGCAATTGCCTTTGAAAAGTACTTTGTGAAAAAAGACCTAGTTGACAAAAATCCTGTTTAAGATATAATTCTCTAGCTAAATCCAACTCCTGGAAGCCCTGAAACTGACCCCTCGAGGAAATATAATCCAGATCACAAGAGGTCCAGCCAGCATTCAACTCTTTTCTTTTTCTTTTTTTTTTTTTTTAGGTTTATTTATTTATTTATGAAAGACAGAGAGAGGGAGACAGACCCTAATCTCTTTTTCTTAACCAAAATTAAATCATGGATATTAAATAGAGGTCAAAACCAACATATATTTTAGATGCAAGGTGGCCTCAATCAAGATTCAAGATTAAGTTTCAAGGAAGTCAGGACAATGGTGTAGTGTGAACTTTGAGTTCAGCTCTCTTCTGGTGTGTAAATAAGCTACTTTACTTGTTCTTTGATATTCTGTTTATTTGCTTACCAAATTAGTATATATAGTGACTGTGGAATTATTGAACACTTCTGGGCTGTGCACCAAAAAGAAGCAATATTTCATATACTTTCCTTCCATGACCCTTTTCTGAAGGAACCCTGTCATTTTCTGTCTTCTCTGCAATCTAGAATTATATATTTCTTTTTTTCTTTTTTAAGATTTATTTATTTATTTGACAGAGAGAGACAGAGCACAAGCAGTAGAGTGGCAGAGGGAGAGGGACAGGAGGTTCCCCACTGAGCAGGGAGCCCCAGAGTCTTTCTTTAGTTAATATGAGAAATTGTTTTGTCTGTGGTAATTCTACAGCAAATGTTCTGCTCAAACCCTTTTTTTTTTTTTTAAGATTTTATTTATTCATGAGAGACACACACACACACAGAGAAGCAGAAACATAGGCAGAGGGAGAAGTAGGCTCCATGCAGGAAGCCGGACGCTGGGCTCGATCACGCGACTCCGGGATCAGGCCCTGAGCTGAAGGCAGACACTCAACCTCTGAGCCACCCAGGTGTCCCTCTGCTCAATCCTTAAAGCAGGCTCTTTTATCAACCATTTTTCTTCCCTATTCCTCATTTCCAGCGCAAACTATTATTTCTTAGGAAAAATGAAAAAAAAAGAAAAAGAAAAAGAAAGTGAAAAGAAAAACACAAATAATATTGAACTTTTTAATTTAGACTACTTCATTGTGAAGTAGTTTGCTTAATTAGAAAGTCTGCATTCTCTAGTCTTTAACACAATCTGCTACATAAAACAATGGTATTATCCAAACTGTGTACTAATAATTCAGAATCTTTAAAAAATGTTGTATGTTTAGGGTGCCTGGGTGGCTCAGTCAAACATCTGCCTTCAGCTCAGGTCATGATCCCAGGGTCCTGGCCCCACATCGGGTTCCCGGCTCGATGCGGAGCCTGCTTCTCCCTCTCCCTCTGCCTGTCGTTCCTCCTGCTTGCTCTCTCTCTCTTTCTCTCTCTTTCTATCTCTCTCTGTGTCAAATAAGTAAATAAGATCTTAAAAAAAAAAAAAAAAAAAGATGTACACTCTAACCCAGCAGGATTTAGCTCCCTCTGGTGCCCAAATTATCATCTCTAAATACCATTTCCCATTAAAAAGAATCTAGAACTCTTTCAATAAATGGCTGATTCTGGACAAGAAAGATTAAGATGGGCCTAAAATATCTTGTGCCTGAAAGCAGGGAAGTTATCAAAGACTACTAGTAGTGTGTCAAAATGATATAGGAACCAACTAGAAAGGGATTTTAAAAAATATATTTTATTCATAAGAGACACAGAGAGAGGTTGAGACACAGGCAGAGGGAGAAGCAGGCTTCATGCAGGGAGCCCAATGCGGGACTCCATCCCAGACCCCAGGATCATGCCGGGAGCCCAAGGCAGATGCTCAACTGCTGAGCCACTCAGGCGTCCCTAGAAAGTGATTTCTACATATAAAAGATGAAATAATTTGAGTATCAATAAAAAATAATGACTGCAATGAATTGAATCAAATATAAAAAAAATCTGTTCTTTCATAAGGACACTAAAATGTATTCTTTGGTCAACTTTGGAAGTTTCTAGGCACTGAATCATTACTCTGAAAAATTTATTAATAACAGTAAGCATCCAACTTCTATCCTGCCTTTACTATATAGACTATACTTCAAGAATATGATGTGAGAAAGTTCTTTATAGAAGTATTACTGCTAGTAAGTGAATGATAAAGAAGTGACAGGATTTTATTTTTTTAAATTTTTTAAAAGGTATTATATTGATTGGTTTTTCTTATTTGAGTTAGTCATAATTTTTTAAAAGATTATTTATTTATTTATTTATTTATTTATTTATTTATTTATTTATTCATTAGAGACACACACACACAGGGAGGCAGAGACACCGGCAGAGGGAGAAGCAGGCTCCATGCAGGGAGCCCGACATGGGACTCAATCCCAGGTCTCCAGGATCACACACACCCTGGGCTGAAGGTGGCGCTAAACCGCTGAGTCACCTCGGCTGCCCAAGTGATAGGATTTTAAAAGTCAACGTTTTGCAACCTCTAAAGAAATAATGGGGGATTGATTCCTGGGTGGCACAGCGGTTTGGCGCCTGCCTTTGGCCCAGGGCGCGATCCTGGAGACCCGGGATTGAATCCCACGTCCGGCTCCCAGTGCATAGAGCCTGCTTCTCCCTCTGCCTAAGTCTCTGCCCCTCTCTCTCTCTCTCTGTGACTATCATAAATAAATTTTAAAAAAAATTTAAAAAAAAATAAAGAGATAATGGATTTGGCAATTATCTAGGCAACATCATATGTTTAAGATTATCTAATCCCTACCATAACCCTAAGAGAAAGGCACCCTAATTATTCCTATTTTACTGGTAAGGTTAAATAACTTGCCAAAGGCAAATTGTCTTGAACCTAGGCGCTCTGGCTCTTAAATATTTCATTATATTTCTTCCTGAACGTAATAGGAAACTACTGAAGGAATATAAGCAAGGGTGTAATATAATCCTACATATAGGAAGATCACTCTGATTTGCAGGTGAAGATGGATTGGAGCAGGGATAAACTTGAAGCAGAAAGAGTAAAATGTTATTCATTCATTCACTTAATAAATATTGAACATCTCCTATGCACCAACCACTGTTCTAGGTATTGAAAATATAGGAATATAAAATAGAGATAAATAAGGGCTCCTTGGATGGCTCAGTTGGTTAAGTGTCAGACTCTTGATTTCAGCTCGGGTCATGATCTCAGGGTCTTGAGATCCAGCCCTGTGTTGGGCTCCCAGCTGAGTGTGAAGCCTGCTTGGGATTCTCTCTCTCCCTGTCTCTGCCCCTCCCTACTCATGCTCTCTCTCTCTCTTTCTCTCTCAAAAAATAATAATAAATAAAAATAAAAACTAAAAAAATCCTTTGCTCATTAAAGAAAATAGACTTTATTTTTTAGTGTTTTTTTAGAGTTTTAGAACAGATTTAGAGTTACACAAAAATTGATAAGATAGAAGAGAGTTCCCATCTACCCAGCACCCAATTTCCCCTATTATTAGCATCTTGCATTAATATAGTACATTTGTTACAATTAATGAATCAGTATTGATAAATCATTATTAACTAAATTCCACAGTTTTTTTTTTCTTTTTTTCAGATTTTCTTAGTTTTTACTGAATGTCCTTTTTCTGTTCCAGGATATCATTCAGAATACCATATTATCTTTAGCTGTCATGTGTTCTTAGACTATGACAGTTGCTCAGACTTTCCTTGTGTTTGATGACCTTAATAGTTTTGAGGAGTAGTGGTCAGGTTTTTTGTAGGATCCTCCTCTATCAGAATTTTTCTGATGTGTTTTTCATGATTAGACAAGGATTGTAGATTTGGGGGAGGATCACAGAGGTAACATGCTATTTTTGTTATCTTGTATTAAAGGTACATATCGAAATGATTTATGACTATTGACCTTTGCCCATTTTTGAATTATTTGTCTTTTTTTTTCAGTTGTACGAGCTCTTTATATAGTCTGAATACAAGTCCCTTATCAGATATACGATTTGCATAAATTTTCTCCCATTTTTTGGTTGTCTTTTCACTTTTTGTGTGTGTATGTGCAATTTTATTGAAATTCTAGTTAGTTAATACATGTATCTTTTCACTTTCTTAATGGTGTACTTTATTTTTTTTTAATTTTTATTTATTTATGATAGTCACACAGAGAGAGAGAGAGAGAGGCAGAGACACAGGCAGAGGGAGAAGCAGGCTCCATGCACCGGGAGCCCGATGTGGGATTCGATCCCGGGTCTCCAGGATCGCGCCCCCGGCCAAAGACAGGCGCCAAACCGCTGCGCCACCCAGGGATCCCAATGGTGTACTTTAAAGCACAAAAGTTTTTATTTTTGATGAAGTCCATTTTATTTTATCTTTTTGTCTCTTATGCTTTTGGTATGTATCTAAGAAGACATTACCTAACCCGAAGTCACGAAAATTTATGCCTATGCTTTCTTCTATAATGTCATAGATTGTCACTTTTGTCTTTGATTATTTTGAGATAATTTTTGCATATGGTATGAGGGAGGGGTGCACTGTCATTCTTTTGTATGTAGATATTCAGTTGTTCCAACACACTTTGTTAAAAAGACCCTTCTTTCCCATTTGAATTGTCTTGGCGTCTTTGTTGAAAATCAATTGGCAAGAGGCATGAGGATTTATTTCTGGACTCTCAATTCTATTTGTTTATCTATATGTCTGTCCTTATGCCCAAATCACACTGTTTTGATTATTGTAACTTTGTATTAAATTCTCAAATTGGAAAGTGTAAGTTTTCCAACTTTGTATATCTTTTTAAAAATTGGCTTTGCAATCCTGGGACCCTTGAATTTCATATAAATTTAGGATCAGCTTGTCAATTTCTGCAAGGAAACCAGCTGAGTGCTGTTGTTGTTGGTGGTGGTGGTTTTAAAGATTTTTATTTATTATTTATTTGAGAGAGAGAAAGCAAGAGAGCACAGGCAGGGGGGGAGCATCAGAGTAAGAGGGAGAAGCAGGCTCCCCACTGAGCAGAGAGCCCAATGTGGGGCTGGATCCCAGGACCCTGGGATCATAATCTGAGCCCAAGGCAGACATTCAACTGATAGCCACCTAGGCACCCTAAAACCAGTGGAGTTTTTGATAAGGATTACACTGAATCTGAGATAAATTTAGAAAGTGTTGTCAGGCAGCCCGGGTGGCTCAGCAGTTTAGCGTGGCCTTCAGCCCAGGGTGTGATCCTGGAGACTCCGGATTGAGTCCTGCATTCTGGCTCCTTGCATGGAGCCTGCTTCTCCCTCAGCCTGTGTCTGACTCTCTCTGTGTGTGTCTCTCATGAAGAAATAAATAAAATCTTAAAAAAAGAAAAGTGTTGTCATCTTAATAATACTCAGTTTTTGATCCATGAACACAGGATATCTTTCCATTTAGCTCTCAATTTCCTTCAACGATGTTTTATAGTTTCTAGTTACTACTCTTATACTTCTTTTGTTAAATTTATCCCTAAGTATTTTACCGTTTTTAATGTTATTATAAATGGAATTCTCTTCTTAATTTTAAGATTGGTCATTTCTAGTATGTAGAAATCCCTTTGATTTTTGTATTTTGATATATTTTCAACCTTGCTGAATTCAATTATTAATTCTAACAGTATGAGTGTGTGTGTATTCTGTAGGATTTTCTACACACGATCATATTACTGCAAGTAAAACCTTTTATTTCTTCCTCTCTAATCTGGATTTCTTTTTCTTTCTTAATTTCCCTGGCTAACCTTCAGGTACAATGTTGAATAAAAGTGGTAAGAACATATATCCTCATCTTGTTCCTGATCTTAGTGGGAACGTATTCAGTCTTTCACTATCAAGTATGATGTTAGTTGTGGGTTGTTTGTAGATGCCTTTTATCAGATAGGTGGAGTTTCCTTCTATTTCTAGTTTGTTGTGTGTTTTTATCATGAAAGGGCACCTTACATTTAATTTAAATGGATCATTTGCTTGCTCTGTAGAGCAAAATGGATTGTAGCAGAGTGAGGTCTCTGCTACACAGAGAGAGACATGTTAGGATGCTACTATGATAACCCAGGTGAGAGATAGTGATGGCTTGCAGTGTTCTGGGGTAGGGGGGGAATGATGTAAGAGTGTAGAAACTGGGCAGCCCTGGTGGCTCAATGGTTTAGTGCCGCCTTCAGCCCAAAGTGTGATCCTGGAGACCCAGGATCAAGTCCCATGTCGGGCTCCCTGCACGAAGCCTGCTTCTCCCTCTGCCTGTGTCTCTGCCTCTATCTCTCTCTCTGTGTGTCTCTCATGAATAAATAAATAAATAAGATATTTTTTAAAAAGTGTAGAAACTAACCCAGTGGTAATCAGAATAACAAGAGATGCTAAGACAATAGGATTAATAGAACTTAGTGACAATTGAATGTAATATTGGGCATATCAGATGTTGTCCTGCCCAGATCCTCTTTACTAGGCTGGTACAACCCCCAGCTGCTGTGGGTGTTGGGTGATAATGGCTCACACTCATGCTTCTCTTTTTAATTAATTAGTTAATTAATTATTTTTTAAGTTAGCTCTAGATCCAACATGGGACTTAGACACATGACCTTGAGATTAAGAGCCACATGCTCGGGCAGCCCAGGTGGCTCAGCGGTTTAGCGCTGCCTTCAGCCCAGGGCGTGATCCGGGGGTCATGGGATCAAGTCCCACATCCAGCTCCTGCTTCTCCCTCTGCCTGTGTCTCTTCCTCTCTCTCTATCTCTGTGTCTCTCATGAATAAATAAATAAAATCTTAAAAAAAAAAAGAGCCACATGCTCTTACTGACTGAGCCAGCTATGTGCTCCAAGGATTCTGATCCTTGAACTGCCCACTGGGAGTGAAAAGTTTTCCCTTTGCCATGATGAATTCAATTATTAATGGAAGCCATATATTAAGCTGTTGAAATTGACTGTGATAATTTGTTTCAAAAGTTTACCAAGCAAAAAAAAAAAAAAAAAAAAAAAAGTTTACCAAGCAAATTGCAGAAGGTATTTGAAGATAACGGAAATATTTGTGGTTAGAGTGTAAAGAAAATAAGTCCTCAAAAGTTATGTTACTTTATTGGGTGATGGAAATAATTTATATCTTGATTGTGGTAGGCTACATGACTTTCTACTTCTGATGGCTGTTTGAATGTGCCTTGCAGACTTTCAACTGCAGGAAGCATAATTGACCAAGGGCCCTACCTGCTGGGTCCTGGGCTGCCCAGAAGGTCAGCTTTAGCTCAAAGACTCTCAAAGGCCTTGACATCTGGTCTTTCTTTAGACTTCCTAACATTCAAGGATACTCTCAACCTTTTCTCTTTGTTTTTTTGTTTGCTTTTGTTTTTTCCTCTGGATGAAGTTGGCATTGTGATCAGATAGTTCACCCAGCTGTTCCTGGCTCCCTTCTCATTTCTGCTATAAGTATTGTCCATCCCAAGAAATCCTTGCATGTGGGCAGCCCAGTAGCTCAGTGGTTTAGTGCCACCTTCAGCCCAGGGCATGATCCTGGGGCCCCGGGATCGGGTCCCACATCAGGGGCTCCCTACATGGAGCCTGCTTCTCCCTTTGCCTGTGTCTCTGCCTCTGTCTGTCTCTGTGTCTCTCATGAATAAATAAATAAAATCTTTAAAATAATAAATAAATAAAAAAGAAATCCTTGCATGTTTAATCTCATATTGGCATCTTATTTTTGGATGGATAACTATCCAAAATCCAGGTTATTTATGTATAAACTGGACTAACACATTTGTCAAAACTCAGAACTATATACTTAAAAAGGATAAATTTTACTGTATGTAAATTATACCTCAATAAACTTAACTTAGGGTGCCTGGGTGGCTAAGTGGCTGAGCGTCTGCATTCAGCTCAGGTCATGATCCCAGGATCCTGGGATTGAGTCCTGCATCAGGCTCCTGGTCCGCAGGGAGCCTGCTTCTCCCTCTTCCTCTCTCTCTGTCTTCGTGAATAAATAAATAAAATAGTAAAAATATAAACTTGACTTTAAAAAATGTTAGTTTTAAACATTTATCAACAGGAGGTAAATCATGACTGTTCTCCACTCTATTTGAACCATCCATTGCCAAGCCCATGTCCTGGAATGCTGAAATTCCATATCACACAATGACCACATTGAGCATCTACTCAAACTTACAATTTGCTTGCTCAGGTGCTCCCCATGTCTGCCTGTCCTGGTCTCAGGGTTAGCCAGAAACACAAATGTTTACAACCAATATACAAGGAAAAGGTGAGAGATCAGGGCATGGGAGAAGAGTGCCCAGGCTAGACAGAGAAACACCTTAGAGTCCCTCCATTATCTGCTCAACAATCAGGTCTCTGGAACATGTGTAGTTCTTTTTTTTTTTTTAATATTTTATTTTTTTATTCATGAGGGACACACACAGAGAGAGAGAGGCAGAGACACAGGCAGAGGGAGAAGCAGGCTCCATACAGGGAGCCCGATGTGGGACTCTATCCCGGGACTCCAGGATCATGTCCCGGGCCAAAGGCAGGTGCTTAACCGCTGAGCCACCCAGGGATCCCCCGTGTAGTTCTTTAAGGACTGACCTGAACTCAGACAATTTGTCTGGGTGGGTTTTCCTTTTTTTTTTTTTTTTTTTTTTTTTTTTAATTTAAATTCCAGGAAGTTTACAGTTCTGTACATCACCCTGTGCTCATCAGGAAGAGTATATTCTGTAATGCCCATCACCTATTTAGTCCTTCCCGCCACCCTCCTCCCCTCTGATAACCTTCTGTTCTCTATAGTTAAGAGCGTTTTCTGGTTTGTCTCTTTTTTTCATTTGCTTGTTTCATTTCTTAAATTCCATATATGAGTGAATAATATGGTATTTGTCTTTCTCTGACTTATTTCACTTAGCATTATACCCTTTACATCCATCCAAGCTGTTGCAAATGGCAAGATTTCATTTTTTATGGCTGAATAATATTCCTTTATAAATATATCACATTCCTTTATATATATGTGTGTGTATATATATCCCTATATATATCCATATATATGTATATGTGTGTATATATATATATATCTGTTATCCATTCATCTTTTGATAGACACTTGGATTGCTTCCATAATTTGTTTTTTTTTGTTTTTAAAGGTTTTTTATTTATTTATTTATTAATGAGAGAGACACACACAGAGAGAGAGAGAGAGGCAGAGACACAGGCAGAAGGAGAAGCAGGCTCCATGCAGGGTGCCCAACGTGGGACCCGATCCCGGATCTCTAGGATCACATCCTGGGCTGAAGGCAGCGCTAAACCGCTGAGCCACCCGGGCTGCCCTGCTTCCATAATTTGGCTATTGTAAATAGTGCTGCAATAAACATAGAGGTGCATATATATCTTTTCAAATTAGTGTTTTTTAATTCTTTGGTAATTCTTTGGGTTTTTATGTGCAGAAGTGTGTGAGAGCCATTTGTCCTTTGTCATTCAGAAAACAAAACAAATAACAATGAAAACACATTCAGCAGCATAGCTATTTCACCAAGAAAAAAGCCAAAGCTCTTGCTGTATATGACACCATGTGATACTGCTCTAAGCTACCCATCTGCCTTCATATTCTAAAACTCTTCTTTGCCCTTGCTAATATTTCTCCAGTAAAAATGGATTCCTTGCTATTTCTTAAATATCCTAAGCATACTCTCACCATAGGACATTTGCATTTACTTTTCTCTTCTTTCATTTATTTATTTTTGTTAAGTTTATTTTCCCAATGTGGGGCTCGAACTCATGACCCTGAGATCAAGAGTCGCGTGCTCTACTGATTGAGCAGTCAGGTGCCCCTGCATTTACTTTTCTTTTCTTTCTTTTCTTTTAGAGAGAGAGAGAAAGAGAGAGAAAGAGAGCAAGCAAGGACAGTGAGGAACAGGGGAAGGGAGAGACAGAGAGAAAGAATCTTAAGCAGGTTCCATGCCCAGCGTGGAACCCAATGCAGGGCTCAATCTCACAACCCTGAGATCATAACCTGGACTGAAATCAAGAGTTAGAAGCCTAACGGACCCTACCCAGGGGCCCCTGCATTTACTTTTTTATCTATCTAGAATTCTTCTTTACATGGCTCTCCCTCTCCATTAAAGCCTCTGATCAAATGTTATCTTCTTAGAAAGGCTTTCCCTGACCATGTTGTCTAGAATAGCACTCCTTCCCTAATATGTCACTCTATCATTTTATCCTTCTTTATCCTCTTCATAGCACTTATCATCCCCTGATATATCATATATTTATTCACTTATCTGTTGATTTTCTGCCTCCTCAGTCAGAATATAATTCCACAATAACAGGAAATTTTTTGTTCACTGCTATATCACCAGAACCAGTGTTTGGCACATTGTTGGCACTCATTAAGCATTGATTGCATAAATTAAGCTCACTCTCATGTCTCCCCTTTCTCTTTCTTCTTCAGGTCCTCTCAGTAAAAACAAAACAAAACAAAAGTTAGCAAGAGAAGAATTTTAGCAAACAGTAGACCTCAGCCACAGATTTATCTGGGGCCTTGAACATACTGCCATGCTCTATTGAACAAGTTTCCTGGGGCTCTTAAGAATGACTCTTTCAGTTCATGACCACTGTCATAAAATCCGCAATGTCCTTGACCCATTTTTCTATTCACTCTATATATGTGGCAAAACCTTAATCCTGGATCGGTCCAAATGATTGCTTTTCTGTATCCAGGTAGGCTGCAAAGTTCTATTGAGGGAAAATCATTCAACTGGGTAAATCAATGCCACTATAAATTCATGGTTACTTATTTCAAGCAATGAAAACAGGATAAATAAGAAAAATAATAGCTAAATGTTTATTCCTGAAAATATTAATACCTTTTTTCTTTTTTTTTAAGATTTTACTTATTTATTCATGAAAGACACAGAGAGAGGCAGAGACATAGGCAGAGGGAGAAGCAGGCTCCATGCAGGGAGCCCAACACGAGACTCTAACCTAGGATTCCAGGATCAGGCCCTGAGCCAAAGGCAGACGCTCAACCACTGAGCCACCCAGGCGTCCTCGTATAAATACCTTATATACATTAATGCATTTAATATTTATAAAGCATCATAAAGTAGATATTCATTGCATTTTATTGATGAAGAAATGGAAGCATAATAACTAGCCCAAAGTCACACAACTAGTAAAGGACAGTCTGAATTTTCAACTCAGGCATTCTGATTTTAGCACTTGAGCTTTTAACCTTTCCTGCCAGACAATTTGATTGTTTCCCTTGTCAGCTGTGTCTCTACCACCAACTATAACCAACAGGGCTACTTTGTTGCCTAACTTCCAGGGGTACTATTCATGTCTACATTATGAGCACTACTGAGAGGAAAATTTATAGCCTTAACTTAGATTTTAAAAGAAAAAAGACTGAAAATCAGGAACTAAGCAACTCAAAAACTTAAGAAACTAAAAAGTAAGAAAACAATAAGTTCAATGAAAACTAAGATAAGTAAATAATATACATAAGAGCAGAAATTAATGAAGTAGGAAACAAAGATAAAATTGAGAGGATCGGGCAGCCCGGGTGGCTTAGCGGTTTAGCGCCTGCCTTTGGCCCAGGGCGCGATCCCGGAGTTCGGGATCGAGTCCCGCGTCGGGCTCCCGGCATGGAGCCCGCTTCTCCCTCTGCCTGTGTCTCTGCCTCTCTCTCCTCTCTCTATGACTATCATGGAAAAAAAAAAAAAAAAAGTATGGCATGGATGAATAGTCTAAGGAATTGAATAGAGAACACATGAATAGCCATTTTATGGAAGAAGAAACTTAGCTGGCTATGTATTAGACTGTTTAGACTGCTATAACAAAATATCAGGGCAGCCCGAGTGGCTTAGCGGTTTAGCGCCTGCCTTGGCCCAGGGCATGATCCTGGAGACCCGGAATTGAGTCCCACGACGGGCTCCCTGCATGGAGCCTGCTTCTCCCTCTGCCTGTGTCTCTTTCTCTCCGTGCGTGTGTCTCTCATGAGTAAATAAATAAAATCTTTTAAAAAAATATATCACAGACTGGGTTGCTTAAACAATAGAAATTTATGTCTCATAGTTCTGGAGGTTTGGAAGTCCAAGATCAAAGTGCCAACAAGGTAGGTTTCATTCTGAGGCTTCTCTCTTGGTTTGTAGGCAGCTACCGCCTCCATGTGCTCACTTGACCTCTTCTTTATGTACATAGTGGGTAAATGGGTTCAAGGGGAATACACTGGGAGTTTAGGGCTTCAACATAAATTTTAGCGCGGGGGGGGGGGCGGACACAATTCAGTTGTAGCATCTTATGAACATCTTTTTACTGCCTGATCTCATAAATAATGAGATAATGTAAATTATAACAAAATGAAACACCATTTTACAGTCACCAGGTTATGATACTAAGGGTTGGCAAGTATGTGGAGGAAGGGAACTCATTGACGGCTGGTGGGAATGTAAATCCCCCTGAGATCTGAAAAGAGGATGTATATGCCATATGTCCCAGCAATTCTGCTCCTAGGTATATACACTGGTTTTCAAATTGCTGGGTGCAATCCAATACTAGGTTGGGAAGTTAATTTTAATGGTGCTAAAGTATAATTTTCCAAAAGGTAAAATTATGACTGTCATAGAAATATAAAATAAACACATGCCAAAAATGTTATTTATATTAATTAATGAGAGACACGAAAATGTTACAGGAATTCTGTATGAATTTGCTAAGAATCAGGAATGTTGAAATGAATTTGCTGAGAGGCAAAAGTGGTTTATATCCCATAGGTCAACATAACTTAATGTTTTTGTGTTATCTTTTCTACAGTGGACAAGAATCATTTTAAACACCTATTCTCTTGCAAAATAGCTTAGTTAATAGAAAGTCAGAGGTCCTCATGGACTCAAATCCTTCCAGAGTCTGCTAGGCAGTGCCCAGCCTTACACGAGAAGGGCACCCAGGTAATTGCTTTGCTCATTTCCAAGTCTTTGAAAATAATTTTTCTGACAACGTGTCCCTCTTAGCTTTTTTTGGGGGGTAGGGGTAATAAATCGAAAAGAAATAGAAATTCAGTGCCTTGCTGGCAGTAAGTATATAGTACTGTGAAATTGTTTCAGATATACACATCTATATATACGTATGTGGTATCATTGGGTTTGAAGCAGAATGTTTTTGTTCACCGTTGGCTGAGGTCAAAACATTTGAAAGCCACGAATGTGGGATATTACGAGGTTCGACAGTCAGACAGTGAGTCCCCCCTTCGCTCAAAGCAGGCATCCATTCAAATGCCAGGCTTGGTCAGGCAAACTCAGAAAATGATTTGAGTGAATGGTAAGGAATAAAGAGAAGACAGAAATATCGAATCACGTTGTAAATGAAGCTAATGTTATATGTCTCAAAAAAAAAAAAAAAAAACAAAAAACTCAGGGCAGCCCTGGTGGCTCAGCGGTTTAGCGCCGCCTTCAGCCCAGGGTGTGAACCTGGAGACCCACAATCGAGTCCCATGTCGGGCTCCCTGCGTGGAGCCTGCTTCTCCCGCTGCCTGTGTCTTTGTGTGTGTGTGTCTTTCATGATTAAATAAAATCTTTTTTAAAAAATCTCAGAAAAAAAGAATAGGGAGCAGCTCAGCGCCGGGGGCTCGTCTCCGTCTTTCCTTTAACCATGAGGTTCGCTAGGTGCCTGGGACACCCCAAGAGTGGAGAGGGCGTAGGCGGCGTGGGACGGTCCGGCGGGCCAACCCCAGCAGGCAGGAGCTGGGACTTGCAGCCGCGCAGGTCGCAGGCGGCGGTTCCCACACCAGCCCCGGGCCAGGGCCGCTCCCCGCGAGCGGAAGAACACTGCGCACGCGCACAGCCGACCAGCGCTGGCAGCGCCCGAGGAGCGCTCTGCGGACGGCCTGGCGTCGCCTCCAGCCCCCGGCGGCTCGCGGGGCCCAGCCACCTCCGCCTCGGCGGCCCAGCCGGGGTTCCCCCGCCCTCTCCGCGCAGGCGCGGGTGGAGACTGCGCGCGCAGGCGGGGAGCGTGCGCCGGCGGGAAGGGGAAGCGGCGGGTAAGAAGGGCCTGCGTCCGGGCGCGACTGTGACGGGGTTGGGAACGACCTCTTCGCGCTTGCGGCTCTCGGGCCCCCTGAGCAGAGCAGAGGAGCCTCCGGAGCCGCTTCCTCCGGCCGCTCACGCCGGCCTCCTATTCGAAGTGTTTCCGTCCGCACCTTTTCGCTTGGTCCGCTCCGCTCCTGCCTCTCCTCTCCCCGCCCCCACCCGGGAATCCGAAGGCCGAGCCCGCAGCCGGTCAGCCCCAGCCCGTGGCGGACCAATTAGGTAGCGACGAATGTTTATCCGCTTGTAGGGTCGCAGCAGCTTAGGGGGTTCTCACTCAGGCGCAAAGAGCCCCGTTGTTTTGTTTTGTTTGTTTTGTTTTTTTTAAAGATTTTATTTATTCATGAGAGACACACAGAGGCAGAGACAAGGCAGAGGGAGAAGCAGGCTCCTCACGGGTCTCCAGGATCACGCCCTGGGCTGAAGGTAGACACCCAGTCGCTGAGCCACTCGGGCTGCCCAAGAGCTGCTGCCGCCTTTTTTTTTTTTTTTTTTCTTTCTTTCTTTCTTTCTTTCTTTCTTTCTTTCTTTCTTTCTTTCTTTCTTTCTTTCTCTTTCTTTTCTTTTCTTTTCTTTCTTTTTCTTTTCTTCTTTTCTTTTCTTTTCTTTTCTTTTCTTTTCTTTTTTTTTGTTAAACGCTTGCTCTTTCTGCCATCGTTTGCTGAAGCAGCTTCCCGATGCTCTCGGCGGTAAAGTCAAGGACACCAAACATAGGTCTTTACTTCCGGGCTTCTCCACCTGATAATCTCCCATTCAAGCTTGGGTCTCTTGAACCACGTCCCTCACATTCCTGTGCAGTGTGTCCCGGAGTTAGTTGTACTCGTTCCTTTGGAAATGAAGTTCTTCACGGGCAGCGGGATAGTATCAGCAATTACTAAGAAGCATGGTAACAGATTAGGATTTCTGCTGTCTGCTACCGGAGTGGATGGGTGTTCAGTGAGCTCGTTTGTAGCAGGAGGCAGCGTTTTAGTTCAGTGGCTGTGCTTGATGACTTGAAGCTGGGATAGAGGAGGTGCCTTGTAACTAAGCCACTGGGATCCAAACTCTGGTGACAGGAAGAAATCTAAAACAAAAATGCCTCACAGCTACGTCATGTTTAATAATATCTGCAGGTCGAATTTCTATGTAGAGATAAATGCACTGTTTGCTTTTATATGCCAGTTAAATGTAATATGTTGAATTCTGTAAATGCTGATGTGAAATTTTAGCAGCTGCTCTGGAACTTCTCAAATTTCTCAATTCCTAGATAATCAGCTTCATTAGTTTTACTTTGATAAGTTTAAGCGCTGTAAATGTAGCCACTTTTTTCTAATATCAGCCCACACCTTTCTGTCAGTTTTATTACTAGTTCCCTTTGACGCTTAGATTACAGAACCGTAGTCATTTTAAGATTTCCCTGTGCTTCATCTTCAAATGTCTTATATTACCGGATCTCCTGGTTTCTTAAAAAGTAAGTTGGATTTATCCTTTCAATTCTCATTGTTGAAGCTGTAAGGCTGTTTTCAGGTCTTTGCTACCTCTCTGTTCATCCCCTGGAAAGTACATGTAACAGTTCTGAGACATGACAATTTACCCTTGAGTCCATAAGGGCTCATTCCTCAATGTCTGTATTTGGGTTTCAAACCCTTTCTCTATAGGTTGTCCTAACAGTTACTGTGTGGGTGATCTGGTAGGAAAAGCCCAGGATTTAGAGTACTAAGACTTAGATTCAAATACTGAGACTCTCATTATACTAATGCTGTGTCCTTGAGAAGCTTTGAGCTTCAGTTTCTTACTCTCTGGTTTCAAATAACAGTATCTTTTCTTCCAGCCTCTTAATTGTGGCAGAATGTGTGGCGAGCCTATCGTAGTTAGACAAAAACAAGCTAAGCTGTTATTTTCTCACTGTACTTGTTCATTTCACAAATATTTGAAAACCTAATATATCTTAGGTACTGGTGCTATTGATATGAAAAATAGTTCCTAATTTTAAGGAACTGTCTTTCAGGAAGCTTTCAGAGGGGCGCCTGAGTGGTTCAGGGGCTCAGCGTCTGTCTTTGGCTCAGGGCGTGACCCTGGAGTCCCAGGATCGAGTCCCACATTGGGCTCCCTGCATGGAGCCTGCTTCTCTCTCTGCCTGTGTCTCTGCCTCTCTCTCTGTGTCTCTCATGAATAAATAAAATCTTTTTTTTAGAAAAAGGGAAGCTTTCAGAGGATGTGTGTGTCTGTAGGGAATAGAGTGGTAGAGTGTCTGGCAAGATAGAGCGTGCTATAGGCTCTAAAATAGGTAAATTTAGAGCAGTCCTGGTGGCTCGGGTTTAGCGGCGCCTTCAGCCCAGGGCCGGATCCTGGAGACCTGGGATGGAGTCCAACATCGGGCTCCCTTCATGGAGCCTGCTTCTCCCTCTGCCTGTGTCTCTGCCTCTCTCTCTCTTCCTCTCTGTGTGTCTGTCATGAATGAATAAATAAAATCTTTAAAAAAAAAATAAGTAAATTTAGGGTGAGCACCAAATCCAGAGGAGAGAGGAACAGGGAAGTTCTGCAGGAAATTATGTATGAACAGAGTCTTGAATTGTAACAAAGATCCAAAAGGAAAAGGTGGGGAAGGATATCTTGAAAGAGACACTTTGAGAGAACTACAAATTGTTAGATTTTGTTGGAGTATTAAGTTCAAAGAAGAGTACGGGAGATAAGACTGGACAGGTAGAAGGAGGTGAGATTTGAAGGGCTTTGTGTGCTTAGTGTCAGATTGAAGGACTGTAAGCAGACAGTTGGCCTGATCACAGTTGCTTTTTGAAAATTCATTCTGGCTTGAGTGTATGCTTCCCTACTACAGTGTACAAAAACTTCTACCTTTGTACCTTATTTTCTTCATTTCACCCAGAAGGGCTTATGCCCTCTCCTCATATGTTAATATTTATCTTGCAGCATCCAGTTCAGGTCCCATTTCTACTGTGAAGCATCCTCCAATTATTTTAGGCCTTATTACTTATTCCCTTCCTGAAACCCTATTAGGAATAGTACCACACAGCTTTAGTCCTTACTTGTTTCATGTGTATTTTATGTCCCTAAATAGATTGTAAGCTTCTTGAAGGTAGGGAATATTTCATTTGTGTGTAAATAGAAGATGTGTTAAACACAAAAATATTTTGTCTTATTTCCTTCTATTTTGTTTTTCAGGGTAGGAACAGGTTATGGGCAACAGTCCTTTTAATTAATCTGTCACCATCATGGCTAATGAGGCCTGTCCCAAGGCTGGTGATAGTCCTTTTTCATCAGATAAACATGCCCAACTCATCTTGGCCCAGGTCAATAAAATGAGGAATGGAGAGCATTTCTGTGATGTGCAGTTACAAGTTGGAAAGGAAACTTTTAAAGTTCATCGACTGGTTTTGGCTGCCAGTAGTCCTTACTTTGCAGCTTTGTTCACTGGAGGAATGAAAGAGTCCTCAAAAGATGTTGTACAGATTCTAGGAATTGAAGCTGGAATCTTTCAAATACTTCTAGATTTCATTTATACAGGTATGTTAAATGAGCCTATAGCTTTGAGTGAAGAATGATGTAATCACTCATTGTAATGAGTTGATACAACTTATATGGAAAGTAATTCGATAGTATGTTATTATGAGTGTTTGAAAAGTTCCTATCTTTTGACTCAGTATTCCTTTTCTAGGAATCAAGGAATTAATTAGTGTTACAGACAAATGTTTATGTACCAGGATGTGTATTGTAACATTATGTATAAAACAGTACATAATTGAATACAATTAATTATCCTTCAGTAGGTTATATGGTTAAATAAATTGTGGCACATTATATACCATGGAATATTTTTTAGATCTCTCAAATTATTTAAATAAATATATTATGGAAGAGTGTTTACAATATATTAAATGAAAAAAATTGCATATAAACACTGCTCTAGTTTTGTAAAGAAAAAAATTATGTATATTTGTACATAGGAAAAAGACCAGAATGTTACTAAGTGTTTATCTCTGGCTCATGGAATATGGAAGATCTTTATTTTTCCCTCTTTTTCTTTTGCCTCTTAAAATATTTATAATCGGTATGTATGTATTTTAGTTAAAACTTTTATTTTTAAAATGTTTTTGGGGACACCTGGGTGGCTCGGCGGTTTGGTGCCTGCCTTTGGCCCGGGGCGTGATCCTGGTGTCCCAGGATCGAGTCCCACGTCGGGCTCCCTGCATGGAGCCTGCTTCTCCCTCTGCCTGTGTCTCTGCCTCTCTCTCTCTGTTTCTCATGAATAAATAAATAAAATGTTTTTTAAAAATAAAATAAAATGTTTTTGAAGAGTTTTAATAAGATTAGAAAATGTACACAAAAAACTATGAAGTATAAGTTTTATGTGGTATATAACAAATATATATGGAAAAAAGATTTGAAAGATGCTGAAGTGTTAATATAGTGTATGTCTGTGGGAAAATGCATGATTTTCGTTTTTATACTTTTCTGCTTTGAAGTTTTTTTTGTGTGTGGTGAATATATATTACTCTTATAATTGGAAAAAAAATGTTTGAAAACAAAAACTATGTTTGGTCATCATGCTGTCCTTAAAGGATTACTTGTTGGAAAAAAAAAAAAGGATTACTTGTTGGAAGATAATTATGTGACCTGCTAAAGTATTCTTTATTTAATGCATGGTACTTAAACCTGGAAAATGACAAAAGGAGGTTTATTGTGTTGTTTCATACTACGTTTTGCGAAAGTATCAGAAAATAACTCTTAATTTGGAGATTATAAAAATGACTTTTATTTACTGAAAGTTCAGCCTTATCTATTAGCTAATATGCAAATTAGCATTGAGGGATTTTTTTTTACCTTTTGTAAATGACTTGAGTGAGCTGAAAACAGCTTCATAAATGTCCTGCTTCTCTTATTTGCAAAATGTAAATTAATGCAGATTAATCCAATGGAATTAGTGTTGAACTACATAAAAACAAGAAAAGCTGCAAAGTGTCTATTCTGCCTTTCTTGTCTAAGGGTAGCAACAAGAGATACTTAGTGAAAGATGTTCCCACTACTATCACCATATTGGTGATTAGCACTTCCATCGAATAAATAAAAAGTGGTAAAACTCAGAGAAATAAAAGCTGTTGAGTATACCTGGGAGAAACAACATTCTAGAATATTGACATTTAAGGCTAAAATTGATATAACAATTAAGAACAGGGGCAGCCCCGGTGGCGCAGCAGTTTGGCAGCGCCTGCAGCCTGGGGTGTGATCCTGGAGACCCGGGATCGAGTCCCACATCGGGCTCCCTGTGTGGAGCCTGCTTTTCCCTCTGCCTGTGTCTCAGCCTCTCTCTCTGTGTCTATGAATAAATAAATAAAATCTTAAAAAAAAAATTAACAGAATTTGGCTACTAGTAAAAGCTATCACATGGCTTAACAAGATAGTTCATTTTTCCACAAAAATGAATTCATAGTAGGTGTCCCAAAGATGGTATGGTGGTTTCATGATGTCACTAGTGTCTATTAGTCTCCCAACAATTTGCTCTACCATGTATAGCTTGTAGCTTCTAATCTCTGGATCGCTGAATTCCAGCCAGTGGAAGGAGGAAGGGGAAATGCAAAGGGCCTGCTAGCTGAGTCTGTGCTGTCTTTTTAAGCTTTTCTGTTAGCTGTGCCCAATAACTGCTGTCTATAACCCATCCACAACAAAATCAAGGTTCTTAACAGAAACTTTTTTTTTAAAGATTTTATTTATTTATTTATTTTTTATTTGTTATTTTTTTATGATAGTCACACAGAGAGAGAGAGAGAGAGGCAGAGACACAGGCAAAGGGAGAAGCAGGCTCCATGCACCGGGAGCCTGACGTGGGATTCGATCCTGAGTCTCCAGGATCATGCCCTGGGCCAAAGGCAGGCGCTAAACCGATGCACCACCCAGGGATCCCTGATTTTATTTATTCTTGACACACACACACACACACACACACACACACACACACGCAGGCAGAGACACAGGCAGAGGGAGAAGCAGGCTCCACGCAAGGAGCCCAATGTGGGACTCGATCCCAGGTCTCCAGGATCACACCCTGAGCTGCAGGCAGCACTAAACCGCTGCGCGACTGGGGCTGCCCTTAGCAGAACCTTATAAGGATGAAAAGAAAATGAATATTGAGTATTTACTGGACAGGGAACTTTGCAGTTTTTGATACAATTCATTCTTTAAAAAATACGTTCTTTCATTTTCATTGTAATAGCTTTTCCTTTTTGGGGGATGGGGGTGCAACAAAACCTGTTATTCTGTTGGTCTCTCCTTTGGGCTAATGTATACATTACTTATTAACCATTCACAGTGCTAATAGGTCTTTTTTTTAACTTTTTTTTTAAGATTTTTTATTTCTTTATTCATAGAGAGAGAGGGGGGCAGAGAGAGAAGCAGGCTCCATGCAGGGAGCCCGTCGCGGGACTCGATCCTGAGTCTCCAGGATCACACCCCGGGCTGTAGGCGGCGCTAAACTGCTGCGCCGCAGGGGCTGCTCCAGTGCTGATCGGTCTTTACAGATATTTCTCACCATAGATATTTATATACTTAGAATCAAATAACCTGGATTTGTGATCTAGCTCTGTCACTAATTAGCTATGTGATATATGATACAAGACATTTCCATTTAACTTTAATCATTCATTCTTTCAACAGATATTTATGGGTACTTTTTTTTTAGAAAAATAACCTTTAGGGACACCTGGGTGGCTCAGCCATTGAGCATCTGCCTAACCGCTCAGGATGTGATCCTGGAGTCCCAGGATCAAGTTCCACATCGAGCTCCCCACAGGGAGCCTGCTTCCCCCTCTGCCTGTGTCACTGCCTCTCTCTGTGTCTCTCATGAATGGATAAATAAAATCTTTTTAAAAAAAAAAAAAAGCTTTATACCCAATATGGGGTTTGAACTCAGAACCCCTGAAACACATGCTGTGCTGACGGAGCCAGCATTGTGCCCCATATGAATACTTCCCGTGAGCTAAGCTCTAGGGATATGACAGTAAACAAGACAGGCAGGGCTGCTGTCTTCTCAGAGCTTTATAGAGAGTGCAGTTTAGGGGCTTACAAATTTTTTTTAAAAGATTTTATTTATTCATGAGAGACACAGAGAGGCGCAGGAGACAGGCAGAGGGAGAAGCAGGCTCCCTGTGGGGAGCCTGATGTGGCACTTGATCTCAGGATCTGGGGATCATGACCTGAGCCAAAGGCAGACACTCAACCACTGAGCTACCCAGGCGCCCCTGATTGGAGATATTTAAACTTTTTTTTTTAATGTTTTCTTTTTAAAGATTTTATTTATTTATTCATGATAGACATAGAAAGAGAGAGAGAGGCAGAGACACAGGCAGAGGGAGAAGCAGGCTCAATGCAGGGAGCCTGATCTGGGACTCACCCCAGGTCTGCAGAATGTATGCCCTGGGCTGAAGGCGGCACTGAACCACTGAGCTACTGGGGCTGCCCACATTTAAACTTTCTGATTTCTGAGTGGCTCAGTCGGTACTCTTGATTTCAGTTCAGGTCTTGATCTCAGGGTTGTAAGTTCAAGCCCCATATTGGGTTCCATGCTGGATGTGGAGCCAACTTAAAGTTTTTAAAATATATAATAAATAAACTTTGCTTAATTGATAGAAAAAGAAAAAATAATACCTACTATATGGGGTTTTAGGGACAGTTAAATGAATGTATAAAGCAATGAATCCATCATTGTAAGTGTTCCATAAATGTTAGGTATCATCGTTTAAATTTTGCACTCTTTCTACAAATCCTTTGTTGCCTTTTTATTTAGCATTTATCAGCAAATTCTAAGTTATCAGTGGAATTAAGTATAATGCTTTTTTAATATAAATCAAATGTTTGTGTTTATTTTGTTTATTTTGTTTCCCTACTTTCCCAGGTATAGTGAATATAGGTGTGAATAACGTCCAGGAACTGATTGTCGCAGCAGACATGCTACAGTTGACTGAAGTTGTTAATCTGTGCTGTGAATTTCTGAAAGGACAGATTGATCCATTGAACTGCATTGGGATCTTTCAGTTCTCTGAGCAAATTGCCTGCCATGACCTTTTGGAATTCACAGAAAACTACATTCATGTCCATTTCTTAGAGGTTCATAGTGGGGAAGAGTTCCTGGCACTTACAAAAGATCAATTGATCAAAATTTTGCGAAGCGAAGAGCTCAGTATTGAGGATGAGTATCAGGTCTTCTTAGCTGCAATGCAATGGATTCTGAAGGACCTGGGAAAAAGAAGAAAACATGTGGTGGAAGTACTAGAACCAATTCGATTCCCTTTATTACCTCCTCAGAGGCTTTTAAAGTATATAGAAGGTAATAATTTTTTTGCATATCAAATAAGTCCATATCCAGTGTCTTTTTCTGTTTGAAATGTGATGTTTTCATTTTTCAGTTCAATAGCAAACATTTATTGAATGATTATTATATGCAAGATACAACTTTTGTGTTTTGCAGTTAGTAGTATTTCAGGATTTCTATCCATTATATTAATGAAATCCTTACATATCTTTCTTGAGATTAAATACTAAGATCAGAGCTATAGATAAAATTATTCACAGAGCTAAAACACCACTGCTGTATTGGGTAGTACTGATTATTTCAGTGTAAGATTTCCTCATGCTTCTTTAAAAAATTCAGCAAAACCTGACATTTGAGGAAAATGCGTATGCTAAAAACAAAACCCAAATTCAATAAATCCTGTAAGTCTTCTCATTATAAAATTAATTTCATATTGATATATATAGCCTTTTTTAAAAAAGATTTTATGTATTCATTCATGAGAGACCGAGAGAGAGAAGCAGAGATACAGGCAGAGGGAGAAGCAGGCTCCATGCAGGGAGCCCAGTGTGGGACTTGATCCTGTGACTCCAGGATCACGCCCTGAGTCTAAGGCAGGCACTAAACCGCTGAGCCACCCAGGTGTCCCAAATGGAGGATTTTTTAAAAAAAGATTTTAAGATATTTCAACTTTGAAACTTTCTTTTTGATCATATTAGAGAAAAAGTGGGCAATTTATGTAGAAAAATAATGAGACTCTACGACAAAATTCAGAGAGAGCAAAAAACTTAATAGAAAGGGTTAAATTGGGATGCCTGGGTGGCTCAGCAATTGAGCACCTGCCTTCAATGTGATCCCACAGTCCTGGGATCTAGTCCCACATTGAGCTCCCTGCATGGAGCCTGCTTCTACCTCTGCCTATGTCTCTGCCTCTCTCTCTGTGTGTCTCTCATGAATAAATAAATAAAATCTTAAAAAAAAAAGAAAGAAATGGTTAAATTATGTTATGTGAAATATGTAGATTTTCTTCCAGTACATATATTTTTTTGTATTTATCACTGGAATAATTCAGGAGATTTAATAGTACTACCTATATGATAATACATCTATTTCTTGCCATTTTAGAGAATGACTACTTTTTAAAAATGGTACATTCTCCTACAAACGTGTAGGTAATAAAGGATAATAAAACAACAAATTCCCCCAAAGTCCACTACCCAGAAATAACCAGTTATAATTAACATTCAGTAAACATCTTTCTAAATACTTCTGTATAAGAGGATGAATGATGGATGGGTGGATGTATGGTTGGATGGATAAACAGAAAAAAATATAAGAATCATTCTGTACATACTATTTATATAATACAAAAAGTATATTTAAATCTCACTAAAAGTAAAGAAAGGGAAGCAATAACTAATATCAGATGAACATTTCTTTATCTCAGGAAGTACTCATTCTAAAAAGTTCTTAACCAGTTAAGGACAAAAGATGAATATCATTAAAAGATTAAAAGTTTCATTTTGTGTTGCAATTTTATTTTTTGTTTTTATTATTTGAAAATTTTAATTCTAGTATATTTAAACATACAGTGTTTTGTGTTTCAGATTTTTTTTATTTTTAAAGATTTCATGTATTTGAGAGAGCGAGCATGAGCACGGGGAGAGGGAGGGAGCCTGATTGAGCCACCCAGGCACCCCTTATGTTTCAATTTTAATTAATTATTATTTTTTTAATTTTTATTTATTTATGATAGTCACACACAGAGAGAGAGAGAGAGGCAGAGACACAGGCAGAGGGAGAAGCAGGCTCCATGCACCGGGAACCCGACGTGGGATTCAATCCCGGGTCTCCAGGATCGCGCCCAGAGCCAAAGGCAGGCGCCAAACCGCTGCGCTACCCAGGGATCCCTAATTAATTTATTTTTAAAAAGATTTTATTTATTTATTCATGAGAGGCACACAGAGAGAGAGGCAGAGACAGAGGCAGAGGGAGAAACAGGGAGCCCAACGTGGGACTTGATCCCAGGTCTCCAGGATCACGCCCTGGGCTGAAGGCGGCACTAAACCGCTGAGCCACCCGGGCTGCCCAATATTACTTTTTTAAAAAGATTTTTAAAATTTAGGGCACCTGGGTGGCTCAGTTAGTTAAGCATCTGCCTTTAGCACAGGTCTTGATCCCAGGCTGGGATCAAGTGCGGCATTGGGCACCCGCTCAGTGGGGAGCCTGCTTCTCTCTCTCCCACTCCCCCTGCTGGTGTGCTTGCGCGTGCTCTCTCTCTCTCTCTCTCTCTCTCTCTCTCTCTTTCTCAAATAAATAAAATCTTAAAAGAAAAAAGATTTTTAAAATTATTTTTTAAGTAATCTCTGTACCCAACATGGAGCTCGAATATACAACCCTGAGATCAAGAGTCGTGTGTTTTATCAAATGAACCATCCAGGCACCTCGAGGATGAGCATAATATTCTTTTTTTTTAAGATTTTATTTCAGAGAGAGAGAGAGCGAGAGAGAGCACATGGCTTGTGCCGTGAGCAGGAGGAGGGGCAGAAGGAGAGAGAGAGAATCTCAGATTCCCTTCTAAGTAGGGTCCAACATAAGCTCAATCTCATGACCCATGAGATCATGACCTAAGCCAAAATCAGGAGTCTGAGTCTTGATGAACTGAGCCATCCAGGCGTCCCGTAATTTTCACAGTATAGAAAGTAGGTTTAAAAAAAAAAAAAAAAAAAGAAAGTAGGTTTTACTCTTAATCGTTTCCATTTTACAGACGAGTAAACTGAAGTCAGAGAGATTGGGTAATTTGTCCCTGTCACATATTTAGTAAGTGGTAAAGCCTGGACTTGAACCCAGGTGTCTTCCAATCTACAGCTTAACCTAATATTCTTCAACCTCACCTCCAGCCCCATCCCCAGCCCCTACCCTTCCTTGGAAATTAGAAACATGAATGTGGGCATTATCTATAGGTGCTATTTCAGCACATGCGTCCTAGAAGGCTCAGCTTTAAGTCATAAATGGAGGGGTGCCTAGGTGGCTCAGTCAGTTGAGTGTTGGCCTTCAGCTCAGATCATGATCCCAAGGTCCTTGGATTGAGCCCCTGCTCAGCTGAGAGCTTGCTTCTCCCTCCCCATCTGCCTGATGTTCCCCCGTGCTTGTGCTGTCTCTTTCTCTGTCAAATAAATGAATAAGATTTTTAAAAAACTCATAAATGGAATCTCTCTGATGCTTCTAACAGAGGGATATAACTGCTTGATAACAACCATCAACTCTCACTTTGGCCAGCTAGGTGCTGGACACCCATGCATATAAAGGGAAGACCCAAGAAAGAGAAAAGGTGAATCTCATGCCGCAGATGCAGGGCTCAATCTCATGAGCCTGAGATCATGATCTGAGCTGAAATCATGAGTCGGTTGCTTAACTGACTGAGCCACCTAGTTGCCTTGGGGATAATTTTTTTTTTTTAAGATTTATTTATTTATTGAAAGAGTGCACGCACTCTCAAGGGGGAGGAGGGGCAGAGGGAGAGGAGAGGGAGAATCTCATGCAGACTCCCTGCTGAATTCAGAGCCCAATACAGGGCTTGATCTCATGACCCATGAAATCATGAGCCAAATCAAGAGTGGGACAGTTAACCAACTGAGCTACCCAGCTACCCCCCAGCATAATATTCTTAAGTTATGATGATATTTCTCCCTGCCCCCAATCAAAGTTTATGACTTGGTCCTTATTTTTAAATGATTTGTTTTTTCTGCTTAGATGCCTGAAGAATTATTTTGTTATTTTTTTCCCCAAAAGATTAGTATCAACTCATATAAAAGATTAGCACCCAGGTGTGCTTTTTTAAAAAGTTTTTTTTTAAGATTTTATTTTAATTTATTCATGAGAGACAGAGAAAGAGAGAGGCAGAGGGAGAGGCAGGCTCCCCGCGGGGAGCTAATGTGGGAATTGATCAGGTCCCAGGACCCCAGGATCATGACCCGAGCCACAGGCAGACTCCCAACCACTGGCACACCAGGTGATCCTTTAAAAAAGTTTTTACTTGAATTCCAGTTAGTTAATATACAGGGTAATATTAATTTCAGGTGTACAATATAGTGATTCCACACTTCCATACATCACCTGGTGCTTATCACACCAAGTGCACTCCTTAATCCCCATCATATATTTAACTGTTCCCCGCCTACCTCCCTAGGACCCAGTGAACTTTTTTAAAGATTTTATTTATTTATTTTGAGAGAAAATGGGAGGAGGGGAGGAGCAGAGGGGGAGGGAGAAGAAAAGGGAAGGGGAAAGAATCCTAAGCAGACTCAATGCTGAGTGTGGAGCCTGACTTGGGGCTTGATCTCATGACCCTGAGATCGTGACCTAAGTTGAAATCAAGAGTCAATGCTTAACCAACGAGCAATCCAAGCACCCCCTAAAAGTACTTTTGAACTATGAGAATAGATTTATTGTTTTAAAACCTTAGTTCTCATTGTTTTTATTACCTAGTAATAACTGATCAGTTATTTCAGGAAGCAAATATAAAGCTTTATTTATTCTCTGAAATATGACACTCAATAGGCAATGGTAATGGCATTTGTTTATTTTTATTACTCTTGATTTGTGTTAAAGTTTGTCATTTTTCATTAGAATATAATATATACCCTTTCCTTTTAAAGGTTTGGTTTTTCCTTCATTTAGGGGAAATCTTCCTATATGAGATTTCTCAATACTTCTAATGCTTGGTAGCCTTCATCCTTTTTTTTTTAAGGTTTTATTTATTTACTTTAGAGAAAGAGAGCATGAGAACAGGGGTAGGAGGAGCTGGGGGAGAGGAGCAAGCAGACTGAACGCTGAGTGCAGAGCCTGACTCAGGGCTTGATCCCACCACCCTGAAATCATGACCTGAGCCAAAATCAAGAGTCAGACACCCAACTGACTGAGCAGCCCAGGAGTGTCAGTCTTCATCATTTTATTGGAATTTCTTGGTCTTTCAGATTTATCATCTAATGTTAAAATATTTTCATTTGCTATGTATTCACAGTTGTTTAAGTCTTTAGTCTAAATCGATAGTTTTTTAGTCATGTCTGTTGTGCTTTTTGTTTCTAATTTATTAAGTCTGCAGTACTATCATTTCAAGTTCTCACTTTGTTTCCTTAGCAAGGCATCTCATTCTGTCTTGGAGCTCTTTTTTTAAAATAGGATCTATATTCTTTAAAAAATTTTTTGTTTATTTACTTTTAAATATTTTATTTATCCATGAGAGACACAGAGAGAGTGAGAGGCAGAGACACAGGCAGAGGGAGAAGCAGGCTTCATGCAGAGACCCTGATGTGGACTGGATCTCGGGTCCCCGGGATCATACCCTGGGCTGAAGGTAGCGCTAAACTGCTGAGCCACCTGGGATCCCCTAAATTTTTTGTTTTATTTTTATTTTTATTTTTTAATTTTTATTTATTTATGATAGTCACACAGAGAGAGAGAGAGAGGCAGAGACACAGGCAGAGGGAGAAGCAGGCTCCATGCAGGGAGCCCGATGTGGGACTCGATCCCGGGTCTCCAGGATCGCGCCCTGGGCCAAAGGCAGGTGCTAAACCGCTGCACCACCCAGGGATCCCAAATTTTTTGTTTTAAATAGGCTCCATACCCAGCGCAGGGCTTTGGTTTTTTTTGTTTGTTTGTTTGTTTTTAAGATTTTATTTATTTATTCATAGAGACACAGAGAGAGAGAGAGGCAGAGACACAGGCAGAGGGAGAAGTGGGCTCCATGCAGAGAGCCCGACGCGGGACTCGATCCACGGTCTCTAGGATCACACCCTGGGATCCTGGGGCTGCCCCAGCGCAGGGCTTTGAACGCACAACCCTGAGATCCTGAGATCGAGAGTTGCATACTGTACCAACTGAGCCAGCCAGGTGCCCCAGATCTGTATTCTTAAGTATTTCCATCCTGTGAAGTCTGTATGGCAACTCTGTTTCCATTTGTGGCTAATGTTTTCTTCCAGAATGAATTCTTCAATCTCTCTTCTTTTTCCTGGGATATATTTTAATAGTTGTATTGTTATTTCTTGATATATTTCTCATGTATAACTTGAGGAACTCTATTCAAACCAGTTCACTCTGATAATGGAAGAGCTAATGCTTCTTGATATCCTTTCTACCTTAGTGTAACTTCCATCTAAAATTTGAGGACTAACACCAATAAAAAATAAATTAAAAAAAATAAAATAAAATTTGAGGACCGTGTTGTGTTTTCTCCTCTTCTTTCTAGCCTGAGTATGAAGGTGGTAGAAGAACAGAGATCAGCTAAGGCTTAGATATTTGCTTAGAGACCTGGGCTCTGAGTTCTCTCGAAGATTTTGTTCTTGATCTCGTATGAGGGCTTACTTAACCCAGCTAAGGATGCTAAGGATGTGTCTCACTAGTGTGGACTTCGGCTAGTACTATACTCTGTTAGATGGTAAAGACCAATGGTCCTATAAAGGACTTCTCGTAGTTTTCTTGTTTTTTCTTTGACTTCTCAGTTCTGCTTCTTACCTGCTCATTCTACCTTTCCAAAATATTAGTCATTAGTGAGAATTCTCAAGATTTAGTTAATTGACCTTGTTTGCTCAAAATTGCTTCTGGACTATAGGGACAAGGCTGGGAGACAGTCACTTGCTAGCATATATGGTGCCTTTCTGCAAATTAGAAAATAGTGCCCTTTCAAGGGACCAGGTCTTATAGCTTGCCAAGTGGGACACAGTTTGACTTTCATCCCCACTTCACCTCAACTAAGCATCCTTGAGCAGGAACAATCTACCTAGTCATGCTCAAAGTCAGACCTCATGCCACTAGAATCTTTTGTTTCTTGCTTTGACTATTATTTTTTTAAGTATGTGACTAATTTTTATCTTTTTGTTATTAAGTCATAAGTGTAGAATATTGGGCTATTTTATTTTTCTATTTAGTTAGATAATCATTATCCTATTTTACTTTGCCATCTTTGTTTAGAAATCCTGAAATTAGAGAATAAAAAAAATCCTCAAATTAGATATTATGAAGCATATTGTTAAAAACAATCTTTGATTTAAGGAAAGTATATTCTTTTTAAGATTTTATTTATTTATTCATGAGAGAGAGAGGCAGAGACATAGGCAGAGGGAGAAGCACGCTCCCTGTGAGGAGCCTGATGTAGGACTTGATCTCAGGACCCTGGGATCACAACCTGAGCCAAAGGCAGATGCACAACCACTGAGCCACCCAGGCACCCCTAGAACAGTATATTCTTTTTTTTTTTTTAATACTTTATTTATTCATGAGAGACACAGCAAGAGAGAGGCAGAGACACAGGCAGAAAGAGAAGCAGGCTCCACACAGAGAACCCGATGTGGGACTCAATCCCGGGACTCCAGGGTCACGCCCTGGGCCAAAGGCAAGTGCTCAACAGCTGAGCCACTCAGGCGTCCCCAGAAAAGTATATTCTTTAGTAACAATGAGAAAAATAATATTTGGTATTGTGGGACACAACCACCATTGGTTGATGATGAGTTTTTATTTTTTGATAAATGTGTTTTATCTTTATGGGAACATATCTTTTCAATATTGCTTAAAAGTTGATTAAAACAGTATCTTGTTAAACTTACTTTAGGAGTATCCGATTTTAATCTTCGTGTTGCATTGCAAACACTTTTGAAAGAGTACTGTGAGGTGTGCAAATCTCCCAAAGAGAACAAGTTTTGTAGTTTTCTGCAGACATCTAAAGTTCGACCTCGGAAGAAAGCAAGAAAGTACCTGTATGCAGTAGGTGAGAACTTTTTAAAAAATGATACAAATAATCTTTATTTTTAGGATTAAAACCTTTTAATAATTTATTTTATTTATTTATATTTTTTGTTGTTATTTTAAACATCAGAATATGCAAGTGTGTCAAAAAGGCATATTTAATTTCACATATAGGCTACAAATTAGTTAATTGTGTTTAATTACAGTGGCTACATCTAAGAATAAGTAGCTATTTACTCAACATCTATTATTCTGTGATTTAAATTGTTGGGTTCTTAGATTGCCCAATTACCGCCTAAAAAATCCAACTTACGGAATACTGCTTTAAAGGTTAAAAATGTGAATTCTAATGAAAAATAAGGAAAATCTCAAAAATTTTTAACTACTCATGGTGTCTTAGATGATTAGGGATTATAGGAACCAATGGTCTCTAAAGTGTGAGTTGTTGCAGGATAATCCACAGGAGTATCAGATGAACACATTAAAATATATTTTAAACTTTAAAAAGCATTAAATTTTATTAATATGTGATGTATATTTAGACAAATTGTCCAAATTTATGTACATATTTCATATATACTTCATAACATAATTTATAATTTGTATATAATTATATGTATAATTTCATGTATGCTATAACATAAATATGTAATTTTTGAGTGTATACTGTGATTTTTTACTATGGGACATGCAGTTAAAGGTTTCAACTCACTATTTTTTTAAAGATATTATTATTTTAGAGAGAGAGTAACAGAGGGCACAATTAGGATGAGGAGCAGAGGGAAAAGCAGACTTCTCACTGAACAGGGAGCCTGATGTGGGGGGCTTGATCCAGGACTCCAGGATCATGACCTGAGCTGAAAGCAGACGCTTAACCAACTGACCCACCTAGGCACCCCTCAACTCACTATTTTTTTTTTAATTTTTTTTTTTTATTTTTTTTTTATTTATGATAGGCACACAGTGAGAGAGACAGGCAGAGACACAGGCAGAGGAAGAAGCAGGCTCCGTGCACCAGGAGCCTGACGTGGGATTCGATCCTGGGTCTCCAGGATCACGCCCTGGGCCAAAGGCAGGCGCTAAACCGCTGCGCCACCCAGGGATCCCTCAACTCACTATTTTTAAGTGAAAAAGATACTAATAGAAGTCATAATGAGACCTCCTAACTAGACAGATAATCAGTTCCTTTTATGTTTTATCTAACATTCTATTATAACCCAAACCAGGTGGTATAACACTATGGTTGGCCTCATTGCATTTAAGCCATAATCTTTCAGGACTTGGCTCATTTAAGAATAATATATGTACGTATGATAGGTTCTAAGCACTTATTCAAGAAAGAAAGAGAGAGAGAGAGAGAGAGAGAGAAAGAAAGAAAGAAAGAAAAAAGAAAAGAAAAAAGAAAAGAGAAGAAAAGAAAGAGAAAGAGAGAGAGAGAAAGAAGAAAGGAAAGAATAAAAAGAAAGCACTTATTCCTTGCTATGCAATATAGACTGTCAAGATGTAGAGGGCTAGATTTTTCTCATTACTGTCATTTCCATATTTAGCAGTAAAGTATTCGCTATATATTTCCTTTCCTTCATTCAGGTGGATATACTCGGTTGCAGGGGGGTCGTTGGAGTGATAGCAGAGCTCTCAGCTGTGTAGAACGTTTTGACACCTTTAGCCAGTATTGGACCACTGTGTCTTCACTTCATCAGGCTCGATGCGGGCTGGGAGTAGCAGTTCTGGGAGGGATGGTTTACGCTATTGGAGGTAATAATGAAAATGTCTTTTTTCCCTTCTTAGTCTCTAGTTGTAATCTGGTTGCACTCTTATAAACTCATATATATTGTTAGGTACTGTGGGATATACATAGATATCATTGTGCTTAATAAATATTTAATGAATAATGAATAAATGAATGAAAAAAAAGAAACAGAAGATATTGAATGTTTCAGACCAAAGGAATACTCTGATTTATCACAAGACAGAATATTTAGGTTTGTTTTAAGGAAAGGTTGTATATAAAATACACCAAAATTTAGGTCAATGTTTGTGATAAAAACTGTTTTAATTTTGAAATTTAATTTCATATACTGGAAGCTCATTACAAATCACTTTTAATTAAACAAGTTATCTGGACAGTGCAATTTATAAAAACCAAATCAGCTAGACATTGGCATATATTTCCTGATTGAAATCACTGTGTTTTCTGAAACTATTATGAATTGTAAAATGTTTAATAAAATTAAGTAAAGGAGTTTTGACTATTGGGGGGAACTAATTACAAGAGGAAGATCTAAAGAAAAATAAATACTAACACTTTTATATCAATATTTACTTCTGGATAGTTTGTTTTTATAGCAACAAGCCTAGTTAGGTCATCTCTAACCCTTACAACTAATCTTTATGCCTTATTTCTGTGGGTTAGTCTAAAACACAAAAGGTTGTAAATTGAAAAAACCTATTTTAAAGATTAAAGTGATTAAAGATTTATTTGTTTATTATTTTAGAGAGAGAGCACTACCAGGAGGGGCAGAGGGAAAGGGACAATCTCAAGCAGACACAGTGCTTAGCCCAATGTAGGGCTTGACCTCAAAATTTTGAGATCATAGCCTGAGTGGAAACTAAGAGTTGGTTGCTTAACCGACTGGGTCACCCAGGCATCTCTTGAAAACGTTATTATTTATTACCTATGATACTGATGATACCATCGGTTTAAGGTAAGAGAGATAAAGAGAATATTTGGTTTTTACTTCTTTTTTGGAGGGAACATAATTGTCCCTTTATTTTTATTTTTATTTTTTAAGATTTTATCCATCTATTTATGAGAGACACAGAGAGAGAGGCAGAGACACAGGCAGAGGAAGAAGCAGGCTCCACGCAGGGAGCCTGATGTGGGACTTGATCCCGGGACTCCAGGATCATGCCCTGGGCCAAAGGCAGGCGCCAAACCACTGAGTCACCCAGGGATCCCCATAATTGTCCCTGTAAAACAGTTCATTAAGAGGCAGCTGGGTGGCTCAGATGGTTAAGCAGCTGACTCTTGATTTCAGTCTCATCATGATCTCAGGGTTGTGAGATCAAGCCCCATGTTGGGCTCTGCTCAGTGCAGAGTCTGCTTGTCCCTCTCCATCTGCCCCTCCCCCTTGTGCTTGCACACACTCTCTCTCACAAATTAAATAAATAATAAAATAGATTATTTATGTATGAATGTATTTATAAGTAGGCTCCACACCCGTTGTAAACTCATGACCGAGCTTCAGGGCCACATGTTCTACCAACTGAGTCAGCCAGGTGCCCAACTTTGTCTATTATTATTAATACTATCAACATTGCTATCTTAAGATATTTTATAATATATAATTTGTATTAAAATGTAGATTTGTGATAGAGAATTTTGCTGAAATTGAGGCATATGAAAAAAAATAAAAATCACCCATACTCTAATCCTGTCAGAGATAATCACAATATTTGGTTTATTTCCTTCTATATACATATCTGGGTTAATATTCTAAGTACTATTTTTAAAAATTAAGATATAATTTACATACCATAAAAATCACCATTTGAGGGGAATCCCTGGGTGCCTCAGCAGTTTAGTGCCTGCCTTTGGCCCAGGGCATGATCCTGGAGTCCCGGGATCAAGTCCCACGTTGGGCTCCCTGCATGGAGTCTGCTTCTCCCTCTGCCTGTGTCTCTGCTTCTCTCTCTCTCTCTCTCTCTCTTTCTCTGTGTCTCTCATGAATAAATCTTAAAAAAAAAAAAAATCCCCATTTAAAATATACTGTTTAGTGGTTTTATTTATTTATTTTTTTAGCATATTCACTAGTTGTACAGCCATCATTACTGTTTAATTCCAGAACATTTTTATCACTGCAAAAAGCCACTTTTATTATTTAGGAAAATTTTTATTTTATTTTATTTTATTTTATTTTATTTTATTTATTTTATTTTTTTAGGGAAATTTTTATATCAGCATAGGGAATTGTTTATGAGCTATGTTCAGTCTGGCAAGTAGGCCTTTCTAAGGACATGCATTCTCAGGCCTGCTGTGCTAATTCTTTTGGGCAGTTTTGTATATGTTCAGGATTCTAGGTCCTCATAAGGTATTATGCTGCAAATACCTTTTGCTACTCCTGTGTTTCATATTCCACTCCATCTTTTTTTCTTATGATATCTTCTGATAAACATATTTTTCATTTTAATGTAGCCAACTTCAATGGTTATGTTTTTTTTTTTTAAGATTTTATTTATTCATGAGAGACAGAGACACAGGTAGAGGGAGAAGCAGGCTCCATGCAGGGAGCCTGACGTGGGACGCGATCCCGGGACTCCAGGATCACGCTCTGGGCCAAAGGCAGGCGCTAAACTGCTGAGCCACCCAGGGATCCCTCAATGGTTAGTGTTAAAGAAATACTTCCCTACTCTAAAGTCAGGAGGATATATACTTCTATTGTTTTCTAAAATTTTAGTTTTGTCACTTATGTATGTCTGTAATCCACCAGGAATTGAGATTTTAGTTAGTATGAATAGAGAACCAGTTTCATCCTTTCCTTGTATATATAATTAATCAATTATCCCAGCATAAAAGGCTTTTGTTTCCCTACTGCTGTGTATGCAAACTGTGTCATATATCAGGTAATCCTATATGTGTGTATCTGTTTCTAGAATTTCTGTTCTGTTCAGTCTTTATATATCCTTATCTTAATTATTATACCTCTGTTTTAAGTCTGATAAACTTATCTGATAGGATAGTTTCTCTCATTATTCTTGTGTGTGACTACTTGGCTATTCTAGGCCCTATGTACTTCCATATAAATTTTAGAACCAGTTCACCAAATCTGTTTTTTTCTTTTGCCAAATCTATTTTTACAAATAATGTATAATTCCACTTATATGAGGTACCTAGAGTAGACAAAATCATAAAAGACAAACTATAATGATGGTTGGCTGGAGAAGGGGGGAGATAGGGGAGTTATTGTTTGAATCTGTGTAGTGTTTCAGTTTTACAAGATGTAAAGAGTTTTGGGGATGGATAGTGGTGATGGTTGCACAAAACTGTGAACATGTTTAACATTACTGAACTCTACATTTAAAAATGGTTAAGATGGGGTGCCTGGGTGGCTCAGTCAGTTAAGTGTCTGCCTTTGGCTCAGGTCATGATCTTAGGGTCCAGGGGTTGAGCCACTCATCAGGCTCCTTGCTCAGCTGGGAATCTGCTTTTCCTTCTCCCTCTGCCCCTCCCTCTGCTCATGTGCTTGCACATGTGTGTGCGTGCTCTTTCTCTCCCCCCCCCCCACTGTCTCTTTCAAATAAAATCTTTTTAAAAAAATTTTATTCATTTATTCAGGAGAGACACACACACAGAGAGAGAGAGAGAGAGAGAGAGAGAAGGTAGAGACACAGGCAGAGGGAGAAGCAGGCTCCATGCAGGGAGCCTGACGTGGGACGCGATCCCGGGACTCCAGGATCACACCCAGGCCGAAGGCAGTGCTAAACCGCTGAGCCACCCAGGCTGCCCTCAAATAAAATCTTTTAAAAAATGGTTAAGATGGTAAATTTTATGTTACTTGTATTTTATCACAATAAAAAAATATGTTTCAAGTTGAGATTACATTAAATCTGTAAATCAGTTTGGGGATAATCATCTTTACATTGACTCTTCTAATTCATGAACATCATATATCTCTTTATTTGCTTACATATTCCTTAATTTAAAATTATATCTAAATGAAGTTTATAAATTTTATCTGCCAGAGGTCTTGTACAATCTGATTAGTTTTATTTCTAGGTATAGTATATTTTAAAATTCTATTTTAGCTTTGCGCAGTGGCAGTATCGTAGCCAATGAGGTTTATCCGAGGCGCGATTATTGCTAATTGAAAACTTAAAATTCTATTTTAAGTGGTACCTTTTTAGAAATTTTTCTTTTTTTTTTTTTTAAGATTTTATTTATTTATTCATGAGAAATACAGAGAGGAGAGAGAGAGGCAGAGACACAGGCAGAGGGAGAAGCAGGCTCCATGCAGGGAGCCAGGTGTGGGACTCAATCCCAGGTCTCCAGGATCAGGCCCTCGGCTGAAGGCAGCACTAAACCACTGAGCCACCCGGGCTGCCTCTATTTTCTCTTTTTTGCTAGATAAGGATTGCATTAAAATTCACATTATACCAGAGCCAGGTATCCAAACTAAATACATGAAAAAATATAAAAGTTTTAAAGTACAAATTTTATCCTCAAAACTTACATGGATTATTTGGGTGGTAGAATTAGAAATAGATAATAGGAAAACTATGCCTTGCTTCATTAAGTGGGCTTTAATAAATGACAATGCTATTGATTCATAATAACACTGAGCAAATTAATTTTAATGAATAGTATAAAATCAGACATTAAGGAGTGAATTTCTTTTTTTTTTTTTTAATTTTATTTATTTATTCATGAGAGAGACAGAGAGAGGCAGAGAGACACAGGCAGAGGGAGAAGCAGGCTCCACTCAGGGAGCCCGATGTGGGACCCGATCCCGGGTCTGCAGGATCACGCCCTGGACTGAAGGCGGCACTTAAACCGCTGAGCCACCAGGGCTGCCCAAGGAGTGAATTTCTGATATCATGGAATGCTACTAAATATTGTATTATGGTTCTAGGCTATTAGCATTACTAAACCTTCTGATATATCTCTTTTATTTAACTTAGGTGAAAAGGATTCAATGATTTTTGACTGTACCGAATGCTATGATCCAGTTACTAAACAGTGGACAACTGTAGCTTCAATGAATCACCCCCGCTGTGGCTTGGGAGTGTGTGTGTGTTATGGGGCTATCTATGCTTTGGGTAATTATGCTTTGCAGTTTAAGGATGTCTAATATTATTTAAGTTCTTAGATTCTAATTACTTTAGGCATTTTTCTTCCCTCCCATAAGCAACTTAATGTCTTTTCAGCTTTATAATTTGTTTTTTAAATCATCACTCCTAGTTTCTTTTTTTTTTTTTTTAAGATTTTATTTATTTATTCATAGAGACGCAGAGAGAGAGAGAGGCAGAGACACAGGCAGAGGGAGAAGCAGGCACCATGCAGAGAGCCTGATGTGGGACCCGATCCAGGGTCTCCAGGATCACTCCCTGGGCTGCAGGCAGCGCTAAACTGCTGCGCCACCAGGGCTGCCCAGCTTTATAATTTTTAAAAAATATATTTTATTTATTTATTTGACAGAGTGCAAAAGCAGAGGGAGTGGCAGGCAAAGGGAGAGGGAGAAACAGGCTCCGCACAGATCAGGGAGTCTCTGATGAGGGGCTCAATCCCAGGACCCTGGGATCATGACTTAAGTCAAAGGCAGATGCTTAACTGACTGAGCCACTCAGGCGCCCCTAAATTTTTATTTTCAAAATTGAATTACTTGGGGAATATTGTCAAGTATGGAGTTCTTAGGAGATGGAGGTAAAGTGTAGATAACATGTCGAGTGAAGCACTTTAACTAGTTAAATCCCATGATAAAGATAACCATTCTGAATATGCAGAAGTTGTTTCAAAAGATAGTTTTGCAAAATACCTTATTTCCTAAGCAATAGGAGCTTTAGGTTTTATTTTGTTTATTTTTTAAATCTCTGATGAAAACGAGGCAGAGAGTTAAGATCTAAGTTTTATAGTCAGATTCTAACTTTCTGATCTTAGACAAATAACCTCTCTGGTCCATGTGATAATCATTTACAATATAAAGTTGCTAGATTAGATGTTTTCTAAGGTATTTTTCATAGATAAGACTCTTTATCCAGAAATGACATTTTTCTATTTGGTTACAGGTGGATGGGTTGGAGCTGAGATAGGGAACACCATTGAACGATATGATCCTGATGAAAATAAGTGGGAAGTAGTTGGCAACATGGCTCTGTCGCGCTACTACTTTGGGTGTTGTGAAATGCAAGGTAATTGTTTTCTAAAAAATTTTTCCTGAAAATTTGTTTTATTTATTTATTTTTGGGGGCAGGGAGAGGGAGAGGAGAGAGAGAATCCGAAGCAGGCACCATGTTCATTGCAGAGCCCAATGCAGAGCTCAGTCTTAGCAACTCTGAGATCATAACCTGGGCTGAAATCAAGAGTCAAATATTTAACTGACTGAGCCACCCTGCTCCCTCTTTTACTTTCCTTGTAAAAATATTTTTTTTTAAAAAACTAAGCTTGAGGTTTTATTTTCATAAACCTTTATGTCTGTTCGTATTGAATGATTGGCACTAACAGTATAGAAGTATTGCATTATATATATAGATAGATAGATTTAGATTTCATTCATTCATTCATTCGAGACACAGAAAGAGAGAGGTAGAGACATAGGCAAAGGGAGAAGCAGGCTCCATGCAGAGAACCCAATGTAGGACTCAATCCTGGTATTCCAGGATCACACCCTGAGCTGAAGGCAGATGGGCCTTAACTGCTGGGCCACCCAGGAGTCCTGCTTTTAATATTTTATGTTTTAACCTCTTATATCTTTACTTCTGTATTGCCAAAATAATAGTTTTTTCCCCAAAATAAACAAAGCTAGATTTAAAAATTACACAAATACCTGACTAACAAAATAAGCATTTGAACTTTCGTCCATCTATGTCACTTTCTCTCCCATACAGTCTTTAGTAAGTATTTCTAAGTAGGAAGAGGATATAAAAAACAATCTTCAGGGGCACCTGGGTGGCTCAGTAGGTTAAGTGTCTGCCTTTGGTTTGGGTTGTAATCCCAGAATTCTGGGATTGAGCCTGGTATCTGGCTCCCTGCCAAGTGGAGAATCTATTTTTCCCTCTGTCCCTCTGCCCCTCCCCCCTGCTCATGCTCTTTCTCCTTCCTTCAAATAAAATCTTTTTGTTTTCTCAAATAAAATCTCAAAAACAAACAAAAAACAATCTTCACTGTCTCTTCTTTTGGAATTTTCAGTGTTTTCTTCTTTTGCTTTTTTTAAGATTTTATTTATTTATTCACGAGAGACACAATGAGAGAGAGACAGAGACATAGGCAGAGGGAGGAGAAGCAGGCTCCATGAAGAGAGCCCGATGTGGGATCCAATCCCGGGACTCCAGGATCACACCGGAGCCAAAGGCAGACACTCAACCCCTGAGCCACCCAGGTCCCTCTACTAGCATTTACATGTTCAAATTACATGGGACAGACTGTATTCTATTATGTTATATTATAGTGGTTTTTTTTTTTTTTTTAAGATTTTATTTATTCATGAGAGACACACAGAGAGAGGCCGAGGGAAAAGCAGGCTCGGTGCCGGGAACCTGATGCAGAACTCGATCCCGGGACTCCAGGATCACACCCTAGGCTGAAGGCAGGCGCTAAACCGCTGAGCCACCCGGGCTGCCCTATGCCTATTATAGTGTTCTTTAATTGTTTTGTATTCATTATTTTTATCTTCCCATATAAATTAGGTGTTCTGAGACTCAGTTTTCATCATGGGGGTGAGGGGCAGTTTCCCACCTACTAACAACAAGCAGTTCTCAGAACACCAACTGGGTGTTGGAGAATTCAACTCAATTCTAATACTACATACCCATGTCTGGAATAGCATCAAATTCCACGGGTTGAAGCTCAGTTTTATAAGACATTGATCCTCCCCAGTCTGTTTCTTGGGCTGCTTTTTTTTTTTTTTTTTTTAAGATTTTATTTATTTATTAATGAGAGACACACAGAGAGAGGCACAGACACAGGCAGACGGATAAGCAGTCTCCATACAGGGAGCCCAATGTGGGACTCGATCATGGGTCCCCAGGACCACACCCTAGGCCAAAGGCAGCACTAATTGGCTGAGCCACCCGGGCTGCCCATTACCTGTGCTTCTGATTGGCTATAAATCAGAGTTCCAATGGTCCCTCCTCTTCATGTTCAATTAATTTGCTAGGGTAGGTCACAAAACTCAGAGAAAATGTTACTACTAAAAGGATATAACTCAGGAACAACTAGATGGAAGAGATGCAAAGTCAAGTTATGGGAAAGGGGTGCAGAGCTTTCAAGCCTTCTCCACATGCGCTACGGTCCCCACATCTCCACGTGTTCACCAACCCAGAAGTTCTCCAAACCCTGTCCTTTTGGATTTTTATGGAGGCTTCATTACATAGGCATTAAAATCATTGGTCATTGGTAATTGATCCAACCTCTAGGTCTTCTCTTCCCAGAGGTCAGGGATTGAGACTGAAAGTTCCCAATGCTCAAATCCTAAATTTGGCTCCTTTGGCTAGCAGCCCTCATCCTTAAGTGCTTTCCAAAAGTTAGCTCGTTAACAAGACACCCTTATCATTCTCAACACTTTGGAAATTCCTAGGGTCTGGGGTTGCTGTGAGCAAGGGATTGTGGATGAAAACCAAATGTAGATGAGAAATATGTATTTTGGTCATCTGAATGACCAAATATGTATTCTTTTTTTTAAGTAATTTTATTTTTTAAAGATTTTATTTATTTGAGAGAGAGGGAGAGAGAGAGAACTAGCAGGGGGAGGGCCAGTGGGAGAGAGAAGGAGACTCTCCACTGAGCAGAGAGCCCAATGCAGGGCTACATCCCTGAGATAACCCAGATGCTTAACTGGGCCACCCAGGTGCCCCCCAAATATGTATTTCTTACAAATTACAGTATTGAGCTTTCTAGAATCATAGAGCTAGAGAGGCATTTTGGAGATTATCTTTTATTTTTTTTTATTTTTATTTTTTTTATAAATTTTTATTTATTTATGATAGTCACACAGAGAGAGGGAGAGAGAGGCAGAGACACAGGCAGAGGGAGAAGCAGGCTCCATGCACCGGGAGCCCGACGTGGGATTCGATCCCGGGTCTCCAGGATCGCGCCCTGGGCCAAAGGCAGGCGCTAAACCGCTGCGCCACCCAGGGATCCCGCATTTTGGAGATTATCTATTTCTCCTTTGTTTATAGATAAGCAAGCTGAAGATCAGGCAGGTTGTGAATTGTCTTTTCTCATAGCTGATTACTGGCAAAGCTGGAGCTGGAACCCAAGTTCACTGACATTTAGCTCACATTTCTTTCTTTCTTTCTTTTTTTTTTTTTTAAGAATTTATTTATTTATTCATAGAGACATAGAGAGAAAGATAGGCAGAGACACAGGCAGAGGGAGAAACAGGCTCCTCACAGGGAGCCCGACACGGGACTTGATCCCCGTTCTCCAGGATCACACCTCGGGCTGCAGGCGGCGCTAGACCGCTGTGCCACCAGGGCTACCCAAGCTCACATTTCTTAAAATGCCATTCTTTATAACTTAACAGGTTCTCACTTTAGAATATAAGAAACAATGCTGCCATTTGAAAATAATTGTAGGGCAGCCTGTGGGCTTAGCGGTTTAGTGCAGCCTTCGACTCAGTGCGGGATCCTGGAGACCCGCTAACCGCTGCGCCACCGGGGCTGCCCTAAATAAAATCTTAAAAATAAAAAAAGAACCATTAGTCTCAAATTAATTAATTAATTAATTAATTTATTAATTTATTTATTTATTTATTTATTTATTTATTTATTATCTATCTATCAAATCAAATTTAATAAGAAACTCAGGGCAGCCCCAGTGGCCCAGTGGTTTAGCACCGCCTTCTGCCTGAGGTGTGATCCTGGAGACCCAGGATCGAGTCCCACGTCGGGCTCCTTGCACAGTCCCACGTCCTGCTTCTCCCTCTGCCTGTGTCTGTCTGTCTGTCTGTCTGTCTCTGTCATGGATAAATAAATAAAAATCTTAAAAAAAATAATAAGGAACTCACTGTGTGGGATGCCTGGGTGGCTCAGTCTCTGCCTTGGGCTCAGGGCGGGATCCCAGAGTCTGGGAACGAGTCTTGCATCAGACTTCCTGCATGGAGACTGCTTCTCCCTCTGCCTGTGTCTCTGCCTCTCTCTCTGTGTCTCTCATAATAAATGAATAAAATATTTAAAAAAGAAATAAACTCACTGTTAATTATGTTCTATTGTATTCTAGTGATTAATCCTGAATACCTTAACCTAGCTATATAACTATTCTAATTTGAATTCAATTCTCTATATCCGTCTGAGCAACAGGTAGGCTGTCACCAAACAAGGCCATATCGTTCCCAGTTTAAGTGCATGGCGTTTTTTAGGGGAAAAAAAAATCCCTCTCCCTTTCCTATTTTACCTTATGGTGCAGTGGTTCTGGAACTTGAGCTCATCAAGCAGACAGTAAGATGGGAAAACCTTGTCTGACTATTTTGTTACGGCATTGTAAGTTCTTTGAAAAATAAATGCTGCTAAATTTTTTTTTTAAGATTTATTTATTTTAGAGAGCACGTTCATGTGGGTTGAGGGGGGCAGGAGGAGAGGGAGAGAATCTTAAACTGACTCCACAGTGAACATGGAGCACAACAACACACAGATCTCAGTGTCCTGAACATGAGACCATGACGTGAATCCAAATCAAGAGTCTGACACTTAACCAACTGAGCTACCAGGTACCCTTTAAATGCCACTTTAGGGGTACCTGGGTGGCTCAGATGCCTTGGGCAGGTTGTGATCCCGGGGTCCTGGGATTGAGACCCCCATCAGACTCCCTTTAGGGAGCCTACATCTCCCTCTACCTATGTCTCTGCCTCTCTCTGTCTTTCATGAATAAATAAATAAAATCTTTAAATGCCACTTTATACCTCTAATTCTTTGTAACATGCTTAAGTGTGAGATAATATATGAGACAGAAGTCCGTTTTCTCTTTTCAAAGGATAACGAGCAGTACATTGAATATGGCATCAGCATAGCAGACATATATATATATTTAAGATTTTATTTATTTATTCATGAGAGACACAGAGAGAGTGAGGCAGAGACACAGCAGAGGGAGAAGCAGGCTCCATGCAGGGAGCCCGTTGTGGGACTCGATCCGGGGACTCCAGGATCACACCCTGAGCCAAAGACAGAGGCCCAACCGCTGAGCCACCCAGGTGTCCCTAACATAGCAGCCATAAATCACAACTATTACTCTTTATAACTGTTTATATTCTATTTTCTGTAGCATCTGAGTAAAATTATTCTGTTTCCAGGTTTAATTTACGTAATTGGGGGCATCAGCAATGAAGGAATAGAGCTTCGTTCTTTTGAAGTGTATGATCCACTTTCTAAGCGTTGGTCTCCACTTCCTCCAATGGGAACCAGGAGAGCATACCTTGGTGTAGCTGCACTCAATGACTGTATATATTCTGTTGGAGGGTGGAATGAGACACAAGATGCTCTTCATACTGTAGAAAAATATTCCTTCGAAGAGGTAGGTTGAATGATTTCAAATGCTTAATATCCTATTATTCTTATAATGTCTATAAGATCTGTGGTGATATGCATTCTTTTATTCATGATATTGATCATTTGTAGTTTTTTTTCTCCTTTTTTCTTTTCAAAGAACCAACTTTGATGTCATTTTTTCCAATTGATTGCCCATCTTCTGTTTCATTGATTTCTGTTTCTTTTTTTTACTTCTATTTGTTTAATCTGCACTTTTTTCTAAATTCTTTTAGAAGCTTGAATGATTGATTTTAGACCTTTTTTATAATGTAAATGTTTAAAACTATAAATTATTTTCAAGCACTGCTTTAAAGTGTATCCCTCACGTTTTGATATGTTATATTTGATTGATTGATTGTTGTATTTTAATTAACATTTATCTTGAGGGATCCCTGGTTGGCTCAGTGGTTTAGTGCCTGCCTTCGGCTCAGGGCATGATCCTGGAGACCCAGGATCGAGTCCCACGTCAGGCTCCCTGCATGGAGCCTGCTTCTCCCTCTGCCTGTGTCTCTGCCTCTCTCTCTCTCTCTCTCTCTCTCATGAATAAATAAATAAAATCTTAAAAAAAAAAGTTAAAAAAAAAAACATTTATCTTGAAATAGCTTCTAACTTCCCTGGTAATTTCCTTTTTAACCAGTAGGTTATTAGGGATCCCTGGGTGGCGCAGCGGTTTGGTTTGGCGCCTGCCTCGAATCCCATGTCGGGCTCCCGGTGCATGGAGCCTGCTTCTCCCTCTGCCTATGTCTCTGCCTCTCTCTCTCACTGTGTGCCTATCATAAAAAAATTAAAAAATTAAAAAAAGGAAAATTAACCAGTAAGTTATTAGAAATATGTTACTTAATTTCCAAATATTTGGGGATTTTTCTAGTTCATTGTGTTACTCATTTCTGATTTAATTCCATTGTGACCAGAGAGCATACTTTGTATGATTTTTGCCTTGATAAATGTGTCATGTCTCCCTGAAAGGAATTTGTATTGTTTTTTTTTTTTTTTTTTTTTTTTAAGATTGTATTTATTTATTCATGAGAGACACACAGAAAGAGAGAGAGGCACAGACACAGGCAGAGGCAGAGGGAGAAGCAGGGTCCATTACATTCAGGGAGCCTGATGTGGGACTCGATCCCAGGACTCCAAGATCACACCCTGGGCCAAAGGCAGGCACTAAACCGCTGAGCCACCAGGGTTCCTGAAAGCTCAGTTTCAAAAGATTGCCTCTCATTTACACACCAGTTTCAAGTAGTGGGGCCTTAGGTTAACCACTGAGTTGTTTACACTTGTCTGACTTGGCTACAGATTGGGGGTTCCCATAATCCTTTCCTTAGGTTTAATAATTTGCTCTAATGGCTTACAGCACTCAGGGAAACACTGTATGTACTATTACTGATCTATTATAAAGGATACAAATGGATAGCCAGATAAAGAGGTATGTAGGGCAAGGTCCAGAAGAGGCTTGAGTGTAGGAGTCTCTGTAGAATTTGGGGTGTGACACCCTCCAGTCTCTGTAGAATTTGGGGTGTGACATCCCTATATGGATGTGTTATTCACCAACCTGGAAGCTTTCTGAACACTGTAGTGTAGAGGTCTTTATAGAGGCTTCATCATATAGGCATAATTGATTATTAATTCAGCCCCTAGTCCCTCTCCCTTCCCCACATAATAGGGGGTTAGGGCTAAACATTCCAAGCATCTAATTCTGGCTTGGTCTTTCTTGTAATCAGGCTTCATTCTGAAGCTATTTAAGAAGTCTACCAAGAGTTGCCTCATTAGGAGAAAAGACACTTCTATCACCCAGGGAATTCCCAGAGATTTAGGAGTTCTGTGTCAGAAACTGGGGCCAGAGGCCAAATATATGTTTCTTTTTATGTCATATCGTCCTATGACTTGTTCTTTGCTTGTTCTCATGGAGTTTCACTTTATGCATTGCACAGATTAGTGGTATTCAGCTAAAATCACAAGGGGACCTCTGACAGTCTTGTTTGCAAATCTTAGCTGCTTCAACCTCTTTAACCTCTGATCTCTGTGTCCTAAATCAGATTACTGTCATGCTGTGCTTGGGAATCCCCTTCCTGTACTATTGTTCAGAAAGCCCCACCAGACAGAAAGCCTGGAAGACCATGAACACGTGGAGATGTGGGGACCGTAGCGCATGTGGAGAAGGCTTGAAAGCTCTGTACCCCTTTCCCATAACTTGACTTTGCATCTCTTCCATCTAGTTGTTCCTGAGTTATATCCTTTTAGTAGTAACATTTTCTCTGAGTTTTGTGACCTACCCTAGCAAATTAATTGAACATGAAGAGGAGGGACCATTGGAACTCTGATTTATAGCCAATCAGAAGCACAGGTAATGGGCAGCCCGGGTGGCTCAGCCAATTAGTGCTGCCTTTGGCCTAGGGTGTGGTCCTGGGGACCCATGATCGAGTCCCACATTGGGCTCCCTGTATGGAGACTGCTTATCCGTCTGCCTGTGTCTGTGCCTCTCTCTGTGTGTCTCTCATTAATAAATAAATAAAATCTTAAAAAAAAAAAAAAGCAGCCCAAGAAACAGACTGGGGAGGATCAATGTCTTGTAAAACTGAGTTTCAACCCGTGGAATTTGATGCTATTCCAGATATGGGTACGTAGTGTTAGAATTGAGTTGACTTCTCCAACACCCAGTTGGTGTTCTGAGAACTGCTTGTTGTTAGTAGGTGGGAAACTGCCCCTCACCCCCATGATGAAAACTGAGTCTCAGAACACCTAATTTATATGGGAAGATAAAAATAATGAATACAAAACAATTAAAGAACACTATAATAGGTATAGGGCAGCCCGGGTGGCTCAGCAGTTTAGCGCCTGCCTTCAGCCCAGGGTGTGATCCTGGAGTCCCGGGATCGAGTTCTACATCAGGTTCCCAGCACCGAGCCTGCTTTTCCCTCAGCCTCTCTCTCTCTCTCTCTGTCTCTGTCTCTCATGAATAAATAAAATCTTAAAAAAAAACAAAACACTATAACATAATAGAATACAGTCTGTCCCATGTAATTTGAACATGTAAATGCTAGTAGAGGGACCTGGGTGGCTCAGGGGTTGAGTGTCTGCCTTTGGCTCTGATGTGATCCTGGATCACACCCCAGGCGGCAGGTGGCACTAAACCGCTGCGCCACAGGGGCTGCCCCCCCCCAAATTTTTAAAAAATATTTATTTATTTGAGGGGGCATGTGGGTGACTCAGTTGGTTGGGCAGCTGCCTTTGACTCAGGTCATGCATGATCTCAGGGTCCTGCGGTGGAGCACCAAGTCAGGTCTCTGCTCAGTGGAGAGCCTGTTTCTCCCTCTCTTTCTGCCCTTCCCCCTGCTTTGCTCTCACTTAGGCTCTCTCTCTCTCTCAAATAAATGACATATTTTTTTTAAATTTATTTTTAAGTAGTCTCTACACCCAACATGGGACTTGAACTTACAACCCCAAGATTAAGAGTCATGTGTTCTTCTGACTGAGCCAGCCAAGCTTCCCATCAGCTTCAGTTTTTACCAAGAAGCTAGCTTGGTTTTAATAGGGATTACATTGAATCAGAGATCATTATGGGAGTATTGCTATCCTAACAATATTAGGACTTTTCATCTTCAACATTGAATGTCTTTCTATTTATTTAGTCTTCTTCAATTCATTTCAACAGTATTTTATAATTTTAAGTTACTTGCACTCTATTGGTTAATTTATTCCTAAATATTTTATTCCTTATGATATTTATAAATTGTTTTCTTAATTTCATGTTCAGATTTTTCATTGCTAGTGCATAGAAATTCGATTGATTTTTGTCTATCTTAATCCTGAAACCTTACAGTACTCATACTCTGATAATTGTGTGTGTATGTGTGTGTGTGTGTATTCCTCAGGATTTTCTATATATAAAATCATATCTTCTATAAATAGAGATCATTTGGGACATCTGGGTGGCTCAGCGGTTAAGCGTCTGCCTTCAGCTCAGGTCGTGATCCTGGAGTCCTGGGATCAAGTCCCACATGGGGCTTCCTGTTTGGAGCCTGCTTCTCCTCCCTCTGCCTATGTCTCTGCCTCTCTCTCTCTCTCTTCCTGCACCCCCCACCCCCCGTGTCTCTCATGAATGAATAAATAATAAATAAATAAGATCTTTTAAAAAAAAGAGATCATTTTACTTTTTCTGTTCCAGTCTCAAAGTCTTTTATTTCGTTTTCTTTCCTTTTTTTTTTTTTTTTTTTTAAGATTTCATTTATTCATTCATGAGAGAGACAGAGAGAGAGGCAGAGGGAGAGAAGCAGGCTCCATGCAGGGAGCTCGATGGGGGACTCGATCCCAGATCTCCAGGATGACACCCTGGGCTGAAGGCAGATGCCCAACCCCGGAGCCACCCAGGCATCCCTCATTTTCTTTCCCAATTGCCCTGGTTAAAACCTCCATTACAGTGTTGAATAGAAGGGACAAGAGTGGCATTGTCTTATTGTAAAGCATGATTTTGATTCTTATTTCTTACAAATTTCAAACTTGGGTGGTAGTTCAAATTCCTTTTACCGGGCATCCCAGGTGGCTCAGCGGTTTGGTGCTGCCTTCAGCCTTGGGCTTGATCATGGAGATCCGGGATTGAGTTCCACGTTGGGCTCCCTGCATGGGGCCTGCTTCTCCCTCTGCCTGTGTCTATGTCTCTCTCTCTCTCTGTGTGTGTCTCTCATGAATAAATAAATAAAATCTTTGAAAAAAAAAGATACAGCTTATCTTTAAAAAAAATACAAATTCCTTTTACCTTCTATGTGATCTTATTTGGGAATTTAGAAAATGAACTCTCTGAGGGCACTTTCTATTGCTAATTTTTCTATACTGCTGGAAACAAACATTTTTATTTCAAAGTATGTGCTAATCACTAATGAGTTACCTTGGTTTTTCCATACATAAATCTAAAATGGTATTGTTATTTACAGTCTACTGAAGTCTTATAGATCCAAATCTTAATGATAATGTAAAACATGTATCTGGTCAGGAGAAAGTTACTCAAGAGAAAAGGCAAACTATAGTTCTAATACACTGATAAAAATGAAAGGTAAACATTGTGGGATGAGCTCCTTTATTTTTGTCAAGAGCCATTTCTGTAGGGGAGCAAAGGTTAGATCTCCCTAATGATAAACATAACTCCAATATCCTAATCGACTTTATTTATTTGAGAGAAAGAGAGCAGGACCTGAGCCAAAGGCAGACGCCTAATGGACTGAGCCACCCAGGTTCCCCAATTTTTCTGAATATCCCTTTTAAAATATGAGTATTTTGGGGGGTGCTGGGTGGCTCAGTTGGTTAAGTGTCTGACTCTTGCTTTTGGCTCAGGACATGATTTTAGGGTTGTGAGGTCAAGCCATGTGTTGGGCACTGCACTGGGTATGGAGCCTGCTTAGGATTCTTTCTCTCTCCTCCCTATTCCTCCCCACCACCACCACCCCGACTCACGTGCTCTCTCTCCAGATAAATACATAAAATGCAAGTATTCATTTCAACTGTGAATGATGTGCCACCTCAGTGATGTATTCTGTAATTTTAGATGATTTAATAGTCTTCAATTTTTAATAAAGATCCTTCAATTTCAAAGGATTGTCTCTAGTTTTAGTATCTCTGATTTTCATTTAAATTCAGATCAGCAAACATTCATTGACTGTCTGTAATGTGCTAGTGCTATGCTGGGTCCTGGGATGTGAAGCTCATTAAGTTCCTGTCCTCAAAAAGTTCACTTTCAGGGGTGCCTGGGTGGCTCAGTTGGTTTAGCATCTGCCTTCAGTCAGGTCATGATTCTGAGGTCCTAGGATTGAGCCCCACATTAGGGCTTTGAAATAAGTAAAATATATATTTTTTAAAGTTAGCTTTTTAGCATTGATGAATAATCAGTGTTCACCCTTTATGTTTCTGTAAACTCTATTCATCATATGCTTTATTTCCAGACTCTTATTTTACCTGGCAACTTGCTCTCTTCTCTCTTGATTATTTCTCAGGACTTTTATTAGCTTTCCTGTTTTCTGGGTATAGATATTTTCTCTAGAGAAGGACATTATGAGTAATTTTGGTTATAGCAGCTTATTGAAATTTCTTCAGGGAATAGTGTGTACCAGGAGTTAGTAAACCTTTTGTTAGACAGTTAGGGATGTTGGGTGGCTCAGTCAGTTAAGCAACTGACTCTTGGTTTCAGCTCAGGTCATGATCTCAGGGTCATGAGATTGAGCCTCACATCAGGCTTCATGCTCAGCTCCAACTCTGCTTAAGATTCTTTCCCCCTCCCTCTCTCCCCCTCTCTGTTCCTCCTCCTATGTATGCATGCTCTCTCATAAATAAATAAATAAACAAATAAATAAATAAATAAATAAATAAGATAAAATCTTTAAAAAGAGAGAGAGAGACAGATAGTGGATATTTTAGGCCTGCAGGCTACATAAAATTTCTTCTTTTGGCATATTCTTGGTTTTTTATTTTTTACTTTTCAATTAATTAATTTTTATTTTTATTAAGTTTTTTAAAATTTTAGTAAGTTTTTAATTTTAATATTTTAATTACAGTATTAACATACAGTGCTGTTAGTTTCAGGTGTACAATATAGTGATTCACCAATTCTATTCATTACATGGTACTCTTCATGTTAAGTGCATTCTTGAATCCCCATCAACTATTTCACCCATCCTCCATCCCACCTCCTTTCTGGTAACCATCAGTTTGTTCTCTATAGTTAAGAGTCTGTTTCTTGGTTTGTCTCTAGTTTTTTTTAATTCATTTTCTTGTTTTATTTCTTTTCCTTTTTTTTTTTTTAAGATTTTATTTATTTATTCATGAGAGACACAGATAGAGGGAGAAAGGCAGAGATACAGGCAGAGGGAGAAGCAGGCTCCATGCAGGGAGCCCGATGTGGGACTTGATCCTGGAACCCCAGGATCATGCTCTCGGCCAAAGGCAGGCACTAAATCGCTGAGCCACCCAGGGATCCCTTGTTTGTTTCATTTTTTAAATTCCACATGTGAGTGAAATCATATGGTATTTGTCTTTCTCTGACTTATTTCACTTAGAATTATATTCTCTAACTTCATTGATGTTGTTGCAAATGGCAAGATTTCATTCTTTTTTATGAATTCTTTTTTATATTTCGGTGTGTATGTTGATTCATCAATGGACACCAGAGCTGCTTCCATAATTTGGCTATTGTAAATAATGCTGCAGTAACCATAGAGTGCATGTATCCCTTTGAATTAGTGTTTTTGTATTTCTGAGATAGATGCCCAGTGGTGCCATTCCTGGATTGTAGGGTAGTTCTATTTTTTAACTTTTTGAGGAAACTTCATATTGTTTTTCTCAATGGCTGTAGCAGTTTGTATTCCCAACAACAGTGTATAAGGGGTCCCTTTTTTCCACATCCTCACCAACTCTTGTTTCTTGTGTTTTACTTTTATTTTTTAAAGTAATGTCTGCCCCCATGTGGGGCTTGAACTCATAACCCCAGGATCAAGCATTGCATGCCTGACCAACTGAGCTAGCCAGGTGCCCCATCTTGTGTTTTTAATTTTAGCCATTCTGACAGGTGTGAGGTGATAGCTCATTGTAGTTTTGATTTGCATTTCCCTGATGATGACTGATGTTCAACATTTTTTCGAGCGTCTGTTGGCCATCTATATGTTTTCTTTGAAGAAATGTCTGTTCATGTTTTCTACCCTTTTTTTTTTTAAGATTTTATTTATTCATGAGAGACAGAGAGAGAGAGAGAGAGGTAGAGACACAGGCAGAGGGAGAAGCAGGCTCCCTGCAGGGAACCCGATGTGGGCTGCAGGGAGCTCAATCCTGGGTCTCCAGGATCACGACCTGGGCTGAAGGCAGGTGCTAAACCTCTAAGCCACCCAAACTTCCCTCTGCCCATTTTTTTTTTTTTTTAATTTTTTTTTTTTTTATTATTTATTTATGATAGGCACACAGTGAGAGAGAGAGAGGCAGAGACACAGGCAGAGGGAGAAGCAGGCTCCATGCACCGGGAGCCCGACGTGGGATTTGATCCTGGGTCTCCAGGATCGTGCCCTGGGCCAAAGGCAGGCGCCAAACCGCTGCGCCACCCAGGGATCCCCCATTTTTTAATTGGATGATGATGATGATGATGATGATGATTTTGGTATTGAGTTGTAACAGTCAGTACTTTTTATATTTTGGATAGCAACCCTTTTATCAGATATGTCATTTGCAAATATCTTCTCCCATTCAGTAGGTTGTCTTAGTTTCGTTGTTTGCTATGCAGAAAAAGCTTTTTGTTTTTATATAATCCCAATAGTTTATTTTTGCTTTTTTTTTTTTTTTAAGATTTTATTCATTTATTCATGAGAGAGAGAGGCAGAGACACATGCAGAGGGAGAAGCAGGCTCCATGCAGGAAGCCCTATGTGGGACTCCATCCTGGGACCCCAGAATCACACCCTGAGCTGAAGGCTGGCACTCAACCACTGAATTACCCAGGCATCCTGCTTTTATTTTGTCTTGACTCAGGAGACCTATCTAGAAAAGTGTTGCTATGGCTGTCAGAGAAATGGCTGCCTGTGCTCTCTTCTAGGATTCTATGGTTTCAGGCCTCACATTTACATCTGTGATCCATTTTTAGCTTATTTTTGTATATGGTATAAGAAAGTGGTCCAGTTTCATTCTTTGCATGTAGCTATCCAGTTTCCTCAACACTGTTGAAATAGTCTTCTTTTATAAAATAACCTTTTAACCCAGAAGATCATTCTTAAAAGTAGGCTATAGTTTCCAACCCATGATCTATACTACCTTTCTGAAAATGTTTTAAAAATTATTAACTCCACTAGGTGGTCTTTGCAAAAAAGGATTCCATGGTCAATAACTCAGCAAGTGTGATAGCAACATTCTCTTGGAGATTTATAAGGGTCATTAGCATATTTTAAAAAATTTTTTTAAAGATTTTATTTATTTATTCATGAGAGACATAGAGAGGCAGAGACACAGGCAGAGAGGAGAAGCAGGCTTCACGCAGGGAGCCTGCTGACGTGGGACTCAATCCTGGGTCTCCAGGACCAGGCCCTGGGGCCAAAGGCGGCGCTAAACTGCTGAGCCACCCCGGCTGCCCCTAAAAAAATTTTTTTAAAGTTTTTATTTATTTATTAATGAGAGACATGGGGGTTGGGGTGGGCAAAGGCACAGACAGAGGGAGAAGCAGGCTCCCCGAAAGGAGCCCGATGCAGGACCCTATCCTGGATCCAGGGATCCCACCCTGAGCCTGAGCTGAAGAAGGCAGACACTCAATCACTGAGCCACCCACGCATCCCGAGTCATTAGCATATTAAAGCTTTTTTTTTTTTTTTTAATATATTAAAGCTTTTTAAAAGCCATTCTGTATATTAGCTTTTATCTCCTTGGAGCTTTATTGGATTTGTGTTGTGTGTGTGCATTACCTACTTGTATTCCATAGAACTAATTTCACAGAATGTCTTCCTATATAGGATTTCTAGATTGTCTCTTGATCATGATTTATAGTTAATCACAGACATGTTTTTCAGTTGTTTTCCTCTAAATTTGCTACTTTGTCTATACCTGCTCAAAAGTTCATTTTTTTTTTTTCAAAAGTTCATTTGAAAAAAAATTTTTGTTTTAAGATTTTATTTATTTATTGATGAGAGACTCAGAGAGTGAGGCAGAGACACAGGCAGAAGGAGAAGCAGGCTCCATGCAGGAAGCCGGATACAGGACTTGATCCCAGGACTCCAGGGATCACACCCTGAGCCAAAGGCAGATGCCCAACCACCGAGCCACCCAGGCGTCCAGAAAATGTGTTGTATAAGGCACCTGGGTGGCTCAGTGGTTGAGGGTCTGCCTTTTGCTCAGGTTGTGATCACAGGGTACTGAGATTGAGTCCCACGCCAGACTCCCTGAAGGGAGCCTCCTTCTCTCTCTGCCTATGTCCCGACTTTCTCAATGTGTCTCTCATGAATAAATAAATTCTTAAAAAAAGAAAATGTTTTATATATATATGTGTGTGTGTGTGTGTGTGTGTATATATATATATATATTTATGACTAGACCCTGAGTTTGAAATTTAAGTATATAAAAGAATTAGAATATGTGATTTCTCAGCAGTTTTCTTTACTATCATTTTATGATTCTGCTTTTTTTCTCTTAACCAGGAAAAGTGGGTTGAAGTTGCCTCAATGAAAGTGCCTAGAGCAGGCATGTGTGTTGTGGCAGTCAATGGGCTTCTGTATGTTTCTGGAGGTCGATCTTCCAGCCATGATTTCTTGGCTCCAGGTACCTTGGATTCAGTTGAAGTTTATAACCCTCATTCAGATACATGGACAGAAATCGGTAACATGATCACCAGTCGTTGTGAAGGAGGTGTTGCTGTACTATGAAATATAAAGCATAAGGGAGCACAAGAAACATTTTGAAAATAGAGGATCTGACCCTTTGCAAGTCACACATGTATTTGGTGATAGGACCCTCTGATTCTACTGAATTTTCCATGTATTTGGTAGATAAATGACTAAAGAATGATTTTTCTAAGAATTTGAGTAAGGAGAAATATGGAACATATCCTAAATATTAAAGAACTCACACAGATTTGCCAAGCTTACCAATAGAAATGCTGTTTATGCTCTAGAATTCTCCCCTTAGAGTCCTATTTGTAAAAATGATTTGCTAGAAGCTTCTTGGCAAATAGCCCCATTCATGCTTCTCCAGTGCAAACCATGCTGTAACATGACCCTTAAGTACTGTAGGAATATCAGTGAGTAGTTTAAAGATGTCTGTAGATTCATGGTTCAATCTACAGACAGTTTTCCATGGCCACAGTTGAACTTAACGGAGAAAAGCCAACGAAACAATTCCCTTTTTATTTGATGCTAGGAGTTTTCACTAGTCCCAAACTTTTTATTGGCACCAGATATACTGGGAGGAACATGTGGGAAATATCTACCTATCTGTATAGATGTTTATATAGATAAATAAATTTTTGCCTGTTAATACAGGATTAAAAAAGCTTTTGCTCACTTATTTTTTTTGTCTTAATGCTGAAAGTGCAAGTGAGAAATTACTAGGAGGTTCTTAGTGACAGTCCTTTAGTACAATTGGATGATATAATGGGTGACAGAGCCCAGTGAGATGTATGTACTTATTAAATTTCTTTCCTAATTTCTAAATGGTTATCAAAAATATCTGCTTGGCTTTGGGAAGAGGGGATTTTATTAGACTATCAAGCTTTGTGAAACTTCCTTGTACTTGGGCAATCCTAAGTATGAACTTAGTAGAAAGCCACTGCCTGGTTTGGAGACCGTGGAATTATAGGTACTTATGAAGCTATTTATAGACATTGATAAAAGTGTTAAGTTGAAAGGCCTGTGGTCCAGAACTACTTCTCAAAACTTTTCGTTTTTCACTTGAGAAACATTCTAAAGAATGGTTATCTGTCCAGTTCTGAGAGGAACATTTTTTGTGTACCTGACCATCACTTTTAGTTATTTCTACTAGTCGTTTAGAGCCATTCATATTAAAGGTCTTGCATACATTTAGGTTTATCTAGTGATTCCAGGATTTGATTTGTATATCCCTGATTTCCCCTTTTCCTTTTCTTTTTCCCCTTTTCCCTTTTTTTTTTTTTTTTTTAAGATTTTGTTTTTAAGTAATCTCTGCACCGAGGTTGGGGCTTGAACCCACAACCCTAAGATCAAGAGTTATATGCTCCTCTGACCAAACCAGCCAGGCACCCCTGATTTCCTTTTCTTTCCTAAAGTCCTTAAGTGTATTATTATAATTATATAGGCATCAGCATCTTATTTAGATAGAAAATCTTTGATGGTAAGCATTAAAGATTCAGGTAGCACTCACATCCAAAATATTTGGATTGACCCACAAGGATACTTTCTTTCATAACTTAACCATATGCATGTATTAAGAAAAGCTTATGTAGTACAGACAGAAAGCTCTGTGTCCCTTTCTTTGGGGTATCCTAAAGTCTGAAGGGTCATAGATGCCTGGTTGAGATCTATAAGATGTCAAGGAGTGACAGATAATTTGTAGATTATTTAAACTCTAATTAATGTGCCTTTAATATTTCTAGTTACAGAGAATCTGCATTTTGGTTCAAGAGATTTACAGAATATTCCTATAATTTAATTCCCATTATTGCCTGGTACCAACCTAAAATGGCACTGTGAAGGGAGGCATTTTGTACTGCTGTGGCAGAAACATGTCAAGACAATCTGTGTTTGGGCTTAATATGTCCTAACAATCCTTGTAAATATATTATTGTAAAAATGCTTATTATTTTCTAGGTAATGATATGGTTTTAAAAATAATCTACTAATAAAGTATGTTAATTTTTGCTTTTCCTTGTGTTTATTTTATTTTTTTTTAAAGATTTTATTTATTTACTCATGAGAGACACAGAGAGAGAGGCAGAGACATATGCAGAGGGAGAAGCAGGCTCCCTGCAAGGAGCCGGATGTGGGACTCAATCCTGGATCCCGGAATCATGCCCTGGGCCAAAGGCAGATGCTCAACCGCTGAGCCACCCAGGCATCCCTTTCCTTGTGTTTATTAACTTAGTATATTACCAGTCTTCCTAGATTACCCAACTGTATTAGGATTGCTCATTTTTTATTATTTTATTTTACATTTAGGGACTTGCACATTTACTTCTTACATTTAAATTTGTTTTCTGGGCAGCCCTGGTGGCTCAGTGGTTTAGCGCTGCCTTCAGCCCAGGGTGTGGTCCTGGAGACCAGGGATCAAGTCCCATGTCAGGCTCCCTGCATGAAGCCTGCTTTTCCCTATACCGGTGTCTCTGCCTCTCTCTCTCTGTGTGTCTCATGAATAAATAATTTTTTAAAAATCTTAAGAAAAATAAATTTGTCTTCTGAGCAGCTACTAATGTGATCTTCCTCCAAAATATTTGACAATCTAATAAACTTCTAAATATCCTGTTGAATGTACTTAAAGTCAGGTGTACTTTAAAATCAGTTTTTTTAAAGAATCATACACTGTAATTCACTTGTAAAGTGCATTTACCTACCTTTGTGTTTTTTTTTTTTTTTAAAGATTATTTATTTATTTATTCATAGTGACATAGCTAGAGAGAGAGAGGCAAAGACACAGGCAGAGGGAGAAGCAGGCTCCATGCAAGGAGCCTGACGTGGGACTCGATCCCGGGTCTCCAAGATCACACCCTGGGCTGCAGGCGGTGCTAAACCGCTGCGCCACCAGGGCTGCCCTTACCTACCTTTGTTTAGTGAAATCAGGCAGTTAGCTTAAAAGTGACTTGCCCCTATTCTGAAAGATGATGAATTTGAGATTAGATAAGTTTTTTTGTGTAGTCCTCATGCAATTTAGAAGCAAAGAATTAAGTTTCTTCACGAAAACACTTAGTAGATTTGAGAAAGATCTGAAGAGGATAAGCTTTCCTTCCTTCAATATCCGGCTGTCGTGTACTATTCTTTGTATTAATAAAGAAGAATTGTGTGGTGGTTTCAGCTATGGGCTTTCATTGGTAAGCTTCTCAATGATCAGAACAAGGTCTAGCTCTGTGGTGGTGTACTTGTTTGCTAGGGCTGCTGTAACAAAGTACCACAGAAATTTAAAACAATAGAATTTATTCTCAAAGTTTTGGAACCTGGAAGTCTAAAATCAAGGTGTGGGATCCCTGGGTGGCGCAGCGGTTTGGCGCCTGCCTTTGGCCCAGGGCGCGATCCTGGAGACCCGGGATCAAATCCCACGTCGGGCTCCCGGTGCATGGAGCCTGCTTCTCCCTCTGCCTGTGTCTCTGCCTCTCTCTCTCTCTCTCTCTGTGACTATCATAAACAAATAAAAAAAAAAATTAAAATCAAGGTGTTAGTAGCCCATTCCTTCTAAGTGCTAAAAGGAAGGCATCTATTCCAGGCTTCTCTCCTAGGAATCTGGATGGCTAACTTCATGTACATGTGGCATTTTCCTGGTATGCAAGTTTTTCCTTGTTATAAGGATACCAGTAATATTACAGCCTACCCTTAAAATCTCATTTTAGCCTTATAACTTCTGTAAAGACCTGTCTCCAAATAAGGTCACATTCTGAGATATTGGGGACATGGAGAAAATACAGTTCAGCTTATGAAATTCAGACTAATATTTGTAATTTGTCTATTTATTTATTTATTTATTTATTTTTATTTATGATAGTCACACACAGAGAGAGAGAGAGAGGCAGAGACACAGGCAGAGGGAGAAGCAGGCTCCATGCACCAGGAGCCCGACGTGGGATTCGATCCCGGGTCTCCAGGATTGTGCCCTGGGCCAAAGGCAGGTGCTAAACCGCTGTGCCACCCAGGGATCCCCAGACTAATATTTGAGTTATACAAAGATAACATACCACTTGATACTTTACTGATTTATATTCTTATGCTATTTAGAATGTTTTTCCTTTTTTTTTTTTTTTTTTTTTTATTTATGATAGTCACAGAGAGAGAGAGAGAGGGGGGCAGAGACACAGGCAGAGGGAGAAGCAGGCTCCATGCACCGGGAGCCCGATGTGGGATTCGATCCCGGGTCTCCAGGATCGCGCCCTGGGCCAAAGGCAGGCGCCAAACCGCTGCGCCACCCAGGGATCCCTGTTTTTCCTTTTTTATAAGATGCTCAAGAGACCAAGTTTTCAAGTTAGAATCTAAGGTGTTGCTTTTGCTTGTTTTAAAAAAGCTTCTTTGGGGCAGCCCAGGTGGCTCAGAGGCCGCCTTCAGCCCAGGGCCTGATCCTGGAGACCAGGGATCAAGTCCCACATCAGGTTCCCTGCACGGAGCCTGCTTCTCCCTCTGCCTGTGTCTCTGCCTCTCTCTGTCTCTGTATCTCTTATGAATAAATAAATAAAATATTTAAAAATAATAAAAATTTTTTAAAATTAAAAAGCTTCTTTTTGAGTTAATAAGTAAAACTAAAGAGCCCTGTTTGTTAGAACATCAAGGTGGCAAAACAAAAAGCAACAAAAAATTAAAAAGATGGCTCCATCTTGACTTTCCCTAGTTTACATATACTAATTTTTAAAAAAGATTTTTATTCATGAGAGACATAGAGAGAGAGAGAGGCGCAGAGACACAGGCAGAGGGAGAAGCAGCCTCCATGCAGGGAGCCTGATGTGAGACTCAATCCCAGGTCTCCAGAATCACACCCTGGGCTGAAGGCAGGCTCTAAACCACTGAGCCTCCCAGGGATCCCCCATATACTAGTAATTTTATTCTTCAAAATTATTTTGACTAGCTGGTGTTCTTTGGAGATGAAGTTGTGTCCATAAAAACTGGAAAATATGTCCAGCTTTTCTTTGAACCTGGCTTCCCCTCATGACACTGCTTCCTCCTGACTTTAGAGCCACAGAATCTTTCAGCTCATGTAACTAGCTTATACCAGATGAAATGAGCTTCAAAACGCAATCCCCAGGGCCAGTTGCAATGAATACTCCACACCGGAACCACCTATTATTTTCACACTGATGGATACAAAGTTTTCCTCTTGTAGGAGAATGTGCCTGTCTTTTTTCAATGATCATAATAAGGCTCAACAAAAGGGATTTTCATTTTTATTATTTTATATTCTTTTAAAAAAGTAAAACATTAAAATATATATTCATAAAGACCAAAAACTGTTAAGTGAAAATGACTTGTTAGGGATTTTCAAACTGTTATCAATCAAGTAAATATTTGACAATAAAGATTTCTAGAAATGAAAATAATCTGTTAAGGATAAATAACCATTGATGGAGAAAAAAAGCTAAACAGGAGGAGGAAAAAGGTGATGCTAAAACAAAACATTCCAAGGCTTATAGCCAACATGCTAACGTCATCTACAGAGTAGTTTTTTATTTATTCTATTTGACCAGGTCTCTTGGGTCCTTTCTCTGGATAAATTTCTTTAACTAGTAAAGTGATTATAAATGAAAACAAGGCCACTAAAGTGACTACTATCTTAAGGGCCTTGAACCAATTGGGATAATGTGGCAAGAGAAAAAGTTCAATGTGTAATGCTATCCCCAAACCTATTATTACTGTGACTATAGCTTCACTGAGTCTTTCAGAAATAAGGAAGGCAAACCATGAGAACACAACAGGAGCTGTACTATTAGCTAAATTGAGAAAGTCTGGTTTGGCTGCACTACCTTCTGGCAGAGCAAAACCCCATCTGATCCCTCCCAAGAAAGATAGGAAACTGGCTCCATAAGCCATCTGAGTGAAAGCTAATAAGGGGATATAGGTCTTTGTCATCACCATGACCACTGGTGGAACAACAAAGGGGATTAGTCCTGCCAGAGTTATGTATAATGCTGGCTTTGGGCTGTCAAGCAGGTAAGTGATGGTGAGTGGTGGCTTGGCTGGAACTACTTCTTGCTTCTTCTTCTTAAAGCTGCATGGGGAAGTATGATAGTACTGTGTCTTCCTCATATACACTGGAAATGATGAGAAAAACCAAGGCCTTGGAAACAAAGGGGAAAATTTCTGCTGGTGACATGTCTTGAGAGAAAGTGTTTCAATTCTGCTGACTCCTAGTCGGACTGGGAAAGGATACTTCAGCATCTACAGAAAAAACAAAACCAGTAGATAAAAAGATTTTTTAATAACCACAATGTCTTAGTTAATCCCAAACTGAAACAATTTAAAAACAAACCATCTACCCTCTATTACTACATCAAACTTTACAGAAAGGTTGGACTACAGGGTGCTGTTAATGCTAGCTAAGGCTAGCAAACAGCTATACAACATGCAAATAGAAACCTAGTGATGTGTTTAGCCTACCACTAATCTTATCCCATAAGAGGAATATCTGAAAGGAGAACAGGTAAAGACTATATCTTTATTACATGGCATTTTTTATTTTTTTTTTATTTTTATTTTTTTTAATTTTTATTTATTTATGATAGTCACACACACAGAGAGAGAGAGAGAGAGAGAGAGAGGCAGAGACACAGGCAGAGGGAGAAGCAGGCTCCATGCACCGGGAGCCCGATGTGGGATTCGATCCCGGGTCTCCAGGATCGCGCCCTGGGCCAAAGGCAGGCGCCAAACCGCTGCGCCACCCAGGGATCCCTACATGGCATTTTTTAAAAAGATTTATTTATTTATTCATGAGAGACACAGGCAGAAGGAGAAGCAGGCTCCTCTCAGGGAGCCTGATGCGGGACTTGATCCTGCATCTGGGGATCATGACATGACCTCAGCCGAAAGCAGGCGCCCAACCGCTCAGCCACCCAGGCATCCCTAGTACTTGGCATTTTAAACTGCCTCTGCTATTTATAACCTGCAAAAGAAGCAGCATTAATTACTGTGGGAATGCTATTTTATATAGAGAAAGCAGTCTACTTTCCAACTTAGCTTTAGAGACACTGCATACTTTCCATAGCTCCATTCGTTTCTACTTGTCTTTGCCTAGAATTCTAACCTATTACTTTGCTCCCCTTTTCCCTTCCCCTTCCCCTCCCTCCCTTCCTTCCTCTTTCTTCTTTCTTTCTTTCTTTCTTTCTTTCTTTCTTTCTTTCTTTCTTTCTTTCTTTCTTTCTTTCTTCTTTCTTTCTTTCTTTCTTTCTTTTTCTTTCTTTTTTTCCCTCCCTCCCTCCCTCTTTCTCTTTTCTTTTCTTTTCTTTCTCTCGACAGAGAGCATTGGGCGGGGGCAAAGGGGGAAAGAGAGAATCTCAAGCAGGCTCCATGCCCAGTGTGGAAGTAAGGAGATCAAGACCTGAGTTGAGGGATGCCTGGGTGGCTCAGCAGTTGAGCATCTGCCTTTGGCTCAGGGCGTGATCCCAGGTCCGGGGATCAAGTCCCACATTAGGGCTCCCTTCAAGGAGCCTGCTTTTCCCTCTGTCTGTGTCTCTGCTTCTCTGTGTGTCTCTCATGAATAAATAAAATCTAAAAAAAAAAAAAAAAAAAAAAAAAAGACCGAAATCAATAAGCAGATGCTTAATTGACTCTATTTTTAAAGTGCAATCCTAAATCTATTGTTGATATTCCCTATTCTCCTTCCCTGCTTTATGTTCTCCAGAGGACTTGCCACTTGCAATATTAAATATTTTACTTATTTTTTACTCACCCTTTCCCCTATTACATAAACATATAAAGATAAGGATTTTGTCTTTTTTTTCACTGCTATAGCCCCAGTGAATCAATGCCAGCAAATATTTGCTGGATAAACCAACCTTTGAAGATGCTTGAGGAAACTTCTGGATGAAATGAAGCATACTGGGTACTACTGAAAGTCTTGCTCAGGAAGATGCCAGGCAGTTCTGATTAATGCATCTAGGTGGAGGAGCTGAATCAGAAGCATGTTGCAAAATAAAACAAGATGTCACTTACTTTTCATTTTATGCATAATTTTTTTGTAAGTAGGAACTAAAGAATTTTTTCCATATAACACACTTCCTTTGAAAATAATCATTAATGTTTTGCAGAAATCACTAATACATTAAGTAAACAGATCCTTTTCTTTTCATAACCATTAATTTATCTTTTGCTGTTTGGTGTAACAGGAAAAGTAATGCACAGAGACAGAAGATCTGTGTTTTACATTTATAATTCCCCAGCTGTGTTACCTTATGTAAATTGCTTCCTTGAAGCACTGTTTTCTTACCTTTAAAACTGAAGGTTATAGCTTCTCTTGTTCTCTTTTTTTACCCTATCTGTGGGGCTTAGGCTCAAAATAACGAATAATAGCAATTAATACAATTGTATTGAACCAAGTTCAATTGTATGAACCAAGTACTGTAACTATGTGTTTTAGATACCTCAACTCATTTAAGATTTTATTTTTAAGTAATACACCCAATGTAGGGCTTGAACTCACAACCCCCACACTGAGTCACTGAGCCAGCCAGGCACTCTGCATTAACTCATTTATTTATTTTTGAAGATTTTATTTATTTATTTATGACAGACACAGAGAAAGAGAGAGAGGCAGAGACACAGGCAGACGGAGAAGCAGGCTCCATGCAGGGAGCCTGATGTGGGACTCGATCCCAGGTCTCCAGGATCACGCCCTGGGCGGAAGGTGGCGCCAAACCGCTGGGCCATCAGGGCTGCCCTATTAACTCATTTAAAAATACAACCACCTCATCAATTTGGTGCTGAGAGACACTATAGCCTGTTAGGTTAGAGTGAAGATTTTGGAGTCAAACAATTTGTGTTGGCATCCTGGCTCCACCACTTATTAGGTATGTAATTTTGGAAAAGTTATTTAGCTTTGTCATGTTGCAGTTTACTCATTTTTGAAATGAACTAAAATAACTACATAGGGTCGTTGTAAAATTAAATGAATATATGTAAAGAGCTGCAGACTGTCCCTGACACAAAGTAAGCGCTCAAAAAATATTAGCTATATTCCCACCGTACACAAGAGGAAATGGTTAAGAACTCTAACCTAAGCCTTCAGTAAGTGGTTGAGAATATGGATCCAGATGTGTTTTATACGAATTTCATTCTTAATCAGGAGAATGAGGTGTCTAAAAGACACAGAACCCATATTTGCTACCTAAACGCTTTATTGAACTGATTTCTAGGTCACAGCTTTTAGGGCCAGGTAGAGAAATCCTGTATTCCACCAATGCTTTCATTCTATAACATAAAGACGCAGGGAGGTAAGTTATGCTGGGCCTCTGAGGAGATCTTACATGGCACTTACACCCACCTCCTGACCTCCAAACACATCTGCAGGGCCTACACACTCACTGTACGCTGATTGTTCACTGTACGTTCACTGTACGTTGATTTTGGTCAAAATCACCTGCATAAGGGCTTTCCAGACCACTCCCCTTAAAAATCTGAAAGCGCTCTTCTCATCGGGGACTCCCTGTGTACTGTGACCATGTGCTTTTCAACTACTGGGTGTTGAATAGAAGAGTGATAGCCTATTGCCTGGGGACGGAAACTGGTGAGATAATTAAGGGCAAAGACCCAAGGGTTAATCCGCTCAATTTAGGTGAAAACGCCCGATGCTGCCACTGCCGGAGGAAACAGTTGCGAACTGCAAGCCTCAGAGCCGACTTTAGAGAAAAAGGCGCGCGGTAAGAACGCAAGGATCTCCGGGACGCTTTGTCCGACAGTGCCCGTGGCTTTGATTTACTGTCAACTCTTGGTCCCAGCCCCACCTCCACTCCCCAATTTGCACCCTGTGCCAGCAGCTCTGCTGTATATAGAAGTATACTTGCCAGTGTCGAACCCGGAGATGGAAAACTGAGCCGCAAGAACAGCCAGAAACTCACGAAAACGTATTTCCGGCGGGTGGGATTTGACAGTGCCCGCCCACTTCCTGAGAACAAGAAAAAGAGTCCGGGTGGGGACCTAACCAGAGCTAACTGGTTCCCATTCCGGGCTTTCCATCTTGGGTCATTTTTTTACATCTGAATTCTGGGGATCCCTGGGTGGTCAGTGGTTTGGCGCCTGCCTTCCGCCCAGGGCGTGATCCTGGGGTCTCGGGATCGAGTCCCGCGTCGGGCTCCCTTCATGGAGCCTGCTTTTCCCTCTGCCTGTGTCTCTGCCTCTCTGTGTCTCTCATGAATAAATAAAACCTTAAAAAAAAAAAAAAATTCTGGAAGCCGGCTTTTGAACTCTGTAGGGTACCTCGATGGCCCTTGCCTCTCTCTTCCAGGTTTCCCAGCCAGCAGAACCTGGCCCTCAGAGTTCGGGAAGGTAGAGCACAACTACTGAAACAATGTCAACAATGATGGTGTTGTAGTTAGGTTGGAGAGATTTGGAGTCTAGGGCAGGTGTGACTTGGCCAAATTGCTTGCCATCACTGAAACCCATAACAGGGTTTCAAGGATCGATGGGGCACATCTTACTCCGAATTAGGCTCCTGAACTACTCAGAAAAACAAAAACTGTTTTTACTTCCATTCTCTTTGCTTGGACCTGGAAACTCCATTAAGTAAAATAAAGAGCACAAAGAGTAGGGTTTTCGCTTCCGTGGTAGGTGTAGTGATCACAATCTTGGGCTTAGGGTTGATCTGAAAAGTCGACTATTCCTTCCGTCACCCTCTGCTTTTACTTATTTGTCGGCTCTGTGACCTCGGACGGAGTGGTCTTCTATTTGCTAAGTCAATCAGAGAAGAGAGCACCAGGCAATCTGAGCGTCCTTCTGAAAACAGCCGAAAGGGCCCAGGCTGGCCACGGCCAGTTCCTCCCACTCCTCCGGATCCTAGGTCACCAGCTTCCTGGCTGCCTGCCTGCCGTCACTCGGCTCAGCGTTCCGTGCGGGATGGGCCCACCGTGAATTGTTCGGAGTAAGCGCTAGGCTTTCACTTTTATTTCCTTCTCCGTCTGCCAGGGCAGCGCCGCCCCTTCTCGTAGTGCGACACCCAATGAGACTTTGGGTCAGAGAAACAGCTTCTCCGCTCCGGCAGAGGAGCAGGCTCCAGACACAAACCCGCCCTGCGCCGGGCCCGGGACGCGACGCCAGCCGTCGGGCGGAACTACCACTCCCAGCGGGTAGCGCGTGCGCCCCGGGCGCGCAGGCCCCCAGAGCACCGCCGCGCACCCCGCTGGGGGCTGGAGTCTTCCACGACGCGCGCACGTGAAGGAAGGAAGGAGCGGAAGGTGGGAAGGGTCGGCACACACACGATCCTACGAAACCGGTTTGCTAGTACTTGTACGGGTAGTTTGGGGACGCGAGCATGCCCAGAAGTGGGGTACGCGAGGCTGAAGGGGCGGGGAAAGCGGTACACACATACACACCCACCCACTCATTCACTCGCATCCAGGCCCTCGTGCTGGGCCGGGGAATGAGGAGGGGTTCCAAACTCGGCGGGTCACCCCCGCGGGGGCGGCGCGAGGGAAGGCCCAGCACTCAGGTCCGCAGAGGGGTGGGGGCCGCCGCGCACTGCCCCGAGCCGCGGCGGGTGGGGGGTGGGGACCGCGCGGGGAATAACTGCCGTTCACGCGGCGGAACGTTGGCGGCGTGGGGCGCCGGCAGGGTCACCCGAGCGGCGCTCCTGCGCTTGCGCTCCTGTGGGCGGTGCGAGCGGGTGGGCGTGTGTGAGGCGGGGCCGGAGGGGGGAGGGCCGGGCCGGTCGTCGCTCCTCCCCGCCTCTGCCCCTCAGCGCCGTGTGGGCCGGGCAGCCATTTTGGGAAGAGCTTTGTTATGGTTGTGGGCTCTCCACCTCTGCGGGATCAGGAAGCTGGGGACGCGCCCTCAGACGCCGCGTCTGGCCCCTAGCTGCAGCCCCGCTGCTGCCGGGTGAGTGGGGGTTCCAGACGACGGAGCGGTCGGGGATCCTGAGTCGTTCCGCCGCGGGGCTCCGCCCGGTGCCCAACGGGCCGGCTGCTGGAACTAGTTGAAGGAGGCTCTCACACAGGTGGTTGGTGCAGGTCGGCCCGGGGCGGGGAGAGCGGCCGAGGGCCCGCGGTGCTGCGGTTCGCTCCGGCCGCCCCCCGCGCGCGGAGCTCTGCAGCCGAGGTCGCGGCGGCTTTGCCCGTGAGCTCCTACTTCAACTTTGGTCTCCGGGTCGGAACGCTCACCTGCGGCTCTCTGGCTCCTCTCCAGGCGTTCCGGCTTGTTGGTGTTTTTGAAGGGCTTGCTTTTACGGGTTCCTTTTTCCTTCCTTCCCAAATTAGAGCCAGGGGCTTTTGTTTTCCAACGAAGGAAAACCTAAGGAGTAAGAAAATTGTTTAAGTCCGCTGTGGGGCATCTGAGGGGAAAAGGAGCTTTGACCACCAGCGTTTTAGGTCCTTCTTGGGGGTAAGGTGTTTTCTTTGATTTTGATTAAGTCGGTTTCCAGTACCTACGGATTACTTCCCTCCCCCCGAAAAACCAGTCGATCTTGAAGAGTTTTAACTAGATTTTTTTTTTTTTTTTTCTGTTTTAAATCTACCTCTCTCCACCCCCCGTGAAATTCAAAAGAAAGGCTGAATCTAAAATGGCTGTAGCTTGGGGAAGTGCCCTAAGCTTCGGTAACTTAAATACGTTACCATGTCTTAAATTGTTGGCTGTTTGTCCTACGAGGACAGCAACTGAATCTTTGGATGTTTTGATCTTGCAATTGCTGTCTTGTCTTGAAGGGACCTTGCTAGGTGAAAACAAAGGTGAGGCTAAAGAAGTTTGCTGGGCAGCCCCCATGGCGCAGCGGTTTAGCGCCGCCTGCAGCCTGAGGTATGATCCTGGAGACCCAGGATCGAGTCCCACATCGGGCTCCCTGCATGGAGCCTGCTTCTCCCTCTGCCTGTGTCTCTGCCTCTCTCTCATTCTGTGTCTCTATGAATAAATAAATAAAATATTTAAAAAAAAAAAAAAAAAAAAAAAAAAAGAAGTTTGCTTACTCGAAAAGTTTACGTAAGAGTGGGTGCGGTTGTGTGTGTGTGTGTGTGTGTGTGTGGTTGCTTATAGTTTTGAAATTGTGCTACGATGGTAATTTTATCAGCCAACTTTGTGCTCTGAGGTTGGTTTGTCATATTTGTCGAAATACTTGCTCTTAACTTTGATACTTCTTGCTTACCAGGAAAAAAAAAAACCAGCTAATGGTGGTTCATGTTTTAGTTTAGTAACAGAAGTCACACGTTTCTATGTGAATCCCATCAAAAAGTAAAGTGATTGGTAGTCTTCTAAAGACTTAGATTTCTAATTTGGCGGACTTTTTGCCTTTTCTGTGTAATACTTGAAAGGGAATCACGGTACTCTTAAGTTTGGGATATTTGTTGCAAATGGTGAGACAAGTGAAAACGAACTTTAGATGTGGAGCTCCTGATTGTTGTGCTCTTTCAAAAGGCTGTCTTTTTTGTTTGCCACCCCCCTTTTTTAAACTATTAGATCCAGAAATTTAACTTAAAACACAAAGGCATAGAATGGAAACCAAGAACAGATAACTTCAGGGTTTGGAAAGGTGCTTCAGTTTCAGGTTGCAATCTTTGTAAAAGGTAAAAATAATAAAATGCTAATTGTGAATGAGAACTTGGTAATTAATAGTAAAATAAGCTGTCATCTTCCCTAGGGAGTCAGTTTCACTTTACCTTAATACATTCTTTCAACACAAAAGTTTATCGGTTCCCCTGGAATTTTTTTTTTCTTAAATAATTTTCGTGATTTTATGAGAGAAATATTTGAAGTACTTTATAGAAATAACAAGTCCGTTGCATTCTGTTTTGCCAGTTTGCCTACTGAACAACTAAAACTTGGGTACTCAAAATGGTTTGTACATGTTGATATAAATATTTTTTCAGTTGATTCTGGATAGTTTCAGAGTTCTTGAAATGGGAGGTTGATGTTAGGAAGCCTTTTTATTTTGTATAAATGCAATTCACCAGTTTTCTTATCAGTGGCTGTTTAAAAGCTTGGCTGAGGAAGGGCACATGCAACCATTTTAATAAGTTTGTAATGATAAGAAATCTGAAACACATTTCTGCTTAATTCATTAATCCATTTTTAAATTCTCAGTTAAAGATATAATACACAATTATGAATCATTCTTCAGGAGATTGCATATCTTTGTTTTATGGTTAAATTGTATGTACTTACTAACCGTGATAACTAATGTGCAAGGACCTAAGCAATCTGTTTCTAAGTCATTGTGCTTAACCATTATGGGTGCTGTCTTTAATGATTAAAATAAGACTGTTGGAAAAGGTGGGAGATACAACAGTTCTATTTATTTATTTATTTATTTATTTATTTACTTATTTGCTTATTTGCTTATTTACTTATTTACTTATTTATTTATTTATTTTGGTACAACAGTTTTAAAGGATCCCAACTAAAAAAGTACTTCATGGAAAAGGTAAATTTTATGGTGGGCTATTTATGGTTTTTCAAATAGATGGGAGGAAAAATCTAGGTGGCACATAGATATCATGTTACCTCACATACGACTGTAGTTGTCTTTGTCTGGAGTTTAATGTTTGGTATGCTGAGACCTAGCTGTCCAAGTCATTTCTAAATCAGACTCTGATTTTTATTTCCCATTGAAGTCTCCCCAAAACAAAACTGGCTACATTCAAACTTGAAAAGTAGTTCCTCAAGAATAACTGAACTTTCATCCATTGGTAATCTTAACTAAGGAGGTAAAATATTGCTGTTACGTAAATTGAATCTTTATAGGTGATTTCAGATAAATGGTAAATATTTCAAAAAGTCCATTATTTTCTTTTATTAAAGCAAACAATTAGCCCCTCTTCCCCATTTCAAGAAATGCTACAGGCTCTACTGTGGAGCCAGTTTTGGGTGCTAAGGATGAGAAATACCTAAATGACCATAAAACATTTTGCCACCGAAGAATTTAGTAGATTAACATAAGTGGAAAATGTTACAGAATGACAACATAGAAAGCTATCTTTCTTAAAGGGGTTGGCTTTTAACGTACTCGTTATGTTTACCTTCTTTTTCTGTGATAAAACTGCTTTGCCTTATGTTAATCAGACGTCAGGCCAGAGAATCACCAGCATGAACAAAATTTTAGTACACTTTTCTGAGCAATAGGTCTATTTGTGTGGAATACATTTTGTTTTCAGAAAAATCAAATTCATTTAAGTTTGGCTGTACTTCAGATTTCAGACTCTTGTTTCTTCTGATTGTAAGTTTAAATTTCATTATATAAAAAATTCTTTTCTGAATTATTGCTCTTTGAAGTATGTTGAAAAGTTGTTTGGGGGGCTCTTTGGCTAGTTAATTAAAAGGCAGAGCCATTCCAATGTTCCTGCTATATGTTTATGAATTATTAGCTCTACTTTTTAATTAGTCTTATGAGGTCCGATGGGAAGGATAGTTTATTGTGGGCTTCATAAAGCTGGAGGCTGTAGTAGAGGCCAATGTATATAATCTCATTCCTCAAAATTCTTTTTAAAAATAGATACTAACCCTTCAACAGGTGAGTGTACAGAGGCTCCAAGAAGTTAAGTAATTTACCTAACATGAGAGGTCAGAATTCAGGCACCTTTCTCTGATTCTAAAGCTCAGTTTGGACCACATCATGTAGAGAGATATTATTTTAATTAAGGACTACATATAGCCTGGATTTGAATCTCTGCCTTGCCACTTAGAACTTTGTGAGTGGGAGAGAGTTTAAAGTGAAATTTCTGTGCCTGTTTCTTCCTCTGTTAAATGGGGAATAATAGTAATTTAGAGGGTTATTGGGGCAAATAATATTTGTAGAGCTCTTAAAGCAATGCACTTCATAATTGTTAATAAACTGTATAAAATTGTCTTTAATGAATGTCCTTTTACCAACCAAATGAAATTTATTGACATCTGAGCAGATTACTGCATGTGGAGTTTATTTTTTTTCTTTCTGTCTTAGGTATTTTTCTGTTGTTTTTTCTAGTTTATTTGAATCAGAATCCAGTTCCCACATACCATTACTGACATTATTTCAAACCTCTTAATTTGTATGTTTCTTCTGGGTTTTTTTTCCTTGTTTTTTGTTGAAGAAACCAGGTTATTTATCCTGCGTAGTTGCCACATTTGAGATTTTCCTGAATTCCTATAAGCTGGTAGTTGGGTATTGACTCTTACATTGAGATTTGTTGGGGGAAGGAGAGAAGACAACTTCATAGGTGATTATGTGCATTTGGAGTTTTTTTCTGGTTCAGTAGGTCTTATATGTATCACTTTCTTAAAATTTCTCAATTGAGCAGCATAGAGGAATTAGAGGAGTTATTTATCTTCCTTTGATATGCATATAAAATGGAGGGTTTGGTTTGCCAACCCACTATTTACTTTAACAGGCAGTTTTTTTCCGGTCCTTTTTTTCTTCATAGTATGTATTTTTGTATATAAAATTGAGCTGAGTGTGCTGGGTTTGCAATTGTCTTGTTTTCTAGTTTTGGTTACTAGTGAGTAGTTTTCTCAGCCTATTTGGTTTGAAATTTTTTCTTCTCAAAACTGTTCTTCCCCAGGGTACCTAGGTTGCACAGTCAGTTAGGCAATCAGACTCTTGGTTTCGGTTTAGGTCATGATCCTCTGGGGTTGTGAGCTCAAGCCTTGAGTTGGGCTTTGTACTCTGCAAGGAGTCTACTTAAAACTCTCTCCACCTCTGCACTTTCCTTCACGAATTAATCTAAAAAAAAAAAAAGAAAAATCCAACAACAGCCACTTTTCCCCCTATTGCTTTTGCCCCCTTCTGAACCCCCTTAAGCATTTTATTCCTGATACCTCTTGAACATGGACTGTATGTAGGCCAGGCACTTCTCCCCTTACACTCCCAGGGAAAACATCCAGGTATGTGCTTTTTTTTTTTTAAGATTTCATTTATTTATTCATGAGAGACAGAGAGAGGCAGAGTTGTAGGCAAAGGAAGAAGCAGGCTCCCTGTGAGGAGCCTGGTGTAGAACTTGATCCCAGGACCCTGGGATCAGACCCTGAGTCAAAGGCAGATGATCAACCACTGAACCACTCAGGCATCCCATTCCCGGAGTATTCTTAACACTACTTATAGTCACCCTTTAATCATCAACTTTCCAACAGTCTCCACACTACTAAGATTTGAACCAAAAAAGAGATGGAATGACTTGCCCAGTTACACAGCTAGAACCAGCTAGATCCAGTCTGCCCTTCTAGCTTAAATGTTTGGATTGAAAGCAAAGTTTATTCTTGAGAAGAAATTTTTAGAAATGCTTGTAAAGTAAAATGAATTTGAAGTAAAAATATATGTTTGGTGATATAGTATTTACTATTACACCTCTCAATTAAAGAAAGGATGTAGGGACGCCTGGGTGGCTCAGCGGTTGAGCGTCTGCCTTGGGCTCAGAGCGTGATCCCGGGGTTCCGGGATCAAGTCCCACATTGGGCTCCCTGCATGGAACCTGCTTTTCCCTCTGCCTATGTTTCTGCCTCTCTCTCTCTCTCTCTCTCTCTCTCTCTCTCTCTCTCTGTCTCTCATGAATAAATAAATAAAATCCTAAAAAAAAAAAAAAAGTATAGTTTTTAGATGTGACAGTCTATTCTCTAATAGGGAATTTGAGTCCTTCAGGGTCAGCATAGCTGCAGATATTTGATAAAAGTTATCACTACTTAGTGGCTTGTTTGTAGTGTAGTTGATATAGTCACTTTGGAGAAAATACTGTAAAAACATTTTTGCTGGTTCTTAAACCTTAGAATTTCAGATACTTGCATAAATCTAATGCACGTAGTTATTTGAATTTTACAGCCAGAATTTAATGTGTCAGATTGCATTAGATAATGTATTTCTGTACCATACCATTCTTACTTGGAACTTTTGTAGTTGCATTAAATTCCATTTCTATCAGTGGGATAGTGAGTGTTTAGTTATGGTTACAGGAAATGTTCGTAAATGTTGAATGACACAATATTGGAAAGATTATCTGGAAAGTAAATTTTACTCTTGAAAATTTTTGCATTTTGTGAAATTACTTTCAGGAAATTTTTTTGGAACAATGAAGTAGAAGGCACAATGATTAAAGTTTATTACTGATGCAAAGACTGGCAAGATTCCTGTTTTGGACATTCTAATTGGGTTTTTAAGTGACTTTCGTTATTTCTTTTGACTGTTTACTATTTTAACCCCCTTCATATATTGCCTTTTTGTGAATCTTAGTGGGAGAGGAAGCTGGAAAGGCTGTGTGTATGTAACTTGATGTGTACACACATATACATGCCTTACACATACACTTTCTGTCCTTAACACCTGACAGTTGTGACCCAAGTTGTGCAAGTCACAGACACTTGAGTGGGGACTGGAATCTGAAATGAGAGATGCAGAGAAGCAAGGGCAGTTTAGAATCCATTTTATTGGCTGGTGGCAGTGCTAGCAGGGCAATTTCCTAAGCAACTCTTCCTGTGGTGTGACCTTGGTTGGTGATTTTTGACTGTGCGTGTTTGCAAAGTCAAGGAGGCTCATTCATTCTCTGAACTTTCAATATATTTCTGATAAATTCCTTTTCTGTTTAGTCTACCTAAGTATAGTTTTTTTTTTTTTTTAACCAAAGACCTTGATTAATAAAATTGGCTAATATAATTTGCTCCTTGTAGAAGATTTTGTTTGTGATTCCCTCTATTTAGGGTAGTCTCCTCATTTATGAAGTGAAAAACTTATATGTCTTTTTTAAAGACAATCTTAGACAAGAATTTTCCTTTTTATCCACTCCCAATTTTTTAAAGCAGTAGTGCTCAACCTTTTAAAATTTAGCTGGAGTAAGGCTTGTGCACCATTAGTTTATTAAAGCTCCCTGTGTGATTTTCTGTCTTTTAAAGATTCTTTTATTATTATAAAAGCAGTATTTTGCTGGATAGAATACTAGGAAATGTACATATGCAGGACACCTGGGTGACTCAGTAATTGAGCACCTGCCTTTGGTTTAGTACGATCCGGGGTCAATCCCACATCAGGCTCCCTGCAGGGAGCCAGCTTCTTCCTCTGCCTCTGGCTCTGCCTCTCTCTGTGTGTCTCATGAATATATAAATAAAATCTTAAAAAAAAAAAAAAAAACGGAGATATACATATGCAAAAATAAAAACATTCTCCTCATCCAGAAATCGCTACTGTAACTTTCGGTGCACTTTTCCATATCTTTCTTTAAACACATATATGTAAGTTTTTATTTTTATTTTACTAAAACGAGATTAATTTGCAACTTGCTTTTTTTGTTGGTGATACCCTTTCTTCAATGTGAATAAATGTTCATTTTTTTCTAACATCCAGGTGCTATTTAAATTCCCCCAGGGGGCACTTAGGTGGCTCAGTGGGTTAAGCATCTTGGTTTCAGCTCAGGTTGTGTCTCATGGATCATGGGATCGCTTGGAGCTCAGCAGGGAGTCTGCATGAACATTCTCTTCCTCTGCCCCTCGTCCCCTGCCTTCAAATAAATAAATAGATCTTTATTTTTTTTAAGATTTTATTTATTTATTCATAGAGACACAGAGAGAGAGAGAGGCAAAGACACAGGCAGAGGGAGAAGCAGGCTCCATGCAGAGAGCCTGACGTGGGACTCGATCCAAGGTCTCCAGGATCACGCCCTGGGCTGCAAGGCGGCGCTAAACCACTGCCCCACCAGGGCTGCCCAAATAAATAGATCTTTAAAAACATAGATAAGTAAGTTTCTCCAGCTGATCTAAAATAGAATCATAGGCTAGCTCTTCAGTACTAGTGTCTGATCCAAGATCTTGTTACATGTAACACTTTTGTTTCCTTATCTCTTTAATCTAGCATGGTCCTTATTTTTTTAGTAACACTGAGTTTGAGAGGACTCTGTCATGAGAATGATTTTGTACAGTTGCATTCTGTGCTGTCATTTATTTTGTTCCTTTAATTCTTGTGTTTTTCTCTAAAGTGTACATCTAAAAACTTGATAGGTTTACATCAAAACATTTTTAGCCAGGATACATCATAGCTATATCATTCCGCATCATATTTATAAACACATAATACCTTTTTGACCTACTTTCATAATGCTAAGATTGATCCTTGGATTAAGGTAATAGTAGTCTCTGATCCATATATTAAACAATGAATCTTCTCTCCTTGCAACAAGAAATTAATTTGCATGGTGTTACTTTGCACTAAAAGTTCCCAATCCCTTACCAATCATTGTCCTAATTTTTTTTTTTTTAAGATTTTATTTATTTAATCATGAGAGACACACACAGAGAGAGAGGCAGAGACACAGGCAGAGGGAGAAGCAGGCTCCATGCAGGGAGCCCGACTTGGGACTCGATCCTGGGTCTCCAGGATCACGCCCTGGGCTGAAGGCAGCGCTAAACCGCTGAGCCACTCGGGCTGCCCCTGTCCTAATTTTTTTAAGACAGCTTTATTGATATATAATTTACATAATATAAAATTTCTACGTTTTAAATGTACAATTCAGTATTCTTTTTGTATGTTCAGAGTTGTACAACCACTGCCACTGTCTAATTTTAGAACATTTTCATTGCCCCAAAAAGAAACCCCATAACCATTAGCAGTCGCCTTCCTGGCCCTAAGGCAACCATTAGTCTTTCTGTCTTTATGGATTTGCCTGTTCTGGACTTTTCATATAAATAGAATGATACGGTATGTCATCTTTTATGTCCGACTTTCCTCACTTAGCATAATGTGTTTAAGGTTCATCTATATTGTACTGTGTATCAGTATTTCTTTTCTTTCTTTCTTTTTTTTTTTTAATGTATCCTATACCTTATTTTTTATCCAGTCATCAGTTGATGGGCATTTGAATTGTTGCTTCTCTGTGGCTATTTATTATGAATAATGGTGCTGTGAACTTTGAGGTACAAGCTTTTGGGTGAACATATGTTTACATCTTGGATCTTTTTAGGAGTGTAATTGCTAGGTTCTATGGTAACTCTGTTGAACTTGAATCTGTGTTCAGGGAGCCTGCACAATCATACAGTCACTCCAGCAGCCTATGGTGGTTTCAGTTTCTCTACATCCTCAGCAACACCTGTTATTATGTCTTTTATTATAACCATGCTAGTGGGTGTGAAATAGTATCTCATTGTGGATTTTTTAAATTTTTATTTATTTATGATAGTCACACACACAGAGAGAGAGAGAGGCAAGAGACACAGGCAGAGGGAGAAGCAGGCTCCATGCACCGGGAACCGGACGTGGGATTCCATCCCGAGTCTCCAGGATCATGCCCTGGGCCAAAGGCAGGCGCTAAACCACTGCGCCACCCAGGGATCCCTCATTGTGGATTTGATATGCATTTCGGTCATGGCTATTGATGTTAAGCTTCTTTTCCTATGCTTAATAGTTATTTGAATATCTTTGGAGAAATGTTTATTCAAATCCTTTGTCTACTTTTTTTAAATTGTATTTTTTTTTTAAGATTTTATTTTTATTTATTTATGAGAGACACAGGCAGAGGGAGAAGCAGGCTCCATGCTGGGAGTGGGACTTGATCCCAGGTCTGCAGGATCACACCCTGGGCTGAAGGCGGCGCTAAACTGCTGAGGCCCCAGGGCTGCCCCTGAATTGTATTTTTTAAAGATTTTATTTATTTGAGAGAAAGAGTGTATGCACAAGTGAGGGGGAGGGGCAGAAGAAGAAAGAATCTCAAGCAGAGCTCAGTATAGGGCTCAATCTCACAATCCTGAGTTTAAGACCTGAGCCACAAACAAGAGTCAGATGCTTAACTGAGCACCCAGCCGCCCCATCCACTTTTTATTTTATTTATTTATTTATTTATTTATTTATTTATTTATTTATTTATTTATTTTAAATTTTTATTTATTTATGATAGTCACAGAGAGAGAGAGAGGCAGAGACACAGGCAGAGGGAGAAGCAGGCTCCATGCACCAGGAGCCCGATGTGGGATTCGATCCCGGGACTCCAGGATTGCGCCCTGGGCCGAAGGCAGGCGCCAAACCGCTGCGCCACCCAGGGATCCCCCCCATCCACTTTTTAAATTGGATTGTCTTTTTATTGTTGAGTTGTAAGAATTTTTTATTTTAGTGATGCTTTATCGACATGAGATTATATTTGTTTCATGTATAACATGATTAGATATCTATAAATGTTGTGAAATGATCACAGTAAGTCTAATATCTACACTATGCTTCAGTACAAATTTTTATTAGAACTTTTAAGATCCTCTCAGCAACTTTCAAGTATGCAATACAGTATAATTATAGTCCCCATGTTGTATGTAATATCTCCATGACTGAAATTTATTTTAGGGCTGGAAGTTTCTACTTTTTGACCCCTTGATTTTTTTTTTTTTTTGTAGGTTCCACATATAAGAGAGTATCTGTATTTTGGTATTTGTCTTTTTCTGTCTGACTTCTTTTACTTAGCATAATGCCTTTGAGGTCCATTTATGTTGTCACAAATGGAAAGACTTATTTTTATTTCTTTTATTTTTTAAAGATTTTATTTATTCATGAGAGACAGAGAGAGAGAGAGAGAGAGGCAGAGACACAGACCAAGGGAGAAGCAGGCTCCATGTAGGGAGCCTGACGTGAGACTCTATCCCGGGTCCCCAGGATCAGGCCCTGGGCCAAAGGTAGCGCTAAACCGCTGAGCCACCCGGGCTGCCCATAGATTTCTTTTTTTTAATGGCTAAATAATATTCTGTGTGTGGTGAGGGTGACACTTTTTCTTTTTTTCTTTTTTTTTTTTTTTAAGATTTATTTATTTATTTTAGAGAGAGGGAGAGTAAGCAGTGAGGAGGGGGAGAGGGAAAAATAAACTTAAGCTGAGTGTGGAGCTGATGCAGGGCTCCATCTCACAACCCTGAGCTGAAACTAAGAGTCGGTCACTTAACCACATGTGCCACTTAGGCTTCCGTCTTTCTCTGTTCATCCGTGGGCAGACAGATGGGTTGTTTTCATATCTTATCTACTATAAATAATGCTGCAGTGTACATGGGGTGCATTTGTTTTCAAGTTAGCACTTCTCTTTCCTTTGGATATATACCTGAAAGTGGAATTACTGGATTATATGTAGTTCTATTTTTAATTTTTTGAGGAACCCCCATACTGTTTTCCATAACAAACCAATTTACATCCTCACCAACACTTGTTATTTCTTTTCTTTTTGATAATAGTCACTCACAGGTATGAGGTGAAATCTCATTGTGATTTTTTTTTTTAATTTTTTATTTATTTATGATAGTCACACACACACACAGAGAGAGAGAGAGGCAGAGATACAGGCAGAGGGAGAAGCAGGCTCCATGCACTGGGAGCCTGACGTGGGATGGGATTCGATCCCGGGTCTCCAGGATCGCGCCCTGGGCCAAAGGCAGGCGCCAAACCGCTGCGCCACCCAGGGATCCCTCATTGTGATTTAATTTATGTTAAATACAAGTCCCTTATCAGATACATGGTGTGCAGATCTTTTCTCTAAGTCTTTGGGTTGTCTTTTCAGTTTCTTGAGGGGGTCTATATTTGAAGCACACTTTTTAAAAAAAAGATTGATTTAAAAGATTTTATTTATTTATTCATAAGAGACACAGGCAGAGGGAGAAGCAGGCTCCATGCAGGGAGCCTGATGTGGGACATGATCTCGGGTCTCCAGGATCACGCCCTGGGCTGAAGGCAGTGCTAAACTGCGGAGCCACCCGGGCTGCCAAGGCTGCCAAGTTTTATTTATTTAAGTAATCTCTACACCCAACATAGGGCTTGAACTCATGACCCTGAGATCAAGAATTGCACACCCTTCTGAGTGATCCACCCCGGCGCCCCAAAGCACAAACATTTTTAATTTTGATGACATCTAATTGATCATTGCCTAACCAACGTAGATTGCAAAGATTTACTCCGATGTTTACTTTTAGCTCTTGTATACAGGCCTTTGATCCACTTAAAAAATTTTTAAGCTTTATTTATTTATTTTAGAGAAAACACAAGCAAACTGGGGTAGGGGCAGAGGGTGAGAGAGAATCCTGAAGCAGACATCGTGCTGAGTGCACGAGCCTGATACAGAACTCAGTCCCAGAACTCTGAGATCATGATCTGAGCTGAAACCAAGAGCCGGCTGCTTAACTGACTGTGCCACCTAGGTGCCCCTAAAGTTAATTTTTTTTTAAGATTTTATTTATTTATTCATGAGAGACAGAGGCAGAGACACAAGCAGGTTCCATGCAGGGAGCCCAACGTGGGACTTGATCCCGGGTTCTCAGTATCACGCCCCGGTACTAAACCGACTGAGCCCTCCCTAAAGTTAATTTTTATATGTGGTTTAAGATATAGGTCTATATTCTTTCTTTCTTTCTTTATTTTGCTGGTGGGCATCTGGTTATCATAGCACCATTTTTTGAAAAGAAAGACCATTTTTCCCCTCATTGATATTTCTTGGCCTCTGTCGAAAATCAGTTGGCCATAGTTATTAAGTTTATTTCTGGACTCTTGGTTCTGCTCCATTGATCTCTATGTCTATCCTTATGTGTGTATGCGGAATTGAAGCCCTTTATGTAGTCCTCTCTGATTGCATAGCCTTCCTTGTGTCTTTCATCCTGAATTTGGTGTTGATAGTTCTCTTATATTACTAGGTAATTTTGCTTTGTAGTATTATATCCCAAAACAATATGTAATATTAAAATTTTATATAGTAGCAGATAGTTCTTAATTTTTACATTTTTACTTTTTGGTGTTTAAAAAAAAAGGCACCAAATGTAGATAATTTAGTTTTTGTCTAATCCTTTAGTGAACATTTTATATTTTTTGTGTTTTGTTAATGTGTGATTAAAATTGGTGGGTCGGGTCACCCTCTCGAGTGGGTGGAGTGACTCAATTGGTTGGGTGTCTGACTCTTGATTTTGGCTCAAGTTGTGATCTTGGGGTTGTGGGATCAAGCCCCACTCATCAGGCTCCACACTCAGCATGGAATCTGCTTGCATTTCTTCCCACCCCACCCCCACAAAATAAATAAATAAATCTTTTTTAAAAAATCTGGGTCATAGAAGTTTCACATCTTCAACTTCATATTTTCCAAACTGTTTTCCAAAGTTGTTATATGGATTTACACTTCTACCAGCAATATATAAGAATTCTTTGTTCACTTTACATCTTTATCAACATTTAATTGTTTCAGAATTTGTTTTTGCCAGTTTGATAGGTGTGAAATAGTATGTCATAAGTTGACTCAGGTTGGTTTCTTTGTTTGTTTGTTTTAAAGATTATTTATTTATTTATTCATAGAGACAGAGAGAGAGAGGCAGAGACACAGGCAGAGGGAGAAGCAGGCACCATACAGAGAGCCTGACGTGGGACTCCATCCCGGGTCTCCAGGATCACGCTCTGGGCTGCAGGCGGCGCTAAACTGCTGCGCCACCAGGGCTGTCCATGACTCAGGTTTTAAAAGTATGAATTTGTGATTAATTGAATGTAGTGTTTTATATCACGCTTTGTGATAATTTCAGAGCACTTGCATATCACCTGCCTATCTCTTACGAGCAGGGTAATGTGTTAAATGTCCAGTTAGGGTTATTGACAAATAATTTTGTTGTCATTGAGTTTATACTAGAAATAGATTTTTTTGTTGTTTATTGGACCCTAACCCTCTAATAGCATACTTTACGTGTCAATATTAATAACCATGGAATTAAGCATTTTCTAACAGAAATGCCATAAGGAAAAAATATCTTAAAGGTGTCCTATATTCCTTTTCTTTTCATTTGAAAGACATGCTCAAATTTCATGTCCTTTAGAAATTCTTAGGAATTTGTCTCCTCTAAAACTAAAATATATGGATTTGGACTCTTTCCTGGGCTGTGAAGTATCAACATGAGGATTAAAGATGAACTAAGCAAAAAAAAAAAAAAAAAAAGATGAACTAAGCAATGCACCAGTAACCCTGACATTTTCCCTATTGAGGACTTAAGGAGGAAAAATTCATATGCAGACAGTTAGGAAGCGAGTATAGACTATAGACAACAGTAGGATTACTAAGTCCTTTAGAGAGAGTGAAAGTGGTAGACATTTAGACCTAACTTTTCTTTTCAGATCCTGTGATAGATTTGTTTGTTTAAGCAATCTGCACCCAATGTGGGGCTCAAACTCATGACCCTGAGATCAAGAGCCACATGCTCCACCAACTGAGCCAGCCAGGTACCCCTCAAATCCTGAGATTTAGAAAGCCAGTGAATATCTGAAGATACACAGAGGTATAGGCTTGAGCTCTGCAGTGTAAGGAATGTTCAAGGAGAGGTCTTAACAGTAAGATAAAGGAGAATAATTGGTGAAATTGTTGACATCTCTTAAATCAGTTATTTAATGGGCACATTAAATAACACAGTTAGGGGATCCCTGGGTGGCGCAGCGGTTTGGCGCCTGCCTTTGGCCCAGGGCTCGATCCTGGAGACCCGGGATCAAATCCCACGTCGGGCTCCCAGTGCATGGAGCCTGCTTCTCCCTCTGCCTGTGTCTCTGCCTCTCTCTCTCTCTCTCTGTGTGACTATCATAAATAAATAAATAAAATAAAATAAAATGTGCTGTTTAAAAAAATAATAATAAAAAATAAAATTACTTAAAAAAAATAACACAGTTATGTCTGTACTAAGAAATTATCCCATTTGTTGTTAATCCCTACCCAGGTGTGCCCTGTTTGTAGGGGAGATAATTAAATAAATAGGTAAATGTAATATACTGTGATAGATGCTTGAGTATGGGTATGTGTGTGATAAAATGCTTCGTGAAATGAAAATTTACTTAGTCACTCCGAGATGAAAAGTGAAGACTTAAAAATGAGTGAGATAGTGAAGAAATTACAGAGACACCAAAAAAATGCTCCATCAAAGCTTTTAAGTAGCTGTTATATTTACAGGGCAAAAGAAAAGTAATCACAGGGTAGGGAGAAGACCAGGATATCTTAATGCAGTGGTTGCCACTCCTGCTACTCGCTGACAAAGTTTTCACCAGCTCTTTGTAAATAGTATTAGTGTAAGGGTGCCACCTTTTTAAAAAAATTTTTTAAAGATGAGTTGACCTGGGCACCTGGTGGCTAAGTCAGTTAAGCCTCTGTCTTGGATTCAGGTTGTGATGTTGAGGTCCTGGGATTGAGCCCCACATCAGGCTCCCTGCTCAGCTGGGAATCTGCTTTTCCCTCTTCCTCTGCACCCCGCCCCCATGCGCACACTCTCCCTTGCTCTCTCACTCTGAAGTAAATGGATAAAATCTTTTTTAAAAATCCTTTTTTCCCAGATTTGTCTGTCTTTTACAGCAGTAATGCCTTTTCTTTTATGAAGTGACATTGTTAGGATTACTTTTATGTTTTATTTACGTAATACAATTAGCAACCAATATCAGCATTTTTTTTCAATATCAGCATTTAAAACATACTTTGAAAATTTATAGCTTGCCGCAATCCAAGACTGAAAACTGCTCATCTAATGATGTGATAGAAACCACAAGAGGGCATTTTAAGATGAGATTGGGAGGGCACCAGGGTGGTTAAATTGGTTAAGCATCTGACTCTTGGTTTCAGCTCAGGTCATAATCTCAGGGTCATGAGATCAACCCTGCATCAGGCTCCACACCCAGCATGGAGTCTGCTTTAGATTCTCTCTCTCTCTCTCCCCCTCTATAGTAGCACCCTCAAAAAGAATGGTCTGCATTTAAGAGTCTACAATTCCTTTGCTTTAGAATGCACCCAAATCGGGCCTTCATCACTACCCTATCCAGCATATCTCCACTTAGATGTCTGATAAGCACCTAAAAGTTAACCTGTTCAAATAATTTATCATTTGTAGAATCTACAAATTGTATTTAATCCCTAAGAGTTATTATCTTATAATATACACAAAAATATTAACAACTTAATATGGTCATGAATGATAGACCTAAATGTGAAACCTAAAAGTATAAAACTTCTGTAATTAACCATAGGAAAAAAAACAAGACTAAATCTTTATGTTGTTGGTTTAGCAAGGTTTTTTTAGATAAGACATAAGCACAATCTATAAAAGGAAACAGTGGTAAATTTAACTTCATAAAAGTTAAAATCTTTTATTCTTCAAAAGATATTAACAGGGACACCAGGGTGGCTCAGCGATTGGGCATCTGCCTTCAGCTCAGGGTGTGATCCCGCTTCCCTGGAATGAGTCCCACATCGAGCTCCCTGCATGGGGCCTGCTTCTCCCTCTGCCTCTGTCTCTGCCTTTCTCTCTCTGTCTGTCTCATGAATAAATAAATAAAATCATTTTTTTTTTAAAAAAGATACTGTTAACAAAATGAAAATGAGGGCTACAGATGTGAGGAAATACTTGCCAAACATGTATCTAATAAAAGACTTTTATCTTGAAAAAAAAATCTCTATTTAACAAAATGGCTGGATATAATTTATACCAGTAGTAAACAATACTGCCATTTAAAAGAAAAACATAATAATCATAAAAAATATAAAGTAGGAATTAATCTTTTTAAAAAGATATGTAAGATCTTTATGGAGGAAATTTATAAATTTTATTTGAAAATATTAAATAAGAAATTGACTATACTCGTGATGTGGAAGATTTATCATAAAAATATCAGTTCTTTCGTATTGATCTAGACTGATTCATTACTTTTTTTTTTAAGATTTTATTTATTTATTCATGAGAGACAGAGAGAGACAGGCAGAGGGAGAAGCAGGCTCCATGCAGGGAACCCGACATAGGACTCGATCCCGGGACTCTGAGATCACACCCTGGGCCGAAGGCAGGCACCAAACTGCCGAGCCACCTAGATTGATTCATTACTATTGATTCATTACTATTCTAAGCAGTGTCCTAACAGCCTCTCACTCCATGCTTCATGCTTGTTTTAAAATTTACATGAGGGGATCCCTGGGTGGCTCAGCAGTTTGGCGCCTGCCTTTGGCCCAGGGCGCGATCCTGGAGTCCCGGGATTGAGTCCCGCGTTGGGCTCCCGGTATGGAGCCTGCTTCTCCCTCTGCCTGTGTCTCTGCCTCTTTCTCTTTCTCTGTCTATCATTAAAAAAAAAAAAAAAAAAAAAAAAAAAAAAAAAAAAATCTTTAAAATTTACGTTAAAGAATAGCCAAGACCTTCAATAAGGTGTATGTATGGCCTGCTATGTATCAAGGTCTTATAAAGCCATAATAGTTAAGACATGTGGTAGTAGTGTAGGAATAAATAGACCAGTATAACAGAAGCCTGGAAATAGACCCATACATGTATAGAAATAATTTATAATAGAGGTGGCTTTAGAGGTGCCTGGTGGCTCGTCAGTTAAATGTCTGCCTTCAGCTCGGGTCATGATCCCAGAGTCCTGGTATTGAGCCCCACATCAGGCTCTCTGCTGGGTGAGGAACCTTCCTCTCTCGCTCCCTCTGCTTGTTCTCTCTCTGTCAAATAAATAACTAAAATCTTAATGAAAAGAAAAAAAGCGCTGGCTTTATAAATCAATGGGAAAAAAAATGGTTCTGGGACAGATGGTTATTCATGGTGAAAAATGAAATTGGACCAAAATTGGACCAAGATCTCATACCAGATACGAATCCTTTCTAACTAATTGAAGCCTTTTTTTTTTTTTAATTTTTATTTATTTATGATAGTCACAGAGAGAGAGAGAGAGAGAGAGAGAGAGAGAGAGGCAGAGACACAGGCAGAGGGAGAAGCAGGCTCCATGCACCGGGAGCCCGATGTGGGATTCGATCCCGAGTCTTCAGGATCGCGCCCCGGGGCCAAAGGCAGGCGCCAAACCGCTGCGCCACCCAGGGATCCCTTTTTTTTTTTTTTTTTTAAGATTTTATTTTTTTAGGGACGCCTGGGTGGCTCAATGGTTGGGCGGCTGCCTTCAGTTCAGGTCATGATCCTGGGATCTGGGATCAAGTTCCGCATCAGGCTCCTGCGAAGAGCCTGCTTCTCCCTCTTCCTGTGTCTCTGCCTCTCTCTCTGTGTCTCTCATGAATAAATAAATCTTTAAAAAATATTTATTAATTAGAGAGCCAGAAAGAGAACAGGTGAAGGAGCAGAAAGGGACAAAACAGCCTCCTTACGCGCAGAGCCCGATGCAGGGCTTGATTCCAGGACCCAGAGAACATGACCTGAGTTGGAATCAAGAGTCTGAAGCTTAGCCAGCTAAGCCACCCAGGCATCCCTACTGATGTCTTAATGTGAAGGTAAAACTACAAAAGTAAGAAGACAACAAAGACAAATGACTACATTTAAATTTAGAACAAGTGTTCTTCAACCCATGAAGTTGGCAAAGATATTTGCAGCATTTACGATCAGAAGATTAGGATCTGTTGTAATTCTCTTACTTCAGATAAGTAAGAGAAAGAACAGCCGAGTGAAGAATGCTTAAAAGATAAGAATTGGTATACAGTATAGTGATTCAGCAGTACCATACATCATCACCCTGTGCTCATCACAAGTGCATTCCTTAATCACTATCAGCTTTTTAATCCATCCCTCCATCACCTTCCCCTCTGGTAACCATCAGTTTAAGATTTTATTTATTCATGAGAGACAGAGAGAAGCAGAGGGAGAAGCAGGCTCCCTTTGGGGTGTCCAATGCGGGACTCGATCCTAGGACCCCAGGATCACAACCTGAGCCAAAGGCAGACACTCAACCACTGAGCCACCCAGGTAACCCCACACACACTTTTTAAGATTTATTTATTTGAGAGAGCATTCTTGAGTATGAGCAGAGGGAGGGAGAAAGAATCTTAAGCAGACTCTCAGCTGAGTGCAGAGTCTCATGTGGGGCTCCATATCACAACCCTGAGATCACCACCTGAGCTGAAACCAAGAGTCAGATGCTCAACCAGCTGAACCACCCAGGCACCTGAGAGTCTTTATTTGTGTCTCTCTCATTTTCTTTCCTTTACTTGTTTTGTTCTTTAAATTCATGTATGAGTGAAATCATAATGGCATTTGTCTTTTTCTGACTGACTTATTTTAATGAGCACTATACCCTCTATCTCTATCCCAAGTTGTTGCAGATGGAAATATTTCATTCTTGAGGCATCTGGGTAGCTCAGTCAAGTGGCTGACTCTTGATTTTGGCTTAGGTCATGATCTCAGCATCATGAAATTAATCTCCACACTGGGCATGGGCTTGCTTAAGATTCTCTAGCCCTGTCCCCACTCCAGCCCCCCCCTCCCCCGCTCATGCATACTGTTTCCAGGGGAAAAAGTTTTTTTTTTTTAAGATTTTATTTATTTATTTGAGAGAGCATGAGCAGAAGGAGTGGCAGAGATAGAGGGACAAGCAGACTCCCCACTGAACATATGGAGCCAAACAGGTTTGATCCTGCTGCGCCACCCAGGGATCCCGGTAGTTTTATTTTTAACTTTGAGGAACTTCCATACTATTTTCCACAGTGGTTGCACCAACTTTGCATTCCTACCAGCAGTACCTGAGGGTTCCTTTTGATCCATATCCTCGCCAGCTTGTTGCTTATGTTTTGATTTGCATTTCCCCAATGATGAATGATGTTGAGCATCTTTTCAGGTGTCTGTTGGCCGTTTGTATGTCTTCTTTGGAGAATTGTCTGTTCGTGTCTTCCCCTTTTTAAATGGGATTTTTTGTTCTTAGTTGAACTTTATAAGTTCTTCATATATTTTGTATGGATATGATTTTTTTTTTTAAGAAGGAAAAGGGAGGGATCCCTGGGTGGCGCAGCGGTTTAGTGCCTGCCTTTGGCCCAGGGCGCGATCCTGGAGACCCGGGATTGAATCCCACGTCGGGCTCCAGGTGCATGGAGCCTGCTTCTCCCTCTGCCTATGTCTCTGCCTCTCTCTCTCTCTGTGTGACTATCACAAATTTAAAAAAAAATTTTTAAAAAGAAGGAAAAGGGATAGAGGGAGAGAATCTCTTTTTTTGAGAGAGAGAGGGAGAGTGTGTGCACATGCAGTGGTGGAGGGAAGGGGCACAGAAAGAGGGAGAAGGAGAATCCCAAGCAGGCTTTATGCTCAACATGAGCCCAGTACAGGACTCAATCCCATGACCCTGAGATCAACCACCCAAGCTGAAACCAAGAATCAGTTGCTCAACTGACTGAGCCACCTAGGCACCCCCAAATGTGATTTCTAAGAATGCTGTATGTGATTTTTTATGTCAGTGCCACTCACTCCTTTGAATTTTGTTATTTTCCAAGAATCATTTCACAGTCTGTCATCAAAAGTTATTTTTAGTGATCTCTTAGCTAAGAACTAGGTTAGATCCTTTTCAGGTCTGTGGAATATAGGCATACCTTGTTTTACTGCACTATACAGATAACTGCATGTTTTTCAAATTAAAGATTTCTGTTGAGCAAGTCTTTTGGTGCTATTTTTCCAACAGCATTTTGTCACTTCGTGTCTGTCACATTTTGGTAATTTTCTCAGTATTTCAAACTTTTTCATTATTACTATATATATATATATATATGATTTAATTAATTAATTAATTAATTAGAGAGAGGGAGAGAGTGGCAGAGACACAGGCAGAGGGAGAAGCAGGCTGTATGCAGGGAGCCCAACATGGGACTCGATCCTGAGATCACACCCTGGGCTGAAGGCGGTACTAAACTTCTGAGCCACCCAGGCTGCCCTATATTTCTGATAGTGATCTGTGATCAGTTATCTTTGGTGTTACTATTGTAATTGTTTTGGATACCACTAAAACAGCAGACTTAATAATAAATGTGTTTGTTCTGACTCCTGCCCTGTTTCTCTCCCTCTCCTTAGGCCTCCCTGTTTCCTGAAACATAACAATGTTGAAATTAGGCAGTAAACCCCACAATAGTCTCTGAGCATTCAAGTGGAAGGAAGAGTCCCAGGTGTCTCACTTTACATCAAAAGCTAGGAATGTGGGGATCCCTGGGCAGCGGTTTGGCGCCTGCCTCCGGCCCAGGGCGTGATCCTGGGGACCTGGGATCCAGTCCCATGTCAGGCTCCCTGCATGGAGCCTGCTTCTCCCTCTGCCTGTGTCTCTGCTTCTCTCCCTCTTGGTCTCTCATGAATAAATAAATAAAATCTTTAAAAAATAATAAAAATAAAATAAAAAGCTAGGAATGATTAAGCATAGTGAGGAAGGCATGTTGAAAGCGAGATAGACCAAGAGGTAGGCCCCTTGAGTCAGTTAGCCAAGTTGTGACTGGAAAGGAAAAGTTCTTGAAGGAAATTTAAAAGTGCTACTCCAGTGAACACATGAATGTCAAGAAAGCAGAGTGGTCTTACTGCTGACGTGAAGAAAGTTGGAGTGGTCTGAAAAGATCAAACCAGCCATAATAACGCTCGCTTATGCCAAAACCTAATCCAGAGCAAGACCCTAACCCTCTTCAATTCTGTGAAGGCTGAAAGAGGTGAGGAAGCTGCAGAAGAAAGGTTTAAACCTAGCAAAGGTGGATTTATGGGGTTTGAGGAAAGAAGCCATCTCCATAACAGAAAAGTATGAGTTGAAGCAGTAAGTGCTGAAGCAATAAGAAGCTGCAGCAACATCCAAGTAAGGACCCTCCATCAGCAAAAAGATTATGACTAGTTGGAAAAATCAGATGATGGTTAGCAATTTTTAGCAATAAAATATTTTAATTAAGCTATATGTACATTTTTTAGGCATAATACTGCACACTTATTAATAAACTACAGTATAGTGTAAACAGCTTAGTACACCATGAAACCAAAAAGTTCATTTAACTAGCTCTGTGGCACTATTTGCCTTATTGCCATGGTCTGGAACTGAATCTATAATACCTCCAAAGTACACTGGAACACAGATTGTAAATTACCTGATCTGTTTAATAATTTGTTACCTAGTCATTAAATTTGTCAGTTTCTAAGAGCTAGACCCAAAAGACTTTTCTAAAGAAGATAGTAAATTACTGTATCTATTACTCTTGCACTTATAGAAATTTTATGAAGCTAAAATCAAACACAAGATTGGTTAAAATTGGGCAGCCCAGGTGGCTCAGGGGTTTAGCACTGCCTTCGGCCCACGGTATGATCCTGGAGACCCGGGATCGAGTCCTGCGTCGGGCTCCCTGCATGGAGCCTGCTTCTCCCTCTGCCTGTGTCTCTGCCTCTCTCTCTCTCTCTCTCTCTCTCTCTCTCGTTGTCTGTCATGAATGAATGAATGAATGAATAAATAAAATCTTTAAAAAGGTTGGTTAAAATTTAGTCACTATTTTTTTAAGACACTGTATTTTTTAATTTTCCCATAGGTTTCTTTTTTTTCCAAAAAAAATTTCTTTTATTTATTTATTCATGAGATAGAGCGGCAGGAAGAGACACAGGCAGAGGGAGAAGCAGGCTCTTTGCTTGGAGCCGGATGTGGGATTCCATCCCAGACCCCAGGATCACTTCCTGAGGCAAAGGCAGACAGACGCTCAACAGCTGAGCCACCCAGGCATCCCTTCCCATAGGTTATTAAAATTAGAGAGGTGCCTTGGTGGCTCAGTCAGTTTAAGTGTCTGTTGATTTCAGCTTGGGTCATCATCTCAGGATGGTGAGCTCAAGCCCTGCATGGGGCTCCTTGCTCAGTGCACAGTCTGCTTGGGATTTTCCCTCTCCTTCTGCACCCCACTCCTACCCCATGCTTTGCTCTCTCTCTCTTGCTCTCTCTCAAATAAATAAAACTTTAAAAATTCTATTAGAGACAAACCTCAGTGGTGTAATAGCGGTAACTGCAATTATTGCATCTAGTGCAGGTACAGATGGAAATTTCATTTCATGGTTGAAGATATGTTTATAATTCTGCTTTAGACTGAATTAAAATGGGATGTTAGCATCTGAGAGGGAGAAATTATTGGAGTTAAATGAAATGATTTTTGTTGTTTATAAGTTTAAGGCATTATATTCTAGATTGCTTTTCAGGACCATTTATCCTACCTAATAGGTAGATGTAGGTGTTCTGTTTTTAAGAGTGTGATTTATTTTTCTAGGAACTTTTTGAACAGTAAAATTCATGAAGTTACTTTATATTAAGCAAATAAGTATATGATAGGAATGAGTAAATGTGCATTGAAATACTTGATATTTGACAATGAACAAAAGACTTGTACTTAAAAATGAATATAGATTTATAGTATCCAAAATCTTTCAGCAAAAGTTAATTGAAATGTTTCATGTCCTGAATACCTGTTCAGGAAAATGTAATATAAACCCCCAACATATGTTTAATATATTTCTTTTTTAAAAAGCATGTTTTCAAACTTTACGATATGTCCCTTTTATTCAGATATGTAACATTGATCTCTTGGAAGTAAATTTGGATCTTTTCACCCTCAACACTTAGAACCATGTGAAACATGAAACTGGGACACCTTGGTGCAGCTTAGACACAATTTTAGACACAGTTCAACAAGTCCTTACTGAGCTTTATAATAGATTATGAAGCATTCTTTACCAGGAGCATGGATGAATCTGTTAACTACATGAAATAATGCTCTATACCTTATCCCCATCCTCTGTGCTCATATTTGCTTTCAGAAGCAAGGCATTCTTTGATAGTAGTAAAGGGCTCAAGAAATGAGATCATTAAACAGAAATTCCTGTCATGACACTTGGCAATCGAAATCCCAACAGTGGATGCCTGGATGGCTCAGGCAGTTAAGTGTCTGTCTTTGGCTCAGGTCATGATCCTAGGGTCCTGGGATCAGGCTCTGTGTTAGGCTCCTTGCTTGTTGGGGAGCCTGCTTCTTCCTCTTCCACACTTTTGCACTCTCTCCTCTTCCTCTTTCTCTCTCAAATAAATAAAATCTTTTTTTTTTTTAATGAGAAAAACCACATTTTAATTGATTCTGAATCAAAGGATGGATGAAACTAAAGCCAGATAGATTATTTAGTCCTATTCTGGGAGAATTCTTAAGACACTGATCTATATAACTCTTAACACACCTTATCTTTTTCTCTTTCCTCCCTCTAATATCAATTAGCCATCCATTCCAGAGGTTAACAACAACAAAAAAAAATGAGGTAGAGGCACCTGGCTGGATCAGTCAGAGCATTCTACTCTTGATCTTTGGGTCTTAAGTTTAAGAACACCCCACATTGGGTGTAGAGCTCACAAAACAAATATAAACAAACAACTGAGGCAGGCTGTAAGATGTTAAGGGACTTATCCAAGGTAACACATCTAATAAGCAGATCAGGCCTGGAACCAAGTCTTCTAAATTTGCTGCCTTCTGAATTACACTGTGGTTCTTATTCTCCAGTTGTAAAGTATGATTCCTAAAATTAGGAAACTCCTTATAGAGCAGGTGTACTAAATAAGGATGTTAATTAACAAGTATGGGATTTTTGCCTTTCTTTTTGCACTCCTCTAATTATTTGTCTGTGTTAGCTAAGTCTGACTTCCAGGCAAAACTGAAAGACATGAAAAATGAAACCATTTTGTGAAAAGAAAAAAAAAAAAACACATACTGAGGACCACTTGGGTAGCTCAGTGACTGAGGGTATGCCTTTGGCTCAGATCGTGATCCCGGGGTCTTGAGATTAAGTCCTGCATCAGGGTCCCCAGATGGATCCTGCTTCTCCCTCTGCCTCTCTCTCTGTGTGTCTCTCTGAATAAGTAAATCTTTAAAAAATGGATGAGATAGAGGATTGTTTATATTTAATATTGACTATTTCTGTTGACTTAACACTTTATTATACTTTTTAATTGTGGCAAAATATACTTAAGATTTACTATAGTAACCATTTTAAAGTATGCAACTTGGTGGCATTAAATATATTCACAGCGTTTTGCAGCAGTCACCATTATCCAGTTGCAGAGCTTTTCCATTATCCCAAACATAAACCTCATATTCATTAAGTAGTCACATTTCCTTCTCACCAGCCCCTGATAATCAGTAATCTGTTTTTGGTCTCTGGATTGGATATTTCATACAAATGGAATTATATAATATGTGCCATTTTGTGTATTTGGTATCTTTCATTTAGCATAATGTTTTCAAGGTTCATCCATGTGGTAACATGTATTAATACTTCATTCTTTTTTTTTTTCTTTAAGATTTTATTTATTCATGAGAGAGAGAGAGAGAGGCAGGGACACAGGCAGAGGGAGAAACAGGCTCCATGCAGAGAGCCGGACCTGGGACTCGATCCCAGGTCTCCAGGAAGGTAGTGCTAAACCACTGAGCAACCTGGGCTGCCCTTCATTCCTTTTTATAGCTGAATAATATTCTATTATATGGATATATCACTTTTTTGTTTCTCTATTCACCTATTGATGGACATTTAGATTGTTTCTGCTTTGTGGCTATTATGAATAAAGCTGCTGTGAACATTGATTTACAAATTGTTGTGTAGACGTATATTTTCATTTCTCTTGGATATATACCTAAGAGTGCCAATATTAGGTCATATGGTAACTTCTATGTTTAACTTTTTGAAGAACCACAAATTGTTTTCAGCAGTTATACCATTTAATATTTCTACCAGCAATGTCAAATAAATAAAACCATTATTGGCATTTTGTTATGTATCTCTTTAGTCTTTTGCTTCCAGAACAGGAATTTCTTTTTTGTCCTCTTTCATCTTCGTTTATTTCTTCCCTTTTACTAAACACTCTGATTTGTTATCCATCTCCTCCTCACCACATATTATGCATATGTGTGCGTAGACCACATTCTGTTTTTTTTTCCATAGACCACGTTCTTATATAACTTTATATCCTAGGTATCCGTGCAGGCTGATAAGTAAGTAATTATGGAATATATGTCAGCTTTTAGAACTTTCACACCAGTAGCAGAGCATCGCCAATTAATATTTCCTCTGCGTTCACTGCCTCAACTGGAACTCTGCTAGAGATACTTGGAATTGAGAATTGACCAAAACGATGGTATATAAATGTCAGTTGGGAGACTAGAACATGCCTAGTTGGGTTTGAAAAGTAACTATATGGGCAGCCGGGGTGGCTCAGTGGTTCAGCACAACCTTCAGCCCACAGCGTGATCCTGGAGACCTGGGATCAAGTCTCACGTCGGGCTCCCTGCAAGGAGCCTGCTTCTGCCTCTGCCTATGTCTCTGCTTCTCTCTTTGTATCTCATGAGTAAATAAATGAAACCTTTAAAAAAGAAAAAAAAAAAAAAAAAAAGAATACGTTACAGATGCAGTTAAAGCCACCCAAGACCTCTTTTTGATTCCTTTCGTTTCCCCACAAAGGTATTTACTGCCCCAAATTTGGTATTTCTGATTCCTGTGAACCTAAAACACTAGAGCAAGGCCACCAGTTTATTATATGAGATATATCCTCCAAATTAGACTTTACCAGTATAGACCAGAATTGCCTACAGATGCAAGCCTCCTCTTATATCAGAAACTTTCTAGCCCCTGGAAAAATGTTGGGAATTTGCCAAAGAAGTATTTGTGTCATCTCTTAACTGCATATCTTAAGTCAGAGCCTAAGAGCTTAAGCCTTTCAGTTGATAACTAGGTATCTGGAAAGGAAGGAATGCTATGACACATGATTTGTTTTTAAAAATCTAGCTGTGGTGAGGGATCCCTGGGTGGCTCAGCGGTTTGGTGCCTGCGTTTGGCCCAGGGCGTGATCCTGGAGTCCTAGGATTGAGTCCTGCATTGGGCTTCCGGCACGGAGCCTGCTTCTCCCTCTGCCTGTGTGTCTCTGTCTCTGTCTTGTCTCTGTCTATCATGAATAAATAAATAAATCTTTAAAAAAAAATCTAGCTGTAGTTACTATTAAATAGTTGATGACTGTGGTGATAAGCAAGTTCTGTGGCTTTGTGATTACTTAGAACAAGTTATGCACGTGTGTGAGAGAAAATGAAAATCTAACAGACTCATAATTTGTATTTCTGAATTATCTTTGATAGCTAATTATAGGTATGGTTATATAAAGCACACTCTAGGTGCATCTGGAAGCTCAGTGGTTTAAGCGTCTGCCTTCAGCTCAGGTCATGATCCCAGAGTCCCGGGTTTGAGCCCTGCATTAGGCTTTCCGCTGAGCAGGGAGCCTTCTTTCCTCCTCCCTCCTTGTGCTCTCTGTTGCTATCTCTGTGTCTGTGTGTGTCCCTCTCTCTCAAATAAATAAAATCTTAAAAAATAAACTGTTCGGTCAGCTTGGGTGGCTCAGCGGTTTAGCACCACCTTCATTCCAGGGCCTGATCTTGGAGACCCAGGATCGAGTCCCATGTTGGGCTCCCAGCGTGGAGCCTGCTTCTCCCTCTGCCTGTGTCTCTGCCCCGCCCCCCCCCCCCCCCCCCGTGAATAAATTTAAAAAAATTAAAAAAAAAAACTGTTCAGGTGACTTTTCTAAAGTCCTTTAAAAATCCTCAAAAGAGAGGCACCTGGGTAGCTCAATTGGTTGAGCATCTGCCTTCAGTTCGGGTCATTTGAGCCCCAAATTGGGCTCCTTGCTGGGCAGGAAGCCTGCTTCTCTCTCCTTGCTGCTTCCCCTCCTTGTGCTCTCTGTCCAATAAATACACAAAAATCTTTTTTAAAAAGCCTTAAAAGGGCAGACCAGGGTGCTCAGCGGTTTAGCGCCTACCTTCAGCTCAGGGAGTGATCCTGGAGTCCCGGGATCAAGTCTCACGTTGGGCTCCCTGCGTGGAGCCTGCTTCTCCCTCTGCCTGTGTCTCTGCCTATCTCTCTCTCTCTGTGTGTGTGTCTCTCATGAATAAATAAAATCTTTAAAAAAAGAAAGCCTTAGAATTATAGTGAATTATGTTATTGCTATAGGTGGTGGCACATTAAAATAATGCCTAAATTGGATTTATTTTTTTCTAAATTGGATTTAAGTTTTGATTACTAGTACCTATTATTGATTGATCATATGTATCTTATTTTAGCAATTCTACGTAACAAGGAGTTTGCCTCTTGTGATATTGTGTTATTTTGCTTTTTCATTTATAGTGATAGATTCCTGTGGCCTTTCAAATGGTTGAATAATGATGGAAATGGATCCAAAATTATAAGTGACCACTCTACTGAAGCAGAAGATTATTTCTTCATATCACCTTCCAGTTCAGTTGTCTTTAGGAAGAAGCAGAACAAGTGAAAGAGAGAAAACTGAAGAGAAGAAAACCTCACTGAGGAACTGTTTTACTTCCTCCTTGACTGACTGCTCCTTAACTTCTTTCTTTCTACTTGTTTTAATTTTGCTGTGAATTTATAAATAGTGAAGACCAAAGAAATAGAAGATACATTTGGGAGCTTTATGTTACCAAGAAATTTGCCTTGAAAGCTGCTATTCTTTGGAGGAAAACATATATTCTGTCAGATTAAAAACAAACAAGATTTCTTTATGTCCTTAGATTTTGAAGAATAAAACAAATATAAATATCTGCACACATTTTAGCAGCTCTGTAGGAATAATGAGATACTTGTAAATTAAGGGCTTTGTTATGTGGATGTTTTGCCACAGGAATTGATTGCTCAGAAGATCTTTTTAGCTCTTTGATGTTATATTTTTGACCTGTTGCTTGGATGGCATTATTTGCCCACACATGAGTTCACTTGTTTTTTCAGCTATGACCTTGCCATGAACAGTGTTTGCACTCGATGTGCAAATGTCCATGTATTATCTGTTTAAGCAACAAAATAGTGCCATCACTCAAGGAAGTTGAATGAGGTGAACATAGACATAGCTCTTCCCCTTCCCCCCATTTTTTAAATGTAACAAATACTTTTTATATTCCCCTTCCCCTTCCCCTTTCCCCTTCCCCTTTTTGGAGACGTGTCAGGAACCTGGATAGTTTAAGATGAGCAATTGAGGGGACTTGAGAGAGTAATACATACAGAGCCTGGCTTCCTTGTGCTTTATCACAAGGCGTGCTGCTGGCCAGCCTATTTAAGCACCCTTTTAACAAGAGAACCTCGTGGGAAATCCAGCTGGCAGACTCAAGGAGTTCGGGATACAGGACCACAGAGGTTACACTCTGGGGTAAATATTCTCCTATGTCTAATTTTGGAAGAAGACTGTATGTTATGTATCGTGGAAAATAGCTGCTGTTTTCTGGTATATTTAATTTTGGAGAACTTGAGTGAGGTGATGTGGAGACACCAGTGGATCTCTTAGAAAAACTGATACTAGTTAGTATTTGAGGAAATTAATGGGAACTAAATGGAACAATTCTTGAGAATCTGTATCTTCCTTCTTTAGGAAGATATTTTCTGCTTTTGCCACAAGTTACCAGAGTACCTGAAGCAGATTAATCTCTTTTCATAAGTATCAGTAGTTTAAAGTAGGTGTTTATTCTTAATGTTCTTCTGTTAAAACTCAAGAATTCATTAGCTTTCATATAACCTTCCAGATCTGTGTCAAAGTTTTCTGATTATGTGTTTTTCATAGTCATTATTCATGGACTGTTGGTTTTGTTTAGAACCTCTTTGAGATATAGAGCCTGATAAGTAATCTTAGAGAGGCTTAGAGGGCAGGTCTTTCTGTAAAGAGGAGATCTTAGAGAAATCACAGATTCTACATTGATACCAGATACTTACAAATGTAAATGATTTGAGTTTTCCTATTTTCAGATCCTGGCCATGAGGTTGGATGCCTCACCTTGCTGAAAAGAGACACTGGACCTAAATGGCGCAGCATGACTTTGTTCCTGCTTGGCTAAATTTCTCAACACCACAGTCAGCTAAGGTACTATTCTTCATTCCTATAGTAACCTTCCAAATACCAGTTCTTTTTATCCCCAACTTATTAATGGCTTCTATTTTACAGTCTAGGTGTTCTTGTATATTCAGCTTTGCCTGTTTAAAATATATTTTCATAGACTTACTAATTTATTTTAACAGGATATAAACAATTAGGCAGTCTAAGTCATTGTGGGCCCTGCCACTGCCAAATGTCTTCCTCTCTTCTTTTTTTCATTGTTTGCTAAGCTTTTCTCATTATGTGGACATTTAAGATTTCCTGGATTAACTGCACTACACTTTGGAACTAAAACATATCTGCTAATTTATTATTTAGGTAAAGAGGGGTAGAGGTAAAAGGGAAATAGTTTTTTTGAGAAATAGACCGTTAGGGTGAATGCAATTTGTCTATAGTAGTAAATAAGGAGGAAAGGGAGAGACTTTCACTACTACATGGATCTCATATAAAATCCTAGAAATTCTGATTTAGGGGCAATAATCTAATGATTTCAGATGTATGTTGTATTAGGAATAGACAAGTGACAACAACCAGTTCATATAGAGTGAAGCATCCTTAGTCACAGTACACAAAAGAACAACCTCAACTATTGATAAAGAAGACCTTTGGGAAGTTAATAAACTTAAGAATGCTCCCCATTGGGATCCCTGGGTGGCTCAGCGGTTTAGCGCCTGTCTTTGGCCCAGGGCGTGATCCTAGAGACCCGGAATCGAGTCCCACAACAGGCTCCCTGCATGGAGCCTGCTTCTCCCTCTGGCTGTGTCTCTGCCTCTCTCTCCCTCTCTCTGTGTTTCTCATGAATAAATAAGTAAAATCTTAAAAAAAAAAAATGCTCCCCGTTTTGCCAACTAATAGAGGAGGGACAAAATTGATGTGTAATTTTAAAAGGGGGGGTGCCTATCTTCCTTTTTTTTTTTTTTTTTTTTTCTTAAAGAACTTACTTATTTTAGAGAGCATAATCAGAGGGAAGGGTGTGTGTGTGACGGGGGAGAACACATCCTGACACAGGGCTTGATCCCAGAACCCTGAAATGATGACCTGAGCCAAAATCAAGAGTTGGACACTTAACTGGCTAAGTCACTCAGGCGCCCCTGTTTGTTTGTTTGTTTTCTTTTTTCAGAGAGAGTGCCTACTCTTGAAAATGGAGTGGAGGGGACAGAGGGAGAGGGAAAGAGAATCTCAAGCACAGGGCTTGATAATCACAACCCTGAGATCACCACCTGAGCTGAAATCAAGAGTCAGACACCCAACTGACTGACCTGGCCAGGCCCCTTTCCCTGTTTTTAAATGTGAATTTTGGGGCAGATGTTCCTAATCTATCTAGACCCACAATCTTTTGCTCTAAACTTAATTTTGAATTGCCCTTTTGAAATTCCCAAGATCTCATAATTGACATAATCTGACCCAAAGGTTGGGTGATCTTTTGAAATTTTTGAAAATTGAAATTCCCAAGATCTCATATTCCCAAGATCTCATAATTGACATAATCTGACCCAAAGGTTGGGGATGGTGAGCTGGGGGATTAGGTGTGGGATCCAGGAAAGCGTTTAAAAGTAGGTAGAGAGGGGGATCCCTAGGTGGCACAGCGGTTTAGTGCCTGCCTGCCTTTGGCCTGGGCGTGATCCTGGAGACCCGGGATCGAATCCCACGTCAGGCTCCCGGTGCATGGAGCCTGCTTCTCCCTCTGCCTGTGTGTCTGCCTCTCTCTCTCTCTCTGTGTGTGACTATCATAAATAAAAATTAAAAAAAAAAAAAAGTAGAGAGGGACGCCTGGGTGGCTCAGCGATTTAGCGTCTGCCTTCGGCGCAGGGTGTAATCCTGGGATTGAGTTCCATATCAGGCTCCCTGCGTAGAGCTTGTTTCTTTCTCCCTCTGCCTATGTCTCTGCCTCTCTCTCTATGTCTCTCATGAATAAATAAAATAAAATCTTTAAAAAATAAAAGTAGGGGCAGCCCGGGTGGCTCAGTGGTTTGGCGCCACCTTCAGCCCAGGGCCTGATCCTGGGGACCTGGGATCGAGTCCCGAGTCGGGCTTCCTGCGTGGAGCCTGCTTCTCCCTCCGCCTGTGTCTCTGCCTCTCTCTCTCTCTCTGTGTCTCCCATGAATAAATCTTTAAAATAATAATAATATAAAAGTATGTAGAGGGCACCTGGGTGACTCACTTGGTTAAGTGTCTGCCCTTGGCTCAGGTCATGATCCCAGAGTCCTGAGATCAAGCCCCACCTCGGTTTCCCTGCTCAGCAGGGAGCCTGCTTCTCCAACTCTCCTCCCTGCTTATTCTCTGTCACTACCTCTGTCTCTTGTCTCTGTCTCTCTCAAATAAATAAATAAATATTTTTGAAGAATGAAAGTATGTAGATCTTATTATCTGCGAAGAATAATCTAGCACAGTGAAGTAAGTAAAAAGAATTGGGAAATGAAATTTCACTGTTTACAGTAAAGCTGCAGTAAACAAAGTTGTGCGGTGTTGGGATAAGGATAGACATAAAGTAATGGAAGAGAATAGAGAATTCAAAAATAGTCCTATACATACAGTCCGTTGATTTTTGACTAAAGTGCCAAGGTAATTTAATGCAAAGTGATTTAGCATTTAGTAATTTAGATTTAGTCTTTTTAGGAAATGGTTCTAGAACTGTGTATATCTATCTATCTATCTATCTATCTATCTATCTATCTATGTGGAGGGGAGTGAGAACCTTGACCTTAATCTTCTATCACACACACAAAAATTAACCTGAAGTGGATCATAACCGAAGTTAAAGAGCTAAAAACTATAAAACCAAGGAAATAGATGTAAAGATAACTTTGCCCCAACCTGTAGTTTTCTTCTATGCCTTTGTCAAATTTTGCCTTTGTCAACCTGTAGTTTTCCTCTATGCCTCTATGCCTTTGTCCATGTTTTTCAGTTTTTTAGACTTTGACCTCTCATTTGAAACTATAGAATGTTCTAGAATAAATTATTTGGAATAGGGAGGGACATGAGAGTTCATCTATAACCGTGTTTCTCAATCTGCCACCTTTACATTGTATAACCTTAAAGACTTACTTTCCCTGACCTCTTTCCTCATGTGTAAATGAGTAAAATGAGGATGCCAAATTATAGTACTGTTATGAATATAAAATTAATGTTTAGAAGTAAGTGTTATGAAACTATAAAAACCATGTCGTTGTTAAAGTTGTTAATGGCCTACCAAGTTGGGGTGGTATTTAAACCATTTCTTTCTCCCCAATTCCAAAATAATTTACAGAAATAATTAAGCTATTTAGAATTTTTTTAAGCAAACATCTTGCTTTTCCTTTCCTATTATAAGGTTAACATAATATCTTTAAGTGTAAAGTTTGAGGGCTTATTTATGGATATCAATAGGGTTTTTTTTTTTTTCCACCTTCTTTTGCAAATAATTGAAGTAGCTGCCTTTTCTCCCTTTTTGGGATACAGTAAATGAGTTAATGAGTGAATGTGTAACTTATGTCTATGACCATACCACCCTGACAATGCCCAATCTTGTTTGAATATGTAACCTAGGACTTCTCTAACTTAGGGGCCTATAGTACCCTTATTATGGCCGATATGCTCATAATGGGGGTTTCTTCCACTATTATTACTTGTTTTCTGAAAGGCTGATGCAAAACATAAGATACTGAGATTGATATCTTCTTAATCTGTTTCTCTGTACTTTACCATCTTAGTCACCTACAGCCACCTTCGAAAAACACGGAGAGCACCTACCCCGAGGAGACCGTAGATTTGGAGTAAGCCGCCGTCGACATAATTCTTCTGATGGCTTTTTTAACAATGGACCTCTACGTACCACAGGAGGTGAGCCATGCCCAACTTCCATGACTGTATTTAAGCTAGACGGAAAAAAAAATAAGCTAGACGAGCCCACATTGGGGGTGCATGTCCATAATCTTGATATGATGGTTTGTTTTTTGTTGTTTTTTTTTTTTTAAGATTTTATTTATTTATTCCTTTTTCTTTTTAAAGATTTATTTATTTATTTATGATAGACATAGAGAGAGAGAGGCGCAGAGACACAGAAGGAGGGAGAAACAGACTCGATGCCGGGAGCCCGATGTGGGAATGGATCCCGGGACTCCAGGATCGCGCCCTGGGCCAAAGGCAGGCGCCAAACTGCTGAGCCACCCAGGGATCCCTATTTATTTATTCTTGAGAGAGAGGCGGGGGGAGAGGAAGAGACACAGCCAGAGGGAGAAGCAGGCTCCATGCAGGGACCCCGACGTGGGACTCGATCCCGGGTCTCCAGGATCACACCCTGGGCCGAAGGCGGCGCCAAACCACTGAGCCACCTGGGCTGCCCGACATGATGTTTTTTAAACATGTTTCTCAGGCAGTCCGGGTGGTTCAGTGGTTTAGCGCCGCCTTCGGCCCAGGGTGTGATCCTGGAGACCCGGGATCGAGTCCCACGTCGGGCTCCCTGCATGGAGCCTGCTTCTCCCTCTGGCTGTGTCTCTGCCTCTCTCTACCCACCCCCCACCCCCCGTGTCTCTCATGAATGAATAAATAAAATCTTTAAAAAAAAAAAAAGTTTCTCAATTTGATCTTCCAGTTGTCATTATTCAGTTACGTTGGCTTTCTAACATTCTTGTGTTCTCATGTGTCATTTTTTTCAGTTGAAGATTTAATGTAGAAATTATATTTTTTAGGAAAGATAATTTCTTGATTTCTTTTTTGTGGACTTAATCTTTTATTTTAAAAGGTCCCCTGAAGAGCTTTTGGTAGTATTATTAATCAGATCAGGAAGCAGAAATCTAATGTGTTATTTCTCCTTACTATTCTAGATTCCTGGCACCAGCCCTCCCTGTTCCGCCACGATTCAGTGGATTCTGGTGTCTCTAAAGGAGCTTATGCTGGAATCACAGGGAACCTCTCTGGTTGGCATGGCTCTTCCCGAGGTCATGATGGCATGAACCAGCGTAGTGGGGGTGGCACAGGCAACCATCGCCACTGGAATGGCAGCTTCCACTCCCGGAAAGGCTGTGCCTTTCAAGAAAAGCCACCTACAGAGATTAGGGAAGAAAAGAAAGAAGACAAGGTGGAAAAATTACAGTTTGAAGAGGAAGACTTTGTAAGTATGAAGGTTTAGATGTATGATTAAAACCTAACAAATAATGCTGTAAATAGAAGACTGTTAATAATGAGAAGATTGAAGAAATTACTAAAAAGAAAGTCCCTAAGTTTAGATTTTTACTGTGTTTAGAGGGAAGGAGTTGATTAGTAGGAAGATAGTGATGAAAATTCCTCTGTAACTTTTAGCAAATCTTGTTTTTCATCTTTATGCCTTTGAAACTTAAAAATTCTTAATTCCCTTTGAGTTTTGTAAGGTCAGCATTCAAAATTTGATACTCAAATTATGTATAAAGATGTAGTCTTGCATGTTGAATTGTCTTTCTCCAACTATCCTAAGTTTTTTCTTTTATATAAAATAATTGTGATGTTACAAATATGCAATTGTAAGTATTTAAGCTGTTGCCTGTATATACAGTAAAACTTTGCTGTTGTATGTTGAATTATATGCCTTTTGGCTTCTTAGCCTGAAGAAGAGTTTTCAGTGCACCTTAAAAAAGTTTACTATATTTTATTAACAAAACATATCCAAATTATTTTAATATGTGATTGGTATCTTTAAATCATTAGTGAGGTAACTGACGTTATTTTTTGTACTAGGTCTTCAAGATCTTTGTGTATTCTATACTTGTTTGTAGCATGATCTCAGTATAAATCGCGTACTTTCTGAGTGCCTAACAACTACATTTAGCTGGTGGCTACCATATTGAACAAAACAGCTCTAGTTATTTTTAGGTAGCACATTAAATTAGCCAATCACTTCCGTGACAGTCAATTTAATAAATTAATAAAGCCAACTGAATAAGAGTCAAATTTAGGTGTCAGCTCCTCTTCTCATATAGCAAATGTTCTGGGCTTCTTTAAATGTTATTTTTTAATGTGAATTCTTAACCCCCAGGCACCTATTCTTCAAAACTTTATTTGTGGAAAGGTTTATACTGCCCCGACCTTGAATATTTGTACAGAATGTTCTAAGTATCCAGTGGTCCAGAACTTACTATAACACCAAATTATAACTTTCAATATTTCAATTATTTCAGTTATTCAATAAACTTAGCATTTAAGAAAGACCAATGGGTATAATTAACAAAATCTCTGTTGCTCATTACACTTTGGGAACTTGGTTAAAATCTTTGATCAGACCAGCAACAACAAAAAGTTTAATTGTATTCCTGTGAGTTTCTTTTTGTATTTTATTCCACATAAGTAAATTAACCCACTGTAACTATAATTTATATGACATGAATGTTTATCTAAAAGTATACCTTACATTGTGACCAGAGCCAGATGAGCATATGGTAAAGTCTATTAGGATCTCTTTATTAAAAGTTTTGGTTTCTTACATGCTTTGGTTTAAAAAAAAAAAAAAAAAGATTATAGCAAACTAGAAGTCGTGGAGTAAAGTGGAAGTTGCTTGAGTATTTAAGAGCACCTTTTTGAATAGGTTTTGTACTACTAATTGGCAGAGTTTGATAAGAAGGCTCAGTATCAGTTCTGTGGCATTTCCAGTGGGAAATAAATAACAGAAAGAAAAATATTAAAGTAGCACAATCGATGCCTGCTAAGTGATTTAAGTGGAAGTTAGCTGTCAGTCAAACCTGAACCAGGTCAATAAGGGCAAATTAATACTACATTTATGTTTTAAAATATCTGAAATGTACATAAAAGTCTGGAGAAAAATAGTCAAGTATGCACATCACCAAATGAAAGCTTCCCTAATCCTACTCTCTTCACTTCCTTCCCAGAGGTAATCTTGATTTCAGTGCTTTATCATGTTTTTTATAAACTTCTACTACATATATGTATCCATAAGTAATATATATCATTTTCCTTGATTTTTATGTTTATAAAGATAGTATTGTAGTTCTCTGGTATTTGCTTAAAATTGTTTTGAGATTTATCTGCATTGATACATACAGCTCTAGATCAGTGGTTCTCAGCCAGGAGCACATTTTACAATGTGTGCCCGGCACATTTGGCAATATCTATGCAAATTTTGGTTGTCACAACTGGAGATAGTGCAATTTATATCTAGTATGTAGAGATTAGGGGTGTTGCTAAACATGGTGCAATGCACAGGACAACACCTGGTGAACTCTAGAATTACCTAGCCCCAAATGGCAGTAGTACCATGGTTGGAAAATGTTGCTTTAAATCTTTTTCACTATTATATAATATTTTGTTGTGTGAGTATACTGGATTTATTTATCCATTTTCCTGTTGACAGACATTTAGCTTGTAAAAGATCGTGGTTTAGAGGACAAATCTAAAGGATTGGAACCTGAGGTATTGTAACTAGAGAAGAAAGAGTCAAAAATAAGATTTCTATTTAAAGCAGATTGATGAATATAAGTTATTTGAAAAGGAAAAACAGCATAAGTGGAGGGAGAAGATAACAATTTCTTCGTACAAAAAATATGGATGAGATCTAGAGATGTGCACATGGAAGTAAAGATGATAGTTGATGATGGTGAATGGATAAGAATCACCCAAGGAGAGTGATCTATTCAGAGGGAACCTAGAATATGTGGAAATAGCAATAAGGAACTAACTGGTTGAAGAAGAAAGGGGTTTGTCAAGAAAGAGTAGTTAACCAAAAATGGCAAAATCTAGGTATGTAGACATGTTTACAGTGATTTTTCTGTATGTTTTTCTATACTGTACATTGTATAATTAGAAAGTCATTTTTTGTTTTAAAATGGTATTTGACTTAACAGTCTCAGTTATCTTGGACAAGTTAAATAATTTTCCCTGCATTGTCACATAGACAGTAATGTCTACATAGATAGTAAGGATCTTGATCTCAGGATCATGAGTTTGAGCCCCACATTGGGCATAGAGCTTACTTTTTAGAAATTCAGTTGTATTTTTATGTGCTAGCAGTAAACAATTGGAAAATGAAGTTTTATAAAATGCTTTTGTAAAGCAAAAAAAAAAATTTTAAAACTGTGTGGGAATAAAATGGGAATAAATTTAACGAAAGATATGAAAGACTTCTATACTGATTCACAAAATATTGCCAAGAGAAATTAAAGAAGATGTGTATAAAAGAGATATATCATTGTGAATGTGAGGCTTTGAATTAGACGACTCAACATGTTTAGGACATCAGTTCTACAGATTCTGCACAGCACCACCAAGCATGGGTTCTTACAGAAATGGACTAAGTTATTCTAAAATTTTCATTGACTAGAAAGACTCTGGAATACCCAAAGTGATTTTTTTTTTTAAGATTTATTTATTTATTCAGAGAGAGAGAAAGGCAGAAACACAGGCAGAGGGAGAAGCAGGCTCCATGCAGGAAGCCCGATGTGGGACTCGATCCCGGGTCTCCAGGATCACACCCCAGGCTGCAGGAGGCGCCAAACCGCTGCGCCACCAGGGCTGCCCCCCCCCAAAGTGATCTTGAAAAAGAACAGAGTTGGAGGACTTCTACTACCTAACTTCACTTAGTACAAAGCTATAATAAGATAATGTTATGTTATTATAAGGATAGACCAATAGTGAAGCAGAATAGCTCAGAAATAAACTTACAGGGATCCCTGGGTGGCGCAGCGGTTTAGCGCCTGCCTTTGGCCCAGGGCGCGATCCTGGAGACCCGGGATCAAATCCCACGTCGGGCTCCAGGTGCATGAAGCCTGCTTCTCCCTCTGCCTATGTCTCTGCCTCCCTCTCTCTCTCTCTCTCTCTCTCTCTCTCTGTGGGACTATCATAAATAAATAAATAATTTAAAAAAAGGAAATAAACATATTTATATAGTCATTTGATTTTCTTTAAAGAATTTTTTTTAAGATTTTTATTTATTCATGAGGGACACAGAGAGAGGGGCAGAGACAGAGGCAGAGGGAGAAGCAGGCTCCATGCAGGGAGCCTGATGTGGGACTCAATCCCAGGACTCCAGGTTCACACCCTGAGCCAAAGGCAGACTTCCAACCGCTTAGCCACCCAGGTGTCCCAGTCATTTGATTTTCAACAAAGATACTAAAGCAGACCAATAGAGAAGAAAATGTATTTTTAACAAATGGTCCTAGAATAATTTGTGTGTGTGTGTGTGTGTGTGTGATGAATAAGTAAAATCTTTAAAAAAAGAAAATATTTATAAAGCGTATGTATGAAAAGGGACTTGCATCTGCAATATAAATAACTCCTTGAATTCAATAATAAAAAAAGCAACTCAGTATATATTTTTCTTTCCTTTTTTTTTTTTTTGTTTTTTTGTTTTTGGAGAGACCGTGTGATTTGGGGGAGTGCAGAGGGAGAACGAGAGAGAATCTTTTTTTTTTTTTTAAGATTTTATTTATTTATTCATGAGAGAGAGAGAGGCAGAGACATAGGCAGCGGGAGAAGCAGGCTCCATGCAGGGAGCCTGACATGGGACTCCATCCCAGGTCTCCAGGATCACGCCCTGGGCCGAAGGCGGTGCTAAACCGCTAAGCCACGCGGGCTGCCCCTGAGAGAAAGAATCTTTTTTTTTTTTTTTTTTTTTTTAAGATTTTATTTATTTATTCATGAGAGACACAAAGAGAGAGAGAGGCAGAGGGGAAAGCAGGCTCCATTCAGGAAGCCTGATGTGGGACTCGATCCCAGGTCTCCAGGATCACACCCTGGGCTGCAGGCGGCGCTAAACCGCTGCGCCACCCAGGAATCCCTGAGAGAAAGAATCTTAAGCAGGCTCCACACCCAGCGCTAAGCTGACACAACTTGGGGCTGGATCTTAGAATCCTGTATTCATGACCGGAGCTAAAATCGAGGCAGACAGTTAACCAGTGGTGCCACTCAGGTGCCCCTCTTTCTTTTTTTTTTTTTTTTTTTACATTTATTTATTTAGAAGTGTCTGGGTGGCACAGTCAATTGAGTGTGGGACTCTGTTTCCAGCTTGGGTTGTGATCTCAGGGTTGTGAGATTGAGCCCCACATTGGACTCTGTGCTGAATGAGAAATCGGCTTTGAACTGTCTCTCCCTCTCCCTCTGGGCACCCTCCCCGACCCCGGGGCTCACACACTTGCACTTTCTTCTAAAAAAAATAAAACTTAAAGTTTATTTAAGTCATTTCTACCCACTGCCGGACTCAAACACAACCCTGAGATTGAGTCGCATGCTCTTCTGACTGAGCCAGCCACGTACCCTGACAACTCAATATTTTTAAAAATGAGCAAAATGTGAACAGATTCTTCACAATGGAAGATACACAAATGACCAACAGTCACGTGAAAAAAAAAATGGTCTGTTTCATTAGTCACAAGGGAAATGTGGAAATTGGAATTAAGATTATGAGATACTGATACCCACTTACCAAAATGGCTAAAATTTGTAAGTCTGAAAACACTAAATTTGGTGACATTTTCAAGCATTTGGAACTTTCTTTTTTTTTTTTTTTAATTTATTTATTTATTTATTTATGATAGTCACACACACACAGAGAGAGAGAGAGAGGCAGAGACACAGGCAGAGGGAGAAGCAGGCTCCATGCACCGGGAGCCCAACGTGGGATTCAATCCCGGGTCTCCAAGATCCCGCCCTGAGCCAAAGGCAGGCGCTAAACCGCTGCGCCACCCAGGGATCCCCATTTGGAACTTTCATACGTTGTAGGAGCATGAGGTAGTACAACTGTTTTGGGGAAAGGTTTGGCAAATTTTTATAAAACTAAACATAAACTTATTCTATGATCCAGCACTTCTAGATATTTACTCAAGAGAAAGTAAGGTATATGTGCATTTATTATAATTTTATTCATAAAAGCTCCAAACTGTAATCAGTTTAAATGTCTTTTGACACAAGAATAGAAAATTTGTGGTATAATCATGTAATGGACTACATATATTCATTAATAAAGAGTGACTAAAAGAAAGTGACTAATATAAGTTTCAGTGAAGCCTTACACAAGATGGTGCATACTCTCTGATTCTGTTGATGTGCTATTCTAGAATAGGCAAATAATCTTTGGTTGGAAAGATAGAGCAGTGGTTGCCTGTAGTGAGTGGGAATTGACTGGGATAGGGCATGAGGGAATCTTCTGGTTGCAGGAGGTAATTTTTATTTTTGGAGAGGTTGAGGAGTTACAAGCATTTTTCAAAACTCCTAGAATGATATACTTAGTATATGTGCATATCCTTTTATGTAAATTTTATTAAAAAATAGATTATCACCAGTCATGGGGGAAATAGATATAATAAACCTCCTGATGTAATGCACTGAGGATGCAACCTCACCTCTGTAAATTCTTTCTAGGAATGCATATCCTGAATCTAACCGTGAGAAAAATATCACACAAACTCAATTTGAAGTTTCTACTAAAGAATTACTAAAGATTCTACAAAAGAACTAGCCTCTGCCCTTTAAAAATGTTGTCCTGAGAGAAAAAATTGCAGATAAAGGAAAACTAAAGAAATAAGATAACTGGGATGCCTGGGTGGCTCAGTGGTTGAACATGTGCCTTTGGTTCAGGGCGTGATCCCAGGTCCTGTGGTCAAGTCCCACATCAGGCTCATCTCGGAGAGCCTGCTTCTCCCTCTGCCTTTGTCTCTTTCTCTCTCTGTATCTCTCGTGAATTAATAAAATCTTAGGAAAAAAAAAAGGGAAATAATTAAAGGAAGCATGTGAGAGGCACCTGGCTGGCTCAGTGAGTGGGACTATTGACCTCCGGATTGTGATGAGGTCAAGCCCCACGTTGGCCTTGAGCCTACTCAGAAAAACAACAACAACAAACGTGATCCTTTGGAGACTGGATGGGAGAAAACAGTGTACATCTTTAAAATTTTGTTTTACCATTAAAGTAATCAATGTTATAGTTTGAATAAGTGTTATAGATTAGACTGTAGCATTTATTGTAGTATTGCATAATTTTTATAATCGCACTGTGTTCATGTGTTTTTAAAGAAATACATAATTAAGGATTTAAGGGTAAATGGCATCAAGTCCTTCAACTTGCAGATGGTTCAGGAAACAATAACATTTAGAGAGAATGTTGGAGCAAGTGGTGTAAAATGTTGACGAGAATCTAGACATCTGTGCAGGATGCACAGAATGTGTTTATTTTTGCAACTTTATTGTAAGGATGAAATTATTTCAAAATAATAAGAAAGAACAGAGAGAGAGGTACCTGGGTGCCTCCTTGGTTAAGCTTCCGACTCTTGATTTCAGCCCAGGTCTTGATCCTCAGGGTCGTGAGTTTAAGCCCTGTGTTGGGCTCTGTCATTTTTTAAAAGTTGTTTAAAAATAAATAAATAACGCAGAGAGCATGGTATTGAACAACAACAACAACAAAAGTTCATGGAAGTTATCTACAGCAAAATAAAGTGAGGTGTCATTACAGAGACAAACCACCAAAAACTATAATACCTGGGTAGTGATAGCATTTGTGCAGGAGAAATGGAAGGAAGCAACAGAACATCTGGCAACCCCAAAAGAACCACCAGTTGCTTCTAGATAGTTTAGAGGGTATGTTTGAGAACAGCTAGAAATTAGGAGTGGTTTTACCAAACTAGTCAGTATAGAAGTTCTGGAATGAGGTATGGTCTGTCTGGATCAATCGAGAGAGTAACCATAGAATAGTTTGAAGAGGGAAAGTACAGGATTAGGGTAATGAGTTGGTTAGTAATAAAGAGAACACTGAAGAATTTGGAAGTAGCCAATATAAAAAGACAACCATTAACCCTAGGGCTAAGAGAGAGTGCCCAAGGAAGAGTCTTCCTCTTCCCCCATCCCTACCAGACCTTGTTAGAAAGGGCTTAGTTGTGGCTCACTGAATGACAGAAGAGTTGTTGAAGTGCTTCTCCTAGGAACATACTGAAAATCCTGGCCCCTTGAGGTCTTGGTAAAGTTGTTCACATGTCCCTGCTACCAAAACCAGTCAAGTCAAAGTTCACTCACACTTTAGAACCTGGCTTAGCAGGAACTGGGTGCTGCAGGAGCCTGCTGACTAAGCACACTGGAATAAAAAGAAAATCTTTCTCTTGGTCTCTGCTGACAAAAAGTTAACCTGCCAGCTAGCAAAGGAAAAAAATGTAAGTGCCTGGACACATTTACACAGAGTGAGCAGAAAGGATGACTTTGGACTAAGAAGCGAGAAGTTGATAAATAGCACTGAGTACTACCATTGTTTGTATTAACCAGCCAATATTCCCTTCTAGAATGTAAACTATCAGAAATAGAATCCAGATTGAGCTGCAGAGATGGAAACAAAGAGAACGTTTAGATAAAAGGAAAGAAGGTAGGGATGACAGCCAGGACATGAAAGAAACTAAGGCACCATATTTTTGAATACTATAAAAATAACAGAAGAGAGAGCTCTAAAGCTTGATGTTAGAAAAGCTATCTTGATCCACATTCACAAAAACTGAATGTAAATGAACACAAAGGATCAAAAGAATAAGGAACAGAATAGCATCCTTACAGACAGTGCAAAGTATACCTGTACAGCATTTCCAAAAAACATAACCATTTTAAAATTTACTGTTACTACAATATTACTTAAAATATTTTAAAATTTAAATGATCCTAAGAGAATGGCATAAGGACAGTCTAAACCAGAAAAACTCAAGGTGCTAGAAATCAGGAAATAATTTGAAATTTGAGAAAAATGGAGGCTAAAGAACACAAGAGAATAGTCCATGTTTTTCAAGAATTAGAAGAGGACAGAAATTTCATGTTTTTTTTTTTTTTTTTACAACTTTTTTTTAAAGATTTTGTTTATTACAGTATTTGGGGGAGTAGCAGTGGGAGAGAAAGAATAAGACTCTACTGAGTGCAGAGCCCGGTATAGGGCTCGATCCCATGATCCTGAGACCATGATCTGAGCCAAAATCAAGAGTTGGACACTTAACTGGCTAAGCCACCTAGGCCCCCCAGAAGAAAATTTTCAAGTGAGGGAGAAACAGATTAAAAGTTAGAATTGGGGCAGCCCGGGTGGCTTGGTGGTTTAGCGCTGCCTTCGGCCGAGGGTGTAATCCTGGGGTCCTAGGATCGAGTCCCTTGTTGGGCTCCCTGCATGGAGCCTGCTTCTCCCTCTGCCTGTGTCTCTGCCTCTCTCTGTGTCTCTCTCATGAATAAATAAATGAAAAATATTTTAAAAAGGGGGGGGTTTAAAAAGAATAAAAGTTAGACTTGAGGGGGCACAGTCAGTTAAGTGACTGACTTGGTTTCATCTTGGGGTTGTAGGATCAAGCCCAAGTGGGGCTCCACACTCAGGAATCTGCTTGATATTCTCCCTCTCCCTCTGCCCCTCTCCACTCCTTGTGTATGTGCACGTTCTCTCTCTCCTCCCTCTCAAGTCTTTTTTAAAAAAAGCTAGAATTGAGGAGCTCATGACTCTGTCTCAGTCTTGAGCTCAAGCCCCACACTGGGGGTAGAGTTTACTTAATAAAAAATGTTATAATGCATCATTGTTTTTAAAATAATAATAAAAGTTAGAATTGAGAAATGATACATAGTTGGCCAAAAAAGAAAGATTATATATATATAAGATATATATATAGAAAAGATTATATATATATATAAGATATATAATATCCTATACACACAGAAAAAACAGCTTTTTAAAGGCTAAAAATTATAATTCAAGATAGCTTTCTGAAATACAGTAAGATTTGAAGCTATGAATTGAAAGGATATAGCTAGAACAGCCAGTACCTACATAGGCTTATAAAATGCTAGGCTCAAGTGAAAAAGAAAACTATCCTTTGAGCATCAAGTCCAAGTAACTTATAGGAGAAAGAAAATCAGACTTTGACAAAGTTTTATAACAGAAGTCAATGGAATAAGAATTACAGTACTCAAAATGTTAGCCAACAATTTATACTCTTAGCACACTAATCTTCAGTTATAAAAGTCACAAATACACTTGGGTGACTCAGTCTATTGAACTGACGACTCTTGATTTTGTCTCAGGTCATGATCTCGGTACTGTGCGATCAAGCACCCCATCTGGCTCCATGCTCAGCAGAGAGTCAGCTTGAGATTCTCTCCCTTTCCCCCTTCCCCGACTCATGCTTTCTCTGTAAAAATGAGTAAATAAATCTTTAAAAAAATAATAAAAGTCACAAAAAGCCGTGAGAATTTGGAATATTGTTCCCAAGACTTTTTCCTGAGGCAAGTGTTAGACAACAAGCCTCAGACAAGGAAACTAACCAGAAAAATAAAAGGGTGGAAAATAATATTTGATTAATTGTAGAACTAAATAAGAGTTAAAAGACTTTAGCATGTAATAGCTATGGACTCAGTCTAGAAAAAGCATAACTTTATAATGGGAGAATGGGGAGAGCCTATACAAACTACCATTTTATTAGTCATATTGGTAGCGTAATGTTGATATCGTTACTCTGATACTGTTGTGTGCAGTACAGGATGGAATGATTGAATATAATATTCCATACCTTGAGAATCAGGATTCTTGGCATAGAAGAAAGGAAGTATAGATAGATGTTTGGTAAAAACTCAAGTTTCTCAGTATATATTAGAAATATCAATAAGAGGTCATGATATATTTTATCTTTGAAAATGTATGTATGGGGATGCTCCAGTGGTTGAGCGTCTGCCTTTGGCCCAGGGCATGATCCTGGAATCCTGGGATCAAGTCCCACATCAGGCTCCCTGCGTGGAGCCTGCTTCTCCCTCTGCTTGTGTCTCTCTCTCTCATAAATAAATAAAATCTTTTTTGAAAAATGGAAATGCATATATGTAGATTCTGTCCAGTGAAAAGACCTAAAAACTGACCAGCCCCTTAGCAGTTAGCATTGTTAGTGCCCAGACCGTAGTCTTGAAATACCATTTCTGGACAGGATATTTGTAAGATAAGCTTGGGATATTTTGTCATACTACATAGCAAAGAAGTAATTAAAAACTACTAGAGTTGTATCAAAAGAATTCAGAAGGGACACCTGGGTGGCTCAGCAGTTGAGCATCTGCCTTCAACTCGGCATGATCCTGGGATTCCGGGATCCCGGGATTCAGGGATTGAGTCCCACATCAGGCTCGCTGCAGGGAACCTGCTTCTCCCTCTGCATATGTCTCTGCCTCTCTGTGTGTCTCTCATGAATAAATAAATAAAATCTTTTTAAAAAAGTAAAAGGATTCAGAAGCCAAATTGAAGAGGTTCCCACTGGCCAAATACAAATATTTCATACATCAGTTAAAGATACTGATTAAATTTGTGAGTTCACAGTGATACCTCACCTTAGAAACAAGCACGTAGTCTACCTATCCCTCTGGATTGAACCACTAAGTCACCAAATAGATGAGAGGAGGTTCCTTATGGAAGGATACTAGCTAATAAAGAAGGAATGACAAAACTGGAAGATCATCATTTTGCAGCTTGTAGTGAGTTTTAGTTTTAGGCCATGAGCATCTATGTCTGCCAACATCACAAAAAGAAGCATAATCAGACACTATGTGTCTCCTAATGGAAGAACCCAAAACTAGTAAGAAGCTGCCTTGCAAAAATAAAGATGTGTGTAGAAGGGTTCTATAGTCTTGAACCAACTACCAGTTTATAGGGAATACAGAGGGGTAAGATTTTTTTAAGTAACCTGTAGGTTAAGAGAATTAATAGATGTTTTTTGGAGACAAAACTCATTTTGAGGGATATGACCTCGGGTGGTAAAAGAAAGCAAAGAAGTGATCACTATAGGTGAGGTAATGGTTATTTTTAGAGGCGAGGTAGGTTTGTTTTGATTTTTGTTGGTTTTTTATTTGTTTTTTTGAATGAAGCTTATAAAATGTTTCTGGTTTGGCTGGTAATATTCTGTTGCTTAAACTGAGTGACCCGAGTGGTGATTACAAGAACTTTTGCCCATTTGTTTTCTGCATTTTTTTTTTTTGTATCTGTGTTACATTTTACTATTTTAAAAAATCAGTGGAAAGAAAAGATACCATATAAATAGGGGCAGTATCTCTGAATACCCTAAATAGAATGTGACTAAGAACACAAGCAAATTAAAATAGGAAAATACAGCTTTTATCCATGGGACTCCTGCTACCTATGTTTTCCATCCAGAAGAGTGTATTTATCTGTCCTTCATATTTTGTCACTAATTTGTCCATTTAAATATGAGTTGGTTGTTCAGTATGTATGTATCTGTGCTTGTTCTGTGCTTGTGGTGCTCACCTTGATGTATTGTACACACCTGGGGCTCCATCCCTGGAGAATTTTTTATTCAGAAGCCCCATAGTGGAGTCTGGGCATCTTTCTGTTTGTTTAATGTTCTGTGTGTAATCGTACTGAAAAGCTATTTTCCTACTCTATTACACATTATAAAGTTTGGGCATGGACACCAGTATCATACTCACACCTCCTGTACAGTTCGTTAAGTCCAGTTTATTGCTCTTAACTTTTCCATCCTTTCCCTCATCTCTTTCTCTATTCCTGTTACATTCATTACTATCCTGAACTATGGAATTGGTCTCCTCTAATGGTCTCCTAGTTGATGTTTAAACCTCTCAAACACATCCTTCAAGCTGCTACTGGACTGTTGTAAACTAAATGACTATGGATTATATTAACTGCATGAAAGATGGATCTTCAATATCTACAGAATAAAATTTAGTCTTCCTGAAAAATCTGGCTCTTGCCTATTTTGCCAGACCTCTCTTTCACCACAGAAAGGAAGGTCCCTTCCTTCCCTAGTACTAATCATTCTAAACTATTTGCAGATCTCTGAATATTTTTCATACTTTCCTGTCTGGGTATTCATTGAGCAATATGATCCTGGAATCACTTTTCCAGCTTTGGAATTCATCTTTTAAGGATTCTTCTTAGTCCATCAAACCTCTAATGAAACCTTTTCTGATAGCACTTCTTTCACATGGAATTGGCTATTCCTTCTTCCCTAATAATAAATTTTTATCATAGACCCTGTAACCTTTTACTGTGCTTATTTGTCTACAAGTGTATATCTTTGTAGTGGGGACTGTGACTCTTGCGGGCACAGAGGCTCTTCTTAACGGTCTTAATTGCCTTTGTATTCCTAGCACAGTCCCAGCCTGGCACGTGGTCTGCTTCTGCCATAAAGCAGTCTTAGAAAAACTACACATACTACACATTTCCCTGACCAGATTGTCCTTAAATCTGAGAAAAGTGATCTACATTCTTGTCCGTTCAGTTTTCTGTGCCTCCTTATTTGACGTGCATATCCTATCAGAAGATGAGAACTTGCACATTTAGTCTGTTTATTTAAAAAAATTTTTTTTAATCCTCTTACGTTAAAGGAAATGAAACCAAAGAGAACCTGAGATTAATGTAAGATCTATTGGTTTAGCATTTTGATATCTTCTGCTCAGTTGTTGATTCTGAATACAGCGTTAAATATGTGCTGCTGATACATAATTATCAGATAGGTTCCATGGTGATGGCTACTTTGTGAAAAGTGCCAAAATGATTAGCTTTCTTTATCAACCATTAATATCCCTTTTTTCCTAGCCTTCTTTGAATCCAGAAGCTGGCAAACAGAATCAGCCATGCAGACCTATTGGGACCCCTTCTGGAGTGTGGGGTAGGTAGATTTTGCCATTTTAAAGGCACAATTTTACATTTTTCTTAGCATGGAGAGGAGCAAAAATTCTTTATCTCTTTTTTGTTTGTTTCTTTCTCTTTTTTCTTCATCTCATCCATTTGCACATGGTAACTAACACCTGTTACATCTCTTACTCTGCCCACCCAGAATACCATTGAAATATAATGGTAGTGGAGTCATAATACAGATAATTGAGAGCTTGTAGAGCCCTGAATTTGAAAGCAGATTTTAAGCAAAGGGAGAATTATCTAAAGCTTGTAAGAAGTAATGTTTAATTAACATTGCTAATTCATTTGTAAACAATTAAATTGAATTTTATGAGTTATAATTATCTCCTAAATATTTGGTAGGCAAATATAATGGTATATTCTAAGCATTCATTCATATTAGTCTTCTGAAATGTTCTTTGAAAGGCTGTATAATACTACATCCTGTAGATGATTTTGTTCAACCAGGTTCCAGTAGTTGAGGATATTTTTTTGTTTGGGGGGTTAAGGGGCAGGTTTGGCAGTTATAAATGTTGCTTGTTGTAGAGGGCTGGATAAAAACATAAATACACACGATTATGTGTACATGTTGGGAATAATTAGCCTTATAAAAAATTAAGAGACAAATCAGTGTATTTCATACCAAATGTAATCTGTAGTTTTGGAATTGTTGGCATTTACAAATGAGACTCTCCTAGTCCCTACATTAGACCTATTCAGTAGTTAGGAATCTTATTAGGAAGGCTTTAATATATCTAAGTACTGGTTTTGAATCTTGAACTATAGGATTAAAGGTGCCTGTTGTACTGTTTCCCCTTTGTTAATAGTGTAAAGCTTTGCTTCACTTTGCCTCATCAGAAGGTCCCAAGGTAGCCTCCTTTCCCCAATTTCCACATCTCTCTCCATTCTCATACTGACAGGAACTGTCACCCTTGGATACATTCTTGTTTGGTGTGTGCCTGAGTGAACACATCATACACTAGACAAGTTATGCCCCTAAAGGATTACTAACACTTTTGGGCTTCCTGGTTGATTTATGAATTTAGATTCATGTGCTGCCTTTTTCCTATAATTCCCAAGTATTGTCATTTTCAAGAATACCTGTTAAGTGCACACCAGGAAATGTTTGTCCCTCAGTCTCAAGTGACAGCTCTTTGTTGAAAGTGAGGACTTCATATTAACTGTGCCTCATGTTAACCATTATTTGACGTTCTTTTGTCTCTTCACTATTTTGTCTCACAGAAAACCCACCTAGTGCCAAGCAACCCTCCAAAATGCTAGTCATCAAAAAAGTTTCCAAAGAAGATCCTTCTGCTGCCTTCTCCGCTGCATTCACCTCACCAGGATCTCACCATGCAAATGGGAACAAATCATCAACCATGGTTCCAAGTGTCTATAAGAACCTGGTTCCTAAGCCTGCACCACCTCCTTCCAAGGTATGATTTGGAATCCATGTAAGAACCTTCTATAGCAGAGGTCTGGAAACCAGGAAAAATTTTAGTAAATTTATTTTTTTCCCGTTGAATCATTCACCAGATATTCATTCAATATCTAATATATGTGTAGTATTTTACTCTGTCTCCAAACTCTCTACTTCTAACTGGATTTTTAATAGGCTTCTCATACTCATCAGCTTTATCTCATAAACCTGCTTCTTCTCTGCTGTTTCCATGCTGTTTCCATTAAAAGCATCAACATCCATCTGATCACTTAGCTGATTCTCTAGATTGGCTTCTTATTTCCTCCTCCTCCTTACTCATTCCCCTCTACCAAGCAATTATAAATTCCCTGTTTGTTATTCCCTCTATGATGTTCTATGCCCTTGTTACCTCCCGGTACTATTGTAGTGCACCCTACTATTTCCTCATCTCTCTATATTCATTTTGCACAGAACTGCCAGAATGATCATCCTAAAACAATTTGAATATATGACATCCTTTCCTCAATCACTTCAGCAGTCCCAAACCGTCTATAGCAGGGTTTGGTAAACTTTTTCTATAAAGAGCCAGATAATATTTTAGGCTTTGCTGGTCACATATGACATACAGTTTTTGTTATATTTTTCCTTTCTTTTCTTTTTCTTTTTTTTCTGATTTTTGTTTCCTTTACAACACTTGAAAAATATAAAAAGTATTTTTTAGCTCATGGGCCATATAGAAACAAGCCTCATACCCATGGGTATTCCTTGTCAACCCTGTTGCTACAGTACAGTACAAGTCAAACTCCTTCGCCAGTGGCATGTATAATTCTTTATACTCTAAGCCTAATCCATCTTTTATATTTTACTACCTCTTCTTTCTCTTATGTAGGAAATTATTCATCCTTCAAATTCATGCCATTTGCTCTGTGAATCCTTTTCTATCACACACATCTAAAGATCTCATTAATCTTTATATCTCTGAATAGCACTCTGTCTCTTATCATAATATCTATAACACTTTATTGCATCTCTTTATTTCCTCACTTGTAATCTCCTTAAGGGCAGCCTTCAGGTCCTTTTCATATTTGTATCCCTAGCACCCTCACAAAAGCACATAATAATTGCTTTAATGAATTGTAGCCACCATACACAAGTAATTAGAATTTACTTGGTTGGCAGCCCCGGTGGCACAGCGGTTTAGCGCTGCCTGCACCCTGGGGTGTGATCCTGGAGACCCAGGATCAAGTCCCACACCGGGCTCCCTGCATCTCCATCTGCCTGTGACTCAGGCTCTCTCTCTCTCTCTCTCTCTCTCTCTCTGAATAAATAAATAAAATCTTTTTAAAAAATAGAATTTACTTTGTTATTGAGAGGGAAACTAATGAGCATTTATTCATTTTCCTCTGTGTGTAAGCAGTGTTTGGTGGTTCTGAGTAATACAAAGAAGTAACAACATTGGTTGTGACTCTCCATGAACTGAAAGTCTAATTGGGATAAGATATAACAATATAAAAGGTCGTGTGATTATGCATAAAATAAAATAGTAACAGATGCTAATAACAAATTCTTTTTTTTTTTTTTTTTAATTTTTATTTATGATAGTCACAGAGAGAGAGAGAGAGAGAGAGGAAGAGACACACAGGCAGAGGGAGAAGCAGGCTCCATGCACCAGGAGCCCGACGTGGGATTCAATCCCGGGTCTCCAGGATCACGCCCTGGGCCAAAGGCAGGCGCTAAACCGCTGCGCCACCCAGGGATCCCAACAAATTCTAAATAGACTTAGAATAACTAAATGAATTAAACATTAGTGTTCAGTCAGTTCAGAGGATCAAGATCAGTTCAGATTATGACCATTGAGGAAAATTTTGCTGAAAATTTGTCATTTGAACTGACTTTTGGAGGATGGTCCAGATTTGAATAGGCAGAAAAAAGTCTGGAGAGTATTGCAGATCATAAGAGAAGCTTAAAGAAGTTAAATACAAGTTCTGAAACCAGAAAACACTGGACATATTTGGGGATTGTAAATGATCATTAATTACTCCTGTGAGCACTAGGGAAATATCCAGACAAGAGGTCCTTATCCTAGTGGTAATGAATGAAGCTTTCGGGCAACCCCGGCGCCCCAGCAGTTTAGCACCGCCTGCAGCCCGGAGTGGGATCCTGGAGACCCAGGATCGAGTCCCATGTCGGGCTCCTTGCATGGAGCCTGCTTCTCCCTCTGCCTGTGTCTCTGCCTCTCTCTCTCTCTCTCTCTCTCTCTCTCTCTCTCTGTATGTCTCTCATGAATGAATAAATAAAATCTTTTAAAAAATAAATAAATAAAGAGTGGGAAAATAAAAGTTGGAGGAATATTAAATAATTTATAAATATTAAGAAAATAATGATATAGTCAGTGGGGCTAAGAAACTAATTCAGACATCAAAAAAAAATAGCATGCTATCACAAAAATTTGGGTGGATGAGTTTAAGATAGCAACTGGGTTTGTCAACACTTGACAAATGCTGCTATCAGGTTGAGGAAAGTAACTGATAAAGGGTTTTTGACCTTAGTGCTTGGAAAGGTTTAGGTGACCTTGAGTTGAGGTTTTAGGAGAGTAGTATAGGGATGAAACAAGATCTCAGGGGGTTCTGGAATTATGTGGGTGGAAGTGGAGGTAGTGGCAACTTTGAGATTTGAAAATAAAAGTAAATAGAATGTAGGTGATGGGAAAGTTAAGTGAAAGGATGAAGAAAATATAGGAAGAAGCCCTTGAGGGGCACCTGGGTGGCTCAGTGGTTGAGCGTCTGCCTTTGGCTCAGGTCATGATCCCGGGGCCCTAGGATCGAATCCCACATCAGGCTCCCTGCAGAGAACCTGCTTCTCCCTCTGCCTGTGTCTCTCATGAATGAATGAATGAATGATCTTTAAAAAAAGAAGAAGAAGCCCTTGAGGGCAACTTGGAGTATACTTGAAAGAGTTCATTAAAGGATCATGGCCTAGGAAGAAATGAGTGGGAATAAAACTGATTCATGAGTGGATTTATCTTTGAAAGGGTGTAAGATACTTGTTTGTCTGATATAGAAGGGAAAGAATGTGAATGTAAGTCAAGAGAGTACTGCCTAGGAAACAGTATGGCGTGGAAATTAACAGCAGGTCTCTGGAGTAGATAGAGTCCACTTTGCACCTTTTTTTTTTTTTTTTTTTAAGATTTTATTTATTTATTGGAGAGAGAAATAGCGTAAGAGACCATGAGTAGCAGGGAAAGGAAGAAGCAGACTCCTTACTGAATGGGGAACCCAACGTGGGGCTCAATCCTAGGACCCGAGGATCATGACCTAAGCTAAAGGCAAACACTTAATGGACTGAGCCACTCAGGCATCCCCTCTTTGCACCTTCTTTGTGATATGACCGTGGGCAAGTTTATAAGTGCTAAGTCTCTGTTTTATCATCTATACAATGGGATAGTAGTACCTATTTTTTTTAAGTTTTTGTGAGGTATAAATGAGTTTTTTTGGGTTTTTTTTTTAAGATTTTATTTATTTATTCATGAGAGACACAGAGAGAGAAAGAGAGGCAGAGACACAGGCAGAGGGAGAAGCAGGGAGTCCAATGTGGGACTCGATCCCAGGATTCCAGGATCACACCCTGAGCTGAAGGCAGCCGCTCAACCACTGAGCCATCCAGGCATCCCAATACATCTTTTTAAAAAGAAAAAGGGGGGCAGCCCCGGTGGCGCAGCGGTTTGGCACCACCTGCAGCCTAGGGTGTGATCCTGGAGACCCATGATCGAGTCCCACATCGGGCTCCCTGCATGGAACCTGCGTCTCCCTCTCCGTCTCCCTGTGTCTCTGCCTCTCTCTGTGTGTCTATGAATAAATAAATAAAATCTTTAAAAAATAAAAAATAAAAATAATAAAAAGAAAAAAGGAATTTTCCAGCTGCACAATGGTGCCCAGCCATAATTGGGACCAGGACCATAGTGACAGAATGGTCCTAGACCCCACAGGCCAAGCAGAGAAGGGAGCAAACCAGATTATCTTGCCATTTACTTGCCCACCCTGGCCTAGAAATAGCTTCCTGTCGTTGAAGTTCCTGGAAAACAGCTTTTTTTTTTTTTTTTTCCTTTTTCTAAGAATTGGGATTATGGGGCACATGTGAATTTGAGAGGCAATATTTTCTAAACTTACTGGACTGCAAAATGTTCTCTTTTTATGGTGTGTTTGTTAACCTCTGATGTAATCCTGATTTTTAGTTTTTAAAGAATTTTTAGGGCAGCCCGGGTGGCTCAGCAGTTTAGTGCCACCTTCAGCCCAGGGCCTGATCCTGGAGACCTGGGATTGATTGGGCTCCCTGCATGGAGACTGCTTCTCCCCCTGCATAAATGCTTTAACAAATGGCATAGTGAAGAAAACTGTTGAACTTTACTCTCCTCAGCATCTCCCACACTTACCGAACCAGAGCTCTCTTTGAGTATACCTATTAATAACCCAGGACACTTCTGGTTCCCATCTGCTTTTTTCCTTCAAGTGTCTAACCTCAGAAAGAGATTGCATACCTCCCAAACATGTTAAGATGGGTAAGCTTTAGTACTCGTGTCCCCACGTAACATTTTACTCGCTTCATGTGATCTTCCAGGCTGAGCTTCTGTCTCCATACGTGGTCTGATTTGTTCTTTCTTCCCACATAGCCCAGTGCATGGAAAGCTAACAGAATGGAACACAAATCAGGATCCCTTTCCTCTGGCCGGGAGTCCGCCTTTACCAGTCCAATCTCTGTTACCAAACCAGTACTGGCTGGTGGCGCAGTTTTAAGCTCTCCTAAAGAGGTGAGTTGAGGGACACCTGGGTGGCTGAGCGGTTGAGCATCTGCCTTCAGCTCAGGGCGTGATCCTGGAGACCTGGGATCGAGTCCCACGTCAGGCTCCCTGCATGGAGCCTGCTTCTCTCTGTGCCTGTGTCTCTGCCTCTCTCTCTCTTTCTCTGTGTTTCTCATGAATAAATAAATATTTTTTTAAAAAATAAAAAAAATAAAGAGGTGAGTTGAAGATAAGGCCAAGCAGCCTTTTCTGCAATTGCCAATTTGCCATTTACTAAAACTAAGATACACAGTGTGACATGTACAGCTCTAATTCCATTTCTTTTGTAGTGTGCTTAGCCCAGAGATGGGCAGTAGCTGAGTAGAGTAGTCTCTGTGTGGTAGACTGGGTCCAGCCTGTGGCAGACTGGCATTGTGGCTCGAGTCTGTAAAAAGATCAGAGGTGCTGTATAAGCCATCCAGTCTTAACTGCAAAAACCCTGTGAAGCTGAAGTCTGTTTAAATGAAAAGGATAGTTTATTTTTGGTTTAAAACAAAACAAAACACAGTGATAATTAGGCTACCAGATTCCAGAAATTAATACCATGTAGAAGTGACCCAGAGAATCCCAGTTCTTGCTGTTTGCTATCAGGAACAACCTCTTTGTGTTATTTGCCCAGAGTCCCTCCAGCACTACTCCTCCAATTGAGATCAGCTCCTCTCGCCTGACCAAGCTGACCCGCCGAACTACCGACAGGAAGAGTGAGTTTTTGAAGACTCTAAAGGATGACCGGAATGGAGACTTCTCAGAGAACAGAGACTGTGACAAGCTGGAGGATGTAAGAGCATAAGGTTTTTCTGGGGCAGCATAGGGATTTTCCTGTGTTGTATATGTGCTTTCTTAAAGTCTTGAATGGGTTAGTGCTGTAAAAAGTTGATAAATTACAGAAGCTTTTATCAGGATTATATTTAATTGCAGTATAATAAAATCTGAAAAATAGCATAAAACAAGAGGGAGGTTTTTTTATATCCCACAACAAGAAAGTTAGAAGTTGCAGGCTAGGGCAGCCTGGGTGGCTCAGCGGTTTAGCGCCACCTTCGGCCCAGGGTGTGATCCTGGGGAACCGGGATCGAGTCCCACATCGGGCTCCCTGCATGGAACCTGCTTCTCCCTCTGCCTGTGTCTCTGCACCTCTCTCTGTGTCTCTCATGAATAAATAAATAAAATCTTTAAAAAACAAAAAACAAAGAAGTTGCAGGCTAAGAGATTAAGCTCATTGGGATTATCAGAAAGCTTACAACTTGGGATGCCTGGGTGGCTCAGCTATTGAGCATCTGCCTTTGGCTCAGAGCATGATCCCAGGGTCCTGGGATCAAGTCCTGCATCAGGTTCCCTTCAGAGCCTGCTTCTCCCTCTGCCAGTGTCTCTGCCCCTCTCTCAGTCTCTCACGAAGAAAGAAAGAGAGAGAGAGAGAGAGGGAGGGAGGGAGAGAGAGGAAGGGAGGGAGGGAGGGAGAAAGAAAGAAAGAAAGAAAGAAAGAAAGAAAGAAAGAAAGAAAGAAAGAAAGAAAGAAAGAAAAAGAGAGAGAGAGAAAGAAAGAAAGAAAGAAAGAAAGAAAGAAAGAAAGAAAGAAAGAAAGAAGAAAGAGAAAGAAAGAAAGAAAAAGAAAGAAAGAAAAAGAAAACTTACAACTTTTGATCACCTTGGGCTAGAGTGGTTTTGCCCTCTATACTTCCCCTCTATATTCTGGTTAAGGAAAGGACAGGAAGCCAAAAACCTGAAGGAAGATCATGTCTGTCCTTTTTTTAAATGCTTTCTTAAAAGCTACACCCTGCAATGAGCACAACATTGGCCCACTGTCAGATGGCAGCTCCTAGTTGCAAAAGACTCTAGGAAGGTGAACTTTTTGAAGTTGAACACAGTAGTTCTCTAGTCCAAATTGTTAAGACTAGAGCATTGATACTGCATTAGTATCAATTCACATCTACCACCATTGACATAACCTGAAGTTAAGATCCTGACTAGTTGGTAAACTTTAGAAATCTTAGTAAGATAAGCAAATCCTCTTTTTTTTTTTAGATTTATTTATTCATGAGAGAGAGAGAGGCAGAGACACAGGTAGAGGGAGAAGCAGGCTCCATGCAGGGAGCCCGATGCAAGACTCGATCCCGGGACTCCAGGGTCACACCCTGGGCTGAAGGCAGGTGCCAAACCAGTGAGCCACCCAGGGATCCCCACAAATCCTCATTTTTAAATGGGGAAAACTTGTGGGCTAAAGTTGTTTTCTGGAGAGCGCTTTCCTCAGTTCTGACTCCTTAATCTTATAGATTATGTATCTTGCCACAAAGGATCATTAAACCAAGTGTGTCCTTTCTTATTTCAGTTGGAAGACAACAGCACACCTGAACCAAAGGAAAATGGTGAGGAAGGCTGTCATCAGAATGGTCTTACTCTCCCTGTGGAGGAGGAAGGGGAAGTACTCTCACACTCTCTGGAAGCAGAGCACAGGTAAGTGAAGATCAGATCACAGGGCATGCTGTGTATGGCCTTTAAGGAGCTTGAACATCCTAAGGCATGTCATATTGAGTCTAGCCTACAAAGAGAAGTGTCTATGGGCACCATAACCTGTTCTCTTTTTATGCCCCAGCTTGGTCTGTTGCCCACTGGGCTTTCCTGTACAGATTTGCCAGCTTTGCTTTCCAAGGTTTTCATGTAGTTTAGTTTCAGACTCTGTTTATAACTCCATTTGGAGAGGGGAACTTGTTTTCTAGGACTGTTGTGCTGGCCCTTGGACCCTCCTAGCCCAAGTGATCCATTGTAAGGATCACTTTATAGGGCCTTGGGAGGTATAAGATCCCCATGGATGGAGCTTATTCTTTAAATGAGGGTCTTAAACACAGAGCTGCCAACGGTTTGGGCACCTGGATAGCAGATGGGGGGCCTGCCATGTGTGGCAGTACCTTCCTGAAAGGAAGTTCCTATCCGGTAGAACTTTAGGAGTCAGCAAGATCACAAGAGTATGAAGGAGACCACATTGCCATGAAATTGAGAGAACTTAGTTACATGTGGAGATGTGCTAATTTGCTTACAAAAGACAAAAGTGAGATTTCTTTCTTTGTTCTGTCTGTCAGAGAGGGCCCTTACACTTTGGCTCCTATGCAGTCTTATTTTCTGCTGCTGCTACTATCTCCTGTCTATAGCTCTTACGCTCTGGAAAGAACAACTGTGGAGATCCCTCGTTTAATTCAAACAACTAAGTAGCCATAATTAAAGCTTATCCCACTGGGGAGGGGCACGTGGGTGGCTGTCAGTTGGACGGCCAACTCTTGATTTTGGTTCAGGTCATGATCTGGGGGTCCTAGAGTTGAGCCCTGCATCAGGCTCACTCAGCAGAAAGCTTGAGGATTCTCTCCCTTCCCTCCCTGCTCCCCCTCCCCCGTGCTCATATACTTTGTCTCTTTTAGACTCTTTTCTCTCAAATAAATTAATTAATTTGGGAAAAAAAAAGAAAGCTTATCCTACTGGGGAGAAAAGAAAAATTTAAGGGACTACCATTGCCCCTGGGTGAGTTAATTTTCTCTGGAAAGTTGTGGGCTTCCCACTTGTGCTGAAAGGTGTCATATTTTCTTTGCCTGACCTCCCTCTACCAGGTTATTGAAAGCAATGGGATGGCAGGAATATCCCGAAAATGATGAGAATTGCCTCCCCCTCACAGAAGATGAGCTCAGAGAGTTCCACATGAAAACAGAGCAGGTATGTCCTAAACTTTTCCTGGAGACCTGTTAAGGATGAGGAAAGAAAGGAACCAGGACAGTCCTTGCACTTGGCCCCAGTTTAGTGTGAGAGAAGGAGCTTGGAAAAGAAAATGTAAATTAAGTTGCCATAGAAGAAATACAGAGGAACGTATCACTGCCTAGGCAGTAGGGATCTCCAGTAGTGGACAGAAGAACTAGGTCAGGCTAGCAGATCTCAGAAATTAGTATGTTCTTTCATCGTGGCAGCTCTACCCCCTTATCAGAGCCACAAGGCTGTGTTCCAGAGTTAGGGGCTGACCTGGGTCTCTAGGGAAGCAGACTCGTCCTCCCCTGCCTCCGGCCCTGAGGTTTGCCTCTGATACTCTCTGGAGCCAAGAAACAGCCTATTTGAATTTATTCAACAAATAGTTGGATTCTTTTTGTGGGTGAGACACTGCCAGGTCCTAGAGTATATAGCAGTGAACAAGATAAATGGAGTCTGCAGACCTCTTGGATTTTACATTCTGGTGCTATTTATATTTATATTTTATTTATATTTATGGTATTTATATTTAAAGGACAGGGATCACTGGGTGGCGCAGCGGTTTGGCGCCTGCCTTTGGCCCAGGGCGCGATCCTGGAGACCCGGGATCGAATCCCGCATCAGGCTCCCGGTGCATGGAGCCTGCTTCTCCCTCTGCCTGAGTCTCTGCCTCTCTCTCTTTCTCTCTCTGTGACTATCATAAATAAATAAAAATTTAAAAAAAAGGACAAATAACAATGTATTAAGTCCTATAAAGAGAAATTATGGTTGACATAAAGACTTTGCTACTCAGAACTACTCCCTTGATCCTTGTCATCATCTGAAACCCTACCTACTGAGTCAGAATCTGCATTTTCTTTTTAAGATTTTATTGATCCATGAGAGACACAGAGAGAGAGAGAGACAGGCAGAGGGAGAAGCAGGCTCCATGCAGGGAGCCCGATGCAGGACTCGATCCCGGGACTCCAGGATCACACCGTGAGCAGAAGGCAGACACTCAACCGCTGAGCCACCCAGGCGTCCCAGAATCTGCATTTTAAAAAAAGATTCATAGGTGATTGATTTGCACATTAAAGTTTGAAAAGCGGGCAGCCTGGGTGGTGGCTCAGCGATTTGGCGCCTGCCTTCAGTGCAGGGTGTGATCCTGGAGATCCGGGATCGAGTCCCACATCGCGCTCCCTACATGGAGCCTGCTTCTCCCTCTTCCTCTTTCTCTGTCTCTCATGAATAAATAAATAAAAAATAATTAAAAATAAAAAATAAAGTTTGAAAAGCACAGCTATAAGAAATCTTGAATCTCTTAGAAGGGCCCCCTCTTGGGACACCTGGGTGGCTCAGCTGTTGGGCAGTCTGTCTGGTCTGCCTTTGGCCCAGGGCATGATCCTGGAGACCCGGGATTAAGTCTCACGTCAGGCTCCCTGCACGGAGCCTGCTTCTCCCTCTGCCTGTGTCTCTGTGTCTCTCATGAATAAATAAATCTTTTTTTTTTTTTTTTTTTTTTTTAAAGAGGGGCCGCCTCTATATTCTGTCTAGAATTTTGAGTACTGGCCTTTTCCAGGGCCCGCTGCCACTGTAGTTTTTGACAGTTTTCTCTTTTTCCTGTGCTAACCGTAGCTGAGAAGAAACGGCTTTGGGAAGAATGGCTTTTTGCAGAGCCGCGGTTCCAGCCTGTTCTCCGCTTGGAGAAGCACTTGTAAAGCAGAGTTTGAGGACTCAGACACGGAAACCAGTAGCAGCGAAACATCTGATGACGATGCCTGGAAGTAGGCATATAAACGCTCACAAATCTGACCCAGTGAACTCAGCTTGTGTGTTTAGGGAGTATACAAAAGAAATCGTTCTTTTCCTTTTCTTATGTTGTTGAATACTTCATGCACAAGGGAAATAATCATATCCCAAAGAGAGAGCAATTGGCTTGTTTAGCTTTTGTTGTTGTTGTTCTTCCCTGTTATCTGCTTAATAGAAGTTTGTGTGATGGGAAAGAATTTTTAAATACACACATACACACAGACACAGTATATATGGGGCGATGCACAGGTGGGAGCTGGCTGTGCAGAGAGGAGGAGACACCGGTCTGCAGCGACAGCTTCTACTACCAGCCCTTGGGGCACTCACCCCTGTGCTCAAGCAATCATTGTCAATGACAAAGTGACTATTGAAGTTATAATTGTATTAAATTAATGCTAATAATTTGGATATTTTATTTTATTTTTGGCTGCTCGGGTAACGTTAGCCCTTAACCAAGCATACATGGTTTTTTCTTTCTTCTTTCTCTTTCTTTCTTTCTTTTCCTTTTTGGGTACAGCTGTAAAATATTTGGATATAGGAAATGTTGTGTTATTCTTGCAGCCTTGATATTCAGGGTGGATTGTAAAATATAAATTTTTGTGAGATTTCAAAGATTAGATTATTTGATAACATTATTTACAGATTTAAAAGATGTGGTTATCACAAGTCTGTTGAGGGGAAAAACTACTGCATAAAATAACTAACTTGGAATAAATATTTTGCATCAGTTTGGATTGTCTTGTGTAAGAAGTATATTTCCTTTAAAATTAGATGAGTGGATTCTTTGGGGGAAATACTTTCAGAAGTCTGAAGGAAGTCTGAATTCAGACACAGCTGTTTCTCCTTTTAGCAGATACTTTTTTGATGCAGAAAAACTTGTGCAATAAATTATCAGTAATAAAATCAGAAACCCAAGTTTCCTTCCTGAAACTGATTTTCACTTGCCTGGGTATGTATCACTGTGCCTATTTTAAGGAAGGCCTGTACCTCAATTTTCCTGCTAAATAAGAACACGGGAAAGCCTGTGCTGTCTGGGTGACCAGTAGAGGAGGCACAGTTTCCATGCAAAGTTCACTTCCCAGCAGTCTCTTTACAGCCCTGGCATTTTGCAAAGCTCTGGGGATGCCCGGCCCAGGAGGGAAGAGAATAAACAGTTATATTAAAACTGAAACCTTAGGCCAAAACCTGTTGGACAAGAAGTTACAGTAAGCATTTCCTGACACTGGCACTCTTTGGCCATCTCTGCACGGTCCCCAGTGGAGATAGGGGTCCGAGATCGTACTTTCATGGGAGACAGCCAGCAGTAACAGCCCTGATTGCATGTTAGAAAGATCACCAACTGGGAGTGTCTCCAGAAGGGATAGAGGCTAGGGGCAGAAAGAGCTGCAGGACATTTGCTAGATTCTAAAGGCTAGGAAGGCAGAGACCCGATCTGCCACCTGTACAGGGTCTCTCCCAGTGTTGTCAGCAGTTCATGCGGCAATGGTGGTTGAGATGAGAGCAGTAAGAACTGTATCATATTTCATTGAATAAATCTTTTAAGACATTATGTTTTTAAAAAATGTCTTAAAACATTTAGACAGGGGCACCTGGGTGGCTCAGTCAGTTGAGTGTCTGCCTTTGGCTCAGGTCATGATCCCAGGATCAAGCCCCACATCTTGCTCCCTGCTCAGTGGGGAGCCTACTTCTCCCTCTGCCATGTGTTTGCTCTAATAAATAAAATCTTTAAAAATTTAGACTGTTAGATAATGACAATTTCAGACAATGTTTAGACTTCCTCTAAAACAAGAAAAGTTGTAGGACGCCAGGGTGGCTTAGTCTGTTAAGCTTCCGAGTCTTAAAAAAAAAAGCTTCCGAGTCTTGATTCCGGCTTAGGTCATGATCTCAGGGTTGTCGGATGAAGCCCTGAGTCCAGCTCATTGCTCAGCAAGGAGTTGCTTCTCTCTCCCCCACCCACCCCCCCGCCCCTACCCCCACTGACTCTTATCAAATCTTTAAAAAAAAAAAAAAACCTTGCCAATTACAATACTCCATTGTCCTGATTTCAGTGTTAAAATGTGAGGGGGGAAAAAAGTGCATCATAGAATCCGTGAAATACTGTAAAATGAGTTAAGTTGTAAAAGCATTCAACTGGAAATTAGGGACGCCTGGGTGGCTCAGCTGTTTAGCATCTGCCCTTTTGCTTGCTTGAAATTAAGCTGGCTGAGATCACATGCGCTGAAACGCTTGTAACCTGTTGCTGGTCACACCTCCGCCTTACCCGGTGCGGGGGGAGGCTACCGCAGTCCGTCCCTGCTTGTTTAGGAAAAGGAGCCGAGAAACGGGAGTCCCTGCCAGAGTTCCTGCCACTGGTGGCCGAGTACATATGGGGAAGTGGCCGAGCTGGGTCAGCACAGGAGGCCTGCTGGGCCCCGGGGGCCAGCCTGCCGTGAAGGAATACCTACCCTTCTACATTGGATTCCCTCATCTGCTTCCTTACGTCCTCCCAGATGTTTCATCCCTTGGGCTGCGAATTCTCTTCCCTCGAGAGACAGAAACTACTCAAGAAAACAGGAATCCGGGAATGCACGTTAGGGAAAAACTGCTCGATTTGGTGCCGCAAAAGCCGTGGTTGCGGTCGAGCTTCGGCTTAGGGGAGGGACAGGTTCCCTGGCCCAAAACCCACAAAGGCAGACGGCTTCCTTCCCCAGGTGTTCCCCAGCATGGGGAGTGACACTAACCTGAGCGACATCCACTTGGGCAAAACAAGGACAAGATTCTTCCCTGGTGGAGACTGGAGTGTGTGACCCAGAGCTGGCCTGGGGCAGCTGCCAGGGCAGGAAACTCAAGGGGGAGCCTCGGAAGGGCCTCGACCGTGCTCATGGAATGGCGTGCAGTCCACTTGGTGACGCTTCTCCAAGCGGGGGCTCCTTCCAGGGTGACCAGCCTTTCCCCACCCATGTTCCAGACCTGCCCAGACCTGTAGTTGCTGCCCGGGGAGCGGAGTCTCCTCCCCAAACATACACAATCCTGTAAACTCGGCCAACCTGGCCTTGTCTCAGCCTCTGGCTTAGTTTCGTCCTCCCCCTTGGCCCCGCTCTGTCCTCCCTCCCGCAGGTCCCGGCTGGCAGAGCGAAGGGTCCCGTCCCATGGCCGCGTTCCCTGAGGAGCCAGGGCTCCTGTCCTGCGGGTCCTGTGACATGGTCTTCCGCTCCTGGCCACTGCTGGCCACCCACACTCAGCGCTTCTGCATTGGCCGTCTGACCCGCGAGGTGACCCCGGGTCACCCCCCTCGAAAGGGCCCGTCCGTGGCTGCACGGGTGGGTATTGAAGCAACTCGGAGCCTCGGATTCACCCCACGCCCTGTCGCCAGGTTGTGCCACAAGAACACCAGGGCCTCCCAGACCAGGAGGCCAGCGAATTGGCTCTAAAGCAGCTAACCGAGGAGGTACTCCCCGCTTTCCCCACTGGCTCGAAATGAAGCCTCCTCCCCCAGGTCCCTGCCATCTTGAGGCAGGTTACCCCAACACAGATCGCGGGTTCCCATTACGTCCAGGTGCAGCGGCTGTGGCTGTACCTCCAGGACATGCTGCCCTGGATAACAGAGGTCCCCAGGGGACTAGAAGGGCCCCGCAGAGAGGCGCCCGCGCACGGCCCCACCGCCGAAGCTGCTGGAAGCCCTGGGGAGCGGCTTCGGGCGCTGCAAGGGACTCACGCAAAGCGGGTGGCGGAGACGGAGTCGCAGAGCCGGGCTCTGGAGCGACGCCGCGAGGGTGAGGGGAGGGGAGCCCCCGCCCTCGGCTTCGAGTTTGTCGGACCCTTTGCGACTCGGTCCCTTAACGCCTCAGAACTGAGCCAGCGCCTCCAAGGTTTGGCCCAGACCCGGGCCGGAATAGCACGCCTCCGAGGCCTGGAGCGGGAGCTTCGAGAACTCCGGGCGGAAGCCAGGCGATCGCGCGGAGCTCTGGACGCGCTGGGGGCGCAGGTTCGGCTGCTGCAGCCCGAGCCCGGGTGAGAGCGGCCGCGGGGACTTCGGCGCGCGGCCGGGGGGCGGGGCGGGCGGGGCGGGGCCGAGCCGGGGCCGGGGCGGGGCATGGCGCGCAAGGCGGAGGCCCCCTCGCAGCCGGAGGGCCGCACGTGCCCCCGGGAGGGGGCGGGGCTTCCGGGGGCCTGGCGTCGAGCGTCGGGCGTCGGGCGTCGGGCGTCGGGAGCCGCAACGCCGGGTCCGCGCCCCCCGGCCCCAGGACCCGGCCCCACGCCTCGCGAGAGGCGGAGCTGTGTTGCCCGGTGCTGCAGGCCACCCCGGCGACTCTGGCTGCCGAGATCGGGTAAGGACCGGGGGCCGGGGCGGCTGGGGCGAAGCGCTGCTCAATCCTGGAAAATCCCTGCTGCGTCCTGTCGGCCACTGCGTCCCCAGGGCCCTGCGTGAGGCCTACGTTCGAGGCGGGGGCCGGAACCCCGACGTTCTGGGCCACATGTGCCAACTGCAAGTGGAGGCATCAGCACTGGATCTGCGGCGGCTGCAGCCCCGCAGAGGTGAACAGGCGGAGCCAGCGGGAGGGCCTCTCGGAAGCCGTGGCCTTAATTCTGGGAGGAGAAAGGGCGGGCGGGAGGCGGCTTTGGCGTGGGAACTACCCGAAGGTGGAAACCGTGGGTGCCTCTGTGGCAACGGCTAGCTGGAGTGAGTCCAGCCCTGTCCAGAGGCTTTGGAGCTGGAGAGAGCTGCTCGGATCCGATCGCACCAGCTGGTCACCAGGGGTCAGAGGTGACAAACTTTTTCATCGCAGGAAGACGGACAGGTGCCGCCCTGGAGGAGCTTCTGGCAGTGGAAGCTGAAAACCGGCGCCTGGAGGCAGAAATCCTGGCCTTGCGGATGCAGAGGGGCGCAGGCCCTGCGTCCTGGGGTCAGCGAGCGCCCTTGCCCCGCGCCATCTCGCTCTCCCAGGAGGCCGAGCTCAGAGGAAGGGGTTAGAGGGACTACGCGTGGGGACTGGGCGCGCTGTGGCTGCGCGTTCCTGCCCTCGCCATCGCCGGCCGCCAGGGAGAGGGCCTCTCAGCCCTGGTACTTGCCGCGGCCCGCGCACGGCTGCCCTACCCTTAACTCTGCTCCCAGGGCCCAGGGAGCCTCGCCCCGTGGTGGATCCCAGCCGGTACCTGAGGAGGGAAGATCCCCCACGCCTCCCGCCGCCGGTGGCTCCTCCGCTGCCGCCGCGTCCACCTTCGGCAGGCGTCCTACTGAGTGGCGCCGAAAAGGCCGTGAGGGCCCAGGGGGTGGGGCCCGGGCAGCTGGTTTGGGTAGTTGGGAAGCCGAGGCGCCTGGGGCCGCGCCGGAGTCAGCGCTTCCCCCACTCACAGCTGCGGGCCCTGGGAACCATGACCAGAAACCTAGGCCTGGATCCGCACTTCCTCCTGCCCGCTCCTGACGTTCTGGGCCCTGCACCCTACGACCCTGGGTGAGGCCTGCTCCCTCTTCTGATACTCTGAACTGGAGACCTACTAGGAAGAGCTAGGGTTGGGGAACTGACGGGTGAGGGCCAGGGTTGGGGTGGGGCGGTCAGGGTTGAGAGTTGAGGGTGGGGGGGTGATGGGGCTTATAGGTGCCAGCTGAGACCTGTGTTCTTCAGGGCTGGCCTGGTCATTTTCTATGACTTCCTTCGGGGCCTTGAGGCTTCTTGGACTTGGGTGCAACTGGTAACTGGCTTGACCCGCGATGGACAGGATACAGGAGGGGCCACAGCATTGCCTCCAGCCCTTTGCTTGCCCCCACCTCCAGCTCCGGGGCCTGTGGGCAACTGTGCCATCCTTGCCAGCAGGCAGCCTGTACCCAGGTCAGGACGTGGAGACCGACTCCGGTGCTTTTTAATTGAGGCTCTTCCCTCATCCTGCTGAGTTTTCTCATCTGTATACAGGGCTGCTGGCTCGGAGAGCTGCCCAAGGAAAGAACAGTTCTGGCTTCCGACACCTTGTTTTGGTTGTTTCTAGACTGCCACCTTCACCATCAGTATCCCTGGTCTGTGAGCTACAGGCCTGGCAGGGGCTGGCAGGGGCTGGGGAACCACGGCCCAAGGCTTGGGCCTCCCTGGTGCTCTTTGACTGGGATCAAAGGGTGCTGAGTGGACGTTGGCGTCTTCCACTTCGGGCCCTCCCTCTGGACCCCAGCCTTAGCCTTGGACAGCTGAATGGGATTCCCCAGGTGAGTGTGGAGGACAGGGGCCAGGTGCTCCTCCAGGTACAGATGGATGCAGTACCATTTCATCTCTCCAGGTAGGTCAGGCCGAGCTCTTTCTGAGACTGGTTAACGCAAGAGATGCGGGTGTCCAGACACTGGCAGAGATCAACCCAACAAACACCCAGGAGTACCAGTACCCACCTCCGGTGAGGGCCTGCCTAGAGCTGGGGACACCAAGGTGTCATTGGTGTGGTTCAGTGCATTTGTTGAGCACCGTGTTCCAAGCTTTCTGTGAATTAACTCCTTTAACTATGTAAAGGGATAAAATCAGCAGTGAGGCTTTTAACCTGGTTTTACATTAGGTAGTCAAGATATTAACCTCTTGCTAAAGATAAATTTTTCCCTGTTCCACAGACGTCCTGCTCACCTTCACTAGAAGCAAGCTACCTTGTCCCCACAGCTGGCTTTGTCGACCCCCCTCCTCCTGCAGAAGAGCCCCTCAGCAGCAGAGTCAAGGACAGATGAGGATTTGGGCCCTCATCCCAGCTTTGACCCACTCCCTCTGGCTTTGAGTTTAAGGAACGTGGACATGAGTAGCTTCCCATACACAGAACTAGGACTTCAGAATGAGGCCTGTTGCCAGAACTGCAGCTTTACTACTCCATGTTCTCAGGGGGTTTTAGACAGCAAATAGCAGATAAAAGCTCAAGATAGGAGGTCCAAGCACAGCTTTACCACCTTCCACAAATACTTGGCGTTTCTTCACCAGTTTTCCTTTTGTAAAACAGGATTTTTTTCTCCCCACCCCCACCCCATGTGAGTTCTTGCAATATTGCCTGGAATATAAATTCTTTAAATATGAGCAGGGGGCACTCTTTGTTAAAGGAACTTGATAAATTTGTTCTCACCTATTTTTTTGTTGTTGCTGTTTTGCTAAAGCCCATCTTGTTGCCACACTTCTTCATTCAGGACTTCCCCCTGGGAAGCCTTCGGGGCTATAAAGGTCCCCATAAACGGCGCTCCCATACCTTACACACTTACAGAGGGTCACCTGTAAAATCTGGCTGAAATTTGATATCCGGCCTAGCCCCAGAACCCAGTGTCAACCAAAGGTCAAAGGCCTAAAATCTTCAGGACTTGGAAGAACATGCAATACAGGGGTACCTTCGGGAAGTCCAAAGCCAAAAATTCTGGAGCCATGAGTTACCATGACCAGCCCAGAAAAATTGCAACCATTTTCCCTTTTATTTCTTTAGAAAACAAAATATAGACTGAAAAACTGCCTCGGACATTGGACATTCAAATAGCAGTTTCTGAAATACTGTCCAGTGCAGCAAAGTAGCCCTGTGGGTGGTCAGAATTACTATATCCCATTAGGTAAGGGCAGGCCCTGTTTGGAATTCGGATCCCAATAGTAACTGGTGCGTAAAGGGTTTTTTGTTTTTTGTTTTGTTGTAACGGGTTCTTAAACTAAGGGTCACGGGGGCAGAAGCAGTTCAGGCAAGAGGGGTCTCCCACTAGCCTTGCACCCTGAACAGGAGTGAGGTCTCAAGGGGATGGCTTTAATATCAGAATCCTGAGCAGCCCAGGTGGCTCAGCAGTTTAGCGCCACCTTCCGCCCAGGGCGTGATCCCAGGTCGGGCTCCCTGCATGGAGCCTGCTTCTCCCTCTGCCTCTCTCTCATAAATAAAATCTTCAAAAAATATTTTCAGAATCCTGAGCACCAGCACTCTTAGACTGGGCAGCCAAAACTGGTGGCCCAGTTTCTTTCAACCCCACATCCCACATTCAAATGCTTGAGATAGCACAGGATCTCACTGGAAAATCTTTAAACACAAGTCCAGACCAGCAACATTTTTTAGCATCTTTATTTGAGAAGTCAAAACTGCAGATGGGTAACAATTTGGATTCAAGTAATAAGATATATTTCAGCCTTTCTGTACAAAAAACAAAACTTCACCAGCCAGCCTCCCCACAGATTGTTCCAACTACATTCAAAGCATCCAGTCTCTTAGCCACTTTCAAACCAGAAAGCTCAATTCTCCACAGTTAGCAAACCGGTTTTCTTCAGGGGTCACCTTCCTCCACCCCTCCCTCACAAGTTTTCTTCAGAGTTCTTTTTAAACCAGGACAGAATTATTGACCCCCAGTTGGAGATTAGGTGCATAAAAATTATCACTTTAGGGCCTGGCTCAGGCAGGTAGGTTACCAGCTCACAAAGTCCATCAAACAGTATCAGCACCAAAGAGCAAAGATCTTAATCAAGTCTTGCTTCTATAGCCCCCATCAAAGGAAAGCACCAAAATGAAGGGGTTTTCAAGACAGCAGTCCGGTATTTAAAATGGGAAAAATATATAGCACCATTGGAAAACAAAGGGCCTATGGCTATGCTTGATTTGATCACCTCCACATTAGACAGGAACTTGGATGAGAATTTCCAACAGATCAGTACAGAAAGGGGGAGAGGGGTACACCTTTGACCACTCTATAAACCCAGAGTGCTCCAAGGCACAGTTTCAGCCAGTATTTAAGAAAAAAAAATCATCAAAGCCTCAACCTTTGCTTACAATCTTTATTGAAGTTATACAAAAAGAATCCCCCCAAAGTGAAAAAATACATTATATACAAAAACACTTTCCCTCAGGAGGAAGGCTCTGTGCCCTCTTTTAACATGCAGTGCTCTCAACTGTAGCTCCGGCCTCCACTGTCCCCTCCACTGCTGCCCGGCTTTCAGCCTGATTCTCAGCCTGGAAGATAAATAGGGAGCCTGGGCATAAATGACCCTGGTTTAAGCTATTGTCTTATACAATCAAGCAGGCCTCAGAGCAAGTGAACAGGTCTCCTAAACCCTGCTAGGCTCCCTACACTACTAACAGGACAATTACCACAAAATGTAAGGCCATATCCTAAATTCTCTATAGTAGGGCTGACAGAGCCAATGTTCATACATTACTTGGAAAGGGAACAAGCAGAAGTAACCCAATGGTCTTGCCAATCAAGTGCCTTCTCATACATTCATTAGAGTGGGACCTATGATATGTATATAGTTTCCATTCATCAATGAGAGAGACATCCTACATTCTATAACCAAAGAGTTCCCTGCATTGTTCTTATAAGGGTTACATTCAAGTAATCCAAACAGTCTCAAGGTAAGGAACATGCACTTAGGAGGACTAGCTTCCCCAGGGCCTGAGAACAAGGGGAAATAAGGCAAGAAGAGTCCAAGCCCTCTTTAACTGCCCACCTCCTCCTCCATGTTTTCTGAAACTTCATTTCCACTGGAGACGGCATCCCCACTGCCTCCATTGACCTCCAGCTCTTGTTTGGCTTTCTTTGCATCATCTTTCCGGGGACTCTCTTCCTCTGGTTTCCTCTAAAGATATAATTGTGAAGGCTTCACAAATGTGCTGAATGCTTTTTTACAAGAACTGCAAAACTTTAACAACCCCTTCACACCTCTCCTCCCCCACTGCTGCCACCCCATGGTGCAGATATCCTCAAAAGCGGGATCCATGGCTCTCAGGGCCTCTCTCATGGCCACAGGAAGCAGATGCCAACCTCTGCTCGTACAAGAAATTAGAAACCACAACATACCAATCCAGCCTCTCTCCTGGGAAGGGTGGAATAGATCTGGGTGAGTGTGAGGAATAGATCTGAACAGTAAGCCAACCCCAAGTTTGTGAATCCAGAAACAAAGGAATCAGTCTCCCACAAGAGAAAAAAACTACTGTAACCAGCAGGAGAAGGCAGACTCAGAAGTTTAACTATCAGCAGGTCTGCAGCTCAATGACTACTATCAAAGAAAAAGAGCCGACGTAAGCAATTCTCAGCAGCTTTCCCTGATAGTCCTGGGCCAAAAGAGGCCTGAAAAATTGTCAGAACACATATTCAAGTGAAAACTACCGTCACTCAAATCCTCACCAACTTCACAAAACGAATGCCTTATCACACCAAATACTAGGAAATGATTACTCATGTATCATGTGAAGCAAAAAACAAAACAAAACAAAAGCAAACGGAAAGAAAACAGAAGGGAAATGACCACATGTAGATTTACCTTCTTTCTGACAAGGTGGGAAATATCAGTCACACAATTTGATGAGGAAGCACCATCTGTTGGTTTTCTACTGGCAACCTGACAAAAAGGACTTTATTAACAATGTACAACTACACAGGACACAAATAGGCCTAATATTAAGTGACAAAAATAACCTGAATACTCACCATGGAGACTGAAGTGCTGCCTCCACTAGGAGTGAAACCTGAAGTAGAGCTCTCCACCTGTGTGAGAGGGGACAGACCCAAGTGGGCCCCAGAAAAGAACGTACCAGGATCACCCACACACCTACCACAGGTATCTACCAATTATGAAATAACTGATTAAGACCTCAATACTAGTGGGCCTACATATAATAGCAATTTCATCCATCCCCACTTTACCTGCACCTGCTACCCCCAAACTGGGGGTTTAGGCACAGTGTAGATGTTAAATTAACTCCTCCATATCATGTCATCACCTGTGGCATAGAAAGCTCCTTGATATTCCAGCAGTCAAAAGCAGAGCCAAAGCTAAAAGCCATCAATACCTTACTAATCTATACAGAGGAGTTCTCAAAGATGGAAGTAATAGCTTACATTTATTAAGCAAACACTAAAGTAACATGCTCATGGTCACATACAGATATATAACCCAGTCTGGCTCCAAAGTATATTTCTTAAGCATTATACCATTTGATAAGAATAATTAGATAAATGCTCACATTTTTTCGAACCACCAACTCCCTAGAAACCATGTCATGGTTCCTAGGCAAATGGAACATTAATGCCATGAGCCTTCCAACAATATCAAACATTCTATTATCAAAACTTTAAAAGGAAACCAAACCAACCAGAGTTGCTTTCAGAGCTAATTCAGCTACATTCCCACTACGCTGGGACTCCTTTGCATCTTCTATCTTCTCTCTAATTTCAGGAAGCAGTTCCTTCAGCTCTTCAATTTCTTTCTCATATTCAGTAGATGATCCTTCAGCCTCCTTCATCTGCTCACTCAGTACAGCTACAAAGAACAGGCTGAAGTGATCAGTAAGAGTTACCACCAAAGGATCCATTTTTTTTTAATCTTGTTGATTACTGGATCCAGTCAAGTTTATCAACAAACAGTTGATGATCACTCACCCATTCTCTTCTCAATGACTTCAATAGATTTGCTGAACTGTGCCACTGCCTCATCATACTGAGAGTTGTATCCATAGGCCAAGCCCAGCTGGTAGTGGGTCTCTGCAAGAAGACGATCATGGGCTTCCAGGTACTGTTCTTGCAGGTTAAGGCAAGCCTGGAACTCCTCCACAGCTTGGACATAATTTTCTAATAAAGAGAAAAAGAATAGCAAGCAAATGGATGGGATTTAATATATAATACTTCTAATTTTTTTTAAAGATTTTATTTATTCATGAGACGGGGGTGCGGTGTAGAGACACAGGCAGAGGGAGAAGCAGGCTCCATGCAGGGACCCCGATGCAGGACTCAATCCCCAGACCAGGATCATGGCCTGAGCCGAAGGCAAACACTCCACCATTGAGCTACCCAGGTGTCCTAATACTCCTAATTTTATTTTATTTATTTATTTTTTAATACTCCTAATTTTAGAGCACTGTACAGGAAACTGGGGGTGGGGGTGGGGGGAAATGACTAAAAAAGACTCAGAAGAGATTTTTCCACTATTCTATAGGAACCCAAACCAACTGCCATGTTAAAGCCAACTGCCAGGGTCAGTTAAGAGTCTGCCTTCAGCTCAGGGTCATGATCTCAGGGTCCTGGGATGGAGCCTGGTGTCAGACTCCTTGCTCAGCAGACAGCCTGCTTCTCCCCCGTCCCTCCCCCTGCTTGTCCTCTCTGTCTCAAATAAAATCTTATTCCAATTGCCCACAATTGATGATCAATTAAGCTGAATTTTAAGGAATTAGAGGAAGAATTGGGTAGAGGGGAACATTAAAGGAAAGAGAAAATGTATTACCAGATTCAACACTAACTTCTCCAAGTTTAAGATGTGCCTGTGCAGCATAAAGCTGAGCTTCTTTTGTTTCTTGCCTGAAAGGAAAAGATCAGAAATCCTAATAGCATTCATCCAAGCCTAACTGATATTCTACTTCCAACCTCCAAACTCCCAACCTGAGCCTAGAAACACTAAAAGTTTTACCTTTTAAAAATGATCTTCGCTAAATCCAGCATATCCCAGGCAAGCTCTAGATTCCCAATCTCCTCCTCTTCGTTTTCTTGAAGAGACTAAAAGGTATATCCAAATCATTGGTATTATTCAGAAGACAGGCATTTTTAGATCACAAATCTAAATGTATCATTTAATACAGCTTAAAAAAAAAAAAAAAACCCACAGGATATAGGATTCAAAATTTAGACTTTCTCCCTAAAACCTACAGAAACCTAAAACCCTATAATCTTTCTCCAAGTTATCACCTTATGTGAATGGTATCTAACAGTGACATGTTGGGTCCTATCTTTTTTTTTTTTTTTTTTTTTTTTTGGTGGGTCCTATCTTAATAGATAGGACATCCTGGGATTAAATGGATGTGTGGATTCTAGGCACAAATAAAGGGTCCCCAATCCCTAACCAAGAAATGGCTATGATAAGGCCTACCCTAGTAAGCTACAGTCCTACAATAAGAAAGCTGAAGATGATACTGAATAATAATTTACCTTGTTTTCAAGAAGTGATTCATTTGGTGTTTCTTCAGCCTTGTCATTTTCTTTATCCTCCTCTTCTGAGCCTTCAGTTTCTGTAAGCAAAAATTCCTCAGTATTGAGAATACTAAAGCTATCTTCTAACTAGTCAAGATTCCAATATATGCCAGTCAAATAACCTATATTCTGAGGTAGAACACGCCAGATGCTAAGTCAGTTAATATTTGAACTGCATATGAAGTCAGTGATTACAGTCTAATTCAAATATAATATAGATTTAGATTGTATATCCTATAGTGTCTGTTGTTTACATCTTCACTGATCAGAAGGCGGTCTTTCTTCTAAAAGTCAATCTGGATCATTCAGATCAAAAAGATTAGCTACTGTAGTCTCTTAGTTACTAGAAGCTCCCATCTATTTAGCCAGCAGCACTTGGGAGAACCCAGCCAGTGTTCCTGGTGTCTTTAAGCAGCCATTTGTTATGTAATACTAACAAGCTGAGAAAGTACAAAAGTTAAATTACTCCAGTCTATTCAGAACAAGAATGCTCAAGAGACTAGCTTTCCCACAACATAGCTGTGAAGAGAAAAGCACAGTCCTTAGCAACTCTAACCAATGAGCATGCCACAGACTCCAGCCAGCTCTAGCATGTACAGAATTGAGTGAGCAGTACCAAAACCAATTGTTTTACTCCACTATAATGTTAAAATTTGTAGCCATATTGACACTATATTTCACCATATTAACATAGACTCACAAGTCAACTGCCTTTAAGGACAGGCTGCTAATAAATAGCAATGTCAAGTGATTAAAAATAGGCTTTGGGGGGCACATAACAATGCATGAATTGGGTATAACGTGCCTACCTCTGCCATTTTTCATTAAGCATTCTAACACAAGCAAAAGAACTCAAATACGGTCTCCAAACAAGCTATTATGGGAACATAAATATGCAACTAGGCCTTAATGCCATGTCAGGTTAAAGGACTTTTATGTTTAGCAATATTGCCTCAGAATGGGAACAGGCACAGAAAATTCCTAAACATTATAAATTAATAAGACAATCTAAAGAAGTTCTCTAAGAAAGGTGCCTGGCTGGCTCAATTAGTGAGCATGCAACTCTTGATCTCAGTGTTGGGGAGTTCTAGCCCATGCTAGGTGTAGAGATTACATAAGAAATTAAAAAAAAAAAAAAATTCCTCTAAGAACCACTTACAGGCTAATTAACCTATAGCAAACTATTTTATCAAATGGCTCATTTTTCCCCTGTTGATGCTGACCATGTAATTTAGTACTTCTGAAATAAATATCATCATAATACACCATTATCTTTCTGTACCCATATTTCCAAATCATGTGTATACTCAGTACTGTTATACTAGATGGGTGGTTTTATTAACAATACAGTCCATTCTCAAGAATTCTCTAGAAAAGGGACGCCTGGGTGGTTCAACAGTTGAGTCTGCCTCCGGCTCAGGGTGTGATCCTGCAGTCCCAGGATCAAGTCCCGCATTGGGCATAGAGCCTGTTTCTCCCTCTGCCCAGGTCTCTACCTCTCTCTCTCTCTCTCTCTCTCTCTGCTCCTTCTACCTATGGCTCTACCTCTCTGTCTCTCATGAATAAATCAATCTTTAAAAAAAAATTCTCTAGATGGATGAAGTTTATCTATGAAACAAACACTTTTACCTTCCTAATTTGTAGGAAAATTTGACAAAATATGTATTGTTATTCTGTATTCTTAAATTATCTCGTATCTGTTCCTATTCATACCAGAATGCCAGGTGACATCTAATTTGACATAAAATCTTATTTTTACATCAAATTTTAAAATTAAAATTCTTTTTAAATTTTTTTTTATTTATTTATGATAGTCGAGAGAGAGAGAGAGAGAGAGAGAGAGAGAGAGAGGGGCAGAGACACAGGCAGAGGGAGAAGCAGGCTCCATGCACCGGGAGCCCGATGTGGGATTCGATCCCAGGTCTCCAGGATCGCGCCCTAGGCCAAAGGCAGGCGCCAAACCGCTGCGCCACCCAGGGATCCCTAAAATTAAAATTCTTATGATATCTGAAAAAAATACTGGTTTCCCTTGAGAAATCTGTACTATCCTCAAGGAATGGTGGAAAGGAAGCTAGGTTATGAGAAAGCCATTACTTTAAAACAACACTTTCCAACCTGGTAAGTTATACCCAGATACTGGAATGCCTTTATGTCCTCAGTAAAGTGATCTGTTAAATATTTTCCAAGCCTCTCTAAAAATGGCATCTTCTTTGTAGTATGCCTTGGAAAAAAGGGAAACACAGTTTTATACCATTTCTCTGATTTGCAGCCTGTTCAAAAGTTAATGGCACAGAACAGCACAAAGAAGAAAAATTCTTAAAGACAAAGTAAAGGCAATCTGCTGATTCTCTGGTTACTCTAGAACTCCCATAGGATTAAGTCAGGTAAACACTACAGATTGACCAGTATAGTCTGAGAATGGCCAAGCTCTGTGCCTAAAATTTAAAAACTTTGGGGACACCTGCGTGGCTCAGCAGTTGAGCGTCTGCCTTCAGCTCAGGGCATGATCCTGGGACCCAGGCTCGAGTCCCACATTGAGCTTCCTGCATGGAGCCTGCTTCTCCCTCTGCCTAGGTCTGTGCCCCACCACCCCCCTCACTCTTTCTCTGTCTCTCATGAATAAATCAATCTTGAAAAAAATGGGGATCCCTGGGTGGCGCAGCGGTTTGGCGCCTGCCTTTGGCCCAGGGCGCGATCCTGAAGACCCGGGATCGAATCCCACGTCGGGCTCCCTGGTGCATGGAGCCTGCTTCTCCCTCTGCCTGTGTCTCTGCCTCTCTCTCTCTCTCTCTGGGACTATCGTAAATAAATAAAAAAATAAATAAAAAAAAAAAAGAAAAAAATAATTTTTAGGCTTTGTTCACTTACCAATCATATCTAGCATGAGACTTAGAAAAGAACAGAGCAACTATCTTTATTAGGGATATGGACAGCCTGAGAGGTGGTAGAAAATGGGATTTTAAGAGAAAACCTATGGGGTGCCTGGCTAGCTCAGTCAATAGAGCACTGGACTCTTGATCTCAGGGTTGTGGGTTTGAGCCCCACATTAAGTACAGAGATCACTTAAAATCTTAAAAAAAAAAAAAAAAAAAAAAAGAGGAAGGAGATGCCTGGGTGGCTCAGCCAGTTAAGCATCTGCCTTCAGCTCAAGAGTCCTGAGATCGGGCAGCCCCAGTGGCGCAGCAGTTTAGTGCCACCTGCAGCCCAGGGCGTGATCCTGGAGACCCTGGATCGAGTCCCACATCAGGCTCTGTATGATGCCTGCTTCTCCCTCTGCCTGTGTCTCTGCCTCTCTCTCTGTCTCTATGAATAAATGAATAAAATCTTAAAAAAAAGTCCTGTGATCAAGGCCCACACTGGGCTCCCAGCTGTGGGAAGTCTGCTTCTCCCTTCTCCCTCTGCCTATAGCTCCCCCAGCTTGTGCTGTCACTCATTCTGTCAAATAAATAAAATCTTAAAAAAAAAAAAAGTGACCAGAGAGGCATGTTGGTGACCAGATGTTTAAAGGACTCTTGGGATCCCTGGGTGGCGCAACAGTGGTTTAGCGCCTGCCTTTGGCCCAGGGCGCGATCCTGGAGACCTGGGATCGAATCCCACGTCGGGCTCCAGGTGCATGGAGCCTGCTTCTCCCTCTGCGTATGTCTCTGCCTCTCTCTCTCTCTCTCTGTGACTATCATAAATAAATAAAAATTAAAAAAATAAATAAATAAATAAAATAAAGGACTCTTGGGGACAGCCCCAGTGGCGCAGCGGTTTGGCGCTGCCTGCAGCCCAGGGTGTGATCCTGGAGACCCGGGATCGAGTCCCATGTCAGGCTCTCTGCATGGACCCTGCTTCTCCCTCTGCCTGTGTCTCTGCCTCTCTATGTGTGTGTATCTCTATGAATAGATGAATAAAATCTTAAAAAAAAAAAAAATAATAAAAAAAATAAAGGACTCTTGGTTTTTGGCTCAGGTCAATTGCAGGGTTGTGAGATCAAGCCCCCAATCAGGCTCTGTGCTGAACATAGAATCTGCTAAAGTTTCTCTCTCCCTGCTTCACTTGCTCACTCTCTCAAATATATAAATCTTTAAAAAATAAATAAATAAAAAGAGTGACCAGATTAAAGTCACCTTCCTCACTGTGAGGTAGGCTTGAGAAGAATATACATTCATGTCAGATCTAGGGTCTGATTCTAGTTCTATGACTTAGTGTTTGACCCTAAACAAGTAACATAAGCCCTAAGTCTCAATTTCTTCATGATCTCCCCAGAGGAGTACTACCTACTGCATAGTATTTTTTTGGAATCAAAAATAATTGGGACGCCTGGGTGGCTCAGCGGTTGAGCGTCTGCCTTTGGCTCAGGGCGTGGTCCTGGAGCTCCAGAATCGAGTCCCACATGGAGCTCCTGGCATGGAGCCCGCTTCTCCCTGTGCCTGTGTCTCTGCCTCTGTGTGTCTCTCATGAATAAATAAAATCTTTAAAAATAATAATAATAATGAATGTGAGGGAACTCTAACAATGTTACTTATAATCCAACTGAATAGTTTTTGAACTGGAGAAGCAGGACCTCTCTACTATACTATACTTTATTATTCAAAGTCCAAATTAACAGAGCCAGCAGATCTTCTGTCTTTGATCACTATCATTAAAGATTAAGACACGGTAGCTTTTTAAAATTGAGGCATTCAGTTTTTTTCCATAAAGAACTCCTAAAACCCAATAAGCAGCCCAGTGGCGCTATCATTTAGCCAATTCACTCCTGGTTAACCATGCCTGTGCTGGCTGGAGTGCAAGGACCTGCACATAGGTAGAATGTAGTTTACCAGAATGAGCTGCAAATACTGATAGTGGGTCTTTGAAAATCTAAAACTGATGAGAACTCTTAAAGTAGTCTGTCAGTTATATGAACTAATAACTATTAACTGGAATATACCTGTAGTTATTAATATCAACGTTAGATAAGCCTTACAGACAGTAGAATCCTCAAATGATAGTACCACTCAAGTCAGACGTGCCAATTATGTAAATGCTAGAGACTTATACATCTTGATGGAATTGAATCAAAATTAAACCAGTAATACTACACAAAGCATCCCACAGTTTATGTTCTAAGTAATAAAAACTTCAGTTTAGCAGCCAAAGCAAGCATGAAATGAGGGGGAAAGCAGCAAGAGGGCTAAATGTTAATTTTTTTGTTATCTTTTGGAGGAGGCTAATTTAAAACTAATGCAAATAAGCCTCTGAACACTTCCTGAAGACTAAAAGTAAAAGAGAGTCACCAGAATTCTTTCACTGTGGTTAACTGCCTTCATTTAAATGGCATGCCTGCTTAAGTGTACCAATTCACTGGATTCTACTGCTCTAATCCTGCTTCCTAAAGTGGAGAATAGGAACCATGTGAACAGTAAATTAAATAATCCAGAGGCATGCAAGTGAACATCCATTCAGCATTCTCTGCCAGCCTAGCCCACTATTTCCCTACCTACTCCACCAGCCCCCATCCACCTTTATTGGCTAGTATGTACAAGTTACTGATAGCTAGCCAAGTCTCAGAAATCACAGAGAAGGCCTATTTTGCAGTTAGTAAAAGTGTTAGTTTATAAGCCTGCTGAAGACTTGCATTTTGACTTGCTCAACTTATCACAATCTTCTTAAGCTATCCCCATTTTCATTTAGCCCTTTTCTAATCCAAAGGCAGACGGAAAATCCTGAATGGAAGGCTGACTTTTACCCATGATTAGTGAGTCAAATCCAGAATGTACTCCACCCACTGCAGCTCTTGCATATCCCGGTTACCTTCACCCTCTTTCATCTGTTCTTCTCTTTCTCGTGTTTCTTCATTAGCAGCTATCTTAACTTTGTCTTCAGGCGATTTCTCAGGAGCCCCCCGGGCTACCTTGGTCTCAACCCCATCTCCAGCTGCCTCAGACTCTTCTATGGACAGCTTAGTTTCCTCCTCCTGGCTAGGAACCAACTCTGCCCTGACCTCCTCCTCTAGTCCTGAGCCATCTTTTGTTTCTGTCAGTTCTTCTACATTAGTCTGTTGTTCAACAGGAGTCTGATCTCCTGCAGCTGACAATCCATTGACTATACCATCCTTAGGGAGAACTGTGGCCTCCTGTCCAGGCTTCTCAGAGACTTCTGACCCAGCTTCTGCAGCTGAGGCCTCTGCAAGCTCTATTGTCACCTTTGGTGACTCTTCAGCAGGAGGCATTTCTTGCCCTACCAGCTGCTCAAGAACAGCCCTTCCTGGCTCATTTTCAGAGGCAGCTGCTACCTGTTCCTTTGGCTCATTCCCACCCCCAGCCACTGGCTTGACTGCTGAATCTATAGGCTCTGCTTCTGCCTCCACTGCAGTATCCTGCTTTTCAAGAGTTGTAACAGGTTGCTCTCCTGAAGCTTCTTTTGGCTTCTCCTCTATGCTCACAATTACTTCTCCCTGCTTCTCCTGACCTTTTTCTCTGCATTCATCTTGCACGTCAGTTCCACAAACTGATTTTCCTTCCTCAGCATCTGGGGCTTCCTGTTCTGGCTTCCCAGAAGCGACCTTGGCTTCATTCAGTCCTTCTGGTGCTGCTATTTCTTTTGCCTCAGTGGTTTCAGTTAACTGATCTGGAGTGGACTCAACTTTTTCCTGTAGTTCCTCTGTAGGCTCACTTATATCCATGTCTTCTCTTCCACCCTTCTCCATTTCATTTTCCTGCTCTTTATCAATTTCAGGCTTTACCAGAGACTGGTCTTCTGGTTTTTTTGCTTCTTCTTTTTCTCCCATGGCGTCATAAACCTGTTCTCTCAACTCTTCCCTTGCTTCCTCTACATGGTTAAAGAACATGAAGCATAAACATGTCTTCGAATTTAGTGATAAAGGCATAAATGGAAACTAAAAATACATTCCCTTTAAACCCTCAAACAGCCTGGCTTAAATTTTAGCAGATGGCCTAAAAAATTATCTGCCCCCTTGAGAAAAGCAAAGGGAATAGTCCCAGATAGCAGAGCAACTTATTGCAAAAGAAACCCAAGCTCCTTAAATATTATTTTTACTTGAGCATTTTGATTATCAGTTAGGTTAAGAGATGCCAAGCTTTATGCTCTCCTCTAAACATTATAAACCTCCAACTAATATGTAAAACTCTAGTAGCCATACTCCACTAAGAAGTTACTTTTCTTAGACAAAAATGTAAAAATACTCCAGAAGTACTGCTATTAAAATAACTGAGCTGGGGATCCCTGGGAGGCTCAGCAGTTTGGCGCCTGCCTTTGGCCCAGGGCGCGATCCTGAGGACCCGGGATCGAGTCCCGCGTTGGGCTCCCTGCATGGAGCCTGCTTCTCCCTCTGCCTGTGTCTCTGCCTCTCTATCTCTCTCTCTATGTCTATCATGAATAAATAAATAAAATCTTTTAAAAAATTAAAATAAAATAACTGAGCTGCGCAGACTTTTAAATATTTGCATTAGAAAAACATTTAAAGTTGCTATATATTTAAAATGTCAATTTAAATGACCACATTTATTGGGGAAATTAAGTTTTCCTTTTACAAAAGCCTGCTGTCAATTTCAGTAATTGGCTATCTCCACACTGTAGTCTCCACCAGATGCAGGTACGACCCAATGCAACTTAGGAGAAACCATCCAGGACAGGGAGAGACCTACTCCCATCACTTGTACACAAGAAATAAACGTCGCATCTCCTGAACGTCACACGCAACTCCACGTACCATCTATGTTATCATTATTTTCTACCAGAGATTCATCTTCTGTTTTTTCTCCTTCCTCCTCTTCCACATGCACACCTTCTAGGGCATTTCCCAACACACCATTCTCCATTCTAGAACAAAAGGACAAAGCACCAAAGGTATGATAGTTAGAACCTAACGGTTTTTCTACAACAGAAACTGTAGTGCTATATTATAAAAGCAACAGTAAAACAATCAAGTGCAGAGAATATAAACTTTTAAGTATTCATTGAAGAAAAGCAGTGAGCAAAACTAATATAAATTAAGGCCATAAAAGCACTCAGAAAAAAAAAAAGCACACCCCTCATCCACCTGCCTAAAAAGCACCAATGACTCTTATCAAAAGATCAATTTAAAAAAAAAAAAAAAAGATCAATTTAGGGATCCCTGGGTGGCTCAGCGGTTTAGCGCCTGCCTTTGGACTGGAGTCCCAGGATCGAGTCCCGCATTCAGCTCCCTGCATGGAGCCTGCTTCTCCCTCTGTCTGTTTCTCTGCGTCTCTGTCTCTCATGAATAAATAAAATATTTTTTAAAAAAGATCAATTTATATTCACTTTACCATAGGGCCATATTTCTCAAACCTTGTATCTACCCCGTATTCCTCTAGTTGGCTTAAAAACATTCTGGCAAGACTTTCCTGACAAATCATCAAAATGACCTACAAAATTAAAAAACTTACCAGAACTGGATTAAATGAGGCATAAAATATTTGCTAGTTTGTGTACCCTCAATAGATTTTATTTTGGTTAATAAACTCCAGTGAAAAATACACAACTTTCCAATAGTTAAGACTACCTGTTTTATTTACTAAACATTTTCATACGGTAGTGTTTCCAAATTGTCCTTCATTCAGTCCTTGTTGAGGATGACTGTTCTGAGAGTGCTTTTGAAAATTCTCGCTCTAGGGGATCCCTGGGTGGCGCAGCAGTTTGGCGCCTGCCTTTGGCCCAGGGCGCGATCCTGGAGACCCGGGATCGAATCCCACATCAGGCTCCCGGTGCATGGAGCCTGCTTCTCCCTCTGTTTATGTCTCTGCCTCTCTCTCTCTCTGTGTGGGACTATCATAAATAAATAAAAATTAAAAAAAAAAATTCTCGCTCTATATTGGACCTTAATAAATTATTGACCATCCTCTAATAGAAAGATCTCTGCTTCAAAAGACCCTAAAAGTCAAAACCCAAGCATAAGTTTACTCTGCATCAAGTGCCTTCCAAAACTTCCATCAATATTTTGCATTCCTTCTAAACCCCCTTAGTGAAACCAGCTCATATAAAGTTGCGAAGGTAGTAAATAATCTTGGCAAAAAACGAAACTTAAGTTTTTAAACAGACCATTAATGCGATTCAAAATACCCTACTTAAACACTGCAGTCTGAGGGACTCCTGGGTGACTCAGCAGTTAGGCGTCTGCCTTTGGCTCAGGGCGTGGTGACAGAATGCAAGGATGGAGTCCCACATAAGGCTCCCTGTGTGAAGCCTGCTTCTCCCTCTGCCTAGGTCTCTGCCTCTCTCTCTCTCTGTGTCTCTCATGAATAAATAAATAAAATCTTAAAAAAAAAATTGCAGTTTGAGGGGCACCTCAGACTCTGCTTTTGGCTCAGTTATGATCTCAGGTTTGTCAGATGGGAGCCCCACGTTGGGCTCCCCCCCTCAGCAGGGAATCTGTCTAAGGATTCACCCTCTCCCTTGCCACCCCAAATCCCGCACTTGCTCTCTCTCAAATAAATCTTAAAAAATAAAAACAGTGCAGCTTGAAAGACATACCTTGCCAACTCCAGAAGGGATTTCCCATAGAAAAAGAAGGCTTCTCCACACTCATTAGCTGTCTCTCCATACTTCTTACCTCTACAAAGAGAATAAACATGAAAGATCTAAATTAACATCTAACCTGAAATATTTCTAGTTCTTTAAATTATAAAATAACATTTCTTCAGGGACACATCCTTCTAGGAAACTAATACTTCCCCCTTCTCTTGCTTTCAATTTAAGGACAAAGGGACTTTAAAAATGTATGGGGTGCCTGGGCCGTTCAATTAAAGGTCTACTCTTGATTTCAAGGTTTTGAGTTCAAAGCCCCATGCTGGGGGGTGCCTAGGTGACTCAGCTGGTTAAGTTTCTGACTGGCTCAGATCATGATCTCAGGGTCCTCAGATTGAGCCCTGTGTGAGTGAGGCTCTGCACTCTGTGGGGAATCTGCTTGTTCCTCTCCCTCTGCCTTTCCTCCAGATCATGCTGTCTTTCTAAATAAAATCTTTAAAAACAAACAAAGCCCCACTGTGGGCTCCATGCTGGGCATGAAGCTTTTTTTTTTTTTTAAGATTTTATTTATTCATGAGAGAGAGAGAGACAGAGAGAGAAAGAGGCAGAGACACAGGCAGAGGGAGAATCAGGCTCCATGCAGGAGCCCGACGCGGAACTCGATCCCAGGACTCCAGGATCGCACCCTGGGCCAAAGGCAGACGCTAAACCGCTGAGCCACCCAGGGATCCCCTGAAGCTTACTTTATAAAAAGGGCGGGGGGCAGCCCAGGTGGCTCAGTGGTTTAGCACCACCTTCGGCCGCGGGCCTGATCCTGGAGACCCGGGATTGAGTCCCATGTCAGGCTCCCTGAGTGGAGCCTGCTTCTCCCTCTCCCTGTATCTCTGCCTCTCTCTCTCTCTCTTCTCTCTCCTCTCTCTCTCTCCCTGCATGGAGGCTGCTTCTCCCTCTGTCTGCCTGTATCTCTGCCTCCCTCCCTCCTTCTCTCTCTTTCTCTCTCTCTCTCATGAATAAACAAATAAAATCTTAAAAAAAAAAAAGTGTGCTCGTGCATGCACACATAGACACACACACAATGTAGAAAGTTAATATACTGCCTGGTCTTTCTCTATATATATGTATGTTCCAAGTGACATCAATTTGCTACAGTTATAGTATATAATCTAAGAGCCAAACTACAGGGATCCCTGGGTGGCGCAGCGGTTTAGCCCCTGCCTTTGACCCAGGGCACGATCCTGGAGACCCGGGATCGAATCCCACGTCGGGCTCCCGGTGCATGGAGCCTGCTTCTCCCTCTGCCTGTGTCTCTGCCTCTCTCTCTCTCTCTCTCTCTCTCTCTCTGTGTGTGACTATCATAAATAAATAATTAAAAAAAAAAAAAAAAAAGCCAAACTACATTAACAGGTGTTTTTCCTCCTGTAAGATGAATGTCAGCCCAGAACAGTAACGGGACCTTTGGCTGAGACCTGAAGAATGAATCAAAGTAGAGATGCCTGGGTGGCTCAGCGGTTTGAGCATCTGCCTTCAGCTCAGGGCGTGATCCTGGAATCCCGGGATGGAGTCCACATCGGGTTCCCTGCATCGAGCCTGCATCTCCCTCTGCTTGTGTCTCTGCCTCTCTCTCTCTCTCATGAATAAATAAAATATGTTTTTAAAAATGAATAAAGTATGTAGAAAGATATGTTATAGAGGTAACAGCTTATTCCCTGGAGTCGGACTACCTGGGTTCAAATCCCACCTCTAAACTTTTTTTTTTAAAGATTTTATTTATTTATTCCTGAGAGACACAGAAAGAGGGGCATACAAACAGGCAGAGGTTGATGCAAGCTCCATGCAGGAAGCCCGATGTGGGACTCGATCCGGGGACTCCATGATCACACCCTGAGCCGAAGGCAGGCGCTCAACTGCTGAGCCGCCCAGGCATCCCCTCACCTCTAAACTTTAGCTATATAAACCTTACATTTCGGGATCCCTGTGTGGCTCAGCGGTTTGGCGCCTGCCGTTGGCCCAGGGTGTGATCCTGGAGACCCGGGATCGAATCCCACATCAGGCTCCCGGTGCATGGAGCCTGCTTCTCCCTCTGCCTGTGTCTCTGCCTCTCTCTCTCTCTCTCTCTGTGACTATCATAAATAAATAAAAATTTAAAAAAATATATTAAAAAAAAATAAACCTTACATTTCATATGCCTTTACACATCTATAAAAAAAAAAAAGAAGTATTTTACAAACTGCTTAAAGATCTACTCTAAAAATTGAATAATTGCCTATAATAGTATTTATTTTTATTTTTTGAAAGATTTCATGGGCAACCCCGGTGGCGCAGCGGTTTAGCGCCGCCTGCAGCCCGCGGTGTGATCCTGGAGACCCGGATCAAGTCCCACGTCGGGCTCCCTGCATGGAGCCTGCTTCTCCCTCTGCCTGTGTCTCTACCTCTCTCTGGCTCCTGAATAAATAAAATCTTAAAAAAAAAAAAAATAAAGATTTCATTTATTCACTCATGAGAGACAGAGAAGAGGGAAGAGGGAAAGGGAAAACAATCACAAGTGTGCTAAGTAGGAAGGAGAAAGTTTTCTACTCTATGTAGAAAGAGATGAAAGTGACTCATGGAGTGAAAGACTCGCAGAAGTCATCCAAAGTCAGGCCAGCTAACAGCCATTAAGGTTTGGTGAGTATAACTAGACAAACTAAGCGCAAAGTATTATGAGGGTCATGTTTAAGTGTAATCTACTAGATTAGAATAGTGCACCTCAAATTTCCCCCCTAAATATCCTTAAAGGCAAGATAGTGAAAATGCTGATCTCTAGATATCTGGTAAGAAAATAAGCTAAGAAGTAGGTTTATTTGTGTTTATTCTTAGAAACTTATGATTTTGGCAGTTTACACTGTAAGATAAACCATATGTTTTTATTAAAAAAATACCTAAATACTTATTAGCATCCAATAAAATTTACACCCTATTCATAACATACCACGGGGTATGAGCCCCAGGTCTTCTGGCCCAAGTGATGACAAACTTAGACCAGAGGTCAGGAATTATGACAAGAGATTGATGCAGACACATCCAAGAACAATTCTGTTCTAGGTGTAGGGAGAGGGAGTAGGGTTGGGACAAGAATGGACAGACAGAACCCTAAGAAGGTATGAAGAAGCCAGAGGCTTTTAATCATAGTGAACCTGAAATCTAGTTTTATTATAAGCATTTCTTATGAGAAGATTTCTTCAATTCAACTGTATATAACATTAACTCATTAGGGATCATGGTTAACTTCAACTCCTACTGTTAACAGGATCTCAGAAGAAACTAACTAAAACCATCATAGGCTGAAAACCTATTGTTTGAAGACTTAACTCTTACTTTTTCTCTCAGCTCCAGAGATACATTAATAAAGTCTTTGGTTAAATCACATTTGAGGGACTAATGCTAACATGTTTCCTCACGATATAGATATATATGGCCACCTAGTGGTAGATGACAACTTCCAAACAACTGCAACAGAGAACAAAGATGCTAACAATCTGAAAAATGCTGTACTAACATCAGCATTAGTGGTAGGGTAACGGATCATTGTGGCCTGCTTGGTACTTTCAGGAGATTCCCCAGAAAGAGAACTTCAAGTTTTTGTTTTTGTTTTTTTTAAGATTTTATTTATTTATTCATGAGAGACACAGAGAGAGGCAGAGGGAGAAGCAGGCTCCATGCAGGGAGCCCGACGTGGGACTTGATCCCGGGACTCCAGGATCACACCCCGGGCCGAAGGCAGCATTAAACCACTGAGCCACCCAGGGATCCCCCAAGAACTTCAAGTTTTAAAAGTAAGTCCCAGAACAGGGGAACCTGAGTAGCTCAGTCAGTTGAGCATCAGACTATTGATTTGGGCTCAGCTCTTGATCTCACTTTTAAGTTTGAGCCCTGCACTGTGCTCTGCACTGGGCATAGAGCCTACTAAAAGGACTATAAAAAGTCCTTGGAAAACAAACTACCTTACTCAGTAAAAGCAAAGACTGAGTGAGATTTGCTCAGTGATATGTAAGTCTTATCATTAGTTACAGGAATAAACTTGTACGTGAAAAATATCCAGTCTTTTAAAACTCCTCTCCCTTCCCAGCCCCATAAGAAACTTTTTTTTTTAAGATTTTATTTATTTATTTATTCATGAGAGACACAGAGAGAGAGAGGCAGAGACACAGGCAGAGGGAGAAGAAGCAGGCTCCATCCTGGGAGCCTGACATGAGACTCAATCCCGGGTCTCCAGGATCACGCCCTGGGCCAAAAGCAGGTGCTAAACCACTGAGCCACCCAGGCTGCCCCATAAGAAACTTTTAACACATTGGGATGCTTGGGTGGCTCAGCAGTTGAGCGTCTGCCTTTGGCTCAGGGAGTGATCCCGGGGTCCAGGATCAAGTCTCACATCGGGCTCCCTGTGAGGAGCCTGCTTCTCCCTCTGCCTGTGTCTCGGCTTCTGTGTGTCGGAAAGGAAAAGGAAAAGGAAAAGGAAAAGGAACCTTTTAACACAACATAGCACATCATAGCAAAACACAATACTTACAAAAGACTAGCTGCTTCCTGGAATGCATTGACAGCTGCTGGAATATCCCCCATCACCAGATGTTTCTGTCCTAAACCCAACAGTTTCTTAGCTTCATTATCCACATCCAGGCTGCAAGAAAAAAATATTTTTTCAAGTATCAAATACTTAAAACAACAACAACATTTGTTGAATACCTGTTACATTTAAACCATTTTGACTTCTTTAAAACTTTGACCTCTCCAGCAAAGCTTAGTTAACTCATTTATTCATCACTATAAAAGCAAAAGAAACCCCAGGATGCCTGGGTGGCTCAGCGGTTGAGCATCTGCCTTCGGCTCAGGATAGGATCCCAGAGTCCCGGGATCAAGTCCCACAACAGGCTCCTCACAAGGAGCCTGCTTTTCGGTCTGCTATGTTTCTACCTCTGTATGTGTCTCTCGTGAATAAATGAAAGAAAGGAAGGAAAGGAAGGAAAAAGGAAAGAAAGGAAGGAAAAAGGAAAGGGGAAAGGAAAGGGGAAAGGAAAGGGGAAAGGAAAGGGGAAAGGGAAAGGAAAGGGGAAAGGGAAAGGAAAGGGGAAAGGGAAAGGAAAGGGGAAAGGGAAAGGAAAGGGGAAAGGGAAGGGAAAGGGGAAAGGGAAAGGAAAGGGGAAAGGAAAGGGAAAGGAAAGGGAAAGGAAAGGGAAAGGAAAGGGAAAGGAAAGGAAGAAATCCCAAAGCAATATTCTCAACAGCTTTCCTAGATTACTTTCTCTTTAAGGTTTATCTACTCACAAAGCCTATACTGTATGTCACTATAAACATTTGCTAATTAAGCAACAAACAAAAAAGGAATCTTAAATTCGTACAGGAAGCTGTACTACCTCTAAGAAAAATAAATGAAAAATATGTAGGTAGACAGAGCAAAAGATAATGTGGAATTGACATAAAAGGGCAAATAGATGAAATGGACCAGAACACAAAAACAGATACATGCCTACCACCACTTGAAATTTTGACAAAGGTACCAAGACAACTCAATGAGGGGAAAAAATCATCTTTCTCAACAAATGGTACTGGAATAATTGGATAGCCATATGCAATAAAGTAAACTTCAACCTTCTATCATACCACATACAAAAATTAACTCCAATGGATTAACAGACTTTCTAAACGTACAACTAAAAGCCCTAAAAATTGGGCACCTAGCTAGTTCTGTCCACAGGAGACTCTTGATCTCAAGCTTATAAGTTTGAGCCCAACACTGGGTGTAGAGATTATTTTAAAAATACATAAATAAAAAAATAATAAAAATACATAAATATAGGGGATCCCTGGGTGGCTCAGCAGTTTGGCGCCTGCCTTTGGCCCACGGCACGATCCTGCAGTCCCGGGATCAAGTCCCACCTCGGACTCCGGGCATGGGCCTGCTTCTCCCTCCTCCTGTGTCTCTGCCTCTCTATGTCTATCATAAATAAATAAATCTAAAAAAAAAAAAAAAAAAACATAAATACAGGGAGGCCTGGGTGGCTGAGCAGTCGAGCGCCTGCCTTTGGCTCAGGGCGTGATCCCAGGATCCAGGATCAAGTCCCACATCGGGCTCCCTGTGAGAAGCCTGCTTCCCCCTCTGCCTGTGTCTCTGCCTCTCTCATGAATAAATAAAATCTTTTAAAAAGGGGAGGGGGGGATCCCTGGGTGGCTCAGCGGTTTAGCGCCTGCCTTTGGCCCAGGGCTCGATCCTGGAGTCCCAGGATCGAGTCCCACCTCGGGGTCCCTGCGTGGAGTCTGCTTCTATCTCTGAGTGTGTGTGTGTGTGTGTGTGTGTGTGTGTGTGTGTGTCTCTCTCTCTCTCTCTCTCTCTCTCTCTCTCGTTATGTCTACATGAATAAATAAATATTTTTTAAAAATCTAAATCAGCAGAAATATTCAAAAAGAATAGGCAAGTAACGAATGAGGAGCAGAACTAAGTAACTTTCAATTATGATATTTTACTCAATATGAAAAACCAGGGTGCCTGGGTGGCTCAGTTAGTTCAGCACCTGCCTTCAGCTCAGGTCATGATGCCAGGGTCCTGGGATGGTGAACCTCATCAGGCTCCCTGCTCCATAAACTACAGACAAGTATCTTAATATTCAGTCTCAACTGTTATCTATTAATAATAATACTGCCCTTAAGTTATATAGTTCTTACTTTATAATCCAAACATCAATCTACTGTACTGTAAAAAATCTTACCTCTCCACTTTATCTGCAGAGGTAGAAGGAGCAGGAGCATCTTCTTCAACCCTGTAATGAAAAATCAAGAGAAAAAAAAATAAGATGAAAGCTATTCTAAGCCTGGAAATTAAAAAAATTAAGAAAAAAATAAAGCCATAATAGAACTACCATTTATTAAGTGCCCAATAGGATATTAAGATCTCAAAAGTATTACTCACCTACATAATCAAATTTAATCTTCACTCAAATATCTGTTAAATGCCTATTTGCTAGCATGAGAATACTACAGTAAACAAAATGGTCACATCCTAGCTTTGAGTTTAGGATCAAGTGGAAAAGAGTGAAATATGTTATAATCTAACATATGCATTCCTAAAAACCTCACATTCTGTTAAATTGCTCACTAAAAATAAAGTTCTTAAAAAAAAAAAAAGCCCATAGTTTCCATGAATATTCAGTTTTGAAAAGTTTTAATAAAGATCTTTAAAAAATTTTGTAGGGGATCCCTGGGTGGCGCAGCGGTTTAGCGCCTGCCTTTGGCCCAGGGCGCGATCCTGGGGACCCAGGATCGAGTCCCGCATCGGGCTCCCGGTGCATGGAGCCTGCTTCTCCCTCTGCCTGTGTCTCTGCCTCTCTCTCTCTCTCACTGTGTGCCTATCATAAATCAATAAAAAACCCCACCCCCAGACACTCAGACTATACTCCAAAAAATATATTTCTCACTAGAAGGAACCAAAATCCCATTGAAAAATAATAGATTCAGGATGCCCAGGTGGCTCAGCAGTTGAGCATCTGCCTTCAGCTCAGGGTGTGCTCCTGGCGTCCCAGGTCGGTGTCCCAGGATTCAGTCCCATATCAGGCTCCCCTCAAGAAGCCTGCTTCTCCCTCTGCCTATGTCTCTACCTCTCTCTCTCTGTCATGAATAAATAAAATCTAAGAAAGAAAAACGAAAGAAAAGAGAAAAGAAAAAAAGATTCTAAGCCAAGGCACAGAAAGTACAAAGGTGAATTTGGCTTTCATGCCAGAAAGCAACGAAGGTGCATCCCAGTCGTCATATATACTTACATTCATGCAAAAAGAATTATAAAGTAAATTATGAGGAATCCAGGGAAAAGCAATGAAAGTTTTCTTTATAGAAGTTTTACAACTTTTCTCTAAGTCTGGTATGTGTAATAATAACGTACAAAAATAAAAATAATAATAAAGTACAAAAATATTACAAAAGTACACTCAAGAGTCAGCCTAAATAAAATCCCACTGGTCAAAAAGTGTCAATCTGAGCATCAACAAAAATAATAGCTACAATGGATTAAAAGCTCCAAATATTTAAATCAATGAGTTCTCAATGATACAAACAAGGGAACCCTGGGTGGCACAGCGGTTTAGCGCCTGCCTTTGGCCCAGGGCGCGATCCTGGAGACCCGGGATCGAATCCCACGTCGGGCTCCCGGTGCATGGAGCCTGTTTCTCCCTCTGCCTATGTCTCTGCCTCTCTCTCTCTCTGTGACTATCATTAAAAAAAAAAAAAAAAAGATACAAACAAAAACAACTTACTAGTTTTCTTTGGAGAATGACAGGAAACCACTGCATTATTTTGAAAATTGGTAAATAAGAGTGTCTTGGGTGGCTCAGTTGGTTGACCATCCAACTCTTGATTTTGGCTAGGGCCATGATCTCAGAGTCATGGGATCACCGGAGTCAGGCTCTAGGTTCAACAGGGAGTCTGCCTGGGATTCTCTCTCTCCCTCTGCCTCGGCCCTTCCCCCTGTCACACCTCCCTAAAATGTTTTTTTAAAGATTTTATTTATTTATTTATTTATTTATTTATTTATTTATTTATTCACAAGAGACACAGAGAGAGAGGCAGAGACATAGGCAGAGGGAAGAGAAGCAGGTTCCATGCAGGGAGCCCGATGTGGGATTCAACTCTGGGATTCCAGGATCACACCCTGAGCTGAAGGCAGACGCTTAACCACTGAGCCACCCAGGCAATCCCTAAGAAAAATTTTTAACTGGTAAATAAAGTGAAAGAAAAATGTACAATCCACTTGTATTTTTTTTAATTATTTTAAATATTTATTTATGATAGTCACACAGACAGAGGAGAGAGAGGCAGATACACAGGCAGAGGGAGAAGCAGGCTCCATGCACCGGAAGCCCGACGTGGGATTCGATCCCGGGTCTCCAGGATCGCGCCCTGGGCCAAAGGCAGGCGCTAAACCGCTGCGCCACCCAGAGATCCCTACAATCCACTTGTATTTGCAATTTCTTCATAATACAGTTGTACTTTATTTAAGATAGGTTTTAAGACATGGTTGTTTAAGTTACTAGTAGGAACCCTATAGATTGACCCCCATGCACTTGCTATTAATTTAAATCCTTGGCATTTGTACCTGCTCTAATCATCAGTTTTCAAATATACCCCAAAGGCAATATCCAGATAAGGACATACATCATTTCTAAATGTGCCCCCCAAAGCATGCCAGATCTCAAAAAAAAAAGCTAAGAATTCTGTTAACTGGTGAAATGGAGAAGGGCACCTGGGTGGCCAAATCGGTTTAGTGTCCTACTCTTGATTTCAGCATAGGTCTTAATCTCAGAGCTGTGAGCTCAAGCCTGTGTTGGGCTCCATGCTCGGCATGGAGCCTACTTAAAGAAACAAACAAAACTGGTGAAATGGAGAAAAGAATAGTAGGAAAAGAGGCAACCTTACTACTAGGTACTTTACAACCAAGTATTACCCAGAAGCAATAAATCAGAATTGGGAGTACATATAGCAAGAAAGCTAGAACTATGAGAACAGAAGCTATAGAAGATAAAAGGGCTCTCCTATGTAGACAATAACTGAAAACTCTCCAAAAGTTTAAAAACACAAATAGAATGTAGCCTATTAGTTTTTTAAAACTGGACTTTGTTTAGCTATAACAAATTTATGAAAAGAGATGAGTAACATATGCAATATGTTAAACAGATAAAAAGATAAATGAAAAAATAGCTTGCTCAATTCAATAGATATTTAAATCCAATAGATATTTTAATTTTAGTACCTACTGTGTGCCTTGGAGACAGACAGTCTCCAACCAAACAGTTAAAAAAGCAGAAGGGACAGGGAGGCATCTGGCTGGCTCAGTCAATAGAATACGGGACTCTTCATCTGGGGGTTGTGAGTTCAAGCCCCACGCTGGGTGTAGAGACCACTAAAAAAAAAAAAACTTAAAACAAGACAAAACCAGCAGAGGGGACAGCTTATTTAGAAGCACAGAGAAAGGCAGAAGAGATTATAAATGACAGGTGAGGGCAGCTCCGGTGGCTCAGCGGTTTAGCGCCGCCTTCAGCCCGGAGTATGATCCTGGGGACCCAGGATCGAGTCCCACATCAGGCTCCCTGCATGAAGCCTGCTTCTCCCTCTGCCTGTGTGTCTCTGCTTCTCTCTCTCCTCTCTGTGTATTCTCATGAATAAATAAAATCTTAATAAATAAATAAAAAATAAATAAATAAATAAATAAATAAATAAATAAATAACAGGTGAGAATTATATTGGGAGTCTGAGTCTTAGAACATACTTCAAAGATTTAAATTTTAATTTTAAAAATTTGCCAGTTACTTTCAGGAGAATTCAAACTCTTTGCTTCCAATTCCTAATCCTTCTGTGAATTAGCAATAATCTTGCCTCGGATATAATATACCTCATTCATTGGCTACGATACTGCCACTGCACAAAGCTAATCCTTCTGTGAACATTATATTGATCAACAAGTTTAATGAAAAGCCCCGAGGAATGGGGGAAAAAACTGGGTTGAAAATAAGCAGACACTTTATAGCTAGATCTATAGGAATGAGGAATAGTTTAAAAGGCAGTACACTTCAGGGACACCTAGGGAGCTCAGCAGTTGAGCATCTGCCTTCAGCCCAGGGCGTGATCCTGGAGTCCCGCATCGGGCTCCCTGCATAGAGCCTACTTCTCCCTCTGCCTATGTCTCTGCCTCTCTGTGTCTTTTAAAAAAATAAAAGGCAGTACTTCTAGCTGCAGGTAAGCAAGCAGATAATCTGCCCAGAATCTTGGAATGATGACTGTGGATCCTCACCTACAAACATTTTGTCATAGGTGGTTATGTTCAAATAGCTTCACTAATGGGTTATTTTGGCCAGATTCTAATAAAACCTTCTCAAATTACCTGTGGTTGAAGGACCAGATTTTTATTTTTTTCAAAAGACTTTATTTATTCATGATAGACACACAGAGAAGAAAGAGAGGCAGAGACACAGGCAGAGGGAGAAGCAGGCTCCAAGCAGGGAGGAGCCCGATGTGGGACTCAATCCCAAGACTCCAGTATCACGCCCTGGCCCGAAGGCAGGCGCTAAACCGCTGAGCCACCCAGGGATCCCCAATGTACAACAAATTTTGTTTTGTGTTTTGTTTTTTTTAAACAGTCACTCCTAGAGATGTCTGCTTCTCCCTCTACCTGTGTCTCTCATGAATAAATAAATAAAATCTTAAAAAAAAAAAGTCACACCTTGCTGGGTTTTTTAGATTTTTTTTTTAAGGAATCAAATCCAACATGGGGCTCAAATATAAAACCCCAAGATCAAGAGTCCCATGCTCTTCCAACTGAGCCAGCCAGGCACCCCATTAGATGAATTTTTATAAAATAGTACTCCAAATTTTTATACTTCTCTCTTTGTAGACTAGTAACAACAGATCACAAACCAGTCTAGGATCACCCAATGTGATAGTAACACAAATATCCAAATAGAATGGAATATGAGCACAAAAACAAACACATGAGAGAAGCCTGGGTGGCTCAGTGGTTGAGCGTCTGCCTTTGGCTCAGGTGGTGATCAAGTCCCTCATCAGGCTCCTTGTGGGGAGCCTGCTTCTCCCTCTGCCTATGTCTCTGCCTCTCATGAATAAGTACATAAAATCTTTAAAAAAGTAAAAATAAAGGGAGATACTCCCTAACATTAAACACACACACACACACACACACACACACACACACACACAGGAATGCTGTATATAAATGCTACAAATACTGAGGCACTCTACTGGCAACAAAAATACACAAAATGTTTTATACCCCACATAGATGAGGGTCAAAGTACTATATTTTAACTATTAGCCGTAATGGAAGTTAACAGATACCAGACTCACCCTCCCACCTCAAACAACTAAAAAATGGCCAAGAACATGAAATATCAGTTTTCAAACAATGAACTGCTAGTAGCACAGAACACTGACCTGAAAGAAGGGAAATAAATGAAATAAGCCCTGTAAATGTGCACAACTTACTGTGTACAGAATTTTGTCCATAGCACAGAACCCAAAAGAGCTCTGTCTCATAGAACTGAGACAAGAGTTTGGGGTTTGGAGGTCGAGGTGGCTAGAATATACAGGATTGAGACAGCAAGCTCCAGTTATCTACAGAAGGTTCTCTCCAGTCTTTGGCTAACTGCTAATCAGCTTCTCCATGAGGAAACTTAGGTAAGAGTTACCAAAAAAGAGATCAATCTTCAGAGATCACACAGGGTTGACAATAGTTCACATTCCCAATAGCCAGGGTACAAAGACCTGCACTACAGAGGGCAAGTACCCCTTTAGTAACAGAGTTTTAAATCCACTAAGGAGGGATCCCTGGGTGGCACAGCGGTTTGGCGCCTGCCTTTGGCCCAGGGCGCGATCCTGGAGACCCGGGATCGAATACCATGTCGGGCTCCCGGTGCATGGAGCCTGCTTCTCCCTCTGCCTGTGTCTCTGCCTCTCTCTCTCTCATTGTGTGCCTATCATGAATAAATAAAAATTAAAAAAAAAAAAAAAAAAAAACTTAGAGGCAATCCTAACAGGACTGAACTGTTTCCAAGTAACTGCATCCCAAAATCAAAATATAGCCAAAGGAATTAAAAAAACAAAACACAAAAACCATCACTCGGCAATAAACCTCACAATGTCTAATAAGTTATGTAACTAAAAAATTATCAGGCAAACAAAGAAGCAGAGAATTAAAATTCATAGTGAAAAATATAATAAATTAAATAAAACAAAACAAAAATAAAATAAAATAAAAAATAAAATAAAATAAAATAAAATTCATAGTGAAAAAAAGGTAATAATAGAAACAGACCAGAAAGGACAGATGATAGAAATAGATGAGGACATAAATGCAGTTATTTAAATGTATTCCAAATAAATAAATTAATTAATTAATTAATTAATTAATGTATTCCACATCTTCAAGAATGTAAGGAAAGCAGGACTAAAAATAGGTATTTAAAAAAGAAAAAATTGGGATCCCTGGGTGGCGCAGCGGTTTGGCGCCTGCCTTTGGCCCGGGGCGTGATCCTGGAGACCCGGGATCGAATCCCACGTCGGGCTCCCGGTGCATGGAGCCTGCTTCTCCCTCTGCCTGTGTCTCTGCCTCTCTCTCTCTGTGACTATCATGAATAAATAAATAAAATCTTTAAAAAATAATAATAATAATAATAATAATAATAAAGAAAAAATTATATTTTTCTCAAATCACACTTCTGGAGACAAAAATATACTTAATAAGATTAGCACTGATCAGACTAAACAAGATTATTATTAGGAATTTAAAGACAGCAGTGAAAATTATACAAAACGAAAACACAAAGGCTTAAAAAACAAAAACAGAACTTTCGGGCACCAGGATGGTTCAGTCAATTAAGCGTTCTGAGTCTTGATTTTGGCTCTGGTCATAATCTCAAGGTCATGATATTGAGTTCCATGACAGGCTACATACATGCTCAATGCAGAGTCTGTTTTCAGTTCTCCTCCCTCTGTCCTCTCCCCCAGCCCCTCTAAAATAAACTTTTTTTAATAGAACTTCATGAGTAGGGAAGCCCAGGTGGATCAGCAGTTTAGTGCCGCCTTCAGCCCAGGGCCTGATCCTGGAGATCCAGATCAGGTCCCATGTCAGGCTCCCTGCATGGAGCCTGCTTCTCCCTCTGCCTGTGTCTCTGCCTCTGTGTGTCTCTCATGAATAAATAAATAAATTCTTAAAAAATAATAACTTCATGAGTTTGGGGCACCTGGATAGCTCAGTGGTTGAGCGTCTGCCTTTGGCTCAGGTCATGGTCCCGGAATCCTGGGATTAAGTCCCACATATCACGCTTCCCACAGGGAGCCTGCTTCACCTCTGCCTAGGTCTCTGCCTCTGATGAATAAATAAATTTTAATTTTAATTTTAATTAAAAAAAATAATTTCGGGATCCCTGGGTGGCTCAGCGGTTTGGCGCCTGCCTTTGGCCCAGGGCCCAATCCTGGAGTCCCGGGATCGAGTCCCCCGTCGGGCTCCCAGCATGGAGCCTGCTTGTCCCTCCTCCTGTGTCTCTGCCTATCATAAATAAATCTTTAAAAAGTAATAATAATTTCATGAGTATGAAACACTAAACAGACTAACAAATGTGGATTAGAGGAAAGGATAGGGGTGGGAGAGGAAAGATTTAAAGGAATGGAGGAAGGGCGCCTGGGTGGCTCAGTTGTTGACCGTCTGCCTTTGGCTCATTTAGAAATCCTGGGGTCGGGGATCCCTGGGTGGCTCAGCGGTTTAGTGCCTGCCTTTGGCCCAGGGAGTGATCCTGGAGTCCCGGGATCAAGTCCCATGTCAGGTTCCCCACAGGGAGCCTGCTTCTCCCTCTGCCTGTGTCTCTGGCTCTGTGTGTCTCTCATGAATGAATGAATGAATAAATCTTTTTTTTTTTTAATTAAAAAAATAAAGGAATGGAGAAAATACTTAAAGAAATGATGGCAGGGTTCCCTGGGTGGCTCGGCGGTTTAGCGCCTGCCTTTGGCCCAGGGTGTCATCCTGAAGTCCAGGGATAGGGTCCCATGTCGGGCTCCCTGCGTGGAGCCTGCTTCTCCCTCTACCTGTGTCTCTGCCTCTCTCTGTCTCTCATGAATAAATAAAATATTTAAAAATAAAAGATGGCAGAAAACTTGCCAATTTTGATAAGCATAAATCCACAGATCCAAAAATCAACAAACTCCAAGCAAAAGAAACACGAAAAAAAAAAAACACACCAAAGCACATAATTATCAAGTGCTAAAAACCAGTGATAGATAAAAAACCATAGGGGTGGTGCCTGGCTGGTTCAATCAGTATAGCATCCAACTCTCAATCTCAAGATAGTCAGTTCAAGCCCCATGTTGGGCATGGAGCTTATGTTAAAAAAAAAGATATAAAATCAGGCAAAGGAAAAAAGATACTTAGTCATAATAACAAATATAAGAATGATAGCCAACTTGTTAGAAACGCAAGCCAGAAGATAGTAAAGCATTATTTTTAAAATACTGAAAGAGGGCAGCCCCAGTGGCCCAGCTGTTTAGCACGAGGCCTACAGCCCAGGGCGTGATCCTGGAGTCCTGGGATGGAGTCCCATATCAAGCTCCCTGCATGGAGCCTGCTTCTCCCTCTGTCTACCTCTCTGCCTCTCTGTCTCTCATGAATAAATAAAATCTTTAAAAGTAAAAAATAAAATAAAATACTGAAAGAAACTATCAACCTATTCTTTTTTATTTTTTTTTTAAGATTTATTTATTCAGAGAAAAAGAGAGAGGAAGCCTGCTTCTCCTTCTGCAGGTCTCTGCCTCTGTGTGTCTCTCATGAATAATTTTTTTAAAAAGAGAGGATTTACACCAGTAGCCAACTATGAGAAAAAAAATATTAAAGGAAGTCTAGGCAGGGCAGCCCCAGTGGCTTAGCGGTTTAGTGCTGCATTTGGCCCCACGCATGATCCTGGAGACCTGGAATCCAGTCCCAGGTCAGGCTCCCTGCGTGGAGCTTGCTTCTCCTTCTGCCTGTGTCCCTGCCTCTCTCTCCTTCTGTGTCTCTCATGAAAAAATAATTTTAAAATCTTTAAAAAAATAAATAAAATAAAGGAAGTCTAGGTAGAGAAAGTAACACCAGGTAGAAATTTGGATCTACATAAATAAAAAGCACTGACAGGGATCCCTGGGTGGCACAGCGGTGTGGCGCCTGCCTTTGGCCCAGGGCCCGATCCTGGAGACCCGGGATCGAATCCCACGTCGGGCTCCCGGTGCATGGAGCCTGTTTCTCCCTCTGCCTGTGTCTCTGCCCCTCTCTCTCTCTCTCTCTCTCTCTCTGTGTGTGTGACAATCATAAATAAATAAATAAATAAATAAAAATTAAAAAAAAAGCACTGACAATGGTAAATGAGGGTGAATGTAAAACATTCTTTACTTTTTTAATCACTTTCCGTTTTAGGATTTTATTTATTTATTCATGAGAGAGAGAGAGAGAGTGAGCACGCGCCGCAGAGACACAGGCAGAGGGAAAAACAGGCTTCATGCAAGGAGCCTGATGAGGGACTCGATCCCAGGTCTCCAGGATCACACCCTGGGCTGAATGAAGGAGACGCTAAACCGCTGAGCCACCTGGGATGCCCCTTTAATTGGTTTTTTGAACTTTAATGAACATTTGTCTCATTTTTAGTTTTTGCCTATTATGACAACTTAGCTGTATGTATTCTGGTGCACAGCTGCACATTTCTTTTTTAGTACAGAGAACAAGCTACAGGTGTTTAGATGATTTTAGAGGTGGGACACCTGGGTAGCTCAATGGTTTGGCACCTACCTTCGCCCCAGGGCATGATCCTGGAGACCTGGGATGAGTCCCACATCAGGCTCCCTGCATGGAGCCTGCTTCTCCCTCTGCCTGTGTCTCTGCCTCTCTCTCTCTCACTCTGTGTCTCTCATGAATAAATAAATAAAATCTTAAAAAAAAAAAATAAAAAGCTTTCCCCTATGGGAAACCCTAGTTACACTGTTGGTGGGAATGCAAGCTGGCACAGCCACTCTGGAAAACAGCATGAGAGTTCCTCAAAAAGTTGAAAATAGAGCCACCCTACCACCCTGCAATTGCAGTTACTATTTACCCCAAATATACAATGTAGTGATTTGAAAGGGGACCTGTACCCCAATGTTTATAGCAGCAAAGTCCACAATAGCCAAACTATGGAAAGAGCCCAGATGTCCATGGACAAATGGATAAAGACGATGTGGTCAACACACACACACACACACACGGATACTACTCAGCCATCAAAAAACAAAAAAAAAAAAAACAAAAAAAAGAGGGATCCCTGGGAGGCGCAGCGGTTTGGCGCCTGCCTTTGGCCCAGGGCGTAATCCTGGAGACCCGGGATCGAATCCCACATCGGGCTCCCGGTGCATGGAGCCTGCTGCTCCCTCCTCCTGTGTCTCTGCCTCTCTCTCTCTGTGTGACTATCATAAATAGAAATTAAAAAAAAAAAAAAAAAAAAAGGAAATGCAATTTAAAAAAAAAAAAGGAAAGAAAGATATCTTACCATTTGCAATAAGGACAGAACTAGAGGATATTATGCCAACTGAAATAAGTCCATCAGAGAAAGACAATTCTATGATCTCACTCATATATGGAATTTAAGAAACAAAACAGGAACAGAGAGGAAAAAAAGGGGGAAAAAAAAGACAATCAGAAAGGGAAACAAACCATAAGATTCTTAATCACAGTAAATAAACTGAGGGTCGCTGGAGGGCAGGGATGAGGGGATGGAGTAACTGGGTGATGGACCTTAAGGAGGACACATGATGGGCAGCCCTGGTGGCCCAGCGGTTTAGTGCTGCCTTCAGCCCAGGGCCTGATCCTGGAGTCCCAGGATCGAGTCCCACGTCAGGCTCCCTGCATGGAGCCTGCTTCTGCCTGTGTCTCTGTGTCTATCATGAATAAATAAATAAAATCTTAAAAAAAAAAAAAATTTAAAAAAAGGAGGACACATGATTTAATGAGCACTGGGTATTGTATGAGACTGATGAATCAATCACGTTTACCTCTGAAACCAATAATGCATTTTATGTTATTGAATTTAAATAAAAATTTTTAACCATTAAAAAAAAAAAAAAAAAAAAGCTTTCTCCATAGCATGTTTCTTTTGAAAAGCAGGTACTTTCCCACTGTTAAAATACCAAGTTTAGGGATGCTTGGGTGGCTCCCAAAGGTCTGCCTTTGGCTCAGGGCGTAATCCCGAGGTCCTGGGATTGAGTCCCACAACAGGCTTCCAGGATGGAGCCTGCTTCTCTCTCTGCCTATGGTCTCTGCCTCTCTGTCTCTCATGAATAAATAAATTTTAAAAATATAAATAAATAAATAAATAAATAAATAAATAAATAAATAAATAAATAAATAAATCTTTAAAAGAAATAGACTTTATCTTAAATAGATTATTTTCAAGTATCTGCTAGTGGGTTATTATTACTGACAGCCCTGGTTTTTAACTTCCTAATATGGCTAACAAAGAGCTAGGAGTACAGGCTATAAACACAAGTGCCAATTCTGCCATCTTCTTGCTATTTGTGCTTGCATTATCACCTTCAATCCACCGTTTCCAAGCAGGAATCTTTTTTTTTATTATTATTATTCATGAGAGACACAGAGAGGGAGGCAGAGACACAGGCATAGGGAGAATCCGGTTCCCTGTGGGGAGCCCAGCCCGATGGGGGACTCGAGCCCAGGATCACGCCTTGAGCCGCAGGCAGAGGCTCAACCTCTGAGCCACCCAAGCATCCCTAAGCAGGAATCTCTTAGGGATCCCTGGGTGGCGTAGTGGTTTGGCGCCTGCCTTTGGCCCAGGGCGCGATCCTGGAGACCCGAGATCGAATCCCACATCGGGCTCCCGGTGCATGGAGCCTGCTTCTCCCTCTGCCTGTGTCTCTGCCTCTCTCTCTCTATCATAAATCAATTTAAAAAAAAAAAAAGGAATCTTTTAAACACATTGACCATTTTGTAAGAGCTAATTTAAACTGGAAAAAGCCCTATCAAGACTTATTGTAGCAATCATTTAGCCATTATATACACAAACATTGGATCATTACGTTGCACACCTGAAACTGTCAATTAGATCTCATTTTTAAAAAACCTAATGTGGGTAGCCCTCGTGGCGCAGCGGTTTAGCGCCGCCTGCAGCCCAGGGCGTGATCCTGGAGACCCTGGATCGAGTCCCACGTCGGGCTCTCTGCATGGAGCCTGCTTCTCCCTCTTGCCTGCGTCTCTGCCTCTCTCTCTCTCTCTGTCTCTATGAATAAATAAATAAAAATCTTTTGAAAAAATAAAAATAAAAATAAAAAACCTAATGTTGGGCAGCCCCGGTGGCGCAGCGGTTTGGCGCCACCTGCAGCCCAGGGCGTGATCCTGGAGACTCTGGATAGAGTCCTACCTCGGGCTCTCTGCCTGGTGCCTGCTTCGCCCTCTGCCTTGTGTCTCTGCCCCCCCTCCTCTGTATCTCTATGAATAAATAAATCCTTTAAAATAAATAAATAAATAAATAAATAAATAAATAAATAAATAAATAAATAATAAATAAATAAATAAATAATAATAAATAAATAAATAAATAAATAAAACCTTATGTTGGGCAGCCTGCGTGGCTGGGCGGTTTAGCGCCGCCTTCGGCCCAGGGCGTGATCCTGGAGAGCCTGGGAGATCCCATGTCAGGCTCCCTACCTGGAGCCTGCTTCTCTCTCTGCCTGTGTCTCTGCCTCTGCCCCTCTGTCTCTCATGAATAAATAATAAAATCTTTTAAAAAATAAAAATAAAAATCCTAATGTTTAAAAATAAGTCATGAATAAGGCAAGTGTCATACAGTGTCAATCTCTGTATCATTATTAAAGCTTAAATCTTCCCTATCTTGGAGAACACTTCCTTAAACTAGAATGTAAATTCCAAGCACTAGACTTTTTTTTTTTTTTTAATTTATTTTTAATTTATTTATGATAGTCACAGAGAGAGAGAGAGAGAGAGGCAGAGACACAGGCAGAGGGAGAAGCAGGCTCCATGCACCGGGAGCCCGACGTGGGATTTGATACCGGGTCTCCAGGATCGCGCCCTGGGCCAAAGGCAGGCGCCAAACCGCTGCGCCACCCAGGGATCCCCCAAGCACTAGACTTTATCTAACTTTCCTTGTCCCACTTTCCATTTAGAAGATATTACAAGGAGCAAGTGGATGAGTTTATAGGAGCCAGATTATTTTGTTTTAATGCCATGTAAGGCTTTAAGTTTTTATTCTGAAGTGACTCAGGTATAATATAATCAAATTTATATTTTATATACTCTAATTGTAGTACAAAAAATAGTTTGAAGTAGATAAAATTAGAAACTAGAAAATCAGTAAAACCATTATAAAAATAACATTGTAGGGGCACCTGAGTGGTTCAGTCAGGTAGCTGGCTGACACTTGGTTTCAGTTCAGGTCATGTTCTAGTGATCATGACATCAGGCCCAGTGTCCAGGTATGCTTCAGATTCTTTCTTCCTCTCCCTCTCCCTCCAGCTTCCGTACACCTGTATGTGCTCTCTCTCAAATAAATAAAATATTGGGGTGCCTGGGTGGCTAAGTTGGTTAAATATCTGCCTTCCACTCAGGTCATGATCCAAGGGTCCTGGGACCTGGCCTGCTAACAGGGAGCCTGATTCTGATTCTCCCTCTCCCTGCCTGCCTCTGCCTAATGATCTCTCTGCTTGTGCTGTCAAATAAATAAAATCTTTCAAAAACAAATTACTTAAATCTTTTAAAACAATACTTTAAAAAATAACATTGTTAAGCACTCACCAGTGATAAAACTTACTTCCACTGTTTATGGCCTAGACAAATAAAAAGGGCCTGAACTAAGGTAGCACTGGTATAGTCTGAAGAAGAGATGGATTAAAGCAGTGGTTCACAAACTTCAGTCAACCTGAGAATTACTTGGAGAACTTGTTTTTTGTTTTGTTTTTTTTTTAAGATTTTATTTATTTATCCACAAGAGACACACAGAGAGAAAAAAATTACGGAAACTATGCCCTGATGAGGAATGATCTCCAACATGTATTGCTAAATGCCTAAAAATGTGTCAAATAGGCTATCATCTATACAATTTAGAATAACTATACACAGAAAAAAAAAAAAAACTATACAGTTTTGGTTTTTTTAAAGATTTTATTTATTTATTCATGAGAGACACACAGAGAGAGGCAGAGAGAAGCAGGCCCCTGTGAGAAGCCTGATGTAAAACTCGATCCCAGGACCCCGGGATCATGACCTGACTCAGGCAAATGCTCAACCACTGAGCTACTCAGGTGCCCCTAGTTTGCTTCTATATGCATGCATAAGGTTGTCATTAAGGGATACATAATAAATTCCTAACACTGGTTCACTGTGAGAAGAAAAACTATGTGAAAATTAGGAAGTAAGGGGTAAAGGACACTTCACTGTAAAACCAACATTCTGGATTTTGAATCAGGAATGTATTTTCTAGGGCAGCCCGGGAGGCTCAGCAGTTTAGCACCGCCTTCAACCCCAGGTGTGATCCTGGGGACCCAGGATTGAGACCCATGTCAGGCTCCCTGCATGGAGCCTGCTTCTCCCTCTGCCTGTGTCTCTGCCTCTGTGTGTGTGTGTGTGTGTGTCTCTCATGAATAAATAAAATCTTTAAAAAGTAAAAAAAAAAAAAAAGTAAATCTTAAAAAAAAGAGAAATCAATGCAAACATCTGACTGCCAAAAACACATGCAGTACCTATTCATTTTCATTTAATCCTCTCACAAATTTTGTGGTAGATGGCAATACTCCTCTATTTTACAGAGAAATAACTTACTCCATTACACAAATGATTTAGTAACATGTATGACCACATCACATTTCATACTATACTTCAATTGCCTACTGACTTTCTGGGTTGCCCAAGAAGATTAAGCTCTAAGGAAAAAAATCCTATCTATCTTATTCTAGCTGTATCCTAGCACCAAGCACAAGCCCTAGTACCTAATCAGTATTTGTGAAAATAAGTGACCAATTCTGAATCACTAGGAGAGGGCAAGTGACTGCCACTTGGCTTGTGAGGTGCCTCAGTTTCATCAACTATAATTAATAGTACTTATCTCACAGGATTTTTGAAAATCAAACAAGAAAGTTGACAAGGCACTTTATTCAATGAATCAATAGCAATTATTAACAAAGATAGGAAGAAATGGAGATAAGAAAAACAAAATTAGGAGGGAGTGACCAGTATTAGATGCAGCAAAAAGGTTAAGAACTAATTAGAAAGCTAAGAATAAGAACTAATTTAGCATGTAGACAATCAATGATTATTTTTAGTAATGTTGCTTAGATGGCATGAAAGGAAAGAAGCCAGATTGATACAAGCTGAACAAATGTGTATACTTAGTACACACCTGCCCTATTAGATTATGATCTGATGACCAGAAACTGAGACTGAATTCATCTTTGTATCTCTAAAACCTAACACATTAAATATATATTAAATACATTTGGGCAGCCCGGATGGCTCAGCAGTTTAACGCCACCTTCAGCCCAGGGCCTGATCCTGGTTCCCTGCATGGAGCCTGCTTCTCTCTCTGCCTGTGTGTCTCTGCCCCTCTCTCTCTGTCTCTCATGAATAAATAAATAAAATCTTAAACACATACATACATACATTTGTTTGCAGGGCACCCGGGTGGCTCAGTGAGTTAAGCATCTGCCTTGCACTCAGGTCATGATCCCAGGTTCTGGGATCGAGCCCCGTATCCTCCCTAAGTGAGAAGCCTGCTTCTTCTCCCTCTGCCTCCTGCTCTGCCCTTGTGCTGTCAAATAAATCAATAAAATCTTTTTTAAAAATTGCTGGGGCACCTGAGTGGCTTGGTGGGTTAGGCATCTGCCTTCAACTCAGGTCATGACCCTAGTGTCCTGGGATCAAGCCCCACATTGAGCTATCTGCTCAGCGGGGAGCCTGCTTCTCCCTCTTCACTATCAAATAAATAAAATATTAAAAAAAAAAAAAAAAAAAAAAAAAGGATCCCTGGGTGGTGCAGCGGTTTATTTAGCGCCTGTCTTTGGCCCAGGGCGCGATCCTGGAGACCCGGGATCGAATCCCACGTCAGGCTCCCGGTGCATGCAGCCTGCTTCTCCCTCAGCCTGCGTCTCTGCCTCTCTCTCTCTGTGTGACTATCATAAATAAATAAAAATTAAAAAAAAAAAAAAAAAAAAAACAGAAAACAGGAATCCCTGGGTGGCTCAGCAGTGTAGCGCCTGCCTTCTGCCCAGCGTGTGATCCTGGAATCCTGGGATCGAGTCCCCTGTCGGGCTCCCTGCATGGAGCCTGCTTCTCCCTCTGCCTGTGTCTCTGCATCCCTCTCTCTGTGTGTGTCTCATGAATAAATAAAATCTTTAAAAAATAAAAAATAAAAAAATAAAAATAAAAAGATTTTTATGTGGGATTCGATCCCGGGTCTCCAGGATCGCGCCCTGGGCCAAAGGCAGGCGCCAAACCGCTGCGCCACCCAGGGATCCCAAATAAAAAGATTTGAGAGAGTGTTTGTGCATGCCAGCAGGGGGAGGGGCACAGGAAGAGGAAAAGAGTAGACTCCCCACTGAGTATGGAATCTGATAAGGTGCTGATATCATGAACCAGAGATCATGACCTGAGCTGAAACAGAGTCAGACACTCCTCCACATCACTTGCCATCATGGAAATACAAATCAAAACCACAATACATACCCCTTACACCCATGGGAATAGCTAAAATTAACAAGACAGGATGTTGGCAAGGATGTAGAGAAAACGGAACCCTCTTGTACTGTTGGTGGGAATGCAAGCTGGTGCAGCCACTCTGGAAAAGTGTGGAGGTTCCTCAAGAAGTTAAAAATAGGGACACCTGGGTGGCTCAGCGGTTTAGCGCTACCTTCAGTCCAGGGCGAGATCCTGGAGACCTGGGATTGAGTCCCACACGTCGGGCTCCCTGCATGGAGCCTGCTTCTCCCTCTGCCTGTGTCTCTGCCTCTATGTCCATCACTTACATATATATATATATATATATATAATCTTTTTAGAGATAATAACAAGTCATTTTCTTTACCCTCCCCCTTAAACACCTTACCTCTGAATACCACACTGAGAAATGCCATCTTTACTGTTCTCTCAGACTAATTAGGTTTTCATGTAATTTACTCTCAACGTAAGCTTCTTCATGGGTAATGAAAGTATAAAATCAAGGGGCATCTGGGTGGCTCAGATGATTAGGCATTTGCCTTCAACTCAGGTTATGATTCTGCGTCCTGAATTGAACCCCACTTTGTCTGGCTCTCTGCTCAACAGGGGAGTCTGCTTCTCCCTCTCCGTCTGCTTGTGTGCTCCCTCAAATAAATAAAATCTTTTAAAAAAGTATAAAATCAAAATACTGGGATTTAACCCAGACTGTGCCATTTATGAAGGTAGACATTATTTGACCACTCTAATCTTTATTTTTACCTATAAAAGGAAGATAACTACTTCATAGCAAACTCATGTGGATTAAGTAAAAACACTCAAAAAAGCACTTGATACATAGAATTGGCCGGTTTTAGTTTGCACCTTATGGTAGAAGGCACTTAATGATTTTCCTTTCTGGAGGCACACCAGTACTTTCTCTGTTTATGACCTGCCAGGAAGCTGGAGACTAGTTCACTACTAACTTTAGCTATAGAGGGCAGGGGGCCTGGTTCAGCGATTTAGCACCGCCGTCAGCCCAGGTTGTAATCCTTAGTCCAGGATAGAGTCCCACGTTGGGCTCCCTGCATGGCGCCTGCTTCTCCCTCTGCCTGTGTCTCTGCCTCTTGTTCTCCGTGTCTCTCATGAGTAAATAAATAAAATCTTAAAAACACACACAAATCAATGAAGTCTGAAAACGGAACTTGAAACTAAAATTGCATTTTCTAGGAGTTCCCAGGTGATTCTGAGGGTGGTTTGAGAACCAGTGCTCAACATGAAACCCACAGGGAAACGAACCAAAAAGTGGTGGGTAGCACAGGTAGAGATATGTAATTCTCTAGTAATTGTCAATCTAGGGATCACTGGGTGGCGCAGCGGTTTGGCGCCTGCCTTTGGCCCGGGGCGTGATCCTGGAGACCCGGGATCGAATCCCACACGTCGGGCTCCCGGTGCATGGAGCCTGCTTCTCCCTCTGCCTATGTCTCTGCTTCTCTCTCTCTCTCTCTCTCTCTCTCTCTATCATAAATAAATTAAAAAATAATAATAATAATTGTCAATCTATTGACCAATCATAAAACTTCACAGTAACCTTTCTCTTTATAGAGGAGGAGGCTAACTTCTGAAGTGCAGAAGATAAATAAGCAAAAGCCCCTAAAAAACAAGGGACGATTGGGAAGTCAGACCCACCAGAGGGAAAGAGCACTTGCTTCCTCAAATTAACGGAGTGTTCCCTCTCACTCTTCAAGAAATACCTTCCGTTTGACGAGCATTGTGGCGCTTTCAAAGCAACTGTTTCTACCCCATCTTCCTAAGACACTTTGTGCACACATACTACTACCCATTCGCCTAGCAACCAAACACTGCTGGAAGTAATCGGAGCTCCAAGCAACCCTAGGTGAAGATGCTTTGCGTCTCGATAAAACGCCTCCGAAACAGTAAAGTCTCTCGCCAACAGTCCCAAAGCCTAAAGAGTCACTATTCTCTCCACTAAGAACGAGGACAGCTGAGAACTGGAGGTTAGGAGATGCGCGAGGAGACGGTGGAAAACCAGCTTCACCGCGCCACACCGCGGAAGTCGGAGAATCTCCGCGAGCCGCACAGCCCCAAACAATGGAGTTTTCCCGCCTCCTCAGGACCCCGCCCCCTGCTCCAGAGCTGGCGGAGGAAAGCGAACACTCGAGCGTACGGCCCCGCCCCCTGGAGGCCCCGCCCCCTCCCGAGCCCACCGGGCCAGCCTCCCTCCTCGTGGGTTTTTTTTTTTTTTTTTTTTTGGCGCCAAATCTCTGTTAATTATTTTCCTAGGTTGTTTGGGAACGCTATTGGAGGTGCAAGAGGAGTGCAGGGACTGCAGGGGCACAGAGACGGACAGGAGCCCTGTGGCCCCGCCTCCTCGCGGATAGCCCCGGGCCGGGGGAGGAAGGAGAGGGGCAGGCGATGGAGGAGCCGCCGCTGCCCCCGGCAAGATGGCGGCCGCGAAAAGCGGGGCAGGGGGCGCCAGCCGAATAGTGTTACTGCTAATACGCGAGGTTCTCTGCAAAGGTGGGTTTCTACAGTCCAGGCCTCCCCGAACTGCGACGGTTCCTCGGTAGGAGGCAAGTCCTTCCTCTCACCGGTCTCTTCCTCCCGGGGTTCCCGCGTCCACCACCCCCCCTCCCCGTGGACTGGCCAGTGCCTCAAGCGCTCCACAGTCCCGCTTACTTGTCGGCGGAAACCAGCTCCGCAGCGATGGCGGCAGTAGCTGTGGACTCTGCGGCCATCGTTCCCCTGAGGTGGTGGGCCAGCGGGCAGAATACAGTCTGTGAGGAAAACAGAGGGAATTTGGGAAGCCAAAGACCTATTCAGGGACAGAAAATGGCAGATTGGAGACCCCGCGCGGCTGGGCCCCTATATATACCAAAGCCCTTTGCCCCGCCTATCCACTTCCGGATCCTCCCCCTCGAGTTTAAAGGGCCAGGACTCTGCCCCAGTCCAGCCCAAGGACACCCCCCGCCCTCGCCGACTTGCTCTGCGGGGTACCTTCCCTGCCTGGCCCGCCTTCCCCAAAAAAAGCAACTTCCTGCTTCTCTAGCAAGTCGCGTAAGAACTGGAATTTTGGTACTACAACTCCTGACTGGGCGTCGGCCAGCGGCTTCCACAGAAGGGGAAGCTGGTGCTGGTCTGCATGTTTGGAGCAAGTAGCCGAGAGTCTCTTTCCGGCCCTGATACTCAGGGAGGTGATCCGAAACTTTCTGCCCTTCCTCTCAGTCCTAACGGATGGACACGTAAGAGCCGAGCACGGGTACAGCAGCAACGGCTAGAACTGATTTCGGTGAGACTCGTGGCTCTGAGCCTCAGCAACAATTGACGCAAGAAAATGCTACCCTAGGATTGGCTACCGCTGAAACTACCGCGCTTGATTCAAAGTCAGTGCTGCGGCGGGATGCGGCTAGCTCCTCCCCCTGGGCCCGCCCCCTTCGGCTCGCCCAATCCGCTGGCGCCATCCTCGTAGGCCCTACCCACACTCCAAATCTAGCTGGTCTAGTGCTCCCAGCTCTTTTCCTCCACTCAGAGGTACCGTTTGTCGTTTGCACAGTACGTGCCAGAATCCTGTGCTTAGACACTTTAAAGATGTTAGCCGTTTTATTTAATCTCAACAAAGCTACTGGTGAGGTCGAGATTATCAGTCCCATTTGGTAGAAACAGAAACCCAGGTTTAGGGAAGGTGTGACTTGTTCAGAAAGTTGCAAGACAAGTCGGTTTTGGAAAGCAATGTGCTTCATTTCCTGCAACTGGCAGAGTGGAAGATAACTGGCAGGCTGCAATGGTCGCATTTTCTCACACCTGGAGCATCTTCCATTGCCTTCAACTATGGCCTTCCATACAGTGATCAGAACAGGAATTTAAAAAAAAAAAAAAAGAACAGGAATTTTATCTCTGTCCAGATTGGACACAATGGGAAATATTTCTGCAAAGGATTTTTCCTCCAGTCTGTAAAGGGTCAGGCAATTTGAAATCTGGGTAGCATAGAACTGGACCTGAAAATACCAATTCCTGTGGCAAACACGTGGGATCTCCATTATTAGGAGGGGGCCTGAGCCAAGTCATGTAATCTTTTAAGATTATATGTAAGATGAGGACAATATTGGTATCACTCCTTAAGAATATTGAGAGAGGGACGCTTGGGTGGCTCAGCAGTTGAGCGTCTGCCTTTGGCTCAAGGCATGATCCTAGGGTCTGGGATCCAGTCCCACATCGGGCTCCTTGCAGGGAGCCTGATTCTCCCTCTGCCTATGTCTCTGCCTCTCTCTGTGTGTCTTTCATGAATGAATAAAATCATTAAAAAAAATAAGAATATTGAGAGAATTAGAAGTAATGCTTATTTCACAATCAGCACTGTACCTGGCTCATGCTAAGCACTCATTAAATGACTACTATTGTCTGATTACATGATAACTGGAGATTTGGTTTGGAGAAGGGGAGGTCTCTGAAGAGACCTTGCAGCCAGGGCTAGGGTCTGAGAAACACGTCTAGTACTTTGTGTGACCCACTTATCTGTTAGACTAATATTCACAGAGCAACTATGATGTGCAAGGCTTTGTACTAGGTCCTAAGGACAAAAGATAAGGTTTCTTTTTTTTTTTTTTTAAGATTTTATTTATTTATTCATAGAGACAGAGAGAGAGAGGCAGAGACACAAGCAGAGGGAGAAGCAGGCATCATACAGAGAGCCTGACGTGGGACTCGATCCAGGGTCTCCAGGATCACGCCCTGGGTGGCAGGCGGAGCTAAACCGCTGTGCCACCGGGGCTGCCCAAAGATAAGGTTTCTGACTTTGAGGAACTTGGCTGTATGAAAAATAGATTTTAGGGCACTTGGGTGGTTCAGTCAGTTGAGCATCTGCCTTCTGTTGGGGTCATGGCCCCAGTCCTGGGATCAAGTCCTGAGTAGGTCTCCCTGCTCAGAGGGGAGTTTGCTTCTCCCTCTGCCCCTCCCCCTTGCTCATGATCTCTCTCTTATGCTCTCTCTCTTTCTCGAATAAACATGTTTTTTTTTTTTAAGATTTTATTTATTTATTCATGAGAGACACAAAGAGAGAGAGAGAGAGGCAGAGACACAGGCAGAGGGAGAAGCAGGCTCCATGCAGGGAGCCGGATGTGGGACTCCAGGATCTCGCCCCGGGCCAAAGGCAGGCGCCAAACCGCTGAGCCACCCAGAGATCCCCTAAATAATATGTTTTTTAAAAAATAGATTTTAGGGGGTATCCCTGGGTGGCTCAGCGGTTTCGCGCCTGCCTTTGGCCCAGGGCGCGATCCTGGAGTCCCGGGGTCGAGTCCCGCGTCGGGCTCCTGGCATGGAGCCTGCTTCTCCCTCTGCCTGTGTCTCTGCCTCTCTCTCTCTCTCTATGTCTATCATAAATAAATAAAAATAAATCTTTAAAAAAATAGATTTTAGGGATGCCTGAGTGGCTCAGTGGTTGAGTATCTCCCTTTGGCTCAGGGCGTTATTCCAGAGTCTGGGGATCAAGTCCCACATCAGGCTCCATGCAGGGAACCCGATGTGGGACTCCATCCTGGAACTCCAGGATCATGCCCAGGTCCAAAGGCAGACTCTAAACCGCTGAGCCACCCAAGGATCAAAAAAAAAAAAAAAAAAAAAGATTTAAAAATAGATTTTAAGGGGCGCCTGGGTGGCTCAGTTGGATTAGCATTTGATTCTTGATTTGGGAACAGGTCATTATTTCAGGGTCCTCAGATAGATCCTGACTGGGGCTCTGCCACTGCAGAGCCTGCTTGGGACTCTCCCTGCTTTTCCTCTGCTCCTCCCCCTCCTCAAATAAATAAAAATCTTAAAAAAAAAAAATTCTCTCTCCCTCGGCCTCCGCTCTTTCCCCTCCTCCTCTCTAATGAGAAAAAAAGATGTTTTGAGCTCCTTACCATTCCGTGCAAGGCTCTACATGATCTGGCTCCAATCCACCTCTCCAAATTCATCTCCTACTGTTCTCCTTCCTTTACCATCCTAATACTATGTTAATCTTTCTGTTCCTCAAAACACCCAAGCCCTTTTTCATATCCAGGAGCCTTTGCACTTGCTACCTGACTGCCTAGAAAGCTCTTCTCCCAATGACTAGCTCTTATTCATCCTTTAGGCCTCATCTTAAATATTACTTCCCCAACGAGGCCTTCCTAGGCCACTCAATCAAAATTAGCTTCCTTTTGTTTATTTCTTCCATTGTGCTCATCAAAATCTGAAGTTATTTACTTGGGTGTTTTGTTGTTGTTGTTTACTCTCACCCAGCTTTTAAGTATAGGCTCCATGTGACCTTTTCAGTTTTGTTCTCGGCTAAATCCCCAATGCATATAATAGTAGCTGACTTGGGACACCTGGGTGGCTCAGCTGTTGAGCCTCTGCCTTCCGCTCAGGGCATGATCCTGGAGTTCCGGGATCAAGTCCCACATCGGGCTTCCTGCGTGGGGCCTGCTTCTGCCTCTGCCTGTGTCTCTGTCTGTCTCTCTGTGTCTCTCATGAATAAATAAATAAAATCCTAAAAAAAAATAGTAGCTGACTCATATTAGGTATCCAAAATGAACTTGTTAGATGAATGAATGAATGAATGAATGAAGCAATCATAGTATAATCATAAATAAAACTGGAAGAAATTTCACTCAGAAACTCAGAATATATCTGCTTAAGGGTGTCTGAGTCGTTCAGTCAGTTAAGTGTCTGCCTTAGGCTCAGGTCGTGATCTGTGTCCTGGGATTGAACCCTGCATCTGGCTCAGTAGGGAGTCTACTTCTCTCTCTGCACCTCTCCCCTCTTCATATTCTCTCACACTCGCTCTCTCTCAAATCTTTAAAAAGAAAAGAAAAGAAAAGGAAAGGAAAGGAAAGGAAAGGAAGGAAAGGAAAGGAAAGGAAAGGAAAGGAACGAAAAGAAAAAAGGAAGGAAGGAAGGAAGGAATGAAGGAAGGAAGAATGAGGGACGGAAGGAAGGAAGAAACGCAAGAAAGAAGAAAGAAAAAAGAAAGAAAGAAAGAAAGAAAGAAGAAAAGAGAAAGAAAGAAAGAAAGAAAGAAAGAAAGAAAAAGAAAGAAAGAAAGAAAGAATCTACTTAAAATAAGAACCAAATTTCATAGTAATGAAGGTAATGGGACTTTGAAGGGAGCAGGAATCTTATATTTAACAAGATTTAAGGAAGACTTCTAGTTAAAGATGGTGGGTTGAACACACATTTACATCCATCCAGTCCCTTTTGAAGCCTGTCTACATAACAATAAACGAAATTCTTTTATTTGTTTTTTGTTTTGTTGTTGCTGTTAAGGTAAAAAAGATTAAATATAATGGGCCAGGAAGCCACATCATTAAAATTTTAAAAGCTGGAAAAGTGACGGACAGGTAGTAATTGACCTAGCTAAGAAAGGAGAATCCCAATGGGGGAAAGCCAAGAGGCAACCAGATTGACAAGAGAAACCGTGAAGGTTTGCAGCAGTTACCTTTAGGAATAGAGGATGGAGATAAGGATGTAAAAAGGTTAGGCTGGATCCCTGGGTGGCGCAGCGGTTTGGCGCCTGCCTTTGGCCCAGGGCGCGATCCTGGAGACCCAGGATCAAATCCCACGTCAGGCTCCCGGTGCATGGAGCCTGCTTCTCCCTCTGCCTGTGTCTCTGCCTCTCTCTCTGTGTGTGTGACTATCATAAATAAATAAAAATTTAAAAAAAATAAAAAAATAAAAAGGTTAGGCTGAAAAATTTTAAGCAGCAGTTAGACTGGGACGCCTGGGTGGCTCAGCAGTTGAGCATCTGCCTTTGGCTCAGGGCGTGATCCTGGAGACCTGGGATCAAGTCCCACATTGGGTTCCCTGCATGGAGCCTGCTTCTCCTTCTGCCTGTGTCTCTGCCTCTCTCTCTCTCTCTGTTTCTCACAAATAAATAAAATCTTAAAAAAAAAAAAAGCAAAATAAATAAATAGAAGTCAAAAATTGTAGTTGAGGGGCGCCTGGGTGGCTCAGTTGGTTAAGCGTTGCCTTTGGCTCCTGTCATGATCTCAGGGTCCTGGGATCATGCCCCGAGGTGGGCTTCCCATTAAGTGGGGAGCCTGCTTCTCCCTCTGCCGATGTCTCTGCCTCTGTGTCTCTCATGAATAAATAAAATCTTAAAAAAAAAAAAAACTATACTCAAAACAACAAATACACATTATATTCAAATATTACAGATCATTTATAAAAATGGACCATATATTAATTAGGCTACAAAAAAAGTCTTAATAAATTCTAATGAATCATCATCATTATTATTATTATTATTATTATTATACAGACTATCTTCTCTAAATAAAGCTTCTCTAAGCTTTATTGCATTGCAAATTGACATTTATACAATTGACCCTTGAACAACAACATGGGTTTGAATTGTGTGAATCCACTTACATGTGGATTTTTTTCTAAGATTTTATTCACTTATTCACGAAAGACAGAGAGAGAGAGAGAGAGAGAGAGAGAGAGAGGCATAAATATATGCAGTGGGAGAAGCAGGCTCCCTGTGGGGAGCCCCTTGCGGGACTCAATCCCAGGACTCCAGGATCAGGCCTTGAGCCAAAGGCAGATGCTCAATCACTGAGCCACCCAGGCGTCCCTGGAATACTAAAGTTTCACTGCAAAAAAAGAAACCCTGGGGCAGCCTGGGTGGCTCAGCGGTTTAGCACCGCCTTTGGCCCAGGGCGTGACCCCGGAGTCCTGGGATCAACTCCTACATTGGGCTCCCCGTATGGAGCCTGCTTCTCTCTCTGCCTGTCTCTATGCTTCTCTCTCTCTCTCTCTCTCTCTCTCGAATAAAGTCTTTAAAAAATAAAATAAATAAAAATAAATTGTAAAGTCAGTTAAAAAGGGATATCCCTGAGGTGCCTGAGTGGCTCAGTCAATTAAGTTACCAACTCTTGGTTTGGGCTTGGATGGTGATCTCAAGATTATGAGATTGAACCCTACATTGGGCTCCAACTGAGCATTGAATCTGCTTGGGACGCTCTCTCTCTCTCTCTCCTTCTGCTCCTTCCCACCATGTGCACTCTCTTTCTCTCAAAGAAATATATAATTCTCTTTAAAAGGGATATCCGGGGATCCCTGGGTGGCGCAGCGGTTTGGCGCCTGCCTTTGGCCCAGGGCGCGATCCTGGAGACCCGGGATCGAATCCCACGTCGGGCTCCCGGTGCATGGAGCCTGCTTCTCCCTCTGCCTGTGTCTCTGCCTCTCTCTCTCTCTCTGTGACTATCATGAATAAATAAATAAAAATCTTTAAAAAAAAAAAAAATAAAAGGGATATCCCAAGAGGGGTGGGGGTGACTGGGTGACAGGCACTGAGGTGGGCACTTGACGGAATGAGCACTGGGTGTTATTCTATATATTGGCAAATTGAACACAAATAAAAAATAAATTTATAAAAAAATAAATAAAAAATAAAAGGGATATCCCTAAAATTATTATTATTATTATTTTTTTTTATGATAGTCACACAGAGAGAGAGGCAGAGACACAGGCAGAGGGAGAGGGAGAAGCAGGCTCCATGCACCGGGAGCCCGACGTGGGACTCGATCCCCGGTCTCCAGGATCGCGCCCTGGGCCAAAGGCAGGCGCTAAACCACTGCGCCACCCAGGGATCCCAACAAATAATATCTTAAAACAAAAATAAGATAGAGTAAAACCTTGAGAGGCCAAAGGCCCAAGTGTTAGAGAAACAAAACAAGTATTTATATCCGAATGGGCATATTGATAGTTCCAGATGTATATACAGGTATTGGAAGTGTGGATGATCCACTGAGAGAAATGTAGAGAAAAAAAGCAATAGAACTTCTCATGAACATTCTAGAAGTTAACATCTCAACCAAGAAAGGGATTTTCAGTGTTTTAGTACTTTGAACAAATGTCAGGGCTCCTTCATAGATATGCTCCTAAACAAATACTGTGATCTTTCTTTTTTTTTTAAGTTTTTATTTATTCATGAGAGATGAGAAAGAGAAAGAGAGAGAGAGAGAGAGGGAGAGAGAGGGAGAGAGGCAGAGACACAGGCAGAGGGAGAAGCAGGCTCCAAGCAGGGAGCCCAATGTGGGACTTGATCCAAGGTCTCCAGGATCATACCCTGGGCCGAAGGTGGTGCTAAATCACTGAGCCACCCAGGCTGCCCTGTGATTTCTTTCAAATGCAAGTTATCCGTCCCTTTTTATTCAGTCCCTTTTTTAAGTATCCTTTTTTAAGTTTGCCAATCTGACTACAGGGTTCACAGTCTTCTCCTACACAATGCCGCAAAGTCTCATTTTTCCTACTTGAGTATGAGACATACCCTCCTCTCTTGCAGACCCAAGGCAATTTCTGAGAGGTCTTAGGTTGTACTTATGTATAAAAAATCTTGATATAAGAAAGCATAATGTAGGGCAGCCCTGGTGGCTAGCGGTTTAGCACCACCTTCAGCCCAAGGTGTGATTCTGAGGTCCTGTAATCAAATCCCACATCCGGCTCCCTCTGGAGCATGGAGCCTCCTTTCCCTCTGCCTGTGTCTCTGCCTTTCTCTCTCTCTCTCATGAATAAATAAACAAAATCTTTAAGTGGCTCAGTGATTGAGCTTCTGCCTTTGGCTCAGGGTGTGATCCCTGAGTCCTGGAAGTGGGTCCCACATTGGTCTCCCTGCATAGAGCCTGCTCTTCTCCTCCCTCTGCCTATGTCTCTGCCTCTCTTTCTCTGTGTCTCTCATGAATAAAATCTTTAAAAATAATAATAATAAAGGAGAGTGTCCTCATCTTTGCTTTTCTTTTTTGGTTAACTCTCAGATCTTCACTTTTCAGTGGCTTTGGGTATGGTGTATGAAGTTCCCCAACACCATTTTCATGGTTTCAAATAATACATCTTTTACAAAATTTGCAACTTCACTTTGCAGTGAATGCATGCTGTGTTATCCAGTGACTAGACAAAGATGTCAAGAGAGCAATGCTAAAGTTAAGCAGCGTGAGATGTTTGAGTGAGGAATAATTTTTAGGCAGTCAATTTATTAGGGAATAATTTATTTACTTATTTGTGAATAATTTAATGTTATGATAACTTCTGCTTCCTGATATCGGCTGAATCGTGTCCTCTCCAAATTTATATACTAAGTCCTAACTCCCAATACCTCAGAATGTAGCTGTATTTGGAGACAGGCACTACAACATGGTGCTGGAGAATGTGAAACTGATGTGGAGTGAGGTCCCCAAGAGTGGCTAAGGCAAAAAATCTTAAGTCAATCAACAAGGACTGTTACATCTCCAAGATGCTTCTGTGTGAGGACTTGGCCATCGTGGTCCTATGGAACCTACTCATCACCAGCAAGTAGGGGCCTCCTCCCTGCTGTCAGAATCCCCTCCCTCATCTTACGAAGACCTGCCCTTTATAACTGGAATAATAAAATCCTGTTTTTTCTAGTGCCAAAAGAAGGAGAAAGAGGAGGAAGAGAATAAGAAGAAATTTGGATGTAGATACAACAAAGAGAAAAGAAAATCTAGAGGCACAGGTTGATAGCCACCTATAAGCCAAGGAGAAAGGCCTGGAACAAATCCTCCCCTCATGACATTCAGAAGGAAGTGATCCTGCTGATACCTTGATCTTGGACTTGTAGCTTTCCAGAGAAATCAATCTCTTTTCTTTAAGTCACCTATTCTGTGGTACCATTAGAGTAGGCCTAGCAAATTAATATGCCTCATACTCAAACTACTTCATAACTGTAGAAACTTAGATCATCAAAGTCTGTCAAGGAGCTATGGAATTGTATAGCAAGCCACCTGAGGAGGGTGAGGTCAGGAAAGATGTCTCAGAAGTGACAGCTAAACTGAACATTTAAGTAACTTTTAACTGTATAATGGGCTAAGGTGTGGGTTGTTTCAGGTACAAAGGACGAGAGAAAAGACTAACTTCCATCATGCTTCCCTTTATCTACTTTTTATCTGTTTGATCCATTCTCTCCACTACACCAGTGTTGTGCTGCTAAGACACAAATAAAACCAAATTAATTCTGCTCCAAACTCTTCCTTAGCTTTTTTTTTCTCCAGATATTATTTATTTGAGAGAGTAAGCACAAGTAGGCAGAGTGGCAGGCAGAGGAAGGGGGGGAAGCAGGCCGCTACCAAGCAGAGAGCCCAATGCAGAGCTCAATCCCAGGACCCTGGGACCATGAACTGAGCCAAAGGCAGATGCCCCACCAACTGAGCCACCCAGGGGCTTCTCTTCCTCGGCCTCCTGCTGCATACAGGATAAAAGTAAAATCCAACTCAGTTTCCTAGGCTATCATCACCAGGCCCTACCTAATTTTAGCATTCTTCCATGCCATTCCATCCGCACTCTTTCAGGTGTTTTTGTTGTTGTTGTTGTTGTTTTTTAATTTACTCATGAGAGACATAGAGAGAGAGAGGCAGACACAGGTGGAGGGAGAAGCAGGCTCCACACAGGCGTCCTATGTGGGACTCGATCCTGGGACTCCAGGAGCACACCCTGGGCCTAAACACTAGGCAGGCACTAAACCACTGAGCCACCCAGGGATCCCCTCACTTTTAGGTTCTATCATGGAAGACTTTTTTGTTTATTTTTATGGAAGACTTCTTTAGGTTTTTCCAATAACTTCTAGTTTCAAGGCTTTTCCCCCCTAAGCTATCCAATTTGCAGGGAAGACTATTCCCACTCTCACCTTTTTAAACTAATTAATCCCTATTCCTCCTTCATACCTCAGCTGATTAAATCAGTAGGCTCCTCACTCTGCACTTTTCATAGCACTTCTTCTAAGTGCAATTAAACTAATTATGCAATTAAAGTCTGTCTCCTCCTTCAAACCATAGGGACCTATGTGTCTTGGTCTCCTGGGTATGGTATTGTGCCTAACTCATAGAAGTACTCAATAAATATTTGTTGAATGAAGAGCAATGGTTCCACTGGAAAACTAAAATTAGTTTTGTGTGACCTAAGTTTAGTTTTTTAAAAACTCTCCTAAAGCCTCAGTAGCCTTTGGTGGGACTATAAAATACATAAGATAGAACCTTAAGATGGTGCAGAGTGACCAGTTTTCAGACTCACTCACTCACTTCTTCACGGAGCCTATGCACACTGACTGTAGCATCTGAGACAAAGCCCCTATCCCTATCTTTCCTGATTTTGTAAGCTGGGATTCCTGAACTTCTAAATATACAGGTATTTTTGGCTCTTCATAGACCTAAACCTAGGCACTGAACAAGGTGGTGGTGGTCGTGGTTGGGAATCCAAGACCCAGGCCCAGCAGTGCCAGGAAACCACACAACTCTCCCTACCTTTTTTTTTTTTTTTTTTTAATTTTTATTTATTTATGATAGTCACAGAGAGAGGCAGGCAGAGACACAGGCAGAGGGAGAAGCAGGCTCCATGCACCGAGAGCCCGATGTGGGATTCGATCCCGGGTCTCCAGGATCGCGCCCTGGGCCAAAGGCAGGTGCCAAACCGAGGCGCCACCCAGGGATCCCAACTCTCCCTACCTTGATGGCACCCTGAGAAGACTAATTTTGGGCACTCTAGGACAGTATGTAGTGCTGTGAGCTGCCACTAGATGGCAGTACTACATCAATGTACCTAATTCAAGAAAGTAGAACTGGAATTCAGCCACATACTGGTTTCTCCAGAAACAAAAAAGAAAAGAAGTCCGAGCTTGGGACAGGTGGCATCCAGCATCCCTCAGCTCAGCAGCTCTAAGGGAAATAGTTTCCATCTCAGGTCTGACCAGACAAATAAGCAAGTAGTGTGGCTGCTCTAATGGCTTTATTAACTCCTTTCTGGGGGTGGCAGGACCTTGTAGTTGAAGAGCTGGAAGGAAACCAGGAAGTGGTGGTCTCAGTATGGATCATTAAAGGGGTACAGAGGGTGCCCTGCATCTCTCGGGACCCTCTTCCCATCCACCTGGAAAGAGAGAGACAAATGACTCTATTAGCAGGAGTTGACATTCCAAAGACACAGGGCCTTTCCCTGAATCCTCTTGAACATCACCTATAAACAGCACTATGCCAGATGGCAGTGGCAGGACCCTGAGCACCAGAGAATGCCCGTATTGACATTCCAGCAATCCATAGCCTGGTGTATACCTGTCCCTGCCCCTAAGAGTTCATAGTCTCAACTGGAATAAGGAACTATTTATTTCCCTACCTGTAACAGGCTTCAACCCAACCTCAATTCCTCTACCAAGACTGAGAATGCCTTAAAGCCTCCTCTCATTTATACCATATACTGAGAACTTGCAATATATCAAGAACTGGGATCCTTTTACAGATAGATTGAGGCTTGTAAAACTTAAATAACTTGTTCTAGGTCACAAGATATCGAAGCTGGACTGGGACTCAAAGGCTATTGCTTTATCCCCAAGCCTTATTACTTTCCCAAGCTTAATAAAAAGAAAAGAACCCACTGTGTTCAGGACAGCAATCCTACCAACAACATCCAGCTCCTCCTCTGACCAGCAAGGCCGAGAGGCTAGATCTGGGCCAGAATTCTGCCCCAAATCTTATATTCCCTAACTCTGGCAGGTGATATATACTCACTGTGAGCATGGGCACAATGTATCGCCAATTTTTATTCAGGGCATCTAGCTGCTTCATCTCGTCTGGGCTAAAGGTGAAGTCAAACACCTGGGGATAAGACGTAGGGATCAGGAAAATCAGCTTTGTGTGTGGAAGCCAGGATTCTTCTTGCCAGGCAGAGTCGGAGCCAAACTATGTCCCAACGGGCTAAAGGTTGAGGCCAAGAAGACAGGACCCATCACCAAGTACCTGGATGTTCTGGAGAATACGTGAAGGTGTGATACTCTTGGGGATGCAGATCACTTTCCGCTGGACCTGCCACCTAAGGTGGGGGATTGAAGTAGATTAGGAAGAGGAGTCAGTACTCACAATCATTGTTTCGTCCTCCACACAGCCTTCTCTAAACTCCTGGTGTCCCTGAGCCCCAATACAATGGGGAACATGCCTCAGAGTAGCTTCCCCTAGATTATACAGCAAGATTAGCAGCCTCACTCAGGTAGTTGGATAAGGAATCACTCAACCCTTGCCTCCCAACCCAGGTGCCCTCTCCCCACTTCTTTCCCCAAGATTGCCCACACCTGAGCAGGATCTGAGCTGGAGACCGGCCATACTTTTCAGCCAGTGCCAAGACTACCGGCTCCTCAAGTAGGACAGGCTCATCAGGATCACGCCAAGCTCTATCAGAGGATCCCAGAGGGCTATAAGCGGTCACCTCCAGGCCACGTGCTTGGCAATGAGCAATCAGCTCCTTCTGAGCCAAGTATGGGTGACATTCCACCTGAAACAAACAAAAAAAACCCATCACTATTGGCTGATCTGACCCAGCTTGTGGGGCCCCCACATCTCGGCCAACTTTGCATTGCTGACTCCCCAATTCCCCTCAGCCCACTTTCCCCACTCTCCACCTGCCACTCCAATTCATTCTCTTCCCACACCTCAATGTCTTTATTTTTGGTTTTCTAACATTCTTGTGTTTGATATGAACCAATACATAGTACTTCTTCTTACTGACAGAACCTTACTTTACACGTACATTGTTCACATTTATTTCCATTGTGCTTGAATCAAAGACTTTTTAGTTTTTTTTAACTCCAGTGTAGTTACCTCAATGCTCTCCTTTATGCAGACAATTCCTACGCCAACACTTCTGAAAACTTGCTAGCCATCTCCATGAAGTAGACCCATCATCTGCTCACTTATGTTCCCGCACACACATATGCCCTCAAAGCAACAGATCTGTGTTGCTGTGCTCACCTGCAGGACAGCTGGGCGTACAGAGGCCACACTGAGCACATCATCGATCTGCCGACTGCTGAAATTGGACAGGCCCAGTGCTCGTACCAGTCCCTTAGCCACCAGTGCCTCCAGAGCTTTCCAGGTCTCCTTGTAGTGGGTAGAGTCATAGCGGATTGTCCCATCGGCATTTTTAGGGAAAGGGTTGTCTCCCCGCCTAAGTAAAGACAGCCCCCGCCATGAGTGGGCACAAATGCAAGGCTCCTGCCTTATCTGCCCATCCAGCCACTCTGTGTCCCCATACCAAGCCCAGAAAGGGCAAAAGGCCAAGAATAAAAAAACAAGCATGCTCTTTCACCCTCTCAGGTCATGACCCAGGTGTTAACTCTATATAGAACGCCCATTCCCTCTCCTCTTCTTCCTAGACACAAATTGTATCTCCTCTCCTCTGGGAAGTCTTTCTGAACTCCTTCCTCCTCAAAGAGTTTCATGTTCTTGCAACCTTCCCCTAGGACTGGCACAGAGCTCCTGGTAGGCTCCTCTCATACCCTCTGCTGGAGCTGATTCTCTACTGCAATCCTAGGCCTAGCTCAGCAGAAGCCAGTAGTTTCCTGAATGAATAAAGGGAGGGGGAGGGACCACCCATGTATCCCTAGGATCCACCTCATGTGAAGCTACACTCCTTTGCTGTAGCTAAACTCTTGGCTGCGATGGCATAAAAGGCTGAGTTCCCATGGCAAGCTGAGGAGTGTTCCTCTCCTGCCCTGCTCCTGTGCCTTACAAGTTACTACCATAACTCCCCCAACACCTGACTCCCTGGATGAAGACCCTGGCAAGACTCACTCAAAGGCATAAGGCCAGTGCATCAGGTACAGGTCCAAATACTCCAGCTGGAGGTCAGCCAGTGTCTTCCGGAGGGCAGGCTCCACATCCTTGGGGTGGTGTTTAGTGTTCCACAGCTTAGAAGTCACAAACAGCTCCTCTCGAAGCACCACCTGGTACAGGGGCAGGGCCCATAGTGAGAAGAGCCATGGGCACCCGATACACAGGTAAATAATTTCACCCACCCTCACCTCTGGGCGAGGAATTAGGAGGAAGACACTGCCAGATCCCTCCAGCCAGGACTCCAGCCCTCACCCCACCCCTCCGTCACCCTAGTCCTCACCTTGCCAGGTCCTACATTCTCCTTCAGGGCCTCCCCGATCTCAGCCTCATTGCCGTAGATAGCAGCACAGTCAATGTGGCGGTAGCCTACACTCAGGGCATACATAATAGCTGCTTTTACCTGCCAGGTGAGATGCAAAGGTTTCAGTTCTGTTGGCCTAGGCCAGAAACTGCCCTCCTGAGGGTCACTAATGGGGAAAGGGGCAGTTATCCATAACGTAGGAGTGGGAAGATGAAAAATGGTTCTAGTCTAGGGGACTAGAAGCCTCTTCAGAGACCCCAAACCCTTTGCGCTGGCCTAATAATCCCCTAGATTCCCTCCTACCCAAGCAATCTCAGTGGGGCCTAGTAAAAAACTAACATTGGGGCAGCCCGGGTGGCTCAGCGGTTTAGCACCACCTTCAGCCAGAGACATGATCCTGGAGACCTGGGATGGAATCCCACGTCAGGCTCCCTGCATGAAGCCTGGTTCTCTCTTTGCCTGTGTCTCTGCCCCTCTCTCTCTGTGTGCCTCTTGAAAAAATAAATAAAATCTTAAAAAAAACAAAAAACAAAACCTAACATTGGTACTCTCAGACGCTCAGTAGATGGATGGATACATTAAAAGAAAACAGAAGTTTAGGTCATGGAGACTGGTTCTCTAGGTCTGAGGAGCGGATTAGGGAAACACAATACACAGGTAAATAATTTATAGGCCAGTGCTACACTGAGAGATCTTTATGGAGCCCTGTAGATCAAGTGAGCTCTGGGAGTTCGAAGGAACAAAAGAGCTCTGAGAGGGGGGAAAAAATTAAGGAAGGCAGAGAAGTGAGATGAAGCTGGGCCCAGAGCCCTCTGTTGGGAGAGAAGAAAGCAGACACAAAGTAGGCGGACAGGTCAATTTGCTAAAAAACAAACTAGAAACCTGGCATCAGAAGCAGAACCAGGGCAGCCCCGGTGGCTCAGTGGTTTGGTGCCACCTTCAGCCCAGGGTGTGATCCTGGAGACCCGGGATCGAGTCCCAGGTCGGGCTCCCTGCGTTGAGCGTGCTTCTCCCTCTGCCTGTGTCTCTGCCTCTCTCTCTCTGTGTCTCTCATGAATAAATAAAAATCTTTAAGAAAAATAATAAAAATACAGCTATATTAAAAAAAAAAAAAAAAAGCAGAACCAAGGGTGCCAGGGCCTTGCCTTTTAAGATCCCCATCTAGGGTGCCTGGGTGGCTCAGTCGGTTAAATGTCTGCCTTCAGCTCAGGTCATGATCCCAGAGTCTGGGATCAAGTCTGGGATCAGGCTCCCTGCTCTGTGAGGTATCTACTTCTTCCTCTACCCCTTCCCTCTGCTTGTGCCCTCTCTCCCTCAAGCTCGTTCTCTCTCATTCTTTCAAATAAATAAAATCTTAAGGGCAGCCCCGGTGGCGCAGCGGTTTAGCGCCGCCTGCAGCCTGGGGTGTGATCCTGGAGACCCGGGATTGAGTTGCACATCGAGCTTCCTGCATGGAGCCTGCTTCTCCCTCCGCCTGTGTCTCTGCCTTTCTCTTCGCTCTCTGAATGAATGAATAAAATATTTTTTAATAAATAAATAAATAAATAAATAAATAAATAAATAAATAAATAAATAAAATCTTAAAAAAAGAAATCTCGGGGCAGCCCCGGTGGCGCAGTGGTTTAGTGCCGCCTGCAGCCCGGGGCGTGATCCTGGAGACCCTGGATCGAGTCCTACATCGGGCTCTCTGCATGGAGCCCGCTTCTCCCTCTGCCTTGTCTCTGCCTCTCTCTCTCTGTGTCTCTATGAATAAATAAATAAAATCTTAAAAAAAATAAAATCTCCATCTAGGTACAGCTCTTACTATCCAGACGTACTCCCCTCACCAGTCTTGGCCCAGGTTCTGATTTCCACCCTTGCCTTTACCTAGCTCCTAGACCTGTCCTGGGCGGTGTCAGCGACTGCCTGGAGTACAGACACCCTGGCTCCAGGGTTCTAGGCAGCTAGAGGAAGGAAAACAAAGGAAAAAGAGGCAGAGCACACCACAAATACCAGCCTAATTCCAAGAGAGAAGAGGCTCTTCTTTCTCCCTGCCAAAAGTCCTTCTCAAACTTAATCCCCAAACTTCTCTAAACTCTGACTCAGATTTCCAAAGCAGGAAGAAGCCCTGAGAAGATGCCCCACCCCAGGTGGGAGCTACATCTCTAGTTCCAACAACCCTAGGAAAGCTGGTCTCGATTCCCACACTCCCCTAAATTGGAAGAGTCTATATACTAGGGTTAAACTCCAGCTAGCCTTTTGTTTTTTTCAGCTAAGAATGGTTGTTACCTCTTTAAAAGGTTACTTAAGGATATAATTGCCCCCGGGATCCCTGGGTGGCGCAGCAGTTTAGCGCCTGCCTTTGGCCCAGGGCGCGATCCTGGAGACCTGGGATCGAATCCCACGTCAGGCTCCCGGTGCATGGAGCCTGCTTCTCCCTCTGCCTGTGTCTCTGCCTCTCTCTCTCTCTCTCTCTCTCTCTCTGTGCGACTATCATAAATAAAAAAAAAATAAAAAAGGATATAATTGCCCCCATTTTGCAACTTGTCCAGCAAAATCTCAACCATTAAGCATCTGGTTCTTTAAGAAAAAGTTTGCTGTGATGCCTGGGTAGTTCAGCGGTTGAGCGTCTGCCTTAGGCTCAGGGTGTGATCCCAGGTCTGGGGATTGAGTCCCACATTGGGCTCCCTGTGAGAAGCCTGCTTCTCCCTCCACCTGTCTCTGCGTCTCTCATGAATAAATAAACAAACAAATCTTAAAAGAAAAGAAAAAGTTTACTAACCCTTGGTCTCTACAGTTGACAGCTATTCTTCAAACCCTGACACCTATCATGTGCCTACCTCTGGACTGAACACTAGGGAGTGGCCCAGCCCTTGAGCCCTGTGTGGGAGAGGAAGATATGATCACAGCACATAAATGCCGTATTAGGGATCAGCATAGGGCCACAGTGGGGTCCCATGTCTGCCACAGCACTCCGTACAGATCTCATTAGGGAAACGGTTCCTTCCTATTCCCTTAGCCCTTCTGGGCCCCGCAGCCATTCCTCTGAGTTAGCTGAGGAAGCCAAGGGCTCACTGCTGGCCTCTTCTTCCCTTGTTTCTTCCCAGTGCCTTTCAGGCTCATCCCTACCTGAAATAGAGTACCAGGATGGGGCTGCTAGGGAAAATTCAGGGGCCCTCTCTCAAATTCTCCCTTTTCCCTGGCAGAGGTGCAAGAAGCCCTCCTCCCTGTCCTCCATTTCTCACCTGGCCAGGATCACTCTTCCAGGTGCCCAGCCCAATCAGGGGCATCTTCTGCCCAGTGTGCAGGAGGACACATGAAGCCGCCATCGCCCCCTGAAACACCAATGGGAAGAGAATGGTATGGGGGTCAGTGTTGCTGCTTGAGCCTCTGCTACCCATTGGTCAAGAGTCCCATAAAACATGGGTGGTAAAGGGAGCACAGATGTGAGACAACAAATACATGATTGTGCATACATGCCTGTAAGCAGAGGGCAGCTAAAACAGCATAACCAGAACCAACCGAAGCTAGTAGTTCCTGGACAAACATTAACTGGACCACCAGCCTGGCTGTCCTTCCTTCTACTGGGCTAAAGATCTGTGTCAGAGAGCTCTAATACCTAAAAACAAAGGTGGGTGGCTCCCTGAAGTACCCAGACTTGACAACATAAAGTCTCAAGCCACCGTAAGATAGCAAAGGCCACGATAAGTCAAAGTGAGACCAAGTGACAGAACAGATTCAGGAACAGGTCACCTCCCTGAGGATGAAACAAACATTCCCAGGAGGCTCTCAGAAACTAGATTCTCCTAGTCCCGCACAGACTGGTCTGATCTGCACGCTGCTAGGCCAGAGTGGAGTCTTACAAGGTAAGCATACATTTATTTATTTATTTGTTTGTTTGTTTATTTTTATGTTTATTTATTTATTTATTTATTTTTATTTATGATAGTCACACAGACAGAGAGAGAGAGAAAGGCAGAGACATAGGCAGAGGGAGAAGTAGGCTCCATGCACTGGGAGCCTGACGTGGGACTCAATCCCAGGTCTCCAGGATCGCGCCCTAGACCAAAGGCAGGCGCCAAACTGCTGCGCCACCCAGGGATCCCCTTTTTTTATTTTTTTAAAGATTTTATTTATTTATTCATTCATGAGAGACACACACAGAGAGAGAGAGAGAGAGAGAGAGAGAGGCAGAGACACAGCAGAGGGAGAAACAGGCTCCATGCAGGGAGCCCGATGTGGGACTCGATCTCAGGTCTCCAGGATCACGCCCTGAGCCAAAGGCAGGTGCCAAACCGCTGAGCCACCCGGGCTGCCCCGTATACCATTTTTTAGATGAAAAAATCAAACTCAGGGCAGCCCCAGTGGCTCAGCGGTTTAGCGCCGCCTTCAGTCCCGGACATGATCCTGGAGACCCAGGATCAAGTCCCATGTCAGGCTCCTTGCATGGAGCCTGCTTCTCCTTCTGCCTGTGTCTCTGCCTCTCTCTCTCTCTCTCTCTGTGTGTCTCTCATGAATAAATAAATAAAATCTTTATTAAAAAAAAAAAAAGAAAAAAGAAAAAAGAAAAAAGAAAAAAGAAAAAAGGGGATCCCTGGGTGGCTCACGGTTTAGCACCTGCCTTCAGCCCAGGGTGTGATCCTGGAGTCCCAGGATCAAGTCCTACATTGGACTCCCTGCATGGAGCCTGCTTCTCCCTCTGCCTATGTCTTTGCCTCTCTGTGTGTGTGTGTGTGTCTCTCATGAACAAAATCTTTAAAAAAAAGAAAGAAGAGAAAAGAGCAAACTCAGAGAGGTGAAGTTATTTGCCCCCAAATCAACAGCTGAGAAGTAGCAAAGCCAAGGAACCAAGGAGGAGCCAATGGAAAAAGACAAAAAAAGCCAGGTAAACAGACTCCTAATATTCACGTGTTGTGCCTCACAGTAGACACCTATCACAATGTGCTACAGAAAAGCAAATGACGTCTGTAGGGCAAGGACCAGGGAATATAGACATTGGCTTTTAAGTTGGACTTCCCCAAGGGGAGTCAAGAGGAGAAGGCTTTCCAGGAAGGGGAATCAGATACAGCAGAAAGCAATAAATTATAGACACAAGAAAATTTCCAACTGAACAAAACAGGTGTTACTGGAGCAACCCTCTTTGGAGAGCTTTGAAAATCAGAAGTCTCCAAAGGGCCCACGAATACTCGTTCAGTCAATAAAAGATGAATACTCCAGGTCTTGTGCTGGGCCTAAGAGACCCACATATTCAGAGTCCCTGCCCTCTTGGAGTTTATTATGGGCTGGTATAGTGAGGACAGAGGGTAGTACAATGTATGAGATAGGACTAAAATCTGCACAACTGCTACAAGAAAAGAGTAACCCTGCTAGGATGGCTTCTTGGAAATAATATTTGATTCTTTTTTTTTTTTTTAAGATTTTATTTTTGGGGCACCTGGGTGGCTCAGAGACTGAGCATCTGCCTTGGCTCAGGATGTGATCCCAGGAGACACACAGAGAGAGGCAAGACATAGGCAGAGGAGGAGAAGGAGGCTCCCTGTAGGGAGCCTGGCACAGGACTCAGAGTCCAGATCCCGGGATCATGCCCTGAGCTGAAGGCAGACGCTCAACCGCTAAGACACCCAGGCATCCCAAAAGACTTCATTTTAGGGATCCCTGGGTGGCGCAGCGGTTTGGCGCCTGCCTTTGGCCCAGGGCGCGATCCTGGAGACCCGGGATCGAATCCCACATCGGGCTCCCGGTGCATGGAGCCTGCTTCTCCCTCTGACTATGTCTCTGCCTCTCTCTCTCTCTCTCTCTCTCTGTGACTATCATAAATAAATAAAAAAATTAAAAATAATAAAAAAAATTAAAGACTTCATTTTATTTTATTTTTTAAGATTTTATTTATTCATGAGAGAGAGAGAGAGAGAGAGAGAGAGAGGCAGAGACACAGGCAGAGGGAAAAGCAGGCTCCATGCAGGGAGCCTGACATGGGACTCGATCCCAGGTCTCCAGGATCACACCCTGGGCTGAAGGCAGGCACTAAACCGCTGAGTCACCAGGCTACCCAAGATTTTCTTTCCTTTTTCTTTTTTTTTTTAAGACAAATTTTTATTTTATTTTATTTATTTATTCACGAGAGACACAGAGAGAGAGAGAGAGAGAGAGAGAGAGAGAGGCAGAGACACAGGCAGAGGGAGAAGCAGGCTCCATGCAGGGAGCCCGACATGGGACTCGATCCTGGGTCTCCAGGACCAGGCCCTTGGCTGAAGGTGGCGCTAAACCGCTGAGCCACCAGGGATCCCCAGATTTTCTTTTTTTAAGTAATATCTACATCTAATGTTGGGGCTCAAACTCACAACCCCGTGATCAATAGTTGCATGCTTGGGGCGCCTGAGTGACTCAGTTGGTTAAGTGTCCAACTCCTGATTTCAGCTCAGGTCATGACCTCGGGATCCTGAGACTGGGCTCCGAGCTGGGTGTGGGGCCTACTTAAGATTCTCTCTCTCCTGGGATCCCTGGGTGGCGCAGCGGTTTGGCGCCTGCCTTTGGCCCAGGGCGCGATCCTGGAGACCTAGGATCGAATCCCACGTCGGGCTCCCGGTGCATGGAGCCTGCTTCTCCCTCTGCCTGTGTCTCTGCCTCTCTCTCTCTCTCTGACTATCATAAATAAATAAAAATTAAAAAAAAAAAAAAAAAAAAGATTCTCTCTCTCCATCCCCCTTCCCTTTGCCTCAATCCACCAATCTAAAAAAAAAAGAAGGGACACCTGGGTGGCTCAGCGGTTGAGCATCTGCCTTTCTCTCTCTCTCCCTCTCACTTCTGTTCTCTCTCTCTTTCTCTCTCTTAAAAAATAAATAAATAAAAGGTGCATACTCTACCACTGAGCCAGCAAGGCGTCCCTGAGTCAATCAAGTCTTGATGAATAGGAGTTATCCAAGCGAAAGGGAAAAGAAAAAGAATGCTCAACCTAAGAGCCAATAAGCTTGAAATAACCTTTTCCCTTGATCTCCTCAGTACTATAGATATCACTTCCTTGGGATTGATTTCATTGCCAGCAATAACTTTATAAATATAACCTTTGTTTCTAAGTTCTGAAAAGACATCAAGAATATTATGGTAGAGCAGGAAATAAGACAAGTTGTAAATATAACTGACATACCAAAATTGTTTTTCCTAATACTTCCAACTCTGGAAGATTTTTATAGTCTAGCATACTGTGGTTATGGGTACCTTTTTCTGCTGAAACAGAAACAAAATTATTCAGTCTGGGCAGCAAACCACAGATCACTGAGGGTAGTATTGTTACCAAACTTCCCAGGGATCAGGCAAGTTTGTCTGGACCTCACAGGAGGAACTAGTCTGCCAGTTGCCACCAGTGTCTGTGGCTGGTGTCCTGGGCTTGATCCCCAAACAGGTGACCTGCTGGCCCCTCCCAGATTTCCTAGCACACATTGGAGAACTCTGAAATTACACATGGACTTAGGCTGAGAGCTTGAACAAAAGCCTAGTCTAAGGCAAAAAGGAAGAAACCTGATGCTTGCTTCTCCCTTTTGATGGTGAAACAGAAAACCCAAGAGGAAAAAAAAAAAAAAAAGAAAGAAAGAAAACCCAAGAGGCCGGGAGGTGGGGCGTCGGGCGAGGGGGGGGTGCGGGAAGGGGGGTGTCATAGAATAAGGAACACCTAACAAAGAGGTTCAAAGAACAAGAGCTCCAAAGGAGAGAATGGAGGGGCACAGAGAACAAATGTTTTTCTCTAGGACAGGAAATCATACTTTGCCAGCTCCTGACTTCCTTATCTTCTGCCTCGGGGATTTGCTTTCCAGCCTTCTCCTGCATTAACAGGCTCTGAAGCTGTCAGGAACTGCCTAGCTTGGGCTCTAGCAGCAATCAGAAACCCTTATGTTAACTTGGGAGACGTTTGGGGCACCTGGGTGGCTCAGTCAGTTAAGCATCTGCCTTTGGCTCAGGTTGTGATCTCAGGGTCCTGGGATGGAGCCCCGTGTTGGGCTCCGTGCACAGTGTCTGACTGTCCCTCTCCTCCCCTCTCTGCTCTTCCCCTCCTCACAGGCTCTCTCTCTAATAAATATAATCTTTAAAAAGGGGGTGGTGGGGGATCCCTGGGTGGCTGAGTGGTTTAGCGCCTGCCTTTGGCCCAGGGCATGATCCTGGAGTCCCGCGTGATCCTGGAGTCCCTGCTCGTCGGGCTCCCTGCATGGAGCCTGCTTCTCCCTCTGCCTGTGTCTCTGCCTCTCTCTATGTCTATCATGAATAAATAAATAAAATTTTAAAAAATAAAAATAAAATAAAAATAAAAAGGGGGTGGTGGTGAACCTGGGTGGCAAAGTCAGTTGAGGGTCTGCCTTTGGCTCAGTCATGACCCTGGGGTCCTAGGATGGAGCCCTACGTCAGGCCCCCTGCTTGGCGGGGAGGCTGCTTCTCTCTGTCCCTCTCACTCCCCTCTGCTTGTGCGCTCTCTCTGTGTCTCAAATACATAAAATCGTAAAAAATAAAAATTAAAAATGGGATGCCTGGGTGGCTCAGTGGTTGAGCGCCTGCCTTTGGCTCAAGGTGTAATCCTGGATTCCCAGGTTCGAGTCCCACATCAGGCTCCTTGCATGCAGCCTGCTTCTCTGTCTGCCTGTGTCTCTGCCTCTCTCTCTCTCTCATGAATAAAAAAATAAAATCTTTTAAAAAATTAAAAAAAAAGAACTTGGGAGAGGATTTACACATAAAAAAGAAAAGCTGCATGGTGGGGAGGGGGGCATAGGTGGTATCAGGACTCAGGTTTTTTTTTTTTTTTTTTAATATGTATCCTGTGGGTGAGGAAAAATGTATCCTGTGTAAATACTTTTGATATATTTTTTAAATTTTTTATTTATTTATGATAGGGACACAGTGAGAGAGAGAGAGAGGCAGAGACACAGGCAGAGGGAGAAGCAGGCTCCATGCACCGGGAGCCCAACGTGGGACTCGATCCCTGGTCTCCAGGATCGCGCCCTGGGCCAAAGGCAGGCGCCAAACCGCTGCGCCACCCAGGGATCCCAATACTTTTGATATTGATGGAGGGAAGGGATTTTTTTTTTAAAGATTTTATTTATTTATTCATGAGAGACACAGAGAGAGAAAGAGAGAGAGAGGCAGAGACACAGGCAGAGGGAGAAGCAGGCTCTATGCAGGGAGCCTGACATGGGACTCGATCTCGGGTCTCCAGGATCACACTCTAGGCTGAAGGCGGCGCTAAACCGTTGAGCCACTGGGCTGCCCAGGACTCAGGTTTTAGGGGCACCTGGCTGGCTCACTTGGTAGAGCACACAACTCTTGATCGTGGGGTTGTAAGTTCAAGTCCTATGTTGGGTGTTCAGATTACTTAAAATCCTTAATAAAAAAAAATCCTTAATAAAAAATAAAAAAAGGACTCAGGTTTTATTATTCCCAAGTCAGCATCTACATTCCTTCTGTCTGGGGCTGTCTTCCCTTCTCATAGGAGGACTCTATAGCTGCTGCCTGGATGCAGGAAACAAAAACACAGGAAAAAGAGGAAGCAGTATTTACATGAGTGTTCCCAGCTGCATGGGCCTCTCCTCTATCTCTCACAAATGTTAGTGTCCCTCAGAGTTCTGTCTCCAAACCTCCTCCCACTCCCTAGTTAAGCTCATGTCTTCACTTACCACGTTAAGCACTGATTCTGCCCAACCCAGTCCTGGACCTGCAGCTCCCTCTGGACATCTCTACCCATACATCCTATAGGTATCTAAGACTCAACATGTCCAAAACTCTACTCATCATATCCAGCAGCAAACCACAAAGGAAATGGTTCAAGGCCTGCGACTGCACAGACCTGGATTTGAATCTCAGGACCCTCCCCCATTTTGAAGAGAAGCCCTATCAAGTACTTTGCATAGTGCCTCACCAATGCTCTTCATTCGGTATATCTCTCTCAGCAGGGACTCAAGGCCCTGGATAATAACTGTTAAACAATTCATAGTACAATCCACAGGGTCTTGAAAAAAATATCTAAATAAATTATTTCAGTTCATTTGGCATCTTTTAGTATTATCTATCAGATTATGGTTTGACAGGTGATGGGTAGGAGAGTATATCCTTGCCTGTACTTCTAAGAAGCCAGCATAGAAAACTACTTTAAATATGTAACAGTGACCAAGATTTGGTCAATTTGGCTGGGTTAAAAATCCTATTAATATTGGTCAATATTTTTTAAAAAGATAGTTTGCTCTAAACTGTAATATAAAACCTAAGACTACAGTAACACTTCACGTACTTCTTGAGGTATGTGAAAAAGATTTCAAAATATCTCTTTTTTTCTTTCTCCAGTCCATCCATATCTGTCTCCACTGCCACTGCTCTAGCTTGAACCACACCTACCTGAACCACCAATCTCCTGTTTCCAGTGTAGCCCCTCTCCCTATAATCCATTCACTAAATCTGACCATGTGACTCAGAGGCTCATCTTTCAGCTGTTTTTGCCTACCTTCGGTATGAAGTCTACACTCCTTAGTAACAGCTTTTATAACCTGGCCTCCACCTTCCCATTTTCCCACTTTTTCATGGCAAACTCCAGGTTTCAGACTTTACAGAACCAGCTTTCACTTACGTGACTCCAGGTACACTTTGCTTCCCCAAGTCCTACCCCTGCCTGGCTAACTGCTGCTCATCCTTCAGCTAGCACTTCTCCTCCCACGCACCAATAGCTATGCACATGGTGGCAGTTTTTTGTTTATATTGGTTTCCCTCACAAACCAAGGTACTCCTTGAGGTCAGAGCATACCTATCTGAACCCCTCACTCCTAGAATGCCTGGCCCATACAACACATAGAAACACACATGTGTTGGGAAGTCTGGGTGGCTCAGCAGTTGAGCACCTGCCTTTAGCTCAAGGTGTGATCCTGGAGTTCCAGGATCGAGTCCCACATCAAGCTCCCTGCATGGAGCTTGCTTCTCCCTCTGCCTGTAACTCTGCCTGTGTCTCTCATGAATAAATAAAATCTTAAAAAAAAAAAAAAAAAGAAACACACATGTAAGCATATACAAACACACATACACAACAAAGACACACAAAGGCAAATGTGTCAAGGGGGAGAACTTAACAGCTGGGGGGGGAACATTTGAGGAAGTCACTGCCTTCATCACCTTCTTTCTTTACTTCTTGCGTAACCTGGAAAGAATAATCTCTGAAAGATATCAAAGCACTTTACCATTTTCAGAAAAACAACAACCATGTTTTCATACAGGATGATACTGGAATCGCTACTGTGTAAATAAGAAAACTGAGATCCGGACGCCTGGGTGGCTCAGCGGTTGAGTGTCTGCCTTCGGCTCAGGTCATGATCCCGGATCCCGGGATCGAGTCCCGCATCGGGCTCCCTGCATGGAGCCTGCTTCTCCCTCTGCCTGTGTCTCTGCCTCTCTGTGTGTGTCTCTCATGAATAGATAAATAAAATCTTAAAAAAAAAAAAAGAAAAAGAAAAGAAAAGAAAAGAAAGAAAACCGAGATCTTGGGGAAAGTAACAGGTCTGATCAGAACCATCAAGACTCTTTTAGGGAGGTCTTGCAGCCTGTGTATGGGTAGGCTGAAGAGCCGAATTAATAGTAACCCCATCTGGTGACAGTTCAGATTCCAGTCTCATTGTAACAGAGGTCTGAAGCAATGGAAAAACATGCCCCAGCTTTCCCAAACCCACCACAGTTACCTAAACTAACTTTACCCATTCCAGCCACTTCCAGGAAATATCTATGCAATTCCATAGAAAGGCCAGAGTTTAAAAAAAAAAAAAAAAAGAAAAGAAAGGCCAGAGTTCCTGCAAAAATCGTGTTGGTAAGCAAACAAAAAGAGGAAGGAGGCCTCTGGGTGGCTCAGTTGGTTAAGCATTTGCCTTTGGCTCAGATCATGATCCCAGGACTGAACCCCCGCTCAGCAGAGAACTAACAGTTACAGTGACCAAGACTTGGTCTATTTGGCTGGGTTAAAAATCCTATTAATACTGGTAAATTTTTTTAAACAGATATAGTTTACTCTGAACTGTAATGTAAAACCTAAAATTGCAGTAACACTTCATGTACTTCTTGATGTGTGTGAAAAGAATTTTATTTTTTATTTTTTTAGAATTTTAAAATATATTATTTCATGGGACGCCTGGGTGGCTTAGAGGTTGAGCATCTGCCTTTAGCTCAGGGCGTGTGTGATCCTGGTTCCCAGGATCGAGTCCCACATCAGGCTTCTTGCATGGAGCCTGCTTCTCCTCCCTCTGCCTGTGTCTCTGCCTCTCTGGTCTTTCATGAATAAATAAATAAATAAAATCTTAAAAAGTAAAATAAAAAATATATTTCTTAAGTCTTTCTCCAGTCCATCCATGTCTGTCTCCACCGCCACTGCTCTAGCTTGAACCACACCTACCTGAACCACCAATCTCTCTGCTTCAGTGCGGCCCCTCTCCCTACAATCCATTCATTAAATCTGACCTTGTGACTCCAAGGCTCAAAGTCTTCCAGCAGTTCTAGGCTACCTAAGCGCTCCTTAGTAATATCTTTCATAACCTGGCTCCCTCCTTCATTTTCCCACCTCTTCATGGCAAAGTCCAGGTGTCAGACCTGTCCTCAGAAAGAGTTCAAAAAAAAAAAAAAAAAAACAAAAAACAAAAAAATAAAAAAAAGAAAAAGAAAAAAGAAAGAGTTCAACTAAAACTTCCTGAGCAACCTAACAGTGGACACATGCTTTTAAAAGCTTTATCTCACTTAACTCTCACCGCAGTTGCGATGTAAGAACTCATTTCATGGGTGAGAAAACTGAGGTCCAGACAAACTGAGAATTTAAACATCACCACACAGGGTTCAAATGGGAAACCGAGTCAGACTGCCTCCAGAGCCTGAGCTCTCTGCTCTATTCGGGGGGGCAGGAGTTGATGGGAGCAGCAGCAGCAACTCACCCCGGCTGGAGCGCAGAGCGTCAACGAGGCAGTGTGATCTCTGCTCGGTTCTGTGCCCTGCCCACGATCCAACACGCCTCAGCTCCGGGAACTGCTGGGCTGCGAGGGAAGATGGCCCGATGCTGAAGGCCGGGACCTGGCTTAAGTCTGGCAGCGACGAGGAAGCTCCTCCCAGAGGGGAGAGGGCCGGGCTTTCAACGTCAAGCGCGGCGGCGGACCCCACCCCTGTCCCCCGTGAGGAGCTGGCGGAAGCCAGAGCGGGCAGCCTGCACCTTCCCCTCCTCTAGGGGCTAGCGGTCGGATTGGCTGGAGTTTAGACACGCTTCGCTGCGCAAGTTTGGAGCACGCGGGGCTGGCGGAACCCCGAGCCGCCTGCCACGTGGGGGCTCCGGCGGCGGCGGGCTCGCGCCTCTGCTGGCCCACAGTGCACCGCGCGCCGCCGCTCTAGGCCGCGCCGCCTTCTGGGGAGCGGCCGCTGCGGGAGCGGGAGGGCCCCGGGGTCACGTGGCAAGTGCTCCTCGGGCCGCCTCCCCCTGGATTCACCGAACCAACGCCTGCTGGTCCCGCGATCCCGGATCCAGTCCCACGTCGGGCTCCTTGCGGGGAACCTGCTTCTCCCTCTGCCTGTGTCTCTGCCTCCATCTCTCTCTTTCTCTGTCTCTCATGAATAAATAAATAAATCAAATTTTAAAAAAAAGAAAGAAAGAACCAGCTCTCGCCCCTTTCCCTTAGAGTCAGCCAGGTTCCCGGCGTCTACCTGAGGCCGGCCCGCTTACCTGGTCAGATAAACAGGCTCAGAAAGTAGCCGCAGCCTAAGAGTTGTCTGTAACGAGGAAGACCTCAGGCCTATGGGCTCCAAGAGATAGAAAGTGCATGGGCCCCGTCCCTGGACTGTGGACCTTGGCTGCGCGTTAATGCGCCAGGTCTCGAGCAGCCCGCTGGCGCAGCGGTTTAGCGCTGCCCTCAGCCCGGGGCCTGATCCTGGAGACCGGGGATCTAGTCCCATGTTGGGCTCCTTGCATGGAACCTGCTTTTCCCTCTGCCTGTGTCTCTGCTTCTCTCTCTCTCTCTCTCTCTGTGTGTCTCTAATGAATAAATATATCTCTTAAAAAAATTTTTTTTAATGTCCCAGGTCCTGTGTTAGACTTTATAAACATGTTTTTTTTAAAAAAAGATTTTACTTATTTATTCACGAGAGACACAGAGAAGCAAAGACACCGGCAGAGGGAGAAGCAGGCCCCACGCAGGGAGCCCAATGCGGGACTCAATCCTGGGTCCCAGAATCACGCCCTGAACTGAAGGCAGACAGATGCTCAACCTCTGAGCCACCCAGGCGCCCTTATAAACATGTTTTTACTGAATCCTCACAACAGTCTTGTAAAGGGAGTGTTCTTTTTTTTTTTTTTTTTTAAGATTTTACTTATTTATTCATGAAAGACGCAGAAGGAAGAGAGAGGCAGACACAGGCAGAGGGAGAAGCAGACTTTGTGCAGGGAGCCCGACAATCCCCGGTCTCCAGGGTCACACCCTGGGCCAAAGGCAGGCACTAAACAGCTAAGCCACCGGGGCTGCCCCAAGGGAGTGTTCTTTTTAAATTTTTTGCGAGCTTTTTTTATTTTGTAAGCTTTTTTGTAAGCTTTTTTTTTTGTAAGCTTTTTAATTGAAGTACAGTATAGCATACATACAGAAAAATGCAACAATCTTTTTTTTTTTTTTTTTGCAACAATCTTTTTTAAAAAAATATTTTATTTATCATGAGAGACACAGAGACAGAGACATAGGCAGAGGAAGAAGTAGGCTCCATGCAGGAGCCCGATGTGGGACTCGAGCCCGGGAATCCAGGATCACGCTCTGAGCCAAAGGCAGGCGTTCAACCTCTGAGCTACTCAGGCGTCCCAAAATGCAGCAATCTTAAATGTACAGCTCTGTGATTCCCAACCCCCCCCTATATAATTGTTATCGAAGTGAAGATACAGATGTTACCAGCACATTGGAAGTCGCCTGTGAGGGAGGTATTCACCTTCTGGTTTTACAGATTGCACAGACTCACCGAGGTAAAGTAGCTTGCCCAAAGTCACACAGCTATTAAGTTCACGGATTTTATGGTTGAAATAGCCCTTGCCTGAGAGGTGACTTGCATTTTACATTTTCGGCTCTGTGTAGCTCTGCCTTTTTCTCCCCACACCTCCGAGTCCCCTGCTCCTTTATTCTTTCCTATTGTTTTTTTGCTCCCTGGATTACTCCGTTTCCTCAATATAGGTAGTGTCCTGATAGAGCAAATGTCCAACGTTTGATGCTAACTATCCTCATAAAGACACTCAAGATTCCAGCTTCTGTGATCAGAATTTAATACCCCTCAGACTCATGTTAGGATACCAAAGACTTTAAAAAAAAAAAAAAAGGGGGGGGATACTAAAGACTTGGGCAGCCTGGGTGGCTCAGCGGTTTAGTGCCGCCTTCAGCCCAGGGTGTGATCCTGGAGACCTGGGATCAAGTCCCACGTGGGGCTCCCTGTATGGAGCCTGCTTCTCCCACTGCCTGTGTCTCTGCCTCTCTCTCTCTGTCTCTCATAAATAAATACAATCTTAAAAAAAAAAAAAAAAAAAAAGAATTTGAAGGGTGACACTTACCTGGATGAGGCTTAAGGGTCCTTTCATTAAAAAAAAAAAAAAAAAAAAAAGGATACCAAAGACTTGCCATCAAGAGACACATGCCATGTATCCCATCCCTCCCACTTTTCTGCAGTCTCACAGACTCCATATTTTTTTCTACTGAGTCTGACTTCTTAAATGTCTGAAGGGCAGCAATCAGGTGGTGACCTTGCCACCTGATGAATTGCCGAGGCCTTCTCCTTCCCCAGCATTGGGGCTTTTGCTTTTAAATCTGGTGCTGGGGAATGTTTCATACGAGGTACAACCCTATTCCTCCAAGAGTTTTCTTTTTCTTTTTTTTTTTTTTATTTTATTTATTTATTCATGAGAGACATAGAGACACAGGCAGAGACACAGGCAGACGGAGAAGCAGGCTCCATGCAGGGAGCCCGACATGGACTCGATCCGGGGTCTCCAGGATCACACCCTGGGCCGAAGGCGGCGCTAAACCGCTGAGCCACCTGGGCTGCCCCTCCAAGAGTTTTCTAAGCAGTAGTTGTCAGATTATAAAACAGATTGGCTCAAGAACACATCACTTCTTTCGCAACCATCCTCCCATTTTACAAAAGGTAAGACTCTCAGTCAACTTCTAGGGTGCCTTGCCCCAGTGTAAAAACAAGGAGGCCTGAGAGGTAGGAGGAGACCAAGTGAATGAATTGTCTCAGAATGCAAGGGAAATGAGTAGTTCAGGTAGGAAGGATAGTGGGAATGTATTGCTTTTTGGCTGTCCAATGTCCATTCCTCCTTCTTTTGGAGAATTTCTTCCTTGTTGGAAATTCAACAGTCATTAATTCAGTTACCTGGGGCAGTGGTTTAGCGCCACCTTCAGCCCAGGGCGTGATCCTGGAGACCCAGGATCGAGTCCCATGTCAGGCTCCCTGCATGGAGCCTGCTTCTCCCTCTGCCTGTGTCTGCCTCTGTGTGTGTGTGTCTCTCTCATTAATAAATAAAATTTTTTTTAAGATATTTCTTCCTGGAGTTTGAATTATTAATATAGTCATCAAAAGACTAGAATCAACTGAATTTCATGCCTTTCATCATGAAATGCATTTCACTAGCACCCTGCCGAGGCTGCCAAGCAACCTCTGCCAATAGGACCTCCTGAAGCCACCTGGGTCCTGCCAATTCCCAGCCATACCTTCCCTTTTATCTTGCAAGTTCTCCTATAGCCTTCCCAAAACGCTTTTCTCTTTCTTTGGTTAGAGCCAGTTTTTGTTGCTTATAACCAAAGAAGCCTAACAGACACAAGGAGTAAAAATAGTATCAGATGCTACAGGAAGAAGAGGAAGAGGAAATAAATCACAAGGAACTCTAAAAAAAGAGGTTAATAGAGAAAAGGTCAAATTAGAACTGAATGAATATGACTAAAATGTGAATGTGTTTTTTCACATCTCTCCTTAGGTTCAGGATTGCATAAAATGCAAGAGGGATAATTCAAGTTAGATATAAATATGGTCTGGGACACCTGGGTGCCTCAGTGGTTCAGCATCTGCCTTCGGCTCGAGTCATGATCCCGTGGTCCTGGGATCGAGTCCCACATCTGGCTCCCTATGGGGAGCCTGCTTCTCCCTCTGCCTATGTCTCTGCCTCTCTCTGTGTCTCTCATGAATAAATAAAAATATTTTTAAAAATATATAAATAAAAAAAAAAAATATATATATATATATATAAATATGATCTGTTTATGTTGATCAAATTCAGATGTGACCCTGGAACTGCTACAGCCATTTTGGTTCCAGAATGAAGATAAAACCAGTACAAAGAGGAGGACAAAGCCAAGAGAATGTCAGGGAAGTAAAAACATTAAGCCTTGATTGTCACACTATGTCTAGAATTTGCCCTATCCTGGAATTATATAAGATAATAAAATTTCTGGAGCACCTGGATGGCTCTGGTCATGATCTCAGGGTCCTGGGATCAAGACTCACATCAGGCTTCCTGATCAGCAAGGTGTCTGCTTCTTCCACTCCCTCTGCCCCTATCTCCCCACTCAATAAACAAAATCTTAAATAATAATAATAATAATAATAATAATAATAGGGGCAGCCCAGGTGGCTCAGCAGTTTAGCGCTGCCTTCAGCCCAGAGCCTGATCCAGTTCCACGTCGGGCTCCCTGCGTGGAGCCTGCTTCTCCCTCTGCCTATGTCTCTGACTCTCTCTGTGTCTCTCATGAATAAATAAAATCTTTAAAAAATGTAATAATAATAATAAAATTTCCTTTTTGTGTAAAGCTTTGTTTGAATCAAGGTTTTCTGATATTTGCAACTGAAAGCATCCTGATGGAGACATGCAGTAGTATTGCAGAAGAAGATAGAGTCAGGCATTTCTGCAGAAGGGAAGGCATGTAAGAAGTTCAGAGGTAAGAAAAAGAGGCTGTTGAAGAGAATGGCAAGTTATTTGGTATAACTCTAGATTGGAATCCCTATGGGGAAAGTGAAAGAGATGGGATCTGAGAAGTAAGTAAGGCCCTGTGTGCTAAGCTAAAAATCTTAGAGTTTATCCTGAAGAAAATTGGGAAACATTCTAAACAGGATTATGCCATGATCAGATATGAATTTAAGAAAGGTCATTGTAGGGAAGCCCAGGTGGCTCAGCGGTTTAGCGCTGCCTTCATGATCCTGGAGACCCGGGATCGGGTCCCATATCAGGCTCCCTGCATGAAGCCTGCTTCTTCCTCTGCCTGTGTCTCCGCCTGTGTGTGTGTTTGTGTGTGTGTGTCTGTGTGTGTGTGTGTGTCTCATAAATAAATAAAATCTTAAAAAAAGAAAAGAAAGGTCATTGTAGTAGTAGTAGCGAAGGGAGTGACTGATATAAGTGCAAACCTGGAAGCAGGAACACTTGGTGGAAGCAGGAGCCACCAGGGCTGCCCAAGAATATATATATATTTTTAAAATAAATATTTAGGAACAGAACTGCAGTATTTGGTGATCCATTAGACATGGGAAGTAAAATTAAAGGAAGAGTTAGGAGCAGCCTGGGTGGCTGAGCGGTTTAGCACCTGCCTTCAGCCCAGGGTGTGATCCTGGAGACCGGGGATCAAGTCCCATGCAGAGCTCCCTGCATGGAGCCTGCTTCTCCCTCTGCCTGTGTTGTGTCTCTGCCTCCCTGTGTCTCTCATGAATAAATAAGTAAATCTTTAAAAAAAAGGAAGAGTCAGAATCACTCAGGTTTCCAGCAGACAGTAGTTTCCTAAATGCATTATATTTTCTCCCACTTTGGGTCTGCATATGCTGTTCCCCTGCCTAGAGCACTCTTTCCTTCAACTATCCCAAATTCCCAAATATCTCCTCTGAGAAGCCTTCCCTGACTGGCTTAGACTGAATTAACTGTTCCTCTTCTGTTTTCCCAAAATTTCCTGTTCTTACCCCATATAAGTTAAGATACGGGGCAGCTGGGTGCCTCAGTTAGTTAAGAGTCTGCCTTTGGCTCAGGACATGATACCAGAGTACTGGGATCCAGCAATACAGCAGGCACCCAGCTCAGTAGGGAGCCTGCTTGACCCTCTCCCTCTGCCTGCAACTCCCACTGCTTGTGTTCTCTCTCTCTCTCTCTCTCTGTCAAATAAATAAATAAATAAATAAATAAATAAATAAATAAATAAATAAAATATTTTAAAAACATTTTTTTAAAAGACTGTTTGTTGCACTTAACAGAAAACCCAATTTAAGCTGGCTTCAACAATGAAGGAAATTTATGGACTTATATAGGCAGGATTAGAGTTAGTTTGAATCAGCAGCTCAACAATGACACCAGGATCCTTCTTCTGTTTTTTTCTCTCTACTTTTCAATCTCACATCATCATCCTTTTTTTCTTTTAAGATTTTATTTATTTATTTATGAGAAACACAGAGAGAGAGGCAGAGACGTAGGCAGAGGGAGAAGCAGACTCCCTGCAGGCAGCCCAAAGTGGGACTCGATCCCAGAACTCTGGGATCTTGCCCTGAGCCAAAGGCAGATGCTCAACCATTAAGCCACCCAAGCGCCCCTCACATCTTCATTCTGAAATTGACCTCCTCATGGTGGCAAAATGGTTGTGGCACTACTCGCCTTCATGTCAGTTACCACTTTTTCCCCAGAACTTCTGGGAGCTCTCTCAAATGACCTTCCACAAGATTATCTGAAACTGTCTGTAGCCTCCCATAAACCCAAACTGAGCCATAAAAATACAATGGCATGAAAGAAGTTAGTTTCAAGAAAGAGCTTAATAGGGCAGACCGGGTGGTTCAGCGGTTTAGCACCACCTTCTCAGTGGTTTAGCGCCACCTTCAACCCAGGGCCTGATCCTGGAGACCTGGGATTGAGTCTCACATCGGGCTCCCTGCATGGAGCCTGCTTCTCCCTCTCCCTCTGCCTGCCTCTCTCTCTCTCTCTATGTCTATCATAAATAAATAAATAAATAAATAAATAAATAAATAAATAAATCTTTAAAAAAAAGAGCGGGGATCCCTGGGTGGCGCAGCGGTTTAGCGCCTGCCTTTGGCCCAAGGCACGATCCTGGAGACCCGGGATCGAATCCCACGTCGGGCTCCCTGCATGAGCCTGCTTCTCCCTCTGCCTATGTCTCTGCCTCTCTCTGTGACTATCATAAATAAAAAAAATTTAAAAAAAATTAAAAAAAAAAAAGAGAGAGAGAGAGGCAGAGAAGCACTCCTGCTTCTCCCTCTGCCTGTGTCTCTGCCTCTCTCTTTCTGTATCTCTCATGAATGAATAAATAAAATCTTTCATTAAAAAAAAAAAAGAATGCAGAATGAGAAGTGCTTATACAGAGGAGGCCTTTTGGGATGCAAGGGGAAGAGGCTGAAACTGATAAAGAGCTGGAAAGTGGGATCCCTGGGTGGCGCAGTGGTTTGGCGCCTGCCTTTGGCCCAGGGCGCGATCCTGGAGATCCGGGATCGAATCCCACATCGGGCTCCCAGTGCATGGAGCCTGCTTCTCCCTCTGCCTGTGTCTCTGCCTCTCTCTCTCTCTCTCTCTGTGACTATCATAAATAAAAAAAAAAAGCTCTCCTTTGTCTTTAAAAAAAAAAAAAAAAAAAAAAAAAGAGCTGGAAAGTGAGAAGGGCTTCCTAGGAAGCAGGAAGGCATGACCCTCTCTGGACCACTAGGTGAGAGGGACAAGTTCTCAACCCTCCCTCACTGAGCATTTCAGCATTTGGCAGAAGTATCCAGACTGAGAGGAATGTGGTCAGGTCAGAGGGATGAGGAAACACACCCTCTCTTCCCAAGTGTCTGAGTGTCTTGAGGCTATCCTAGTATTTTATTTGCTGGCACTTCCTGTTTACTCTAGATTGGGGTGTCCAAGCAGAAACTAAAAACAAAGTTCAGGTTCCCATAACAGATTACCATATGCAAAGCAGGGCAATAAAGGAGCCACCTTGGAAGCTCACAGCCTGGAAACAGACAGAGTAGGCCTATATACTTTACCTAAATAAAAGAAACTTGAGGCAAGACAATGAGGAGAGATGTATACTCTCAGACCCTCTCCAGACTTCTTACCAGTGTCAATAAGTACCCCTGGAAAGAGAGGGAGACCATATATCCAGACTCACCTCCAAGAGTTAACGGCTGAGTGTTGTTCCATCCAGTAGTGTCCTTCATTCAACTAGTACTGAGGTCCTACAGTATGCTAAATATTCTGCTAGCGTGCTGAGAATACCTTAAACAAGATCTTGGGGATGCCTGGGTGGCTCAGCTGTTAAGTGTCTGCCTTCAGCCCAGGGTGTGATCCCCCATCGGGTTCCTTCATGGAGCCTGCTTCTCTCTCTGCCTGTGTCTCTGCCTCTCTCTTTCTGTGTCTCTCATGAATAAATAAATAGATAAATAAAAAATCTTTTTTTAAAAAAAAGGACTCCAGGATCACACCCTGGGATGAAGGCGGCGCTAACCCGCTGAGCCACCCGGGCTGCCCAATAAATAAAATCTTAAAAAAAAAAAAAAAAGATCTTGCCTTCATGATCGGACCTTCTGGTAACATGGTAGTAGAGGGCAAGAACACATTTAAGAAAAGCCTAAAAAAGAAAGAAAGAGGGATCCCTGGGTGGCGCAGCGGTTTGGCGCCTGCCTTTGGCCCAGGGCGCGATCCTGGAGACCCGGGATCAAATCCCACATCAGGCTCCCGGTGCATGGAGCCTGCTTCTCCCTCTGCCTATGTCTCTGCCTCTCTCTCTCTCTGTGTGTGACTATCATAAATAAATAAAAAATTTAAAAAAAAAAGAAAGAAAGAGAAAGAAAAGAAGGAAGGAATAAAGGAAGGCCTAAACTCTTTCCAGTCCATGAGTGTCTCTAAAGGGCAGAATCATTTCTAAACTCTGGACAGCTCAGAAACTACCCCTCAATGCAGAATGTTAACTTTTCTGTAGCAAAGGGATGATGCCAACTTTATAAGACCTAATATTTTCTTTTCTTTTTTTTTTTAAGATTTTATTTATTCATTCCTGAGAGACAGAGAGAGAGAGAGAGAGAGAAGCAGAGACACAGGCAGAGGGAGAAACAGGCTCTATGCAGGGAGCCCGATGTGGGATTCGATCCCGGGACTCCAGGATCATGCCCTGGGCCAAAGGCAGGCGCTAAACCACTGAGCCACCCAGGGATCCCCAAGACCTAATATTTTCAAAAAAGACTGAGAAACCCACCCAGTAGCTACTGGGAATGGCCATAAGCTTGTGCACAGAGACATTATTTTCTTTCTCATTCCCTTGGATCCTGTCCAATTCAAGAGCCCCCTGAAGGCCAGGCTCTGTGGGCAGTCTGCTTCTTCATCTTTCCAGATCCAAGCTCCAATACCCCCTCCTTTTCCCAGCATGCAAGAGCACCTGTGCATGAGGCCACTGTACCACATTTCATTGTTTTCACTGTGGCCTGTGACTCTGTGTTCTTTCTTATCCATAGGACTGGGAACCCTCTACAATGCCAGAGACTAGTTTAGGAAACATGACTTAGCTACCATTTAAAAAAAATTTTTTTTTAATTTTATTTATTTACTCATGACAGACACACACACACAGAGAGAGAGAGATAGGGAGGGAGGGAGGGAGGCAGAGACACAGGCAGAGGGAGAAACAGGCTCCATGCAGGAGCCTGATGTGGGACTCGATCCTGGGACTCCGGGATCACGCCCTGAGCCAAAGGCAGACATTCAACCGCTGAGCTACCCAAGTGTCCCATGTGTGTTTGTTTTTAATTGTGTTATTGCAGTCTAAATTACTAAAATAATTATTGTTTACTAGTTTGTGATCTAGGCATAGAAATTCAGTATATTTTCAATCATGTCTATGAATATGGGAAAAATAGAGTTTAAAAAGTGTATGTAGGGATGCCTGGGTGGCTCAGTGGTTGAGCGTCTGCCTTCAGCTGAAGGTGTGATCCTGGGATCCTGGATGAGTCCCAGATAGGGCTCCCTGTGTCGAGCCTGCTTCTCTCTCTCCCTATGTCTCTGTCTCTCTCTCTGTTTCTCATGAATAAATAAATCTTTAAAAAAATAAAATAAATTAGGGTACCTGAGTGATGCAGTCGTTGGGTGTCTGCCTTCAGTTCAGGTAGTGATCCCGGAGTCCTCCCCGCAGGGAGCCTGCTCCCTCTGCCTATGTCTGTGCCTCTCTCTCCCTGTCTCTCATGAATGAATAAATTAAATTAAAATAAAAGGGCAGCCTGGGTGGCTCAGAGATTTAGCGCTGCCTTCAGCCCAGGGTGTCATCCTGGAGACCGGGGGTCGAGTCTCCCACTGGGCTCCCTGCATGGAGCCTGCTTCTCCCTCTGCCTGTGTCTCAGCCTCTTTCTCTCTCTGTCTCTCGTGAATAAATAAATAAAATTTAAAAATAAATAAATAAATAAATGCAATGTTTTTTTAAAATAATCAATTAAAATAAAAATCTTTCAAATAAATTAAATTAAATTTTTTAAAATGTATGTAATAGTAGGACCAAGGGTATTTGTGAAGTGACTCAAAGGATATCAACCAGAAAATGTTGAAAGCTATTACTTTAGAGATGGTATTTTCCCATGAATCATTTTGATAGGTAGAAATAGAGGGAAGGAGCATTTCCAGAAAATCAATTAGCAAAAGCATGTTGGCAAGAAGAACCAAGGTACTCTTAGCAAGTGGGCCACCTCAGCTGCAGAGTAGATTTATGTAGAATACTTAGCCAAGAGGTTTGAACTTTGTAGACACAGTAAAGGTTTTCTAAGCAGAAAGAAGACATAATTAAAGCAGTTCATTGAGAAGATTAATTGGGTAAAATACACAAAATGGATGGAGTAATAGTTGGAAATTAGGGGCTAACAGAAGGCCAAGGCCTATGTGGTAAGAGTCTGAATTAGAGTGGTGAAGTAGAGAAAAGTGAAGTAGAGAAATAAAGAGAGAGAGAGAGAAAGAGCACACACCCATGCCCATGTTAAGGGGTTCAATCCCACAACCCTGAGATCATGACCTAGGCTGAAATCAAGAGTTGATGGCTCGGGGATCCCTGGGTGGTGCAGCGGTTTAGCGCCTGCCTTTGGCCCAGGGCGTGATCCTGGAGACCCGGGATCGAGTTCCACGTCAGGCTCCCGGTGCATGGAGCCTGCTTCTCCCTCTGCCTGTGTCTCTGCCTCTCTCTCTCTCTGTGACTATCATAAATAAATCAAAAAATAAAAATAAAAAAAAAAGAGTTGATGGCTCAACTAAATCACAGTGCTCAGCAAATCCATGACCTCCTTGATATCTACCACCCAGTTATCCCATCCCTCCACCCTTCTTCTCTCTAGCAACCCTCAGTTTGTCTCCTATGATTAAGAGACCCATAGGGTTTGTCTCCCTCTCTGATTTTGTGTTGCTTCATTTTTTTCCCCTCTTCCCTTATGATCCTTTGTTTTATTTCTTAAATTCCACACATAAGTGAGATCATATGATAACTGTCTTTCTCTGATTGATTTATTTCGCTTAGCATAATACTCTCTAATTCCATCCATGTTGTTGCAAGCAGCAAGATTTCTTTTTTTTTTTCTTGATGGCTGAGTAGTATTCTGTTGTGTGTATATATATATATATACCTGATATATATATATCGTATGTATATATGATATATATATATTAGCTATATATATAGCTATATATAGACTCTGGGGTGGCTGAGCAGTTACGCATCTGCCTTCGGTTCAGGGTGTGATCCCGGAGTCCCCAAATGGAGTTCTACATCGGGCTCCCTTCGTGGAGCCTGCTTCTCCCTCTGCCTATGTCTCTGCCTCTCTCTGTGTGTCTCTCATGAATAAATAAATAAAATCTTAAAAAATATATGTATATATACGCACACATATATACATACCACATATTCTTTATCCATTTATCTGCCAATGGACATTTGGACTCTTTCCATAGTTTGGCTATTGTGGACATTGCTGCTATCAACTTTGGGGTGCAGGTGCCTCTTCATAAATTTGTATTTATGGGGTAAATACCCAGTAACTCCAATTGCTGGGTTGTAGGATAGCTATATTTTCAACTTTTTTTTTTTTAATTTATTTATTTACAATAGACACATAGAGAGAGAGAGAGAGGCAGAGGGAGAAGCAGGCTCCATGCCAGGAGCCCGATGTGGGACTCGATCCCGGGTCTCCAGGATCCTGCCCTGGGCCAAAGGCAGGCGCCAAACCCCTGAGCCACCCAGGGATCCCTATTTTCAACTTTTTGAGGAACCTCTATACTATTTTCCAGAGTGGCTGCACCAGCTTGCATTCCCACCAACAGTTTATGAGGGTTCCCCTTTCTCCCTATCTTTGCCAACATCTGTCGTTTCCTGACTTTTTTTTTTTTTTTTTTTTTAAGATTTTATTTATTGGGATCCCTGGGTGGCGCAGCGGTTTAGCGCCTGCCTTTGGCCGGGGGCGCGATCCTGGAGACTGGGGATCGAATCCCACATCGGGCTCCCGGTGCATGGAGCCTGCTTCTCCCTCTGCCTGTGTCTCTGCCTCTCTCTCTCTCTCTGTGACTATCATAAATAAATAAAAATTAAAAAAAAAAGATTTTATTTATTTATTCATGAGAGACGGGCAACCCCGGTGGCCCAGCGGTTTAGCACCACCTTCGCCCAGGGCGTGATCCTGGAGACCTGAATCCAGTCCCGCGTCGGGCTCCCTGCGTCTGCTTCTCCCTCAGCCTCTCTCTCTCTCTCTCTATCTCTCTCTCTCTCTGTCTCAAATAAATAAATAAATAAATAAATAAATAAATAAATAAATCTTTAAAATAAATAAATAAGTAAATATTCATGAGAGACACACACAGAGAGAGAGAGAGGCAGAGACACAAGCAGAGGGAGAAGGAGGCTCTATGCAGGGAACCCGATGTGGGACTCGATCCCAGATCTCCAGGACCACGCCCCGGGCTGATGGTGGTGCTAAATCGCTGGGCCACCAGGGCTGCAGGGCTGCCCTTTCCTGACTTGTTAATTTTAGCCATTCTGACAGGTATGAGGTAGTATCTTGTGGTTTTTATTTGTATTTCCCTGATGCCAAGTAATGTTGAGCATTTTTTCATGTGTCTCTCTCTTTGGAGAAATGTCTGTTCATATCTTCAGTCCGTTTCTTGGTTGGATTCTTTGTTCTTTGGTGTTCAGTTTGATTAGTTCTTTATAGATTTTGGATGCTAGGCCTTTATCTAACAAGACTTTTGCAAATATCTTCTCCCATTCTGTCAGTTGTCTTTTGGTTTTGTTGACTATTTTCTTTGCTGTGCAAAAGTATTTTACCATGATGAAGTCAGAATAGTTCATTTTTGCCTTTCTTTCCCTTGCCTTTGGAGACATGTCTAGCAAGAAGTTGCTATGGCTAAGGTCATAGAGGTTGCTGCCTGTTTTCTCTTCTAGGATTTTGATGGATTTCTAGCTCACATTTAGATCTTTCATCTATTTTGCATTTCTTTTTGCATATGGTGTGAGGAAATGATCCAGTTACAATCTCCTGCATGTGTATGTACAATTTTCCCAACACCATTTGTTGAAGAGACTATCTTTTTTTCATTGGATATTCTTTCCTGTTTTGTCGAAGATTAGTTGACCATAGAGTTAAGGGTCCATTTATGGGTTCTCTATTCTGTTCCATTGATCTATATGTCTGTTTGGTTTTTTTTTTTTAAAGATTTTATTTATTTATTCATGAGAGACAGAGACATAGGCAGAGACATAGGCAGAAGCAGGCTCCCTTCAGGGACTTGATCCCAGGACCCCAGGATCATGACCTGAGCGAAAGGCAGATGCTCAACCACTGAACCACCACCCAGGGACCTCTATATGTCTGTTGTTGTTTTTTTTTTATATTTTATTTATTTATTCATGAGACACAGAGAGAGAGAGAGAGGCAAAGAGAGAAGCAGGCTCCATTCAGGGATCCCGATGTGGGACTCAATCCCAAGACTTGGGGATTATGTCCTGAGCCAAAGTCAGACACTCAACCACTGAGCCACACAGGCGTCCCACTCCATATGTCTGTTTTTGAGCCAGTACCATACTGTGTTAATGAGTACAGTTCTGCAATAGAGCTTGAAGCCCGGGATTGTAATGCCACCAGTTTTAGTTTTGGAGCCAGCAAACTTCTGCTAAAACTCTACCAAAAAAAAAAATAATAATAATAATAAATAAATAAAACTCTACCAAACTGTAATATGTCATAGCATACCTAGGAAACCAACTTACCTAGCATCATTCTAATGGCAAAGACTAAAGGAATTGAGGTACTAGAAATTGTTGTGGAAGAAGGGTAGTAACTAGGCAAGGTCCCCTCTGATGGGCGAATGGGAACTTAAGAGTCCGTCCGGCTTTCCTTCAGCCAGAGTGAATATACATTCATATATTCCATATATATCAAATTGATCATCAAACTGATTCCAAAGTTTTTATTAATATTTTGCTTCCTATATTCCTTAATGCCAAAAAGAGAATCTTCTGGAGGGCAGCCAGGAACATAGCAATCCTTGAAATGCAGTCTTTTCATGGTGAATTAATATATTGATTTTCTAATTTATATATCAGTCCTTTTGAATATGTAAGTGCTAGTAAATTTCCCTGAGTTAGAATTCTCTAACAGAATAGAGTTGAGGCTTAGGCCCTGGGCTACAAGTGACCAAGCAAGATATTGCCCTGGCATTTAGCCTACATCCGTGGCTGCTGTGTGAGGAACACTTAGGCAGCTCTAAGAGTAAACCACAGTTGAGTAAACCATAGTTGAGGTGGTAGTGAATTAAATAAGACTGGAAGCAATAGGTGGTAAGAAGTGGTCAGATTGAGGATACATTTTTATTCAAGATTTTATTTTATTTTATTTTTTAAAGATTTTATTTATTTATAAATGAGAGACAGAGAGAGAGAGAGGCAGAGACACAGGCAGAGGGAGAAGCAGGACACAGGCAGAGGGAGAAGCAGGCTTCATGCAGGGAGCCTGATGTGGGACTCGATTCTGGGTCTTCAGGATCAGGCCCTGGGCTGAAGGTGGAGTTAAACCGCTGAGCCACCCAGGCCGCCCAGGATTTTATTTTTAAGTAATCTTTTTTTTTTTTTAAGATTTTATTTATTTATTCATGAGACACACACACAGAGGCAGAGACAGAAGCAGGAGAAGCAGGCTCTATGCAGGGAGCCTGATATGGGACTCGATCCCAGGACTCCAGGATCATGCCCTGAGCTAAAGGCCGACTCTCAACTGCTGAGCCACCAAGGCGTCCCTAATTTTAAGTAATCTCTACACCCAACATGGGGCTTGAATTTACAACCCCAACATTAAGAGTTGCATGTTTTACTGACTGAGCCAGCCGGACAGCCTCAGGATACATTTTGAAGATCCGGAAAAAAAAAAAAAAAAGACCCAGCTGTCAGGATAAATTAGATGAGGAATATCAAGGAAAGAGGAATAAGGAATGACCCCTGGGATTTTTGACCTGAGCAACTGGCCAAATGGTGGTGTCATTTACTAAATGGGAAATGTAGTAGTACAAATGCCATTTGAAGACATGAAAGAAAAAAAAAAAAAAAGACATGAAAAAGGGTCGCCAAGTAGGTTTTTTGAATATATGAGCCTGGAGCCCATTGGTGAGGTCAGGGCTGTATAAACGATGTCTAAGGACCTGAAATTGGATGAGTTTAGGGAATGAGGGAGACGTAAGAGAAATAAGAACCAAGGATTCTCATGTGGAGGGCCCTGCAACATCTAGAAGTTAGGAAAAAGACCCAGAAAAGGAATGGCCAATAAAATGAAAGAAATAAATAAAAAAATAAAAAAATAAAATTTTAAATTAAAGAAATATCAGTAGAGTGCAAAATCCCAGAAGTCAAATAAATATTTTCGAGGTGAGAATGATCAACCAGGACAAATGCTTCATGTAAATGAAGACTAAGGCTTGACTATTGGATTTTTTTTTAAAGTTTTCTTGTATTATTATACAAGATTTTTTTTCTAGATTTATTTATTTATGATAGACATAGAGAGAGAGAGAGGGAGAGAGAGAGAGGCAGAGACACAGGAGGAGGGAGAAGCAGGCTCCATGCCGGGAGCCTGACGTGGGACTCCATCCCGGGACTCCAGGATCGCACCTTGGGCCAAAGGCAGGCGCCAAACCGCTGCGCCACCCAGGGATCCCCGACTATTGGATTTCGAATAATGGCAGCCATTGGCAATCTTGACACAGAGGCTTCAGTGTAGCGGTGCAGACAAAGCTTAGAGTGAATTAAGAAAAGAACTGGAGGGATCTCTGCCTCTCTCTCTCTGTGACTATCATAAATAAATAAAACTTAAAAAAAAAAAAAGAGAATGTGCTTTATAAAAAGAACTGGAGGGGTACCTAACTGGCTTATTCAGAACAGCATGCAATTTTTTTTTTTTTAAGATTTTACCTATTTATTTATTAGAGACAGAGAGAGAGAGAGAGAGAGAGGCTGAGACACAGGCAGAGGGAGAAGCAGGCTCCATGCAAGGAGCCTGATGTGGGACTTGATTCCGGGTCCCCAGGATCACACCCCAGGCCGCAGGGGGTGCCAAACCGCTGTGCCACCAGGGCTGCCCTGCTGATGTGTTTTAAATGAAACAGTGGATGTAAACTGCCTGCTAGTGCAGAGTAGGGACTTAGTGAATGGTAACGATTATTATTTTTATTCAGAGTAGATTGCTGCAAAGGAGGCTGAAGTAAGAGAACCATCCCTTCTCCTCCCAGTAAAGCTGCTGAAACTGCTCCCCAGACCTGAGAGAGATAGCAGGAATTCTGAATGGAGGAGGACTCTGCAGAAAGGTTTCATTCTCTCCAGCTCTCTCTCTCTCTCTTTCTCTCTCTCTCTCTCACTCTCTCAGACACGTGTGCATACACACCTTTATGCAGAGCACCAGCTCTTGGTGTAGAAGCTATGGTTGTATCAGTGCAGTAATCAAAGTCACAAAGATAAAAAAAAAAAAAAAAAAAAGTCACAAAGATCAATGCTGCAGTGAAGTAGTGGAAAGAAGGCTACAGCCAACTGAAATCGTTGGTCTGGGGCTGGAAAAGGGAGGGGAACAGGAGGGACATGGGCCGGTCTGGCAAGGCAAGCATTCGGAACCACAGCAGGAAGCTGACGCCCTAAATCATATGGCAGTACAGATTTCCCCTGTCAACTTCACTTCCCAATTTTACATCCTTCCATTGCACATGTCACCCACAGAGGCCACTTGGTGCTAAAAGTGGACAGAAGTGATTGACTTATTCATTCAGTTGACAAACATTTAATAATACCTACTGATGTGAGGAAGAAAGGCAGAAGGAAATGTAGATAAAATTAAATTTCCTTATAACCCACAACCCATTGACAAATACTTGAGGCAGGCAGAGTATGACATTCCTCCAAGAATTCCCAACTATCTTTTTTTTTTTTTTTTTAAATTCCCAACTATCGGGATCCCTGGGTGGCGCAGAGGTTTAGCGCCTGCCTTTGGCCCAGGGCGCGATCCTGGAGACCCTGGATCGAATCCCACGTCGGGCTCCCGGTGCATGGAGCCTGCTTCTCCCTCTGCCTGTGTCTCTGCCTCTCTCTCTCTGTGTGTGTGACTATCATAAATAAATAAAAATTAAAAAAAAAAAAAAAAAAAAAAAAAAAAAATTCCCAACTATCTTCATGTTAATGCTTTGCTAAAGGAACAAACAACTTTAGCTTGACAATAGCTCGACCTCCAGGATCCTGAGTCTTTTTTAGCATATGAAAATCCTTTTGGAAACTTCCTTTGTCTGTACCTACTCCAACTCCAGGCATAAAATGAATTGCTCCTCACAATCCCAGGCCAGCTCTTTCTGCCAATAGGTCCTGTCCCCCTACTATAATAAACACACCTTTTTGCACCAAAAATATCTCAAGAATTCTTTCTTGGCCATCAGCTCCGAATCCCAATATTTTCATATCACCTACCGCGTGCCAGAAATTTTCTAGAAGGATAAAGAGTTGCTGGCCAGGAAAATAAAGGGAGTGTAGACAGAAGGGCAGTGTAGACAGAGAAAGTAATGTGCCAAATTGTGGAGGAATGAAACAGGATCATACATTCTAGGAACTACATATGGTTTGATAAGAAGGGGGCATGGTGTTCCAGGACAGAAAATTGGGAGGTGAAATTGGAGAAGTAGGATGAAACCAGTTGATAAGGAACCTTAGTTGCCACATACAAATGTCTGGATAATTGACTAACCATATGGGGATTAAAAAGTTGAATTCCTACATTATACTAGATACAAAGGTAAATTTCAGAAGGTTTAAAGGTTTGAATATTAAACAACAAGCAAATAAAATCCTAAAAGAAGAAATAGGAGAATAGTTGTATAATTTTAGGGTGGAAAAGGACTTTCTTAACTTTTCAGTCAAAGTTAGAAAGTATAGGGATCCCTGGGTGGCGCAGCGGTTTGGCGCCTGCCTTTGGCCCAGGGCGCGATCCTGGAGACCCGGGATCGAGTCCCACGAAGGGCTCCCGGTGCATGGAGCCTGCTTCTCCCTCTGCCTGTGTCTCTGCCTCTCTCTCTCTCTCACTGTGTGCCTATCATAAATAAAAAAATTAAAAAAAAAAAAAGTTAGAAAGTATAAAGGAGGGATGCCTGGGTGGCTCAGCGGTTGAGCATCTGCCTTTGGCTCAGGGCCTTATCCCAAGTCTCAGGATCGAGTCCCACATTGGGCTCCCTGCAGAAAGCCTGCTTCTCCTGCCGGTGTCTCTGCTTCTCTGTGTCTCTCGTGAATAAATAAATAAAATCTTTAAGAAAAAAAAAGTATAAAGGAAAATATTGACAGTTTCTGTTGTGAGAAACAAAGGCAGAAGAAAAATGACATTCCTGCCTCAATGTTAACACTTTGCTGAGGGCAAAAGGCAATCTTAGCCAGACCCTCCTCCAGGATCCTGTAAGTCTATTTTAACATATAAAAATTCCTTTGGAAACTTCCTTTATCTATACTCCCCAAGACACATGTTGGCAATCATCCCCCAAGCATATAACCCACTGATATACATCTAAAGGGTGTCATGACTAAGGTTTTATTAGGCAGTAATAAATAATCTGTTCCCCACAATAGCTAGCCCCCTCAAGGTCCTGAAAACCTTGCTTCCAAATTCCCTACAGACTTACCCGATCCTTAACCTGCTCTCAACTTGAAAGTATATAATAGGCCACTGCTCATGATCCCAGTACAGCTCTTTCTGTCCATGGGTTCTGTCCCCGTGCTTTAATTAAACCACTTTTTTTGCACCAAACACATCTGAAGAATTCTTTCTTGACTGTTGGCTTCAAACCCTGACATCTTTCCTACATCAGTTTTCACTAGATAAAAGTGAAAATTGTGGGCAGCCTGGGTGGCTCAGCAGTTTAGCGCTGCCTTTGGCCCAGGGCGAGATCCCAGGGTCCCAGGATCGAGTCCCACCTCAGGCTCCCTGCATGGAGCCTACTTCTCCCTCTGCCTGTGTCTTTGCCTCTCTCTCTCTCTCTCTGTCTCTCACGAATAAATAAGTAAAAATTTTTTCAAAAGTGAAAACTGGGGGATCCCTGGGTGGCTCAGCGGTTTAGCGCCTGCCTTTGGCCCAGGGCGCGATCCTGGAGTCCCGGGATGGAGTCCCACGTCAGGCTCCCGGCATGGAGCCTGCTTCTCCCTCCTCCTGTGTCTCTGCCTCTCTCTCTCTCTGTCTATGACAAATAAATAAATAAATCTTTAAAAAAAAAAAAAGTGAAAACTGTGCAGCAAAAACAGCATAAGCAAGATTAGAAGACAAATGACAAAGTAAGAAAAGAGTTTGCAGTATTTAATGGTCAAAGGGTTCAAATGTTACTTTGCAAGAAACTGCTATAAAATCAAGCCTGGGTGGCTCAGTAGGTTAAATATCTACCTTCTACTCAGGCCATGATCCCAGGGTCCTGGGATGGAGCCTGCATTGGGCTCCCTGCTCAGTGGAGAGCCTGCTTCTCCTTCTCACTCTCTCCCTCTGTGTACCCACATGCACTCTCTCTCTCTCTCAAATAAATAAAATATTTTTTTTAAAAGGGTATTCGAAAATAAAATAAAATAAATAAAAAAGGGTATTCGAATATACTCAACAATGAAAGAAATACAAATCATTCTCCCCATCAGATTGATAAAATTAAAAATAAATCTCCAGTGTTGGGGACAGTATGGCAAAAAAGATCTACTCATATACTATTGATAGGAATTCAAAATGTATAATCTTTCTATAGGATAATTTCTAATACATAGTAACATTTATTTATTTATTTTATTTTATTTTTAATTTTTATTTATTCATGATAGGCACACAGTGAGAGAGAGAGAGGCAGAGACACAGGCAGAGGGAGAAGCAGGCTCCATGCACCGGGAGCCTGACGTGGGATTCGATCCCGGATCTCCAGGATCGCGCCCCGGGCCAAAGGCAGGCGCCAAACCGCTGCGCCACCCAGGAATCCCTATTTATTTATTTTAAAGATTTTATTTATTTATTCATGAGAGACACAGGGAGAGAGAGAAACAGGCTCCATGCAGGGAACCTGACATGGGACTCGATTCTGGGTCTCCAGGATCACATCCTGGGCTGAAGGTGAAGCTAAACCGTTGAGCTACCCGGGCTGCCTTTTTTTTTTTTTTTTTTTTTTTTTTTTGCATCCTTTCTGATACACCAATTTTTAGTAATTTACTCAAAGGAAATAATAAAGTGACAAGGATATTTACTGTGCTGTTAAAGAAAAATTACTCAAATGTTCTAAGGACGGAATTGGCAAAATAAATTATTGTACAAAAAACAAAATAAAAAAAATAAATTATTGTACATCCATACAACAAAAATGATGTAGCCACAAGGAGAAAGTAGATCTGTGTTGTACTAGAAAAATGTCTACAGGGCAGCCCCAGTGGCGCAGCGGTTTAGCGCTGCCTGCAGCGGCGGGCGTGATCCTGGAGTCCTGGGATCGAGTCCCACATTGGGCTCCCTGCATGGAGCCTGCTCTCCCTCTGTCTCTCTCTCTCTCTCTCTCTCTTTCTCTCTGTCGTTCTATGTGTCTCTATGAATAAATAAATTAAAAATCTTTAAAAGAAAAGAAAAATGTCTACAATATGTTAAATGAAGGGGAAAAAATTAAAAAGGTGCTTATCAAAAGCAGGTTTGGAAAAAAAAAAAAAAGCAGGTTTGGCACTAGTTGTATTCAGGTCATTCAGCTCCAACGATCAAAGTCCTTGGGCTTCAAAAAGCCAGGGTACCATTTCCTGCCCCTGGATCAAAGTTGTGCACAACGAGGGAGGAGGCTGGCCCTGAGCCTAGTGTGGGGGTGGGGATTTCTTCTCCAGCTCTGACAAGGCCATGACGGAGCCCAGGAGCCAGATCCCTGCACTGGAACCCAGATTTCCTTCTCTGGCCAAAATGTGGGTGAAGGTTAAAGCCCTAGATACTTACTGGTGCCCTTCCTGCTTATTTAGGACAAGAAAGTGACTTCTCTGAGCTTTGTTAGTGCTAGGCTTTGGAAATCTGTTTTCCTTTTCCTAGGGAACCTAGCAGGTAAGCCTTTCCTATGAGGCTGCCCTTTCAGGCACAGACCAGCTATAGCCAGAATACTCGTCTTGGTCATGTTCTGTTAGAGGAGAGATAGTGAGTCCATTTCTGAGGGGCAAGAAGATCATGAGATTTCAGAGTTCCCTGGAACACAATAGTAGGTGCTTGATAAACACTATGCTTCATATAAGCCTTGGCTTCCAGTAAGATCCTAGGAAGCAAAATAGTTTCTTCGTTTGATAAAATACTTTAAGATCTGAACGTTGGACTGACAAACTATTATGACTTAAGTGACCAATTAGTAGCTAATTAGAGCTCTGGAACTCCCAGGCCAGGGCCCTATCTAGAAACCCTCTTGGGACTGAAGTAGAAAATCTAGTGTGTAACACTTACTGATCAAAAATATTTTCCAGTGAAAGTCTCCACACTGGCTTTTCCCACCTAAGATACTAGGGCCCCAATTCTTACACTCTGAAAAAAATGCTTGTACTCCCCGCCTCTACTCCCAAGAGGAGGAGGACAGAGGTCATAGTGTAATTCTCAGGCCCAGATTAGTACTACTGTCAGCGGTTCTGGGCCACTGTCCAGACCAGAATGGCTGTGGTTGGCTCAGTTTTCAGTGGAGCTGATTCATAATGCTTCTCCCGCACACCTCCCCCCCCCCCGCCCAGAACAGAAAAAGTAGTATTAAAAACGTGGGAGGGCTGGGTTTTTTTATTTATTTATTTTTAAGATTTTACTTATTATTTGATAGAGAGTGGGAGCACAAAAGCAGCAGGCAGAGGGAGAGGGAGAAAAGGCTCCCCACTGAGCCAACATGACATACAGTGACATAAGTCCAACAGGACATACAGGGGGCTTAATCCCAGAACCCTTGGATTATGACCTGACCTGAAGCCAGACACTTTAACAATTAAGTGACCCAGACACCCCATGCTTTTTATTTTATAGTTAATTATTTAATCTTGCTAGCTTATGGGGGAAGGCAGCAGGAACCTCAGTTCTTGAAAGTAAGGAAATTGTAACAATGATTAACTCAGCAAATACCTGTTCAGTAATTTCTCTGCTGTTGGTAATGGATAAGGAACTTGCACACCTATGACAGATAAAGGTGAATGGGGTGATGATAGGATTCCATCAGCTTTCTGGCTCCAGCTTGGTCCCATGACATTAAAAAATAAGATCACTGAGTTGCCTGGGTGGCTTACAGGTTGAGCGTCTGCCTTTGGCTCAGGTTGTGGTCCCAGAGTGACCAGATTGGGTCCCACATCAGGCTCCCCTCAAGGAGCCTGCTTCTCCCTCTGCCTATATCTCTGCCTTTCTCTGTGTCTCTCATGAATAAATAAATAAAATATTGAAAAAAAATCACTAAATGTGTGGCTAGTCACCTGAGAGCAATTCCCTTCTGCCTGAGGTATTCATACATTTACTCCACATTCACTGAGCATCAATTCCTTTCAGGCCATGTGCTGGATGCTGGAGGTGAAGAGGTAAAGATGTGGTTCTGCCCTTAAGGAATGGACAGTCCAATGCAATGGTTCTCAATCTGTTTTCTCTTTGATGCTATGGGGTACTTGCTACTATCATATCTTTGACTTACTAAGATCATGGTCATGGGGGGAAGCAGGAGCCGGAAAAAGAAATAATAATTATGGAATGATGTGATAGGTGGTATCTGATAGAAATAAGCAGAGCACAGTGTATGGTAGAAATACAGAGGAAGGAGCACTGAAAATCAGGTTAGGAACGGGGAGGTTATCAGTAAAGGTGTCCCAGAATGGTGACTTTTGAACCCACTTTTGAGAGACAAGCAAGAGTTAGGCAAATAAGACTCTGTGAACAGGATGCAGGAGATCTGTAACATTATGGTACACTCAGGGATTATACACTTGTGCTTTATAGTTAGAACAACATGGAGGGAGGATGGACAGGATGTCAGATGGTGGAGGGTATATATGTCAGGATAAGGAATACTATGCTGAATATTATGCTAAGCTCAGAGCTCTGGGGAGATGATCAGCAAGGGGGTTGGAAATCACTTCACATAAGGAACAGCTAGGGAAATGGGTCTGTTTAAGTTGAGGAGAATACTGAGGGGAAAGAAACCTTTTGGTTTATAGCATGTACAGGTTTTTTATTCTGTGTTACCTCAGAATTAGAAAAGGCCAACTTTTGGGGCATCTGGGTGGGTCAGTCAGTTAAGTGTCTGATTCTTGGTCTCAGCCTAGGTCTTTTTTTTTTTTTTTTTCAGCCTAGGTCTTGATCTCAGGGTTGTGAGTTCAAGCCCTGGCTTGGCAAACCATGCCTGATAACCTGGTTCTGGACAGGTTACCAGACTTCCAGTGGTGTCTTTGGTCAGGTGCCCAAACTGTTCAATCATATAAGATGGCCTTGCTTCCTATCTCACTCTGGTCTTAAGAGTTCTCAGATTAGGGTTTACTCATCAGCCTTGATGTTCCTCTGGGGAAGGTGGAAGGAGAGAATGTGGAGATGCTTCTAGTTGCAGAATTACAGTTTACAGGGAGCTAAGGGAACATGACTAAGGGCGCCATGAAAGGCGGGATCCCAGTTTGTGGTTAGAGGTGTGGTTGAGGCTAGGAATGAATCAGTGAAGCCTCCTTGCCCAGAGGTAAAGCTCTCCTTTTCCATCAGTATGCTTTCAGAGCCTTTTGTCCTTTGTCTTCTTTTCCTTCCCATCTGTCAGTGGCAGAGTGGCTCTCAGAACAGCCAAAGAGTCATTAAAATGGGTGTGAGCCTTTCTGGTCTCAGTATCATCAGTCTCCTAATTGCAATGCTTCTGACAGTCAAGGCACTCTTTTCTGGAAGCTTTAGCAAAGATTTCTAGAAGTATGAATACAGGAAAGAAATACATTATTTTTTTCCTGCTTCCAGGCAGAGAAGACCCTACCAGCCAAGATAAATGGGCCAGACGGTTAGATAGGCTAGGAGTCCTCAAGTCATTTATTTGACTTTCTCTAGCTCAACTTGGGGTTGAGGTTCTCAGCTTGGGGAAATTTTGTCCCCCAGGGCACATTTGGTAATGGTGGGGGGTGCGGTTTGCTCCTGGCATCTAGAGGACAGGATATCAGGACACCTGGGTGGCTCAGTGGTTGAGTGTCTGCCTTCAGCTCAGGGCGTGATCCTGGAGTACCGAAATTGAGTTCTGCATCAGGTTCCCTGCATGGAGACTGCTTCTCTTTCTGCCTATGTCTCTGATTCTCTCTCTGTGTGTCTCTCATGAATAAATAAACAAATTAAAAAAATAGAGGGCAGGATATTGCTAAACATCCTATCATGCCCTGGACAGGCCCCCACACTCCCAAAAAAGAATTATCAGGATCAAAATATTGATAACACTGAGGCTGAAAATAACTGATAAATGCTTATGTTTATAAGGATTTGGTAAAAAAAAATATATAAGGATTTGGTTTTGGGAAACCTGGGTGGCTCAATTGTTGAGCTTCTGCCTTCGGCTCAGGACATGATCCTGGGGTCTTGTGATCGAGTCCCACATTGGCTTCTTTGCATGGAACCTGCTTCTCCTCCCTCTGCCTATGTCTCTGCCTCTCTCTGTGTCTGTCATAAATAAATAAACTTTAAAAAAATTATAAAAAAACACTTAAAGGGCAGCCCTGATGGCTCAGCGGTTTAACGCTGCCTTCAGCCCAGGGCGTGATCCTGGAGACCCAGGATCGAGTCCCATGTCGGGCTCCCTGAATGGAGCCTGCTTCTCCCTCTGCCTGTGCCTCTGCCTCTCTCTCTGTGTGTCTCTCATGAATAAATAAATAAAATCTTAAAAAAAAACACTTAAAATATATATAAGGATTTGGTTTTAGGGGGTAAAAAGGATTTGAGCAATAGCCTCTGAAGCATCAAATCATTAGAGTAGAGTCCCACTTTAACTGTATAAACATAGGCTGCAAATCCTGCTGTTAGTCCAGCTTACTGATACACCACCATGGTGCTTCCATGAGCAGTTCTTTTTTATTTTTTATTTTTAAAATTTTTTTTCCATGAGCAATTCTGCTTTAATGCTCTGGTCTCAACTTTCTTTGTGCATTCATTCTAGTTCTCCTAAAAATGGGGAGACGGAAGACGGAGGAAGAGAAGACAAATCAACACTTTATTTTTCTTGGGATGCCTGTGTGGCTCAATGGTTGAGTGCCTGCTTTTAGCCCAGGGTGTGATCCTAGGGTCCCAGGATCGAGTCCCACATCAGGCTCCCTGTGTGTCTCTCATGAATAAATAAATACAAATTTAAAAAACCTCATTAGTTTTTTATAAAGATTTTAGTGGGGGAGGAGCAGGGGAAGAGGAAGAAAGAGAGACTCTCAAGTAGACTCCCTGCTGAGCCTGGAGCTCGACTTTAGAACCTTGAGATCATAACCTGAGCCAAAAACAAGATTTGGATACTCAATCAACTGAGCCAGCCAGGTGCCCCAAATCCATTAGTTCTTTGACAGACTCAGATGATAGGTTGGAGCCAAACCAACAAATTTTGATACAGATAATGATGATCATAAGAATGGTTAACTTACTCTGTGAGAGATAATTCTGTTACATCATTTTCATGAGGATAAAACTAAGGCTGAGGGGAGTTACATGGGATCTCATTTATGTACGTTTGTGTAATAAACTATTCTAGAATTCTGTGAGCCACCCAAGGCAGGGAGACTGTATTCTACAGGAGAATATTATAGTTCTATGCAGCTGAATTGCCGCCCCTTGTTAGGTGTCATGGACAGTCCAGAGAGCACCAATATGAGCACCTAGGAGTCAGTCATCATGGAAGTGTTCAAGTCAAGGCCCAGAGACGATTAGGCCTACTAAAGAAGGGATTCTGGTAATGGGTAGAAGGTTGGATGTTAAGCTCCATGCTTAGTGCAAGGCATGGAGGGCAGGGCCTAGAAGAGTACATGGTACATGGTGGGAACTAAAATTTAAATTAGTTAACTGGGGATCCCTGGGTGGCGCAGTGGTTTGGCGCCTGCCTTTGGCCCAGGGCGTGATCCTGGAGACTCGGGATCGAATCCCACATCGGGCTCCCGGTGCTTGGAGCCTGCTTCTCCCTCTGCCTGTGTCTCTGTCTCTGTCTCTCTCTCTCTCTCCGTGTGACTATCATGAATAAATAAATTAAAAAAAATAAATAAATAAATTAGTTAACTGTGATTCCTTCCAACTCTGAGGGTCTAGGGCTCTATATATTTTTTGAGGAGATAACAGTTCATATGTAAATATTCAATCATGCAAGTAACCAAGAGTTATAATATTTCCTTTTTTTTTTTTAATTTTTATTTATTTTTGATAGTCACACAGAGAGAGAGAGAGAGAGAGGCAGAGACATAGGCAGAGGGAGAAGCAGGCTCCATGCACCAGGAGCCCGATATGGGATTCGATCCCGGGTCTCCAGGATCGCGCCCTGGGCCAAAGGCAGGCGCCAAACCGCTGCGCCACCCAGGGATCCCTAATATTTCCTTTTTTAAAAAATATTTTATTTATTTATTCATGAGAGACAGAGAGAGAGAGAGGCAGAGACATAGGCAGAGGGAGAAGCAGGCTCCATGCACCAGGAGCCCGATATGGGATTCGATCCCGGGTCTCCAGGATCACGCCCTGGGCCAAAGGCAGGTGCCAAACCGCTAAGCCACCCAGGGATCCCGAGTTATAATATTTCACTTCATGAAAGGTCCGCAATACTGGAAACATTACTACAAACAGGGTTGCTGTGCTGCCCAATTCCTGGGACACTATTCACGGAAAACATAAAGTGAATATCACCCCCTAAAGCTGTGTGACACAGAGGCCCTTATTGTAAATATAAGACAAGTTTAGTAAAATAAAATGACACCTGTAGAAAGGGTAGAAGATAAAAACCGTAACTGAGGCAATTAGAAGAAAGCATTTAGCTTTTTTTTTTTTTTTTTTTTTTTTTAATTTATTTTATTTTATTTTTTTTAAAGATTTTATTTATTTATTTATTTTTTAAGATTTTTTTTTTTTATTTATTTATTCATAGAGGCAGAGAGAGAGAGAGAGAGGCCTCAGAGACACAGGCAGAGGGAGAAGCAGGGAGAGGCCTCAGAGACACAGGCAGAGGGAGAAGCAGGCTCCATGCAGGGAGCCCGACGTGGGACTCGATCCCAGGTCTCCAGGATCACACCCCAGGCTGCAGGCGGCACTAAACCGCTGCGCCACAGGGGCTGCCCAGCATTTAGCTTTAATGGTATATACATTTACCGTTAATGGTTTATAGGTATAATATAATGCTTTATAAATTTATGATAGACTATTATTAGGTTAGCAACTCCTATTGTTAAAATGATCACTGTTACAGGACATTTGCTTTATACTTCTACTGAACTGCCTTGCCTGCAGTATCTAATTAGCTATAAAGAAGGGGCAATGGCTGTTCATGAATCAGTTAACTGCGTTTACCATAGTAAATCAGCGCTGTGATATTTTGTTTAAATGAAGACCAGGGCAGCCCGGGTGGCTCAGCGGTTTAGCACCACCTTCGGCCCAGGGTGTTATCCTGGAGACCCGTGATCGAATCCCACGTTGGGCTCCCTGCACGGAGTCTGCTTTTCCCTCTGCCTGTGTCTCTACCTCTCTCTCTCTTTGTGTGCTTCTCATGAATAAATGAATAAAATCTTAAAAAATAAATAAATGAAGACCAGATGATGTCTAAGAACATCTTATGAACAAAGGTTTCATGCTAGCTTAAACAGAGAAAGGTGGTGGGAAAACTGAGTCACCATCATAAGGTACAGGCAATTACAGTTATGCAGAACCCAGGAGGAAATGCACCATAGCATTGGGGCCATATTTGGGGAGGATATGGCTTATAGAAATCTTATCTTGTATATTTCTTTTTTTTTCTCCATCTTGTATGTTTCAATTTGTAATAGTTCAGCAACAGGAGTAGTAATTAACAAGGAAAACATTTTCATTAAACAGTTTTTAAATTATTTTTGGGATGCCTGCCCTGTGTCCTGAGCCGAAGGCAGACGCTTTAACCGCCAAGCCACCCAGGCATCCCTAAATAAATAAATTCTTAACAACAACAAAAAAAAGTTAGGTGTAGGGAATCAGATCTTCTTAAGAACTGAGCTGGGAACTGGTGCTTCACCCAGCAAAGAGCCATACTTACTTGAATCGGCAGAGAAAAATTTAAGAGCCTCACGTCTAAGAAATAGAGCAAAACATGAGTCATGCAAACATTTTCTTAGTAACTGCCCTGCCACCAAGCAATTTTTTTTCCAAGTAATTCTTCCTAACAAATGCCCCACCTAATGCTTTCAGCAACCAGCAACTTAGTAACAGATATGCACCTATTTTTTTCTTTTTAAGGATTTTAGAGGAAACTTACTAAGTAAATTTCATAGGTGGCAGTTTGTGTGGCTACTATTTGACTTTTCAACACATTCCTTTTTATTGTTGTTGTTACCCTTTCCCAAGTGCAGGCAATTTCAGTGCTGATGGTGGGGACCAAAGGAAATTATTCTTAGAAACGGTCTATTTTCATGAGTGACTTTTCAGCCTTCTGCATTCCGGCCAAGGTGTGATCCTGGAGTCCCTGGATGAAGTCCCACTTCAGGCTCCCTGTGTTGAGCCTGCTTCTCCCTCTGCCTGTGTTTCTGCCTCTCTCTTTCTCTCTCTCTCTCTGTGGGAGCCCCTTGTGGGACTTCATCCCAAGACTCAGGGATCATGACCTGGGCTGAAGGCAGACACTCAACCACTGAGCCACCCAGGCATCCCTCTTCTGTTTTTTTTAATTTAATTTAATTTAATTTAATTTAATTTTATTTAATTTTATTTTATTTTATGATAGTCACACAGAGAGGGAGAGAGAGAGAGAGAGAGAGGCAGAGACATAGGCAGAGGGAGAAGCAGGCTCCATGCACCGGGAGCCCGATGTGGGATTCGATCCCAGGACTCCAGGATTGCGCCCTGGGCCAAAGGCAGGCGCCAAACCGCTGAGCCACCCAGGGATCCCTCTTCTGGTTTTTGAATGACACAAATAAGCCCAAGTGCCCCAGTCCAGGCACATGGAAGATACAATAATTTTTTTTTTCTGGCTGAAATAGGACTGTGTGTTGTTGGTTTAACCTGCCCATAGCAATAACCATCCACTATAAAGCTCTGAACTTCTACATTTCCCCTGCTGCCTCTTGAAGGAAATAAATAATGGCCAAATAACTGTTCATTCTCAGGTAGAGAAGGAAACAAACAAAATTATGATTGTTGCTAGATAGGGTGATAAATGCAGAAAAATTTTGAGATGCTCAGGCACCTTGACACAGCACGTTCCCATTATTTTTTTAAAATTTTCTTACTTTTTAAAAAATTTTTTATTTATTTATGATAGTCACACAGAGAGAGAGAGAGAGGCAGAGACACAAGCAGGCTCCATGCACCGGGAGCCCGACGTGGGATTCGATCCAGGGTCTCCCGGATCACGCCCTGGGCCAAAGGCAGGTGCCAAACTACTGCGCCACCCAGGGATCCCTTACTTTTTTTTTTTTTTTTTTTAAGATTTTATTTATTCATTCATGAATGAGGGACACACATAGAGAGAAAGGTGGAGACACAGGCAGGGGGAGAAGCAGGCTTCTGGCAAGGAGTCCAATGTGGGACTGGATCCCAGATCCCAGGATCATTCCCTGAGCAGAAAGCAGATGCTCAATCGCTGAGCCACCCAGGCGTCCCAGCATGTTCCCATTTTTTATCCTGCTATGATACATAAGGCAGTTAATAGGATGGTGGTGGTTGGGGGGTCGTGATAGAGGCAGTGTGGACATAATGTATTTATTACATGCGCCTATTTTATATCGAGTGCTCTGTTATGTCTTAGGGACATGAGGTGTGTGTAACCCAAACCTTACTTTCCAGAAAGTCAATGTAGCAAGAAGAGACAGGCATATAAACATATAAAATAGCTTAAGAGGGCAGCCCCTGTGGCTCAGTGGTTTAGAGCTGCCTTTGGCCCAGGGTGTGATCCTGGAGATGCCTGATCGAGTCCCACTGATCGAGTCCCACGTCGGGTTCCCTGCATGAAGCCTGCTTCTCCCTCTTCCTGTGTCTCTGCCTCTCTGTGTCTCTCATGAATAAATAAACAAAATATATATTTTTTTTAAAGAGGTATTTTGTATAGCTTCTGGCCTTACAGGATGTTGTTTTGGGCACAAAGGACGGAATGATAAATTCTGGGGAGGAGCAAAAGCCAGAACAGCTTTCCAGGACTTTTGAGGATGAGCCAAGGTCCGGAACAGTTCCAGAAGTCATGCTTCGGCGGTCTTCAAAGACATTTTCTCTAGGTCTACTAGGAGGGAACAGATTCTTCATATTTGAACAAAAGCCTGAAGTCTTGAAACAGCGACACATTGTTCTGGGTGTTACAATCCAGCTAGGAGCAAGGAAGAATTCTATAATAACAGCTAACATTTCTAACGTATAATAAGAACTAGGAATTGTGCTAAGTAAGCCACAAAGATGATCCCAAGGAATTACTAGTTTTTTTCCATTTTACGGGTGAGAACAATCAAGGCCACACATAAAATGACAATGAGTTTTAACTCAGGAAACAGACTACGGAGCCCCAGTTTTTAAAACCACAAATCAGAGGAGTGAACTGATCAGATTTCAGAAAGATTCCCTCTAGCCGCTGCGTTAGGAGTGGGTGGGAGAAGGAGAGCAGCAATCCTGTAAATCAGAATAATGAAGGAGGTTGTCTAGGTACTGAGGCAGCACTACGGCAGAGGCTGCGGGGATCGGGGTGGCATATGTGAGAAACACTTGACAATTTTAAGTGCTTGATGTGGATTAGACGTAATCCTCCGTGGGGCAAGACCAATACCGCGGTCTGGGTCTTGAGGGCAGGACGCGCAGGAGACCCTCGCAGAGACCCCAGAGTAACAGGGGCATTGGGGCCTCGACACCGCCGCCCTCGGCTCCCCGACCCTAACGGTCGGCAGCAGGGAGGGGGATCCCAACCTTCCGAGCCCGAGCCCGCCCACCGCGAGGGAAAGTGCTGAGTCATTCTGGCGGGGCGCGTTGGCTGGGGCGGGGGCGGGGCCAGATCCCCCTTCCCTCTCCTCCTCCTGCACCCCCAGCCCGCTCTGACTCTCGCGAGAGCCCCGCAGGCTATAAAGGCAGCGCCCCGCGCTCGCCTCACGCGTCTTCTTCCTGACTGGTTATCGGCGGTTAGTCTCCTCAGCGCTGGTGAGAAGGTTCTCCACGCCCCGGTCGTCGTCTTTTCCTGGTTCTCCCAGGGTCTTGCCCTACTTGGCTTGGGTGCTGTGACGGGGGAGGTGGCTGGACGAGGTCTGGCGCTCGAGAGTAGTTAGGCGGTCCGCGCGCCCTCCCTTACGGACGCGGGGACCTGTTTAAACCCTGAGGCTAACGTCGGTTCGAGTTTCCTCTTCCCCCGGCAACCCGAGCGGAGGGCGCTCATTGGCGCGGCGAGGGGGCCTCGTGGTAGTGGTGGGCTCTCCTCAGCTAGGCTCCTTCCGGGCGGGGCGGGCTCAGGAATCTTCTAGAGTGGACCTGGAAACTGACCTGAGGCTACCCGCCTGTCGTGTGGTGGAGGTGATGACTGTTCCCGGCCCTCCGCTGGGCCTACATGGGCAGTTTCCGGTACTGATTTCCTACCCTGGCTTTATTTTTTGCGTTTGTGTAATAGGGTTGTAGTGATCTCAAATTTGTCAAGACTGCTTTTTTTTCTTTTTTTTTTAGGGGGGGCGGCTAGTGCTTTCCTAAGTGCTGTGGTGGGGTTTCTCATGGGAGCGGCAGGAGGGAACCTGAAGCGGGATTTGGGGGCGTGCCTTTAGCCTTGGAAGTTCATGGGCAGATCCACCGAGGCCCACGCCGCCTTGAGGTCTAAGGGCCTTTACCCCGCCGAGTCGGTCTTTAGTGGACGTGAGAACCACGTGGAAAAGCAGGTTTGGATGAGGAGGTCGTTTATGTTAGGATCACACACCCCCTCTATATTTGGTCGCCAAATTGCAACTTGCCTTACTAGGTTTTTTTTTTTTTTTTTAAAAGGCGTTAGCAATAGAAAGTTTGCAATAATAGATGCTTGGTTTTATGCACCAAAAAAGTTTGGGATTTGGGAAATTAGCTTCTTGAGCCTTTCAAACTGATGACTTACTGGTTTACATCTTAATTCCTTAACTTTGTGTTGACCTGAGTGAATCCAGTGCAGCATTGCTTTTTAGCAATGATTTGTTTTGCAGTAAGGATTTTTTTTAAGGTTAAGTAATCTCTAAATCCAGCATGGAGCTCTAACCCACAGCCCTGAGATAGAGTCACATGCTTCCAACCAACTGAGCCAGCTAGGCTTCCCAGCAATAGACCCTTGTTCCACTTGCTGCTCCAGAATCCTGGCCCTGAGGTCAGAAACCCACCTTTTTTTTTTTTTTTTTTTTTAAAGATTTTATTTCTTTATTCGTAGAGACAGAGAGAAAGGGGCAGAGGCACAAGCAGGCTCCATGCAGGGAGCCTGACATGGGACTCGATCCAGGGTCTCCAGGATCACACCCCAGGCTGCAGGCGGCGCTAAACCGCTGCGCCACCGGGGCTGCCCAGAAACCTACTTTTGAAAGGACTTCTAGGGCTTAAACACAACCCTTGAAGTTTTGCAATTTAGCAGATGGGAATCATGTCTCTTAAAGACTTGGATTAGGGGGGCAGCCCCTCTGCCTGCCTCTCTCTCTCTCTGCCTCTGAATAAATTAAAAAAACAAAAACAAAAACAAAAACAGAAAACCAGAGTTGGATTAGGGGTGTGCGGTCTTTTGGGCAAATGTACCTGGAGAAAGGTCATGTGGACTTCTTGAATTCTGAAGACAGATAAAGATGCAGTCCAGAGAAAGGGCAACATGACCACTTCTAGAGATCAGACATTCTGTTTGTGGAATTGTTCATTTGGGCTCAGCTTTGATATCGAACCTTCTTTTTCTGGAGCTTTTTGCATAATGAGAGTACAGAAGAAAATGTCACTGCATAAATGATCGTTTAGGAAAAGTAAGAGGTTACTTCAATTTTTAAAAATTGCTGTTTTTAAAGGAAAACAAAAGCTGATGTTCAGAGAAGTATTCTGATTTTTTTTTTAAAGAGTTATTTATTTATTCATCCAGAGAGTGAAGAAAGAGGCAGAGACACAGGCAGAGGGAGAAGCAGGCTCCATGCAGGAAGCCCGACGTGGGACTCGATCCTGGGTCTCCAGGATCACACCCCGGGCTGCAGCCGGCGCTGAACTGCTGCGCCACCGGGGCTGCCCTGATTTTTTTTGTTTTAAGAGTGAGTCTTCTAGCGCAGGGGAAGGGAAGAGAGAGAAAGAATTTTAAGCAGGCTCGGTGCTTAGCCTTGAGTTCATGAACTGGGTTTAAATCAAGAGTCAGACGTTTATTTTTTTATTTTTATTTTATTTTATTATTATTATTTTTTAATTTTTATTTATTTATGATAGTCACAGAGAGAGAGAGGCAGAGACATAGGCAGAGGGAGAGGGAGAGGGAGAAGCAGGCTCCATGCACCGGGAGCCCGATGTGGGACTCGATCCCGGGTCTCCAGGATCGCGCCCTGGGCCAAAGGCAGGCGCTAAACCGCTGCGCCACCCAGGGTTCCCTTATTTTATTTTTTTAAGAGTCAGATGTTTAAAGGACTGACCCACCCAGGCGCCCTGTAATATTTGGTTTTGTTTCATAAGTTAGAAAGCTCAGTTTTCTGAGCTTTCTCAGATGCGTCTTACTAATATAAAAAAATTAGTATGTATATTTAGGGCCACTGGATAATTCTTTTATTTTGTAGCTAAGTGTCTAGGTAGAAGGGTGTTGGTTACTTAGAAAAATAAGGCTTGTTTCTAATTTACTTCCTCTTTTCTCCAGCCCATAGCAAGATGTCTTCAGGAAATGCCAAAATTGGGCATCCTGCTCCCAACTTCAAAGCCACAGCTGTTATGCCAGATGGCCAGTTCAAAGACCTCAGCCTATCTGACTACAAAGGTAAGAGTAATTATATTAGATTTATTAAAATGGAATTATTTTACCATCTAGGATGGATCATTAGATTTCTGTATATCTGTTAGGTTTGATTGTAAAACGACTTCTCCCTCCTAGGTCAGTCTTCAGAGTAGGTGGCTGTTTTTATGTTGAAGTGATGTAGTGATTACCAACCATGATGACGGATAATCCTGTAGGTTCAGACTGCTTACGGGAAAAGCCCATGCTTTGTTATGCCTGGACATAATAGCTCAATTATTTTCTCAGTACTCCTCAATTCTATTGGAGATACTCCTTGAAAGCTCAAGTCTTGGGGCGCCTGGGTGGCTCAGTTAGGCATCTGCCTTTGGCTTCTGTCATGATCCCAGATCTGGAGCACTTAATCCAGCTCCTTGCTGAGCAGGGAGTCTGCTTCTCCCTCTCTTCCCCCCACCCCACCCCCTTGTGTGCACATACTCTCTGTTCCTTCAAGTCTTTGGAGCTTACACCATTAATTTTTTGAGATATGTATGTCAGAAAAAAAAAAAAGAGATGTATATCAGAGTTGCTGTATTATTAGCAGAGGCTTAGGCATATTCTCCTGACTGTTTTGCCCTAAGAGAAGAGTTGGAACAGTTTTCTTTTCCTGTTAAGTTTCAGGTAGACCTTGGCAATCTGATAAAGCTCTTCCTCTTTTTTTTTAAACCTTGCAGTCCTGGAATGAGGGGAGGGTTTTTCTGAGATAGTTGATGTACAGATTCCTTGAAATGCAAATCTGAAACTCAGGTGTTAAGTGTACCTTTTAACTTAGTGGTGCAGTAATTAGTTCCTGGATTCAGTTTATGGGAGGAACGTGTGACTAAGGTTTCCTAACACATCACACTTGTTTGGAATGAGAAGCAGTTAAGAAGGGGCCCAATGGAGGGAAGAAGCTTCTCTGGCAAACAAGGTAAGTAGCACCACTGGGAGGTGACCTTGGCCCAAGGGTAAAGGCAGGAGGTTTAGAAAGAGCTGTTCTCTGTTCCTCCAGGGCTTGACCTGCTGAGGCTTCAAAGTGCTTGTTAGGTAAAGCCCTGGAGAGGTTGTTTAGATGAGGGAGTTTCTTGTGATTTTGGTTTTCTTTTCTTTTTCTTTTTTTTTTTTTTTTTGATTTTGGTTTTCAAAGTAAATCTCCAAAAAGTTTTTGATTTTCAGACATTGCTGCTACCTGGAAATGAGTGAATATTTGGCACTGTTTCAGTAACGCGGCCTCTTAGGTGTGGTGAGAGGCTGGTTGGCCAGTTGAATATATACTTCTACTGGTAATCTGCATGAGTTTTGGAAAATTTAAGCTAGAGATCCTGTTGCTTTATCAGGATTTTTTAATTTTTGCCTCAGACATTTTGTTGTCTAACTAGGCTTGTTAGGAACATATTTGTGGTGATTTATTTTTTTAATTTTATTTTTATTATTTTTTATTATTTATTTATTCATGAGAGACACAGGCAGAGACCTAGGCAGAGGGAGAAGCAGGCCCCATGCAGGGAGCCCGGTGTGGGACTCCCGGGACTCCAGGATCAAGCTGTGGGCCAAAGGCAGGCCCTGAGCCATCCAGGGATCCCTTGTGTTGATTTTTTTTTTTTTTTTTTAAAGATCATTTAAATCTTACTGTCCTGTAATTGTGGTTCATAGTGGACTAAGTGTTAAAGGCTTTAGTTTCTCTTTGGTCTCTATTGACTTGCATAGAATCCAGGATTTGAGGTTTTCCTATGCATTCATTTTAAGCGTTGGCATCAGACTATCTAGTTAGGTAAATTGCATCCTTGGTTTTGCTGTTTTTCATTGGAGAACTTAGTGTTGTGCTAATTGTAACTATTTAGAGATGAAAATCAGACTGAACAGTGTTTATCTTCTAATTGGCAGCTAATGGGGAGGCAGGAAAATAAAGCACAAAAATGAAAGGAACTTTTTTTTTCCATGCAGGCTCTCCTACCACAAAATTTTCTAAAGGTAGCTGCTGGGAGACCTCTGTGTTCAGTTTTGGCATTTAGCAGTTGTTGTCTACCATCAACTTAAGGCTTCCTTAAAAAAAAAAAAAAAAAATTCCATGGGAAAAGGTCTTTAGGGTTTTACTGTTCTTTTTTTTTTTTTTTTTTGATACTTTATTACTTTTTTCAAAGATTCATTTATTTCATAGTTGAGAGTGTGCCTCCTGTGCAAGGGGGGTAAGGAGAGCCTCTCAAGCAGACCTCGTTCTGAGTGTGGAGTCCACCTTGAAATCATGACCTGATCCAAAATCGAAGAGTTGGATGCTCAACAGACTGAGCCACCTGGGCACCTCAAGATTTTATTTTTAAGTAATCTGTACAGCTAACATGGGACTCAAACTCAACCCTGAGATCAAGAGTCCTGCAGGAGCACTGTGGTTAAGAGTATGACTTTTGATTTTGGCTTAGGTTGTGAACTTGGTTGTGACCTTGAGCCTCCTCTCCTGTTGGGCTCTGCTGGGCGTGGAGCCTGCTTAAGATTCCCTCTCTCCTTCTCTCCCTGTGGCCCCCTCCCCAAAAGTCATGTACTCCACCAGGTGCCCCTTGGTGTTTATGCTTTGTAAAATAAAGTGTTCTCCTTCTCTCCCTGTGGCCCCCTCCCCAAAAGTCATGTACTCCACCAGGTGCCCCTTGGTGTTTATGCTTTGTAAAATAAGAAAGTGTCTTTTCTTTCTTTTCCTTTCTTTCCTTTTATTCATGAGAGACAGAGGCAGAGGGAGAAGCAGGTTCCATGCAAGGAGCCCAGGGCGGAACTCAATTCCAGGATCATGCCCTGGGCCGAAGGCAGGTGCCAAACCTCTGAGCCACCCAGGGATCCCCCAGGAAGTGTGTTTCAAAGGCAAACTTGTGGCTCTTTTTCTTCCTCCAGGAAAATATGTTGTATTCTTCTTTTATCCTCTTGACTTCACCTTTGTGTGCCCCACGGAGATCATTGCTTTCAGTGACAGGGCAGAAGAATTTAAGAAACTCAACTGTCAAGTGATTGGTGCTTCTGTGGATTCTCATTTCTGTCACCTGGCTTGGTAAATCTCGTGGTTGATTTCACATATAAACTTTGAACCAAGTAGTAAATGGGACTGGTGTGGCTTTGACAATTGACTTGCTCAAGTATTGCCTTCTGGCTCCTGATGGGAGTGCAAAGGCGCTCTGATTTCTTCCTTTATTTTTTACCTGGCAGCTGAGGAGAAGCAGCTTTGGGTTGCAGCTGAGTGTACCCTGGTGACGTTAACAGTCGTCAGGCACTCACTTTACTGTTGGAAAAAATTTTGTTTTTTGGGATAATTAGATTAGGAATGCTGGAAAAATGGGAAGGAATAAAGTTAATGCTTTTGCTACACAGTAGTTTGAATGAATGTGATTGTGTGTGTGCCTTTTGCTGTAGGATCAACACACCCAAGAAACAAGGTGGACTGGGACCCATGAACATTCCCTTGGTATCAGACCCCAAGCGTACCATTGCTCAGGACTATGGAGTCTTAAAGGCTGATGAAGGCATCTCGTTCAGGTATACACCTGCCAGGGGGCTGACATTTCATCAAAATTATCTAATAGATGGGCAGCCCGGGTGGCTCAGTGGTTTAGCACCGCCTTCAGCCCAGGGCCTGATCCTGGAGACCCGGAATCCAGTCCCATGTCAGGCTCCCTGCAGGGAGCCTGCTTCTCCCTCTGCCTGTGTCTCTGTCTCTCTGTCTCTCTGTCTCTCTGTCTCTCTCTCTCTGTGTGTCTCTCACGAATAAATAATAAAATTAAATCTTCAAAAAAACCCCAAGCAAACCAATTGACTTGAGAGCCTTTTGGAGAAAGGTAGAGGCCTGATCTGTAAACTCTTTTTCTTTTCCCCCCCTCAGTTAATTTGCTGAACAATAATTGACTTATATCACTATATAAAATTTACTTATTTTCAATTATGTTTTTATTTTTAGAGAGGGGGCAGAGAGAAAAATCTCAAGTAGAAGTAGACTCCATGCTGGAGCTGGACATGGGGCTTGATCTTTTGACCCTGAGATCATGACCTGAGCCAAAATCAATAGTTGGATGCTAGGGTGCCTGGGTGGCTCAGTGGTTGAGGGTCTGCCTTCAGCTCAGGGCATGATCCCAGAGTACTGGGATGGAGTTCCACATTGGGCTTCCCAAGGATCGTGCTTCTCCCTCTTGCCTATGTCTCTGCCTCTCTCTCTCTCTCTCTCTCTCTCTCTCTCTCTGTCTCTCTCTCTCTCTCTCTCTCTCGAACTAAAGAAAAAAAAAAGTTGGATGCTTAACTGAATGAGCCACCCAGGTGCCCCTCTTAGTTATTTTTTAAAGATTTTTTTTTTAAGATTTTATTTATTTATTGAGACGGGGGAGGGGGGGCAGAGACACAGGCAGAGGGAGAAGCAGGCTCCATGCAGGGAACCCGACATGGGACTTGATCCTGGGTCTCCAGGATCACACCCCGGGCTGCAGGTGGCCACGCTAAACGACTGTGCCATCGGGGCTGCCCTATTTTTTAAATATTTTGAGTCCACTCTACCTAACGTGGGGTTTGAACTCACAACCTCAAGACTGAGTTGCATGCTCCACTGAGTGAGCCAGCCAGTACTCCCTTTAATGTATAAACTGTACAACACGATGATTTCATTTCATTATTCCTTTAAAAAAGAAAAGTGGCTCAGTGGTTGAGTGTCTTTGTTTCATGTACACATACATTTTTTTTTTTAAGATTTTATTTATTCATGAGACATAGGCAGGGAGAAGCAGGCTCCATGCAGAGGGAGCCTGATGGGGGACTCAATCTCGGGACTCCAGGATCATGCCCCTATAAATACAATCTTAAAAAAAAAAAAAAAAAAAGCATAGGACTCTGATCTTGGTATAGAGATTGGTTTTTCTTTTCACAGAGAAAGAGTCAGACACATAGGCAAAGGGAGAAGTAAGCTCCCTGTAGTGAGCCCGATGCGGGACTTGATCCCAGTACCCTGGGAACAACATGACTTGAGCCAAAGGCCAGATGCTCAACCAGTGAGCCACCCAGGTGCCACCCCTGCCCTTTTTATTTTTATTTTATTTTTTTTTTATTATTTTTAAAGACCTATTTATTCATAGAGACAGAGAGAGAGAGGCAGAGACACAGGCAGAGGGAGAAGCAGGCTCCACGCAGGGAGCCCAACATGGGACTTGATCCTGGGTCTCCAGGATCACACCCTGGGCTGAAGGTGGCACTAAACTGCTGAGCCACCTGGGCTGCCCTTCTTATTTCATTCTCTATGCAGGAAGAAGACAAAGCCAGTGCAAGTCTGGGAGAGGCCAGCAGATAATCCTTTCTATTGAGTTTGTGTTCTAACAAAGCGATTTCTAAACCTGTGTTGCATTTCCCTCAAACTTTCAATCTCTTTTTCCCAGGGGCCTCTTTATCATTGATGATAAAGGTATCCTTCGGCAGATCACTGTAAACGACCTTCCTGTTGGTCGCTCTGTGGATGAGACACTGCGACTGGTTCAGGCCTTCCAGTTTACTGACAAGCATGGGGAAGGTAAGCCAATCCACCTGCTGACTTGACAACAGAATGGTAGGTAGGATAGGAAAGATGGCAGGAACAAGGTCTACCAAATAAAAGTGTCTTTTCAAGAAATTAAAATCTCTGGATTATAGTGGGTGGTTTGGTGAGGTAATGGAAAAGTTCAGGGAGGATAATATAAAGGCATTTTGTTGAAGCTGCATAGTTCCAGCTTTTGCCCTGCTCATTTAGAATCACTGTTGCAGCTGTTAACTTACTAAAGGCATGTAGGAGGATCTCCTAGGTGTGTAGAAGGGCAAAACGAAAAGTTTGAGAATTCCATCTTGACATATAGCATGCCATTCTTGACAAGTGTTTATTGGGAGAAGAGATTAATCCCTTTGATCCATATTCGTTGTACTGTTTTTGTTTTTGTTTTTTAAAGTAATACATGGCCCTGGGCCAAAGACAGGCGCTAAACCGCTGAGCCACTCAGGGATCCCCCCCCTTTTTTTTAAATTTAATTTATTCATAAGAGACCCAGAGAGAGGCACAGACAAAGGCAGAGGGAGAAGCAGGCTCAATTCCATGCAGAGAGCCTGATGTGGGACTGGATCTTCAGGACCACAGCCTGGGCTGAAGGCAGTGCTAAACCACTGAGCACCTGGGCTGCCCCCCCCCCCCCCTTTTAAAGAGTTATTCATGAGAGACAATAGGCGCAGAGACACAGGCAGAGAGAGAAGCAGGCTCCATGCAGGGAGCTCCATGTGGGACTTGATCCCAGGACTCTGGGATCTACGCCCTGGGCTGAAGGCAGGTGTTTTTCCTCTGAGCCACCTGGGCATCCTAGGTTGTAGCTTTTTGAGTTTTACCCCCTCTTGGAGTGGAGTATAGTTGTTGATAGAATGAGACAGTCTTACCCTAAGAGTGAGTTTAGTTTTTAAGGGCTTAAGTCCTGAGGCTGCAAGTGCTTGGTCTGTGGGGTATGGAGAACCTCATAAGCTCTCAAATTTCATGTAACTGAGGACAAGATAGTTACAATGAAGTGCTACTGATGTCGGATGAAGTGCACAGGTGTACTTGGTTTGAATTTGCCTTAATACTTTTTCTTTTAGGTGATAAATATTTCAGACTAATTTTCTAAAGCCCATTTCAGCTCTGATTTTGTGATACAGAACATGGAAGTTAAGAGTCTGAATTAGTGGTGTCTGTTGGGGGGACCCAAAAGTAGTGGCTTGCCTAGAGTGAAAAGCTAACATGGATCAGTGACCATGATACCCAAAGGCACCATTTGCTGCAGCATGTGTGGACTCTTAGTGTATTGAAGCAGATAGATGGCTGCTGAGACTGCCCCCTGGTGGGGGATGAGATTCAGCACAAAGACTGAGGGAGCTGGAGAGTGGCAAAGTCCTTTGTTGGACTTTTACTAGTTCCTTGCATGTAGGCTAGACTTTTTTTTTTTTTTAAGATTTTTTTATTTAGGGATCCCTGGGTGGCGCAGCGGTTTGGCGCCTGCCTTTGGCCCAGGGCGCGATCCTGGAGACCCGGGATCAAATCCCACATCAGGCTCCCAGTGCATGGAGCCTGCTTCTCCCTCTGTCTGTGTCTCTGCCTCTCTCTCTCTCTCTCTCTGTGACTGTCATAAGTAAATAAAATAAAAAAAAAAAAAAAGATTTTTTTATTTATTCGTGAGAGAGACAGAGAGAAAGAGGCAGAGACACAGGCAGAGGGAGAAGCAGGCTCCATACAGGGATCCTGATGTGGGACTCCATTCCGGGACTTGAGGATCATGCCCTGGGCTGAAGGCAGGTGCCAAACCTCTGAGCCACCCAGGGATTCTCCCCGCCCAGGCTAGACTTTTGAACCCAAGTTTTGATAACTCTGAAGCTTCAATCTTCAGTCTTGGTTTGGTCTCTTCTCATCTCACAAGAACAGGCACAGCTTTCTGTGTGCAGCCTTTATGTTTTATCGGATAGTTCCCACTTGAAAGCCTAATGAATACCAACCACTTTGTGAGATACTTTGCATGTATTAATTGTTTTTTAAGATTTTATTCATGAGAGGTCAGCCCCAGTGGCGCAGCGGTTTAGCACCACCTGCAGCCCAGGGTGTGATCCTGGAGACCCGGGATCGAGTCCCACCTCGGGCTCCCTGCATGGAGCCTGTTTCTCCCTCAGCCTGTGTCTCTGCCTCTCTCTCTCTCTGTGTCTCTATGAATGAATAAATAAAATCTTAAAAAAAAAACTTATTCATGAGAGACCGAGAGGCAGAGACCTAGGCAGAGGGAGAAGCAGGCTCCACGCAGGGAGCCTGATGGGGGACTCAATCCCAGGACCTCTGGATCACAACCTGAGCCAGAGGTACACATTCCAATCACTGAGCCACCAGGTGCCCCCCATAAACCAACCTTTTCTTTTTTTTTTTTCTTTTTTTTAAAAGATTTTATTTATGGGATCCCTGGGTGGCGCAGCGGTTTAGCACCTGCCTTTGGCCCAGGGTGCAATTCTGGAGACCCGGGATCGAATCCTATGTCGGGCTCCTGGTGCATGGAGCCTGCTTCTCCCTCTGCCTATGTCTCTGCCTCTCTCTCTCTGTGTGACTGTCATAAATAAATAAAAATTTAAAAAAATATATATATAAAAAAAAGATTTTATTTATTTATTTATTCATGAGAGACAGAGAAAGGCAGAGACACAGGCAGAGGGGGAAGCAGGCTCCATGCAGGGAGCCTGACGTGTGACTCATCCCAGGACTCCAGGATCATGCCCTGAGCTGATGGTGGTGCTAAACTGCTGAGCCACCCGGGCTGCCCCCATGAACTAATAATACTTAAACATAGCATTTCTTCATAGTAAATGTTGAAACTGGGAACCAGATTCATAACCATCTTTTTTTTTAAGGTAATACTGAAAAAGTCAGTGTTTAGGGCTTTCTCTGTGTTGTAAGTTCTCTTACTGAAGTTGCCATGACTGATGTCATTTTTTCTTGGGAGACTTAGTATTTTGGTTGTATTTGAAAGCTGGATTATGGTGGAATGCAACCAGTTCTTCTGGATTCCATATTGATTCAGAAAAAAACAACACTCCTGGATATGAAACAATCAAGTGAGGCTTTCTGTCTTGTCACTGATAATTGTTTTATTTTTATTTTATTTTATTATTTTATTTTTTAAATTTAATCTAATTAATTTTTTATTTTATTCTGTTTTATTTTATTTTATTCTATTCTATTTTATTCTATTCTAATTTGTTTATTCATGAGAGACACAGAGAGAGAGGCAGAGACACAGGCAGAGGCAGAAGCAGCAGGCTCCATGCAGGGAGCCTGACCTGACATGGGACCCGATCCTGTGTCTCCAGGACCACACCCTGGGCTGAAGGCAGCACTAAACTGCTGAGCCACCCAGGCTGCCCTTTTTATTATTTTTAATATGTTTTTTTTTTTTTTTAAGATTTATTTATTTATTCATTCAGAGAGAGCAAAGAGAGAGGCAGGGACACAGGCAGAGGGAGAAGCAGGCTCCATGCAGGAAGCCCGTCGTGGGACTCGATCCTGGGTCTCCAGGATCACACCCCGGGCTGCAGGCGGCGCTAAACCGCTGCGCCACTGAGGCTGCCTTTTTTTTTTTTTTTTTTTTTTAGGATTAAAACTTGTTTTTGAGAGAGTGCGCAAAGCATGGGGGAGTGGCAGAGGGAGAGGGACAAGCAGACTTAGTCCCAGGACCCTGAGCTGAAGGGATGCTTAACCATCTGGGACCCTATTTTTTAAGATTTTATGAGAAACAGAATGGGTGGGTGGGGGAGGGTCAGAGGAAGAGGGAAAAGCAGACTTTTCCACTGAGCAGTGAGCCCCATGAGGGGGTTTGATCCCAGGACCCCAGGTTCGTGACCTGAGCCAAAGGCAAATGCTTAACTGACTGAGCCACCCAGATGCCCCTTAACTATTCTTAAGTGCCATGAGGCCTTAGTGCCAGTGAGAGTAAGTTGACAAGATTTTTCTGGTTCATTATTTTTCCTTATTTTGTATCATGATTTATAATTATGGTGTTCTAAAGCTTTATTTTCTTAGATTAATTACCTGTTAGCACCTACTGCCAAACCTCTGGCTGGCCCTTGTCTGGTCTTTGCTTCCCTGAGGTACTTTTTTTTTTTTTTTTTTTTTTTTTGAGGTACTTTTTATATGCTTAGTGACCTGTGTTTTGTTTTCTTTATTCAAAGATTTTTTAAGATCTTGTTTATTCTTGAGAGATCCACAAAGAGGCAGAGACACAGGCAGAGGGAGAAGCAGTCTCCATGTAGGAGCCAGATGTGGGACTTGAACCTGGGACTCCAGGATCACGCCCTGGGCCAAAGGCAGACAGATGCTCAACAGCTGAGCCACCCAGGAGTCCCATGACCTGTGTTTTAACCCTTGGTGCCACTAAAGCTACTAATAATAACCATGAAGTAGAGATTTCAGGAAAGTAACAGCAGCTGGGTCTGCAATTTGGCACTTCTCCCATTCATACTTTATTTTTAGACTGCTCCAAGTGATACCTAAGGCTTAAGATATTCTTGGACTGGAAGGGGCTTTCACCGGCCTCCCCTCCCCCCCTTGAATAAGTGAGGCTTGCTGTTAAATTACTGGACTCTGGTGACTACATGTCTCCTAGAAGATGGAATAGCAGATGGAAGTGAAAAATCAGAGATTGGTTTCCTTCCCTTAGTCTCTCAGGTTAGCCCAAGAAGCATTGCTAGCTCAGGATTTTAGAAAAACGTTGGAAGTTACCTTTTTTTTTTTTTTTTTTAAGATTTTATTTATTTATTTATGAGATAACTGAGACTGAGGCAGAGAGAGCAGCAGTCTCCCCATGGAATAGCAGCCTGATGTGGGACTTGATCCCAGGACCCTGAGATGACGACCTGAGCGGAAGGTAGATGGTTAACTGAGCCACAGAGATGCCCCAGCAGCTATGCTTTTTCTGCATAACATTCATAAATGTATGAAATTCAAACTCAGACTTTTTGTTACCAAGGGGTAGAAGGGAGTTACTTAGTGAACAAGTAGGGCCTCCTTGGGGGTCCTACCCACCCCTTTTATTTCAGGCTATCCAGTTTGGCAGGGTTAACACTAAAGAGGCAAACATTGCTTTATTCAGATCCTTCAAGGGCTACCAGAGGGGGGAAGCAGCTCAGTATTACGGTTTTACACAGTTCTAGCTTTGTTTACTTACTTAGCTTATTTCTTGGTATGAGGGTAAGTCATTAAAGTTTTTTTAATTTAAATTTTAATGTAACACGTATGCCATAATTTACCATTTAGAGTATACAGTTTAGTGGCATTAATTACATACACAATGTCATGCATCCATCACTAATAGTTTCTGAATGTTTTCATCGTCCCAGACAGCTACAACCATTAAACAATAGCTTCTCATTCCCCTTTATTTCTAGCTCTTTGGTAACTTTCATTTTCTGTCTACGAGTTTGTCTATTAAATATTTCATGCAATGTTTGTCCATTTGTGGGTTTTTTTTGTGTGTGTGTATATATATATATACACACAAAAAATATATATATTATATATATATATATATATTAAAGATTTACTTATTTATTTATGATAGAGAGAGAGAAAGTCAGACACAGGAGGAGGGGAGAAGCAGGCTCCATGCTGGGTGCCCGACGTGGGACTTGATCCCGGGACTCCAGGATCGCACCCTGGGCCAAAGGCAGGCACCAAACCGCTGAGCCACCCAGGGATCCCTTTTTTTTTTGTATATTTTTTATTGGAATTTGATTTGCCAACATCTAGTATAACGAGCAGTGCTCATCCCGTCAAGTTCCGCCCTCAGTGTCGGTCACCCAGTCACCCCGTCACCCCATCTGCCGCCCACCTTGTCCCTTCCACTATTCCCAGAGTTAGGAGTCTTGTGTTTGGCTTCTTTCACTTAGCATAATGTATTCAAGGTTTGTGTTGCAATGGCTGTCAAAACTTCATTCTTTTTATTTATTTTATTTTATTTTATTTACTCATGAGAGACCCAGAGTGAGCGAGTGAGAGGCAGAGGGAGAAGCAGGCTTCACACAGGGAGCCCGACGTGGGGCTTGATCCCGGATCTCTAGGATCAATCAGGTCCTGGGCTGCAGGCAGTGCTAAACCGCTGTGCCACCGGGGCTGCCCACTTCATTCTTTTTAAAGGCTGAATAGTCCATTTTATGTATATATCCTTTTGTGTATTCATCATCTGTTGATGAACACAGCATTTTCACCTTTTGGCTATTGTGAATAACGCTGCTTCGATACTGTTAAGCAGCTGTGTGGATCTTTGTTTCCAATTATTTTGGGAATTTACGTTATAAATGTAATTACTAGGTCATGTAATTCTGTTAGGCTTCTTCAGGAACTACCAAACTGTTTTCTATATCAGCTGTACCATTTCATATTTGCACCAGCAATGATACCAAGGGTTCTCTACAACCTTGCCAACAGTGTCTTTTTCTTTACTTTTGTTTAATACTATATAGTCTTATGGGTATGTAGAGGTGTCCTTGTGCTTTTGATTTTCATGTCCCTAATGACTAGTAATATTGAGCGTATTTTCATATGCTTATTGACTGTTTGTGGTACTTTTTTTTTTTTTTTTTTTTTAGATTCTATTTTATTCATGAGAGACAGACAGACGCAGAGACACAGGTAGAGGGAGAAGCAGGCTCCATAGAGGGAGTCCGATGCAGGACTTGATCCTGGGACTCCAGGACCATGCCCTGGGCTGAAGACAGGTGTTAAACTGCTGAGCCAACCAGGGCTCCCTGTGGTTCCTTCTTTTTTTTTTTTTATTGTAATTTTTATTTATTTATTATAGTCACACAGAGAGAGAGAGAGAGAGAGAGGCAGAGACATAGGCAGAGGGAGAAGCAGGCTCCATGCACCGGGAGTCCGACGTGGGATTCGATCCCGGGTCTCCAGGATCGCGCCCTGGGCCAAAGGCAGGCGCCAAACCGCTGCGCCACCCAGGGATTCCCCCCCCCCCTTTTTTTAAACGATTTTTATTTATTAATTCATGAGAAACACAGAGAGACAGACGCAGGCAGAGGGAGAAGCAGGCTCCATGCAGGGAGCCCGACGTGGGACTTAATCCTGGGTCCCTAGGATCAGGCCCTGGGCGTGGAAGATGGCGCTAAACCGCTGAGCCACCCGGGATGCTGCCCCCTGTGGTTCCTTCTTTGTAGAAATGTCTGCACAAGTCCTTTGCCCATCTTGAACTGGTTTGTCTTTTTGTTTCTTTATACATTTTGGTTATTACTACTATTTTTTTCATTTTGGTTATTAATCCCTCAGATATATGATGTGTAAATATTTTCTCCCATTCTATATTAACTCCTGAAAATGTTCTTTGTATAAAAATTCTGAATTTTGATCAAGTCCACTTTGTTTATTGTTGCATGTGCTTTCATTATCCTATCTTAAGAATACATTTCCAAATCCAAGGTCATGAAGTTTTTCCTGTTTTAAATTTTTTAATTTTAAAGATCTATTTTAAAAGAGCCAAGGAGAGGAGGGGCAGAGGGAGATGTAGAGAATCTCAAGCAGACCCCTGCTGAGTGCAGAGAGTTGATTCCAAGTCCCATCATGACCTGAGTTGAAAGCAAGAGTTGGCTCTTCAACCAGCTGAGCCACTGAGGCACTCCTAAACTCTTTTCGTTAGGTGAAGTGAAGAATTAGGAGGGTCCATTTTCATTGTTTTGTGTGTGGAAATCCAGCTGATTCCAGCGCCATTTGTTAAAAATCATTTAAGCTTTTTTTTTTTTTTTTAAGGTTTTATTTATTTATGAGAGACACAGGCAGAGGGAGAAGCAGGCTCCATGCAGGGAGCCGGAGTAGCAGGGCATCACTTTTGATGTGGGACTTGATCCTGGGACTCCAGGATCATGCCCTGGGCCAAAGGCAGGCTCTCAACTGCTGAGCAACCCAGGCTTCCTGCAATTTCAGCTTTTTAAAAATAATATATGTGAAGCATACATAACATTTCTGAGGAAATACAAATGCCTGTTCACCCACTCTCTACTGTTAACAAGCTTTGTTTATTTTAAAGATTTATTCATGAGAGACACAAGGCAGAGGGATATTTTTTGTCCTATGTATTTATTTCTAGAACAAAGCATATGATTGGAGTTGTACTTTCTTTAAATTTTAGGTGCTACAAGAATAAATTGAGGTGTAATAGTATTAGGGCTGTGGTGAGGATTAAATTACATGTTTATAGTTGCCCTAAGCTGCTTGAATGATTTCAGACTGTAGCATAGGCTTTCTGGTTCCTGAGTGGTCAGCCTCTTAAACAGATTTGGTTTTGAGCCTTTGTCCGTTTGTCTCCATTTGTCCACAGGAGGAGAGTGGAGCTAACCATTGAGCAGGTTATTAATTAATAGTACTTTGTCTTGCAGTGTGCCCAGCTGGCTGGAAGCCTGGCAGTGATACCATCAAGCCTGATGTCCAGAAGAGCAAAGAATATTTCTCTAAGCAGAAGTGAGCGCCTCGCCATTTTAGATCCGGGCTGTAGTGGGGGATCCATGAAAACAGAATCTTTTTTTGTACTATTGTCATGCTTATAACAAGACTTTAGACTCTGCAGATGTGGTATGTGGTATGGGACAAGACCGCCCTTTCCTGCAGGGGTTGGGGAGGCCAGCCTTTCTTCCTCTGGAGAGAATGGTCTGAGGTGTGCTATGGGGCAGGCCAACTGATATGTACAGTAGTAGCAAGGCATCACTTTTGATCTTTTGTTGTTTCTATTAAACTTGAACTGAGACCTTGTTGATTGTTTATTTTGGGGGGGCACTAGCTTTTGACTTTTTTTTTTTTTTAAGATTTTATTTATTCATGAGAAACCGAGTCAGACACACAGGGAGAAGTAGGCTCCACGCAGGGAGCCCGACGTGGGACTCGATCCAGGGTCTCCAGGGTCATCACACCCTGGGCTGAAGGTGGCGCTAAACTGCTGAGCCACCCGGGCTGCCCTAGCTTTTGATTTTGAGAGGAGTTTACACACTGCTTTGCTTTCCCATTTTAGGAGAAAATTATTATTATTTTTTTAAATTTTTATTTATTTATGATAGGCACACAGTGAGAGCGAGAGAGAGGCAGAGACACAGGAAGAGGGAGAAGCAGGCTCCATGCACCGGGAGCCTGACGTGGGATTCGATCCCGGGTCTCCAGGATCGCGCCCTGGGCCAAAGGCAGGCGCTAAACCGCTGCGCCACCCAGGGATCCCTTAGGAGAAAATTAAATTCATTTTGGTTATTAATCCCTCAGATATATGATGTGTAAATATTTTCTCCCATTCTATATTAACTTAGAAAGGCTGCCTTAGAAAATTAAATTGGGGGCAGGAGGATATGCAAGTAGACCCAGAAAATGGAACTGAACCAAGACATTATTGTATCTGGGGGTGAAAACCAGACCTGCCATAATATTGGCTTAAAGCATTGCGATTTGTGCTATAGGTTAAAGTGCAAATTGCAGGTTTTAGTTAGAGGCCCTAATGAAATTACTTGGACATTGATATTAAAACTACTCCAGGGCTGCATGAGAACTTGAAGATTGGCCTCTTATAAATGCCAGGTACTGGCTCTGTAAAAGAGAAGTTAGAAGGATACCTCGGTGGCTCAGGTTATTATCCCAGGGTCCTGAGATCCAGCCCTGTGGCTTCCTGGTCATCAGGTAGTCTTCCTCTCCCTTTGACACCCCTCCCCCCATCCTCTTCTCAAAATCTTACTTAAGAAATAATGGTCTGAGGGATCGTAAGGGATTTCTAAATATGGGAAAGGGGAATAAATCCCTTGAAGTCAATTGTACATATATTTTTGTAGTTCTTTTTTTTTTTTTTTATTTTTGTGATAGTCACAGAGACAGAATGAGGCAGAGACACAGGCAGAGGGAGAAGCAGGCTCCATCATGCACTGGGAGCCCGATGTGGGATTCGATCCCGGGTCTCCAGGATCGCGCTCTGGGCCAAAGGCAGGCGCCAAACCGCTGCGCCACCCAGGGATCCCTATTTTTGTAGTTCTAAAGGAAGAACAAGGCCTATATAACAGGAATCCAGTTCTTCAGGAATACCAAAAGGAAATTTTCTAGTCTTTTTTGGTGCAACCTGGCTGTGGAAATTAGCATACGGTGGTTTGAGCCTCACTGGGAAAAAAAAAACTTCAAAACAGAAGTAGAGGCTTTGAAACTAAAGGTAGGGGGAAACAGCCCTATGGTACATAGGGTAAAGCTTTCCATATCAAAAGAACCATGCTTAGCACTAATTGGCTTCCCTAAGTCATGGCCTTGATTTGAGGGTAGTCCTTTTTCTGCCCTTATTTATCTCTTCCTGAAGGAGGAGTGTATGTCTGGGGGGAAAGTGTGTGCCTCCTAAGCCCTTGTGGCTAGGAAAGAGTATTTTGTACCCTTGTAGATAACCTATCAGCTACTCCAGCCTATCCCCACCCCTCCAAGCAAGACCCCCTCTGAGCTGCAGTACAGGATTCTCAGGGCTTTCAAATGACTACTGAGACCACTTAGTATAAGCCAGGCATCCTTTCAGAAGTGTGTTACACGTGTTTATTCAGTCCCCACAACAAGCCTATGAAGCAGGGGTCATTAGGGGATGATTACCCTTTATAAAGGTTCTATAACAAGTAGCTTATTGGAGCAGAGCAGAGAAATAGTAACAGGAATCCCATATTTCAAACCAGGTGGGTATTCTGAATCTGTCTTGTCTGTTTTAAGTTCTCTGAGCCTCATCTTCATTGAAGATCCCTACTATAATTCTTATATCAAGATCTCTACTATAATTCTTATATCAAGAATAAATACTATATTAAAATAAAATCTCTTGCCTTGCCAAAAAGCAAAATAAGTCCCAACAAGTACCACTTATAAATAGGGATCCCAGGAGAGGAAGGATATCAAGGGCCAGGGGATGTAGGTGGTGAGACACTGGGGCTGACCCAGCCCCGGGCTCTGCTGGCATTCTGGGGCTTTTTGGGTCTGAATGTAAAAGGTAGCTCAGGAGATGGAGAGCTAGTATCCTTTGAAGGCTGGGCCAAGCCCAAGAAGGCTAAGCGTTGGGCAGGAGGAGTAGAAAAGTAGGCCTTCTGCTCTTCCGAGTAGCGCTCCTGTGGTGTTACAGCATCCCGGTATGTCCAATCACGCCAATGGAAATTAAAGCCTTCAAGCAGGGTGATTCGATCAGCTCTCTTAGGCACACAGTCCAGGGGCTTTGTGGGTGGCAGGTGTGGCACCTCTATTCCTGGCAGCAGCACCACTCCTCTGATAGCAAACCAGCCCCCATATTTGGGGTGTATGCACACACCTGCTATGTGCTGGGGAGAAAGCAAAGAAAAGTAAGGTCATGGAAATCACCTTGGCACTAAGTCCCAATTACCATCATTGCAGGCTATGCTTGTTCAATTCTCAAAGGATACTGATTCCACATTCAAACCTGTCACTATGGGGATCCCTGGATCCCTCCCTCTCTCTGTGTGTGTGACTATCATAAATAAATAAAGAAAAAAATATTAAAAAAGTCACTATTTTTTTTATTTATTCATGAGAGAGACAGAGGCAGAGAGACAGGGAAGAAGCAGGCTCCATGCAGGGAGCCCGACGTTGGACTTGATCCCGGGTCTCCAGGATCGTGCCCTGGGCCAAAGGCAGGTGCCAAACCACTGTGCCACCAGGGCTGCCCCAAAAATGTCACTATTGTAGCTGGGCTCCCCCATTTCCTCTCCCAGACAACACTTCATGAGCTTACTCTGGCTATGAGGAAGGAGGATTCTTTAAACTGTCAATTTCCCAGTCTCTCTCACCACTTGTCTCCTAATCACTGCTCTACTCCTTCCAGCCTGTAACCAGTTTTTTTTTTTTTTTTTTTTTTAATATTTTATTTACTCATGAGAGACAGAGAGGCAAAGACACCAGCAGTGGGAGGAGCAGGCTCCATGCAGGGGGCCGGATTCGGAACTTGACCCTGGCACCCCGGGATCACACCCTGAGCCAAAGGCAGATGCTCAACCGCTGAGCCACCCAGGCGTCCCTGTAACCAGATATTAAGACAGACTAGGTTCTTTGACCTGATCTGTTCCCAGGTAGACTCCAGAAAGCATATGAGGTTGGGCTCCTGACCAGGGCACATCTTCCCCTTGTATTATGTCTACGTGTCTTGAGGGGCCTTCATTTTCTCCCAGTCCCTACTGGAATATTCACACTTGCTCTCTGACCTGGGTCCCCCAGGGGTCAGCCTCCACATCCTTTCGTTGGTAGTAGTAAGCAGCTCCTGCCACATGGGCTGCAGTCTGGGCCAGAATCTTAGGGCGCCGATTAGGGTGTACCTCGTAGTCAGCGATGACTTCTATTTTCAACTCTGGGAGGTTCTGGGATAGAGATGGAAGCTCATTTCAGCATGAGAGGAATCATAACTTTGTCCTAGAGAGCCCTATATTGTGTTAACAAGGTCCTGTCCTCAGAAGTTGTTTGAAGGGAAAACATGACCTTAAATTTGGGGGGAAGGGGGGCATATGGGCCCACTGTGAAGAAAATGATATTCTGTCTAGGAGGGCACATGTTTGAAGAGAGGAAGAAGACTACCTTCTATTTTGAGGGGTTGGGGCACTTGGATGATGCAGTTGGTTGAGTGTCAGACTCTTGGTTTCGGCTTAGATCATGATCTCCTGGGGCCATGAGATTGGGCCCTGCATGTCAGGCTCTGCACTCAGTGTGGAGACTGCTTGAGACTCCCTCTCCCTCTGCCCGCCCTGTTCCTGTGCTCTCTCTGAAATATATAAACCTTTTTTTTTTTTTTAAGATTTTATTTATTTGACAGAGAAAGAGCCAATGAACATACGCAGGGGGAATAGCGGGGGCGGGGGGAGGGAGAAGGAGAAGAAGCAGGCTCCCCATAGAGCAGGGAACCCAACTTGGGGCTCAATCTCAGGACCCTGGGATCATGACCTGAGCAGAAGGCAGATGCTTAACCAAATGAGCCACCCAGGTGCCCCCAAATAAATAAATATTAAAAAAATTTATTATGAGGGATGACTGGTCTCGGTCTTCCAGAGTCCCAGTATGGAGGAAGACCTGGCACAGCTTTGGGGAATATGTGTATGTATGTATGTATGTATGTATGTATGTGTACATGTGTGTGGGTGGTGGGGAAATATTGTTCTGTCCTCAAAAGGCCCCAAAGACAGCAAAAAACCTCCAGGTCTAGGGCAAAGACAGCTGAGCAATACTTAGACGATGCTGGGCTTATTCCTATTTCACTTGGAGGCTGAGGGAATTCTGGTTTGAGGTTCATATAATGAATTGCCCATGAGAGTAGGGTGAATGAGATTGATTCCAGACCTGGGGGGCTGCTAGAAGAAGGTGGCTGAAACTGGGGTAAGATAAAGCAGAATGAAGAGAGATCATAATGTCAGGGATGGCTTTATGGTATCCTTCTGTCTGGGAAGTGGTTCTTGGCTCTATGTAGGTCTAGTCCTGCATTGAGAGCTTAAGAGAAGGTGGAAGCAGCTATAGGTTTAGAAGCTGGGGGAATATAGAACCTTGCTCACCTCTCTAACGCGGCCCAAGTGGTAGGCCACGCACTGGTCCACAGGGTCAGTCAGTTGTTGGAGGTGGCAGCTCTGAAGGAAAGGTTTGAAGGCTCGGTCAAACATGGCAGGTGTGCTGAGTACCAGAAAGGCCAGGGTAGGTCCTGGCAGGGGTAGGTGGAAGGTTGGAGGCAAGAGTGCATTATACCATGCCACCTGGAACAGAGAAAATTCAGGCCACACAAGAGGGCCAGTTTAGGCCTTGCTAGGCCCATGCCTCACCCTAGCATTCAAGGCCTCATACATCTTGCCTCAGTCTCCCATCTCATTCATTCAGCCAATGGACTTGTACTGATGCTGCATGATGTATATTTATGGGGGCCTCCTCAATGGGGGAAATTTAACAGGGAATGTGAAAATAGAAAGGCAGAGAATTCATGAACAATTAAGAACCAAAAGAAATTGTACTGTGATTAGTGCAATGACAAGGCCAGATGAGGGTTCTGTGAAATTAGAAAAAGCTTCTTGGAAGCTGTTTTGAAGGCTAGGAAGAGGGATCCCTGGGTGGCGCAGCGGTTTGGCGCCTGCCTTTGGCCCAGGGCGCGATCCTGGAGACCCGGGATCGAATCCCACATCGGGCTCCCGGTGCATGGAGCCTGCTTCTCCCTCGGCCTATGTCTCTGCCTCTCTCTCTCTCTCTCTCTCTCTCTGTGACTATCATAAATAAAAAAAAAAAAAAAAAAAAAAAAAATTGAAGGCTAGGAAGGAAACTGACTGATGTGGGGAGGGAGAATCTGGTATGTATTCTAAATAGAGGTTACAGCATTAACAAAAACATGCAAAAAGGGCATATTTTCAAAAGAGTAAATTGTCGGGATCCCTGGGTGGTGCAGCGGTTTAGCGCCTGCCTTTGGCCCAAGGCGCGATCCTGGAGACCTGGGATCGAATCCCACGTCGGGCTCCCGGTGCATGGAGCCTGCTTCTCCCTCTGCCTGTGTCTCTGCCTCTCTGTGTGTGTGTGTGACTATCATAAATAAATAAAAATTAAAAAAATAAAAGATTAAAAAAAAAAGAGTAAATTGTCCAGTTTGATAGAAGTGAAGGGTTTGTAAAGGCGAGCAGGAGAGAAGGGTGGAGAGATCAGTAGGCATGAGATTATGCCTGGCCTAGAATACCAATTTAAGGAATACAAGTCTAATTTGGTGACAATAAGAGGCTATTTTTTTAAAGATTTTATTTATTTATTTATTCAGAGAGAGAGAGAGAGAGAGGCAGAGACACAAGCAGAGGGAGCAGGCTCCACGCAGGGAGCCTGACACGGGACTCAATCCTGGGTCTCCAGGATCACACTCTGGGCTGCAGGCGGCGCTAAACCGCTGTGCCACCGGGGCTGCCCAGGGGCTAACTACTGAAGATTTAAGGAGTAAATTGATAGTTTTAGAAAGATCTGGCTTTAGTGTGGAGGATGGATTGCATGCAAAATGATAGCAGGCAAGTTACTGCAGTAATCCAAGTGACGAATACTGGCTTGGACCAGAGCACAGAAGGGTTGGAAGGAAGGAAGTGGATTTGGGAGATTCAGGTGACAGATTCCTTTTTTTTTTTTTAATTTATTTATGATAGTCACAGAGAGAGAGAGAGAGAGGCAGAGACATAGGCAGAGGGAGAAGCAGGCTCCATGCACCAGGAGCCCGATGTGGGATTCGATCCCGGGTCTCCAGGATCGCGCCCTGGGCCAAAGGCAGGCGCCAAACTGCTGCGCCACCCAGGGATCCCCCCAGGTGACAGATTCCTAAAGGTCTTGGTGTCTGACTGGACATGGGGGGAGGGAAGGAGTGAGAAGTAGGAGCCCAGGATGACCGGCTCTGTTCAGTACAGTAACTCCCACTACCCACCCAGGTCTACCTGACCCACCAGTCATTTTCACTGTCTCCATACCTGCCATCCACCACTACCTCCACACCTTTACTGGTTACTCAAGCCATTTCTGATATTTGGGATGTACATAATCTTCCTTCCTTCCTTTCACATGTAGCTCAACTCCATTTTTTCTGGTCAGCCCTTCTCAAGTTAGACCCAACTACCTCCTCCTTTATATTCCTTTTCAGCCCTGCTGTGGGCCACTCAGTGGAAGGGGTGGGAGTGTGCTGCCTCTTAATCATCAGGCAAAGGGCTCAACCTGAGTTGATTTAGCCATGTCCAAGCACACATCTCAGCACAGAGGGCACTGGATAAAGGGGAAATGGATCTATGTAAACAAGGGGAGGTGGTGGTACCAGACTTCTGTGTCAGGCGAGTGCTCAGTTTCTGTACCCAGCCCAGCGCTGGTGACTGGCAACATCATGAATTATCCTTCTGTTGGTAGATGAACAAACCAGCCAATTGTTTGCTTATTCAACAAAAGGAATGCCCTTCCCTCCTCAAATGGCCTAAATCTTAGCTAAGCAAACCTTCCAGGCCTTGCCCTGTTCTAATTCCTTCGAAGGTGACTGGTCTCAGGGGTCACTTTCTTCCTCTGAATAATGGAGGTGGCAGAGCCACACGATTACTGGATTATGTGTCTCTCATAAAAAAATATGGCATTATATGGGGGTAAAATGACAAGCGTGAGACTATTTCTCTACCCTTTTAACCAAGTCCTCGATGACACCCTGTCCCTGTAGGTCAGAAGGACATGGGGCCAGAGGAGCTCGGGAAGGATCAGAATGCTCTCGAGCTTCACGCCGGTAGCACCCAGGTCAATCATACACCTCGCCCAGCATCACAGGAGGGATGAACCAACCTGAAAGGGGTAAACCTCGAAGCCAAAAGGGCACAACGTGTCCTCGATCTTCTGCTTCAGTTCTGCGACTTCTGGCTCCATAGCGCACGCTACGCGCAGAGCTTGCTGGGGAATGGAGTCTCGAGGATAATTTGGGCAGTGGCGTTTCAAGGTAGCTTGGACTCCATTTCCCAAGAACTACTGGGACCAGGAGCGGAATAGCGTTGGCTCGGTGCAATGCATCTTGGGATATGTAGTTCATTTGGTCCTTGGGGACAACAACTACAGAATCCGAAAGCCTCAGTTTCCCGGCAAGCCTCACGGCGGGGGTGTGAATGCTCGTGTAGCTTCCAGGGAAACGTAGTTCGGCAGCCTCCATCGCCAGTTGTCTCCGCGAGAGATGAACTCGGTTTCCCTAGTGGCCCTGCGGCTGCAAGTCCAAAATCAGACTTTCCCGGTCTACAGAACGGTTTGAACCAGGTGGCGGCTGTAGTCGCTGGCACAAGTTCGGGGTGATGATGCCTGTGTCTTGGATCTGGAGAGGTCTGGATCAAGAATCGGCACTCTCAAGTCCCACCTGATATCTGCGTATCAGAGTATTTCGCCTTTCCCCTAGATTCCCCAAGCGCCGTTTCCTGCTAGTCCTAGTTTTGGCCTGATATTGCATCCCTACCTTTACTGTTACTTCCTCAGTCCCCACTCTGACGTGTGGTTTTACTGGGCTGTGCCTCGGGTATTCCAGGCTAGGAGACGCCAGGAGGAAACCTCGCAGAAGGTTATGAGTAGGAACCTGAGCTGGTCTGAGCACCTCGACGCACTTCTCAATGCTACTAATGGAAATATAGCTAGGATTAAGGTGAGGGGGCGCCTAGGGTACCCGTTTGGAATTTTGGGTTTAGGGACGCTGAGAGCTTATTGGCCTGTGCATTTGTTTCTTTTGTAGCAGCATCTGTATCCTCTTGGAGTCTCCACAGCAGGTAAGTGTTGTCCCTTTTCTATCCTCCAGCCTTTTTTCTTTCCAGGATCTGCCTGTTTGTAGTGTCTGTACCTTCCACTATTCCTTCCAAATTCCAGCTGTTTTCTGTCCTGAGCAAACATCTGTTTTTTCCCCTAAAGATAGGCCTCACAATTATCTCTTACTTATTCCTTCATCAGGAGACCTGCCTGGGACCTGGATTTCCCCTCATCATTTGCCTCCACAGTCTGGAGGCCAAGCTCAACAGTCTCGGGTAGAGACTCCCTTTGTTCCAGACAGGCTGAGTTGGGCTGAGGCCCACAGAGGATCTCTCTGGGATGAAGTTATTATTCTCCGGTCCCAGCTTCAATCCCAGGCTCAGGTAAAGCATGGGCTCATAGGTGTGTATGTATCGTGTTTGTGTGAGATGAGGGTACCAGGTATTGGGAAAGCCCCTGACACAGTAGGTCATGTGGCTTTTCTTGCCTGAGTAGGTGACTGAGACACTGAGGAAGGCTGTGCAGGGGCTGCTGGAAGAGCGAGAGCTGCAGAAGTATCAGATCCGTGCTCTGGAAGGTACCTGGCCAGTTCCTTTTTTTCATACACATAGTTCATTATGTACGCACACAATTTTGTTACATACTTCCTGTGCAGTTGTGTCTTGGTTTGCAAGTGGAGTCTCTAAGCTCATGTGTAAAATTCTCAGAGGGGCTAACCCTCAACTTGTCCCATACAGCATCACTAAGGCTGCTGCAGGGGGGCCCAGAGCAGAGAGCCCTCCTCTTGGAGCAACGCGTGGAGGGTCTGAGAAAGGAACTGCAGTGCCTTCGAAGCCAGGTGCAGGAACAGGCCCAAGCCCAAATACAAACAGGACCACGAAAGTGCAGCGCTACTAGTGGTCTTCACCAAGAGCTGCAGAATGAGTAAGTGATGGTCAAGATCTCTCCTTCTTCAGGCCTCTAACTCCTGGTAGTGTCCTCTGGGCTTGTTGATTGGCTTTGGGGTGATACTACTGTCATCTGTGCAGGCGGCAACTCCTATGGGAGGAGTCAGAGATTCTTCGGGAGGAACTAAAGCTGCTGCGGGACCAGCTGAGTGAGTAAACAATTGGGGGTGGGTACAAGTTCACCTGTCCTCTTCTGGAGAGTCTTTTTGCTATCCTAGTAACTGGCTGTAGCTCTGACTGCTTGAGCTGCTCAGAAGTCTGGCCAAGTGTTTTGTCTTGCCTCCATAGTGTGAGTCTGGTCTCCCCAATCAGCTTGGAAGCTTCCCAATAGCTACACTAGAATGCTTTGTCTCAGTTTTCTTTTTTTTTTTTTTAAAGATTTATTTATTTATTTATTTATTTATTTATTTATTTATTTATTTATTTATTTATTTATGAGAGACACAGAGATAGTGAGAGAAAGGCAGAGACACAGGCAGAGGGAGAAGCAGGCCCCATGCAGGGAGCTCAACATGGGACTCGATCCCGGGTCTCCAGAATCACGCACTGGGCTGAAGGCAGCGCTAAACCGCTGAGCCACCGGGGCTGCCCCTGTCTGTTTTCATCACCAGGATGGGCACAAGGCAGGGAGGGGAAAGGAAAGAAGTTGGAGAATAGCTCCCTTACATTTTTTTTCTCATCTGAAGGTCAGCACCAGGAGCTGCTGCTGAAACAGATGGCTGAGGGGCAGCAAGCTCAGGCCCACAGCTGGAAGGTAGGACGAGGATCAGATCTATCTCTTCATATCTCCTTATGGAGACCCCTTCCTTTTTCTCTCTATTCTGTTCTGCAGGCAGGCCAGGATACCCTTTTCCACTCCATCTCTTTCTCTCTTCCTTATGCTGACTCTACCCTTCTCCAAAGCTTTTCTTCCCAAGCCCCCTTCTCCAGGTTGAGAAACTGTCATTGCCCACATGAGGGTTCTGTGTGTGCTGAAGATGCCAATGGTGGTGAGGGCGATTCATTTTGGAGAGGAAGAGGTTTGGTCCTACCTGGGCCTATGGTTTGACAGATGTTGGAGGAGCTGCAAAGTGGCCAGGAGGGCAAGGATCAAACTGTGGAGGCTGCCACAGGACAGAGGCCCAGGATGCCCCATGCGATCACAACCTCCTCAGGTCAGGGGATGTGGGTGCTTGTGGAAGTGGAAGGGATTTGCCTCAGAGGCCAGGCATTGGGGACCAAAGTTCAGTTATCCTAGATATTTTTAAAAAGATTAAATAAATAATAAACGAGAGAGAGAGAGAGAGAGAGAGAATGAGAGAGAGAGAATGAGAGAATGAGAGAACGCAAGAGAGAGAGTGTGAGCAGGAGAAGGGACAGAAGGAGAGGGAGAGAGAGAATCTCAAGCAAACACAACTGATTGCAGAGCCCACTGTAGGGCTCTATCTGACAACCCCGAGATCACGACCGGAGCAGAAATCGAGTCGGATGCTTGACCTCCTGAGTCACTCAGGTGCCCCTCAACTATCCTAGATTTGACATGGGCTGGTAGGGGTGGTATGAGTATCTGGGTTACAGTCCATAAAGGTAGTACCGGACATTCTATACTTGGTACAGGGTCACTGAGATATCTTTATATGTTTGGAGGATAACGGGGGAGGAGACTGGAGTCCTGGCCTTGGGACTCCCTGTGCTAGGAGGGTCCCCTTGTCCGACTGTCACCATCTCTGCTTCTCATTCTGTTCCTCTTTCCAGGACCTCCGCTCACATCCTCCAGTCTAAGATTGCCCCCGTTCACTGGGTATCTTTCTTCATCTAGCTCTGAAGTCAGTCTTCTAGACAATAACAGCAGCTGGAAACCTTTAATATAGCTAGGTGAGGGTAAGGGCAGGGATCCCAGGTCTGGGTGAGGCTGAATCTGAATGTGCTTGGGTGTCCACTGCCTAATTGTTTGGCACTGGGTAGAATGGAGGTTCTGCCTCTTTGTGAATCCATCATCCTCTGTTGTTACTTATCCTAAGGTAGGCCTGTATGTTTCTCCCCACCAGACCAGGCCCACGGCCTAGTTTTATGTATATCATGATGCTTGCTGATGGTTTGTTTTCTCTTCCCTTTCTCTCCTCTTAGATCTCCAGAGGAGCACACTTTCTAACCTGGAGCCCAGCAGCTTACAGCTATAGGCCCAGAGCCTTGAGCAGGAGAAACTCTTCTTTAAGGGCCCCACAATGTTCCTGAGTGACCTGTAAGGACTTGTAAGAGTAGTTTTGCTCACCTTCCTCTCCAAGGCCCTGTTTCTCTTGATCTAGCTGGTATCTGCCCTCTCTACTGAGGCTTGTCACTGCCTGCCTAACCCTGTCCATCAACTGCAATAAAATGTTTTAACCCCCCCTGATATCTTCTGTGAATCAGCACCCACATGGGATGGACTCAACTATACCTTTTCTTCCTCTTGTTATTTGACTGCTTCCTGCCATCTCTCTGAAGTCCAGGTTCACAGATATTTATAGCTGTACCGTCTGAGTGCAAGTCCTGTGATCAGTGGAATTTGAAGATGAACGGGAGATGAGAGCTCCCATTCTGGTAGGTAGAATGAGGTAGGGCAGTGCTCTGGGGCAGTATTGCTGTGGGGATGCAGTGGAGGCATTCAGGTAGGCCCTGGACCTGAGTAGTAGGAGGCTTCCTCTTCTCATCTGCAGCTTCCGCCCCTTACAACTTACCCCCGTCTCTCCACACCTCCTCATCCTCAGCAGCCCAGCCCAGCCCAGCTTGCATTCTGTAGCAGTTTCCTGGTCTGTTTTCTTTCAGTTTCTGCCTCTAATCTAGTGGCTTTTAGAATTGTTTGACTGTGACCTCTAGCAAGAAATATAGTTTACATTGTGGTAAATATATATGTGTCTATTTATTAAATGATATACATGTATATATTTACTAAATGAAACAAATTTTATGATTTAATACTCATTGAATCACTGGGAATAATGTACCCTGATATTTCCTATCATATTAAAAAAATGGCCTTGTGGCTATTGGTCCTGATCCTTCTATCACTTGGTTGCTCTCTGAGAAGTATATCTTTCTTTCTTTTTTTTTTTTTTAAGATTTTATTTATTTAGGGATCCCTGGGTGGCGCAGCGGTTTGGCGCCTGCCTTTGGCCCAGGGCGCGATCCTGGAGATCCGGGATCGAGTCCCACGTCGGGCTCCCGGTACATGGAGCCTGCTTCTCCCTCTGCCTGTGTCTCTGCCCCTCTCTCTCTCTCTGTGTGACTATCATAAACAAATAAAAACGTAAAAAAAATTAAAAAAAAAAAGATTTTATTTATTTATTCATGAGAGACACAGAGAGAGAGGCGGAGACACAGGCAGAGGGAGAAGCAGGCTCCATGCAGGGAGCCTGACGTGGGACTTGATCTGGGGTCTCCAGGATCACGCCCTGGGCTGCAGGTGGTGCTAAACTGCTAAGCCACCGGGGCTGCCCCAGAAGTATATCTTTCTACATAGGCTAAGGGCAGATTTGCTTTTACCTTACCTGCATTTTATTTTATTTTTTAAGATTTTATTTATTTATTTGAGGGGTGGAGGAGAGCAGGAGCAGGGGGAGGGGCACAGAGAAAAGCAGACACCCTGCCAAGCAGGGGGACCAATGTGGGGCTTGATCCTAGGATCCTGGGATCATGACCTGAGTCAAAGGCAGACACTTAATTGACTGAGCCACCCAGGTGCCCCAACACCTTACCTGGAATTTTTTTTTTTTTTTTTTTTTGGATTTTATATTCTAAACTGCTAAGCCACCTGGGCTGCCCCTCTTTCCCCCTCAGTATTAAGGAGATTGCATGCAAGAAGCACCTGGATGGTTCAGTTAATCAAGCATCTGACTCTTGATTTCCACTCAAGTCATGATCTCAGGGTTGTGGGATTAAGTGGGGAATCTGCTTGAGATTCTCTCTTCCTCTACCCTCATTCCCGATCTCGCTGTCTCTCAAATAAATACATAATCCTTAAAAAGAGATTGCTGAGAGTGGAATGGTAGAGATCAGACTTGGGTCAAACAGAACTTGTTCAAAAAACTAAATACTTGGCATCAAGGCTCATCTTCCTACTCAAAGTATGAGTAATCCCTGTCTTTTACATCTTTCACCGGGCAAAAAATACATGTAGTATGATGGCATTATTCAATTCTACTTGGTACAAGTACTGTACTTATTTATCAACTAGTTTGCCTCAGGTTTTGTGGGAGACAGGTTTGCAAGGATGCTGGGGCTCTCACAACAGAAAAATTCAATAGCAAAGTGGAACAATGGTATTTGAACTGTCACCAGGTGGCAGCACATCATTTGTTGCCAGAAGAATGATACAGAAATGGCTTTAGGCCTAGGATACTGGGCTGGGGTGATTTCTTTTTGGAGATACTGTGAGCTACCAATTAATCTTACTAAAACACTGTCCTCTTAGGGCTACTCTGCTCAAGAACCTTTGACAGCTCTCACAGCATAAAAAGAAAAAGTACAAATTTGGCATTTAAGCCCAATTCACATTTAATTTCCATTCTTATGTCCTATCACACATCTTTAAACATTTTTTTTGTTTGGGAAAAAAAAAACCACTTTTTTTTTTGTTTTGTTTTTTTGTTTGTTTGCTTGGGATGCCTGAGTTTTGTAAGGGGTGCCTGGGTGGCTCAGTGGTTGGGTATCTGCTGGTTGAGCACGGCCCAGGGCGTGATCCTGGGGTTCAGGATCGAGTCCCGTGCTGGGTTCCTGGCAGGGAGCCAGCTTCTCCCTCTGCCTATGTCTCTGCTTCTCTCTGTCTCTGTCTCTCATGAATAAATAAATATAATCTTTTAAAAAAAGATAAAAGTATTTTTTTTTCATTTAAGTGTAGTTGACACACAATGTTACTTTAGTTTCAGGTGTACGACATACTGATTGGACAAGTTTATATGTCATAGTATGTTCACCATAAGTGTAGCTACCATCTGTCACTGTATAATCCTTCTGCTGTGCCTTTTATTCTTGTGACTTACTCATTCCATTAGTGGAAGCCTGTATCTCCTTGCCCATACTCCAGTGTTTCCTTGCCTGCTTTAGTCCTGGAAGCCTAACCCTGTTCCAATCTGCCCAGGCGAGAGATTATGAGCACCTGAAGTTCAGGTACATGAAAAGCATGAGGAAGGAAGTGCACATGTTGAACAGTTGAACAGAATTCTTACTCCCTACCCAGCTCTTTAAAAATCTTCAATTTTTGGGATCCCTGGGTGGCTCAGCCGTTCAGCGCCTGCCTTTGGCCCAGGGCTAGATCCTGGAGTCCTGGGATCGAGTCCCACGTCGGGCTTCTGCCATGGAGCCTGCTTCTCCCTCTGCCTGTGTCTCTGCCCCCCGCTATCATGAATAAATTAATAAAATCTTAAAACAAACAAACAAACAAACAAAACTTAAGTTTTCAAGCCAGCCCAAGTTATGTCCAGGAAGCCTTCGCCAAATCGAATCTCAAGTCTAGATGAATAGTTGCCTCAGTATTTTAACCCTACCCATTACTCTTAGTATCTCCGGTAGTTTAGATTTTTCAGTTTTTCCCCTACACTATACTGAGGTCCTGCAGGATTCTGCGTTCATATATTCAGGTAGTCCTCACTTATACTTCACCAACCGAGAAGCCGCGTCAGTCGAATCCATTTTCGGTTAGCTTTATTAATTACCAATCGTTTATGTGTTTGGCATTTGGATTGGTCCCTCTCGAGTTTACTGCCCCCTCTTCGGAGGCTCCGGGACTTGGGTTTCCCCCAGGTGTATTCCCTCCTCCTTGGTTCCGCCTTCCCAACACACTACCTCCTCTGTTTTTAACCTCCTCTTCCTTCCTATTGGTTCTCTTCGTCCTCCCGAGTTGGCGCTTGGGGCTGTTGATTGGCTTTCCCCGACGCCCATTGAGTCCCCCTCATACCACGTGGCATTCCTAATGCTAATTGGGTAATTCCGCCAGCTCGTTTATCAAGGATTGGGGATTGATTGGCTGCTCGGAGGCTTGAGGAGAGGGGCGTGCTCACCTCAGGCCCCGCCCCCAGGCCCCCTGCCTGGCTGGGCAGGCGTTTCAGTCGCTCGCAGCCGCGGAGCTCAGCGGAGATTCAGCTGCCTCCCCTGGCCCGCCGTCGGGATCTCCCTCCTGGCCCCGCCGAGCAGACGGGGGGAACGGTCCCGACTGCGGGGCCATGGCAGTAGCCTCCTCGTCCTTCGCCGCCGCTAGTTCTGCCGAGTCGCTGGCTTCTGCGCGAGGGACCCCCACCACCTCCGCAGGCTGAGCCTCTGCCGCCTCCGAGCAGTGAGGGCTACTATGCTCCCGCTTTGCTGCTGCCTCCGCCTCCCGCCCGCGCAGGCACCCCTCCGGCTGCTCAGTCCCGCCTCAGGTAACGCCGAGAGAGCGCGTCGGGCACAAACTCCGGGCGCCCCGGCCCGCGCGCGGCTCCCACACGCCGCGACTCCGGAGCCCTGGCGCTAGGGTCTCAGCACCGACGGGACCCCTTCGGCCCTTGTCTCTTCCCTTTTCACCTTCGTCAGGGTCCCGGGCAGCCCCCACCCCTACCCTCGCTTTCTCGCCTCCGAGGCCGGGAGCCCATTAGAAGTCCCTTCGTATCAGGGACCTGGTCCTTGACTCCTCTCAGGGGCTTTTCTCACTTCGGAGACTCAGGAAGCCCTCATTTTCTCGGGGAACTCGTTTCAGATGGCTCCAGCTCCACACTGAGGGGCTCTCTTGTCCCTCGGAGATCTGGACTCCCTCACTTGACTTTTCTCAAACACACTCTTCCCTGGAAACTTGCCCCTTCTACGTTAGAAGGGACTCCCCACACCCCCACCCGCGTCCCAAGACACTACCGCCTCGCTCTTCTCTCTTCTCCTGTCATCCCTCCTCCCATCCTTTTCCCTCCTCTGCCTTTTACCCTTCGCTTGGAAGACTCCAGACTAAGCAGTGTTTAGATTTAGTTAGAAATGAAACCCATGTTTGTGTGATTTAAAGACCTTTCCCTTTATAACTCTGAGGAAACCTTGCTGAAGAATTTGGACTTTATTCTGTACGAATGGGGAACCACTGAAGGTTTTTTTTTTTTTTTTTTTAAGATGTAATTTGTTTATTCATGAGAGACACAGAAAGAGAGGCAGAGACACAGGCAGAGGGAGAAGCAGGCTCCATGCAGGGAGCCTGATAGGGACTGGATCCCAGGACCCCGGGATCACGCCTTGAGCCCAAAGACGCTCAACTGCTGAGCCACGCAGGTGCCCCGCCACCACTGAGGGTTTTGTAAGCAGGAGTTTGGCATGATTGATTATCTCTGGTGAAAATGTGGAGGAAGAATTGAAAGTGAAGGCAGGGTTGAGGCAGAAAGCCTAGGTGGGCAGGAAACCAGTGTGCTAATCCAGGTCAGAGAGGATGAACTGGAATAGTGGTAGGGAAATGAAGAGAATGCCGTGCAGTTCCAGGTTTCAATTCCATGAGGTTTCCAGAGTTGAGAGGGTTATTTTGGGTGTTTCTGATTTCGTTGGTGGGATGCATTGGTAGGGTTTTTTCTTTTTCTTTCTTTTTTTTTTTTTAAGATTTTATTTATTCATAAGAGGCACACAGGCAGAGACATAGGCAGAGAGAGAAGTAGGCTCCCTGCAGGGAACCCTGTGGGACTTGATCCCAGGACCCCAGGTTCACGACCTGAACCAAAGGCAGATGCTCAACCACTGAGCCACCCAACTATCCCTAATTTGAGGTGTTTTTCAGATATCACTGTGGTTTGCTGGAAATTTGGGTCTAAAAATTGGGAGACTCTGGTTTGCTAGAAATTAGGTCTAAAAATTGGGAGAGAGGGTCAACAGAGAGTATAACAGGGATATTTGAAGACTTAATATGGGATGGTAATACTGAAAGAAGAGGAGAGCCAGGAGCAACATCATTGTTTGAAGGGTAAGAGACACTGAGAAAGCGAGGTTAAAGGAATGGGACAAGAATAAGAACAGGATAACATTATAATAGAAATCAAAGGAAGAGGGTTTCAAAATGGGACAGGATGACTGTCTCTGTCAGGTGCTGCAAAGGCTGAGTAGAATGAGGATTAGAATGAAACCACTGAATTTAGCAATTAGAAGATCATTTGTTTCCTCTGAAAGATACTTTGAATTGTGCAACAGTGGCAATGATAGCAATAGGTCATGAAGGACTGAGGAATAAATGGAAGGCAGTGAGTAAAATTACTCTTTGAGCAAGTGTGATTGTGAAAGAGAGCTGATGGTAACATCAGCTCTATGTCAGGTTCTATTAAGATGCTTTATGGATCACAACAGCCTTGTGGTTTAGGTATCAGTATTCCTCTTTGACAATTGAGAAAACTGTAGGCAAGAATTTGAACAAAATCTGTCTAGCCCTGACATCTCTCTCTCTCTTTTTTTTTTTTTTTTTTTCCCCACTATGGTACATGTAGGTGAAGGGGCACCTGGGTGGCTCAGTGGTTGAGCATCTGCCTTTGCCTCAGGTCATGATCCCAGGGTCCTGGGATCAAGTCCCACATAGGCTCCCCACAGGGAGCCTGCTTCTCCCTCTACCTGTGTCTCTGCCTTTCTCTCTCTGTGTCTTAAATTAAAAAAATAAAATAAAATAAATGTGGTTAAGGACCAGTTTCTTTAAGAAATATAGAATGGAGGGGTGCCTGGCTGAGTCAAGTAGGAGGAGGAGTGTGGGGCTTTTGATCTGGGGGTTGTGAATTTGAGCTCCACATTTGGTGTAGAGATTACTAAAAATATAAAGAGGGGCATCTGGGTGCCTCAGTGGTTGACTGTTTGCCTTTGGCTCAGGCATGATCCTGGGATCCAGTCCCACATTGGGCTCCCCTTGGGGAGCCCGCTTCTCCCTCTCCCTATGTCTCTGCCTCTCTCTCTGTGTCTGTCAGGAATGAATAAATAAATTATTTTAAAAAATAATAAAGAAATATAGAATAGGACAGCTGAGAGTTCGAGAGTTCAATATTTCAAGGTAAAAAAATCTCAAAAAACCAGCAGGGTATAACTGCTGTAGTACAGTTGAAGGGGAATGGAAGTATAGGTTATTGAAGTAATGAGAGGTTACAGGGCTGTGAAGTATGTTGAATATGTCATTGGTATGGATGTCATAATTGCCTAGTATGATCTCAGGAAATGGAGTAGAGGAGATACTGGGTTCTATAGGTGGGGCTGGTCAGAACTGAGGGACCCAGGATTGAACTGGAGGTTCCCTATTACTTGTTAGTACTAGGTGATACAGATGTTTGTGTGAATTAATGAAGTATACAACATTAAGAATACATTAATGTTGAGTTCCTGTGCCCTGGATCTATGATGTATTATTCTCTCATACAGATGTATATTTGGAATGGTCTCAAATACAGACCTTTTGAGATTTGGTATATGGTGGGCCTGTTTAATTCTGTTTAAAAATGTAGGTGTTGAGAGGCTAAGCTAGGGACTCTCCACCCCAGAATCTCAAATAACATTTTGTGTTTATATTAATTGTAAAAGGAAAATTACATATTTATGTGTACTTATTCTCTGGCTTAGAGTAGAAAGCTGACTTGCTTTAATGTTTTTTTCCCTATGTGAAAGTGTTTATAGATGTATTCTTAATGTTGTATACTTCATTGTTCAGCAAAATGAGCATTGTGTTGGAATTTGAAACCTATGATAAGGGCTTTTATAAGAATTTCATCTCCTTCCAGTAAATGAAGCCCAGTTATTACAATGTATAGTGTGGGTGATGCTGAATGTTTCAGACTAACAATGGGTATTATACTATTTTCCAAGTCATCATATGGAGATTACTTTAGTATGGTCTCACTAGGATTATTTTTGCTGAGCACTCAGAGTGGGTGGTTGTTTCAGAGAGAGGCCTACTTGTGATAATTAAATTTTTTTTTGATAATTAAATTTTTAATTGCTTTTTTAAAATTTTATTTTTTATTTATGAGAGACATAGAGAGGCAGAGACACAGGCAGAGGGAGAAGCCGGCTCCCTGAAGGGAGCCCGATATGGGACTCCATCCCAGGACTCCAGAATCATACCCTCGGCTGAAGGCAGGGCTTGTAAACCACTGAGCTACCCAGGGATCCCTTTTAATTGCTTTTTTAAAAAAGGATTTTATTTGTTTGAGAGAGAGAGAGAGAGAGAGAGAGAGAGCGCGCACGTGCCCACATGAGTGTGGGGAGAGGGAGAGGAAGAGAAAGCAGACTCCTTACTGAGCAGGGAGCTGGTTGGTTAGTTGGATATTGAGGGGCTGGATCCCAGGATCCTGAGATCTTGACCTGAGCCAAAGACAGATGCTTAACTGACACTTAACTCACTGAGCCACCCAGGCATGCCCCCCAACCCCTGTTTTTTTTAAAGTAAGCTCTAGGCCTTAATTTGGGGCTCAAACTCAGGGCCCTGAGATCAAGAGTCACATGTTCCACCAACTGAGCCAGGCAGGACCCCATTTTAAAATTAAAAAAAAAAAATTATTTGTGATAATTTAAAAATCTTCCATTCCTAAAAATTTTAGAAAGGCAGGTTTGCTATAAGGAAAAAAAAAAGTCCTAAATATAATCAACTTTATTATTAGTTATATGATTGTAGGCAAATTTCTTATCCTCTGTGAGATTTAGGTTTTTTTTAAATTTAATCTTTGAATAGGTAATACATTCAAATGGTTAAATAAATGTTTGCATATTTATATATATTATATAAACAGTGAAAGTCTCACTCCTGTGCCTATCCCCCATCCACCCAGTTCCATACCCCCCTCCCAACTTTTGCTATTCCTTCCTTCCTTCCTTCCTTCCTTCCTTCCTTCCTTCCTTCCTTCCTTCCTTCCTTCCTTCCTTCCTTCCTTCCTTCCTTCCTTCCTTCTCAATGTGGGGCTTGAACTCAGGACCCTGAGATCAAATTGGATGCTCTACTGGCTGAACCAGCCAGGCACTCCTACTTAGTTTCTCTATATTCTTTTAGACTTGCTTTAGGCAAATGATTACAAATATGAATATATAATTTTCTTTTTCTTATTTTTTTTTTAAAGTAAGCTCTGTGCCCAGCATGGGGCTCAAACTCACCTGAGATCAAAAGTCACACACTCCACTGACTGAACCAGCTAGGTGTACCTTATTCCCCTCCCCCACCCTTGTTTTTAAAGAGAGCGAGCAGGGAGGGGTACCTGGGTGGCTCAGTAGGTTGAGTGGTCAACTCTTGGTTTTGGCTTAGGTCATGATCTCAGGGTCATGGAATCCATCCCCAAGTCAGGCTACACACTTAGCAGGTAGTCTGTTTGAGATTCTCTCCCTCTCCCTCTTCCTCTGCCCCTCCCCCCTGCTCTTTCTCTCTCTCAAATAAAAAAACAAATACACAAACACTTGCATAGTATTCCATTGAATACTCTATCATAATTTATTTGGTTCCTTATTGTTGGACATTTGTATTACTTCCAGGTTTTTTATATTATAAACAATTCTGTAAGGAAGATATATGTCGTATCTTGAACATAGGTCGTTTTACATGTGTGCAAGGGTAGTTATAAATTGGCAGGAACTGGGTTTCTTTTTCTTTTCTTTTTCTTTTCTTTTCTTTTCTTTTCTTTTCTTTCTCTTTCTCTTTCTTTCTTTCTCTTCTCTTCTCTTCTCTTCTCTTCTCCTCCTTTTTCTTTTTCTTTTTCTTTTTCTTTTTCTTTTTCTTTTTCTTTTTCTTTTTCTTTTTCTTTTTCTTTTTCTTTTTCTTTTTCTTTTTCTTCTTTTCTTTTCAGATTTTATTTACTTGATGGGACCCTGGGTGGCTTAGAGGTTGGGCATCTGCCTTTGGCTCTGATCGTGGTCCTGGGATCGAGTTCGGCATCAGGCTCTCCACGGGGAGCCTGCTTCTCCCTCTGCCTGTTTCTCTGCCTCTCTCTCTGTGAAGAAAGGAAAAAAAGAGAGAGAGAGAGGCATTTACTCTCATGACTAAATAAATAAGATCTTAAAAAAAAAAAAAAGATTTTATTTACTTGAGAGAGAGCACAAGTGGAGGGAGGGGCGGAGGGAGAGCAGGGAGCTCCAGGCGGGGGTTGATCCGAGGACTCTAGGATCATGACCTGATCTGAAAGCAGGTTCTTAACTGACTGAGCCGCCCAAGCACCCCAGAAAGTGGGATTGATTGATTGATTTAGATTTTATTTAAACTGCTGAGCTACCCGGGCTGCCCAAAAAGTGGGATTTATAAGTCAAAGAATATATGCATTTATAACTATGAAATATTGCCAAATTGCTTTCCTTAAAGTTGTTCTAATATACATTGCCTGTTCACTCACCAACATTAGCTATATCATAAGTAATACTTAGGTGCTTACTAAGTGCAGATATTATTCAAAGTACTTTATATATATTCATTTAATCTTACTAATATCCCAGGATGCCTGGGTGGCTCAGTGGTTGAGAGTTTGGCTTTCGCTCAGGGCATGATCCCCGGGGTCTGGGATAGAGTCCTGCATCAGGCTCCCTACAGGGAGCCTGTTTCTCCCTCTGCCTGTGTCTGCCTCTATGTCTCTCATGAATAAATAAATAAATAAATCTTTTAAAAAATTTACTAATATCCCTTTTCTGAAACTTTTTGAAAATATTTATTTGAAGAGGGGAGAGCACAGGGGGAGACTAATCATTATCTCTTTTTCATGTGAATAAATTGAAGAGAATTTAAGAGACTTACCTAAAGCATATGAGTACTATGGCAAAAATTCAAACTAAGTACTCTAGCTCTAGGATCAGCATTATTAATACTGTACTTTGCTGTTATCAAAGTTGAATTTTTGCTGGTCTGATAGAGAAAAGTGGTACCTCAGAGTAGTTTTAAGTTTTAGAAAATTATATTAAAGTTAAGCATCTTTTTATGTTATTCATATTTCTTTTTTAAAAATATTTTATTTATTTATTTATTTGAGAGAGAGAGAGAGAGAGCACTCACAAGTAAGTGAGGGGGAGGAGAAGAATGAGAGGGACAAGCAGACTCCACACTGAGCACAGAGCCCAACTTGGGGCTAGATCCCATGACTCTCAGAGCACCACCTGAGCCAAAACCAAGCGTTGACACTAAACCTGACTGAGCCACCCAGGTGCCCTAAGTTATTCATATTTCATTTTCTGTAAGCTACCTGTTTAAATTCTTATTTTTCTGTTGTCATATGTCTCTTTTCTGTTGATTTCTATGTCTCTTTTTTTTTTTTTTTTTTATTCATGATAGTCACACAGAGAGATAGAGAGGCAGAGACACAGGCAGAGGGAGAAGCAGGCTCCATGCACCGGGAGCCTGACGTGGGACTCGATCCCGGGTCTCCAGGATCGCGCTCTGGGCCAAAGGCAGGCGCTAAACCGCTGCGCCACCCAGGGATCCCTCTATGTCTCTTTTTATATATTATACATATATATACATGCACACATATATATTTTATATAATTCATATATATGTCATAGGTTTTTTTCTGTGGTATGTATTATGTATTACAGATATTTTCCCATTTTGGTATATGTCTTGTGACTGACTTTATTTCCCTGTAAAACTTTTAGATTTAGGTGCATTTTTATGTAGACCAATTTTTCTTTTTTTAAGTAAACAAATACCTTAATCTTTTATGGCTTTTGGATTTTTTTTATTTTTATTTTTTGGCTTTTGGATTTTGAGTCATAGTTAGAAAGGCCTTCTCCATTTTACTCCTTCACTTTTTATCTATCTAGTGGGAACAAGAAAAGAGAACTATTTTGATGGTCAAAGTACTTTGTGAACTATAAACTGTAAATCATTATACAGATAAAATATGTTATTTATTAATTTGTCTCCTGAATAAATTGTATAGAGGCTGTACTCTCTTCTGCATTATTATTTATTTTTTTAAAGATTTATTATTTATTTATTTATTTATGATAGACATAGAGGGAGAGAGAGAGAGAGAGAGAGAGGCAGAGACACAGGCAGAGGGAGAAACAGGCTCTATGCCAGGAGCCCGACGTGGGACTCGATCTCGGGACTCCAGGATCGCGCCCTGGGCCAAAGGCAGGCGCTAAACCTCTGAGCCACCCAGGGATCCCCTCTCTTCTGCATTAATTGAAATACAATGACATAATTTTCTTTCTGCAATGTGGAAATTGGTGGTATTGATGTTGTGGTTGATGGTTTCCTTGGACTATTTGCATGGGATCTTTTTTCAAAAGTAGGCACTGTGGAAATTCTGAAGTATTTTTGCATACTTTAGTTTTGTTATTTAAAAGTCTGATGCTCTACCGACTGAGCTATCCGGGCTCTTTAGTTTTGTTATTTATATTAGAATTCTATAATTAGAATCTGAAAGTTCAGGACGCCTGGATGGCTCAGAGGTTTAGTGCCTCCCTTCAGCTCAGGGCATGATCCTGGAGTCCCGGGATTGAGTCCCGGATTGGGCATCCTGCATGGAACCTGCTTCTCCCTCTGCCTGTGTCTCTGCCTCTCTCTCTCTCTCTTTCTTTCTGTGTGTGTCTCTCATGAATAAATAAATAAAATCTTTAAAAAAAATCTTAAAAATCTGAAAGTTCTCAAAAATTGTTTTGCTATCACATTAGCTATGATTCACAAATTTATACATTGTTTACCTTGGGTATTGTATTTCTGCTGATTGGTAGGAATTTGTAATTTGTGAGAACATCTTGTGTGTGTGTGTGTGTGTGTGTGATTATAAAATTAATGCATTTTCATTAAGGAAAAATAGGGAAATAGAGGTTATTTTAAAGGAAAAGATATAAATTTTTCTTGTTTTTTTTTTAAGATATACATTTTTCATATCTTCCCTAGTTCCTAAAAGTTAATGGCCAATTTTAACAATTTGGACTATATACTCTCAGAATTCTTTTATTTTTTATTTTTTATTTTTTTAATGTTTATTTATTTATGATAGAAAGAGAGAGAGGGAGAGAGAGAGAGAGAGGCAGAGACATAGGCAGAGGGAGAAGCAGGCTCCATGCACCGGGAGCCCGACATGGGATTCGATCCTGGGTCTCCAGGATCGCGCCCTGGGCCAAAGGCAGGTGCTAAACCGCTGCGCCACCCAGGGATCCCTCAGAATTCTTTTTGTACATTTTGTGTATATGTCTGTTTTGTCATCAACAACTCTCTAGGGTTTGGCATAGTGTCTGTCACCTAGTAAGTACTAAATAAATGTTTGTTGACTGAGTGAATGAAAAATTAATATGCTTTTACATAAAAGTATGGAATGAGTGGCCTATCTGTTGTCTTTTTTATCTACCATAAATTTTGATTCATATTGAAATTTGTATGCCACAATTCATTTGGAGGTAAGTTTGAGTCTAAGCCCTTACAGAGCTCATAGTCCAATGAAAGAGATGGATAAACAACAATTGAAATACTGTGTAATTACTGTAACAGCAGAGATTTGTGCAAGCATTATCAAAGCACATACACAAAAAGGAGATTGAGGGGTCAGAGGACACTTCCCCTGTGAGATGATTACTGAGAGAGCTATGTAGAAGTCAGAGAGAAAGAATATTACCTGTTGAAGGCATTGAAGTGTGAGCAGAGCTCTATAAGTAGTTCTCTGTGTCTGCAGTAGATTTTGGCAGTGGGGAAAGGAGTAGAGAGAGATGAGGGTTGAGGCCAAATATGAAAGAGCCTTTGTATGACATATGAAGAGTTCTTAAAAGTTTACTCCTCTTGGAGAATAGATTGGAAGAGGTGCAAGAATGGCAAAAGGAAAACCAAGAAGACATGGAGTATAATAACTAGAATGAGGTGAATATCACTTCAGCTGAGATAGGAAGAGAAAGCTACACTTGAAAGGTGAGTTAAGTCTGGGGCATGATTAGGCCAGTTTTACTAGAGCACGGTCTTTGAAAGCCAGACTAAAGAATTACACATGCAGCAAATGTCATTGAAGATTATCTGTCATGTGTGTTATAACATATTCATATAACACAGTTCATATATGAACTGTGACAGGTTATAGTTTACTTCCTTTTGGCTAGTCTGAAATGATGTTGAAATCTTTCATGCCTATGAAATAGTAGAAATTCTATCAAAGATAGATTATTTTAAAAGATTTTATTTATTTATTTTAGAGAGAGAAAGAGTGCACACTTGCTAGCAGGAAGAGGGACAGAGGTAGAAGGAGAGAATCCCAAGCAAACTGCACTGAGTCTGAAAGGGGCTTGATCCCATGACTCAGAGGTCATGACCCAAGTGGAAACCAAGAGTCAGATGCTTAAGCGACTGAGCCACCCAGGCATCCCAAAGACGGATGTATATATGTATGTATGTATGTATTTATATATTTAAAGATTTTATTTATTTATTCATGAGAGACACAGAGAGGCAGACACACAGGCAAAGGGAGAAGCAGGATCCATGCAGGGAGCCCGATGCAGGACTTGATCCTGGGATTGTAGGATCATGACCTCAACCGCTGAGCCACCCAGGCATCCCAGACAGATGTATTTAGATGGGAGTGAAATTTTGGACTGAAAGTAACCCTTTATTTGCAAGGAAATATATGTGTATATATAAAGACCTATGAAGATGGGCATTGTGAGAAAATACCTTTTTATTTTATTTTATTTTTTATTTATTTTTAATATTTCATTTATTTATTCATGATAGAGCGAGAGAGAGAGGCAGAGACACAGGCAGAGGGAGAAGCAGGCTCCATGCCGGAAGCCCAACATGGAACCCAATCCTGGGTCTCCAGGATCAGGCCCTGGGCCAAAAGGAGGCGCCGAACCGCTGAGCCACCCAGGGATCCCTTTTTTCTAATTTTATTTTTTTAAAGATTTTATTTTTATTTTTATTTTTTTTTAAAGATTTTATTTATTTATTCATGATAGTCACACACACAGAGAGAGGCAGAGACATAGACAGAGGGAGAAGCAGGCTCCATGCACCGGGAACCCGATGTGGGATTCGATCCCGGGTCTCCAGGATCGCGCCCTGGGCCAAAGGCAGGCGCTAAACTGCTGTGCCACCCAGGGATCCCCGAAAATACCTTTTTAAATAGTTGTGTGCTCTTTCCTTTGGATTTTTTTTTTTTTTAAGATTTTATTTATTTATTCATGAGAGACACACACAGAGAGAGAGAGAGAGAGAGAGAGGCAGAGACACAGGCAGAGGGAGAAGCAGGCTCCACGCAGGCCTGATGCAAGACTCGATCCTGGGACTCCAAATCATGCCCTGGGCCGAAGGCAGGTGCTAAACCGCTGAGCCACCCAAGCGTCCCTCCTTTGTATTCTTAAGACCAGATAAATCCTCTGGCATGGTAAAGTTCTGGTCTTGTTGGAGCTTCATAATAAGTTTAAGGAGATCACATTAAAGACCCTCTTAAAGCATCATAATTATATCAAATAAAACGTTTAAAACTGGAATTGGATTTTTTTCTTGAACTTAGAAGAAAAAAAATATTTTTTAAAGATTTTATTTATTTATTCATGAGACGCACAGAGAGAGAGGCAGAGACACAGGCAGAGGGAGAAGCAAGCTCCCTTCAAGGAGCCCGATGTGGGACTCGATCCTGGGACCCTGGATTGCGCCCTGAGCTGAAGGCAAACGCTCAACCACTGAGCCACCCAGGCATCCCAACCTTGTTCTTTTAATGACTATATAATATTAAATTATATGGGAGTAGTATAATTTATTTAACTTATCCCTGTTGATGAACATTTGGATTGTCTTTGGTTTTATCCTGTTACTGATAATGACAGTGTCTAAGGTAATATTTTTTTCTTTTTTTTTAAGGTAATATTCTTATACATATATCTTTGTGTGCTTATTGTAGTTGTCATTTTTTTAACGGCTATAAAATATTGCCTGTTAGTGGAAATAATACGTTTGAGAAAGAAACAAGGTTGAATAAATATATTTTTGGGAGAATAGTCTTTGATAATACTTCATGCTATTATTTTTGTTTTCCCTTTTATCAGAGTCCTCCTTTGACCTTTGTAATGTAAACTATAGAATAGCCTACCCTAACCCCAGAACTAACTTCCTCTTTCCTCTTGATTGCTTTCTTTCCCACAGTCTCTGAAACAGCCTTCTTCTTTTTTTTTTTTTTTAAAGATTTTATTCATTCATCATAAGAGACAGAGACAGAGAGAGAGAGAGAGAGAGAGAGAGAGAGAGAGGCAGAGACACAGGCAGAGGGAGAAGCAGGTTCCATGCAGGGAGCCCGACACAGGACTCAATCCTGGGTCTCCAGGATCAGGCCCTGGGCTGAAGGCAGTGCTAAACTGCTGAGCCACCCAGGTTGCCCTGAAACAGCCTTTTAACTCACTTTATCAGAAGAGATGAGTTGCCTATCTGACCTAAGTGATCATGTTCAGTTCTTCTTAAAATAGGAACATTTATCAAAAGATATCCTGGAAATTTGCACATCCTCCTAGTACTTTAGTTAGCATTTCAGCTTATTTGAATGGGTTCTGATATCAGTTTACCTTGTGTCAAGTTTCATGTTCTAGTTTACAAAGTTATAGCTACATTTAGTATGCTTAGATCAGAAACTATGTTTTTTATATGCAGATTATGGGAAATAATAGTCCTATTCAATTTTGTCCTAGTTAGATTATATATTTAATACTGTGTACATTTTTTTTGCTATTGTGTTTTTAGCAGGGCTTTGACAGTTTGGATGGCATTTAAGGCTAAACTTTAAAGAAGGTAGCCAGGAAGATCTTGATGCCATGTTCCATGGGAAACCTGAAAGACTTTGTATATTTGCCTTGAGGAAGGGTTGGTAACTGAAAAGCTATCATAAAGAAGAAAAAAAAAGTCTTTTTTTTTTTTTAATTTTTATTTATTTATGATAGTCACAGAGAGAGAGAGAGAGAGAGGCGCAGAGACACAGGCAGAGGGAGAAGCAGGCTCCATGCACCGGGAGCCCGACGTGGGATTCGATCCCGGGTCTCCAGGATCGCGCCCTGGGCCAAAGGCAGGCGCCAAACCGCTGCGCCACCCAGGGATCCCGAAAAAAAAAGTCTTAATTTGTTGTAATACTTGTAACATTCAGAACTAGGATTAAGGGTAGAACAGGGAAGGGAGAGGAAAGGGAATTCACGTTTATTAAATTCTTACTGTGTGACAGGCACCTTGCCTGGTACTTCATATATGCATTTTTATTCTTTAACTTCTTAGTATTTTCTCCTTTAATTCTTATAATAACTCAATGAAATATAGTTAATATATCTATTTCATAGATAAGAGCAGAATTTAAGTAATGTGTCCAAGATCATTAGGGTACTAAGTTGGAATCGGAACTTTTTTTTTTTTTTTTTGGAACGTTTTTTTAAAGATTTTATTTATTTATTTATTCATGAGAGACAGAGAGAGAGAGAGAGAGAGAGGCAGAGACACAGGCAGAGGGAGAAGCAGGCTCCATGCAGGGAGTCCAACGCGGGACTCGATCCCAGGTCTCTAGGATCAGGCCCTGGGCTGAAGGCCCACCACTGAGCCACCCGGGCTGCCCCATGGAATCGGAATTTTTTTTTTTTTAAAGATTTTATTTATTTATTCATGAGAGACACATGAGAGACTCAATCCCGGGTCTCCAGGATCACACCCTGGGCCGAAGGTGGTGCTAAACCACTGAGCCACTCAGGCGTCCCTGGAATTGGAATTTTTGACTTGTTCTGCTTATTTTAGTCACACACATGTATTTTAAATATATGATAATATTTTATTTTATAAAGATCACTCTTTTCCTGCTCTCATTTCATGAAATTTTATGCCTCTGTATACTTTTTCAACTTTGGTATCTATGTCATCACTAGATTCCTTTTGAATTATCTAGCACAGTTCACCATCATCTGGTATTCCATCTAAATCATTTGAGAATAGCAGTTTTTGAATATATATTTGCTACTTTGTTAGAAATTTTGTTCCAAGCAATAAGTACTCATTCATACAACATAAGAGTAGTTGGTTTTTACATTTCTAGTGTTGGTGTTTGTGATATCTGTGCTGTACAGGCATACCTTGTAGATTTATGCAGATTTATTCCATTCTGCAATAAAGTGAGCAAAGTGAAAATTTTGATTTCTTAGTACATATAAAATTTATGTTTATGCTCTACTGTAGTCTATTAAGTGTGCAGTAGCATTGTGCCTAAAAATATGTAGACAGGTTAAACAATACAGTGGACTCTGAATAACACAGGGGTTGGGGTGCCAACCACCTGCATGGTTGAAAGTCTGCATATAACTTAACTACTAATAGTGTACTGTTGATTGGAAGCCTTACCAATAATAGAAACAGTTGATTAACACATATTTTGTATGTATGTTATGTGCTGTGTTCTTTTTTTTTTTTTTTTTAAGATTTGTTTATTTTAGAGCAAGTGTGGGGCCAAGGCAGAGGGGGAGGGGAGGAGCAGAGCAGAGGGAGAGAGAGAATTTCAAGCAGACTTCCCACTGAGCACAGAGCCCAACACAGGGCTTGATCTTACAACCCTGAGATCATAACCTGAGCCAAAATCAAGAGTTGGACACCCAATTGAATGAGCCACCTACGTACCCCTATTTCATGTATTGTGTTCTTACAATAAAGTAAGCTACAGAAAAGAAAATGTTATTAAGAAAGTCATAAGGAAGAGAAAATACCTTTCCGTATTGTACTATATTTATAAAAAACTCATAGGTAGGCCCATGTAGTTCAAACATTAGTTCAGTGGTTAACTGTACTTTATTGCTACAAAATGCTAGCTATCATCTCAACTTTCAGCGAGTCACAATCTTTTTGCTGGTGGAGAGTCTTGTTTCGATGTTGATGGCTGCTGCCTGGTCAGCACAGTGATTGATGAAGTTTGGGGTGGCTGGAGCAATTTCTTAAAATAAGACACTGATTTTCTCTTACTTTGCATGAATGATTCCTCTGTAGCATGTGACCCTTTTTAATAGCATTTTACTTACCACAGTAGTAGTACTTTCCAAACTGGAGTCAATCTTCTCAAACTCTGCTGCTGCTTTATCAACGAAGTTCATGTAATATTCTAAATCTTTTGTTGTTATTTCAACAATCTTCGCAGCATCTTCAAGAGTAGATTCCATCCCAAGAAACCACTTTCTTTGCTCATCCATAAAAAGCAAGTTTTATCATGAGATTGTAACAGTTCAGTCACATCTTCAGGCTCCACTTTTTTTTTTTTTTTTTTTACATTTTTTTCTTAGATTTTATTTATTTGAGAGAAAGAGAGGGAGCACGAGTGGGGAATCAGGTGGTGGGAAAGGACAAAAGAGGAAGAGGAAGAAGCAGACTCCCCGCTGAGCAGGGAGCTGAATGTGGGGCTCAATCCCAGGACCCTGAGATCATGACCTGAGCTGAAGACAGACACTTAACTGACTGGGCCACCCAGGTGCTCCCACTTTTTTTTTTTTTTTTTTTTTTTTAAGATTTTATTTATTTGAGAGAGAGCAGGAGAGAGAGAGAGAGAGTGCATGAGCATAGGAGGATGAGCGGGGGGGAAGGGCAGAGATAGGGAGTGAGAAACAGACTCCCTGCTGAGCAGGGAGTTTGACTCCAGGCTTGATCCCAGGACTCTAAGATCATGACCTGAGCTGAAGGCAGACACTTAAATGATTGAGCGACCCAGGTGCCCCTTTAAGGCTCCACTTCTGGTTTTCTTGCTATTTCTACCCCATCTGTAGTTACATCTTCCACTGAAGTCTTGGACCCCTCAAAGTTATCCATAAGGGTTAGAATAAACTTCTTTCAAACGCTTGTTAGTGTTGCTCTTTTGACCTCTTCCCATGAATTACAAATCATAATTTTTTTTAAAGATTTTATTTATTTATTTGGGGGAGAGAGTGTGTGAGAAAGCACAAGCAAGGGGAGAGGCAGAGGGAGACAGGCTCCTCCCTGAGCAGGGAGCCTGACACGGGACTCAATCCCAGGACCCTGGGATCATGACCTGAGCCGAAACCAGACGCTTAACTGACTGAACTACCCAGGTGCCTACAAATGTTCTTATTGGCATATAGAATGATGAATCTTTTCCAGAAGATTTTTAATTTACTTTGCCCGGATCCATCAGAGGAATCACTTCCTATAGCAGCTGTAGCTTTATGAAATGTTTCTTAAAAAGACTTGAAAATCAAAATTAACTGGCTTAATTTCAGTATTATATCTCAGGGAATAGGGAGGCCCAGGGAGAGAGAAAAGCTGGTTGATAGAGCAGTTAGAGCACACACAACATTCATCAGTTAAGTTCTCCATCTTAGGGACGCCTGGGTAGCTTAGCATCTGCCTTCGGCCCAGGGCATGATCCTGGAGTCTCAGATTGAGTCCTGCATCGGGCTCCCTACATGGAGCCTGCTTCTCCCTCTGCCGGTGTCTCTGCCTCTCTCTCTCTCTCTGTCTCTCATGAATAAATAAATAAAATCTTAAAAAAAAAAAAAGTTCTCCATCTTATTTGGTAGTTTGTAGTATCCCCAAACAATTAGAACATTAAAGATCACAGATCACCATAACAGATATAATAAAAAGTTTGCAGTATTGCGAGAATTACCAAAATGTGACAGAGTGAGATGAAGTGAGGAAATACTGTTGGAAAAATGGTGCCAGTAGTTAATCAGTGCAAGATTGCCATAAACCTTCAATTTGTTACAAAAAAAAAAAAAAAAAAAGACAGTATCTGTGAAGCACAATAATGTGAAGCACAATAAAATAAGGTATATCTATATCTGCTGGTATTTTTATTTTTATTTTTTTAAAGATTTTATTTATTCATTCATGAGGGACACAGAGAGAAGACAGAGACACCGGCAGAGGGAGAAGCAGGCTCCACGCAGGGAGCCCAACGTGGGACTCGATCCCTGGTCTCCAGGATCAGGCCCTGGGCTGAAGACGGCGGTAAACCGCTGAGCCACCAGGGCTGCCCTGCTGGTTTTTTTTTTTTTTTTTTTTTTTTTTTTATTTATGATAGTCACAGAGAGAGAGAGAGAGAGAGAGAGAGAGAGAGAGAGGCAGAGACACAGGCAGAGGGAGAAGCAGGCTCCATGCACCGGGAGCCCGACGTGGGATTCGATCCCGGGTCTCTAGGATCGCGCCCTGGGCCAAAGGCAGGTGCTAAACCGCTGCACCACCCAGGGATCCCCCTTGCTGGTTTTTTAATTGACAAAATATTTTTGTTTCTGAAACCTTTTATTATGAGAAAAATGTAACACCCATTTACCCATCTCTCATATATAACAATTTTAAAAAAGATTTTATTTATTTATTCATGAAAGACACAGGCAGAGGGAGAAGCAGGCCCCATGCAGGGAGCCCGACTCGGGACTCAATTCCAGGTCCCCAGGATCACGCCCTGAGCCGAAGGCAGACGACCAACAGCTGAGCCACCCAAGCGCCCCCCTTCTGATATTTTAATGCAAATGCAGACATACTGTTTTACCTCTATTTCTCCCAAAATACGTTTTTTTTCTCCCCCCAAATAAGTCTTACATAATCCTAATGTCATTGCCATACTTAATAATAATTTTTTTTTTTTTTTTTTTTAAATAATAATTTTCTAGGGCAGCCCGGGTGGCTCAGCGGTTTAGCGCCCCCTTCAGCCCAAGGCGTGATCCTGGAGACCCGGAATCCAGTCCCATGTCGGGCTCCCTTGCATGGAGTCTGCTTCTCCTTGTGCCTGTGATCTCTGCCTCTCTCTCTTCTCTCTCTGTGTCTCTCATGAATAAATAAATACAATCTTAAAAAAAATAATTTTCTACTATCATCAGGGTGCCAGCCTGGCACAGTCAGAAGAGCATGTGATTCTTGATCCTGGGGTTGTGAGTTTGAGCCCCACATTGAGTGTAGAGATTACAAAAAAGGATAAATAAAATAATTTTCTGGGTGCTTGGGTGGCTAATTCAGTTAAAGGTCTGTATTTGCTTGTGTCATGATCCTGGGGTCCTGGAATTGAGCCCCACATTGGGCTCCCTGTTCAGCAGGGAGTCCGCTTATCCCTTTCCCTCTGCCACTACCTCCTCCCGCTCATGCTATTTCTCTCATAAATAAATAAAATCCTTTTTTTTTTTAAGATTTATTTACTTATTCATGAGAGACACACAGAGAGAGGCAGAGACATAGGCAGAGGGAGAAGCAGGCTTCCCACAGGGAGCCTGATGTGGGACTTGATCCTGGATCCTGGGATCATGCCCTGAGCCAAAGGCACTCAACTGTTGAGCCACCTAGGCATCCCTAATAAATAAAATCTTTTAAAAAACCCAATTTTCTCTTATCTAGTAGTAGTCCTTACTAAAATTCCCACAGTTGTCTTTTAATATCTAGTTTATTCAAATCAGGATTCAGTCAAGTGTCATTATTGTATTTAGTCATTGTAACTTTTTTGTTTTTTTCTGAGATAGAGGACACACAGGAGCTAGAAGGGCAGGGAGGGAGAGAGAGAGAGAGAGTCTTAAGCAGGCTCGATACTCAATACACGGCTCAATCCTAGGACCCTGAGATCATGACCTGAGCCAAAATTAGGAGTCAGATGCTTGGCCAACTGAGCCACCCAGGGCTCCCTATTATTAAAATGTTGTAATTATTATAAAAGTAATCTTTCCAAAGAAATAAAAGTGTAGGGAAAAGCATAGTGTTCGGGGCAGCCTGGGTGGCTCAGCAGTTTATTGCTGCCTTCAGCCCAGGGCCTGATCCTGAAGACCTGAGATGGAGTCCCATGTCAGGCTCCCTGCATGGAGCCTGCTTCTCCCTCTGCCTGTGTCTCTGCCTCTCTCTGTGTGTCTCTCTCATGAATAAATAAGTAAAATCTTAAAAAAAAAAAAAAAGAAAGCATAGAGTTCTATTCAAATCTGACTGAAGGAGAATTAATGACTGGGGCACCTGGATGACTCATTTGGTTGAGTGGCTGACACTTGATTTCGGCTCAGGTCATGATCTCAGGGCCCTGGGATTGAGCCCTGCATTGGAGTGCTCAGCGGGGAGTCTGCTTGAGGATTCTCTTTCCCTGTCCCTCTGCCCTGCCTGCTGCTTGCTTATATAGTCTCTCTCTTAAATAAATAAATCTTTAAAAAAAAAAAAAGAACTTTCTAATAATAGAACAAGGCACTGGAGGAATTAGTGAGTTGTTAGTGGTGCTTTTTCAGTAGGCTGAACTGACTTGCCTCTGTAGTATTCAGTCCAGTGAACTCTTTTTTTCATATTATTTGACTACCCTGTGGCATTTGATATATTAATCATTTTCACCTTTGGGTTGTGTGACATACTTTCTCTTGGTTTTATTTTTACTTTGTTGTTTTTGTTTTGTCCTATATATATATGTTGGTGTTCCCTTTGCCTCTTATCTGATCTAACTTAAAGACATAAAGAAGGGGGCAGCCCCAGTGGCTCAGCGGTTTGGCGCCACCTTCAGCCCCGGGCGTGATCCTGGAGACCCATGATCCTGGAGACTCGGGATCGAGTCCCATGTCGGGCTCGCTGCATGGAGACTGCTTCTCCCTCTGCCTGGGTCTCTGCCTCTCTCTCTCAGTGTCTCTCTCATGAATAAATAAATAAAATCTTAAAAAAAAAAGACATAAAGAAGGAGACTGGGCTTTGGCACATAATAGCAACTCAGTAAATATTAGCTATTACTCATATTCTCTATTTTGGGAAACTCTTTAGAATATTTGTAAGTGCTAAGGACTTTCAAGTCTGTATCTCCAGGCTAGTCCTCATTTCTGAGCTCCAGTGTGGTGTCTTTAACTGCTTTCTGAATGTTGTCACTTGGTATTCCTTTAGGCACCTCAAACTCCGTAAGATTAGAAGTGAAATTGAATCAATTCACAAATAGTTTCCTTTGGGTGAATGCCAACTGATTCCCCTAGTCACCCTAACCTGAAACATGGGAAGGATTCTAGTTAAACTTGGAGTCATTATAAGTACATCTCATACCTCCTACTTTAATTTAGTCACTTTTTAAAAATCCCACTTACCTTCTTTCCTAATTCTCTGTTTTCACCATTAGTGCCTTAGTTAGGCCTTCCTTCTTTCTAATCTGTCATTAGCAATTTCCACACTGTATCGTACTCATTGATTTACATGTGTTTCTAGGGGGAGTCTACGCTCCTGGAGGATTAAGTCATGTTTTATTTAGTTTTCTATATCCTTATCCCAGAGAGGCAATAGTATAAGAGATTGAAAGTACAGGCTCTGGATTTGAATTCTGACTCTACGACTTCTTGGCTGTAAGAGCTTAGACAAGTTAATTAATTGCTTTGTGTCTTTGTTGCCACATCTATAAAAAGGAATAATAATGGTATCTATTTTTAGGGTTGTTATGAATATTAAACATAAAGCACTTGTAAGACTATCTGGATTGTAGTTAATATTCAGTAAATATTATAGCACTTACCATAATGCCTTGTACCTAGTGGGAACCCAATTAACATTTGAGTAAATAAACAGAGGGGAATTCCTGAATTGACCAAAAGACTGGACTATAGTTAATCTAAATGCCTTTACAACTTTCAACCTAAATTTCTGTTTTATGTCATGACCTAAAGCCTGGTAGATGGTAGTTAAAATAACAGATAAGATGCTTATCTAAAAGAGATAATACAGTTTTAAGAACTGGCTTTTGATCTGTCTAACACCAATATATGCCATTGTGTAATTCTTGGCTAATTAAATAGGGGATGCCAGTTTTTATGTCAGATTGCCTTTGGTTTGAATGGAAACTGCAACTCATTATTTCACAGTAGGATGGCAAGTTCAGCAGTATTGCTTTTATTTTTAATTAGGCAGTCATCTGAAATGTGTCTGTATTTGTTATGTTGGTCCATAGAAAGGATAGCAGCTGAGCAGATCTGTCATGTAGATTTGCTATGTGATTGGTCTTGATACACAACTAATATGCTTATCAGTATTCCTATTCTGGAAAATGGCCAGTTTTCTGAGTTACATCTTACCCATAACTAATCTTTGTTTTATTTTGACTTAGAAAGTTTTTATGATAATGGAAAGCAAACAGTATATAATTAGGATATTGTTTATATTCTTTTTCCACTCTTTATACCCAGTATATAAAAGTCCACTTAAATCTCAGCATTCCTTTTTACTCACTCTGTGGGACTTCATTACCAACCTTGTGCACACACGATTCTATATTTGGATGGGTATTGAAAGTTTTTGGTTGCTAGTTGACACTGCCATGTCCTGCCTGCTACCTATTCATTGATAGCTACCCAGTGCAATGCAGGATTTTCTTTTCATCTCCACCGTTATGAAGTTTCCTCTACTTTGTTCCTGTGAAATGGTAGAGTAAGAAACAACAAATACTATATATTAGAATGAAAAAGAAGGATGATTAGGAGTTGGCATATCTTTCCTTCCAGGTTGGCATCCATTCTTTTTTTTTTTTAAGATTTTATTTATTTAATCATGAGAGACACAGAGAGAGAGGCAGAGACACAGGCAGAGGGAGAAGCAGGCTCCATGCAGGGAGCCCGATGTGGGACTCGATCCCGGGTCTCCAGGATCACACCCCAGGCTGCAGGCAGCGCTAAACACTGCGCCACTGGGGCTGCCCAGCATCCATTCTTTAGACAGTCTGTCCATTTAAACCAATGCTAATTTTTATATCTGTAGAATGATTAAATGACAGAAGGCTTGGGTGATTCAGTCAGTTAAGCATCTGACTTTTGATTTCAGCTCAGGTCATTATCTCAGGGTTATGAGATTGAGGCCTACTCCCCACTCCCTCACCGACCTGCAGTGGGCTCCATTGTGGAGTCTGTTTGAGATTTTTTCTTTTCCCCTGTGCCCCTCCTTCCGCTTTCACATGCTCTCTCAAACAAACAAACAAATAAATAAAATCTTTAAAAAAAATCACCGAAGGCTTTTGTTACAGAGGCTGGTAGAGCTATCACTGTATACTCCTTAGCCTCTGCTATCAAGATAGGGTGGGAAATAGTAATAGCTTTTTTTTTTTTTAAGATTTTATTTATTTATTCATGAGAGACACACAGAGAGAGAGAGAGGCAGAGACACAGGCAGAAGGAGAAGCAGGCTCCATGCAGGAAGCCCAATGTGGGACTCAATCCCAGGTCTCCAGGATCATGCACAGGGCTAAGGGTGGCGCTAAACCGCTGAGCCACCCAGGCTGCCCAATTTTGTTCTTTTTAAATTGGAAATAATATCTACTTTGCAGTGTAGTCATAAATACTAGAGATAGCATATGCAAAACACTGGTGGAATGCATGGCCATGGTAAATGGTGGCTGCAGTTTTTATTTCCAGAAAAATTTCAGATGGGAGTAATGATCTAACTGGGAGTCCTAAAAAGGTTTCCTTGATTTTCTAGAAAATCTTTTATGGAGTTACTGCTTTTTTTAAAAAAATATTTATTTGTTTATTCATGAGAGACACAGACTGAGAGAGAGAGGCAGAGACATAGGCAGAGAGGGAGAAGCAGGGAGCCTGCTCACAGGGAGCCTGATGTGGGACTCGATCCTGGATCCCAGGATCATGACCTGAGCTGAAGGCAAGCACCCAACCTCTGAGCCACCCAGGCGTCCCGGAGTTACTACTTTGAAAGACAAAGTATATAATATTGGATATAGGCTATTTAGCTCACTAATTCTTTTGTTGATAGCTTTTCAGATTACTTTCCTCAAAGCTTTTATTTATTTTTTTTAAATTTTTTTTTAAACATTTTTATTTATTTATGACAGTCACAGAGAGAGAGAGAGAGGCAGGGACATAGGCAGAGGGAGAAGCAGGCTCCATGCACCGAGAGCCCGACGTGGGATTCGATCCCGGGTCTCCAGGATTGCGCCCTGGGCCAAAGGCAGGCGCCAAACCGCTGCGCCACCCAGGGATCCCCCCTCAAAGCTTTTAATTGTACCTTCTTTCTGAAAAATAAATCAATCCCAGTATAAGTGACAATTAGTCTTTAAAAAATAAGATTTTATTTATTTTAGAAAGAGAGAGAGAGTGTGAATATGTGAGTTGGAGGAGGGGCAGAGGGAGAGGGAGATGGAGTGGTCATGGATAGATCCCAGGACTCTGAGATTATGACCTGAGCCGAGATCAAGAGATGGTTGAGGATGCTCAACTGACTGAGCCATCCAGGTGCTCCAAAAATTAGCCTTTGAAAAGACATACTTGCCTATTTAAAATTTTTATTTATTTATTTATGAGAGACATGGGGATCGAGAGAGAGAGAGAGAGAGGCAGAGATACAGGCAGAGGGAGAAGCAGGCTCCATGCAGGGAGCCTGATGTGGGACTCGATCCCAGTACTCTGGGATCACGCCCTGAGCCAAAGGCAGACGCTCAACTGCTGAGCCACCCAGGCGTCCCAAGAAAGCAAAAGTTTGAACTTCTAAGGTTATGAGTATTGAAATTGACAATACATTTATGAAAAACTGATTTGTGTCCTTACTAGCAACATACTTTTGTTATTTTTAAAAGACTGCTAAAGAAAAATAAAGACTGCTAAAGGGTATTTCCTAGTTTAAAGTCAAGCTGATGAAGCTTTTCTAACACAGTGTTTCTTAATGAGAGCACTATTGACATTTAGGACAGGGCAATTCTTTGTTGTGTAGGACTGTTCTGTGCATTGTAGGACATTAGGCTTTCCTGGAACCTGCCCACTAAAATGCCAGTAGTGCCTACCCCACACCCTCACCATTAAGACAGTAACTTCCCTGACAAGGACCTTCCTCCACCTAAATTTGTACATGTCCCTAAATGAGAACGACTGGGACTCCAGTTGAAATGTTTTTAGTGAAGCAGATTATAGTATCACAAATTTTCATTTGAGAATTCCAAGTTTTGGGATGCCTGGGTGGCTTGGTGGTTGAGTGTTTGCCTTCAGCTCAGGTCCCGATCCCAGGGTCCCAGAATCGAGTCCTGCATCAGGCTCCTTGAGGGGAGCCTACTTCTCCCTCTGCTTGTGTCTCTGCCTCTCTCTCTGTATGTCTCTCATGAAGAAATAAATAAAATCTTAAAAAAAAAACTTATTATAAAACAAAATCTCTGGGGACGCCTGGGTGGCTCAGTCGGTTAAGCGTCTGACTGGTTCAGGTCATGATCCCAGAGTCCTGGGTACGAGCCTCGTATCAGGTTCACCGCTTAGTAGAGTGTCTGTTGTCCCTTTCCCTCTTCTCTTCCTCCTGTTTGTGCTTTCTCTTTTATTTTATTTATTTTTTGTAGTCTTTTTTTTTTAAGATTTTATTTATTATTTATTCATAGACATAGAGAGAGATAGAGAGAGGCAGAGACACAGGCAGAGGGAGAAGCAGGCTCCATGCCGGGAGCCCGACGCGGGACTTGATCCCGGGACTCCAGGATCGCGCCCTGGGCCAAAGGCAGGTGCTAAACCGTGGAGCCACCCAGGGATCCACATGTGCTTTCTTTTTTAAATAAATAAACAAACAAACAAACAAACAAATAATAAATTCTAAAAAAAAAAAAGTAAATCTCTGTTATAGAATTTCACTAGCACTTAGACATAGAAGAGTTATTCAAATGAATTAATATATCAACAGTATATAGGAAAATCCTATGAGGCCATATAAGGCAATAAAATGGTTTACACTTATAATAAACAGTAAATTTATTTCATAAAATTTAAAAAATATTTTATTTATTCATGTGAGACAGAAAGAGAGGCAGAGACACAGGCAGAGGGAGAAGCAGTCTCCACTCAGGGAGCCCGACATGGGACTCGATCCCCGGTCTCCAGGATCACGCACTGGGCTGAAGGTGGTGCCAAACCGCTGAGCCACCTGGCTGCCCCTATTTCATAAATTTTTCTGTACTAAAATTGTTTACAAATACGTGAACTTCATTGTTAACATTTCCAACACAAATAGTTTCAATTCCTGACCAGAATGGACAATAATTTTACATTTTTTCTGGATGAAAGACTTCAAACATGTACCAGGTTTCACATCGTTAAATTGTAGGTTGGGTATCCCAGCTGTGCCACATTGCCAGAATAGTGTTTTTGGGTGAGAACTCAAGGCAAACTGCCTTTGGAGATTGAAGGAATAGTCCCTTGTTAGCAACATTGATAATATTTATTTTTTCTCATTGTTTCAGGGAAATAAGATGCTATCTTTACTAAAAGTATAGACTTTGCAATGTTTCCCAGATTCCCTTGGAAACAATGTGCTTTCTGTAAAATGTGGTTGTCCATTTACCATATACAGTCCTTCTGATCCTTGGACTGTCAGGAGCAGTATGGACAGCACCATCTTGTCCTGGGAAAATTAATTATTCTTGGTCAACAGTGTAGTCTTTGAATTAAGTAGCCTCTTTAAAGTGAAATTGCATTTTTTCAATCATTATATCTTTCTAGTAAATGCATTATATCTTTCTAGTAATTGTAGTTGTCTCTGCTCCCTAAAATAGTATACATTAAGGGGAACTATTATAAAAAAAGTAATATTCTTTTTAAAAATATTTATTTGAGAGAGAGAGCGAGAGAGAGCGCACGCACCAGTGTATGTGAGAGAGTGAACACAAGCCGGGGGAGAAGGGGCAGAGGGAGAAGGAGAAGCAGGCTCCCTGCTGAGCCAGGAGCCAGATGCAGGCTGGGATACTAAGAACTGAGATTATGACCTGAGCTGAAGGCAGACACTTTTTGTTTTTGCTTTTAAAAATTTTATTTACTTATTTGAGAGAGAGAAAGAGAATGAGGGAGGGGAGGGGCAGAGGGAGAAGCAGACTCCCTGCTGAGCGGGGAGCCGGACATAGAGCTCCATCTCAGGACCTTGGAATCATGACCTGAGCTAAAGGCAGGCATTTAACCTACTGAGCTATCCAGGTGCCAAAGAAAAGATGTTCTGTAAATAAGACCAAGGGAGGTAATTCAGAGGCTGAAAGTGAAAATTTCACACATTTCAAATAATGTATTTTTTAATTTTAAAATTAATCATTTTCAGACTTAAAAAAATAGGGTGTGGTTTGAGAGTCTGTTCGTTCCTACCATTGTTACCTTTTATGGCTAATTTAAATTTGTCAGATTATATTGAAAGCCATTTGTAGCTTGATTGATTTCATTTAAAATGTGGTCATTTAGTATGCAGGCTAGGGGAACAGAAGGCAGGTTTGGAAATTTTCCCATGCTCAGCACTTCTCCAAAATGGATTAATAAAATTCTTACTCTCATGAGGAGACTGTACTTTTTACCACTCATCTCAACTGTCTAGTAATTAATATTACTTTAGCATGTATTGTGGGCTGTACAACTAAATACCAGTGTTCTTCATGAATGCTTTTATATATATATTTTTTAGGATTTTATTTACTTATTCATGAGAGACACAGAGAGAGGCAGAAACGTAGGCAGAGGGAGAAGCAGGCTCCCTGCGGGGAGTCTGGTAGGGGACCCTTTCCCAGGATCTCGGGATCATGACCCAAGCCAAAGGCAGACGCTCAACCACTGAGCCACCCAGGTGCCCATGTTTGTGAACTTGGATAAGTTAGACTATCCAAATATTCTCTCAATGCTTTTGAGTTTTTAGTTTAAGATATAAATACTCCTTGGACCAAAATCTATAGTGGAGCTGTTGCAGAATAAGAGTTTGAGAATCTGGAGACTTGGCTTACACATTGGGATGCTATTTATTTGCCAAATTGTTTTCAGTTTTCTTGGATTAAGCATACTGCATAGTTATTGTATTGCAATAGACTTTTTGAAACTATTAAATTTCTTTTAATAAAAAATGTAGAAGAGAGCACAATATTTTTTTAGATGAGAGCACAATATAATACACAAAACAAATATTAAGGAAAAACAGAATTAGCAAATGTATAATTTTCTGTTGTTTACTATAGGTTTGTTTCTTATTTTTATTATTTATTTATTTTTTATTACTTTTTAAAATTTATTTATGGTAGTCACACACACACAGAGAGAGAGAGAGAGAGGCAGAGACACAGCAGAGGGAGAAGCAGGCTCCATGCACCGGGAGCCTGATGTGGGATTCGATCCCGGGTCTCCAGGATCGCGCCCTGGGCCAAAGGCAGGCGCCAAACCGCTGCGCCACCCAGGGATCCCCCTGGTATTCGTCTTTATCTAACTTATTTCATTTAGCATTATACCTTCTAGATTTATATCTCTTGTTGCAAATGACAAGATTTCATTCTTCTTTTTACTCTTTTACTATTGTTAAAATATCCATACTACCCAAAGAATCTACATATTTAATGCAATCTCTATCAAAATACCAACAATATTTTTCACACAACTACAGCAACTAATCCATATTTGTTTGGAACAACCAAACCCTACATAGCCAAAGCAATCCTGAAAAAGAACAACAAAGCTAGAGATATCACAATCCCATGATTTCAGGATATACTACAAATATGGAAATACTATGGGACTAACACAAAATAGACTCATAGATCAATAGAACAGAACAAAGAATCCAGAAATAAACCCACGTTTTTATGGTCAATTAATCTACGACAAAGGAGGCAAGAATATACAACAGGAAAAAGTATCTTCAGCAAATGGTGTAGGGAATATTGAACAGCTACAAGCAAAAGAATGAAATCAGACCACTTTCTCATATTATACACAAAGATAAACTCAAAATGGATTAAACACCGAAATGTGGGACCCTAAATCATTAGAAGAGTCCTAGAAGAAAATACAAGCAGTAATTTGTTTGACATGAGCCATAGTAACGTTTTTCTAGATAGGTCTTCTGAGGCAAGGGAAACAAAAGCAAAATTAGACATTTGAGATTACACAAAAATAAACTTTTTGGACAGTGAAGGAATCTATCAACAAAACAAAAAGCAACCTAAAGAACTTTTTTTTTTTTTTTTTTTCAACCTAAAGAACTTATACAACTCAAAACTAAGAAAACAAATAATCCAATAAAAAAAATGGACAGAGGGGGCAGCCTGGGTGGCTCAGTGGTTTAGCGCTGCCTTTGGCCCAGGACGTGATCCTGGAGACCTGGGATCGAGTCCCATGTTGGGCTCCCCGGATGGAGCCTGCTTCTCCCTCTCCCTCTCTCTCTCTATCTTGCATGAATAAATAAAATCTTAAAAAAAATGGACAGAGGATCTAAATAAGCATTTTTCCAAAGAAAATACAGATGGCCAACCAACATATGAGAAGATGCTCAACATCACTCTTATGAACTTGATCTCGGGTCTCCAGGATCATGCCCTGGGCTGAAGGTGGTGCTAAACCGCTGAGCCACCCAGGTTGCCCTTTATTTGGTTTTAGTATCTATGGAATGCTGGTGTCAGAATGAATTTGGAAGCTTTCCTTACTCTTTTTTGGAGTAGTTTGAGAAGAATAGAATATTCTTTGGAAGTTTGATAGACTTCACCTATGAAGCCATCTGGTCCTGGACTTTTGTTTTTTGGGAGTTTTTTGATTACTGATTCAGTATAATTGCTAATAGTCTGTTCGTTTATTTATTTTTTAAAGATTATTTATTTATTCATGAGAGACCCAGAAAGAGGCAGAGACACAGGCAGAGGGAGAAGCAGGCTCCCTGTGGGGAGCCCGATGCAGGACTCAATCCCAGGACCCCAGGATCATGACCTGAGCTGAGGCAGATGCTCACCACTGAGCCACCTAGGTGCTCCAGTCAGTCTGTTTAAATTTTCTTTCTTTCTGATTTAGTTTTGGTAGGCTATATGTTTGTAGGAATTTATCCATTTCTTTTAGGTTGTCCGGTTTGTTGGCATATAATTTTTCATAATATTCTCTTATAATCCTTTGTGTTTCTTGGTGTTGGTTTTTATTTCTCCTATTTTATTTTTGATTCATTATCTTCCTTCTACTGGCTTTAGGCTTTGTTTATTCTTCTTTTTCCAACTCCTTTAGGTGTAAGGTTAGATTGTTTATTTGAGATTCTTGCTTCTTGAGGTATGCCTGTATTGCTATAACCTTCTCTTTTAGAACAACTTTTCCTGCATCCTAAAGATTTTGGACAGTTGTGTTTCCTTTTTCATTTTTCTCCATATATTTTTAAATTTCTTTGATTTCTTGGTTGGCCCATTTGTTGTTTAGTAGCATGTTGTTTAGCCTCCTGCACTTGTGTTCTTTCCAGATTTTTTCTTGTGATTGATTTCTAGTTTCATACTGTTGTGGTTGGAAAAGATGTATGTGATTTGTCTTTTTCAATTGTTGAGATTTGTTTCGTGGCCTAACATGTGATCTGTTCTGGAGAATTTTCCATGTGCACTTGAAAAGAATGTGTGTAATCCACTGTTTTTGAATGGAATGTTCTGAATATATCTGTTAGATTCATCTGGTCCAAGGTATCCTTCAGAGCCTGTTTCCTGTTGATTTTCTATCTGATCTATTGATGGAAGTGGGGTGTTAAAGTCCCCTGCTATTATTGTATTACTGTCAATTTCTTTCTCTGCTAATAGTTGCTTTATGTATTTAGGTGCTTCTATGCCGGGTGCATAAATATTTACAAATTGTTACATCCTCTTGTTGAATTTTTCCCTTTATGATTATGTAGTGTCCTCCTTTGTTTCTTTTTATCATCTTTGTTTATTTTGTCCATATAAGTATTGTTACCCCAGCTTTCTTTTCACCTCCTTTTTTTCATAACTTAAAAAAAATCTTTTTGAATTAGATTTTAATGATAATACTTTCTTCCTTCCCCTCAATTTGTATTGCTTTTGAAATACATCTACATTGTTAGAGTTCATTCATTTCAAGTGCTGTATATTTCATTGAAAAATATTCTGCAGTTTCTTATTGTTCCTACAGACTATCTTTGGGTTGCCCCCCCCGCTTATTACAAACAATGTTGAAATGAAATGAATGTCCTTGTTCAGGTCTCCTGTGCTTATGTGCAAGAGTTTCTATAAGCATATACCTTTTAAATAAATACTTTTCTCCCCCTCTTGAAAAGTACCATGAGCCCAAGATACAAGTTCCTTTTTTTTAAAAAATAAAAATATAAAAAATTTCAGCCTATAAGAGCTCCAACCAAACTAGTTCATTTGCTGTTAAGTATTCTTTACTTTCTCTCAGACCTGTTGAGCTGCAATGAGCATTTCTGTCTTCCAAGACTTACTATAGAGAATAGAATCTACCACCTTCCCAGGAAAAATAGAGGCATCGTGGAGGTTAATAATGTATTTCATTCAGAGTAAAAAAGTCAGTAGATGGTAAGCCAGTCAAATTGTTCAGTGATTTCAAAGGCAGCTGTGCTTTAGATAATTTTAGCTACGGTATTTTTTTTTTAAATTTTTATTTATTTATGATAGAGAGAGAGAGAGAGAGAGAGAGGCAGAGACACAGGCAGAGGGAGAAGCAGGCTCCATGCACCGGGAGCCCGACGTGGGATTCGATCCCGGGTCTCCAGGATCGCGCCCTGGGCCAAAGGCAGGCGCCAAACTGCTGCACCACCCAGGGACCCCCAGCTACGGTATTTTGTAATTTCTTTCTTTTTTTCTTTCTTCCTTTCTTCCTTCCTTCCTTCCTTCCTTCCTTCCTTCCTTCCTTCCTTCCTTCCTTCCTCTCTCTCTCTCTCTCTCTCCCTCCCTCCCTCCCTTCCTTTTTTTTTTTTTGTTAAGATTTATTTATTTATGAGAGAGAGAGAGGCAGAGACACAGGCAGAGGGAGAAGCAGGCTCCTTGCAGGAGCCCTATGAGGGACTTGATCTCGGATTCTGGGATCACTACCTGAGCCAAAGGCAGCCACCCAACCACTGAACCACCCAGGAGTCCCCTTTATTTTTCTAAAGCTAAGAGTTTTTCTCCCCTTCTTTTCTCTTTTTTTAATTTTTTTAGATTTTTTTTTTTTTTTAAATTCATGAGAGACACAGAAAGAGAGGCAGAGACACAGGCAGAGGGAGAAGCAGGCTCCATGCAGGAAGCCTGATGTGGGACTGGATCCCAGGTCTCCAGGATTACGTTCTGGGCCGAAGGCAGCTCTAAACCACTGAGCCACCCAGGGTGCCCTCCCCTTCTTTTCTATTTCTGTCCGAATTATAGTCACCCTCATCTTCCTCTGCACTCAAGTACTTGTCCTCTTTTCTATGTAGATGACTAGCTAAACTCTGTACAACTCTATAGTGGAAAAACACTGAGCTAAATGATATGAAATGGAAAAAGCTTGAGCTTTGATGCTGGATGGACCATGGTTTCTGTTTCTACTAGTTGTGTATCCTTAGGCAAGGTACTTAACCTCCTGAGCCTACATTTCTTTCTATGTGAAATAGGAATCATACCTAGCTTCACGTTGTTTTGAGGATTAAATGAGGAAATTCTTGTAAAATTCATTTTTAAAAAAAGTTATTAATATACCCTTTCTCTAAGTAGAGGATCTTCAACTCCTATTGTACATAAGGATCACTGGGGACCTTGGTAAAATTTCCAGGCCTCCAAGAGATTCTGATTTAGTAAGTCAAGGTTGAGACATGGTAATATAGGTTTTAAACAAGCTCCTTGGATAATTTTGAAGCAGATGATTAGCAGACACACTTTTAGAAATGTGCTACCTTGCACTGAGGGGGGCACTTGATGGGATGAGCACTGGGTGATATGCTATATGTTGGCAAATTGAACTCCAATTAAAAAAAAAAAAGGGATCCCTGGGTGGCGCAGCGGTTTAGTGCCTGCCTTTGGCCCAGGGCGCGATCCTGGAGACCCGGGATCGAATCCCACGTCAGGCTCCTGGTGCATGGAGCCTGCTTCTCCCTCTGCCTGTGTCTCTGCCTCTCTCTCTCTCTGTGTGACTATCATAAATAAATAAATTAAAAAAAATTAAAAAAAAAAAGAAAAAGAGAAATGCACTACCTTTTGGTTCCTTGGTCCTGAGGTTAGCTTGGCTAATAAATGGCTTATAGCTATGGGCAAATCATTTCCACATTCTGGGCCTTATGTTTCCTCACATATAAAATGAATGAATAAACTTTATGGTCTTTATTGGCTGTAAAATTTTAAAAATCTTGGTCTTACAATCCTAAATTTTTGATCTGCTGATCTGCCACTTTTTGGCAAGATTCAATAGAGGTACTTAACTGTCTTATTCCTTTAGAACTTGGGTCATTTTTCCTTCTATGAAGACTTTGGTAAAATTAGCTTAAGCAAAGATAATTTATTTTTTTGGAGAGAAAGCGAGCACACATGAGTGGGAGGGGAGGTGGGGAGAGAGAGAATCTTAAGTAGGCTTTGTGCCCAGTGTGGAGCTGACTCTGTGCTGGATCTCCCAACCCTGAGATCATGATCTGACCCAAAATCAAGAGTTGGATTCTTTTTTTTTTTTTTTAAATTTTTATTTATTTATGATAGTCACAGAGAGAGAGAGGGGGGCAGAGACACAGGCAGAGGGAGAAGCAGGCACCGGGAGCCTGATGTGGGATTCGATCCCAGGTCTCCAGGATCGCGCCCTGGGCCAAAGGCAGGCGCCAAACCGCTGCGCCACCCAGGGATCCCCTGGATTCTTTTTTTTAAAGAGTTGGATTCTTAACTAACTGAGCCACCCAGGTGCCCCAAGGTAATCTATTTTAATGATACAAGGGTATCTCATGGAACCTTAAATCAGGATGCAATGAGGCCTCAGGAATTGGGAACTATAGCACATTGGGAAAATTAAGAAGTTCTCTTTTTGTCTTTTTTTCTTTGCAGTTTTGACTCAATCTCTTGACTTTTTCTGCTTTCCAGGCTATATGGTAGATAATGGCCATGGCCCACAGCTCCTGAGTTTACATGGTTTCCTTTTTTTTTTTTTAAGATTTTATTTTTAAGTAATCTCTAAACCTAACATGGGGCTCAAACTTACAACCCCAAGATCAAGAGTCTCATGCTCTACCTACTGAATCAGCCAGACACCACTATGTGGCTTCCATTTTAGAAAGCAGCCAGACTGAGGCTAGGACATCTCAATTACAATTCCAAATTGTCAGGAAAGGAACTGTGATTGGTCCCTATTGGATAGAGTGCTGCTGACTTCTGGCTATGGCTAGGGAGGCAAGGTCATATTGTAAGGATGGCCCTGGGAACCCTGCTGCTGTTCTCCATGGTTAGAAGTGGTAGAGGTAGCCTGGATTAAGTATCAGATTTATGAAAGCATTTTACTAGTTGAAAAGTCACAATGCTGTATTCTGCATAAGACCTTTATAATCATTTCTCATGGAAAAAAAATAGAGGTAGGGAGACATGCCCTAAAGAAAAAGTAGGTTTGCATTTTTATTCTTAATCATGGACCAGATGGGGTAGAGCCTTCTATAGTCACTTTTGCTATACTGTACTGTTTAATCAATAATTTTTAAATTGCTTAGATACGGTTTTCTTTCTTTTTCCTTTTTTTTTTTTTTAAGATTGATTTATTTTAGAGAGAACACATGTGTGAGCAAGGCGGGAGGGAGGTGCAGAAGGAGAGAGAGAGAGAAACTTAAGCAGACTCCCCACTGAGTTTGATCTCAACCCTGAGATCATGACCTGAGCCAAAATCAAGAGCTGGTTGCTCAACTCACTGAGCCACCCAGATGCCCCAGTTTTCTTCTTTAAAAATAATATGTTTTGGGGCACCTGGGTGGCTTAGTTAAGTATCCATCTCTTGGTGCTCAGGTTATGATCTTGCAGTTGTGGGGTTGAGCCTTGCATCTGGCTCTGTGCATTCTGTTTCAGATTCTTTCCCTCTCATTCCTATTCTCTAATAAATAAAAATAAAATCTATAAATAAAATAATTTTATGGTATAAAATCTTTGCCATTGTTTTATATATATTGGATTTTACTTTTCAAATAAAGAGAAAATGATGTAATGCAGGCTATGAAGGGCATTAGTATGAATATAGGCTTTTATTTTTTTAAGGATTGATTGATTTATTTTAGAGACTGCGAGAGACCGTGAGCATGTGTGCATGTGTTGGGAAAAGGGGTGATGGGGGAAGGGGCAGAGGGAGAGGGAAAGTCTCCAGCAGATCCTGCACTGAACCCAGAGCCAGATGCAAAGCTGAGCCAAAACCAAGAGTACATTGCTTACCCACCTTTGCCACCCAGGCCCCCCTGGATATAGGCTTTTTTTTTTTTTTTTTAAGACTTTATTTATTTATTCATGAGAGACAGAGACAGAGACACAGGCAGAGAGAGAAGCAGGCTCCATGCAGGGAGCCCGACGTGGGACTCGATCCCCTGTTTCCAGGGTCATACCCTGAGCTGAAGGCAACACTAAACAGCTGAGCCACCCAGGCTGCCCCTGGATATAGGCTTCTGAATTAGAAGGTCTTGCATTTTAATTTTATCTCTGCCATTTAATGACAGTATGACTACTTGACCTCTCTATGAAATGAACATAATTTTTTAAAATTTTATTTTTATTTATTTACTTATTTACTTATTAAAGATATTTTAGGGCAGCCCCGGTGGCGCAGCGGTTTAGCACCACCTGCAGCCCAGGGCGTGATCCTGGAGGCCCTGGATCGGATCCCACGTCGGGCTCTCTGTATGATGCCTGCTTCTCCCTCTGCCTGTGTCTCTGCCTCTCTCTCTCTCTCTCTGTCTCTATGAATAAATAAATAAAATCTTTAAAAAAATAAAGATATTTTATTTGAGAGAGAGAGAGAATGAGCTGGGAGAGAGGCAGAGGGAGAGGGAGAAGCAGGCTCCCCACTGAGCAGGAAGCCCGACAAAGGACTTGATCCCAGGATCCTGGGATCATGACCTGAGTCAGAGGCAGTCTCTTAACTGAGTCGCCCAGGTGCCCCCATAATAATTTTATATCATGGATTATTTGAGAATGAAATGATGACATACGTACAGCTCTTTAAATAATTTTTAAATTTTTTTTTAAGATTTTAAAAATTTATTCATGACAGAGAGAGAGAGAGAGAGAGACCGGGGGAGACACAGGCAGAGGGAGAAGCAGGCTCCATGCAGGGGGCCTGATGCGGGACTCGTCCCAGGGACTCCAGGATCACACCCTGGGCTGAAGGCAGGCGCTAAACCACTGAGCCACCCAGGGATTCCCCAAGCTCTTTTTTTTTTATTTTTTTTTAAGATTTTATTTATTTATTCATGAGAGACACACAGATAGACAGAGACATAGTTAGAGGGAGAAGCAGGCTCCCCACGGGAAGCCCAATGTGGGACTCGATCCCCAGACCCAGCATCATGCCCTGAGCTGAAGGTAGATGCTCAACCGCTGAGCCACTCAGGCATCCCATATGTACAGCTCATATACTATGTTTGCTAGATAGTAGACACTCAATGAATGATAGATATTATCATTGTTATTTTGTTTTTTTATTTTTATTTTTTAAAGATTTATTTATTTATTTGTTCATGATAGACACACAGAGAGAGAGAGAGAGAGAAAGAGAGAGAGAGAGTGAGAGGGAGAGAGGCAGAGGGAGAAGCAGGCTCCATGCAGGGAGCCCGATGTGGGACTCGATCCCGGGTCTCCAGGATCAGGCCCTGGGCCTAAGGCAAGTGCTAAACCACTGAGCCACCCAGGGATTTCCCGGTATTTTGTTTTTTAGAATGTAGTTGACGATTTTTATTATAGTTCACTCATTTTAAAGATTATGTCTTAGGCTTTAAATATATAAGTATTTTTTGAAAGTAAAGGTATAAAGTTTTTTTTTTTTATCTGAAAATCAAGAGCTAGAATGTGAAAGAGCAAATATTTTTGCAATGATAATTCATTGGTTTACATGTATTTAATATTCATGGTTTTAATGAAATATCTTTCTGATCTTTTATTTAGCATCAAACCGGAAGAGAAGTAAAACTCAACAAAATTTTACTATGTGTGGAGTTCCTTCTTAAAAGAAGAAAAAAAAGTGATAATTGAGATTATGGATCGGAGCAAACGGAATTCAATTGCAGGCTTTCCTCCACGTGTGGAGCGTCTTGAAGATTTTGAAGGAGGTGGTGGAGGAGATGGGAACATGACCCAAGTGGGAAGAGTTCGGCCATCTTCATATCGAGCTCTTATAAGTGCCTTTTCTAGACTGACTCGTTTAGATGACTTCACCTGTGAAAAAATAGGGTCTGGCTTCTTCTCTGAAGTGTTCAAGGTGAGTGATGTTTCTGCTTTTCTCATTTTGTTTTGTTGATAATCAGCTTTACTGCTGAGTTGATAATTGTGTATAATTAGGGCATTAGGCTTTGCCTAATTGGGATGAGGGTGCTGTGGCTCTTGATCAGTGTTCTAAACTGTCCTCTCCTGCTTCGGGACTGCTGATGGCTCTGGGCCTGGCCATTGCTGCTCTCTTGCTGGTCCACATGTGATGCTGTGGCCCTGGCTAAGATACTGGGTCTCACTTGCTGGTGGGACCCTGGAGCCATCAGTACATGTGTTCCAAGATGCACTCAACAACAGGAGAATGCAGGAGGTTCCAGGGATGGCCTGAGCCAGCCAACAGATTGGAATCACCCTGAAGATAGAAACTCTCCTGTGACTTACATCATATCTGCTCCTTCCGTTTATGCCTGGGAGGCCTGACCTGCCCCTTCTCCATCAGTGTCTAGAGTCAGAATCTGGATATTTTTGTATTTACTTGGTGGTGCCTAATCTTTGCCTCAGACACTTTGGAGCTAGAGGGGGTGGCTGGGAGAATTTTACCACTGGGAGTTGTACATAATGGTTATTTATATCCTGTTTTACCTCTCCTATCTCTCTAGAGACATTTATAAAGGCTCTTATTTTATTTTTTATTAATTTATTTTATTTTTCTTAAAGATATTATTTATTTATTCATGAGAGACACAGAGAGAGGCAGAGACATAGGCAGAGGGAGAAGCAGGCTCCCTGTGGGGACCCCGATGCAGGACCCGATCCCAGGACCCTGGGATCATGACCTGAGCCAAAGGCAGACACTCAACCACTGAGCCACCCAGGTGTCCCAAGGCTCTTATTTTAATAATAATAAAAAATATAGGTAAACTGTCCTCTCACACTATTAACATCTACTTTAATTAATTTATTAACATCTATTTTATTTTAATTATAAAAATAATACATACTGATCAAAAATCCAAATAATATAGGAGTCTCTTCTATTCTCCCACCTGGTATATATCTCTTTCTCCAATAATAAGCACTATTAACAATTTGATATGTGTATTTCTAGACTCTTTGCTTATACACATATTATACACACATGTCTTATACATATATAAAAATTTATATATAGGGCGGCAGCCCTGGTGACACAGTGGTTCAGTGCCTCCTGCAGCCCGGGGTGTGATCCTGGAGACCCGGGATCGAGTCTCGCGTCGGGCTTCCTGCGTGGAGCCTGCTTCTCCCTTTGCCTGTGTCTCTGCCTCTCTCTTCGCTCTCTCTGAATGAATAAATAAATAAATCTTAAAAAAATGTATATATACATGTAAGAAGGTGTATATAACATATACATACCCACACATATAGTTTTATTTGGTTATTTTTTAAAAAGTTAAGCCCTTAGTGCTCCCAAGTATTCATATTTCCCTGGTTCATTTACTTTCCCAGAATGTTATTCCATACTTTTTCTTCTCTTATCCAACATTTGGTATTGCTTCTCAGTGATGACTTTGCTTCCTAATTCACTGAGAAAATTGAAGCAAGCTGGAGAACAGCTCCCAGTCACCACAAATAGCTACTAACTCACATCTTCACCTACTTACTTAATCTTTATACCTGTCATTATGGATAAACTACCCATGTTCCAATCTAAACCATATTTCCATTTGTATTCTATTTCTTTTTTCTAGTTCCCTACTCAAAGACATCACCTAAGAAATTCTCCCCTCTTTCCTACTTGTTTCACTTTCTATTAAATGATTCCCATCAACATATAAACCTTCTGTTATTTCTCTCACCTTAAAAAATCTTTAAAGGAGAATAAATATATTTTGACTCTAACAGCCCCTATAGCTAAACTCCCTCATGTTTTTTTTTCTCTCTCTCTCTCTTTTTAATTTTTTTCTCTTTTTTTTATTTTTTATTTTTTTATTTTTTTTTCTCTTTTTTTTTAGAGAGAGAAAGAGAGAGAATTTGGGGAGGGCCAGAGAGAGAAGGAGAGAGAGAATCTTAAGCAGGCTTCATGCCCAGTGTGGAGCCCGATGTGGGATTCAATCTTATGATCCTGAGATTAGGACCTGAGCTGAAATCAAGAGTCAGAGGCTTAACCAACTGAGCCACCCTGGTGCCCCTCCGTCATGTTCTTTTTTGGATCAAAGACACTGCCGTATAGTTGCTTACTCACCATTTCTTATACCTTTCCTTCTATTCTCTCTCTCTCTCTTTTTATTTTTTTTATTGTAGTAAAATATAAAAGAAAATAAAATTTACCATTTTAACCATATTAAGCATACAAGTTCAGTAGTAAGTACATTTGCAATGTTATGTGCAACCATCACCATTATGTTTCCAGAACTTTTTTATCATCCCAAACAGATACTTTATACTTTGCTGAATAACAACTCCTCATTTCCTCCTACCCTCATTCCCTCTTAAAGTGTTCTGTTGTCTTTATAAATTTGCCTTTTGGGGATGCCTGGGTGGCTCAGCCGTTGAGTGTCTTCCACTCAGAGCGTGATCCTGGGATCTGGGATTGTGGTCAAATACACATAACATAAAATTTATTTTCAACCATTTTTAAGTGTATCGTTAAATAGTGTTAAGGATATTCACATCATTGTGCAACCAATCTCCAGAACTTTTTCATCTTGCAAAATTGAAACTCTATATGCATTAAACAACTTTCCCCTTCCTTTGTACCTCACCTCCTGGCAGCAACCATTCTACTTTATGTTTCTGTGAATATGACTACTCTAGATGCTTTATTTTTATTTTTATTTTTTTTAAGATTTTATTTATTTATTCATAGACGCAGAGAGAGAGAGAGGCAGAGACACAGGCAGAGGGAGAAGCAGGCTCCATGCAGGGAGCCTGATGTGGGACTCGATCCCAGGTCTCCAGGATCGCACCCCAGGCTGCAGGCGGTGCCAAACCGCTGCGCCAACGGGGCTGCCCTAGATGCTTTATATAAGCAAAATCATGCAGTATTTGTGTTTTTTGGACTGCATAATTTCACTGGGTCAATATTTAACTTTCAAAGGAACCACCATACTATTTTCCACAGCAGCTTCACCATTTTACATTCCCACGAGCAATGAATACAGTTCCAATTTTTCCATTTTTTCACAAACACTTGTTATTTTTCAGTTTTTTAAATGTAGCAAACCTAGTGGGTATGTAGTGATATCTCACTGTGGCTATGATTTGTATTTTTCAAGTGACTAATGATGTTCAGCATCATTTCTTGTTTTTATTGACTTTTTATGTATCTTCTTTGGAGAAATGTCTATTAAATCCTTTGCCCATCTTTAAAAAAAATAATTCCAATAGTTAACATACAGTATTATATTAGTTTCAGGTATAACTAAGTGATTCAACAATTCTGTACGTTACTCAGGGCTCATCGTGATAAGTGTACTCTTCATCTCCTTCACGTATTTCTTTTTTTTTTTTAATTTTTTAAAAATTTATTTATGATAGTCACAGAGAGAGAGAGAGAGGCAGAGACATAGGCAGAGGGAGAAGCAGGCTCCATGCACCAGGAGCCCGATGTGGGACTCAATCCCGGGTCTCCAGGATCGTGCCCTGGGCCAAAGGCAGGCGCCAAACCGCTGTGCTACCCAGGGATCCCCCCTTCACATATTTCACCCATCCTCAGCCAACCTCCCCTCTGGTAACCATCAGTGTATTTGCTGTAGTTAAGAGTCTGTTTTCTGGTTTCTCTCTCTCTTTTTTTTTCTTTGTTTGTTTTGTTTCTTAAATCCCACAGATGAGTAGAATCATAAGGTATTTGTCTTTATCTGAGTAATTTCAATTAGCATTATACCCTCTAGATCCATCCATGTTGTTGCAAATAGCAAGATTTCTTTCTTTCTCTTTCTTTCTTTCTTTCTTTCTTTCTTTCTTTCTTTCTTTCTTTCTTTCTTTCTTTTCTTTTCTTTTCTTTTCTTTTCTTTCTTTCTTTTCTTTTCTTTTCTTTTTTTTCTTTTCTTTTCTTTTCTTTTCTTTTCTTTTCTTTTCTTTTCTTTTCTTTTCTTTTCTTTTCTTTCTTTCTTTTCTTTTCTTTTCTTTCTTTTCTTTTTTTTTTTTTTAAAGATGTTATTTATTGGGGCACCTGGGTGGCTCAGTTGGTTAAGTCTGCCTTTGGCTCAGGTCATGGTTGGAGAGTCCTGGGATCGAGCCCATCATCAAGCCTGTTGTGCGGCTCCTGCTCTGCTTGCCACTCCCCCTGCTTGTACTCACTCTCTCTGTCAAATAAATAGATAAAATAAAAATAAATAAATATATAAATAAGTATATTAGTAAAAATCTTTTAAAAAGCTGAGAAAATATTTTCTTTATTTGAGAGAGAATGAGAGCATGAGTGGGGTGCAGAGAAAGGGAGAAGCAGACTCCCTGCTGAACAGGGAGTCTGATGTTGGGCTTCATCCCAGAACCCAGATATCATGACCTTGGCTAAAGGCAGATGCTCAACCAATTTAGCCACCCAGGTGCCCCTGCATTTCATTCTTTTTATTTTTATTTATTTATTTATTTTTTTAATTTTTTTTTTTTTTTTATTTATTTATGATAGTCACAGAGAAAGAGAGAGAGAGGCAGAGACACAGACAGAGGGAGAAGCAGGCTCCATGCACTGGGAGCCTGATGTGGGATTCGATCCCGGGTCTCCAGGATCGCGCCCTGGGCCAAAGGCAGGCGCCAAACCGCTGCGCCACCCAGGGATCCCCATTTCATTCTTTTTAATGGCTGAATAATATTGTGTTGTAGATATATACCACATTTTCTTTATGCATTCATTTTGTGATGGACACTTGGGATGCTTCTGTAATTTGGCTATTGTAAATAATGTTTCAATAAATATAGGCATGCATATATCTTTTTGAATCAGTGTTTTTGTATTTTTTGGGTAAATACTCAGTAGCAGAGTTACTAGATCATATGGTAATTCTATTTTTTAATTTTTTGTTTTCTACAGTGGCTGTACCAATTTGCATTCCCACCAACAGTGCATGAGGGTTCCATTTTCTTCACCTCCTCCCCAACACTTGTTATTTCTTGTGTTTTGATTTTAACCATTCTGATAGGTATGAGGTGATATCTCACTGTGATTTTGATGTGCCTTTCCCTAATGATGCGTGATGTTGAGCATTATTTTTAAAGATTTTATTTATTTATTCATCAGAGACATAGGGAAAGAGAAGAGAGAGAGAGAGACAGAGGGAGAGAGGGAGAGAGGGAGGTGGAGACACAGGCAGAGGGGGAAGCAGGCTCTTAGCAGGGATCCTGATGTGGGGCTCGATCCCGGACCCCAGGATCACACCTTGAGCTGAAGGCAGATGCTCAACCTCTGTGCCACCCAGGTGTCCCAGTGTTGAGCATCTTTTCATATATCTGTTCACCATTCCTTTGCCCACTGTTGAATTGGTTCTATTTGTATATATGTATATGGTTTGAAAATATTTTCTCCTATTCTGTAGGCTGTCTTTTAAATCTCTCAATAATATCCTTTGATGTATACAGGTTTTTTTTTGTTTTGTTTTTTTAAATTTTTATTTATTTATGATAGTCACACACAGAGAGAGAGAGAGAGGCGGAGACATAGGCAGAGGGAGAAGCAGGCTCCATGCACCAGGAGCCCGATATGGGATTTGATCCCGGGTCTCCAGGATCATGCCCTGGGCCAAAGGCAGGCGCTAAACCGCTGCGCCACCCAGGGATCCCTGTATACAGGTTTTAAATTCTGAATAAGTCCAGTTTATCTATTTTTTTTTATGTTGCTTGTGCTTTTGGTGTGATATTCAAGAAATCCTTGCCAAATCCAATATCATGAAGATTTTCCCCAATGTTTTCTTCTAGTTTTATTTATTCTTTTAGAAAATTTATTTATTTATTTGAGAGAGAGAAAAAAACGTGAGTGGGGAAGGGGGACAGAGGGAGAGGAGAAGCAGACTCTCCACTAAGCAGGAAGCCTGATAGGGCTTGATCCCAGGGCCCTGATCCTGACGTGAGTTGAAGGCAGATGAGCCACCCAGGAGCCCCGATTTTTAATTAATTAGTTGATTGATAGATTTTTTTTAAAGATTTTATTTATTTATTCACGAGAGACGCACACAGAGAGAGAGAGAGAGAGAGAGAGAGAGAGAGAGGCAGAGACACAGGCAGAGGGAAAAGCAGGCTCCATGCAGGGAGCCCGATGCGGGACTCGATCCCGAGACTCCAGGATCACGCCCCAGGCGAAAGGCAGACACCAAACCACTGAGCCACCCAGGGATCCCCCTATTTTAATTTTTTTTAAAGTAAGCTCTACTTGAATAACAGTGTGGGGCTTGAACTCAAGGCCCTGAGATCAAGAGTCCTATGCTCTACTAACTGAGCCAGCCAGGTGCTTCAGGAATTGGTCTATTTAATCGAGGTTATCAAGTTTATGGATATAGAGTTGTTCATACTATTCCTTTATTATATGCTTAAAAAAACTTTTTTTAGGGGTCCCTAGGTAGCTTAGTCGGTTAAGCCTCTTCCTTCAGCTCAGGTCATGATCCAGGGTCCGGGTCTTGAGCCCTGCGTTAGGCTCCCTACTCATTCATGGGGGAGTCTGTTCCTCCCTCTTCTTCTGCCCCTGTCCCCCATGCATGCTTGTGCTCTATCTCTTTCAAATAAAGTCTTTTTTTTTTTTTTTTAAGATTTTGTTTATTTATTCATGAGAGACACACAGGGAGAGGGAGAAGCAGGCTCCCTGAAGGAAACCCCGTGTGGGACTTGATCCCGGACCTCGGGATCACGCCCTGAGCCAAAAAGTAGATGCTTAAATCCTGACCCACCCAGGCAACCCTGAAGTGGTTTATCAATTGGTGTATTTGGACCAGTGATATTTAAGGTGATTATTATTATTATTTTTTAATTTTTTATTTATTTATTTATGATAGTCACACAGAGAGAGAGAGGCAGAGACACAGGCAGAAGGAGAGGCAGAGACACAGGCAGAGGGAGAAGCAGGCTCCATGCACCGGGAGCCTGACGTGGGATTCGATCCCGGGTCTCCAGGATCGCGCCCTGGGCCAAAGGCAGGCGCTAAACCGCTGCGCCACCCAGGGATCCCTATTATTATTTTTAAGGTGATTATTCATACAATTGGATTAGTATCTACCATATTTTGTTACTCTTTTCTGTTTTTGTCAGTATTCTTTGTTCCTATTTTATTTTCCATACATTTTCTATTTCATCTGTAAAAAATGTGAATACTTAATCTCTTGCTTAGCCATGCAATTTTAGGATAAAGAATACTTGCAGCCCGTGTGGCTCAGCAGTTTAGTGCCGCCTTCAGCCGAGGGTGTGATCCTGGAGACCTGGAATCGAGTCCCCACTTCCGGCTCTTTTCATGGAGCCTGCTTCTCGCTCTGCCTGTGTCTGCCCCACCCCCCCTCTGTCTGTCTCTCGTAAATAAATAAAATCTTTAAAAAGAATACTTGCTAATGATGTATTTTTTTTTCATATACTACTGGATTTGATTTGCTTGGGCTATAGTTTTTATTTTTTGATAGTCTGTTTAATTTTGGTATTAGAATTATGTTTTATAGAAGGGGTTAGGAAGCCTTTCAGATTTTTTTTACCTTATATTGTGGAATGGTTCACATTGCATAGGAACTTCATGAAAGGCTTAGTAGAACTTTCCTGTAAAACCTTTTGGTTTGGGGAGCATGTAGAGGTAAATTTTAAAGTAACTTTTCAAAATATTTTTATTTTTATTATTTTTTAAAGATTTTGTTTATTTATTCATGAGAGACACAGACACAGGCAGAGGGAGAAGCAGGCTCCATGTAGGGAGCGCGTTGTGGAACTCGAACCCGGGACTCCAGGATCATGCCCTGGGCCAAAGGGAGGCGCTCAACCGCTGAGCCATCCAGGCGTCCCAAAATATTTTTATTTTTATTTTATTATTATTATTTTTTACTTATGATAGTCACAGAGAGAGAGAGAGAGAGAGAGAGAGGCAGAGACACAGGCAGAGGGAGAAGCAGGCACCATGCAAGAGAGCCTGACGTGGGACTCGATCCAGGGTTTCCAGGATCAGGCCCTGGGCTGAAGGCAGCGCTAAACCACTGAGCCACCGGGGCTGCCCCCAAAATATATATATATATATTTTTTTAAACATTTTTTAAATTTATTTATGATAGGCACACAGTGAGAGAGAGAGAGGCAGAGACACAGGCAGAGGGAGAAGCAGGCTCCATGCACCGGGAGCCCGATGTGGGATTCGATCCCGGGTCTCCAGGATCGCGCCCTGGGCCAAAGGCAGGCGCCAAACCGCTGCGCCACCCAGGGATCCCCTTCCTTCATATTGTTTAGAGTGTAGACATCTGGGATGATAAAAGACCTTGAGGGGGATCCCTGGGTGGTGCAGCAGTTTGGCGCCTGCCTTTGGCCCAGGGCGCGATCCTGGAGATCTGGGATCGAGTCCCATGTCGGGCTCCCCGGTGCATGGAGCCTGCTTCTCTCTCTGCCTGTGTCTCTCTGCCCCTCTCTCTCTCTCTGTGTGACTATCGTAAATAAATAAAAATTAAAAAAAAATCCATATTATAAAAGACTTTGGGAATGAAGACCTGTGTCAGAATAAGACAGACCCTGGCTTTTACAGGTCTTATGGAGCAGGACTGTGTAGTCCTATATTGCCTCCTCCAGACTTTTTAAAAGATTTTAGCAGAGAGAGGCAGAGACATAGACAGAAGGAGAAGCAGGCTCCCTGTGGGGAGCCTGATGTGTTAGCCCTGAGCCAAAGGCAGCCACTCAACCACTGTGTGTCCCGCCTCCTTCAGACTTTTATGTGACAGAACAATCTTAAGACAGAAAATTTGGATCCCTGTTATTTGCTGCCAAACATAATTGTAACTAATGTAGTAATTACCTACCATATCGGTATCTCTCTCCTTCTCTAATGTGGTTGTGTCCTCTTTCCATTTATTTTTTTTATTTTTTTATTTTTTATTTTTTTTTCTCTTTCCATTTTTTAAATCAAACTTAACACAGATTTATTTTACTTTTCCTCTTAAAGGATTTGCCTTTAAAAAGAAAAATGAACAAAACTGCTGTTTACTGATAAACCAAAGGCTTAAGAAATGAAGGATTTGGGGACCTGGGGAGATAGTTGTGAAGTTCATTGTTCCTGCCCTTCTACGTGTCTAGGGAAAGTTGACTCCATGTGTTTGCCAAATCTGCTGATAACTCCACCTTGGGCAGAACTTGACACAGTCAAATAATTACTTTTGATTCTATTGATTATCTTCTATTTGCATGTGCTATGGTTCACTATTTTGTACTTCTATCTTTATTACTCTCCTTTGGTTATTTCTTATCAGATCTATTTTGTTCTTTATCTAGCTTCTGTAATTTTATTCTTATATCAGTTTTTGCCATTATTATTTTCTAATGTATACATTTAAACTTTAAAGTTTCCGGGCAGCCCCGGTGGCGCAGCGGTTTAGCGCAGCCTGAAGCCTGGGGTGTGATCCTGGAGACCTGGGATCGAGTCCCACATCGGGCTCCCTGCATGGAGCCTGCTTCTCCCTCTGCCTGTGTCCTACTGTGTCTCTGCCTCTCTCTCTCTCTCTCTCTCTGTGTCTCTCATAAATAAATAAAATTCTTTAAAAAAAAAAAAGTTTCCTCTTGATTTGGCCATATCATAGGTTTTTATGAGCTTTCATAATTTTTAAATGTAATTTGGTTTGATTTTCTTTTTAATCAAAGATTATGTAAAATGAAGTTGTAAAATTTCCTTATGGTAAGTTGTTTTTTGGTAATTGTTTGATATTCAATTTCTAATATTAGTGCATAATGATCAAAGGAAATGGTCTATATGATATCTGTCTTTTGGAATATACTTAGATTTTGTTTTGACCTAATACGTGGTCATATTTTTTTATGCTGCAAATGTGTTTGAAACATTAATTCTCTGTTTTGTGTATTTGTTTGCATAAAGTTGCATAAAGTTCTATATGTCTCTGTTGTATCAAGCTTTTTGTATTGTGTTATTCAGTGTTATATGCTTTAGCTTATTTTGGTCTGCTTGATCTATTTCTTAAAAAAAGGCTATTAGAATTACTTAATATTTATAGATTTCTCAGTGTGTTAACTATCAGTGTGTTACTTATTTCTAGGCCATTTTGTGAGTTAGTTATTAATAATGCCTATGATTATTATTGGACTGTACACTATGGATTGTATTTTTTACAAATATCAGTTCTATTTTTGTCCCACCTTATGCTTTTAGCTTTGATTTCTGTTTTCTCTGATACTAGTTTGTGTACCTTCTTCCTTGTTGTGTGCATTTGCCTATTGTTTTGGTTATTATTATCTTAGTATATCTTTTTTCATCTCTATTTTTTAAAAGATTTTATTTATTTATTGGAGAGAGAGTGAGTGAGAGAGAAAGAGAGAGCACGCACAAGCAGGGGGAGGGTCATAGGAAGAGGAAGAAGCAGACTCCCCTGCTAAACAGGGAGCCTAATGCAGGGCTCCCTCCCAGAATCCTGGGATCATGACCCCAGCCAAAGGCAGATGCTCAACTGACTAAGCTACCCAGGCACCCTTGATCTTTAAAATCTTAACAAAAATTTTTCTATTTTCTTAAGAATTATTTTTATGAAGGATGAATGTTTAATTTTACCAAATGTCTTTTCAGAATCTGTGATATGATAGTTAATTTTATGTGTCAATTTACTGGGCCACAAGTGCCCAGATATTTGATAAAACATTATTCTGGGTGTATCTATGAGAGTGTTTTTGGGTAAGATGAACATTTGAATCAGTAGACTGAGAAAAGTGGATTGCCCTTCCTAATGTGGGTAGCCCTCATCCAAAATTTGAAAGTCTGAATAGAATAAAAAGACTGACCCTTGATTAAGAAGGAACCCCTCCTTGCCCTGACTGCTTGAGTAGCAATATTGTTCTTTTTCTGCTTTCGGATTGGAACCAAAATATTCTTGGGCCTTGAGCCTGCCAGCTTTTGGACTGGAACTTATACCATTAGCTGTCTTGGATGTCAGGCCTTCGGACTTGGACTGGAACTACACCATTGTCTCTCCTGGGTCTCCATCTTGCTGACTGCAGATCTTGGGACTTCTCGGCCTCCATTATCATGTGAGCCAATTCCTTATAATAAATCTCTTTCTCTCTGTGTATATTCTATTGGTTCTGTTTCTCTGGAGAACTCTAATACAAAAAATATTTTTCTCTTTTGACTTCTTAGTAAAGTGAGTTATATTAGTAGGTGTTTCAGTAGTGAGCTATCCTTGCATTCCTGGTATATTACTGTTTCATGTGCCTCCAACATCTTTTTGCTGGGGTGTTTTGTGATATTTGTGAGAACAGTCTGTGGTTTTCTCTTTCATGCTTTTATTAGGTTTTGATAGCAATGTTATTCTTGCCTCAAAAAAATTATTTGCAATATTTTTTCCTCTGTGCTTTGGAACATTTGAAATGACATTAGAAATATTCCTTAGGGAAAAAAAAAAAAAATTCCTTAGGGATCCCTGGGTGGCGCAGTGGTTTGGTGCCTGCCTTTGGCCCAGGGCGCGATCCTGGAGACCCGGGATCGAATCCCACATCGGGCTCCTGGTGCATGGAGCCTGCTTCTCCCTTTGCCTATGTCTCTGCCTCTCTCTCTCTCTCTCTGTGACTATCATAAAAAATAAAATAAAAAAAAATAATAAAAGAAATATTCCTTAAATATTTGATAGAATTCCCTTGTAAGGTGTTTGGTCAGGCACTTTGATACTTTTCCTCTTTTTCTGGGGTAATTGGTCTATTTAGAATTTTGTTTCTTCTGGTTCAATTTTGGTAAATTATATTTTACTAGAAAATTATTATTTCTTGTAGATTTTCTAATATACTTTCATAGAGATGAGTAAATTTTGACCATATAAATGTTTTTTGTTTGTTTGTTTCTCTTTTAGATTAGTTGCAGTTCTTAGAGTGTGGACTCTGCATTATTTGGTCCGCTGGTTCTTTTTCATGGATTTTCATTTCTCCTGTGATTTATATTTTTTTTATTGAAAGTCTGTTTTCAGAGAGAGATAATTTTCCTTGGAGTTCTTGTGTTCTAGGTTGTAAACCTGCTTAATATGGCAGTCTCACATTTGTCTCTCCTGGAGTCCTATATGTCCTAGATCTGAACCTAAAGGCTTTATTTTAATTTCTTGGCTCAGTCTTTCTGTATAGTGTGTATAGTACAAATCTCAAACCTGAACTTGGTCTTTATAGTTGGCAATAAGATCTAGCATTATCCCACTACGAATGCCCACTATGAAATAGGAGAAAGCTAGTTAATTTTATTTTGTGGTATTTTAGAAAGTAATTAGTTAATTTTATGGTGAGAACATTATCATTGGGAAAGAGAGAAACGGGTCTATTTATTTATTCTCACATGTAATAGTCTGATACAGGGTTTGATAAATGATAGTCTGCCACCTTCTTTTTTGGTAAATAAAATTTTAGGGACCTTGGGTGGCTCAGTGGTTGAGTGGCTGCCTCTGGCTCAGGTCGTGACCCCAGGGTCCCGGGATTGAGTCCTGCATTGGGCTCCCCGCAGGGCGCCTGCTTCTCCCTCTGCCTATGTCTCTGTCTCTCTCTCTGTCTCTCATGAACAAATAAATAAAATCTTGGGACGCCTGTATGGCTCAGCGGTTAAGTGCCTGCTTTCAGCTCAGGGCGTAATCCTGGAGTCCCAGGATTGATTCCCACATCAGGCTCCCTGTATGGAGCCTGCTTCTCCCTCTGCCTGTGTCTCTCCCTCTCCCTCTCTGTGTCTCTCATGAATAAATAAGTAAAATCTTAAAAAAAGGGATCCCTGGGTGACGCTGCGGTTTAGCACCTGCCTTTGGCCCAGGGCGCGATCCTGGAGTCCTGGGATCGAATCCCACGTCCGGCTCCCGGTGCATGGAGCCTGCTTCTCCCTCTGCCTGTGTCTCTGCCTCTCTCTCTCTCTGTGTGACTATCATAAATAAATAAAAAAATTAAAAAAAAAATCTTAAAAAAAAATAAAATAAAATAAAAAATAAAATGAAAAAAAATTTTTAAATAAAATGAAATCTTTTTTAATAAAATGAAATCTTAAAAGAAATAGTTTTATTGTAACACATCCACACCCATTTGTCAATGTATATTTTATGGCTGCCTTTGTGCTACAATGACAGAATTGAATAGTTGTAACAGAGACCATATGGCCCCTAAAGCCTACTATATTTACTATCTAAACTTTTATAGAAAGTTTGCCAATCCTAGGTCTGATAACTATAGTAAAGGTAGGATATGATTAGTTTTTATCTTTGATTACAAAGTACAGATGACTACAGAGTTTTAAAGGTCAGGTTAAATAAAAAGTGTATCACTAGCAATAAAAGGAAATATTTGACTTCTGGTATGGGAATTACAAATTATACAGGTAACTTATGGACTTTCAGTTGCCCTTAGATATCAAAAGAAAGACTGATTGAAGGATGACTTCACACTGAGGAATGTGGATTTATGTGGCTTGCTTGTATTCCTTTAAAAGAATTCAGTTTGGGGATCCCTGGGTGGCTCATTGGTTTAGCGCCTGCCTTTGGCCCAGGGGGTAATCCTGGAGATCTGGGATCAAGTCCCATGTCAGGCTCCCTGCATGGAGCCTGCTTCTCCCTCTGCCTATGTCTCTGCCTCTCTCTCTCTCTCTCTCTCTCTCTCTGTGTCTCTCATGAATAAATAAATAAAATCTTAAAAATAAATAAATAAAATAATTCAGTTTTAGGGCCACCTGGGTGGCTCAGTGGTTGAATCATCTGTCTTTGGTTCAGGTTTTGCTCCCAGGGTCCTGTGATTGAGTCCCATATTAGGCTCCTATCAGGGAGCCTGTTTCTCCCTCTACCTATGTCTCTGCCTCTCTCTCTTTGTCTCTCGTGAATAAATAAATAAAATCTTTTTTTTTAAATTTGTACTTATTTATGATAGTCACAGAGAGCAAGAGAGAGAGAGAGGCAAAATCTTAAAATTTAATTTATTTATTCATGAGAGACACAGAGAGGCGGAGACACAGGCAGAGGAAGAAGCAGGCTCCATACAGGGGGCCTGATGCAGGACTCGATCCAGGAACTCCAGGATCACACCCTGTGCCAAAGGCAGATGCTCAACCACTGAACCATCCCGGCGTCCCTAGTAGAAGGTTCTTACCTTCTTTTTATACTGTCCTTGTTTTGTTTGGGAGTTTGATTGGAAGGAGACTTTCTAGGAAGATGATTGTTCCAGTGACTTGAGATAACTCACCTTTTATTACTCCATGACATAACTCTGTATTTTAACATACATACATACAACTCTGTATTTTAACATAACTCTGTATTATGAAAACTGTAAAACTTGGAATCCCATTCCAGGACAAAGTATCAATATGACTTTTTTTCTTTTTATGAATGGCTTTATGGAGAAATAATTCACATACTATAAAATTCTCCTTTTAAAAATATACAATTCGGGGATCCCTGGGTGGCGCAGTGGTTTAGCGCCTGCCTTTGGCCCAGTGCGCGATCCTGGGGGTACGATCCTGGAGACCGGAGATCGAATCCCACGTCGGGCTCCCGGTGCATGGAGCCTGCTTCTCCCTCTGCCTATGTCTCTGCCTCTCTCTCTCATAAATAAATAAATAAATAAATAAATAAATAAATAAATAAATAAATAAATAAATAAACAAACAAACAAACAAACAAACAATTCCGTGTTTTTTATTTTGTTTATAAGGTTGTGCAGCTATCACCACTGTCTAATTAAAAATTTTTTTGGGATCCCTGGGTGGTGCAGGGATCCCTGGGTGGCGCAGGGATCCCTGGGTGGTGCAGTGGTTTAGCGCCTGCCTTTGGCCCAGGGCGGGATCCTGGAGACCCGGGATCGAATCCCACGTCAGGCTCCCGGTGCATGGAGCCTGCTTCTCCCTCTGCCTATGTCTCTGCCTCTCTCTCTCTCTCTCTCTCTCTCTCTCTCTCTGTGTGACTATGTTAAATAAATAAAAATAAAAAAAATTTTTTTTGATCATCCTTAAAAGAAAATCTGTACTCATTATTAGTCACTCCCCATTTCTCCTTTCCCCCAGCCCCTGACAACCACTATCCTACATTTTGTCTCTATGGATTTACCTATTCTGGACATATAAAGAGAATTGTACAATATGTAGCCTTTATGACTAATTTCTTAGCATAATGTTTTCAACATTGATCCATGTATGTTATAACATGTATCAGCACTTCATTCCTTTTTATGGCCCAGTATATTACAGTATATGGATAATACCACATTTTTTTTAAAAACCTTCATCTGTTTATAAATATTGGATTGTTTTCTTTTGGCTCTTGTGAATAGTGCAGTTATAAACATTTGTGTTCAAGTATTTGTTTGAATACTAGTTTTCAGTTCTTTTGAGTATATACCTAGAAGTGGAATTACTGGGTCATAAAGTAACTCAAGATTTACTTTTTGAGATATTACCAGGCTGTTTTCCACATTGGCTGTATCATTTTACATTCCTACCAGCAAAATACAAGGGTCTGGTTTCTCTACAACCTTGCCAGCACCTGCTGTTTTCTCTTTTTCTTTTTTTAAATTAATTTTTAAAAAGATTTTATTTGTATATTCATGAGAGACAGAGAGAGAGTGGCAGAGACAGGCAGAGGGAGAAGCAGGCTCCCTGCTGAGCAAGGAACACTTTTTTCTCCCCCATTTGAAAGTAGTCATTTATTACCTGACCATACTACAAAATAATCATGGTAGATACCTCACTTCATCCTTCTTTTTTTTTATGATTTTATTAATTTATTTACGAGAGAGCGAGAGAGCAGTGAGGGAGGAGAAACAGGCCTCTCACTGAGCAGGGAGCCTGACCTGGAGCTCCATCCCAGGACCCTGAGATCATGACCTGAGCCCAAGGCAGATGCCTAACCTACTCGGCCAGCGAGGCACCCTCCGTTCATCCTTCTAATGAGCCTATTGATACAGCTTTCCCTGTTGCCAGCATGACTACAATAAAAGGAGTTTAGCTAAACAAACAAAACAAAACAAAACGAAACAAACCCAGGAGAGTGATCTTTTGGTTTGGGAGGATTCTTATACTCATGCAATGAGGACTCTTCTTTTAATTTCAACGATGAAAGTATTCGAAGTGGTAATGGAAGAATGCCACTGTCAGTCCAAAGCCAGCTGGTGTCCTCCGAAGTGACAGCCAGAGATACCACAGGGAAAAATGTAGCCAAAACGGCACTCTTTTTGCCTCAGGAGAGAACTTTATGTCCTACAAGGGGAATGCCCAAGTCACCCTGGATTCTAGGGATAGGAATTAGTTTCTAGTAGTTTTATTGTAGAGGAATTGTTTTTCTAATTTCATTTTTTCAGACTGTTTATTGCTAGTATAATAATTTTTATATTTGTATTGTATCCTGTATAACCTTGCTGAACTCTTATTTTTTAGAATTTTCTGTATATAAGATCATGTAATCTGTCCAACATAAATCTTGACTATATAAGATTAACTCATAGTTGGATCCTGGCAGTCTGAGTTACATACCCATTGTCTTCACAGAAACCTCTGTTACCTTTATTATATTCTGTTGAAATTATTTGTTTAGAGTGTCTGTCATCCCATGTAACTTTAAGCTCCATGAGGACAGGGACCATGTCTTATTTATTTTTGTTTCTCTAGGATATAAGACTGTGCCCAGCATAGCGTAGGCATCCATCCATTCATTCACTATTTTGTAGTTTTTTTATATGCTAGACACTGTGCTAAGTGCTAAGATACAGTAATGATTAAGACTTGTTGGGGCGCCTGGGTGGCTCAGTGTTGAGCATCTGCCTTTGTCTCAGGGCATGATCTCGGGGTCCTGGGATTGAGTCCCACATCAGGCTCCTGGTGAGGGGCCTGCTTCTCTCTCTGCCTGTGTCTATCTCTCTCTCTGTCTGTGTCTCTCATGAATAAATAAATAAATAAAATCTTAAAAAAAAAAAAAAGACTTGTTATTCTTGCCCTTGTGGAATTTATAATCTAATGGTAAACATTAAATAATTACAAGGGTAATTGCAACACAAAGAAGTATAGCATATTGGTTACCTATTACTTAATAACAATATTACCATGAATGCAGTAGTTTAAAGGAACACCTATTTACTCTATCTGTTTCTGTGGTTCAGGAGTCCAGACATGACTTAGCTGGCTGGGTCCCTTGCTTCATGGTCTTACAAAGCTGCAATCAAGGTGTCAGCTCAGGTGGGGTGCCTGGCTGATGTGATTGGGAGAGAGTGGGACTCTTGAACTCAGGGTCATGAGTTCAAGCCCTGTGTTGGATGTCGAGATTACTTACGTAAATAAAAGCAAACTTAAAAAAAAAAATTAAAGGTGTCAGCTAGGGCTGACATCTTATCCAAGGCTCAAGTAGGAAAGGATCTGCTGCTAAACTCATGTGGTTGGTGGCAGCATTTAATTCCTTACAGTCTGTTGAATTGAGGGCTTCAGCTTGATATGCTTCATATGGCAGCTAGCAAGTGAATTTCCTAGTGAGATGGGTTACAATCTCTCTTTTTTTTTTGAGAGAGAGAGAGAGAGAAAAAGAACAAGTGTGCATGCCTCTGGGGACAGGGAGGAGCAAAGGGAGAGAGAGAGATAATTTTTTAAAAATTTTATTTATTTATTTTAAGGGAAGGGCAGAGGGGGAGGGAGAGAGAATCTCAAGCCAACTCCACGCTGAGCCCCAAGCAGACGTGAGGCTGGATCTCAGAACGCAGAAATTATGACCTGAGCTGTAATCAAGAGTCTGATACTTAACTGACTGAGCCACCCAGACACTCCTATGTGATTTCATTTTTGATGATTATGTGATATCAGATACCTTCTTTTCTTATCATTATTGTGTTTTTCATAGCATGATTGCCTCTTCCCCCCCCTTTGTTTCTCCTGTATACCCTGTACAGATTTTTATCAGAGCAATGATACTTTTTATGACATTTTGTTTACATGGAGTTTGCCTTTCTCTGTTAGATCAAACCTCCCTGTGTTTTTCGTCCTTGTGTCTTTAGTACTTAGCACAGATTTTGCCTTGTAGAGGGCACTCACTAAATATTTGTTGCATTAGGAAAAAAATAAGTATGTATGTTATAAGAATGTATAGCATTTGCTAATCAATATACCTGAAACTTCTATAATATTGTATGTCAATTATATTTCAGTATTAAAAAAATAATTAAAAAGAAAAGAATGCATCAAGTGGCAACATAAGAGAGAGACTCTGCCCCTATTTGAATTTTGGCTTTATCTCTTATAAGCTTTTTAACCTTGGGCAAGTTACTTGCCTTCTGTGCCTCAGTTTCTTCATCTGCAAAATGGAGATAATGATAGTACCTACCTTATGGGGTTGTTGAGAGGATGTAATGAGCTAGTATATGTAAAATACTAGAATGTCTAGCACATAATATATCCTATGTAAGGGCTACTTATTATTTGTTACATATACAGTTAAGATTTTGAGTTCTTTGTGCTAAGTACTGTGTTAAGAACTTGTATATGTTATTTTAATTACCACAGCAATTTTTTAAGTGGTTCTACTTCTATAAATGAGTAAACCGCTTCTTCCATGGGAGCCATTAAGAAGCAACAGCTATGAAAAAAAAAAAAAAAAGAAGAAGCAACAGCTATGGCTCTGTACTACCCTATGACTTTGGGCCTCAGTAAAAGCCACAAGCAAGCCCAGGCACAGCTGCCATTGTGGACACCTCCCCAAGCACACCAAGTTTGTGCAGGGCATGATCCGAGAGGTGTGTGGCTTCTCTCCATATGAGTGTTGTAGTGTGGAGCTGCTCAGGGTCTCCAGGGAAAAGCGTGCACTCAAGTTCATCAAGAAAAGGGTGGGGACATGCATCCATGCCAAGAGGAAGAGAGAGGAGCTGAGCCAACCTCCTGGGAGCCATGAGGAAAGTGGCAGCTAAAACAGATTGAATCCCTCTCCTAAAGGGGTAATAGAGCTTTTTGAAACTTGAAAAATAGAGAGAGAGAGAGAGAGAGAGAGAGAGAGAGAAACTGAGGTCCAAAAATTTTTAGTGTCTTGCCAATAGGTAAATGGTACAGCTAGGATTTGAATACCTATCTGTGTGATTGGTGAATAGAATATTATACCTACTTTTGATCCACTATACAAGAAAAAATTTAAAGATAATTATTAAACAATTTTTTTAAAGATTTTATTTATTTATTTATGAGAGACACAGAGAGAGAGAGAGAGGCAGAGACACAGGCAGAGGGAGAAGCAGGCTCTATGCAGGGAGCCTGATGTGGGCCTCAATCCCGGGACTCCAGGATCATGCCCTGGGACAAAGGCAGGTGCTAAACCGCTGAGCCACCCAGGTGCTCCAATATTATTATTTTTAAGGTTTTACTTATTAGAGAGAGAGAGTGGGGGGAGGGGCAGAGGAAGAAGGTGAGAATCTGAAGCAGTCTCCCTGATAAGCATGGAACCTACACAGGTCTTGATCCAGCCATCCTGAGATCATGACCCAGGCTGAAAGCAAGAGTGGGACACTCAACTGATTGAGCCACCCAGGTGCTCCAAATATTATTATTAATTTTTACATACTTATACTAAATATATAGGATATTATAATGTATATATGTGTGTGTATATATATGTACACATATATATGCACATCACTGCGCGTGTGCGCGCGCGCGCGCACACACACACAATCTTACAGAGAGTTCAACCTGATTCAGTTTGTAAGTATACAGCTAGTTACATAAGCTAGAGGCTTAAGTTCCTACTTTCTCCCCTGGTATATTTTCCTAAATTGAAAGCACCATGTCTGGAAGTGCTAAGCTATAAGAAACAGTAAACTTATAAACTAAAAGAGCCAGATATCTGCCATCTGCTTGGGTACTGAAAAATTGATTTATTCACATTCATAGTTGTACATTTATTATTTAGTGCGTGTGGAGTTATCACGCAAACTCTAAATTTGTAGCAGTATTAACAGTTGTACTATAAAGAAAGTAAGGGGTAATTCTAGGAAACAAACAGGGTTGCTGAGGGGAGGTGGGTGAGGGGATGGGGTAAGCTGGATAATGGGTATTAAGGAGGGCACTTGATGTAATGAGCACTGGGTGTTGATGAATCTTTAAACTCTACCTATGACACTTATAATACACTGTAAGTTAATTGACTTTTTTTTTTTTTTTAAGATTTTAACTATTAGAAAGAGTGCCAGTACATGCAAGCACAAATGGGAGGAGGAGCAGAAAAAAAGGGAAGAAGTAGACTTCCTCACTGAGCAAGGGAGCCCGATTCCCAGGACCCCTGGATCATGACCTGAGCCAAAGGCAGACGCTTAACCCACTGAACCACCCAGATGTGCCTAGTTAATTGATTTTAAATAAAAAAAAGGGAGGAGCATTTTTGTATGCGAATGTTATTTTGTTCTATATGTTTTATTTTTGTGCTTGGGAAGGTAAAGATTTCATGTTCTCTGGTAGTTTTGTCTGCTTTGTCTGAGAAATATGGTACTGGGTCTTAAAATGCTGGTGTTGTTGAAATGGTCTTATTGCCCTAACTGCCTATAATTTTTTAGCTTCTCAAACAACAACTTGTGAAAGTTGCAAGACAGTGAATCCTTTAAAAAAAAATATGATCAGGGGATCCCTGGGTGGCTCAGTGGTTTAGTGCCTGCCTTTGGCCCAGAGCGTGGTCCTGGAGTCCCGGGATCGAGTCCCATATCAGGCTCCCTGCATGGAGCCTGCTTCTCCCTCCTCCTGTGTCTCTGCCTCTCTCTCTCTCTCTCTCTCTCTATCATAAAATAAATAAATAAATCTTAAAAAAAAATATGATCGTTGTTGCAGCCTGGATCTACAAATACTCCAGGATTTTTTTTCAAGTTCTCTATATTTTATTTCATGGTTATGTTTGTACTTTTCCATCTGCCTCTCTGAGTGAGACTTCACTATAAAAAGTGTTTTCATCACACTGCAAGAGGTAATGACTGTATGTTTTAATAGCCACTGTGTCAGAGAATTAAACTGTATAGTTTTTTGAGGTGTATAAGGCAGCTTTTGCAAGATGACAAGAGCAAAATAGTGAGGATGAAGTGAGGTGTAGTGCGTGTTCTACCTGAGAGTGAAGGTTAGAAGAAAGCCCATTAGGCATTCGTGAGGTCCCAATTTTTAGTGTTATAAGATGTCAGTTTATACCAGGGCTGTTTGGAGGAACAAAGTAATGAATTCTGGGAGTGATCTTAACTACCCACAACTCCAAAACATCAGTGAGCAAGGTGTGTGTGTGTGTGTGTGTGTGTGTGTGTGTGTGTGTGTCTGGCTGTCTATATTTGTCCCCTCATGTCAGACCAGCCATTTCAGAATTAAATTGCTCCACGGAGTCAGAGAATTAAGGTAACCTTCGATATCAAGAGTAAGATCAGGGTGCCTGGGTGGCTCAGTCGGTTTAGTATCTGACTCTTGATTTCAGCTCAAGTCTTGATCTCAGGGTCGTGAGTTTAAGCCCCATGCTGGGATTCTAAAAAAAATGAGATTAAGGAAGAATAAATATAGAGAAAACCCTTCATTGTACAATATTACTCTGGCATGAAAGCAGTGTTATATAGGAATTGAGCACATTTTTTTAAACTATCAAAATGTTTTCAATATGCTATCAGAAATAGTCAAGGAAAAGAGTACGGATAGAGACACTAAAGCAGCGAGGCTTGAACTTTAAGTACCTTTATTTATGGAGTTTGTGAAGAAGGAAAAGAGACAAGTAGTAGTCAGAGATAGGTTCCTAAAGTACAAGGAATGTGCCAGATCTACCAAACATAATGTCTAAGGGACTGACACCATATTACAGAGATTTACAAAAGAGAGTATAAAGAGGGAAACAAATGTCTCTCTCCACCTTCCACCACACTTTTTAAAGAAGTTTAGCATTGAAAAGTATGGGAGAAAGGATGATCGTTCAATGCTGCTTAGGGCTTTGCACCTTGATAATGGTCTTTGTTGCATATCCTTAATGTCTGTCAAAACTTCTTCTTGCTAAATTTCCTATTGTTTTCCTTGTTGCATTTATCTGGTTCTGCAACCTCTTTGAGGTACAGGGGGTTTCAGAAAGGGAGCTTTTCTGGGAAGGTTCAGTGTTTGGTGTGTGTGTGTGTGTGTGTGAGATGATGGATTTTAAAGGCACTATATTTCTATCATATGTACACTTAAGGTACACAGTAGTGTATGATTGTAGCCTTTGGCCGTATTCAGTACATTTAATATTTTCTCTAGAGCTGGTGTGGAAAATTGGGCTAATTAGTAAAGAATTTTGTAGAGATGTCTCATTGGGCTGAGCTCAGCACTAGGAGACATCAAGTGATAATTTATCAGGTAGCAAATGTTTGTATTGCTGTGCAGAAATACTTGCTAAGATCCTTCACCTTAATTCCCAGATAATTCATCTGGGAAAACAAAAATTAGAAGTACACAAGTTGTATGTATAACTTGCATTTACTCAGTGCTTCTGTTTCTGTAAACATATGATATATGCGAAGGCATATGAGAGATATTAGAAACATTTGATTCTAGAGTGTATCATTTTGCAGTAAGAAGAGTGAGAGGGTTGGTTGCTTTCCTTTTGTGATCTCATAGTACTCTGCTGATAGTTCTATTCCAGCATGTGATAATTATTGTAATTATTTGCTATCTTATTCATTTTATTTACTCAGCAGATATTTAGTTAATGCTCATTGGGTGCTAGGGACAGAGGAATAAAATTGTGCCCTACAAGAGCTCTTTGCTTAAGGTGGAAGACAGGAAATATATTTAAAACACAGTAATTGCTAAAATGAGCTTTAGCAAGAGCCTGAAATTGCTTAATACATATTTGCTAATTGTGTGAACGTATGCATAGTGTACTAAGGGATGTAATACTGGGCACCAGTATAAACATTGTTTGAAGGGATCAGAGAAGGCTTCCTAGAGGAGATCACCCTTGAGTTTTCCTGAAGGAGAAAATAGAGCTTGCCTGATGCACAAGTGAGGGAAAGGGCATTTCAAGCAGTAGGAAAAGCATGTGTGGGAGCACAGAGGAATATTCTAGGAATGGTGAGAAATTTGGTTTAGTTCAAGTCTGGTGGGTACATGTAAAAGAATGGCAAGACTCTAATAATGAGTCTAGAGGGATATGCAGGGGCAGGAAAATGAAAGATTTTTTTCTTGATCCAGAATCACTGAAGATATTTTTCTTTGTTAGTTTTTTCTATTTCCAAATCAGCTTTTGATTTGTTGAAACTCTGAGTTGTTTCTTTGATTTCTATTATTAACTTTTGCTTTTATTTTTATTATTATTATACTTCCTTTATTCTTACATTTTTGGTTGAACTGTAACTTATTTTGTATCTTTTGCAAAATCAGTTAGGATTATCTTTGGGTATATTACAGAAACCTGAACGTAATGGCTTATTCAAATAAGGGATTAATTTTCCTTTTTTTTTCGTTTTTTAAAGATTTTATGTGTTTATTCATGAGAGATACACAGAGAGAGGCAAAGACATACACAGAGGGAGAAGCAGGCTCCCCATGGGGATCCCAGAACTCTGGGATCACAGCCTGAGCCGAAGGCAGAGCCACCCAGGCATCCCGGGATTAATTTTTCTTTCTTTTTTTTTTTTTTTTTCCGGGATTAATTTTTCTTAAGAAATCTTGAGAAATGCTTATGTTTTACAGCTTCTTGAGAAAGTCGTCAACAAATCAGGCTTCTAGCTTCTTCTGTCTTTTTTAGGGTGGGACTTCTGGCCTGTGGGTTACAAGGTAATTGCTTCTGATGCAAGCTCCTCATCTTTGCCTCAGGCTGTAAAAAGGAGGATGACAATTTCATCAGGAAAGCATTTCCAGAATCCCTTCCTAGAAATTCCCACTTACATCTCCTTACTTAGTAATATGTTACCTGGCTATTATAGCTGCAAGGAAGACTGCCAGATTGAATGTTTTAATTAACCAAGTACAGTGCTGCCTCTTTGGTCCTGTTAGTCAAGAAAAGGGGGAAAATCGATAGATGTTGAATAAATAATATTGTCTTTGCTTGTTTTTAATTATCTTTTTATTGTTGACTTCTAATTTTATTTCTTAGTGGTCTGAGAATATGGTTTTGGAACCACATTCTTTTTTTTTTTTTTAGGTTCAAAAATTACTTAATGACTTAACTACTTTATTGAGCATGAATGGGAGGGGCAGAGGGAGAGGGAGAGAGAAACCCAAGCGGACTCTGCCCCAAGTACAGACCCTGACTTGGGGCTCAATCCCATGATCCTGAGATCAGACCTGAGCCAAAACCAAGAGCTAAATGCTCAACCAACTGAGCCACCTAGGTGTCCTAGAACTACATTCTTTGAAAGTTTTTGAAAATTCCTTTATGATGTAGTATCCATGCATTTTGGTAAATGCTTTCTTTTTTTTTTTAAGATTTTATTTATTTATTCATGAGAGACACACACACAAAGAGAGAGAGAGAGAGGCAGAGACTCAGGCAGAGGCAGAAGCAGGCTCCCTGCAAGGAGCCCGATGTGTGACTTGATCCCAGATCCTGGAATCATGTCCTGAGCGGAAGGCAGATGCTCAACCACTGAGCCACCCAGGCGTCCCTTGGTAAATGTTTTCATGTGGACTTGGAAAAAAATAAATAAATAAAGCCTATCTCTATTGGGATAAGATTAGATCAAGCATGTCGATTTTGTTACTAAAATACCATATCCATACTCATTTCTTTTAGAACTTTCAGTTTCTGAGAAGTATGTTAAAATATCCCACGAAGACTGTGGATTTGTCAAATTTGCCTTGTATTTTGTTGGCTTTTGTTTTATACGTTACACATCTGTGTTGTTAGATACATACAAGATGATGATGATTATTTCTTGGCAGAATGTTAGATAGTGTGCATGGAATTCTTTATTCTTTAGATTAGTTCTCATGCCTTTCAGGCCCACTATTTGCATTTTTGGGTTCAAATTCTGGCTCTGTCATTTACTAGATGTATGATCTTGAGAAAGTCCTTTAATCTCTCTGTGCCCATTTTCCATAGCTGTAAATGGGGGACATTAACAATACCTACCTCCCAGGATTATTTTGAGGATTAAATGAGTTTATATATATATATGTATATATATATATGTATATATATATGTGTATATATATATACGTATATATGTATATATGTGTATATATATGTATATATGTATATATGTATATATATATACACACACACACACAAACACACACACATATATATAGAGAGAAAGAGCATAGCAGAACCTAGTATGTAGCAAGTGCTATGAATAATTGCTATATTATTGCTATTATAACAATTTTTTAATGAACCCTGAAATGAAATTGATGGGTGATTAGGTTACTAGTATTCGTAATTATAAAGCATCAACATGATACCCTAACTATGATACACAAAAAGTGAAAGAATATTAAATTAGTGAAAATATAGATTTCAATATATAAAATTTTGAGCCTGCTACTGTAGAAAACTTAATGAAATAGATACTTTTGCTCTCTTATAAATGACTAGTTTTAGACTTAAGAGAAGCAATTAGAAGCCACTTCATGCAAGAAGAAAAATTAAAGAGCAGAGATGCCAGTGGTTATTAGAATAAAAGTATAACAGACCAAAAAAGAAAACCAAACCCACAACCAACAAACCAGACTAGACTTATTTGTATATGCTAAGGGGAAGAGGGAAGTGACCTCAAATGAAATAGAGATAGCTTGCCAAGGCAAATTACAGATTGATAAAGGAGAGAAAAGAAGGAGTATGATATATCTTTACCAACTTTATCAGTGTTTCTGTATAAAATGTTCATGTAATCCTGAATATTTCATTGGGGAAAAAAGTTGGCAGAGTAGGCACTTTTTTTTTAAATCTCTCTCTCTCTCTTTTTTTTTTTTTTGGAGTTCAATTTGCCAACATATAGCATAACACCCAGTGCTCATTCCATCAAGTGCCCCCCTCAGTGGAACATTTTTTTTTTTTTTTAAGATTTCATCCATTTATTCATGAGAGACAGAGAGACAGAGAGAGAGAGAGGCAGAGATACAGGCAGAGGGAGAAGCAGGCTCCATGCAGGGAGCCTGATATGGGACTTAATCCCGGGACTCCAGGATCAGGCCCTGGGCTGAAGGCAGGCACTAAACTGCTGAGCCACCCAGGGATCCCCATGCAGAGTAGGCACATTGATTACTTTATTTGTGCACAATGCTAAAATATTCTTTATATTTATACTTTTATAAATACATATATATTTATATATATATAGTTTTTTTTGCTTTTTGTTTTGTTTTTTTAGAGAGAGAGAGAGACAAAGGTGGGGCAGAGCAGAGGGAAAGCAGTAGAATCTTAAGCAGGTTCCATGCCCAGTGCAGAACCTGATGTGGGGCTGATCTCAAAACCCTGAGATCATGACCTGAACGAAAATCAAGAGACAGACATTTAACGACTGAACCACCTAGACGTTCCTTTAGTTGATATTTTAAAATAAAGGTTAAAAAAATCATTGATTACAATGGCTTCTGATACAGATATGTTGTATTGGGATTTAAATACCAGGAGCAGCATTGCCATTGGTGGTCTGATTTTCTGAAATGTTGACCAATTCTTTTGTTGTTACTGTTTTTAGGTGGGGAGCAGCAGACAGAGAGAGAATCTTAAGCAGACTCCATACCCAGTGTGGAGCTTGAAGTATGGGACTCAATCTCACAACCCTGAGATCATGACCTGAATTGAAACCCAGACACCATTTTTTTTAAATGTTGATCAATTCTTTTTTTTTTTTTAAAGATTTTATTTATTCATGAGAGACCCCAAAAGAGAGGCAGAGACACAGGCAGAGGGAGAAGCAGCCTTCCTGCAGAGAGCCTGATGCAGGACTCGATCCGCAGACCCCGGGATCACATCCTAAGCCGAAGGCACATGCTCAACCACTGAGGCACCCAGGAGTCCCTAATGTTGACCAATTATTATTATTATTTTTTTATGATAGTCACACACACACAGAGAGAGAGAGAGAGAGAGGCAGAGACACAGGCAGAGGGAGAAGCAGGCTCCATGCACCGGGAGCCCAACGTGGGATTCGATCCCGGGTCTCCAGGATCGCGCCCTGGGCCAAAGGCAGGTGCTAAACCGCTGCGCCACCCAGGGATCCCTGTTGACCAATTCTTAATGATCTGAAAATAACAAAAATATGATTTTTCCTTAATTTATAAGGTAGTTGTATTTCTAGAGAATTTAGCATATGTTAAAACCATGCAAAGGGACTTTGTTTTTATGTAAAATAGAGTTAGAATCGAAGCTCAGGTGATAATAAATACATTATTCACTCACATGAATGTCTGGCAAGATATTTGAATTTCATACAGCACATAGAACAATGCTTCCTTGTGCAATACTGTCCTGTACCTTGCAGGATGTCTAACATCTCTGGCCAGCAAAACTCCCTGCCCCCAATTATTTTTATTACCCAAAAAACTTAACCTAAAAACTTCAAAGTGACTTGGAATAGCGTCTATTGAAAATTACTGCTTTAAACCTTACTTGTCAGGGTGGCTGGGTGGCTCAGTTAAGTGTCTGACTCTTGATTTTGGCTCAGGTCATGATCTCAAGGTTGTGGAATCAAGCCCGCAGTCGCTCTGAGCTCAGCAGGGAATCGATTGGAGATTCTCTCTCTCCCACTGCCCATCCCTGCCCTGCCCCTGCTCTCTCTCTCTCTCTCTCTCAAGTAAATAAATATTTAAAAAAATAAGCTCAATTTGTCTAATATCTATGTTGCTATACCTGCTTACTGTATACTCACTGTGACTTCTTGACTGGAAGTCCTAAGCCATTCAGTTAATAGTTAAGGATTAATTGCTTTGTGACAGACAGTTGTTATGTTGTTGTCATTATTATTTAATTCTTTCCTTACTATTTCTCTGAGCTGATCAGAGGTTTATACTTTTCTCTTGCTCTAGAAATTAGGCTCCCTGATTCAAGTTAATTATTTAAATTCAGCTAACATTTTTAAAGCAATTACTGAATGTCAAACTAAAGGCACTGTGCCAGGGGATCCCTGGGTGGCTCAGCGGTTTGGTGCCTGCCTTTGCCTCAGGCCATGATCTTGGAGACCTGATCGAGTCCCACGTTGGGCATCCGGTTGGGCATCCGGCAGGGGGCCTACTACTCCCTCTGCCTGTGTCTCTGCCTCTCTCTGTCTGTCTTTCATGAATAAATAGGGATCCCTGGGTGGCACAGCAGTTTAGCACCTGCCTTTGGCCCAGGGCGCGATCCTGGAGACCCGAGATCAAGTCCCACGTCGGGCTCCCGGTGCATGGAGCCTGCTTTAATTTTTATTTATTTATGATAGTCACAGAGAGAGAGAGAGAGAGAGAGGGAGAGAGAGAGAGAGAGAGAGAGAGGCAGAGACACAGGCAGAGGGAGAAGCAGGCTCCATGCACTGGGAGCCCGATGTGGGTGGGATTCGATCCTGGGTCTCTAGGATCACGCCCTGGGCCAAGGGCAGGCGCTAAACCGCTGCGCCACCCAGGGATCCCTCAGTTTAGTTTTATATCAGACTGCTAAAAGTGAATATATTGCATGCGATTTGTTATTAAAAGTTGTTAGTGGGGCACCTGGGTGGCTTAGTCAGTTAAGCCTCTGCCTTTGGGTTAGGTCATGAACCCAGGATTCTGGGATTGGGCCCTGTATCAGGCTCAATGGGGAGCCTGCTTCTTCCTCTCCCTCTGCCTCTCCCCTTGCTTGTGGTCTCTCTCTCTCTGTCAAATCAATCAATCTTTAAAAAAAAGATTGTTAAAAAATAATAATAAATAAAAATAAATAAAAAATAAAAAAAGATTGTTAGTGTACCAACATCTGCAAATAATTTAATTAAATTAATTTATTATTTAATTTAATTTTAAAAATATAAATTAGAGTTGAAGTGCACCTGGGTGGCTCAGTTGGTTAAACTTCTGACACTTATTTCTGCTCAGATCATGATCTCAGGGTTGTGAGATCCTGCCCTATGTCAGTCTCCACCCTGAGCATAGAGCCTGTTTGAGATTGTCTCTCCCTCTCCCTCTCCCTCTGCCCTTACTCCTCTCTCTCTCAAAAAATTAAATGAATAAATAAATAAATTAGGGTTGAATTAGAGGTACCTCTATATTAACTGTCACTCTCATTTGCATGTTAATATACTTACGAAATGGAATAAAAATAGGCTATAGTAACAGCTAATGGTCATAGGACATACATAACCTGTAATTTATTTTTTCTATTCATGAGTTTATAGTGATTATATAGTCTATACTAATGTCTGTTCATACTTGTGTAATTATTGCCATGTTTCTCTTCCTGCTTACCTTTATAAGATATTTGAGAAAAATCTAGATTGTCCATATGAGAATAAATCCTGCATGGCAGGAGGTGTGTATGTGGGGTGTGGAGCTGAATTACTCTTCTGGGGATAAAGAAATGAATAAAGCAGATTTTCCTTGAGGCATATGGGAAATTGTTCCATATGTAGTTGTAGATTCTCTGTGTCCATGGGACGAGGTGAGTTCAGTATCTTCCTGTGTTGTTATCTTTTTTTTAAATTTTATTTATTTATGAGAGATGCAGAGGGATAGGCAGAGGGAGAAGCAGAGAGCCTAATGTGGGACCCAATCCCAGGACCTGGGATCACAACCTGAGCCTAAGCCAGCCACTCAACCACTGAGCCTCCCAGGTGGTCCCTGTGTTGCCATCTTGAATCTGAACTGCCCTTAGGCATGTAGAAGACTAACCGCATATAATATGCAAATACTGTAATACAGATAAATAAGGATAGAGTGCTAAGAAAACACAAAGTGGAGCCATCTAGCTTTTCTTGAAATAAAATGAATTTCCCACAGGTAAAGTGGTGTTTCTTTATCTTAAATATTCAAAGAAATTTAGTAGGGAGATTGGGATGGAACTTTGGGGGTGAAGATTGCATCAAGGCAAAGAAGTATGACAGAGTATGATGCATTTGGAAAGAATGGTAAATACATAATATGTAATAAGTAAAATAAGGAGAAGAGTCGGGTGGGGATAGTCAGGGAGCAGTAGATGGATTTAATTTTGTTAAGGAGTTTGGACTTCATTACCCAAATAGTGGTGAGCCGTTGAAGAATTTTAAGTTGGAGAATGAGATAACTTTGTGATTTGGGGCCATGGGTAGCTGGAAGATCTGATAAGCTGATGCCTAGTGTTGATCTGCAGGCTTCTCAACATCCAGCACAGTGCCTTGTATTATAGAAGATACAATGTTTGTTTCTATTTGAATGTACCTGAAAAGATTAATCAGAGTTTATTGGTCACTTCCAGGCTGCATGCACATACTTGACTGGTCTTTAGTGTGTGGTTTGTAGCTCTTGTTTGTAGATTTTGAAGTTATCTTCAACTCTAATTTTAGTTTTAGGGTCTGTTCTGAGTCTTTTTTTTTTTATTTATTCATGAGAGAGAGAGAGAGAGAGAGAGAGAGAGAGAGAGGCAGAGACACAGGCAGAAGGACAAGCAGGCTCCATGGCGGGAGCCCAATGTGGGACTCGATCCAGGGACTCCAGGATCACGCCCTGGGCCACAGGCAGACGATGAACCGCTGAGCCACCCAGGGATCCCCCGTTCTGAGTCTTTGATCAAGGGAAGAAACTCTATTCTTGATGGTTCCCTACCTAATGCCACTATTTGTTTTCTTGGTGTCTGTGATCACTCATTCTAAGTGGCAACTCTCAATTTTTCTGGTCATCCTTTATATAGTTTTCTTTCTTTTGGTTGGCCTCTTACTTTTATCTTCCTTTTATTCATACTTAATCCAAAAGAATTGTGGGATCATGGAGGATAATCATTAGAATACTACCATGCTGGTAGAGAAACTCTTACACAGATTTTTCTAGTGACTTAGTATTGTTATTTGATTGTATTTTTGCTTTTTTGTTTGTTTTGGTATACTCTTGAAACATCCTTACAAGCTGCGGGATACTTAGACTTTTGAGCATGTGAATAAAAGAAGCCTCTGTTCTGTAGAACTTTAGTTTTCTCTGAGGTTAGATGTCATGATCTATCAGTTTCCGTGTGTGTATGTATTGGGGGAGATGTTGTCAATGCATTTTTTAAAGGCCTGGAAGGGTACTCATCAAGCTTAGGACAATAACTACTTCTTGGAATGGGCACAGAAGATTGGGCTTAAGGGATCTGATAGTCAAAGGGACTTATTTTTTATTCATATTGTTTTAATGTGCTACAAAGAAAATATATGCTTAGTTAAAAATGAATAGAAATTGAAGTTGAAAAGCTATATATATATATATTTTTTAAGATTTTATTTATTTATTCATGAAAGAGAGAGAGAGAAACAGCGACACAGGCAGAGGGAGAAGCAGGCTCCATGCAGGGAGTCCAACGTGGACCTTGATCCTGGGACTCCTGGATCGCACCCTGGGCTGAAGGCAGGCGCTAAACCACTGAGCCATCCAGGGATCCCAAAAAGCTATATTTTCTATTAGAAAAGTTAGTCAAGAGTACTGTAGAAGAATTGAAAATGAAGAAAAAGAAATCATTGATGTTAGTTCTACCACCAATGACAATCACTGTTAACATTTGATGAACTTTTTTTATTTTTCAAGGAGATTCCACACCCAGCATGGAGCCCAATGTGGGTTGAACTCATGACCCTAAAATCAAGACCTAAACTGAGATCAAAAGTCAGACACATAACTGCATTAGTCACTGTAGGCATCCCAACATTTGATACATTTATTCTACTTTTTGTTTTAACACAGGCTCTGGTATATATCATCTGTAGGATTTTTTTCTACAATTAAAAAGTGGTTCTTTATTTCTTAATGCTAAATTTATGAGAGAAAATAAAATATGGTTTTTACTTATTTCTTCCAATTTCTGGTTTAGAAATCTACAGAAAATTGAAAGAATAGTACAATAAACCCCTGTAGTCTCTTCACCTGGATTTACCACTTAGTATTTTGCTACATTGCTTTATCTATCTGTATTTTTTTTCTTTCTGAATATTTTTTTTTTTTTTTTTTTAGAGAGAGAGAGAGAGAGAGAGAGAGAGTGCGAGTGTGACCTGGTGAGCACATGAGCAGAGGGTAGGGACAGGGGCAGAGGGAGAAGCCAACTGCTTGCTGAGCAGGGAGCCTGATGTGGGGCTTGATTCCAGGACCCTGAGATCATGACCTGAGTGAAAGGCAGACACTTAACTCACTGAGCCACCCAGGCACCCCTCTAATTGTTTTATGATTAGATTTTTTTTAAAAGATTTTATTTATTTATTCATGAGAGAGGCAGAGACATAGGCAGAGACATAGGCAGAGGGAGAAGCAAGTTCCATGCAGGGAGCCCGACGCAGGACTCGATCCTGGGACTCCAGGATCATGCTCTGGGCCAATGGCAGGCACCAAACTGCTGAGCCACCCAGGCACCCCTTATGATTAGATTTGAATTAAACATTTCAACAAGTATATTACATCAGAAGTTGATAATGCCAGGTGTTTCACTTTTGGTAATGCTAAATGCAACCCACCCGTTGGTTTAAGGTGCTAGTCAGCAGATCTTTCCCTTGTAAAGATATATTTTACCCTTTGTAATAAATAAGTAATCTTGGGGGCATGATACAGATAGGAATTTTATTACTGTTTCACTTAAAATTATGTGCATTTTCTGTGTTATGTCAAATCCACCTGATAAGCTAAATTTTTTTAAAAAAGATTTGAGAGTAAGAGTGAATGCTTTGTGTGCACGAGTGCACATGCTGAGGGGAAGGGCAGAGGGAGAGGGAGAAAAAGGCTCTCCGCTGAACAGGGAACCTAATGTGGGCCTTGATCCTAGGACTCTGGGATCATGCCCTGAGCTGAAGACAGCCGTTTAACTGACTGAGTCACCCAGGCACCGTGATAAGCTAAATTCTTATGGGCATGTAGTTTCTTATTTTTATTTTTATTTATTTTTAAAGATTTCATTTATTTATTCATGAGAGGCACAGAGATGGCAGAAGGAGAAGCAGGCTCCATGCAGGGAGCCCCACGTAGGACTTGATCCTGGGTCTCCAGGATCAAGCCCTGGACTGAAGGCAGCACTAAATCGCTGAGCTACCCCCGCTGCCCTCTTATTTTTATTAAAAACAATAGCTATTTAATGTTTATTATGTGCCAAATGCTGTATTTACTTTGTATACATTATCTCATTAACATAACACGATTTTATCCTCCATAACAGTTTTATGAAACTATTATTCTCTTCATTATACAACAGAAGACTTCAAAGAGAAGTCGTTCTGAATTCATTTAAGTGTTAAAGTCTTGGGTTCAGTTTGCTCTTCTCCAGAGCTCGAGCACTTCTCCACTCTGCTGTTCTTTAGGAAGCTGGTTTGGAGATCCTGTGGTAGCATCAGATGAGTTTAAAAGTCAAGGAGAAATACCAATGTTCTCTTCTGTTCTCTTTTTTCTCCCTCTTTTTCTTTCTTTTCTCTTCCCTCCCTCCATTTATTTATAATTATGGTAAAATACATATAAGATTTACCATCTTAACAATATTTAAGTGTACAATTCAGTTCACATTGTTGTGCTACCAATCTCCAGAAGTCTTTTCATCTTGCACAGCTGAAATTCTGTACCCAGTAAACAATTCCAAATCACTCCCCTCATCATAGCCTCTGGCAACAGCCATTCTACATTATGTTTGTATAAATTTAACTACCTCCTGTAAGTGGAAATACCTCTCATGTAAGTAGAAGCTTACAATATTTCTCTTTTTGTGACTGGCTTATTTCACTTGGCATAGTATCAAGGTTCATCTATGTTACAACATGTGTCAGAATTTCCTTCCTTTTTTTTTTTTTAAAGATTTTATTTATTTATTCATGTGAGACACACACATACACACACACACACACACACACAGAGGGAGAAAAACAGGCTCTTCGTAGGGAGCCCAATATGGGACTCGATCCTGGGACCGGGATCACGCCCTGAGCCGAAGGGAGACACTCAACCGCTGAGCCACCCAGGCATCCTAATTTCCTTCCTTTTTTTTTTTTTTTTTTTAAGATTTTATTTTATTTATTCATGAGAGGCACAGAGAGAGATGCAGAGACACAGGCAGAGGGAGAAGCAGGCTCCATGCAGGGAGCCCGACGTGAGACTTGATCCGAGGTCTCCAGGATCATACCCTGGGCCAAAGGCAGCACTAAACCACTGGGCCACCCGGGCTGCCCAATTTCCTTCCTTTTTAAGGCTGAATAATACTATTCCATTTTATGTGTATACTACATTTTTTTTATCCATTCATCTGTTAGTAGATACTTGGGTTGCTTATATCTTTTGGCGATTTTGAATAATGCTGCTATAAACATGGGTATACATTGTTTTGAGACCCTGCTTTCAATTCCTTTGGGTATGTATCCAGAAGTAGAATTTCTGGATCATGTGACAATTCTATTTTTAATTTTTTGAAGTCTTGATCTTTACGTTAACATTTTTATTTAAAAAAATTTTTAAAGAGGGGGGCAGAGGCAAAGAGTCCCCCCTTTCCCCCCCCCCTTTTTTTTTTTAAAGATTTTATTTATTCATGAGAGACAGAGAGAGAGAGAGAAAGAGGCAGAGACACAGGCAGAGGGAGAAGCAGGCTCCATGCAGGGAGCCCGACGTGGGACTTGATCCCGGGTCTCCAGGATTACGCCCTGGGCCAAAGGCAGGCGCTAAACCGCTGAGCCATCCAGGGATCCCTATTTTTAAATTTTTGATTAAAATATAGTTGACATGTTAGTTTTAGGTGTACAATATAGTGATTTGACAATTATATACATTATGAAATGTTCGCCACAATAAGTATAGTTACTGTCTGTCACTATACATACTGTTATTACGGTATTATTGATTATATTCCCTATGCTGTAGTTTTCATCCCTTTATTTATTTTATAACTGGAAGTTTGTACCTCTTAATCCCTTTACCTGTTTCACCCATCCCACCATTTTTTTCTCCCCTAGCAACCACCATCTTAACCTTTCTTTTCTTTTTCTTTAAGATGTTATTTCTTTACTTATTGGGGGAGGGGCGGCGTGGGGGACATGCAGAGTGCACACTGAGCATGGAGCCTGATGTGGGGCTCAATCCCACAACCCATGGAATCATGACCTGAGCCCAAATCTAGAGTTAGATTTAGATCTAGAGGCCTAACTGACTGAGTCACCCAGGTGCCCCATTAACCTTTATTTTCAAAGATATTTAAAGATACTACTCTTGAGAATCTTCTTATTAATAGTAAATCTATGTGCAGAGGACAAACTTATTTTTACTCTGAAAATCTAAGTATATTTGTAGTTTTGATAACTTGAAATGAAGATCATCCTGCATTTAGGCAGGTTCCCCATCTATTGTGGACCTCTATATTTGATGGTACTTTTTTTCCCCTTTATCATGTGTAGTCTATACTCTAAAAAAAAAAAACCTATTATTATCTATTAATCTTTTGAGGTTTCCTGAAGTCCCATGAAGTTTTTGCCTAAGTGCTAATTCTGTCAACATTTATGTAAATATCTCTTGTGCTATATTTGATTCTTCATTCTCTGACTAGCCATATAGCTTATTGTTTGTTCCTTTCTAGATGCTATACTTCAGAAAATTATGCCCGAATTTTATACTACTTTTGTTTCAATCCGCCTCCCCCAAGCCCCTACGCCCCCCCCCCCAAAAAAAAAAAGAAAATGAAAATCACTCCTGGCCCACCACTGCTCAAATAAATCACCTGGATAAATTAATGATTCACCGACCCTTAGAAAGTGTATTAGAAATTTTGTTTAACTGTTGTTACCATTGTTTTCACTGTGTCCTTATGATGTACCAGGCCTTCCAGGCACTGCAAGACAAAGATGGATTACAGTATAGATTCTGGTCTCAAGATGCTTTATAGCCTGGTGGGAAGATATTTATATACAGAACCATGTAATGAGTGGTATACTGGTGTTATGAATGTTTGTCTGAGGTAGTATAAAGAAGGAAACCACAAATAGTTCCCAGAGACAGTCAAGGAAGGCTTTAGAGAGGAGAGGATATTTGAGTGTGGTCTTGAAAGATAAGTAGAATTTAAGGGGCTAGAAGAAAGTGTTTTATATAGATGAAAGATAAATACGAGTTACGGATATGTTCATCATCTTGTCTACTTGTTTAAGGAAGTGGGTTTTTTTTTTTCCCCGATTGGTCTGAAATACACATCATTCATCCCTGAAATTCACACTGTTTTAATATCAAACTTTCTTTTATTTTTATTTTTATTATTTATTATTTTTTATTTTTTTTAATTTTTATTTATTTATGATAGTCACACAGAGAGAGAGGGAGAGGCAGAGACACAGGCAGAGGGAGAAGCAGGCTCCATGCACCGGGAGCCCGACATGGGATTCGATCCCAGGTCTCCAGGATCGTGCCCTGGGCCAAAGGCAGGCGCTAAACCGCTGCGCCACCCAGGGATCCCTCTTTTTTTTTTTTAATATCAAACTTTCTTTTTTTTTTTAATATCAAACTTTCTTAAAAGCAGATGTTTTGTTAAAATCTGACTGATAGTTTTCAGATGATGAAAAAAGAGAAGAGTAAAAAAAAAAAAACAAAAAAAAAAAAAAAAGAGAAGAGTAACTTTCAGAATGGAGAGCCCTTATTAAAACACAGATGTCTTCTGTAAATAGAGTTGGAAAAATACTGTCAGTATGTTCTTTGTGTATAAATGTCTCTTTTAACTTATCCGTGCAGGATCTGAAAAGGAAAGCCACTTCTCTTTCTTCAGTCACGAGGTACATGACAACAGAATCATTGATGTACTAGGAAGGAGATGGATTCCAAATCTCACTAAGTGATCTAGAAGAGGGGAGAGATAGCCAGTGTTCTTCCTCAGTTTTTCTGACTAGGGTTCCTGTGGCTCTTGAGTGTTTTGCTTCTTCTTTTCCCTTCTTTCTGACCACTCTGAAACATTGTTTCTTTGAATTCTAAGATAAAATGTGATGTCTGTCCTGTATCAATACCTATGTTAAACTTCTGGGGCTATTGTCATTTGAAGGAGTCTCTGGAGATTGAAGAGTTAAGTAGGTTGTCATATTTTCTCTTGAAACTTCTACTTGTTAAATTATAACATAATGAAAGAATACTCAAAGTCCATAGGTTGTCGACATTTTTGGATAGTAAGTCCCTATTGTGCAGGATCTGATTTTTTTTTTTAAGAGGGAGAGGTGGGTGGGGAGGGGCAGAGAGAGAGAGGATTCCAAGCGGGGCTCGATCAAATGACCTTGAGATCATGACCTGAGTCAAAAATCAAGTTGGACACTTAACTGACTGAGCCACACAGGCACCTCTAAAATGATTTTTTAACCAGAAACTAATGAGGTCCTTGGTATTTAGTAATCTTCTACTGCCTCATTCATAATTTCTTAGTAGGAAAAACACATTTCAGTAAATAATTGAACTTCTTGAAGATCCCTGGGTGGCTCAGTGGTTTAGTGCCTGCCTTTGGCCCAGGGCATGATCCTGGAGTCCCAGGATTGAGTCCCGCATTGGGCTCCCTGCATGGAGCCTGCTTCTCCCTCTGCTGTGTCTCTGCCTCTCTCTGTGTATGTGTCTCTTATGAACAAATAAACAAACTCTTAAAAAAAAATAATTGAACTTCTTTTGGGTAATATAAAATATTTTTCTGGTAGTATCATTTTGCTACTACTGAAACATTTGGGGTTGAAAACATAGCTAGTTTTCTTACAAGTATTACATTTTTTTAAACCTGTGGAGTGTGCATGGAAATTATAAAGCAATAGTTTTACATGTAAAAGTATATAGACTTCTATAGAGGGTGAATGTTTTAGAAGTAGACTTTGTATATATGGGTAATAGGTTGTTTTTTTTTTAAAGATTTTATTTATTTATTCATGAGAGACACAGAGAGAGGCAAAGACACAGGCAGAGGTAGAAGCAGGCTCCATGCAGGGAGCCTGATGTGGGACTGGATCCCGGGACCCCAGGATCACTCCCTGGGCTGAAGGCAGGCTTGTATGGGTAATAGTTTGAATGGTGTGGCCCATGTTTTTTTGTGTCTGACTTGAGTATGTTTAAACAATTATAAGGTAATTTGGTTTGGCTTACTATAATATTAGCTCTAAAAGGTTCACTTGACTTCTTTCTATATTTAACATGCAATGCTTTTTTTTCATGTATGTGTACATATATGTATGTATTGAGGGAGATTTTGAGGATGTGGCTTTAGTGTCCTATAAATATAGTTCAACAGTTCCTTAAGTGTTATATAAGGCTTATGCATGTATCTTTTCTGTGCACACTTAAAATTCCACAAAGGGGACTTTTTCATATCAGTGTCCTAAGACTCCACAATATTGGCCATAAGGAACCAACCTAATAAATTTCCCCTATTTTTCCCTAGGGAATTAAAAGGAAAGATGTCATTTCTTGAGGTGTTATTAACAGTGTTTCTCTGGCCAGCTTAATGTGAAATAGTTTTGGTCTTAAATGGAGTAAATCCATCTTCATTAATGGATATGAGACCCTAATGTGATCAGTTTACAGAAAAATATCCCAAATGATGTCTATTTTATCTAAACTGGCACTAAAACATCTTGGCATGTTTATATGCGGAGACTTTGAACTCATATTTAACTGCTGTCCTTGAAACAATGTTCTTGCTCTATTTTATTTTCTAGGTGCGCCACCGAGCTTCTGGCCAGGTGATGGCTCTTAAGATGAACACTTTGAGCAGTAACCGGGCAAACATGCTGAAAGAAGTTCAGCTCATGAACAGACTGTCCCATCCCAACATCCTCAGGTAATTGGTTTTCCTTCCTACTGGAGGTCAGTGAGAAAGCCCCAACATTGTTGGAGACTTGTCAGAATACAATTAACAGCTGAGAGGAGGGATTAACAATTTCGTGCTCTGTCTTGTTGGGGTGTAGCTGTGCTGTAGGTCTTTTTCTATATATTAAGACTTAATTTTTTGGTAATTAGTTGCATTTAATGAAGCAACTTCCTTCTGTTTTTCAAATTGCCTTACTCTTAGTAGCAGCTCCAGAGCTCCATCCTAGGACTCCAGAGACCATGACCTGAGCTAAAGTCAGACACTTCGCCTACTGAGCCACCCAGGTGCCCCTAGTTTACCTTTTTAGAGGATAATTATTTTTATATGTTATACAGTTATATAATCATCACTTTCTAGTAATCAGTATCTGAACCTTTCTCACTTGAATTATCTTGATTTTTTTTTTTTTTAGTGAGATGAGTGTGTTTTCAAATGAAAACCTAATAAGACAATTTGAGCCAATATATATTTTAACCAAGGTTTATGTGTAAGACTCTTTAAAAAGTTAAAAGTGCTATTTACTTAGGGTCATTTACTGCTTATATTTATATTAGACTAGAGAGAAATCATACAGCATAAGTAAGACAGATGTTTGATCAGTGATAGTACAGTATGGAATTAGATTATACTGCTTACTTGATATTTTCTACCTTTATATAGAATTCTTGGCTTCCTAGTCTACTACAAAAATGTTCAGCCAGTATTTTTATTATGATGACTTTCTTCTCAATGCATAAATCAAATTAGCACATTTTTTTGAGCCTTTAGTATAAGCCTGGTGATTTGCCAGACACCAGAAAGGTATATAGATATGCATAAAATGGAATATCTGCCAGTAGGAAGGAGTTTGCACTCTTACTGGAGATCTAGGACTTACATATATGAAAAGAGAACTAATAAAATCAACTAGGACCTCACCACTTGGGAAGAATAAACTACATGTTATGGAAGTTCAAAGGAGTGAGAGATCATATTAGGTTGGCAGAGTCAGGGATGATTTTTTTGGAGGGGATTAACTCAAATTGGAACTTGAATTTTAATAGGATTTTATTTTATTTTATTTTAAAGATTTTATTTATTTATTCATGAGAGACACAGAGAGAGAGAGGCAGAGACACAGGCAGAGGGAGAAGCAGGCTCCACGCAGGAAGCCCGATGTGGGACTCGATCCTGTGACTCCGGGATCATGCCCTGAGCCAAAGGCAGAAGCCCAACCACTGAGCCACCCAGGCGTCCCTAATAGGATTTTAGAATAGAGAGAATGATCTCTGAAAAGAGAAGCAAAACAGTAATAAAGCACAGAGGTGAAAGTGCAAAGCTTTTTGAGGAATCAGTGAATAAAAACCCATTTGGCTAATAATAACAAAAATGGGAAAACCACCATTTAATGAAGGCTTGTATGCTGGGTACTTTACCTATTTAAAAATTTATTTTTTACAATTAATCACCATTGAAGGAATTGAGGCTAAGAGATTGTGTGTTGGGCACAGTCTGTGACTGAGGCCTGGACTCTTTCTACCATGCTTCTCCTAGAAGAACTGAGGATTCGATAGCATAGTATTGATAAAGGTGGAAACGTAATACAATTATTCAGGAATGGCTTTCATAAAGCCCAAAAGAGGATATTTTATGCTGTGTATTGGGTTCTGAGTAGTTAGGGGGCCTCTATTATTGAGAGTGAGATGGATGAGTCTTGATATTCTGCTTAGGAATTTTTCAATTAGCAATAATCGTGCCTCAAATAAACCTCATTGGCTACGATACTGCCACTGCGCAGAGCTTGCTTAGGAATTTTTAAGCTGATTGTATTTTCATATTACTTAAAAAATAACATTTCTATTGTTTTTGTTGTTTTTATAAAAGTTATACATCATCACTATGAAACACTTAGAAAACAGAGTTAGCGGGATCCCTGGGTGGCGCAGCGGTTTGGCGCCTGCCTTTGGCCCAGGGCGCGATCCTGGAGACCCGGGATCGAATCCCACGTCGGGCTCCCGGTGCATGGAGCCTGCTTCTCCCTCTGCCTGTGTCTCTGCACCTCTCTCTCTCTGTGACTATCATAAATAAATAAAAAAAAAATTAAAAAAAAAAAAAAAAAGAAAACAGAGTTAGCAAAACAAGAAAATAAAAATTGCCCTTTATCTCAATGCATAGAGATCAAACTATCATTAACATTTGGTATATTTCTTGACAGTCTTTTTTAATTTCACTACTTGTCTTACTCTTTTTACTGTGAACTTGACTGGTGAATACATGGGAAGAATGACTTAAAATAAATTTTATTCTGGGCACTTGGGTGGCTCAGTGGTTGAGCATCTGCCTTTGGCTCAGGTTGTGATCCCAAGGTCCTGGGATCGAGTCTCTCATCAGGCTCCCCGCAGGGAGCCTGCTTCTCTCTCTGCCTATGTCTCTGCCTCGCTTTCTGTGTCTCATGAATAAATAAACAAAATCTTAAACATTTTTTTATTCTATCACAGCAAAAATATTAAATACAGTTATTATATGATAGAAGTAGAATAGCATAGTATAATGATTAAAAATGCAGACTCTAGGAGCACCTGGGTGGCTCAGCTGGTTAAGCCTCTGACTTCGACTCAGGTCACCATCTCAGGGTTCTGAGATTGAGTCCTGAGTCCAGCTCTTCACTCAGCAGGGAGTCTGCTTCTCCCTCTCCCTTTGTCCCCACCCCCTCCCCCCGCACTGCTCGTGCTCTTTCTCAAATAAATAAATAAATAAATAAATAAATAAATAAATAAAATCTTAAAAATAAAAGGGCCCTAGATTCTAGATCATGCTGCCTGGATTCAAATCGTAGATCTTGGGAAAGTTGCTTAACCTGTCTGATCTTAGTTTTTCCATCTATAAAATGAGAGTAATGACAGTAAATACATCATATAGTTGTTGTTGAGGGTTAATTAAATTAGTACATATAAAACACCTAGAATAATATCTGGCTTATGTTAAATGCCCAATAAATGTTAGCTACTATTATTAGTTTCTTTTTCTCTGGCTAGTTTTTATTTTGTTATAATGGCCCATGGGAGCATGTCTTTTATCATTCATTCATTCACCAAACATTTGTCGAGTGCTGCTGTTTTTAATACATTCAAAGGTTTTCTGCTGGAGTAATGCTGTTGAATAAAACTTTCTGCAGTGATAGGAATGTTCTTTATCTGTGCTGTCCCAAAGCCACATGTGGCTAATGAGCATTGAAATGTGGCTAGCATAAACAAGGAACAGAATTTTTTTATTGGATTTAAACTGCCACATGAAGCTACTGGCTACTGTATTGGGAAATACTGGGCTAAAGTCCATCTAGATCTTTGCTCTTGTTTTGCTTAATACATTTGTACAGCCTGGAAACATGGTGTGATGAGACCAATGATACCGTTCCTATTCTGATGTCCTCTTGATCTATTTTCTTAGCTTGTTTCTTTTTGGTTTCATTGCTCAGGAATAACCCATTTAACTTTCAACAAGTAGTATTCTTTGCTCTCAGCTAAATTTTCTATTATATAAAAGGTAGTATTAACTCTGTCTTGATCTTGGCAATAAACCAGCAAATAAGATAGTACAGAATAGCCTGTGGATCTGTTATAATCCATAAAAGTACATAATACATGAAAATTATTATAATTATTGTTAACCATGGTGGGTTTACACTGTGATGATGACTCTGTTCTGTATGAGCCATTGATCTCAAATATACTGTGGTTAAAAGCCTAGAAATAGACTTACTTTTTTATTATTTTATTATTTTAAAAAATAATTTATTTAAATTCAATTTGCCAGCATATGGTATAACACCCAGTGCTCATCTCATCATGTGCCCTCCTTAGTTAGTGCCTGTCACCCAGTTACCCCATCCCCCACCTACTTCCCTTTCTGCAATCCTTTGTTTCCCAGAGTTAGGAGAGTCTCTCATGGTTTGTCTTCCTCTCTAATATTTCCCCACTCAGTTTCCCTCCTTTTGTATGTCATTTTTTTTTTAAAGAAGCTTCTAAATTCTACCTCTGAAACTAATAATACAGTATATGTTAATTAAATTGAATTTAAATAAAAAAATAAAAGAAGCTTCTAATTGTTCAAATCTTTCATGTTTTTGTGTCTTCACTTTTACTGTATATTTTGAATACAACAAAAGGAAACGGTCCTACCTGTTGCCTAGAAGAAGCAGAGTCTTTTTGGCTTTCGTTATTCTGAAGAGTACAAACTATAACAGTAGAAACATTTATTGTACTTTACTAGGATGCCTTAAATATGAAACTAAGCATGACTATGTTCCATTCTCAAAAATACTTAGAATTTTTATTTCCTAAATGCTTTTCTTTTTTTAAATTTTTTCCTAAATACTTTTCTAGTTGACTTACACATTTACTGTTAATACTTTTTGTAATTTAAACTTTTTGTTACTATTAGTCTACTATTATTAGTCTAATAGACTAATAATTAATAGTCTACTATTATTTTTAGTCTATTTTCAAGCTGTGACACAAGCACACTTGTTCTTACAAGTACTTCTTTATAGGGCACCCCCGGTGGCGCAGCGGTTTAGCGCCGCCTGCAGCCCGGGGTCTGATCCTGGAGACCTAGGATCGAGTCCCGCGTCAAGCTCCCTGCATGGAGCCCGCTTCTCCCTCTGCCTGTGTCTGCCTCTCAGTCTCTCTCTCTCTCTGAATAAATAAATTAAAAAACAAAACAAAAAACAAAGCAAGTTCTTCTTTATAGATGCAGAAGCTGAGGGAGGAATATGAACCAAGTTTTTCTATCAAACCGAGATTATTGATTTAAATTGGGGAAAATCCATCTCTCAGAACTCTAGGTTTTTCAGACATGCTTCCTTAGAGGCTGATCCCTGGAGGGGAGGGGTACTGCCAAGCAGAGGAGGCTTTTGGTTTCCCCCTCTGCTTTATCCAGCCAGAGCTGCTCTACTTTTTATCTGTTTTATGTTAAACTTCTGTATAAGAATTTTGAAGAGTTTCCTGCTTGAAAACAAAGAAAGGATCGAAAATTGCTGCATTAGTGATTTGGAAAGTCTACTTGGGAAAGACAGCTATCTGCATGACCAGCCAGATGGTAGGCATCTAATCCTTTGGGCATACCTTGGTCCTCTGCTGGCACAGCTATTTTGTGCCCAGCAGGAGTTAGTGAGCTGAACTTTTGCAGTTCTATTTCTCTTTTCCTTGACCCCAACCTCCCTATTTCCTCTTTTTCCTTTTATCTTTCTCTCTCCTAATATTTCTCGTTGGAAGGAAAAGAATGGTCTTGGTAAGTCATAGAGGCAATAGGTGTGTATATTTTATTTGTGTATATGTTTTTTTTTTAAATACACGGATACAGTTAAGATTGGTTCTTTTATCATCAGTTGCTCTAAGTTATCAGTTAAAACAAGGAACAATAAAGTACTTTGTTGACTGCATGGACTGATCCTTTGAGCCTCTTGTGAATAAGGTTGTTTATGCCAGGAAGTGTTATGCTCAAGATCTGTAATCCAATTCCATGCCCTGCTCACTTCCACTCCCCAATGGTCTTTCTGAGGATCTGTACCAAGATTCGTTCTCATACCTCTGTTATTCTTCATGCCATGAGAAATTGAATATTTCTTTTAGATTCCTTCACATTCTTGTGCTTCCTTTTTTTAGGCCACATTCTGAATTTATTTTCCTATCTACTAATTTTTGTTCAGAATTGTTTTAGCTCCCCTTAAAAAGCCATTTGTGACAATCTGGTTGCCATTTTGTTAAAATGGAGAGTATGCTTTCAGTTCATTAGAGTATCAGCTAATACTATGAGAATGTGGCAGGATGTTTTCCCAGTCTCAGTTATTAAGATAGCTACTTTTCCAGTTATCCATTCTGAAAATTCTGAACTCATCTTTACTTATTACTTTTAGTCCTTCTAATCAGATGATAAATCTGATTTGATAAATCTTGATTCTAAATCTTCAATGACTTTTGCATCTGTTCTTTCCTTTATGCATTTGTCGGTTGAACCCTCTTGACTTTTGCCTGGAGTGAATTATTTTTCCTGTCTTTTTGCTTCCCTTTTCTCTCTTCCTGATATACATGGCTCTAATTGCATAGCTTATTTCTTATAAACTTTTTATTTCAGAACTGAGTCGAAAATCCTTTGGACTGACAATTAAGTTCTGATCTGTTTTTCTAGCTTTATCTTCCATTATTGCTCATATGCACTTAACACGACTCCACAATTTCCTAATTGTGTTCTCTTGGACAAGTTATTTAACCTCTGGGCTTTTTTTTTTCCTTTGTTAAACTAGGGGAATGGACCAGATCAGTGGTTAGAAATCCGCAGTGAATTAATGTTGAATAATTTGTAAATGATGAGGTTTAAAAAATATATTAAAATAATAAAAAATAAAAAGAATAAAAAATAAAAGAATAAAAAATAAAAAATAAAAATATCTGGGGTGTACATGTGTTTGTGTGTGTCGGGGGGCACGTGCACATACACACACATGTGGTCCAGAACAAATGGGAAGCAATTAAAAAATGCTGGATTAAAGTGGATCTTTCTGATTTTAACATTGCAATTCTAGTAAGTAACTAGGTGAAAGAATCTCAGTATAGCCCTCAAAACAAAGTTTATAACATTAGCGTGTTAATAAAGAGGTCTTAATATTTTTTTCTCTTATCTGTGCCAAGGTAGAAGGTCTAATGACTTAGGACTGTGTCTAATTTCATATAACCAGAAAAATTCTGTAAACTAAAATATGAATAAGCTTGAGTAATATTTATGTCATTGTGTGTAGGTAGTGAAGTAGCATAACCCTAGAAAGATTTTTTTTAAATTCTTTTTATTGAGATGAAATTGAGATATATAGATGATTTTTAATGTAAACAATGGCTACTATTTATTGAGCACCTATTATGGACCACTATTGATTATTTTTCTATCGCACTCCCATGTTTTCCTCTCCCATCTCAGCAAATGGAATTGCCATTGTTGCTATTATTACTTAGGCTAAAAAACCAAGGAGTCAGTTCTTTTTTTTTTTTTCTTAAAGTTTTTTTTTTAATTTTTTATTTATTTATGATAGTCACAGAGAGAGAGAGAGAGAGAGAGAGGCAGAGACACAGGCAGAGGGAGAAGCAGGCTCCATGCACCGGGAGCCCGACGTGGGATTCGATCCCGGGTCTCCAGGATCGCGCCCTGGGCCAAAGGCAGGCGCTAAACCGCTGTGCCACCCAGGGATCCCCCAAGGAGTCATTCTTAATATCTTTCCCTTACACTCTTATTCAAACCATCAGTGGTTGTACACCTGAAATGAATATAGTACTGTATATTAACTATACTGGAATTAAAATAAAAAACTTGGAAAAAAAGACAATCTTAGGTAAAATCATTTATATTATTATGACTGATAATTACCATGAGACCAAATAATGTATTATAACTACATTTTATTTCTTGCATAATTTTCTTGTATTTTGCCTGATTCTTCATTTACTTAGTTATATGTCTACCACTAATTGTTCCCAAGGCTTCAGACATCATATATTGAGGCTATAGAGCATAAAGCTTAAGCATAAAATTCTTTTGTTTTTTTAAAGATGGCATTCATTTATTCATGAGAGACACACAGAGAGAGAAAGGCAGAGACACAGGCTTGGGTCATGATCCCAGGATCCTCAGATTGAGCCCCACATATGGGTCCTTGCTCCATGGGGAGTCTGCTTCTCTTTCTCCCTCTGGCTGATGCTCCCCTTGTTCATTCTCTCTCTCTCTGTCAAATAAAAAAAATTTAAAAAATTAGGATTTTTTAAACAAATATTTATTTTATAAATAAATAAAGATTTGAGAGAGAGAGCACAAGTGTGGGGAGGGGCAAAAGAAGAGGGGCAAATGAGTAGGGAGAGGGACAAGCAGACTGGAGCATGGACCAGTCTCAGGGCTCACTCTTATAACCCTGAGATCATGATCTGAGCTGAATTGCACTCAACCAACGGAGCCACCCAGGCACTCTGCTATCATTTTTTTTTTAAGATTTTATTTATTCATTCATAGAGACACAGAGAAAGAGGGCCAGACAGGCAGAAGGAGAAGCAGGCTCCATGCAGGGAGCCCGACGTGGGACTTGATTCCGGGTCTCCAGGATCATGCCCTGGGCTGCAGGCGGCGCTAAACCGCTGCGCCACCGGGGCTGCCCCTGCTGTCGTTTTTCTACCCATTTCTTTCTAGACATTATGACTTCCTTTCTTTTCTCTCTCTTTTTAAAATTTGTCATAAATGTGTATTATAATATCTTTTATTTTTATTTATTTTATTTTTTAAAAAGATTTTATTTATTTATTCATGAGTGGCACAGAGAAAGAGAGAGGCAGAGACACAGGCAAAGGGAAAAAGCAGGCCCCATGCAGGGAGTCTGATGTGGGACTTGATTCAGGACTCCAGGATCACGCCCTGGGCCAAAGGCAGGCGCCAAATCACTGAGCCACCCAGGCGTCCCTATATTATGTTTTAAAATCTTTTTTAACTGATTTAAATCCTGGGGTCTTGAGATTTTATTTATTCATGAGAGACACAGAAAAAGAGACAGAGACATAGACAGAGGGAGAAGGAGGCTCGCTGTGGGGAGCCTGATGCTGGACTCCATCCCAGGACCCCGAGATCATGCCCTGAGCCAAAGGCAGATACTCAACCACTGAGCCACCCAGGTGCCCCGAAAAATCCTGTTTTTGATGGGGATTTCATTAAATATGTAGATTGTTTCGGAGACCCAAGATTGTCTTATACAGATATTGGAAGGGAAATAATTTAAGAGGGCTGAATCCTTAGTGTCCACACTGGAAAGTCAGTAGAAGGTGAGAAATAGCAGCATAATCAGTAGATAGCTAGAGCTATGATGATAAATAGAAGACACAGCTGAAAGAGTTAAGAGTGGTTCCCTTTGGGGAATAGGATTCAGCAGTGATATGGCGGGCCAAGGGACTGGTTTTTTTTTCCATTATATACTTATTTGAAGGTATGTGAATGTATATTTGATAAAAACTAAGGACACTATTGCAATTATCTAGAGAAAGCTGATGATGGCTTGGACTGTGTGGTAGCAATGAAGGTAGAAATAGTTGGGTTCTGGATATCTCTGGGTATTTTTTTAGTAGAGGCAATGAGATTTCCTAATGGATTTGGTGTAGGGTATTGGTACGAGGGAAGGAGTCAAGGATGACTTTTTTTTTTTTAATTTTTATTGATTTATGATAGTCACAGAGAGAGAGAGAGAGAGGCAGAGACACAGGCAGAGGGAGAAGCAGGCTCCATGTACCAGGAGCGCAACATGGGATTTGATCCCGGGTCTCCAGGATCGCGCCCTGGGCCAAAAGCAGGCGTCAAACCGCTGCGCCACCCAGGGATCCCAGGGATGACTTTTTTTTTAAAAGGGCTTTATTTATTCATGAGAGACACAGAGAGAGAGGCAGAGACAGAAGCAGGCTCCGTGCAGGAAGCCCGATGTGGGACTTGATCCTGGGACCCCAGGATTATACCCTGAGCCAAGGGCAGACACTCAACTGCTGAGCCACCCAGGGGTCCCTCAAGGATGAGGCTTCTGAAATGAACAACTGGGAGAATTAAATTGCCAGTAACTACATTGGAGAAGCCTGAATAGGGGACAGGTTTTGGCGATAGGAAATCAGGGGTTATCAAATTGGCAGTTGGATAAACAGGTCTAGAATTCAGAGGAGAGGTTCAAGATAGTTGTGTTTCTTAGTAGTTAGGGGACCTTTGGCAAATTATGTAACTTCTATAACCTCAGTTTTCTCATCAGTGAAGTAGAGTAACAATAGTACTGCTATACCATGTTGATCAGAGAATTAGAGATAAAGAACTTATCACAGTGCAAGGCACTAAACGATTATTATATTTGATTATTGTTATTACTGTAGTCATAACTATCTGATGCATCATATACTGAGGCTATAGAGCATAAAGCTTAAGAGTTAAGAATCCAGTTTGACTCTGCATTTGCAAGTTGTGTGACTTTGGGCAAGCCACTTAGTCTTCTCAATTTTCTTTTTTTTTAATATTTTTTTTAAATTTTTATTTATTTATGATAGTCACAGAGAGAGAAAGAGAGTCAGAGACACAGGCAGAGAGAGAAGCAGGCTCCATGCACCGGGAGCCCGACGTGGGAATCGATCCTGGGTCTCCAGGATCGTGCCCTAGGCCAAAGGCAGGCGCCAAACCGCTGCGCCACCCAGGGATCCCGTCTTCTCAATTTTCTTATTTGTAAAATGGAGATAATAATAGTGTCTATAACATGATGTTTTCATAGGATTAAATGAGGTAATACCTGTAAAGTACTTATTATACTTACTTGTTATACATAGTAAGTGCTTAGTAAGTGTAATCCATCATTATCATTATTTGTCCATGAACTCCTTGAAGAAGGGACCATCATCTTTATTTCTCTAGTACCTACTGAGTTCCCTTTGCCTATCACTGTACTTAGTTTATATGTAACAGGTAGTAAAAATTTTTTAGGTGTTCTGTTTATAGAGAGCACAAACCTTGCACACATTCATTTTCTTGACATGCTTTTTTTTTTTGAAGATTTTATTTATTTATTTGACAGAACAAGCGAGTGAGCTTGCACAAGTAAAGCAGAGCAGCAGGCAGAGGGAGAGGAAGAAGCAGGCTACCCAGCAGAAAGCCTGATGTGGGGCTCGATCCCAGGACCCCAGGATCACGACCTGAGCAGTTGCTTAACCAATTGAGCACCCAGGCACCCCAATACATGCTTTTTTTAGATTGAATTGTTCTCTTTCCTCTATACATTTCTTCTACTTTGGGAGAGGGTGAAGAAATAAATAGTGTGAGAGTGCTTCAGAAGTATGCTCACATAAATCGAAGTTCGAGTTTATTTTATTATTTATTTAATAAATTTATTTTTTATTGGTGTTCAGTTTGTCAACAAGAGTAAACATTTCTTTTTTTTTTTAATATGTTATTTATTTATTCATGAGAGAGAGAGAGAGAGAGAGAGAGAGAGACAGGCTCCACGCAGGGAGCCCAACGTGGGACTCAATCCTGGGTCTCCAGGATCAGGAGGCCCTGGGCTGAAGGCTGTGCTAAACCACTGAGCCACTCGGGCTGCCCGAAGTTTGTGTTTATATTTTGCTACTTGGGTGTTAGTTTGAGTCATCTTAGAATAAAGGACACATTTGGGAAGGAGGAAGCATTTTCAGTGCTTGGCGAGACAATCTGGATACTTGGATTTGTGGATATTAGTTCTCTTCTGAACTTCCCGGATTAAAAAATCAAAACATTTTGGGAACATATATGTATTAACAGTTCTGCCTTTGCCAGAAGATTTGGTATTTTGCTGTTTGCATGTCAGTTTTGAGCAAGGTGGTTTAAGATTTTCTGTGGAGTAAAATATTTAAAGAATGAGTTTAATTATCAGTCTCAGTTTACTTTCAGTTGTTGTTTAAGATAGAGAATATTTGTTTTCTCTCAGAAATCTAGGATTTTAAAAATCTATTAAACTGCTTTAAGGGGCGCCTGGGTGGCTCAACTGGTTAAGTATCTGCCTTCAGCTCAGGCCCTGGGATTGAGCCCCACATCAGGCTCCTTGCTCAGCGGGGAGTCAGCCTGTCCCTCTCTTTCAGCCCCTCCCCACCGCTTGTCCTCTCTCTTTCTCTCTCCCCCTCTCAAATAAATAAATAAAATCTTTTTAAAAAAACAACTAGTTTAATATTTATAAACAAGCAGATCTTTTAATTTTTAAAATATTTGTACTGTTTCACTAGAAAAAAGTAGAAGAGACCATAATTTTCATTGGTCCTCTTGTTATTATATGTAGTATTATCTACATGATCTAAGTGATGGCCGAGCAATGTTTATTTGCCTTTAGCTATCTTAAAATCGGACTATAAAACTGTGGACAGAAAAGAGAACGCCAGACTGAACCAGCCCTGTTTGGTGTCACCTGATGTGAGGCTTTGGTGGTTAATATCTGTTCAGCTGAGTTTTCTTTGGGTTCTCATAGCTAGGACCTAGCACAACCAGTTTTCCATGATGTAATACCTCTAAAACACGTTTGAACTGCAGCAAGCTTTACCAAAAGATATTACTGCTTTTTTTATGGGTCTAGATTCATAGCTCTTTTGGGACTTGAGATCTGAGGCATTGCCCTTTCTTCTCCTTTTTGGTTATTGGTAATTTTTTCTGGTCCAAGAGAGTGGTGGTAACTTTGCTTTATTTGGGAGTAGAATGCAATGCTTGCTACTGCTACTGCTAAAATGAACTGCTGTTCATTTTAGTGCCGCATATTAAAGCTTAGTGGAATCTGGTGGGGGATATGTTGTAGGGCCTTTCAATTATGGGAGGAAATCAGATAAAAATATAACAAAACTCCTGGAAAAACTTTTTTAAAGAAAAGCAAACCAGTATAAGTAGATTTCACATGTAGGCATTTTAGAAAGCATATTAATATAAAAATCCTACTCACATTTTAATATTATATTATAAGTTTATTTCAGACCTCTTATTGTATTTACCATAACTTTGGAGCCAGACATTTTTTCTGGAAAACCAGTAAAGGTCTGAAGAACTCCTGCAACATGGATGCTGCCTATTGCTCAAAGCTAGCAGTAGAAAGGTTTGTAAAACAAACTAGTTAGATTTTCATTGATTTACAGATAGGTAGTTATTTTTTATGAATAAAAAAGAAGTTATTATTTTTAAAGATTTATTTATTTTAGAGAGAGAGAGAGAGAGAGCATATGGGGAGGAGGGGCAGAAGGAGAGAGTCTCAGACAGACTCTGTGCTGTGTGTGGAGCCCCATATGCAGGGCTCAGTCCCACAACCCTGAGATCACAACCTGAGCCAAAACCAAGAGTTGGTTGCTTAACCTGCTGTGCCACTCAGGCGCCCCAAAAATGAAGTTATTATTGAACCACTGGTCTTTTCTCTTCCATACCCTTTGTCACAGAACAAAACATAGCTTTTGGAGCCAACAGATCCAGATTCCAGTACTTCTCCAACCTTTGTCAAATCATTAAATGCTCTGAACCTCATTTTCCTAGAGAAAAAAATGAGGGTAATTTAATCTCAGATGATACATATAAAACAGCACAGTTTCTATGTGTATTATAGGTTAGCAACAAGTAGTAGTTTTCTGGACAGCTTTGATATAATAACCACAGAATTCTTACTAGGTCCTATTATGTAATATCGAACAGGTCCAAAACTAACAGCAGTGTCAGTGTTTTATGTGTGTGTGTGTGTATGTGTGTGTGTGTGTGTGTTTCCAGAGTGAGAACAGCTAGATGTGTTTTATTTATTTATTTATTTTTATTTATGATAGTCAGAGAGAGAGAGAGGCAGAGACACAGGCAGAGGGAGAAGCAGGCTCCATGCACCAGGAGCCCGACGTGGGATTCAATCCTGGGTCTCCAGGATCACGCTTTGGGCCAAAGGCAGGTGCTAAACCGCTGCGCCACCCAGGGATCCCCTAGATGTGTTTTAGATTGCTGTCACACCTCTCTCTCTTCTCTCTCGGTAATAAACTTTTGAAGAGGGATAGTATTTAAACCTTAATGTTTAACCCTGAGAACAGAACTGTGAGCTCAATAAATATTTGACTGAGTGAAGGTAAATGCTCCCACGGAACATAATAATGTTGTTTTCCTTATGCTTTGTTATTTTATTTTATTTTTTTAGTTTTTCTTTCTTTATTTTAGAGAGAGCAGAGGAAGGGGCAGAGGGAGAGGAAGAGAGAGAATCCCAAGCAGACTCCACACTGCCCAGGGCTTGACATGGGGCTCGATCTCACAACCTTAAGACCATGACTTAAACCAAAATCCGGAGTTGGATGCTTAACTGACTGAGCCACCCAACCGTCCCTCCTTGTGCTTGTTTAGAAGGAGCCAAAGCCCAAAGTCTATCCTAGATCTATAAATATTATAACATAAGATTATGTCATTTTTTTATTATGTATCATTAGTTTTCTATGGCTGCCATAACAAATTACCTAGTGGCTTAAGACAACACAAATTCATTATCTTACAGTTCTATAGGTCAGAAGTCTGATGTGTATCTTACTGGGCTAACATCAAGGTATTGAGAGGGGCTCTTTCTGGGGGCTCTAGGGAAGAATCTGTTTCCTTACTTTTTTACATTTCTAGTGGCTGCTTGTATTCTTTGGCTTGTAGCTCCTACCATGCTCAAAGCCACCAGAGATGAGCTGATTCATTTTCACATTATATCCCTCTAATACTAACTTTTTGGCCTCCCTCTTCTACCTTTGGAGACCACTGTGATAACACTGCAAGTGTACTTGATAATCCAGGATAATCACCCTATTTTAAAGTCAAATGATTAGCAAGCTTAATTCTGTCTGCAATTTTAATCAATTCCCTTGCCATATAGCATAACATAACAAATTCACAGGTTTTGGGGTTTATAACATGGACATCTTGGACATCTTCTATCATACCATCCCATTAGGAAAACAATTGAGCATATCCCCAGGTGCTATTATTAACCCATATTAGATATTACTAAAACTCATTTTCTCTTTTTTGTATAAAAATAATATAGGTAAAAATTCTAATTTTCTTCCCATACTTCAGTGGATAATCTTGCTCATTCTCCATTTTGGAGACTGCTGGATAACTATGAACAAGGCAGTGTTTTAGGTATATATACAGACAAAACTACATGATATATTTATTCCAGGAGGACTAATTACTGTAATAAACAACACAAAATCTTATTTATTTAAAAGCTTGATTTGTTTGTTTGTTTCTTTCTTTTTCTCCTTCCTTCCTTCCTTCCTTCCTTCCTTCCTTCCTTCCTTCCTTCCTTCCTTCCTTCCTTCACCTCTCTCTCTCTCTCTTTCTCTCTCTCTAGTTTTTAAGTAATCTCTACACCTAAAATGGAACTTGAACTCATAACCCCAAGATCAAGAGTCACATGCTCCATCAACCAATCCAGGCAGGTATCCCTTAAAGGCATTTTTTAAATTAATGTCCTAGTTGAATGCATGTTACTGAGTAGAGGTAGAAGGGAGCTTTTTTTTTTTTTTTAAAAAAAAAAAACCTAGGATCGGGCCTCAGAGTCCTTCACTGGATCTTCTGTATCTGCTGACAGATGAAGGAAGAAAGTGTGGAGGATAGGGTTCAGGTTTTTATGGAACAGGCCTAGAAATGACATAATCATTTCTATCCCTATACCACTGTCCAGAACTCAGTATTATTATCTTAACCAATGGTGTAGACACTGGGAAATATCATTTACATAAGGAAGAAGAGGGAAGCAATTTAGTGAATAAATAGCCATTCTCTTCCACACATAAGATCCCTGCCCTCAAGAACCCTCTAATTTAGTGGAAGAAGCAGACATAGATAAAACTTGATGTGGAAGGCAGACCTTATAAATGTTATAATAGAGTTTTATTTTTTTAAAAGATTTTATTTATTCATGAAGACACAGAGAGAGGGAGAGAGAGAGAGAGGCAGAGACACAGGAGGAGGGAGAAGCAGGCTCCATGCCAGGAGCCCGACATGGGACTCGATCCCGGGACTCCAGCATTGCGCCCTGGGCCAAAGGCAGGCGCCAAACCGCTGAGCCACCCAGGGATCCCCTAGAGTTTTAAATAGAGTGATATAAATGTATAGAGAAGAGAAAGATTACTTTGGATTAGAAAGATTATGGAGCACCTAGGTGGTTCAGTTGATTAAGTGTCTGCCTTTGGCTCAGGTTGTGATCTCAGGGTCCTGGGATTGAGCCTCACCTCAGGCTCTCTCCTGGGCAGGTAGTCTGCTTCTCCCTCTTACTCTCCTGTGCTCTCCCTGTCTGTCCCTCCTCTCTCTCTCAAATAAATCTGGGAAAAAAAAGAGAAAGATTAGGGAAATATTTGAAATTATGTCTCTGAGATAGAATTTATTCTCAAAGGGCTGTTTTAACAATCAAATGACTTGCTACATGGCAGTGCTGGGCACACTAATTGGTATATAAATGTTGGGTGCTATTGTTGTTATTGTTATTCTTTGGAGATGTTGTTGCACTGAGTTTTCAAGAGTAGATCGACCTTTGAAAAGTGGATTCCAGATGGACTCATTCTAGCAACAATGTGGAAGTAGAATTTAGGACATTTTTAGAAGTAGCAAGTTATATAACTAAAACATAAAGAATGTAGGTGGATGTAAATAGGAGATAAAGTAAGAGAGGTGTGAGTCAGATCATTCACATTCTTGAATAACATCCTAAGGAATTTGGACTTTGATCAGGAGCTATAAGCTGACTCAAAAAATTTGAATTGCCAGTATCTTCTTAATGAAAAGTATTGTGTCTTCATTTTTTAGTCCTTTTTATAACTATAGAGAGAGGTAATATAACATTGTGATTAAGAGCACAGAACCCACCATTTAGGTTTGATGCCTGGCTCTGCCACTTATTATCTATATGACTTTGGGCAGGTTACTTTATTTCTCAGAGCCTAAGTTTCTTTCTTTCTTTTTTTTTTTTTAAGATTTTATTTATTTATTCATGAGAGACACAGGGAGAGAGAGAGAGAGAGAGAGAGAGGCAGAGACACAGGCAGCAGGAGAAGCAGGCTCCATGCAAGGAGCCTGATGTGGGATTCGATCCGGGAACTCCAGGATCATGCCCTGGGCCGAAGGCAGGCGCCAAACTGCTGAGCCACCCAGGGATCCCAGAGCCTAAGTTTCTTTATCAATATGATTGGGAGGATAAAAGTATTACTTCATTAGATTATTATGGGGATTAAATGAATATAATATAAAAACAATGCCTGCATAGTAAGTGTTCTTTAAGAGTCAGTCAGTTGCTATCATAATCATATCATTACCAGTGCCTGGCACATAGTAGGCATTCAGTAATTTTTGAGTGGTCAGAATTGTGTTTTAAATTTACCCAGCAAGGGATCCCTGGGTGGCGCAGCGGTTTAGCGCCTGCCTTTGGCCCAGGGCGTGATCCTGGAGACCCGGGATCGAATCCCACGTCGGGCTCCCGGTGCATGGAGCCTGCTTCTCCCTCTGCCTATGTCTCTGCCTCTCTCTCTCTCTCTCTCTGTGACTATCACAAATAAATAAAAATTAAAAAAAAATAAATTTACCCAGCAAGTATTATATACTGTCATATGACAGGCAAGAGAATTCATTTCATTTCACAAAACATAGTTAAAGGTAGGAAATGGGGCAGCCCCGGTGGCCCAGTGGTTTAGCGCTGCCTTCAGCCCAGGGTGTGATCCTGAAGGTCTGGGATTGGGTCCCACGTCAGGCTCCCTGCATGGAGCCTGCTTCTCCCTCTGCCTGTGTCTCTGCCTCTCACTCTCTCTGTCTGTCATGAATAAATCAATAAAATCTTTAATTAAAAAAAAGGTAGGAAATGATGCCATAGGAGAGTAGTGTAGATGGAGTGCTTTGGTAGTTCAGAAGGATGCTAGTTCAGAAGTACTTCTACTTGGAGCTATATTTGTTTTGTGGGAAAGGAAGTATATGAACTGGGCTTTGAGGAGCATTGTAGAAATGAAGGGAAGGGGCATTCTAGGCAGTGGGAATAGCCTGAGAAAAATCAAAGGATGTATAAAAGCATGATAATGACACTTTATGGAAAATAGTAAATCATGCTATAGGAAAGACTAAGGCAAATTAAGTCTCTGGTCAAAGTCTAGTATACCAGTAGTATCAGAGTTGTTTCCTCTTATGGTCTTACCGAGTGGGTGATCAGCTGTCTTTTATCTAGACTGAGCCTTCGTGCTCAGTGTGTGGTCCATGGACTTATCAGCATCAGCTGGGAGCTTATTAGAAATTCAGACTCTCAGCCCCCTACTGCCCCGACCTATAGATGAGAACCTGCAATTCCCAGGTAGTTTGTTTGCACATTAAAATTTAGGAAGTACTGGTCTAAAACACAAAAGCAGCTCTTCCTACTTCTTAAGATGAGTGTCTGTATAGTATGAAACTGAAAATAATAAATTTCAGTAATCACTTGGTGTCAAACACATGCATTAACAAAATGCTTTGTTGGGATGCCTGGGTGGCTCAACAGTTGAGCATCCTGTCTTTGGCTTAGGAAGTGATCCTGGGGTCTGGAATCAAGTCCCACATCAGGCTCCTTGTGGGGACCCTGTTTTTCCTTCTGCCTATGTCTCTGCCTCTCATGAATAAATAAATAAAATCTTTAAAAAAAAAAACAACCAAAACCCAACCAAACAAAAAGTGCTTTTTTTTCCTGAGCTAAGTAATTCTAGCTGGCATGATTTTGGTTGGTGGTAGTGGGGAGTAAGAATCATTCAGAATGGGCAGCCTGGGTGGCTCAGCGGTTTAGTGCCTGCCTTTGGCCTAGGGCCTGATCCTGGAGACCTGGGATCGAGTCCCATGTCAGGCTCCTTGCATGGAGCCTGCTTCTCCCTCCTGTGTCTCTGCCTCTCTCTATCTCTGTCTCTCATGAATGAATAAATAAAATCTTAAAAAGTCATTCAGAATGTAATTTTTTTTTAGGTCTGGTCTCATACCAAAAAAGATTTGAGGCTTCATCTACAACTTAGATTTTATTTATTTTTATTTTTTAATTTTATTTATTTATTTATTTTTTACAACTTAGATTTTAATATAATTAGCAATTTCAGTGAAAACTTACGGTTGATATTAAATATTTTTCTAGGCATATATCACTTCTCTGTTGAGGATAGTAATATTTCCCTTTTAATTTTAATTTTTATTATTTTTTAATATTTCTCTTTTAAAGTATATTCTTTTTATAGCAACTAGAATGATAAACTCTGCTCAAACTCTTCTTACAATATAAAGCTAATGCCTGTCTTAGCTTGCAAACTCTGTGACTATTTTGGATGTGGTGGGTGGTAGAAAGGAAATGAGGTTGAGGAGGCCAGTCAGAAAAGTCACACATAGAGGTAGAGTTGTGCGATACCACTGTGATGTGGTGATGTGAGTTGGGGGTGGGGAGGAAGGCAGGCAGAAAATTGTCACATGAAGCCAGTGCCTGCCTAAAGGTGCTGGCTGTAACATCTCTGTGGATGATGTGGTCATAGTGAATGGTGGGTCTGGGAGGCGAGGGAGGAAGCCAGGGTGTATCACACCCAAACCAAGCCTTCAGCTTCTAAGAGACCCATGACTTTAAAATGCAGCCATTGTTTTGCCAAGAGAATCCTATTGCGTACCTTCTATATAAATACTTGATTAAATAAAATAATAAGTCCTGGCTTTCCAGCTTTAACCTGCCTTTAACTGTTCTTTCTTAGAAAATGAATTTACATTGTGAAGTTAATTTGGTGATTATTGCTTTTGCATAATCACCAAACTTGCAGAAGTGTTCTGTTTAGCATTTTAAGTGCAAAGTAAAATCATCAACACTTTTAGAAGCGTTATGTTTAGGGAATCCCTGGGTGGCTCAGCGGTTTGATGCCTGCCTTTGGCCCGGGTGTCCTGGAGTCCCGGGATTGAGTCCCGCATCGGTCTCCCCGCATGGAGCCTGCTTATCCCTCCTCCTGTGTCTCTGCCTCTCTCTCTCTCTCTATCATAAATACATAAATAAATCTTTAAAAAAAAAGAAGTGTTATGTTTAGCATCTTATGTGCAAAGCACTGTATCAGGCACTGTATATAGAAACAAATGAGAAGAGATCTGTATTTTTTTTAAAGATTTTATTTATTTATTCATGAAAGATACACACACACACAGGCAGAGACACAGACAGAAGGAGAAGCCGGCTTCTTGCAGGGAGCCTGATGCATGACTTGATCCCTGGACAAGGATCACGCCCTGAGCCTAAGGCAGTTGCTTTACTGCTGAGCCACCCAGGTGACCCGAGATCTGTATTCTTGAAAACCTTTCTTATTTTTTTTTTAAATTTTATTTATTTATTCATGAGAGACACAGAGAGGCAGAGGGAGAAGCAGGCTCCATCCAGGGAGCCTGACGTGGGACTTGATCCTGGGTCCCCAGGATCACACCCTGGGCTGAAGGCGGCGTCAAGGCGCCAAATTGCAGAGCCCCCTGGGCTGCCTGAAAACCTTTCTTATATTCCAGCCTGGAAAAGGAGAAAATGTTAGAAATGTTAAAAGAAGAAGAATAGGTAACATATATTAGTACTTGTTATGTTCCAGGAGCCCAAGTTATGTCATATCATCTTCACAATGACCATATGAGTTAGGTAACAGTAATACTTCCATTTTGCATGTGAAGAAACTAAAATACGGAGAGATTATCATGAAGGGGCAGAGCCAGGATTCAAATACAAGCAGTCTGACTCCAGACCTGGACCATCTCAGTTACGCTTATGAACAATCTTTCAACGCAGGGTGAAATGTGCATAGCAGTACTCTTGGAGGGAGGAGGAGAAGAGAGGATTAATGCTAGCTAAAGATATCCAGATAAACATAGAGGAGATGAAATTTTAGCTGATCCTGGAAGGATGATTTTCAGTATAATGAAATAAAGTCTTCCTACTCAGAGGAGAGCTTGAACTTGAGTTTGTAGGTTATAAAAATCATTCATGCCATTCAACAAACCTTTACTGAGAGCTTGCTTACTATGTGCCAAATACTATACTAGATACTAGAAATGCAAGAATAAATAAAACTCTGAATCCTTCATAGTAAGGAAGTTACAAAAGAGTTATATGGGCAGAAGGCCAATTATAATGAGTTTAAGAATGAATGAAGGTTAAAGAAATGTAGATAGTGAATGTAACCTATCAACCAAACCTATTAAAGTTTGGTAACAAGTGAAAACAGTGAATTAGTATCCTATTTTAGGGAGGGGAAGAGAAGCATTTTTTAAGATGGGGGAAATTTAAGAATATTTGTAGGAAAGAGCCAGAGGAGATGGAGAGATGGGCAAAGAATAAGGCTCATGGAAGATTATGAGGATCCAAAGATGCTCCATGAGTTGGAGCAGATCAAGTTTTAAATACTGTGGTAAGGAATTTCAACATTATTCTATTGGCAGAAGGGAGTCATTGAAGCTTTATGAAGAAGGTAATGACATACTGTGTGTTTTAAAAGGTGACCCAAAAGCCATGTAAGGGATGGCATAATTTAGGATCATTAATATTGATAAATTAAAAGTCACTAAGTTTTATTTGAACATGGACTAGACATTGCTAAACACTATAACTGAACTATCATATTTAATCCTCCTAACAAGCTTCTAAGATGGTGTTATTTTCAGGTCTATTTTTGAAGCTGAGGATATTGAGATTTATAAATACTAAGTAACTTGCTTAAGTTCCTCTAGATGGGAATGGATAGGCCCCTATGCTCTAGGGCAAGGATCAGCAAACTTTTTCTGTAAAGGACTAAACAGTAAATATTCTGGTCTTTGAAAGTCTTATAGTCTCGTCTATGGCCATACCACCCTGAACGTGCCCCATCTCGTCTGGAGGTCTTATAGTCTCTATTGCAACTAAGCTGCCATAGACAATAACATGACTGTGTTCCAATAAAAGATTATTAAAAAGAATAGTGGGGGGATCCCTGGGTGGCACAGTGGTTTAGTGCCTGCCTTTGGCCCAGGGCGCGATCCTGGAAACCCAGGATCGAATCCCACATCAGGCTCCCGGTGCATGGAGCCTGCTTCTCCCTCTACCTGTGTCTCTGCCTCTCTCTCTCTTTCTCTGTGACTATCATAAATAAATAAAAAAAATTAAAAATAAAAAGAATAGTGGGCCATAATTAGTCCACCCTTGGTAGGGCCTGTTCTAGTTTGGAAAGCCATAATAAAGAAAGAAATGTAGCTTATCATATTTTGCTTTATCTTTTTTTGCTTTGGTGGGATAATGGGAATAGAATTTTTCTTAGGTAGGGATACCATTTAATCTCAAGAGAAGCATCCTTTCTATAAGAGGCTCACTAGAAACAGCTATTTATGCATGCAGTTTAGCCACATTCTGCAAAATACCCACTTAACTTTTTTTTTCCACTTAACTTTTTATTACAATTACCTTCTAACAGAATGAACCCTAGAATGAAAGTTCTGTGAGAGCAGGGACTTTGTTTTATTCACTATCCTGTCCCTAAAGCCTTGCACACAATAAATAATTGTTTATTTGCAACAATGTGGATGAAACTAGAGTATGTTACCCTAAGCAAAATAAGTCAGTCAGAGAAAGGCACATATCATATGATTTCACTCATATGTGGAATATAAGAAACAAAACAGATGAACATAAGGGAAGGAAAAATACAATAAGATAAAAACAGAGAAGGAGGAACACCTGGGTTGCTCAGTGGTTGAATGCCTGCCTTCGGCTCAGAGCATAGTCCGGGAGTCCCAGGATCGAGTCCCGCATTGGGCTTCCTGCATGGAGTCTGCTTCTCCCTCTGCCTATATCTCTGCCTCTCTCTTTCTGTGTCTCTTATGAATAAGTAAATAAATAAAATCTTAAAAAAAAAAAAAGCAGAGAAGGAAGCAAACCATAGAGACTGTTAACTATAGAGAACAAACTGAGGATTGGGAGGGGCAGTGGGTTGGGGGGTAGGCTTAAATGGGTGATGGGCATTATTAGGAGGGCACTTGTTGAGATGAACACTAGATGTTATATGTAAGTAATGAATCACTAAATTCTACTTCTGAAACCAGTACTACACTATATGTTAACTAATTTAAATTTAAATTAAAAAATAAAAAATAAATTAATAATTGTTTAATAAATGAATGGCATGCTGATTCTCATAATTCCAATAACCAAGGAGTTGTACAGATATTTAGAGAAGATACTTCATTTAATTTTTTAAAGATTTTATTTATTTATTTGATACAAGCAGAGGGAGAAGCAGAGGGAGAGGGAGAAGCAGACTCCTTACTGAGCAGGTAGCTTGATACGGGGCTCCATCCCAGGACCACAAGATCATTGGCCTGAGCTGAAGGCAGATACTTAACCAACTGAGCCACCCAGGTGCTCCAAGAGTGACCCATTTTAAAGATACCTGTACAACTACAACTCCCTCAGATTAACTGTTTTCTCATTCATCTTGTCCAGATTTTCTCTACTCTAGTATAGCTTGCTTTCTTTCCTCTCCTCCCCTCCCCTCCCCTCTTCTCTCCTCCCCTCTTCAGATTTATTTATTCTTTATTTAATAATCTTCCCTTCCCGAGAGACACAGAGAGAGACAGAGAGACAGAGACAGAGACAGAGACAGAGACACAGGCACTGGGAGAAGCAGGCTCCATGCAGGGGAGCCCAATGAGGGACTGGATCCCAGGTCTCCAGGATCACACCCTGGGCTGAGGGGGCACTAAACCGCTGAGCCCCCCGGGCTGCCCCCCCCTTTTTTTTTAAGTGACAGAGCATATAAGTGGCGGAAGAGCAGAGGGAGAGGGAGAAGCAGACTCTCCACTGAGCAGGGAGCCAGACGTGGGGCTCCATCCCAGGACTCTGGGATTATGACCTGAGCCAAAGACAGACATTTAACAGACTGAGCACCCAGGTGTCCCCAGCTTCTTCTTTTTTACCCGAGTTTTTTTTTTTTTTTTAATTTTTATTTATGATAGTCACAGAGAGAGAGAGAGAGAGAGAGAGAGAGGCAGAGACACAGGCAGAGGGAGAAGCAGGCTCCATGCACCGGGGGGCCGACGTGGGATTCGATCCCGGGTCTCCAGGATCGCGCCCTGGGCCAAAGGCAGGCGCCAAACCGCTGTGCCACCCAGGGATCCCTTACCCGAGTTTCTGATGTTAACTGACACTTTCAGATGCTGTTTCTCCATGGGTTAAAGAGACAGTGCCATGCTAGCCAGAAACAGCGTTCCAGATTCAGTCTTTCAGCGCCCTGTATTACTTATGTTCATTATTTGTTAGACTTTTACCTGCCCCACATTCCTCCCCCTTCCCCTCTTCCATATTAGGTAGTGATTTTCATAGTAAACTGACAGATGAATGAAGTTAAATGTCCCACTTTTCCAAGGCAGGGAGTGGAATGAAGAGGAGACTGAACACATAGAAACAAGCTTTTCAGGGTGCCTGGTTGGCTCAGTTGGTGGAGCATGCGACTTGATCATGGGGTCATGAGTTCAAGCCCCATATAGGTGTAGAGATTATTTAAAAATAAAGTCTTCACAAAAAAAAAAGAAAAAAAGAAAAGAAACAAGCTTTTCTGCTCAGGCACCTTGCTACCAAATTTGATTCTTAACTAGTCCACATTTAGGTTATAATTATGATAATTACTTTTTTTTTAACTCTTGCTGTATACCAGTCACAGTGCTATGAACTTTACATTTATTATTTCATTTATTATTTTCCAACAACCTTATGTTGTGGACAATGTTATCCTATTTTACAGAGAGGAAAACTAATGCTTGCCTAGTAAAGTGGAAGTGCGATTTGAACCCATACCCTCTAACTTCAGAGGCTTTTAACTCTTTTACCAATTTGCTTCCCATTTATTCCCAAGCCACAGGTAAGTTTCGACTAGTCTTTGGCACCTACATCCTATTTTCAGTACTGCCTAGATCTTTCCTTGGGTGCTTTCCTTTCTCAAGTTCCCACCAAACCTCTGGATGTACTTAGAGAAAACTAGTAGTCCAGAAACTACCTCTTGGAGAAACTCTGAAATTTCTACATTTGCAATTTTGTTTGAAGTGGCATGTCTTTAAAACTCTACTGTGATATGACAGCCAACCAGGTGTTCTCCTTCATTTCCTTTTCACTCAACAATCGTTTACTGCATGTGCATACTGTTTGCTGTATGCACATACTATTGGGTGCTGTGAGCACAAGGAAGACTATGACCTATACTCTGCCTACATGGAACTTAATAGTTTTTCCAGCCTTGTCACTGCTTTGCCTTACTCCCACTTATAGTCAAGTCTCCCCCTTTCTTTGCCCTTCTAAACTAGCTTACTTGAAACTTGAGGGCATTGGTGTTTTCTTTTTTTCTTTTTTTTAAGATTTATTTATTTATTTGAGAGATAAAGAGAGAGCTTACATGAGTGGGAAGAGGGGTGGAGGGAGGGAGAGAATCTCAAGCAGACTCCCCACTGAGCATGGAGTCTGACCCTGGGCTCCCTCTCACAGCCCTGAGACCATGATCTGAACTGAAATCAAGAGTCAGACACTTAACCAACTGAGCCACCTAGGTACTTCTTGAGGGAATTGTTAATGAGACTTCCTTCTTGGCAACCCAAACCCAATTGTCACTGGCTTTGTGACATTTATCTTCTCCCACTTTTGATCATCATCATTTATTTATGGTTTTTATTTAAATTTTTTTTGTATAAATATAACCTATTGGTTGAAAGAAAAACTACAAATATAAGTATGTACACTAAAAAATAAAAATTACCCCTTCCTTACCCCATCAGTATCACTTGCTGTTTTTTTCTTCTTTTTTGTTTTATAGCTTTCTTGAGATTTAATCAACATACAATAAACTACACATATTTAAAACATTTTGACATGTGTATATATACCCATGAAATCATCGCCATGAGGTAGTGAACATATCCATCTGCCCTCAAAATTTCCTCCCTCCCCTTTGTACCCCCAGAAACCCCCCTCTCTCAGGCAACTATCAGTCTACTTTTTATCACTATGGATTCATTTTACTTTATAAATTTTTATGGAATGATACAGTAGGTACTTTTTTGGAGTCCAGATTTTTCACTCAACATAATTATTTTGAGATTTATCCACTGTTGCATATATCACTGGTTCATTCCCTTTTATATCTGAGTAGTAGTTTATTGTATGGATATCATAATTTGTTTTATTCCTTCAGCTGCTGATGAGTATTTGTGTACAAGTTTTGTGTTGACATATACTTTCACCTCTTTTGGGTTAAATACCTAGGAATAGAATAGCTGGATCAAAGTACATGTTTATTTAAGAAACTATCTCAGTGTCTTCCAAAGTGATGTGCCATTTCATAGTCCCACCAGTAATGCATGACTATTCCAGCTGCTCTTTATTTTTACCAGCATTTGGTACTGAAAGTCTTTAATTTTAGATATTCTATTAGGTGTATAGTATGTCTTGTGTTTTTTTAAAATTATTTATTTATTTATTTTTGTTTAAAGATTTTATTTATTTACTCATGAGACACACAGAGAGAGAGGCAGAGACACAGGCAGACGGAGAAGCAGGCTCTATGCAGGGAGCCCAATGTGGGACTCGATCCTGAGACTCCAGGACATGCCCTGAGCCAAAGGCAGATCTTAACCACGGAGCCACCCAGGTGTTTCTGTTTTTTATTTTTATTTATTTTTATTTATTTTTTAAGATTTTATTTATTTACTCATGAGAGACCCACAGAGAGAGAGAGGCAGAGACACAGGCAGAGGGAGAAGCAGGCTCCATACAGGGAGCCCGATGTGGGACTCGATCCTGGGACTCCAGGATAGTGCCCTGGGCCAAAGGCAGGCACTAAACTGCTGAGCCACACAGGGATCCCTGCATTTCTGTTTTTTAAATCGAGTTGTTTATCACTGTATTTTGAAAGATTAAAACAAAATCTAAACATTTTTTGTTTAAATTTTAAACAAATGTTTAAATAAAAAAATTTTAAACAAATATTTAAATAAAAAAATCTAAATATTTTGGTGGTTCAGTCAGTTGAGCAGACTTGATTTCGGCTTGGGTCGTGATCTCCAGATGGTGGGATCAAAGCACTCCGTGGAGAGTCTGCTTGAGATTCTTTCTCTCCCTTTCTCCCTCTGCCCATCCTTCCTCTGAGATAAATAAATCTTAAAAAAAAAATCTAAACACGAATTCTTTCTTAGATATATGCACTGCAATCTATGACTTGTCTTTTCATTCTCTTAATGTGTCTTAAGAGATTTTGATTTTAAGAATCCAATTAATCAGTTTTTAATTTTATAGATTATGCTTTGGTATCATGTCTAAGAAACCTTTGCTTAATAGAAGGTCACAGAGATTTTTGCTCTACTGAATTGCCTTTGTACCTACCTTTGTAGAAAATCAGTCATGCATTGTATTCATTTCCTGGGACTGCCTAACGAAGCACCATAAATTTGTGGCTTTAAACAATCTAAATTTTTTTTTTTTTTTTTTTTTTTTTTTTTTTTTTTTTTTTTTTTTTTTTTTTTAAAGATTTTATTTATTTATTCATGATAGTCACACAGAGAGAGAGAGAGAGAGGCAGAGACATAGGCAGAGGGAGAAGCAGGCTCCATGCAGGGAGCCCGATGTGGGACTCGATCCCGGGTCTCCAGGATCGCGCCCTGGGCCAAAGGCAGGCGCCAAACCGCTGCGCCACCCAGGGATCCCTAAACAATCTAAATTTATTCTCTCATGGTTCTGAAGTCTGAAATCGAAGTATTGTTAGGCAGCGCTTCCTCTGGAGACTGTAGGGGAGAATCCTCTCTTGTTAATTCTGGCTTTTGGTGACTCCAGACATTCTTTGGTTTATGGCAGCATAACTCCTATCTCTGCCTCTGTGTTTACCTGGTCTTCATCCCAGATACTTCTCAACTGACTTCCCCTCTACTTTCTTCTCTTATTAAATTGAAGTATAGTTGATATTACAAAATTATTATCAGTTTCAGGTGTACAACATAGCGATTCAACATTTATATATATTACAAAGTGCTTATCATAAGTTAGTCATCATTTGTCACCATGCAAAATTATTACAATATTATTGACTATATTTTCTGTGTTGTACTTTACATCCCTATGATTTATTTATAACTGGAAATTTGTACCTCTTAATCCCCTTCACCTGTTTCTCCCATCTCTGCCAACCCCCCCTCCCAAGCAACCACCAATTTGTTTTCTGTATTTGAGTCTCTTTTTGTTTTGTTTTGTAGATTCCACATATAAATGATATATTATTATTATTAGTGCTTCTAGACATTTTCTGTTAATATACAAACTTTTTTTTTTATACAAATGGGATTTGTAGCTCACTGTTTTTGTTTAACAGTATAATTTGGATATCTTCCCATATCAGTGCATAAAGAAGATCTACTCTGTTCTTTAAAAAAAAAAAAAAAGATTTTATTTATTTATTCACGAGAGACAGAGAGAGAGAGGCAGAGACATAGGCAAAGGGAGAAGCAGGCTCCATGCAAGGAGCCTGACGTGGGACTCCATCCCGGGACTCCAGGATCACACCCTGGGCCAAACGCAGGCGCTAAACTGCTGAGCTACCCAGGGATCCCTTACTCTGTTCTTTTTTAATGGCTATATAGTATTCCAGTCTATGAGTATACCATAAATATTTAACTAGTCTTTTATTGGTGGATATTTAGATACACAGTGATGAAGTAGATGTCCTTTTATATGTAACCAAATTTAGTATATTTGTAACATACATTCTGAGAAGTGGATTTGTTGGAGCACTTAAAATTTTTGCTAGATATAATCAATTACCCTTTGAAAAAGTTGTGCCAAGAACTTAACAGTGTTTCCTGTTCCTGTTTTCTCACCTTCTGGACAACACTGAGCATGATTGATCATAAATTTTGTTCATTTGATAGATTTAAAAAGAAATATATTCTTGTTTTAATGTGTATTTCCTTAGTTATGAGTGAATTAGAGCATATTTTGATATTTTTATTAGACATTTTACTTATTTTTATGTGAATTATATACTTTTTTCTTTTTTTTTTTTTAAGATTTTATTTATTTGAGAGCGCAAGCATGAGTAGGGGTGAGGGGCAGATGGAGAGGGAGAAGCAGATTCCCTGGTATCATGACCTGAGCTGAAAGAGATACTTAACTGACTGAGCCACCCAGGAACCCCCTGCTTATTTTTCCATTGGGTTCTCTCTCTCTCTCTCTCTCTCTTTTTTTTTTTTTTTTTACATATTTGGAAGAGTTCTTTTAATGTTAAGAAGTTAGTCCTTTATCTTCCAGCAAATGTGTGCTTCTCCCACCTGCTCCTGTAGTTGGTAGTTTGTAAATTACACACCTTCAGCTTGGGTGGTCCAACCTACTTACTTTCTAGATGAAGAAACTGAACTTCAAATAAGGTTAGTGTCTCTTTTTTTTTTTTAATTTTTTTATGAGCATGTAGTCAGATAGTAGTGAAGCTGAAACCAGCATCAAGTTTCCACTTCCAGTTTGGTGCTTTGGTTCCTTTTCCCATATACCATGCTTTTTTTTTTTTTTTTTTTACCATGCTATTTTTAAAAAATTTTATTTATTTACTTATGAGAGACACACAGAGAGAGAGGCAGAGACACAGGCAGAGGGAGAAGTAGGCTCCCTGCCAGGAGCCTGAAGCGGGACTCGATTCCAGATCCTGGGACCACACCCTGAGCCGAAGCAGACGCCCAACTGCTGACCCACCCAGGCGTCCCATACCATGCTATTTTTAAGGCTTACTCCTTTCTCTCCTCCACAGTTGCTTTTTTTATTTTTTTTTAAAGATTTTATTTATTCATGAGAGACACACAGAGAGAGAGACAGGGACACAGGCAGAGAGAAGCAGGCTCCATGCAAGGAGCCTGATGCAGGACTCCATCCTGGGTCCCCAGGATCACGCCCTGGACCGAAGGTGGCACTAAGCCACTGAGCCACCCAGGCTGCCCCCACAGTTGCTTTTTACCACTAGATCTTGCTACAACCAGATGTCTCATGTAAACTTAGAAATTTACCAGCCTGGTTATCAAAGTTAGGCCACAGGGTTGTACAGGAACGCGGGAGACTTCACAGGTATTGGATTGGTTTTTAATGCACGAGTAACTAAACTAGTTTCTCAATATGTAAATTATGTTCTTTTCATTTGTTTAAAAAATGTGTTTTATTTCATAGGTTCATGGGTGTGTGTGTACATCAAGGACAGTTGCATGCACTCACAGAGGTAAGATTGAAGTAAGCATATTGAAGTGGCTTCTTTGCCTTAGTATCAGCATTTTTAGTTCCATAGTAATTGTTACTTGTGTATGTTAGCAAAATGTGTATGCATTTACATTTATGCAAAAATGGCAGTGTTAACAATATTTTCTTCTCTTATCTTGGGACAATGGCCATTATCTCTAAATACTCTTGGAGTCCCTTATAATACTTCGTGAGTACTCTGAGATTATGAGTGCCCAAATATTATATTGATTCTTGCTGCCTAAACGACCCCTTCCTAACCTAAGGGATGGCGTCACTTGGCTGCAGACTCATGGCAACAAATTCCCAGACTACCCATAAACGTTTGCTGTCCTGATCTAGAATTCCACTCACTGTTCTATTGTCCTGATTGGTCTTATTACTCCTTGGAATCAGTTTACCTTTCCAATCTCATTTCATTTTCAGCCTCTTCTAGGCAGTTAATATGCGAGAGTCACTATTTAGCCTCTGAGGATCAGAGAATCCTCTCTAGAACAAAGGCTTCCTAAATTCAGGTACTGAGCTATTAGCTTCAGAATTTGCTTGGATACTTCTTAGAAACACAGGTTCCTGGAATCTTCTAGGTTTAGTAGGTCTTCATAAGACCCATATATATTCTTAAAAGCTCCTCAAATTATTCAGGTGAGCATCTAGATTTGAGAATCTATGTTCTAGGATGTATTCATAATCCTCCTTGGGAAGTAAGTACCAAAATATAAAGTGAAGAAACTTGGGAAGGTAAATTTTTTTAAACGAAGATTTTTTTTTTTTTTTTTTTTTTTTTATTCAGGAAAGATGCAGAGAGAGAGAGGCAGACACATAGGCAGAGGGAGAAGCAGGCTTCCTCGGGAAGCCTGATGCAGAAGCAGAACTTGATCCCAGGACCCCGGGACAACCACTGAGCCACCCAGGTGCCCTGGAAGGAAAATTGTTTAACAGAATTTGTTAGTATTGGTTTCCTCTGGCTTGGTGCCTGGTATTAGTCCTTAATATCTGATGAAGGAAGACATCCTATCTTATATGGAAGGCCAAGGAAGGCAGAATAATGAGGTGGTAAAGAGCATGGGCCTTGATGTCTTGATTGCCAAGGTTTGAATTTCTGTCTCAGGATTGTCATCTGTAAAATGGGAATAATAATAAAATATCTGCCCCAGGGAGTCTAGATAGAGAAGACCAGTGTCTGAGCCCTAGAGCATTTCAATTTTAAAAACCTGAGAAGGGCATTTTGAGAGGGAATAGCTAGTAAGTTAGGAAGAAAACGAGAGTATTTTGGCCTAGAATGGAAAGGAAGGAGTTTCAAGGAGGAGGGAGTAAGTAACTGTGGCAGATCTTGCTGATAAAATGATGACCTCTCAGGGATTTTGTGAAGAGGAAATGTAAAATGCTTATTTAGCACAGTGCCTGGCATATAGTAACTGGTTAATACATTTTAACTATTACAGCTTTAAAAAATAAAGATTTTATTTATTCATTCATGAGCAACACAGAGAGAACGGCAGAGACAGAAAGCAGCAGAAAGCAGATGCTTAACTGCTGAGCCATCCAGGCGTCCCATACAGCTTTATTATTAACATTGACTGGTCCTTCTGAACTCCTTAAATTCTCAATCTTTTTCATTTGGTACTTAATACTGCTGTTCAGGTACTGCTGTTAATGTTATTAAAATTTTTTTAAAACTTTTTATTGAAGTATGACATAACAGAAAAAGCACACATAAGAAATATGTACGGCTCACTAAATTTTTACAAATGAACACACCCATTACCAGGATTCCAGATCAAAAAACATATTCTGTGTATTTCTTTTCTCAGAAGTGAGTATATAAATTCTTCAAAGACAAAACTCTCGGGGCATCTGGGTGGCTCAGTGGTTGAGCATCTGCCTTTGTCAGGTCGTGAGGCCAGGGTCCTGGGGTTGAGTCCTGCATCAGGGTCCCCACTGGGAGCCTGCTTCCCCCTCTGCCTGTGTCTCTGCCTCTCAGTTTGTCTCTCATGAATAAATAAATCAAATCTTTTTAAAAAAAAAAAGAGAGAGAAAACTCTCTCCTCTCAAGCCTTCTATCTGCCAGAGCTCTGCCACTAAAAGTCGTTAAAGTATTTGTTGTACTCCCTGTTTATATCATTGTTCTCTGTAATGTGAGTTTACTGGAAGGGCTTGTATGTTGGTTTTGCTGACAAAGAAGAACACGCTTTAAAATCTGTGATCAGGGCAGCCTGGGTGGCTCAGTGGTTTAGTGCCACCTTCCACCCAATGCCTGATCCTGGAGACCCGGGATCGAGTCCCACATCAGTCTCCCTGCATGGAGCCTGCTTCTCCCTCTGGCTGTGTCTCTGCCTCTCTCTCTCTCTCTCTCTCTCATAAATAAATAAATAAAATCTTTTAAAAAATAAAAAAGATAAAATCCGTGATCATGTTGCAAATTCGGAAGTGGGGTGTAATGGAAATGGCAGAAATGAATGATCTTATGCAGCATTCTTTCGGCCATGTTGCACTTAAATAATATTTTTTGTTAGTTTATTCATAGCCATATATAACATGTAGTGCCTGCTTTGTGAAAGAGTATGTATTTCCAGTATCACTGATGAGATATTGGCATAGCTTATAATATAAATAGTTTTTATTATGGTGGTAATTGGCTGATGATCATGCAACCCAAATAGGCTCTTGGTTATTTTCAGAAGGGAATCAGCAAAGGCCATCATGGCATAGATCTCTGGGGAATCCTACATTTATCCTACAATTTGACTTGGCAGCACAGCCTTTGGTTTTCACTAAGGATTATAAAAATGAATTACTAATAACATCTAGCACAGTACTGTGAACTTAGATGACATTTAGTAAATTTTTCTTGACTGCTAGAATGGCTGCTTTTTATAATAATGTGAGCATCACTCCTTATTTCTCTTAAAATAATTTGTCAATAATGACAGTAAACAAACATAGCTCTTGTTAGTGCCTATAAAGTATTGATATTATTAGGAAGATTATGTCTCCTTTACAGCAGTGATCTGGACTTTCCTAGGCTTGAACCATTTCTGTGTGTCTTCTTTAAAAGCAGACATTGGGGTGCCTAGATGGCCCAGTCAGTAAAGCATCTGCCTTTAGCTCAGGTCGGGCTCCCTGCTCAGTGGAGAAGACTGCTTCTCCATCTGCCCTCCCCCTGCTTGTGCTCTATCTCTCTCAAATAAACAAAAAATCTTTAAAAAAAAGAATAAAATTGTAGACATTAATTGAACTTGGAACAGTTATACAATTAGGTACTACTAACTACTATAGATAGTTTCATCTGTAGTTAAGTATAGATTTCTGAGTTTTTTTATTTTTTAAAGATTTTATTTATTTATTCATGAGAGACAGAGAGAGAGAGAGAGAGAGAGAGAGAGAGAGGCAGAGACACAGAGGGAGAAACAGTCTCCATGCAGGGAGCCTGACATGGGACTCCATCCTGGGTCTCCAGGATCACGCCCTGGGCTGAAGGCGGTGCTAAACCACTGAGCCACCCGGGCTGCCCTAGATTTCTGAGTTTTTAAGCAAATGAGTTGTTAAAGAAAAAACAGTTTGATAAAAAGATCAAACAAAACCTTTTAAGTTTAATGAGTTAAATTTAAAAATCCACATTGTATCCAATAGGAATGCTCTATAAGTATGTCTTTGACTCAGGAAACCGTAATGACTTCCATTTGGTCATGAGTATTAAGGAAATCTTCAGTTTTGTTTTGTTTTGTTTTTATCTTCAGTTTTTTTATTTTTATTTATTTTTATTTATTTTTTAAAGATTTTATTTATGTATTCATAAGACACAGAGAGAGAGAGGCAGAGACACAGGCAGAGGGAGAAGCAGGCTCCATCACGGAGCCTGATGTGGGACTCGATCCCAGATCTCTAGGATCACACCCTGGGCCAAAGGCAGCACTAAACCACTGAGCCACCAGGGCTGCAGTCTTCAGTTTTTTAAAGAAAGAAAATATAACTCTATGTATTAGTTAGCTATTGCTACGTAATATCCAACCACAAAACCTCAAAAGCATACAACAATAAACATTTACTCCTTGTACATCTGTAGGGCTGAGCTGAACTGAGCACAATTGGACAGTTCTACTAGTCTCACTTGGGCTCATTCATGCATCTGGCAGGTCAACTGGTAGTCTGATCTAGGTTGGGCTTTGCTGGGACTGCTTTCAGTTGCTTCTCATCCTTCCTCTGGGACCAGCAGACCAGCCTGGATGTGAATAAAAAGTTCTTTTCAGCCCCCAGCAGGACTCTTGCTGTTCTGGTATAGCAAGAGTATGCCAGCCATTTGCACAAGTGCTTTTCATGATTCTTCTTATATTCAAGTTTGCTTGGCCAACATTCCCATTGGACAAAACAAGTCACACATCTGAGTTCACATTGGGAACATACTGCAAAGTTCTATGTCAAAGGGCATGGATTGCATAAGGGGTAAAGAATTGGAACCACTGTTGCAATCTCTCCTGTCCTATAAATATCTCAATTACCAGATCATAATTTGTCTTTTCTACCCTACTTGAGGGCAAAGAGTTTTTCCCATTACAAAAATCATAGCTATCAGTTAGTTATTAAACACTACTGGGGGCTAAGTGCCATGCTTGGTGCTTTATATATTAGCTATAATTCTCACAATTCTGTAATAATATTTTCTCCATTTTATAGGTGAGAAAACTAGGCTTAGAGAAATTGAGTTTCCAAAGTAGAATTTGGGTCCAGATTCCTTTGACTTCAAAGCCTAGACCCTTTCTATTTTAACATACTGTCCTTAATTCCCTTATATATTTCCCATAGTGCTAAGGGCTTATGTATGTTCCCCCACAGGTTCTTGAATGTATAGCATGTGTAGTATTTGTAGAATTGGACTCTATTTTTATATTTTGGTTTACTTGGAAGAGATATTTTCTGGTTATTGGATAGATTAGAATATGTTCGGTTGCAATTTATCAGCAGCTAAATAGATGTTATTTAGAGACCCTATCCTATGTTTTTCTATCTCTTTGCTCTGTCTTTACATTGTCAGCTTCATCCTAAGGTGGTTGTCATTCTACTTAAAAAGTAGCTGCCACCAACTTACATGCTATATACATTTTCTCTTCCATATCCAAGATGGAAGTGTGGGACATTGCCAAAGATAGTAGACAAAGAGAGAGATGCTTTGACACAGATTATGCATCATCTCCTAATGTCTTCTTTTTAAGCTTGTTAAGAAAGGCACAAAGAGGGAAATATCCTCATAATCAAATAGTTCAGGGAACCTCTTTGTGCAGAACCTTTTGGTGCCTAGAAGATTGGATGTTTGGGGAATGAGTGGGGTGTAAGGTCAGTTAGGAATCTCAAGTGACAATATTCTGTGCTCAAAAGAGTCAGCAAAAGAATTACTTGGCAGAGGTTTTGGAGTCTCTCTTGCCTTTTCTACCATGCAGAAACTATGCTTTTTTTTTTTTTTACTGTTCCAGTAAGAACCACTCAGCTACAGACACAGCAATTACTTGGCCTGTGACGGTATTCATTCTCTTTATAGCAAAGTCATTTCAATCAGCCAGATACCTGGTACTAAAAGACACTTTTGGAGCTCTTAACTCATGAGGGAGTGGATCAGTCCTGCAGGGGGCTGAAAAGAACTTTTTATTCACATAGCCCTCATCCTCTTCTCACTCACCATTTCTACCCCTACTATACACCTTCTTTCTTTTTTAAAGAATACTTTGGAAATTCCTTGTCTATGTGGGTTCACATGCATTGTTTCTGAGTTGTTTTTTGTCAGACTTATAAGAAGCCTTATATAATCAGAGAGTTTATAATGAAAGGAAACTCTGTCGGTTCAGTGACTAAACTCATGCATTATTTATAAAAATGTGCAGCCAGACCCCAATTCCAGTTTCTTGGTGTCCTGTGATATTGCTATTAGTTGTGCCTGCTTCTTTTTTTTGTTCTGTGTGGCCCAGTACAGAGTTTCGTGGCCTTATTTACCCAGCCAGATGCGGTATTGTCTGGTGCCTGCCTTGGGTTAACTTTTGCAGCATAGCCATACCTATCTTTCAAGCATGGGGTGACTTTGAGGAAGCTATTTCTACTACATGCTAGTTAAGAGGACACTCTAGATGTAGCAACAATGAATGATTGCCCCTGTTGACTCAAGACTTCTAAAGGAGTGGTGAATGTAGGAGAAATGACAAGATGTGAATTAACATCTGCAAGGGAAGAAAGAAATTCCATTTACACATACCACTTTGAGTGATTCTGCTAGGCTCTGGGCTTATCAGGATGGAAAAGAAGCCTATTCCCCTAGTTATTGATGTATAACAAAATACCCTAAAACTTAGTGATTTAAAACAACCATTTTATTTTGCTTGTGATTTTTGTAGGTTGGGACTTTGAAAGGGCTCTGCTGGGTGTCTGGTCCACGTGTATCAGCTAGAGGACCCACTTCCAGGATGGCTGCTTCATTCACATATCTGGTGCTATGGTGAATGAAGGTGGCTTGGTCCCTGTCTTACACTACATGGTATCTCATTCACTAGGTCATCTCCATATAGCTTGAGCTCTCCTGAGCTTCCCACAGCTTGGTGATCTCAAGATAGTTAGACTTTATATATGGTGACTAGTGAGAGGTACAGGCCACGTAAGTGGAAACTGAAAGACTTCTTATGACCTACCTTGGAAGTTCCAGAATGTCACTTATGCTGCATTCTCTTGGTCAGTTCTGATTCACAGGGAGGGGAATTATTAGACTCTACATCTCACTGACCATTTTATTCCACTGCAATGTCTTTCATGAACTCAGTGTTTAGTGACTGGGGTAGTAAGAAATTTCTTACTATGTCCTTCTTTAAAAGCTATTTAAAAATAAAAACAAAATAAAAGCTATTTTTAAATATCCATGGGGGATCTCAGGTGCTCAGCGGTTTAGTGCTGCCTTCAGCCCGGGCGTGATCCTGAAGACCTGGGATTGAGTCCCACGTCGGGCTCCCTGCTCCTCCCTCTGCCTGTGTCTCTGCCTCTCTTTCTCTCTCTGTGTCTCTCATGAATCAATAAATAAAATCTTAAAAAATCCAGCCATTACTCCATACTGTTAATTAACTCTTAGATCTCCATATATATTTATAGTTATTACTCATTATAGTTCATATTTGTTTTTTCTGTCATCTCGTTTTCCACTCAATTATTTTACTAATATTTTATTTTTAATTAATTTTATTATTTTTTAAAGATTTTATTTATTTATTTATTCATGAGAGACACACAGAGAGAGGCAGAGACATATAGGCAGGAAGCCCAATGTGGGACTCGATTCTGGGACTCCAGGATCATGCCCTGAGCCAAAGGCAGATGCTCAACCACTGAGCCACCCAGGTGTCTCTAATATTTCATTAAAAAATATTTTATTTATTTATTCATGAGAGACACAGAGGCAGAGACACAGGCAGAGGAAGAAGTAGACTCCGTGCAGGGAGCTCAATGTGGGGCTCGATACCGGGACTACAGGATCATGCCCTGAGCCAAAGGCAAATGCTCAACTGCTGAGCCACCCAGGCATCCCTTTACTAATATTTCAAATACAACGTAGCTCAGTTATATCACTCTTTTCAATCTTACCATTTTCTTTTTTTTTTTAAGATTTTATTTATTTATTTATTTTTTACACGGCGGGTGGGGGGGAGCGAGAGAGAGACAGACAGACAGACAGAGACATAGGCAGAGGGAGGAGAAGCAGGCTCCATGCAGGAAGCCCCATGTGGGACTTGATCCCGGGACTCCAGGATCATGACCTGAGCTGAAGACAGACGCCAAACTCCTGAGCCACCCAGGTGTCCCTCAATCTTACCATTTTTTATTGTTAGAATATTTATTCATCCAAATAAAAACTACGGAATTGGTTTTTATATTTTCTCATCTCTTGAATTTAATCATTTCCCAATCCTATTATTTTCTTTGTGATATCTTTTTTATTCTTCTTTCTCTGCATGTTATTCCGTGCCTTGATTCCTACAAAGGCTTTGGCTGGTTTTCCTATCTCTAATCTTTCTTTGCTTTAGTTTGATATATGATTACTCAAATAATCCATTAGGCATACTTTGATAATGTGATGCTTCTGTTTAAAAACTTCTGTTTAGGGGCTCCTGGGTGACACAGATGATTGAGCATCTGACTCTTGGTTTCACTCAGGTGGTGATCTCGGGATTGTGAGGTCGAGTCCCACATGAGGCCCTGTGCTCAGTGGGGAGTCTGCTTGAATTTCTCTCTCCCTCTGCCCTACCTCATTTCCCCTGTACATATTTCTCTCTCTCTCTCTCAAAAATAAATAACTCTTAAAAAATTATTTAAAACTTCTATTTAGCAGTCTAGACTCTATTTGATTTCAGAATACACATTCCCCCCCTTTAGTTAGGCAGGTCTTTCTGCTCTTTTCTACACATACTGGTCTTAAATGTGCCTTCCAGAAACTGGGATGCCCTTAATTCTCTTCTTCCTCCCACTTTCCAAGTGATGTCAAATCCCAGGCTCTCTAATGGAGCTCAGTCTCCTAAATAAGGCCAATGATAATGCTTGTGTGGCTGGGCCCATCGTATATGTTTAGGATGTTTGTAGTTAGTTGTTTAGTGTAGACTCAGCTCTCAGAAGGCTGATTTAGCCCCAGTGGAAAGAGCTCAAGGTTAGAGCAAATCACTCTGTGTGAAATGTGTAAAATGTCACATCTCCAGTTGTTTCACAATTAAAAGTTTATTTCATTTATACTTGTAAAAATAGATAAAAACATTCCTATAAATACCTCGTGGCATCTTTTTAAAAAAGGTAGCTATAATTTTTTGGTTTGGCCATTTAGTAATAAAAAAAATATCTAAATAAATTGTGGCACATATTTTCTGCCCTTATTTTTAGTAACTCCCTATGACATTTGAGAAACAAGAATTTGAGGTTGGCAGTCTAACCCACAAATAATAGAATAGTTTATTTAGTTTATTTTATTCTTTTTTTAAAAGATTTTATTTATTTATTCATGAGACACACACACACACACACAGAGAGAGAGAGAGAGAGGCAGAGACACAGGCAGAGGGAGAAGCAGGCTCCATGCAGGGAGCCTGATGTGGGACTCAATCCCGGAACTCCAGGATCATGCTCTGGGCCGAAGGCAGGCACTAAACCACTGAGCCACCCAGGGATCCCTAGTTTACTTTATTCTTAAAGCAGTTTCCTCCCTGACTTGCGAGCTTGCTTCTGGCTCATTTACTCATTCAGAAAATATTTATTGGGCTTCTATTACGTATTTAGCACCATTCCAGGCACTGGGAATATGATAATGAACAAATAATAATCTCTGCCCTCTGGAACTTACATTGTGATAAGCAGGGGGGGTAGGTAGGAGAGTTAGACTATACAGGAAACAAATTGTAATATATGTGGTTTAAGTGCCATGGGGTTTGCAGTGGACAGGGAAGGTCTCACAGAAGAAGCAAAAATTAAGGAGGTAAGGGAACTAGCTGCATGAATATCTGGGGAAAGAATGTTCTAGGAAGTGGGAACAGCAATGCAAAGACATGGAGGCAGAAATGTGCTTGGTATTGTCGAAGAACTCCAAGGAGGGTGACGTGGCTGCAGTGGAGCGAGTAAAGGACAGTAGATGGAGGTGAGAGTGGAAATGCGGGCCAGGTCACACAGTCTTGTAGATCATTGTAAGAGCTTCAGCTTTTACTCAGGCTGAATTGTGAAATCCTTGGGAGCTTTTGGTTAGAGCTGTGATATGATGTAACTTATCTTTTAAAAAGATAACCACTGTGAGGGTAAGGTGAATAAACTGAAAAAGAAGACAAGGGTGAAAGCAGAAAGACTAGTAGAGATGATTGCAGTAAATTCTGTGCAGTAAATAAGGACTATGCAGAAAGGGTGAGAGATGGTGGTAACTTGGACCAGAGTGCTGCTGGTGATTCTGGATTTTGAGGGTAAACTAGGCTTTCCTGATGCATTAGGTATGGGATATGAGAAGATAAAAGGAGTCAAGGATAACTCTGAGGTTTTTGGTCAGAACACCTGAAGGGTACAGTTGATATTAATGGAGCTGGGGAAGATTATAGGATGTACAAGATGGGAGGGGATTGAGAGGTCAGTTTTAGCAGGTTGAGTTTGAAATATTTATTGGACATACAGGTGGTGATAACTTCATAGAGCATGGGGATTCCAAGGAATACCCTGAGTGATACCTTACTTGTTCAGATCCTGTTTATCAGCGTCTTCTTTAGAAAACATCTCCCTGGTTTGGAAGGAGGCATCTTTCAGCAACTGCTGTATTACTTCCTGAGTAATGATAGTGAAAAAATCACTAAGTTGTCTGTCTTTCTTTTTTCCTATTTTATCCTATGTTTACTAGACTTTAAGTTCCTTGGGCTTCATTATTTTTTTCACTACTCAGTCTTCAACAGGCATATAAAGGCATGCAATAAATACTAGTTGGGTGAGCAGATAAATGTATGAATGAATGAATGAATGAATGAATGAATACTGCTTCCCACAGTTGAACTTAACAGCAGTTAATCTGTTTGTCACAAAGACATTTGCCTCTTTCAAGGTGGTTTTGGCCATCCATTTGATGCATCTTTTCTCAGTGTTGGTAATGATAGGACAGCAAGAGGATTTTAAAAATGCTTAAGGGATTTCTCACTAATCTTTCTCCTAATCCTCTCTATGACTGTGAGACTAGTGTAGCAATTGAATTCATAAAGTTCTCTTTGAGTTTCCCCTAAACCAGTTTCTAACAGAAGTTTTGACAAGTGTGCTTTTCTTAACTTGATAAGTGGTATCATTCACAGGAATTGGGTCTGTGTAGGCCCTTGAGTGCTGTTCTAAAGTAGTTTGGATCCTGTAGCAAGAATGGAAGAACAGAGGAAGGATGGTATACCTCTCCTACATTCCTGCTACTCAAGGGCATTTCAGCATTCCTACACCAGATACATCATCACTGTCTGCACTTTCTGTGTTTACTTGTTCTTTATGTTGGTCTTTTCTTGTTATCATGATTTGCTTATGTAGAAAATTCTTAGATCAATGATTTCCAAAGTGAATCATAAGCATTTCTTTCTTGAACATGCCCATTTTAGCATATTTTGCTTTCCTAAAGAAATGGCTTATATTTATTTTCTACCCAACAAATAATTACTAAGCAGTTGCTTTGTGTTAAGGGCCAATTTAGATCAACTTCAAAAATGAAAAGCTAGTCTATGAAGGTGGCAGAACAATTGTCTAAAGGTGGGCACCTGAGTGGCTCAGTTGATTAATTACCTGCCTTCAGCTCAGGTCATGATTTCGGGATCCTGGGAGCGAGCCCCACCTCAGGCTCCCTGCTCAGTGAGAAGTCCGCTTCTCTCTCTGTTCCTCCCCTTGTTTGTGCTCTCTCTCTCTCTCTCTGTCTCTCATGAATAAATAAATAAAATCTTAAGATTTTAAGAGAGAGAGAGAGGGAGAGAGAGAGAAAGGCAGAGACACGGGCAGAGGGAGAAGCAGGCTCCATGCAGGGAGCCCTATGTGGGACTCGATCCTGGGACCCTGGGGTTACGACCTGGGCCGAAGGCAGGTTCTCAACTGCTGAGCCACCCAGGCATCCCTTCCAGCTCTTTTTCATCTTCTACTTTCTGTTTCTATTATTTTGACTGCTTCAGGTACCTTATAGAAGTGGAATCATACAGCATTTGTCTTTTTGTGACAGGCTTATTTCACTCATGATAATATCTGAAAGGTTTATCCATGTGGTAACATGTGACAGGATTTCCTTCCTTCCTTTTTAAGAATAAAAAATATCCATTGTGAATATATACCACATTTTACTTATCCACTCATCTGTTGGTGGACATAAGCACAGTGTTTAATACAAATCTAATTTTGTTTCTCTCTGCATAAACCCTTCCATGTCTCCTCATTGCCCTGAGGATCAAGTTAAAACACCTGATTCTACTACTGCTTATCTGTGTAGCTTCACTGCTCACTTTGGTGACCTTTTTGCTGTCTTAATTGTGTACCACAGTTATACTGAACTTTTTCAGTTCCATAAATGGCACATGACCCTTTCCACTTCTGGGCCTATGTACCAGCTCTTCTCTCTACCTAGAACACAACCTCTCTATCTCCCATTGGCCTTGCCCACTCCTACTTAACTTATTTTCTCTTGGAAGCCTTTTCTGATCTCCTAAGGTTGGGTACCCCTCCTGTATACTTCCATATTACAACAGCATTTATCATTGATTTTTATTCACTGCCTGTGTATATACATTATAAATTCCTTAAGGGCAAGGACTATTTTTTTTACATTGATATCAGTTGGTTCCTAGCATACATACTGCCTGACAAATGATAGCTGCTTATCATATTTGTTGATTGAATGAATAAATGAATAATCAGTGGCATTTTCTGGCTCAAAACCTTCAGTGATTTCTTCATTGATTATAGTGTTGTTTTATAAGTTTAATTACTTACCAGAATTGCTTAGGGGCTTTTGAGAAAGTGCAGATACCAGGACCTCACACAAGACCCACTGAATTAAAGTCTTGGGAGAAGCCCAGGCATCTATATTTAAAAACTTTATTAATTTATAAATACACCTGAGTGGCTTAGCGGTTGAGCGTCTGCCTTTGGCTCAGGGCGTGATCCCGGGTCTGGGGTTTGAGTCCCATATCAGCCTCCCTGTGAGGAGCCTGCTTCTCCCTATCTATGTCTCTGTCTCTTTCTCTGTGTCTCTCATGGATAAATAAATAAAATCTTAAAAAAATCATGAAGTGCATAGGTTATCCTGTGCACAGTGAGGGTTAAAATATAGAATTCAGGATAAACTCTTAGCTCGGTATCCTAGTCCTCTGTGCCTTTAGCATCATACCTTTTTTCTAAGTCTTTAGCAAGTACTCTCCCATTCAGACAAACTGATTTTCATGTGTTTACTAAATGTAGTCTTCATTTTTTGCCTCCTTATTAATATTTTTTCATCCGGGGATATACTCTTTCTCTTTATCCTATAGAAATCATCTCTCCCTTCAAGACTTTGCTCAAAGTCCACTCATTTCTCCCTAAAACTTTTCCTGATTCTTTCTTTGCCATTGTTTGCTTTCCCCTCCTTGCCAGATTTGGTCATAGTGTTTCCTTCCATAGTGATCTTCTCATATGTAGTTGGGTTTTCTTTTTTTATTTTCTTTTTGTACCTCTCTTATTACATATTATGCCATGTATTAAAGTTATTTTTGCTTTGGTTTCCCTATATTTTTAAAAGATTTTATTTATTTATTAATAATAATAATTATGAATTATTATTCATAGAGAGAGGCAGAGACACAGGCAGAGGGAGAACCAGGCTCCATTCCATGCAGGGAACCCAACGTGGGGCTTGATCCTGGGTCTCCAGGATCACGCCCTGGGCTGAAGGCGGCGCTAAACTGCTGAGCCAGCGGGGCTGCCCTGGTTTCCCTATATTAATGTAAGCTTCCAGAGTAGAAGGAACCCAGGCTTTGGGGTCAAAAGGCTTGGGTTAAAATCCAGGCTCTACCATTAACAGTTGAATAACTACAGGCAAATTATTTAAATTCTCTAGGCTTGATTTCCTCATATATAAAATTTTTTTTAAAGGATAACAATGTTTCAGGATGTTGCAAGGTTCAAATGAGGTAACTATGAAAGTACCTTATAAAACCAATTAGTTGCTTGTTAATATAGGGATAGTATTTTACTCATCTGTATATTCATGATCTCCCAGCAGTACTTTGTAGTTAGAAAGCACTTTATAGATATTGACTGAATGATTGGATAGGGGGAAAAAGAAATACATTTTGTGCCATCTAAAAAGCAAAGTGGAGGTAAATTTTCTTTTAAAAATACGTTTAAAAATGTATTTTAGAGCCTGTAGGAATGGCTAGAACTCTTGCCTCATGAATGGAATAATTTCTAAATGGCTTTTGCATTGTTTAATTATAACACCTCTTGCATCATCATCCTTTGACTCTGTCACTAATTTGCTCAACAACTTATTTTCCATCTAGATTAGCTAGTCAGTCAAACATGTATTTCTGGTATGCCCCGAAGGAACAGAACTGGGCACTGGACTTTTGGAAATAGAAATAAAACAATAGACATACTACTTACCTGCTAAGTCAATTAAAGTTTTGGATAAGAAAATATTTCATTTTTTTAAACCAATAATTTATTGCAGTTGGCAGTACCAGGGACACTTTAAAAACAAACACAACTTTTTTTTTTAAAGATTTATTTATTAAGGGGAGAGAGAGAGCTAGAGAGAGAGAGAGCAAGCAGGGGGAGAGGCAAAGGGAGAGAATCCTCAAGCAGACTCCATGCTGAGCATGGAGCCCAATGCAGGACTTGATCCCAGGACCCTGAGATCGTGACCTGAGCCAAAATCAACAGCCAGATGCTCAATTTAACTGTGCCACCCAGGCGCCCCCAAAAAACTTTTTTCTGCTTATAAAATCAGACATACTCGTTAAAGAAATAGCTAATATTTCTGGGATGTTAAGTGTTACATGTATTTTCTTTTTTCATCCTTATGACAACCTTCTGAGATATAGTCATTATTACTGCTATTTTATGTAAAAAGAAACTGAGAATTACATAAGATTTGAAAAGTGATTCTCCCACTTTTTACCTACTTAACTCATCAATTTTTAAGTCTTAGTTTAAATTTTCACTTCATTGAAGTAGCTTTTCCTTTTTTTAAAAAAAAAAAAAAGATTTTATTTATACATGAGAGACAGAGAGAGAGAGAGAGGCAGAGACATAAGCAGAGGGAGGGAGAAGCAGGCTCCATGCAGGGAGCCCGATGTAGGACTCAATCCCAGGACTCCAAGATCACGCCCTGGGCGAAAGGCAGGCACTCAACCACTGAACCATCCAGGCATCCCGGAGTAGCTTTTCCTAATGACCTTCCCACATCCAGATTATGAGTTGGCTTCTGATTCTCTTTGTTAGCACTCTTTCCTTTTTTTCTTTCCTTTTTTTCATCGTAGCACATCTTAGAACATACAATTCTTCATTCATTTATTTATTTATTTTAGATTTTATTGATTTTTTGAGATTGAGAAAGAGAACAAGTAGGCAGAGGAGCAGACGGAGAGGGAGAAACACTCTGAGCTGAGCAGGGAGCCAGACTCGGGGCTGATTCCAGGACCTCAGGATCATGACGTGAGCCATAGGGAGACGCTTAACCAACTGAACTACCCAAGTGCCCCAGAATGTGAGGGTGTTTAGTTGCCTATTTGACTCTTAGCCTTTGGAAGAGATTTTTGCCTGCGCTTGGAGTGACTATTGGGCTGGGAAGCTGTCTCCCACATAGCAAGTTGGAACCTTTTCTCCCTTTCTATCCCTCTACCTACCATTTGCCTCTAGAAGATACCCTTTGAGCTTGTAGTTTGCTTTCTTTAACTTTTGCTTGATTTATTCCTTATTCAGAGGCCAAGTGGTGTGCTAATATAGGCAGAATCGGTAGAAGAAATGATTGGTTCATTTGAAGATGCAGTTCCTTTGATATAAGTCACCTTAATTAGAAACTTAGTTTCTGGGGTAGCCCAGGTGGCTCAGTGATTTAGCGCCACCTTCAGTCCAGGGCCTGATTCTGGAGATCTGGGATCGAGCCCCGCATGGGGCCTGCTTCTCCCTCTACCCTCTCTGCACACCCCCCCGCCCCCCCATGTCTCTAATGAATAAATAAATAAAATCTTAAAAAAGAAAGAAAGAAAGAGAAAGAAAGAAGAAAGAAAGAAAGAAAGAAAGAAAGGAAAGAAAGAAAGAAAAGAAAGGAAAAAGAAAGAAAGGAAAAAGAAAGAAAGAAAGAAAGAACGAAAGAAAGAAAGAAAAGAAAGAAAGAAGAAAGAAACTAGTTTCTTTTGGTTTCTATTTTCATTTTGTCCACTGTCAAGCCCCTATTCCTCAGATCTGGTTGGGGGGCAGGGTGTGTTTGTCTTCCTTAATGGATTGCTTTGTTTACTCTGAGTTCAATCACCAAGTGAATGTCAAAGATTCCTATGCGGATCTGCAGAGTGCAGGGTTATAGTAGATATGGGATAGCAGGCTGGACGGAAAAGTGATTTTAATCATGAACTTATGGATTTGGGGATAGGAAAGCAGACTGGATGGAGTGGTTAGGAACCCTGGCCTCATCTTAAATCATGTCTGTGACCATTGATTGTGAATAGAGCTTCACTGGGTAAAGGGAACAGTCTTAGTATTTCTTAGCTTATTTCTTTGAGAAGATTTATTCTACATATTTATCTTTTAATATTTACTTTATTTAAACAAATTTGTTTTTGATTATGAGATGTTTAATGGAACAGTTAAAAATCTGTGGGGAAAGCTTAATCACACTATTTTGAATCTTTTGGGTAAACAGTCATTTTGATGTTTATAGTAGCTGATAGGGATTGAAAAACATTCCTGCCACTTCAGCTTTGTTAAGCAAACATATTCTTTAAGCAGTGAATGGGCTTTATACTAAATATCTATCTATGGAAAGTGTGAATGAAGAACAGGAGATGTCTTTATGGTTTCTTTAAGTTGTTGATAAAAGAAATACCTTCTGTAATTTCCAGAAGATCATCTCAGTTATATTTTTTAAGTCATGTGATTTTGACCACTTTAAGGAATTTGCTAATAGGATGATAAGTATCCTCAGAGTTTTATATTAGTGAGTGGCCAAATGCACTGTTTTGTATTTCATTTTATTTCCAATGCTACCATAGTATTTGCCACGTAATAGGCATTATTATTATTATTTAAATATTTTATTTTTAAGTAGTCTCCACACCCAAAATGGGGTTTGAACTCACGACTGTGAGATCAAGAATTACACAACCTACCAACCAAGCCAGCCAGGTGCCCCCAATAGTAGGCATTATTAAGTATTTGTTTTGGAGGACACCTCAGTGGCTCTGTGGTTGAGCATCTGCCTTTGGCTCAGGGGGTGATCCCCGGTCCAGTCCAGGATGGAGTCCCACGCTGGGCTCCCTGCAGGGAGCCTGCTTCTCCCTCTGTCTACGTCTCTGCCTTTCTCTCTCTCTCTCTCTCATGAATAAATAAATAAAATCTTAAAAAAATAAATATTTGTTTTGGATGGTACTTACCAGAAAAATTCTCTAAAAGCACACTTCTCTTTTGATCTTAAATTGCATTAATGTCTGAATTGGGATAGCTTCTTTTTTTGGGGGGGGGGGATAGTTTCTAATAGAGAACTTAAAACCTGCTTGCATTTATATAAATGTATTTAATCATTCATTTGTTCATTCAACAATTTATTGTTCACTGGATGCTGGGCTCTTAAAGTTGAGAAAAACCTGGTCCCTGCCATCAAGGTTATAGTACAATGTGATAAGCAATAGTAGCAATACGTACAGGGGGCTAAAGTGGCACAAAGTATAAAATGGGGTATTAGGAAATGCTTTCGAAAATAAAAGACTTGAGCTAGGTTTAGAAGGATGAATTAACAGAGCTCTGAAGGGGACGAAGAGTATTCTGAGCAGTAGATAAGCATATATGAAGGCAGAGAGAGTGGAATGTTTAAATATGCTGAAACACATTTTGAATTCCCTTTCTCTTTGGGTCAGTTCATTACTACTGACTGTTTCAGTCAGGCAAGCCCTGGTGGACCTCCTGAACAGTGGCAAACTCAGGCTTTGGCAGATGAGGGGATATATGCCTATAGTAGCTGCAGAACCTCAAGCTGAGAACAGGAGGCTCCTTTGGAGCACAAGCCTCCCACAGGGCGCTCTTGGGATGCCTGTCCTGAAATTACCCAGGGCAGTAACAAAGCTTTCTTTTCTTCTTCAAACCAAGCCAGCAGGATGGGATATCTGCTAGCCTTTGTGTTTGGAGCCGACCAAAAAACATACAGTGGCTAGCACAATGGCATTGTTGGGCTTCAGTGAAAACTAGGTCGGGGCCCAAGGCCCTCATCTGTAGAGGGCTTATCCAAAGAACACAGGTTTGACAAGTCACTGATTTGGCTATTTGACATTGATGCTGGTTTCTGATGTGTTTCTGGCTTACTGATGGCACATGAGATTGTAGGATCTCTCCCTCTTGCTTCTCTGAACACCTGAATTTGGAATCTCTGAGTGGCCTTTCTTTTCCTTCAGTTCTCATATTTACCACTCAGTTGCTATACCCTTTAGATTCTGTCTCAGCATATTCTAACTCTAGCCCACCTTTTCATGCCTATAATAATAGCACTCTAAGCTGGGAATTTGGTCACCTCTCCTCTGGACTGTTTGTTGCAGTAGGCTCTAAACCTTCTGCTAGTTCCTCCTCTATCCTGCTACCAGCATGATCTTTCTAAAATGTAGTTTGGGGCATGTATTAGTTTCCTAGGGCTGCCATAACAAAGCACCACAATGTGGGCGGCTTATAACAACAGAAATTGATTATTTTACAGTTCTGACGGAAGTCCAAAATCGAAGTGTTGGCAGGGCCATGTTCTCTCTCTGAAAGCTCTGGGGGAAGATCCTTCCTTGTCTCTTCCTAGCTTTTGGTGGTGTTTCTTGACTTATAGATGTGCCACTCACATCTCTGCCTCCCTTAACACATAACATTTTCCCTGTGTGTCTGTGTCTCTTTTTGTAAAGATACCAATCTTATTGGATTAAGGGTCTACCCTACTTCAGTATGATCCCATCTTTATTTGATTTTCCATCGGCAAAGACTCTATTTCCCAGTAAGGTCACATTTACAGTTACCAGGGGCTAGGACTTGAGCATATCTTTTGGGGAGACGTAATTCAACACATGCCAGATCATAGTATACTTTACTTATAAATTTTTAGTGCTCCTGTGATCTGACAAATTAACTATAGGTGTTTCATTGTGATTTTCCAGAACTTCTCTAAAAAAATTATATATTTATAATAATAACAGCAATAGATAACAACTGACATATACCGAGAACTTTCTTTGACATTGTTCTAAGCATTTTTACACTTCAACTAATTGAGTCTTCATAATTCTATAGGTTAGGTACTAATCTTTTGGGGGAGCATTAGATACTATTCTTATTTCCACTTTATAGATGAATATTAAAGAAATTGAATGACCAACCTAGTGTCAGAGGTGAGATTCAATCCTAAGGAGCCTAACTCTGTAGTATGTAGGCTTAACCACTATACTGTACCATCCATCTTTTCTTTTTAGCTTCATCCCTTCTCTCTACTTATACCTTATTCAGGAAAAAGAAAAAAAAATGACTACTAATCTCTTCACTTTATCCTTGTGTTCCTTTTGCACAGTGTCTTTCTTATCCCCAGTCCTACATGTTGGCTTCCATGAAATGGAACTGAATCCTTAACAGGGAGTGATTAGTCAGGCCGATGTAGGGATGGGGGAGGAGTGTTCCAGGTAAAAGTACCAGCAGTGTGTGCAAATGTGCAAGCAGGAAGGGGTCAGACCTTTATAAGCAAGAGTGAAAGGCTTTATATTCCATGTTAAGTAAGGGCTGTGGGTTTTATCCTAACAGTAGTAGGGCATCATTGAATAATTTTAACAGGGGATTAGCTTCAGGTTGGCATTTCAGAAGGAGTATTTTGGCTGTATTATGGAAAATGGATTGGAATGAGGGCTAAGTCTATTCAAGATACAAAAAAGGGACAAGCAGACTAGTTAGAAAGCCAATAGAATAACCCAGGGAAGGGGTGATGAAATAAGATATTGATAGTAGGGAGAATGAGTTGTGTCCTATGAGCTAAACATTATACTGGACCTACTTTGTATGCTTTATTTCTTTTAATTACTCCCTGCCTTTAATTAAGCACGAAATCCTGTTGCTTTTACCTCTAAGAAGTCTCCAGATATTAACCTCCTTTCCATTCTTGCTGTCATTGTCTTATTCAGCTCTTCCCACCTGAATGATTCCAGAAGCCTCCTAACTGTTTTCCTGGCTTCAATCCCTGACTTTTCCATACAGTTTTTACATTACTGTTAGAATGATATTCTCTATATAGGATATACATTACTGCCTTGTGTGATAAGAAAATTGTTAGTTGATTATCACCTTGACTGGACTGTGAACAAAGGACAGGGACTGGCCCCACTTAGCTTTGTGTTTTCACATAGTAGATTTTCAGTGTTTGTATAGGTGGATGGATAGAGAGATGGATGGATCATCCTTAGGACAGCCCTGCTAATTAAGTAGTAGCAAATTATCTCTGTTAGTTGGATAGCAGCACATTTATCTGCCTTGGGTAAATGCCCTAACTTCAGGCCAGTTGGGTAGATTTTTCAAAAAGGAGTAATAATTCTTACAGTTGATATTTTCTTCAGAGCCTCTGAATATGCCTTTGAACCACTATTCGGGGACAAGCTTGCTGGTTACAGGTATCAGTCCATTGATAATTCAAAGTTAAAAAAAAAAAAAAGCAAGCATTTTGTCATCTTATTCTGATTGGTCATGATTGGGTGAGGCCACTGTAGCTGACTAAACTCAGCAGGAATTAGGAACAAGATCCCTGGATATAGGGAGTGTTGCCTCATGGAGAGATAAGGGTTGCCTAATGCTGTTCCAGAATATTCTCTATATGGGTATGTTTATGTATCTGTCTCTGAATTGGTGCCATCAGAACTTATGGGGATATATGGGAAGAACTATTTTCTCGGCCTACACAACTCCCAGCTATCTTTTAGTATCCAACTTAGATGTTACCTCCTCTCAAATTTTGCAGATTCAGGGAGAGTCACTTTCTACTTTCAAACCTCAAGTATTTACCTCTGATAAGGGTTATTGGTATTATATACTTATATCTGTATCTTTCGGTGGACTTCTTTAAGGTATAAACTGTTATTCCCACATTTCATATACCCACATTTACTATGTGTAACAGACTCTTCTAATCCCAGAAGGAAAATAATGTTGATGTAAACTGACAGGTTCTTACTGTCATATGGGGGTGACAGGAAATGGAGAAGTGCTCACTGAATGGTTGTAGAAATAACTTTAATTGATATTCCTGAGTGGAGAACTGAGTGTCCACTAATCAGAACCTGTGGCGATTGTTTTTATGGTGATAACATACGATTTTTTTGCATACATAATATTGTTTAGCCTCCAACACACACTTATTTATTGACTGCCTTTTGGGAGAAAAGTCTTTAATGAAATCAAGTGTCAAACACAAATTGGATGGTAGAAACTCTGTTACAATATTTTATTATACCATGGGTTGGAAAGGCAGGTTTTGGTGTAAAGTTGGGGAACCAGTCACTGAGAGGTACTCAGGTACCTCTAACACTTGATTGGCTGACATTATAGTTTTCTGAGCTTGACAGTTTAAAAGGACAACCATTAAAATGTAAAAACTTCTCTCTCTCATAGATGATTTAAATGCATTGCCAGTGTCTTAGGTTGTTTTGAAGAGCTGCTCAAGAGAGTGGTCTGGAAGAAAACACAGTGAAGCCTCTATTAACCTCATCCTGGGAAGTTGAATGTGCAAGCACAGATCTTGCTTCTGCTTCCCACACAGGGATTTGTTCAGAGGACACACCAGCTGAGCCTGCACTGGGAGTTGCTTTTGGGGAAGTGAACGTCCCAACTAATGGGCACACAGAGTGTGTAGCAACTTAGAAATCTTCCTTGTTGGCAGATCTCACACTTCCTTTCCTCATACACGCAAAGGTCTTGAGACATTCAGAAGTTGTGGTTTCTGAAGGCCCCAGAGGCTTATCAGCCCCTTCTAAAAATATTCACCAAAGGCAGGCAAGAGAGACAGGTTGTAACAGTAAACTCCATTTAGTTTCCCTCTCTGGTCCTGGTTTGTGCTTCTTCCATCTTGCTTGGGAAAACCAGAGCCTACTAATGGTGTGATTCCTTACCTTGCCTCACCTTTCTCCTCTGTCCTCCCCCTTCTGCCTGGATTGATGGATTTCTCAGGTCTTCAGAGACATTCTAAAAAGGGTAAATATGTATGGTATGCCTGGGTGGCTCAGTGGTTGAGCGTCTGCCTTTGGCTCAGGGTGTGATCCCGTGGTCCTGGGATCAAGTCCCACATTGGGTTCCCGACATGGAGCCTGCTTCTCCTTCTGCCTCTGTCTCTCTGTGTCTCTCATGAATAAAGAAATAAAATCTTAAAAAAAAAAAAAAAGAAAAGAGTATATATGTATGTTTCTGAACCAGAATCAGGAATCCTGACTTAGCCTGGCCCAGAGAGAATGCAAATACAACCTTTTATTTTATTTATTTATTTTTAAGATTTTATTTATTTATTCATGATAGACACAGAGAGAGAAAGAGAGTCAGAGACACAGGCAGAGGGAGAAGCAGGCTCCATGCCGGGAGCCCGAGCCCGATGCGGGACTCCATCCTGGGGCTCCAGGATCACGCCCTGGGCCAAAGGCAGGCGCCAAACCGCTGAGCCACCCAGGGATCCCCAAATACAACCTTTCATTGTAATTTTTTCTGCTTGGCCCTCAGTTGGAAAACTTCAGTGGCTCCTGAAGTCAGGCCTTCCATGTCACATTGTCATCGTATCAAAGAAGTGAACCACCACCTTTTCAGATCTTTCTGACCCTCAGAACTAAAGAAATTTGCGTGATTAGATGTCTGCTATATTGCCCCCAAGTACCTTGGAGTTTGCGAGTTCAGTTTCTTTTTAGCTAATGGGCTCCTCAAATATGAACCATGGACAGATTCAACTAAAGAGATGAAAGGTGCTGTGTTAATGCTGCCATTATGCCTCCTTTTGAGATTTCCAAGATGGATTATCAAGCAGAATGAAGCAGATTGACAGGTTTCCCTTTTGAGAAGTTAGGTGTATTTTTAGCCCTTTCGTCTGGGCCTGATGTGCCTCATGCAAGGATGTGAAGTCCTGCATTGTGCTGCCCCCAACTGGTGCTTTTTGGTGCTTATGTTACCACATCATGACATCTCAGATGATATGGCACTTAAATTTTTGCTAAGCCCTTTTACATTTTTGTATTAGATTCTCATAATGACATTGTGAGTTATGTGGATCAGGAATTATAATATCTATTTTATAGGTGGGAACACTGATTGGATAGCCTCATTAGTTGATTTGCCTAAAGGTAGTTGTTTAGAGGCCAAATTGGACTAAAATTCAGATATCTTGCCTGCTATTCCTTTAGGTTCCCTAGTCTTTAGAAAATTCAGTATCACCCCCCCCCTAAAAATAGGTATTAAGAGCTTAATTTTAGGCTTAGGGGAATTTTCTATTTTTCTCTCATGGAAGGAAAAGGCAGATAATATATCATGTAAGGTTTGAATAAATTCATGACCTAATTGGCAGAAATTTTTGAGCTCCTGTTCTGTATGAGGCTCTTTGACTCAGATGCTGTGACCTGTAGCTGATGTTAGGTTAGCTAACAGGTAAAGAACATGGACTCTGGGCCAAACTGCCTGGGTTTAAACCCTGGCTCTTAACTTCTAACTGCCTCTTATAAAATGAGAATAATAGTATAATTATTTCATTAGTTTATGTGCAGAGTGAATGAGATAATTAATGTAAAGTTCTTAGACTAGTACCTGGACAGAGTAAGCACTCTGTGAATATTAGCTGTTCCTATTGGTTGTTTTGTTGCTATTGTTGTTATTATTACTCTTACACTTATTATCTTCTCTATATAAATACATTTTTTGCTTTTTTTTTTTAAAGCAAAGCAGCACTTCATGGGTATATGGAAATGATGAAAAGCCAAATTTATTGGAAGAGTACATCTGCACATAGTTTCTCTATAGCCTTATCTTCTACTCTTCTGTTCACTTTGGTCTTACTCTAGTCTTTATCATAGTTTCCTGTGACTTAGTTGTAAGTCCAGTGGACACTTTTTGTGCTCACCTTACTTTTTTTTTTTTAAGATTTTATTTATTTGTTCATGAGACACACAGAAAGAGAGAGAGGGAGAGACACACAGGCAGAGGGAGAAGCAGGCTCCATGCAGGGAGCCCAATGTGGGACTCGATCCCAGAACTCCAGGATCAGGCCCTGGGCTGAAGGCAGGCCCTAAACCACTGAGCCACCCAGGCGTCCTATTCGTGCTCACCTTACTTGATCTGTATAGCACTTGATACTTCTGGTCATTTCCACTTTGGAATGTTCTCCTTCTTTGGCTTCTATGTAACATTCTTGCTTGGTTCTTCCTTTGCCTGCTCCTTTAAATGTTACCATTCCTTAAGATTCTGTTAATTTCTCACCTTATATGTTAACCCCTAGACAACTTCCATGACTTGGCTTCTGTGACCACTTCAGCTCAATGTTGCTGCCTCCTAAATGTTGGTCTCTACCTCAGACTTTGTTCCTAAATTTTAGGCTCTTTTTAAGACATCTCCGCCTTGGCTGTCCCACAAGTCCTTTAACTCAACATATCCTCACTGACCTCACTCTTTTAACCATGCTGCTGCTTCTAAAAACCTGCCCTTCTCTCTATTTTGTAGATATTTAATAATGGCATCCAGGGACCAATAGCCCAGGATCAACCTAGAGATTTTCATTGCACTAATCCCCCCAATCCAGACAGTCATCAAGTTTTGTGTTTGTGTGTTGTTGTTTTAACTCTGCCATATAAGCCATGTCTTGAATCTTACGCTGTTCCAGTGTTTCCACTATTGCCTTAACTGGGGCACCCTTCTTTTACCAGGATTATTGCAATAATTCACTGTTTACCCTTCTCCTTACTCTCCATCTAATGCATTGATCATACCATTGCTTAAATAATCTTTTCTTTGAAAAGCAAAGATGAAGATTTTGCTCTTCTGCTTAAAAGGCTTATTTTGTTCCAACAGAATAAAGTCCATATATCTTAGCAAAGCATATTGGCTTCACCAAGTTTCTACTATTTGCATACTCTGACTATACTGAGTGTGTTAGTCTCCTGAATATACCATGCTCTTAATCTATAACTTTGCATATACTGTTCCCTCTGTATGGATTGTCTTTCTTTTCTGCTCCCCCAGGTCATCCTTTTGATTCCCTTATTTCCTTTGTACAGCTTCCTCTGACATACCCAGATTGACTTTCTAACTTTATCCTCTGCACTCATGGCACTGTCATACTTGTCCAAAGCTATATTTTAGCATTTACTACATGATATTGTTTGTGCCCCTTAATGGATTGTCATCTCCTCAAAGGAAGGGTCTTTGTATGCAGCATCTACCGTAGTACCTGCAAAATAAGCCTTGAGCAACTTAAAAAAAATGTTTTTTAATGTAGAATCTTTATCCTCTAATGGTTTCACCACCAGCCTAAACGTACCTGACAGATGATGGCTGAGTTTTTCCCTTTGTTTTGCAGTATATCAACTCTGGAAATCTGGAACAGTTGCTAGACAGTAACCTGCATTTGCCGTGGACTGTGAGGGTGAAACTGGCTTATGATATAGCAGTGGGTCTCAGCTACCTTCACTTCAAAGGCATTTTCCATCGGGACCTCACATCTAAGGTATGAAGGCATCACTTGCACAACTCTTTGAGACACTGTCTTCCATTACCAAGAGAGCTCTGTTAAGAAACCAATCATTAGGGCAGCCCAGGTGGCTCAGCAGTTTAGCACTGCCTTCAGCCCAGGGCGTGATCCTAGAGACCCAGGATCAAGTCCCGCATTGGGCTCCCTGCATGGAGCCTGCTTCTCCCTCTGCCTGTGTCTCTGCCTCTCTCTCTCTCTCTGTCTCTCATGAATAAATAATAAAATAAAATCTTAAAAAAAAAAAAAAAAAAGAAACCAATCATTAGGGACGCCTAGGTGGCTGTCAGTTAAGTGACTGTCTTCAGCTCAGCTCATGATCCCAGGGGCCTGGGATGGAGCCCTATATTGGCTCCCTGTTCAGGGGGGAGCCTGCTTCTCCCTCTTCCTGCCCCCTCCCCTGCTTGTGCCCTCTGTTGCTCACTCTCTTTCTCTCTCTCTAAAAGGACTAAATAAAATTTTTTTTTAAAAGGAAGCCAAGGGATCCCTGGGTGGCTCAGCAGTGGAGCGTCTGCCTTCAGGTCAGGGCGTGATCCTGGAGTCCCGGGATCGAGTCCCACATCAGGCTCCCTGCATGGAGCCTGCTTCTCCCTCTGCCTGTGCCTCTGCCTCTCTCTCTCTCTGTGTCTCTCATGAATAAATAAATAAAATCTAAAATAAATAGAAATAAAAAATAGAGAAGGAAACCAATCATTAATGAGCTTTGAAATGATGGAAATCTCTTATAGATTTAACATTTAATCACAGAGGTTAGGGATGCCTGGATGGCTCAGCGGTTAAAGCATCTGCCTTTAAAAAAAAAAAAAGCACCTGCCTTTGGCTCAGGTTGTGATCCTGGGGTCCTGGGATTGGGTCTTGCATCGGGCTCCCTGTAGGGAGCCTGCTTCTCCCTCTGCCTATGTCTCTGCCTCTTTCTCTCTGTGTCTCATGAATAAGTAAATAAAATCTTTAAAAAATTATAATAATAATCAGAGAATACACCTTACTATTCAGTGCAGCTAGTCCTTAGAAAGCCAATATTGGCTCACAGCAGGTACCTTTCAGTGCTGAGCCAGGCAACACGTACATCTTAGGAATCTTGGTGCTTGACTCCGGTGTGAATGAGTGTTGCAGGAGCAGTTGACAAGGGAGGGTTAAGAGATTCCTGCCTATAGGAGTGGCGGTGGTCAAGCCAACTGGGAGCCTGTGGCTTAGAGCTCTCTCATGGCCTCCAGGAGGTATCTCTTAACTGAGAGCAAGAGTCCACTGGCTTGTCATTTGAGTGCAGGGCTTGAGGGGCCACGACGTACTGACCCATTTTCTGCCCATTGGATTGAGTTTCTGCCCTTCTGCCAGTTTTTCTTTGGCATCAGCTAGTCTCTTGCTGTCCAGATTGCTCTGTGACCAGGTTAGAAAAGGGTTGCTTTTAGAGGAAGTTGGCCTTGCTACAAGGCAGGCACTTGAGGGCCAAGTGGCCCAGGACAGTACCATGACAAGGCTTATATAAATAGTACTGTTTGATCATTGATGTGGGAACTATAAACCCCCTGATATGACTTCTGTGCAAGAGCAGATTTAAAGTCTAGGCAGGGCAGCCCAGGTGGCTCAGCGGTTTAGCACCACCTTCAGCCCAGGGCGTGATCCTGGAGACCTGGGATTGAGTCCCGCGTCGGGCTCCCTGTGTGGAGCCTGCTTCTCCCTCTGCCTGTGTCTCTGCCTCTCTCTCTCTCTCTGTGTCTCTCATGAATAAATAAAATCTTAAAAAAAAAAAAAAAGTCTTCTGGGGAGCTAGAGAGGAGTTTTGTACTTGCCCAAGAATAGCTGTCATTTCATTTTTCACCCTGAACACCTTACAGGTGCATACATACAGCCATGCATACACAGATTCCTGCACCCCTTCTGTCATGAATACAAAGTTTGCAGAGGTGACACAAGGGAACTGTACTCTCAGACCCGATAAGGCTTAGAACAGTAAGTCCTTGGCTTCCTCACACTACAGTGGTTCCGGTGTTCCAAACAACAGTACTCCCCCTAGCCATTGGTTTATAAACTACTACAGAGAAAAGAGCTTTGGGGAAGTGACTGTAGGGCCCCTGGGTGTGGCAGGGCCATTTGTAGTCATCTGCACTGTTACTGTAGCAGCATTAAGATGGCAAGTGGGGGCTCAACCGGTTGGGTGTCTGACTCAAGTCATGATCTCATGGGTCATCAGATTGACCAGATGGTGAGAACAAATGACATGGCAACCTGAGGACAGGTTGGGAAGTGCACTATAAAGAATCTCAAGTTTGGGGGATCCCTGGGTGGCTTAGCGGTTTGGCTCCTGCCTTCGGCCCAGGGCGTGATCCTGGAGACCCGAGATTGAGTCCTGCATCGGGCTCCCTGCATGGAGCCTGCTTCTCCCTCTACCTATGTCTCTGTCTTTCTCTCTCTCTCTCTCTGTGTCTCTCATGAATAAATAAATAAAATTAAAAAAAAAAAGATTCTCAAGTTCAAGAAAAACAAGTGGATTTTATAAGCCAGACTATCCAGTTGGAGAGACTGTCCGTGTTCATTGCCTTTAAATCATCTCTGAACTTCTGGTAGTTTTCTCTGAATGTTTCAGCCTCATTGTAACGGTGTTGCAAGGATTAGGGAGAGAGTTGTATGTCTACACCAAAGCAGGTGCTCCCAGGAGACCTGTGTGGTGGTGACAGTGACCATAAGAATGAGAAGTCCCAAGGGATAAATAAAGCTAAAGGGACAGAATAGGGCTTTGAAGTTTCCAAATGGTCTCATTGCCAGCTTTGAATCTGAGTTTGTTTTTTGTGGTTTTTTGGTTTGTTTGTTTTTTTTAATCTGAGTTTGATTTCTTTGAGGACTGTAAGAGGTTTATACACCTCATACTGTGTGATCTGTTGTGCTGTGTCTCCCATGAGTATACAAGTTTCTCAAATGCTCCTCTTCCTCACCTTTGTATTCCTAGAACCTAGCACAGAGCCTGCCAGGGCAGGGACTTCCTGGCCTTCTTTCAGAGAATGCAGTTGATAGCACAGAGGCCAAAACATCTGCTTGAGAACTTAGATTTTGAGTCCTAAATCCAGTTTGTCCCACTTCTCCAAATGACTTGAGGGCTCTTGGGACCATATTATGCCCAGTCTGTAAGGTAGGTTCTGTCCTTCACTTCACAGGAGCCATCAACCTGGGCTTCTCAGATCCGAGATGACAGGAGGGACTTACAGTAGTGAAACATGTTCGGGTGGGTAAGCAAGGGCAGAGAGAAGCAGATACTTTTTCCAAGTGATCCTGAGCCTTATAGTAGAGGCAAAAAGGATCCCTAATTTCCTATCAGAGTGACTCCTAAAAATAGTGTTGCCTTTGCAGGATTCACATGTCAATGGTCGCTGCAACGCTTTCAAGAGTGAAAAGTCAGGACACCTTGGTGGCTCAGCAGTTGAGCATCTGCCTTTGGCTCAGGGCGTGATCCCGGGGTCCCGGGATCAAGTCCTGAATTGGGCTCCCTGCATGGAGCCTGCTTCTCTAGGAGTATGGATTATGAATTGTTACCTCTATTCTTGGTTATTGGGTTTTGATTTTTCGTTTTTCATGGACTCCAAAGAGGCAACTCTGGTGATTGTACCAGAGTGAAAAGCTCATTCAGCTATGGTCTTTGGCTATACCACACATCTAGGGAGGGGGAAATGCCAATCTTCAGAGACTGAAGAGAGCATGAATTAGAGTTGAATGCTGGACAGATGTAGATATGAGTGTTAAGACACTGTAGTGTTTTTTTTTTTAAGATTTTATTTGTTTATTTGACAGAGAGCACAAGCAGGGAGAACAGGAGAGGGAGAATCAGGCTCCCTGAGCAGGGAGCCTGATGTGGGGCTCCATCCAGGACCCAGGCTCAGGACCTGAGCTGAAAGGAAGTGCTTAACTGACTGAGCCACCTAGATGCCCCTCTTTTTTGTTTGTTTTATAATGAGAACTATCAATAGCTTTTTGGAACCATTCATATTGTGCTATTAGAAAAAATAGTATGGGGGACACCTGGGTGGCTCAGCGGTTGAGCATCTGTCTTTGGCTCAGGGTGTGATCCCGGGATTCCAGGATCAAGTCCTGCATTAGGCTCCCCGTGAGGAGCCTGCTTCTCCCTCTGCCTATGTCTCTGCCTCTCTCTCTCTCATGAATGAATGAAGAAAGAAAGAAAACATAGTATGGCAGACATGGAAATTACTGGAACTCAGTCTTTACCATCGATGGGCTCTAGTTAGAGTCCAGAGTTAGTCTAGTTGGAGAGACAGTTATGTGAAGATTACTACATAAGAGCTGTGGTAAAGATATAGGATCACAGGGTGGGATAGATGGCAAGGGATGGGACACATTGCAGCAAACCAGATAATCTTTTAAGAGACTTAAACCATAGCAGCCTCTGGAGCATTTAGAAGGGGAGGGCATTTCAGTCTCTGATCTCATTGTGCTGTGAAAAGAACCTCTTAACCTTTCTTGAGATGTAGAATCAATACTTTTCTCTGATCCTAACTGGATTTACGGAGTGGATTGGTTGAGGGTGAGGGGAAAGAGCTAATGGCACATCGAAAGCCATTTTGTTGTTGTTGCAGAGATTCCTTTAGCTTGGAAGTAACATTAACAAATGAACTTGGCATTTCTCTACTCAGGTGGTTTTATTCAGTGCTAATAATACTGACTGTGCCGTTGTCCTAGGAGACCTAGGAACTGGTCTCAGGTGTCTACTCGGGCCCAGTTTTGAAGGATTTGTGTTGGCTTCCAGAAATGCATTCATGGCCACCCTTTTGAGTCTCTTGTCAGCTCAGTTCCCACAAGTGGAGAGTTGAATGTATGTTTAGTGTATGCCTTTAACACATGTGAAAAGAAGCCCAATTGTTTCAATTATCTACCCAACTTTCATATAACAAACTTTTGCTAAGCCCTTTCTGTGTGTGTCTGTGCAGGTTTGAGACACAGAGATGAATGGGATCATTCTGTCACTGAAGAGGCAAACACAGAAGTCTCCCTGCTATAGTGTGAAGAATTATAATAGGGCAGAGGACACAGAGGAATGAGAGCCAGGCAGCAGTAGTGCCTAGGCTCCTTTTTGAACCTGAAAATTAGGAACCTCTCACTTCAGGGAAGTCTGTTTGAGCCTCTGTTATGTCTGCTGCTTACTCTAGGCAAGGATTTTTTTTTTTTTTTTTTTTTTTTAAAGAAGGAGTGAGTAGGGGAGTGAGGGAGAGAGAGAGAATCTTAAGTAGGCTCCATGCCCAGCATGATGCCTGACTTGGGGCTTGATCTCAGAACCCTGAGATCATGACTCCAAAAGCAAGCTGGACACTTAACTGAGCCACCCAGGTGCCCCAAGTACACTTTTGAATAAAGCATTCTTCATCCTCTATGTAATGGACCTTGTACCCCACACAGCCTGAAAATTGGTCTGGCTTCTTCAGAACCCCAGTGGTCTGAGCTTCATATTTTGTACTCTGTAGCCACATAGTCTGTACTAGGGCCATGTCCAGGTTGGATGAGAAATGTAAGCCTTGTTCTAGATGCTTTTGGAATAGCCAGCATTTGAGCTAGTGACTGGGGTCCCAAATGCAGGGGTCTTGGTATTGCACACAGTGCTGCCTTTCCCCTGGGCCTGGCCCCTGCTGCTGTCATAAAACTACACTGCTCCTGCCATAGCTTTGCTGTCCCCAGGGGAAAGCTTTTCAGCCTCTTTCTGGAGAAGGCAGAGTCATGTGAGAACCCTTTAGAATTAGGAGACCTGGGACTTTACCACTTAGAGCTCTAAGTTTCATTTTTCTTCTCTTAAATGGAAAAATCTCAGATCTGCACACCTGACAATGTTGTTCTGAAGAACCATTGGGATTGTGTTTGTGAAGGATGTTTTGTAATTCTTAGGGTGCCATATAGATAGAAGTGGGCAATCTTTCTCTTACCCAGGGGGCTAGGAAGTATTCTCTGGGCCATCTCCCTCTTTTTATTTTTTTAATTTTTATTTATTTATGATAGTCACACAGAGAGAGAGAGGCAGAGACACAGGCAGAGGGAGAAGCAGGCTCCATGCACTGGGAGCCCGACGTGGGATTCGATCCCGGGTCTCCAGGATCGCGCCCTGGGCCAAAGGCAGGCGCCAAACCGCTGCGCCACCCAGGGATCCCCCATCTCCCTCTTAAGACATCACCGCTTTCCTAAAGCTTATGGTCTATGGCCATCGGAGACACTATGCAAACACTTTCATACCATGTGGTAGATGCTAAGGTTACAGAGAGGACAATGCATAGGATGATTTTTAAAAAGGTATTTAACCCAACTGAGGGTTAAATATGAGCAGGCTTCTTGCAGGAGATGGTGGCTGAGCTGAATCTTGAAAATGGAATTCCACTTATTAGTAAGTTGTGTGTGTGCACGCACATGCATGTGCACATACTGGGGGTCTTGTGGGGGGGCTTTTAAATAGGGGAGTAACACAGATTTACATTTTACTAAGGTCATGCTGGCAGGAATGAGGAAGGTGGATTATGGAGATCAAGCCTGGACCAAGCCAGAGAGACCAGTTAGAAGAGCATTGTTATATTCAGGGGAAGAATGAGGAGGACCTAGACTAACGCAACGGTAGTGGGGATGAAGAGGGAGGGGCTGATTTGAAAAATATTTAGAAGCTAACTTAGTTGGAATTAAGAGTAAAAAATCTAGGGTGAATCCCAGGTTGCTAGCTTAGCAAACTGGGTGGAAAATGGCAATATCAGCTGACCTAGAAATACAGCTAGAGCTTTAGATTTTGAGGGGAAAAGGTTCATGTTTGTTCAGGTTTGCATGTATGGAGTTCCATATGGGTAATCCAGGAGATGTCCAGAAATGGACTGGATATGCAAATCTGAAGCTAGAGGAAAAAGGTCAGGTGTGAGGATATATATTTGGGAGGCATCAGCACAAATGGAGCCCGAGAGATGTAGGCCCAAGATAGAACCCTGAGAGCATCAGGTGGGGAGAGCCTGCAGAGTAGCCAGAGCTAGAGAAGGGAGTCTAGAACTGTAGTGTCACAGAAGCCAGGGGAGAAGAATCGAAAGGGAACAGGAATAGCCTCTAGCCTCTAATACCTGGTCTCTTAGCTCCAGGACCACAACTGATTATTTGCTGCATGCCCCAATTTTTTTTTTTTTTTTAGATTTTATTTATTTATCAGAGAGAGAGAGAGAGAGAGAGAGAGAGAGAACATGGACAGGGACAGAAGGAGAGGGAGAAGTAGATTCCCTCCTGAGTGGGGAGTCTGATGTGGGGCTCCATCCCAGGACCCTGGGATCATGACCTGAGCTGAAGGCAGATGCTTAACCCAGGTGCCCTGCAAGCCCAGTATTAATATGATTCCTGAATCACATATAAATGTGTTGAAAGAAGTAATCAGCAGTATTAACAGCAGAAAGCTCAAATATATAAGGACTAATTTTGTCTATTGAACTTAATGCCATAGAAGTCTTTGGTATCCTCTGTAAGAACTCTCAGCAGAAACCCATGAGGAGGGCAGCCCTGGTGGCTCAGCAGTTTAGCGCTGCCTTCGGCCCAAAGTGTGATCCTGGAAACCCGGGATCGAATCCTGTATCAGGCTCCTTGCATGGAGCCTGCTTCTCCCAATGCCTGTATCTTTGCCTCCCCCCGCCACTGTGTCTCTTGTGAATAAATAAACAAAATCTTAAAAAAAAAAAAAAAAAAAAAAACCTCACGAGGAATGAGTGGGAGATAAGGAAGTAAAAACAGCCAAGTGTGGTCAGCCAAACCTCACTAGCCTAGACTCCATTAAGGGCAGGCTGGGAGTTTGTGGAAAATCCTACAGGGGCTAATCTATCAGGGTCCCTCCCCATTTTCCTTGTCACCTCAGATACAGACTCCTAAGTTTGGCTCTTTGGGTTTGCAGTATCCCATCTTTGTCTTTGGCGCTGATGCCCAGCTGTTGGCTGTGAGAAACTACAAGAGGGGCAATGGTCACTCTCCAGACCAGAGGCAAACTGGGTAGCCTTGTCCCATACTGTGGGGCCGCGATCATCCCTGCCTTAGCCCTTTCTCAGCTGTTCAGAGAAACTCCTGGGAGGCCACTGACCCCTACATGGGTGGTTTGCAGTGAGCGGACAGATGCCTGTGAACATGAAGCTGGGCAGAAACTGTACAGCTTCAACAAGGCCAGTGCACTGTGGCCATGTTCTGGTCCTTATTTGCTCCTGGGCTGAATCGATACGGCTGTTTCTGGGGGCTAGAAAGCAAATAGTAAGTAGGACTTTAGACTGAGCCTTGGAGCCAGGGCCTGAGTTGTTGGTGAAAACGGAGGAGGGGAGAAAAATAGGCGACAGATCTGAGGTGCCAGGGCCTCAGAAGCCTGTGTGCTACAGCCTGGGCTTTGGCTTTTTAATAGGCCAGCTGGCCTAGGGCCCTCCTAGCCTTCAGGAGGTCCAGGGGTGCTGAGCCCGCACGGCTTGGTGGGAGGGCCAAAGCCAGGACAAGCACAAGGGCAGCCCTGCTTGGAAGGCAGGGATGGTGCGTGTCTACCTGGGACCCAGGGGAAGATGAAACCACGGGCTCCTTCCAGCCCAGGGAGAGCATAGCATGATCATGTCGAGGACAAAGGAAGGGAATGATTAGTACCTGAGGTGAAAGAAGCAGGAGATGACGTGGCATTGCCTTGGCAACTGCACGCCAAGTGTGGTGGGGAGGAGGGAGGGCAGGTTTTGGCCAGCCAGGGCTGGCTCAGAGATGTCCCTGAGCCAAGGATCCCTACTTTCTCCTGCATCTGGAGGAAGGGGGTGGACGGAGGTGTAGGGCTATTTTGAACGCAGTTTGGGGAGAGCTGGTTGCTGCCTTGTGTTTATTTGCGCGTCATTTGGATTCATCCTTTCCCTGGGAACTGCAGCATTTGTTTCGGGCGCACATCCTGAGTCCCCCTCGTGAGTTGAGGGCTGTAAGGAGGGAAGGCCTGAACCGGAACTGGCTCTCTGCTAGACTGTGGGAAGAAGTGGCAGAGAGGAGGTTTTAACCCCTGGGGAGAGAGAGAGGGCGGAGAGAGCAGAGTGGAAAGCTCACTTACCTTAAAACACATAAAATCTTCTGAAGTGAAAAGGACAGCTGGGAGAACGTTCCAAAGGAAGGGAACAGTATAAGCAAAGACAAAAGCTTGAAGGAGCTGTTCAGGCTCCAAGCTTGTCTACAAGTTTGGGTGGCGATGCGTGCATGGGACGGCAGGGGTGGGGTAGGTAGTTGGCTAGGGCCAAGTCATAGACTGTAACGGCAGAGAGGAAGCTGGCTGTGGTCCCGTGGGCAGTGAAGGGGCGAGGCAGGCCTGAGCGCTTCCTCTGCTTCAGGTCAGGCTGGCCTCTGGGTGTCTGCATTCTGAGGAGAGGACGGGAGGCGCTGGAGAGCCTGTCTCCCCCACTAGACTGTAAGCGCCAAGAGGACAAAGCTGTCTGTTCACGGAGGTACCTCTGGCACAGAGCCATGCTTAGGGTCATAGAAAGCCAAGATAGATAGTTGTTGAGGCACGAGTCTTCGGGCAGCCCCCCGAGATCCAGGCCTAGGCCATCTCACGTCGCTGACAGGGCCCCCAAGTCTGACCACTATGGTCAGCCTGAGAATGTGTTTCACCAAGGAGAGGCCAAGGTGCCCTATGGCAGGGAGGGGTGGTGGTAACCCTGTGGCGGGCTGGTCCCCCTTCTGAGCGCATTGTCTTCTTCTTTGGGACCCCTAGAACTGCCTGATAAAGAGGGATGAGAATGGTTACTCTGCAGTGGTAGCTGACTTTGGCCTGGCTGAGAAGATTCCTGACGTCAGGTGGGTAGCCCTCATAGGTACTGGGGTCACAGAAGGGACTGAAGTAAAGGGAAAACTCCAGCTTCCTGCCCAGAGGCCAGAACTTGGTCACTGCTCAATCTCAGCTCCCTAAATGTGGTCAGTGTTAGTGCCTGTCCTTTAGGGAGAATTCCCAGGGGTAAGCTCATTTTCCATATAATCTCCCCTCTACCCCCACCCCACAGCATGGGGAATGAGAAACTGGCCGTGGTGGGCTCACCCTTTTGGATGGCACCTGAGGTTCTCCGAGATGAGCCCTACAATGAAAAGGTGAGTCTGGGGACCCGGGGGCCTGGTTCTTTTAGAATCTACTCTTAGCCTAGCATGTCCAGGATCACCCTATATGTTCTGGGTGAGGATCTATGACCTGCTAAGAGCAGAGCTGGTACTTGGCATCTTCCCAGTAAGTGAACTGAATGAAACACAGAAGTAGGGCTCAGGCCTGGGCTGGTGGACTTGAGGGGCCTCTCACCCCAATGAGAAGGAAACTGAGGTCTCACTATCCACCAGGCCGACGTGTTCTCTTATGGTATCATCCTCTGTGAGATCATCGCCCGCATCCAGGCTGATCCAGACTATCTTCCCCGCACAGAGGTGAGCTGCAGGCAGAGGGGGCAGTGCCACTGGATGGGGCTGGTTTTGAAGCTATGGAACTGGGGTGGAGTTGCTGGAACTGTCTGTGTGGTTACTTCTTAGCCTCTCCCAAGCAGGCCAGTATGGGTTGGGGGGATTACGGACCAGTCTGCCATGTTCCCTCCCTCCATTGCGCATCCACAGAACTTCGGGCTAGACTATGACGCTTTCCAGCATATGGTGGGAGACTGTCCCCCGGACTTTCTGCAGCTCACCTTCAACTGCTGTAATGTGAGTGTCTCCCTCCCCTCCTCCCAGCTTTGGTCAGGGGCTGACAGAACCCTTTTCATCTGGCTAGGACTGCAGGGACAGGCTGCTAATTAATTAGCTTCAAGAGGAGCCTCATTTTCACTGATGAATGGCGGTGCCCACACCCCTCCTCCAGCCTGACAGACTGTCCGGAGCCCTGGACCAAGAAAAGGAAAACTGCTCTGTATTACACAGTCCTCAGCCTGCAGGGTAGACTCCCCGCCTCTTGGATACTGATAGAGCTCTGGTCAGATTTCAGTTGGACTTTGGGTCCAGCTGGTCTTAAGGCCCATGGGAAGAGCTTTTGTTAGCCTTCATTTTATACAGCTCTGGGGCTGGACCTACCTGTTACGACCAAGAGGTAGCTGGGCTTTGTCCAGGAAGCTCCCAGAAACGTGAGCAATGGAACACAAGCAGAGAACAAACCAGTGTAAGGGTACCCATTTGGATGGTTCTGTGCCCATCAAGGGTGTAAGACACATACAGAAAGGGTGCTGATGGGGAAGGGTATGAGACAATAGCATCTTCCCTGACCTCAGCTCTGGGAATCACCCTCATGAGCTGGGACCTTCAGAAAAGATCTCTTAGCTGCGTATCTGAGTCTTAAAAGATGCCAGAAACAGACTCAAATGCCATCCTTGGGATGGAAGATAAAAGGGCAGGGCTAATGGCTGGTGTGGATAACCACAGATGGACCCCAAACTGCGCCCAACCTTCGCGGAGATTGGGAAGACCCTGGAGGAAATTCTGAGCCATCTACAGGAAGAAGAGCTGCAGACAGACAGGAAGCTGCAGCCCACAGCTAAGGGTAAGAAATCAGACCAGAGTGTTCCACCTGCCCCAAGGGAGGGAATGAGGATGTAGAACCTTCCTCTCTAGGGCTCACTGCAGGATCCCGTGTCCAGAAGAAGATGGGAAAAGTAGTGGACTTGGCATATTATGACTTGGCATATCGCCTCCCTTTAAGTTTGTTTTTTTCATTAGTACAACACTTTGTGGCACAAGGTGCTGCTTCTGTTTGTTAGGACGACTACCGTAATCCTGATTTGACTGCTTGTTTCTCAGGACTCTTGGAGAAAGGACCTGGGGTGAAGCGACTGAGCACACTGGATGACAAAATACCTCCCAAGTCTCCACGCCCAAGACGTACTATCTGGTTATCCCGAAGCCAGTCTGACATCTTCTCCCGTAAGCCCTTGCGTACAGTGAATGTCTTGGACCCATACTACCGGCCACAACAAGGTGGTGCTGCCCATACCCCCAAAGTCAACCCTTTCAGTGCTCGCCAGGACCTCAAGGGTGGCAAGATCAAGTTCTTTGACCTGCCCAGCAAGTCAGTCATCTCCCTGGTATTTGACCTGGACGCACCAGGGCCGGGAACTCTGCCCGTGGCTGACTGGCAGGAGCCCCTGGCCCCACCTGCTCGTGGGTGGCGTTCTTTGCCCGGTTCACCAGAGTTCTTACATCAAGAGGCCTGTCCATTTGTGGGCCGAGAAGAATCACTATCTGATGGGCCCCCACCACGCCTCAATAGTCTCAAGTACAGAGTGAGAGAGATCCCACCATTCCGAGCATCTGCCCTACCAACTGCTCTAGCCCATGAAGCCATGGACTGCTCCAGTCCCCAGGAAGAAAATGGTTTCGGGCCCAGGCCCCGGGGTGCCAGTCCATGCCTTGCAGGTACCTCTGAGGAAATGGAGGTAGAAGAAGAAAGACCAAGAGGCTTGGCTCCAGTCCCCTTCTGTGTCTCAGGCATGGGCCTGAAAACCCAGGGAGAACACGATGGGTGAGGGGGGTTAGTCCCCAGCTCACCTGGGAGTGGACCTTCAGTTGAAGCCACAGGGCTCCCCTGGCACACAGCCTGGACTCTTCCCTGCGGCCTCAGAGCAGGCAGGCTAAGCTACACCAGGCTCAATCTGGGGGCTCCAAGTGCCCAATGGCTGTGTGTGAGAGGGGAGGCAATGGTGGAAGGCGTTCCTAGTTAGGGCCAACAGCCGATATCAAGCTTCTGGAAGCTAGCAAGGAGCTCTGGCTCCCACTGGACTCCCAGTGCACCTCCCAGACAGGACCAGAGGACTCTTAGTTCTAGCTTGAGCTGGCAGGCAGCTAATACCCCAGGTTCTTCTCCCACCCCAGGTCTGTCTTTTGCCCTTTCCTGGGTCATATAAGCTTCTGGATGGGAAGCTATCCTTGGAGCTAATCAGGAAGCCATAAAGGGCATGGCTATTTCTCAGACCTGAAGACCGGGGAGCTTCTTGCCAGTATGTTTAAGACACTTGAATAATTGCTGTTTGCACTTACTGCACGGCCAGACCACAGCACTACATTTCTATGCAAGGGTGAGGCAGCGTGGTGGTCATGGCTCCTAGCTAACCTATTCAGAGATCTTTTCCAGTCAATTAATCTATTTTCATATTTATGAAGGAGTCTTAATGTTCTGCCCCATAAGACTTTCAGCCTTGTGGTTGGGAGTGGGGCTGGTTTTGTAGGCCTCAGGGTCTGCTCTATGTACTTGTCAACATGTGATACACCCAGTTGGTTAAACGGTTTATCCGTGGACTGATTTTCTTCCCCTCTTGCTGTGGCTGGAGCTACGGGAACAGTCTGTCCTTACAGAGCCGCAATAAGAAATAACCAAAGATGAAGCTGGTCAAATATTTTCATAACTTGTTTCTGTTGATTTTTTGGTAATACTTTTTCCTAAGACACTTTCAGATTTAAAAATAAATAAAGTCTGTGTTACAGGTGCTGGCCAGCCTCCTTGTGTATACCCTGGTTCCTCAGCCTCTAGGGGAATGGGAAGGTCCACAAGTGGTGCAGCAGTGTCTCTGCCAGGACTGCCCCCCTCTGTGGAAGGTGGGAGTAGGACATTCACAGCCTAGAGGGACCCAGACACCTCTGTTCCACTCAGTTCTCCTCCCAGGCCTTGAGTCCTAGGCAGAAGCTAGGTCAGCTGCTGCCCCAAGCCAGCTTCATCTTCTGGTTGTGGGCTTTGGAGGAACGGGAAAACTGGCTCTTGGCCACCGTGAGGGGGACAGCTTTGCCACTCAGGTACACCTTATTGTGGCATTCAGGTAGCCAGGGTCCAGAGCTACAGGGCTGGGGTCCCTGGCTCACTCCCACATAGGCCATCACGTAACCTGTCATAAAGGCATCAAAACCTGCCCGATGCAATCCGTCCCCAGGCACTGGGTGAGGATTGGCTTGACTCTCTGGTGCTTCTGAGGTAGCCGTATCAGCTGTTTCCAGCCCTGCAGCTCTAATGCCCATCTCCAAGTCATTTTTGTGCCCTTGCTCCAAGCCAGGCTGGCTCCTACTCTCATCCTCAGCCACCTCCTGCTCAATTTCTTCAGCCTTGAGGCCATCCCCACAGACCTGCTTCACAGGAGGACCATCCTCATTCTCCTCAGAGGTCTGTTTCCCGGGCAGGCCCAACAAAGCCCTCCGCCTTTTTTCCCTACGTCGCCGCCGTCGCCGCTTGTCCTCCACCACAGCCTCATCAGTATCAATGATGAGGTCAATATCATGGGACCGAGGACACTGTGGTCCCAGGGGACACCAACCATAGGCCTAGAGGCAGGAAAGAGGCTGAGAGAGGGGTTCCAGGCATCAGAACATCCCCTCCCCCAAGAAATGGGTGGGTGCTCTCACCGAAAAGTTGTCACAGACACTGGTGGAATGAGGACGGTGGGTTGCAGGGGGCATGCAGCAGCGGTAGTCAATGTGAGCCCTCATGCTAGGAGGATAGCTACAGAACTCCAGGCTGAGGTGTGGGCTGCCGGCTGCCCGCTGCTTCCCGTTTTCCCGCTCACTGAAATAGCGGAAGAAGGTATTGGTCCACTAGCATATAAACTCCATAAGGGTTTTGGTCAGTTTTGCTCACTGCTGAATCCTCAGCACCTAAAACAGTGCCTGGCACGCAGTAGGCACTCAGTAAATACCTTAGGTCCATAAAGCAGGCTTGTCCCAGCCCCCGCCCCCACCCCCTCAACCAGTTCCTCACCATTTCCGGAAAGCATACTCTAGATAGGAGGCCACGAAGCGCGCATGAAACTCAGCAGCGTATTTGGTGTCATAAATGCCGGCTGGGAACATTTCACACAGGTCAGCAGTGAAGGTTCCCAAGCTCTCGGGCAGGTGTGCGTAAAAGTTCTGGTACAGGAACACCAAGTCTATGAGGCCGTTGTGCAGCACCAGGGGCCGGCGGGCCCGGATCAGCTCCAGGAACAGCGTCCTGACTGACTGGCTCTGGCTCTCATTGCCCTGGGTGGAAGGAAAGGGGTCAGCGGAAGGGCAGTCCTGGGGGAGCCTCTTCTCGGGGCCCTTCTCCCTGGCTCCCCTACCTGGAAAGCTCTCCCTCCCTGCTCTACCCAGGGCCGGTCTCCCATGGGTCACGCTGGTTTCCCCAGCCCCCTAGGGACTTCCCATACTTCGCAGGCGCCCGGCCTAGGGCAAGAGGGGGTGAAGTCACAGAAGGGGCAGGCTCAAGGCTGGAGACCTACCTTGTCATTGCCCTTGTGGTAAGGGATCCCCTGAGCGTACTGGCGGTTGAAGTTGAAGCCATGCTGTACTAAGAACTGCACAGACTTTGGCTCTATCACATACTCCTCCATGCACAGCAGGGTCAAATTGAACACCTGAGCCAGGTAGGAGTGTTCGCCCTGAGAGAAAAAGGATCCGCTACCTCAGGATTTGGGATAAAAACACCCCTAGCCTGACGCTCCCCAGGACCTCAACCCTCCTCCCCTCAGCCACAGCAGGGACAGGAACGAGAGCAGCCTGTACCTTGTCTGGCTGCTGCTTGAAGCAGGCGAGGCCCAGGGAGAGAACAGAACGGGTTCTGGCAGCATGACACACGGACTTGTAACGTTCCTCGATGCACCTTGGGGTTGGGTTTAGGGGTGGCTGTGGCTGGAAGTCAGCCCTCAAACCCCCCAGGCCTGGGACCGCTACTCCAGGGACGAGGTCTGCCCCTCCTGCCAAGGCTGGCACTAAGGTCAGGCGTATACTTACTGGTTCAGCAAACTCTTCCTGTCCCCAAGCCCACTCAGTTCCTATGAGCACGTGAAGGGAGAGTCTGCGTTAGGTTCCTGGCGCCAGCCCTTTCCCAACTACCTGCTGTCCCCATCCCCACCCCTCACCGTGTCCACAGCCACAAAGCTAGCGGTCTTTAGGGCCAGCAGGAGCGATGGCCACATCTCCTTGAAGTTGTCACTCTGCACATCCACCACGGGGACCTGGACTACTGGCTCCTCCCCAGACTTGGTGCTCTTGCCCACACCACCTGAGGGCAAGGAGAGCGACGGGTGTGGAGGCTCAGGAGGGGCCCGGGGGAACAGACACCAAGCAGGCCATGGCCGGGACTGGGACGCTCGGGGGGAGTTTCGCTGAGGCCAGAGATGGCAACTCTGCCCTCCGAGCCTTTGTGTCCCACAGACCTCGGAATGAGCCGTGCACTGAATCTGGGGAGACAGAGGGCGCCTGCATCTTCCCGAGGCTTATGTGAAGCTTTGGGAAGAGGACTTCTCCCCTCAGCCTCACAATCTTTAGAAGAGGAAGGCCGGACTAGACGATCCGTGAGGTGGTTTTCCCACATCCCGCGGGAAACCTTTCGCAGGGCTTGAGGAGTGCGACTCTAACACCCCACACAGCTCCACAGTACTGTTCCCACAGCGCCCCAGTTCCTCGCACCCAGGCTCCCAATTCGTCCCACTGGCTCCGGCCCCCGACCCCCACCCGCTCCACTTAACACAACCGCGGGCTCTATAGACTACACCTCCCGACACGCCCCTGCCGGCCCGGCTCCGCTCCCACCACACCAGGCTTTCGCCGCGGAGGCGCGGTGGCCACCGGGAATTGTAGTCTCCTCGTGGCTGGTTCAGAAGGAACGCGCCAGTCCCTCTGAACGTGGAGGTCGGTTTCTAGAGCCAAGAGCCCGAGGCCTTCCCTTCTCCGGGCGCACGGGGGCTTAAGGCGGGAAGCCACTCACCGTCAGGGACTGCTGGGGCCGAGGCCGCAGCACCGTCGCCGTCGGCGGCCATGACACGGCGCGCCGCTCGCCGAGCAGCCGGGGGTACGCGGCACTTCCGCCTCCGCTCTCCGCGCGGCTCCCGCGGTCGGGCAGGGACTGGGCGGGGCCTCGCCCTCGGACGCTCGGACTTCCGCTCGCACCTCCCGGGGCGGTGCGGAGGAGGCGGGGCGGCGCGCGCCGGGGCCTATCGGCGGGGGCCACGTCCCACGTCCCCCGGGTGCACGTCCCCCGGGGTGCGGCGGCGCGGCGCGCGGGAGACCGAGCGGGAGGTAATTCCCGGCGAGAGCTTGGGCGACCTCTCCGCTCCGGGGTCCTCCGCGTGGCCGGGGTTGGGGGCCCCAGACCCCTGGGGCGGTGAGGCCGCGCGGCCCGGCCCGGGGGCGTAGGATCCACTGGGAGGATGCGACCTCACCTCCAGGAAGTGAGAAGGGGAGGACTCGGGCTGCCAGAGGGGCAGAACCCCCGACCGGCAGGGACGCCTTGGTAATCCCGGCGGCTGATAACCGGGACTTGAATTAATGCTCCGGCAAGTGGGGACGGCGAGGAGGGGACAAATTGTAAGCCCGGAGGAGGTGATCGCTCTTGACTCCTGGTACCGTGGGAGACTTGTCCATACCGGACGCCGTTCTTTGTCAGGGGTTCTAGCTCCCATCCTCTCCACCCACCAAAGAGCCTCAACCCCTTATCCTTGGCTATTCACTGTTCGTAGCTCCATCTTCAGCCTTTCTCTCCACGGAGTCTTTTTTCATCATTTTCCCAAATTGTTCGGGTTTCTCCCATTTTATTTACTTATTTATGATAGAGAAAGAGAGAGAGAGAGAGAGAGAGGCAGAGACATAGGCAGAGGGAGAGGGAGAGGGAGAAGCAGGCTGACGTGGGATTTGATCCCGGGTCTCCAGGATCGCGCCCTGGGCCAAAGGTAAGGCGCTAAACCGCTGCGCCACCCAGGCGTCCCAAGGGTTTCTCCCATTTTAAAGAAGGAAAACCTCTTACTATCTCTTATCTGGTTAATTAACTTAACAGTGCTTGTTGTATACAACTTACCTGGCCCAATGCTCAGCTCTGGGGACTCTACTGTCAGCTTATGGAGTTGTTTTTTTTTTTAATTTTTATTTATTTATGATAGTCACAGAGAGAGAGAGAGAGAGAGAGAGGCAGAGACACAGGCAGAGGGAGAAGCAGGCTCCATGCACCGGGAGCCCGACGTGGGATTCGATCCGGGGTCTTCAGGATCGCGCCCTGGGCCAAAGGCAGGCGCCAAACCGCTGCGCCACCTAGGGATCCCAGCTTATGGAGTTTTGTAGCCAAGTCTGGGAAGTGGATACTGATCAAAGAAACAAAATAAAAAAAAAAAAAAGAAACAAAATGTGAAATTATAATTAGTATAAGAGGAAGAATGGAGAATTACACAAGAGGGTAAGATTTGGGGAGGGGGTGCAAGAATGAGTAACTGTTAGACGAAGCACAGAGTACGAGCTGTCCAAATAGAGGGAACGGATTGGGTGACGTCAAGGTGGGTAGACATGTGAGGGATTGACGCAACTATTTAGGCAAATACGGCTGGAGCACAGTGAGTGAGGGGATGAGGCAGGTGGGGATCTTTGGAGCCTACACAACTATATTAAGAGGACTGGGTTCTCAGAGCAATGGATGTGATAGCCAAGGTCCTCCAGTGGCTCACAATGCACTTAGTGATCCTGTGCGCCCTACTTTCTTTACTTCTGACCTCATCTACTACTCCTCCTCCTTTGGTCCATTTGAACCACACTGGCTTCCTTATTATTCTGCAAACACACCAGGCACTTTCCTTAGGGCTATTGCACTAGCTCTTCTTTAGGATGCCTTTGGCTAACTCCTTCAGTTGCCTTAAATCATTGATCAGGTATCACTTTTTTTTTTTTTTTTTTTTGATCAGGTATCACTTTAATAAGGCCCACCTTGACCATGTGGTTTTATTTTTTATTTATTTTATTAAAAAAAATATTTTTTATGAGAGACAGCCTTATGTGGGACTCGATCCCGGGTCTCCAGGATCATGCCCTGAGCCAAAGACAGACGCTCAACCACTGAGCCACCCAGGCGTCCCAACCATGTGCTTTTAAATTGCAACATTCTGGGGCGTCTGGATGGCTCAGTTGGTTAAGCATCTGCCTTTGGCTCAGGTCCTGATCCTTGGGTCCTGAGATTGAGTCCTCCGGTGGGCTCCGTGCTCAGCAGGGAGTCTGCTTCTCCTCTCCCCACCTCCGCCCCACCCCCCCACTCATGCTCTCTTGCTCTCTCTCTCTCTCTCTAATAAATAAATAAAAAATCTTTTAAAAAAAATAAATTTGCAACATTCCACCATTACCGCTCCTTTTCCCCTTAACCCATCCTACATTTCCTCTTTATGCTAGTACGTATCACTCAATATCCTGTATAATTTGCTTACTATTGTTTGCCGCCTCCCCCCCCCCCCAAGACTATAAGCTCTACAAGAACAGGAACCTCTGGTGTATTATTTACTGAAGTATTCCAAGTGTTTAAAACTGCTCGGCACATAGGCACTACATAAAAATTTACTCAGTGGGGCAGCCCGGTGGCTCAGCGGTTTAGAGCCGCCTTTGGCCCAGGGCGTGATCCTGGAGACCTGGGATCTAGTCCCACGTCGGGCTACCTGCATGGAGCCTGCTTCTTACTCTGCCTGTGTCTCTGCCTCTCTGTGTCTCTCATGAATAAATAAATAAAATCTTAAAAAAAAAATTTACTCAGTGAATTAGTGGGAAGCTATTGAAGGTTTTAAGTAAGAAAGTAACATGATCATGTCTTAAAAGGCTGCTTTACTCTGGAGAATGGATTGTAGAATGAATTATGGTGTTAGTTTGGTGAAGGAAGTTTGGCTGTGAAGAAGAGAGTGGGTTTTGTAAAAAGGATTGAGGAGCAAGACCTTGAGCAGTCAAGTTAGGAGAGACCATTCTTTCATATAATGAGGAGAAGGAGAATGCAGGTAAGTGCAGTGTAAATTTGTACATTCATTTTTTTTTCTCTGAAGGAGGAGGCAAGCTCTTGATGAAAATGGGGTGCTGAAGTCAAGTTTGAAGGAAAGTTTGAACCAGGGGCTCGGTAGGGACTGTAGTGTGGCACAGCACAGGAGTGCAGTCTCTGGAGGCAGACCTTTGGGTTTGGGTGGACAAGTTGCTTAATCTCTACAAGCCTGAATTTCCTCATAATTAAAATAGAGGTAATATTAGCATATACTTAACGGAGTTGTCTGGAGGTTGAGTGAGAATTTGGTAAAACTCTTAGCATCATAGGGTCTGGCATGTAGTAAGCCCTCACTGACTGTTAGCTCTGTTCGAGAAAAGGGCACCAAAAGAACAGTGAGGGAACAGTGAAGATCAATCAGATACATTTCTCATTACCAGTGGGCAGCCAGCTTTGGTTTACTAGATCAAGAAAAGATTAGAAAAAAAAAAAGATTAGGAATAAAAATAGCACATCTCCTTCCACCACCACCCCAACTTGCCATCTGCTCTCAGGCAAATCTTTTCCCATCTTTGACCCTTGGAAACCTTTCTGTAGAATGGAAGTTTGGATGCATGATGGTTCAAGGCTGTTTCATTGCAAATATGCTACATCTCTAAGCAGATAAACTTCCTACCTGCCCTATGCTTCTGGACACACCTAATAAACCCCTCTCCACACATACAGTCACAGTGAGCATCTGAGACACACAGGTGCTCCCACACAGGACCCAGCCCAGCCCTGGCCTCTTATCTTGTGTCTCCAAGATTATGCTAATATTGGTCCCTCTGAAGTCACTTGCAGAAACTCAGCCCGAATGGTCCTACCTCAGTGTGCAGCCGGCCAAGAGCAAACTCCTGAGCCTCTGGAGAGTGAGTAAAGCTAGCCACCCTATAATGAATGTTATAGAGAGGGAGGTGGCTGTACCCACTGTGGGGCCCTAAGATTCAGCCTCATTGTGACTACTTTGGGCCTTTCTCTTCTAGGCCATCATGAAGAAGCCACAAGCAGCTGTGAGAAGTCGTCTTAGGAAGCAGGCATCCAGGCAGGAGGGAAGTGAGAAGCGTGTCCTCAGCAGCAGCCAGGTCAAGCCTTCTACCGCTGCAGGTGAGGAGCTTGGTCCTAGTCAAAAATGAAGGTGCTGGTTTCATTGGCCATGAGGGGAGGGAGATTCAGGCTGGGAAGGAAGTGTGGTATGTGTCAGGGCCTGAAGGGACTAATTAAGGATCTAATTCTGACTTTGCTCTATAACTTTGGGATAATTGCTCTGAATGGCTGCTTTCCTACCAGTGAAATGGAGCAATTGTTTGTGCATTTCCTTCCTCATGTGGCTTTCATGGGATCAAATAAGTTTATGAGCCTGAATATGTTTTTAAGTGGAAAAGCCCTGCACAGGTATACATTATGCTTAGCTGAAACTGTTGGGCTTTCATAGTGACCCAGAGGCAAAGGAGGCAGCAGAACCACCCTGGGAAAGTTCAGACCAGAAATCTGGTATGGTAACACACCACTGGAGAATTCTGGTCTGACTCCAAGTCCAAAGCTTAAGCAAGGGGTTGGGGCTGGGGGAAGCCCTCAGTGGGAGAGCAGGCCGCAGTGCCCCGGGCAGTTGGTACAGCCTGTGCAGGGGCAATGCCTGAGTCTCCTGAGGCCCCCAGCAGGCTTGGCCAAGCGGCAGGAGGTGGCATGGCAGGCCTCTGTCTCCTCATACCATCTGTTCAGAGACACAGCCGAGGTCATGGCCTTTCGGGAGAACCTACTGAACTGGTATGACCGAGAGAAGCGGGACCTGCCCTGGAGAAGGCTGGTAAGCAGGCGACAGACAGGACAGTGGGGTGGGAGGTCGGTGCCCAGCTCTCTCCATCCTAACTCTTCATCTGGGATTGCGTTGGCAGGCAGAGGGTGAGGTGGATCTGGACAGGCGGGCGTATGCTGGTGAGTGCATCTCTTGGGAGTGAGGCTGCTTTGCCCAGATGCCCACTGGTCTGGGGCCCAGGGGCTGTGTGCTGAGAGCAGGGATGCTCAGCAGCGCCCTCATGCCAACCCCTCTCCCCCAGTGTGGGTCTCAGAGGTCATGCTGCAGCAGACCCAGGTCGCAACGGTGATCGACTATTATACTCGATGGATGCAGGTGACTTTAGGGAAGGAAGGGGAGGTCATGAGCCAGACCCCAGAGAGAGCCTAGCCTTTGGGGTGGGGTAAAAAAGGCTTCCTTTACCTCCCTCAACCTTGGTCTTACTTCTTTTTGATCACCTTGGAGCTGTAGAAGTGGCCAACGCTGCAGGACCTAGCCGGTGCTTCCCTGGAGGTAAGAGCCCGGGGTAGGGGGAATGGGACAATGGGGGACTGACCACTGATCCCTCTGATCTCACCCACAGGAGGTGAACCAGCTCTGGGCTGGCCTGGGTTACTACTCTCGAGGCCGGCGGCTGCAGCAAGGAGCTCGGAAGGTAAGGGAGTCACAAGGTAAGGGGGTGAGCCCCAGGGCCTCAGTTGTCTCATAACCTGGAGCCTTCCCACCCCAACCAGGTGGTAGAGGAGCTAGGGGGCCATGTGCCACATACAGCAGAAACCCTGCAGCGGCTCCTGCCTGGCGTGGGGCGGTACACAGCAGGAGCCATTGCCTCCATTGCCTTTGGACAGGTGAGCCCATAGCCCACCCCCACATTGTGTGTGCCCACCCCCCTTCCTCCCAGACCAGGCTGACTCCTGGGTTCCTCTATGCCAGGCAACCGGTGTGGTAGATGGGAACGTAATACGGGTGCTATGCCGTGTCCGAGCCATTGGTGCTGATTCCAGCAGCACCCTTGTCTCCCAGCATCTCTGGTAGGATATGGGGGTCATGGGGAGACTGGGAAGGGTGTCTCCAAAGGGTCTTTGGTTCACAGCAGTGTTTCCTTATAGGGGTTTAGCCCAGCAGCTGGTAGACCCAGCCCGGCCCGGGGATTTTAACCAGGCAGCCATGGAGCTGGGGGCCCTAGTGTGCACCCCACAGCACCCGCACTGCAGCCAGTGCCCTGTGCGGAGCCTGTGCCGGGCATACCAGAAGGTGAGCCATCTGGGGAAGGGGCAGGCAGGGCTCCTAGAGGGCGACCCCTACCCCATGACATCTGCCTTATGCCTCTTAGGTGGAACGGGGAAAGCTCTTAGCCTCCCAGAGCCTGCCAGGCAGCCCCGACGTGGAGGAGTGTGGTAAGTGCCAGTCCCAGCCTGTACTGCGCCGTCCAGGAGCTGCTGCTGGAAGCCTCGTTCCAGTTTATCCTGGCAACCTGAATAAGATTCTGCAGAGCCGGGCCATGGCCTCTCTCTGGGCTTGGCACCTAAGCTCACCTGCCTGAGTGGCGCTTGCGGATCTCTCTTCCCAGCTTCCAGCACCGAACTGTGCCAGCTGTGCGCGCATCCCACAGAGCCCTGGGACCAGACCCTGGGAGTGACCAACTTTCCCAGGAAGGCCAGCCGCAAGCCCCCCAGGGAGGAGTGCTCTGCCATTTGTGTTCTAGAGCAGCCCAGGGCCCTTGGGGGTCCTCAAATTCTGCTGGTGCAGAGGCCCAGTTCAGGTACCTAGATCCTTGGAGTGAGGGCGGTGGCCTGAACTATAAGGGAGAAATGGAGGAGTCAGCAGCTAAATTCTGACCACCATGTCTGTGCCTTCCCTCAGGTTTGCTGGCAGGACTGTGGGAGTTCCCATCAGTGACCGCAGAGGCCTCAGGGCGATGTCAGCGTGAGGCCCTGCTGCAGGAACTGCAGAGTTGGGCTGGGCCCCTCCCAGCCTCCCACCTCCAGCACCTTGGGCAGGTGAGTGAGCAGTGGGAGGGACAGGAGTGATGGCTTGTGTGGGCACATCCATAGGCCTGTTTCAGCCCCTTGACCTTCCTCCAGGTGGTCCACACCTTCTCTCACATCAAGCTGACATATCAAGTATACGGTCTGGCTCTGGAAGGACAGACCCCGGTGACCATTGTACCACCTGGCGCACGCTGGCTGACCCGGGAGGAGTTTCACACTGCAGCTATCTCCACCGCTATGAAAAAGGCACTATTTGTGTTGTCTTTGTTGTACTTTTTGGTGTTTCTTGTCTATTCTATGTGAACCTGTTACCATGTAAACAGGGAGGAAAAAAAAAGCATGTTTTAAACAGACGTATAGGGCCATGAAGTTGAGGAGAGACCTCTTTGGGGGGAAAGGTGCCAGCCCTGCACTCTCCCTCTTCCCTTGCCTAGGTGTTCCGTGTGTACGAGGGCCAACAGCCAGGGATCTGCAAGGTGAGTCTCTTGGCCCTCACCCAGCCTTCTTTCCCCAGGCCCAAATCCTTGGGTTTTCAGTGAGTTAAATGGTACATGTTTGGGTGAACATTATCCACTCCAGACTTCACCATGGGGAGAGGAATAGTTCTTCCTTGGAGACTTTATAGCCTGGAGTCCAGGGTGGAGAGGGAATAAGAACAAATGATGGAGACAACAGGTCACAGGTGTGTGAAATGCTTATAGTAGGTTTTGTGGTTTATGAGGTGGAGAGCTTTCAGTTCTGTCTGGGAGGCAAGGATCAGAAAAGGCTGCTTAGAAGCAGCAGCTGGTAGGTAATCTCAGTCTAAGAAATGAATCATTGTCTCCAGGTTTGGGAGGGGAATTAGCAATAAGAATGTTCACACTGGGCCCAAGAGTAGTGTGAGCAAAGGTTGCATAATCCAGTTGCAGGGTGCAAGGAGCTGTAAATATTTGATGGGCAGGGCCCGCACAGACCAGGTAGGGCTATGAACACCAGGCTAGTAAAGCATTTTTAGTGGAGAGAAGAGTCAGATTTGTATGTTAGTTAATTACCTTGGGCTGCCATTTAGAGTTGATCAAAGAGATAGATACTACAGATAGATTAGAAGCTTTACAACATTCAGGCTAGAACGGGAGCTGTATTAGTGTAGAGGAGAGGGAGCTGAAGGAGAGGACTCCCTGCTGCCCTCTAAGTGCCTCCTTCCTTTGGCTTCGCACAGGGTTCCAAGAGATCCCAAGTGTCTACTCCATCCAGCCGGAAAAAGCCCAGCCCTGGCCAGCAACTCCTGGATAGTTTCTTTCGGCCTCTCATCCCTACGGATTCATCCAACCTCAACAGTATGGCCCAGTGACATCTCTAGAAGCCCCCATTTCCTGAGAATCCTGGGTTTTTGGTTTTGTTTTGTTTCTAATTTTATTTGACAGAGAGAGCATAAGCAAGAGGAGCAGCAGATGGAGAGGGAGAAGCAGGCTCTCTGCTGAGTAGGGAGCCCGATGCAGAGCTCAATCACAGGACCCTGGGATCATGACCTGAGCCGAAGGCAGATAGATGCCTAACCAAATGAGCCACCCAGCAGCCCTTGAGTCCCGTTTTTTAATAAAGCGCTTATTTTTATAGTCATTTTGGAGATTTTTCACCCTCTCCCTAGCCTTCTCATTCTTCTCTGGGGGACCTAGAAAGTGGCAGAGTCCTGCTTGGTGCTGACTTCCATTGCCGAGGGCTCCCAGCCAGCCCTGGGCCAATGGAGGTAGGAGTTCTGTCCAGAGTGATCTGTCTTCCTCCAGCCCCTAGGTGAGAGGGAGAGAGCAGTTGCAGGGGGCCCCTGCCAGTGGCTGACACCCAACACCCTTGGTCTACGTCTCTGGTCAGCTGATTTGCTCCAGTCAAATGGTATTGTCCTACAGCAGGTGGTTGGGCTCAGCCCTGACCCAGTCCCTCCCCACCTGTAGAGGCTGCTCCCTAGGAAGAAGGGAAACGAGGGATCCCTGGGTGGCGCAGCGGTTGGGCGCCTGCCTTTGGCCCAGGGCGCGATTCTGGAGACCCGGGATCGAGTCCCACGTCGGGCTCCCGGTGCATGGAGCCTGCTTCTCCCTCTGCCTGTGTCTCTGCCTCTCTCTCTCTCTGTCTCTCTGTGACTATCATAAATAAATAAAAAATTAAAAAAAAAAAAAAAAGAAGGGAAACGAGAGGATTTGTTCTGTCTTAAATTCCTACCTCAAATACTAAATTTACTTCTGTATTGTTTCATACGTAGTGCAACAATACAGCAAATCAAGGGGTTAATAATCATAAAATTGGGGGTAGGGTACAGGGAAATGGGATCAGAGAAGGTCACAAAGATGGTTCAAAAGTATTGGTAAGTTCTATTTCCTAATTCTGTAATTCCTTTATTATTCTTTATATCTTGCATATATATTAGTAATAGACTAATAAGAATATTTCATAGTTAAAAAAAAAATCCCACCTCTTTGGACTCTAGTGAGAGCTTCACATTCCGGAAGGTACGGAAGAAATGGCGGCCACACCTGGCCTGTAGGGACAAAGCCCTTCACTCCAAGCCTTTGCAGGTGTTTCTTAGTTCCAGCCGGCCCTGTGCTCCAGGACAGGAGGCTGAACCCAGCCCCCACCTTCTGGCTTCCTGGTCCCTGGCGGCTTGCTCCTCCTGCACAGACTGCCACAGGGCACGGATGTTGCCCTGGCCAAAGCCTGTGGCCCCCTGCCTCTGAATTAGCTCCAGAAAGAAAGTGTCCTCTGGAAAGAGAGACTTGGTGAAGACCTGAAGCAGAAACTTGCCATCCTCGCCATCCAACAGGATCCCCCATCGGGCCAGCAGGCTAGGCTCATGCCCTGCAGCTAGGATCTGCCGTTCCTTGCCGGGCTGTTGGTAGTACGCCTCAGGAGGCGCCAGGAGCTGGCCCCCAGCCACTGCTACCCCCTCAGTGGCTTCTACGATGTTGGGCGTGTACAGCCCCACGTGCTGCAGCCCTGGTCCCCTGTGCCGGGCCAGGAACTGCTCCACCTGGTCCTGTCCACTAGAAGCCCCCGGTAGGGTCTCCGCCAGCACGAGGGTGGGGACAGCACTGCCCGGTGGGCTCTGCAGGGCCGTGAGCTTCAGTCCCCCTCGCCCAGATCCTGCTGTCACCTCGAGGCCCACCTCGGGATCCTCACCTGGGCTCAGCGGCAGGTGGCGGAAGCCTAGACAGTGGCGGAACCAGCGCATCAGTGTGGGGGAGCTGCCAGGGGTGCAGGCCAGGGTCAGGTGGTCCACGTGGCTGACCCAGCCCGGGCCGGCTGCAGAGGGCACGGACTGGAATCCTGGCAGGAAAGGCCCTCGGAAGCCGGCACGCTCCACGAGTGTCAGGCTGAGGTTGCCGGCGGGCGAGCTGGCCACGGCGTAGGTGGCTGTGCCCTGCGCATCCTTCACGCTGACCGGGGGCACCGGCACGCTGCAGCCCCGCGCGACCAACGCCCGGGCGGCGGCGCCCGCATCCGCCACGTCGAAGCACAGGTTGGTGGCGCTGGGCACCTCATGACGCGGGTCCAGGCCGTACAGCGGCTGCCGCGGCCCTGCCCCCTCGTTCACCAAGAAGACCGCGTCGCCGCTGCGCAGGGCCAGCTGCCGCCAGCCTTCTGCTTCCCGCACCGCCAGGGGCTGGAACCCGAAGAGCCGCCGCAGGTCGCGGGCGAGGCGCTGCCCCGCGGGCACGTGGAAGGCAACGTGGCACAGGCGACGGGCGTGCGCGGCCATGGCGGCCGGGATGGTGACCCTGGCTTGTCCTTCCCCCGGGGCCGCTCACCTGTGTTCAGGACTCGCGGACTCTCCGTCCGGCTTTGTCGTCGGGAGCCTGTGGAGTCCAGTTTTGCCCACAGAGCGCGTCCCTCGCTCTTTTCCGAGAAGTCACGGACGCAGCCCTGAGGGGCCCCAGGTTCTCCCGGGGACGCCGTCCTGCCCCGCGAGCTGCGCTGGGGCCTTGCGGGCAGCTGGCGGGCGCTGCAAACCACGTGGAGCCGGGCGGGGGCGGAGCCGGGCGGGGGCGGAGCCTGGATGGACGGAGCCTGGATGGACGGAGCCTGGGGGCGGTGCCAGCGCCGCGGCACAGCCCCTCCCACCCAGGTCCCGGCGTCCGGGCTGCGGCGAGGGCACGGAGCTGCCCTTTCCCGGAGCCTCTGGCTGGGCCACGCCCGAGGGCACTGGGCCGCCCTTCTCCTCCCACCCCGGGGAGCTCACAGTAGCTGCCTTCACGCGGTACCAGGCGCCGGGCTTTCTCTCACCCCCCTAACCTTAGAGCCGAGGGAGCCAACCCCAGCTGGGGGAGGACCCAGAATTCCTACCCCCTCCCACCCTCGCCCCCACCCTCTGCACGGAATTTATCAATGTTGTGTTTTAGCTTAAAAAACGCTAGAAAGGGATCCCTGAGTGGCGCAGCGGTTTGGCGCCTGCCTTTGGCCCAGGGCCCGATCCTGAAGACCCCAGATCGAATCCCACATCGGGCTCCCGGTGCATGGAGCCTGCTTCTCCCTCTGCCTGTGTCTCTGCCTCTCTCCCTCTCTCTGTGTGTGACTATCATAAATAAATAAAAATTTATTTAAAAAAAACGCTAGAAAATTTTGCCTTTGAGTCATAATGTTCCTTTAAAACTCTAAAAAGTACTGCTTTTAAGTTACAGATTTTCTTTCCTTCCCCAAATTGGTCCAGAGAAATTGACGTTATAGGAAGATAGGCCATTTGTATGGCTCCTAACAAACCTCTGTCCATTCTCTCAGCTGCACCTCTTTCTTCAACCCCATTTATATTTCAACAGTCTTTTGCCCCCTTGTACCAAGGAAGGTCTGGTAGAAAAACTGGTGGCTCAGGTCCTGGAGCAGCTGCATTGGTGTTCCTTCCCCTCCTGACCCTATAGGACTAGAACTCAAGCTCTCTTTGTGCTTCACAGTTTCCTGACTGGATATTGGGCCAGAGGAGCCCTCTGTAGGCATTTCTGGCCTCACACACAATTGCGTGACATCACTGGATTGAGGAAAGTAGGAGTCTTCTGAGACTTCAGCTGGTGGCCCTTGAAGGATTTGAAAAGGGCATTTCAAGAAGGGTAAATGGCATGAGCAAAAAGATCCCTGACGAAGGTGAGCCAAACCCTCAAAGGAGCAAAAAGAGCATAAGGTCGTGGAGACATTTGGGATGGATGCTATGGTTCCAGGCATTGTAAAGGAGATTCCTTCGTCCTGGAGCCTGATGTAAGACCACTGAGTATTACATCATTGATAGGTTCATTGGCAAGAGGAAGAAGGATGTGATGGAAGGACAGGGCTGAGAAAAAGATGTCCAGCTGTGTGTTCCATCTTGCAGCCAGGAAGGCAGTACCCAGAAGCTGATCAGCAGTGGTAAAAGTCTACTCTGCAGACTAGTCAATTTGAGAACATGGGTTCCAAAAGCCAGGTAGACCTTGGGTTTGAAAACTACTTCCAGGGGCACCTGGGTGGTTGGTCAAGTGTTGCCTTCAGCTTGGGTCATGATCCCAGGTCCTGGGATTGAGCCCCCTGTCGGGCTACCCCACCCCTCATCCCCTCCCCAGCCAGCAAGGAGTCTGGTTCTCCCCGTCCCTCTGCCCCTGACTCATGCTCTCTCTCTCTCTCTTAAGTAAATAAATAAAATCTTTAAAAAACCTCCCAAAACAAAAGCAAACTCTACCTCCAGTATTTAGTAGCTGTATGACTTGGGGCAAGTTGCTTACTTTCTCTGAGCCTTAGTTTTCTCTTCTGTAAAAATGGGAATAATAATAGTACCTACTTCGCAGGTGTTTGTGATTAAATAAAATAGTATATTCTGCAGCCTGACAAGGGGTCCAGGATTTAGCCTGTGAACCTGGGCCTGGCTATGTGGGGTAAGGGCATACAAAGTGGGTTTCTATGTCACAAGGTGAGGGGCTGCAGTAGGACTCAGGATAACAACCACATTAGGACTACTCCTCCCTCTCTGGGGCTTGATCCCTGGGAAGGCTCTAGAAAGGCCCTGGCATTGGTGTGGATTCTGGAGGATGGGGCCCTGGGAATAGGGTTCTGTGAGGGCTGGGGCAGCTGGGACTATCTTCTGTCCTCACTATCATGATCAGTCTCCAGGTGAGCAGCTCTAGTGCCTCCAGGCCTTTGGTCCTGCCAAAGGGGTTTCCACTCAAGGGCCCTGGGTGTGGACAGGGAACAGAAACTGGTTTTCTGATGCATCACTTCCCACCTGCTTCTGAGGGAGAGGACAGATTTCTAAAGGCCAAGTAGAGGGTGACTTAGAAAAGAAAGGGAGGGGATCCCTGGGTGGCGCAGCGGTTTGGTGCCTGCCTTTGGCCCAGGGCGCGATCCTGGAGACCCGGGATCGAGTCCCACGTCGGGCTCCCGGTGCATGGAGCCTGCTTCTCCCTCTGCCTGTGTCTCTGCCTCTCTCTCTCTCTCTGTGACTATCATGAATAAATAATTAAAATCTTTAAAAAAAAAAAAAAGAAAAGAAAGGGAGATCTTAGTTAGGGCAGGTTGTCCTGCAAGGGTGCTGTGCTGGACCTTGATCCAGGATGCAGGTTGGGCTCTTTAAAGGCCAGACAGGGTGGCGGAGGGTAGAGGTGTTCATTGTCCTTAGTCTCCCACCTAGCTAGACTTCAGTTCCTGCAGCCCTGCTGGTCTCTGGGCTGTGACCAATGTAGGACCCCTGTCTCCTCATGGTTAGGACCCTATGGGACTTTCACATGACGTTGTCCTTCCTGCCTGGCCGGGACTGCTTTGTTGCTGGGGCTAGAGGTGCTGAGGGTAGGCGCTGGAGGGTATGCAGGTCCCAGGTGTGAGGCGATGCCACTGCAGGAGTCCTCCTGCCACACCTGCCTTCCAAGAGCCTGTACAGCCACATCCCTCCTGCAGCTCTCAGCCTAAGCCGGGAGGCTGGCAGAGGCCCACTCTTCTCCAAAATCCTGACCTTCACCCCAGTCCTGTCTCTCCTCTCCCAGCCTGAAAAGGTGGGGCTGGGAACTAACTCACGCCGCTCAGGTCCCACCCCCCACTCCCCTCCAGGGCCAGGTGGGTGATTATCAGCTGTTGTTTTTTAACATGACCTCTGGGGGTCACCCTTGGCTTGACATTTTACAAAGGGTGGCCTGGAAGACCTCACAGAGGAGGTGACTTTTGGGTGTGTATGTGTATGTGGTAAAATGCACATGAAAGAAACGCCTGGGTGGCTCAGAGGTTGTGTGTCTGCCTTGGGATCAGGCCCTGATCCCAGGGTCCTGGGGTCGAGTCCCACATCCGGCTCCTTGTGGGGAGCCTGCTTCTCCCTCTGCCTGTGTCTCTGCCTCTCTTTTGGTGTCTCTCATGAATAAATAAAATCTTAAAAAAAAAATACACATACCATAGTAATGTTTACCTTGTTAACCATTTTTAAGTGCACAGTTCGGTTGTATTAAGTACACCCATCACCATCATCTATCCACTGAACTCTTTCCCTGTTCCCCAGATGAAACCCTGTCCCCATTAAAGAACTCTCTCCCCTCCCCCAGTCCCTGGAACCACTAGTTTACTTCTGACTATTCTGGGAGCTTCATATAAGTGAAATCATGCAGTATTTGTCTTTCTGTCCATCATTTCACCTTAAAAGGATTTAAGGTCACCAGTGATTTTCATGTTATTCAATGGACAATTTTCAGATCTCATTTCACTGACTCTCAAAAATATTTTATGCATTGTCTATTTTTTGAAATACTCTTGCCCTGGCTTTTAGAACATCACACCCACCTGGTTTTCCTTTGGTAGCATTCTCTCTCCTCTGCCTGTTTTTTTTTTTTTTTTATGATAGTCACAGAGAGAGAGAGGCAGAGACACAGGCAGAGGGAGAAGCAGGCTCCATGCACCGGGAGCCCGATGTGGGATTCGATCCCGGGTCTCCAGGATCGTGCCCTGGGCCAAAGGCAGGCGCCAAACCACTGCGCCACCCAGGCATCCCTCCTCTGCCTTTTTTTAAATGTTGGTGCTACTCAGGGCTTCGGTTATCATCTCCTTGCTAGATGATCCCCACATGTATGTCCCGCTTCCTAATCTTTATTCAACTGCTTTTTTGCCATCTTGATTTGGATATCCCACTGTCACCTCAGATTCAACATGCCCAACATTGTTCCCCTTTTACTCACAGGTACTCCCATATGAGCACCTGTCCCACTCTCTCCAGTGGTATTATTCAGAAACCTACATCATTTTTGAACCTTTCTGTTTCTCATCCCTCATCTCCAGCCAATCCCATGTCCCTGCCCATTTTATTTCCGCAACATCTCTCGACTCATTCCCTCCCTCTTCATTCCTCTGTACCACCCAAGTGCAGGGCCTCACTGTCTCTGCATCAACTGGATGCTACTAATTGCCTGGCTTTAGGTTCACCACTGTCCTAACCAGTCTCCACCTTGTAGCCAGAGTTAGCTTTGAAAAAATATAGATCAGGGCAGCCCGGGTGGCTCAATGGTTTAGCGCCGCCTTCAGCCCAGGGCCTGACCCTGGAGACCTGGGATAGAGTCCCATGTCGGGCTCCCTGCATGGAGACTGCTTCTCCCTCTGCCTGTGTCTCTGCTTCTCTCCCTCTCTCTCTCTGTGGGTCTCTCATGAGTAAATAAATAAAGTCTTTAAAAAAATAAAATAAAATAAATATAGATCTGATTATGTCGCTGTCCTACTTAAAAACCTTCACTAAGCTCTGGTTGCACATAGGATAAAGACAAAAAAAGTTTCTTCTGGCTGATTAGCCACTGACAACCTTTCCAATTTTTGTCGTCATTCCTCCACACTGTAGTTTCTTGATGTTTCATGCTGCCTCCCACTCAGAACTTTGGTCTTTGCTGTTCCCTCTTGACTAGAATACCTTCTTTCCCACCCGCCTTGACCTGGTTAACACTTTATCAATCATTAGGTCTCAGATGAATTTGTTTGAGGATGTCTTCCAAGACCGTCAAGACTTATGTCTAGTGCCTCAGAATTTATTTATTTATTTATTTATTTATTTATTTATTTATTTATTTATTTATTTTTAACACTTTATTTTTTTTAAAATTTTTATTTATTTATGATAGTCACAGAGAGAGAGAGAGAGAGGCAGAGACACAGGCAGAGGGAGAAGCAGGCTCCATGCACCGGGAGCCCGACGTGGGATTCGATCCCGGGTCTCCAGGATCGCGCCCTGGGCCAAAGGCAGGCGCCAAACCGCTGCGCCACCCAGGAATCCCGGCCTCAGAATTTATTAATGAACAAATTAAGGCCTCAAGGGTCTGGTGGGTGATTATCAGACTGCATGCTTTTTTTTTTTAAGATTTTATTTATTTATTCATAGAGATGCAGAGAGAGAGAGAGAGGCAGAGACACAGGCAGAGGGAGAAGCAGGCTCCATGCAGGGAGCCCGACGCGGGACTCGATTCCGGGTCTCCAGGATCACGCCCCCGGCTGCAGGCGGCGCTAAACCGTTGCGCCACCGGGGCTGCCCTGCAGGTTTTAATATAACCTCTAGGTGTCACTCATGACCTCTGCTTAACAAGGATGTGGCTGGGTACCTGGAAGGAGGGGCTGAGTAGGTACCCGCCTGGCCCACCCATCCAGCTGGGAGACGTTATGGGAAGCCCAGCTTCTTTCAGGTCTGACAACTACTCCATCTGCTCTGGGTCAGCTGCCTTGATAGGGTGACCAACCATCCCAGTTTTTCCAAGACTGAATTTCCAGTGCTCTCAGGATGTGGAAATTTCAGACCTAAAACTGGGACAACCCTGGGCAAACCATGGGCAGAGGGGCCAAAACCTCCATGTCTACATGAGACTAAGGTCTAGGCCTAGCAGGAGAGCTTAGCTATAACCCAACCTGGCCAAGTTGATAACAGCAACACTACTGGTGGGGTGACCTTGCAGCCCAGCGGTTACAAGAATTTTGGGACAGAAAATATATATAGTTTTAAAATTATTATTTTATGTTATTTTTAAAGAAAATCTGAGCTTTTCCCCCCAAAGCACTGATTTTTTAAAAAGATATTATTTATTAATTTGACAGAGACAGAGAGAGAGGGTACAAGCAGGGGGAGTAGCAGGCAAAGGGAGAGGCAGAAGGAAGCTCCCTGCTGAGCAGTGAGGCCAATGCAGGGCTCAATCCCAGGACCCTGGGACTCCAGGACCATGACCTGAGCTAAAGGCAGATGCTTAACCAAATGAGCCACCCAGGTGCCCCAACTATATATACTGAGTATAAAGAGACCCACTTATATCTGACAATGCTACCATTGCTTGAGTGCCACTGGGCATAACACACTTACATATATTGTTTCTAATCCTCACAGAAACCTCAAGAGTACAGAAGATAATTCCCCTTTTTGGGATGAGAAAATAAGACTCAGGTTAAGTGACTAGCCTAGGTCACACAGCTGTTAAGTAAAATGGTGAAATTCAAAGGAGGCCCCACCATAGGCTGTTGTCCTGACACTAAGTTGTGTCCTCACTGAGGAGCCAGGGTTGTGTTTCCGAGAGTCCAGGATGAACCCAGTCAGTTCTTATTTGATTGCAAATGGACATCTGGACATGGGAGAAACACAGGTGAGGAGCCATCAGGAGCTAGCATGAGTGAGAGGGACAAGTGAGGGTTAGGAGAATAGGTGGAATTTGTAACAAGGGTCATGCTCAGCACTGTAGCTTGCTCAAAGTTTGGGCTCAGTGAATGGTTGCAATTAATGATCTAGCCAGCCACTTCCCTTTCCCAGAGATATGGTAAGGCTGAGTTTTATTTTCGCCTAGGTGGTTGTTGAGGAATTGAGCTGCTTCTGAATATTCAACAAGAGTTGGTTGTGTAGAATTACTAACAGAGAACTACTTTGGTTGTGTAGAGGTATGGGCAGAGGCCTGGCTGGGCTGGGCAATGGTCAGAGCCCTGATGGGCACTCAATGGTCTGGCTGCCAGATGTTTACTCCATAGGAGGGGTAATAAGACTTTGGATTCCTTTAAGAATGTAAAGTTTTCTGACAAGACAGTGATTTGGGTTATGCCATTTCATTTTATTTCCTTGGTGATGTCCAAAGACTTTTAGGGTGCGAAAGCTGTCCACAGATGTGCCTAGCCTCTGGACCTAGTATGGCTTGGTGCCCTGTGGCCAGGTTCTGCCCATAGCTCCACTCTGCTAATCCAAGTCATCAGAGAGCTGGAACTTAAGAAAGTCTTCCCCAGAGCTCTCTGCTCTTCCCTAGGTGGCTTTCCAACTTCTGCCAGAGAACTGGGCCTCATACACTGGGCATAAAGGAGGGTTGGGGAGGAGGGAAACCATTAATAGTTGCTTTGTACTTTTACTTTGTAGAAATACCTCATATATTCCAGCTTGACTAAAGGGAGGAGGATTTTGTGAAATAGTCACCGACAGCATATCATCAAATTGATATGGGACCTCTTGCCAATAGCTCATGGAAGATAGTGACTTGGTGCAGTGGAAAGCACATGACTTTAGAATCAAACAGAATTGGGTTCTGCTACTTTCTTGCTGGGTGATCTTGGGAAAGTTACTCGACCTCTCTGAGTCTTGATTTCCTCAATTGGTAAATAGGAATAATAATAATGTCTATGTTACAAGTTTGTTTTGAGGTCTAAATTTGTTAACCAATGTATATAAATCTCTAAATCTGGTATAAAAATATAACATTTATTGAGGGCTTATTATGTGGCATGCCATGTGTAAGTGCTCTATAAGCATAGCATGGACTCATATAGCCCTATGAGTTGTACACTTTTTTTTTAAAGATTTTATTTATTTATTCATGAGAGACACAGGCAGAGGGAGAAGCAGGCTCCATGCAGGGAGCCCGACATGGGACTTGATCTTGGGACTCCAGGATCACGCCCTGGGCTGAAGGCGGTGCTTAAACCGCTGAGCCACCCAGGCTGCCCAGTTGTATACTTTCATTGCCTATGCTTTATAGATGCAAAACTGAGACTTGAGGAGCTTGAATAACCTGCCCAAAGTCACAAAGCTGCTAAATAGCAGATCTAGGATTTGGACCCAGACAGTTTCCAGCTCAGGCATACTTAATTACCAAGCCATGATGCCATATGGAACAGGGCTGAATAAAGAAAAGCTATTATGATCATAGTAATTTAGTATTAAGTGCTTTTTATATCCATGGTGCTAAGTGTTAATTATTAGCATATTTGGATGCAACATTTATCCTTTTTGTTCCTATTTTTTCCACAGCCATGGCAACAAAGAGCCTTGTGCTTGCTACAGCAGAGCGTCCTGCTTTTGTCCGATCCAGTCCGGTGCGTCAGTCTCTGCAAACAACAAAAGATGTGGCCACCGGCCGCCTGTCCCTGCCCCCACCAGAGGAACAAGGGAAGCTGAGGCCTTTCTGACTGGAACCAAGCTAGAAGTGTAGCAGACAGGTACAGATTGGCAGACTGGGAGCAGGGCTCACAAAAGGGAGGTCATGCTTAATAAGCCTGATTAATTTCTTTGAGTGGCAACAATGCAAAGGGACAGGGGTGAAAGGAGGGACAGTAATTCATCCTGATTCCAAGGCACAGGAACGCTGCTAAAACCAACACGGGGATTTTGTGGAGATGCTGCTGGGGCCTGGAGGGGTTTGATGGGGCTCAGCCTTGGGGGCAGCTGAAAGGAAACTCAGTGAGTGGCTCATGGTGACCTAGTGAAGAGGAAACCCAGAGCAGGGACAGAGCACAACCTGCTCAAGCCATGTAACCAAGACACAAATCTGACCAGGACACCTGCCTATTAATTCCCTTCCAATGGCTTCCCACCACCTAAATATGGTATAATGTAAATGAGAGTGAAACAATAAAAACTCCATTTATTTGATACTTACCATGCATAGGGTACTTTACAGAGAGGAAACTGAAGCAGATAGCTGAAGAAACCTGCCTGGTCACACAATTACTAATATACACTGAGACTCCACCCCAGTCTGCTTTCATAGGCCCTGTGTTGACCCCAACCTAATTTGAGTACTGTTTTTAATGGTGGTTCTCTTCCATCAGACAGGAGGCTCTTCTGTAGCAGGTCCCATAACTAAATCTCTGCAATGTTAGCCCTCAGTAGATGTTGGTGATGCCGAAGCTCCATGTCCTTTATGCTTCTTCCTCTGAACACTCTCCATAGATGAGTTCATCCAAGCTTTTGGCTTCAATTCTCAGTTCCTGGAGGAAGACTTCATAATAGGCATTATAACGACTCCTTAACTTCAACACCACCCCAGATGATTATTCTGAGTCCATCATATTAATATTCCATTCTTCTCACCTATAACTGGCTTAGGAATGGGGATATGCTCTGGTCCTTTCTAGTGAAGCTAAGGGGACATTTGCTGGGGGGCTTCTGGGAAAGGTTTCTTCACTCCTAGGAGAGCCCCTGGAAGCAATAATGATTCTTCTTCCTGGGAATGTTGTCAAGTCTGAATGTGGCCTGAAACTAATGCAGCCATTGTACTAACAGTGGAGGATGAAGCCAACAGCAAGGATGGCAGAGTGCAGAGCTAGAAGGAGTCTTTGTCCTTGACAGCACTCAGTCTGCCAATCCTAGAGGCCACCCTAATGCTGAAATTCCTCAAACAAGGGAAATTAAATATTGTCACTGCTGAAGCCATTGAGAATGGGCTTTCTGATATTTGTAGCAGAAAGCATTCTTACTGAGACAACTAGGGCAGCATTATGGCTTTTGTGGTTCCCTTCCTCCAGAATGATTTTTTTAAATTATATTTCATGATTGCATTGGCATAAAGATGAATATATTAATATTGTACATTAAAACATCTTTGACTTAAAAGTTTGTTTTTCCTTCTGATTTAAAGAAGGTAATTTTAAAATTTTTTTTTTTTTTTTTTTTTTTTTTTATGATAGTCACAGAGAGAGAGAGAGAGGCAGAGACACAGGCAGAGGGAGAAGCAGGCTCCATGCACCGGGAGCCCGACGTGGGATTCGATCCCGGGTCTCCAGGATCGCGCCCTGGGCCAAAGGCAGGCGCCAAACCGCTGCGCCACCCAGGGATCCCCAATTTTTAAAAAGATTTTATTTATTCATGAGATGACACAGAGAGAGAGGCAGAGACAGAGGCAGAGGGAGAAATAGACTCCACATAGGGAGCCTGATGTGGGACTTGATCCCAGGACCATGGGATCATGCCCTGAGCTGAAGGTGGACACTCAATCAGTGAGCCATCCAGGCGCCCCTGATTTAAAGCAGATGAAAGCATTTTTTATGGATCCCTAAAAATATTGGAGAACTAATGTGCCTAGTGTGCATAGTAGATAGAATGGCCCTGGATAAAACTCCCAAATAGCCATCTCCAGTCCATACCTCCTTTTTGACCTTCAAACCTTCATATCTAACTGCTTATTGGATAGTTCCACATGGGTGTCTTACCTCAAATTTAACGTACTTATGGCTGCACACATAATTTTGCATATACCTTCCTTTGTCTAGGGTCCCCTATCTGAAGGAACTATTCACCACCCAGATAGTTGCACCAGTCAGAAACCTGGGTCCTCAACCTCTCTCACCCCATGCCCAATCCATCACTAAATGCTGTCAATTTTCCTTCTGAAATGGCTCTTAAAAGCATTTACTTGCTTCCATTTCCACTCTTATCTCCACTGCTATTGTTCATGTTACCAGCATCTCTTGCCTAGATTACTGCCATGGATCCTAATGGTCTCTCGGCATCTCATCATCCCTGTAATCTTTTATCTACATTGTTCTCAGAAAGATCTTTTCAAATTGCAAACCTGATCCCGTTATCTCCCTGGTTAAAACCTGCTGATGGCTCCTGTTGCTCTTGTGACAGAGACCCAAACCTTTAGCTAGGCTTCTGTGGCCCTGTCTAGCCTGGCCCCTGCCTCATTTTGCTTTTCTCTCTTACTCTGTGGTCAGCCACACGTTTTTCCCTTAGCTCCTCAAACACAAAGGCTCTCTCCCGCCGTGGGATCTTCACACATGCTATTCTTCCATTTTCTACTGCTCTTTCAGTTTAAATAAACTTTTCCAAGGAAGCCTTCACTCTCACTCTCTCTCTGACTCCCCAGTCTACCTATGGGCATTGGGCAAGTTTCTTAACTGCCTGATCTTCTGTTTTCTCATCTGTAAAATGAAGATGGTAATAATGCCTAACTCATAGCTTTTTTGTGAGGATTAAATAGAATGATGAATGGGAAGCACTGTGAGGTCATACTGGTGCTGTCTTCTGCTTGGGCAATTGTCCTTCTCTCTGCCTGTCTTTCTAGATGGGAAAAGTAGTGGAGAGACACCCCCACCCACCCCGCACCGCCAATTCTATGTGGGAATCTTGGGGTAATACAGGCCCTAAAATGTGAGGGTTTTGAGGAAGAGCATCTACACAAGGACACTCAAAAACTTCTAAGTGACTTGAGTGAAACCAAGGAGCTAATTGTGCCAAGGAGTCATTGACAATGCCTGGATTGGGCAAGAGGTACTCAGAGAGAGGGAGAGATCAAGAGAACCTACAAAGGTCAGGGAGAGAGCGGAGGTCAGCAGGAGCACATCACATTTCTATCAAATCTCCAAATGGCCTGTAACCTCTAGAACAAAAGAACTTGGCTGCAATGGGGTCTGTATGTCAGGCAAACCTTGGCTTCCATCCCCACCCTATCACATATAGGCTGTAGGATCAGGAAAGTCACTTTACTTCTCTGTGCCTCAGTTTCCTTATCTATAAAATGAAGTTAATGAGCTTATTTTGTAAGGTTGGTAGGAGGATTAAATAGAACTGTATTAGTTTGCTCAGTCTGCCATGATAAAGTACTATACAGGCTACCTTGATTTATTTATTGTACTTCGCTTTATCATGCTTTGTAGATACTTTTTTTTAAGTTTGAAGGTTTGTGGGAACTCTGTTGAGCAAATCTATTGACTCCATTTCTCTAACAACATTTGCTCTCAGGGCACCTGGGTGGCTCAGTTAAGCTTCCAACTCTTGATTTCAGCTCAGATCGTGATTTGGGTCTGTGAGATCAAGCCCTGTGTTAGGCTCTGCGCTGAGTGCTGACTATGTAGCCTGCTTGAGGCTTGAGAGTCTCTCTCTGCCCTCCCCGCCCCCTGCTATACTCTCACTCTCTGTCTCTAAGAAAACCAAAAAGAATGTTTCCAGCAGCATTTGCTCACTTCATGTCTCTGTGTGATATTTTGGTAATTCTCACAATATTTCAGGGGTGTCTGGGTGGCTTAGTCAGTTAAGCATCTGCCTTTGGCTCAGGTTATGATCTCAGGATCCTGGGACTCAGCCCTGCATCGGGCTCTCCACTCATCAGGGAGTCTGCTTTTCCCTCTCCCTCTCCATCTGTGATCTCTCTCTCACTCTCTCTCTCTCAAGTAAATAAATAAAGTCTTTAAAAAAATTATCGCAATATTTCAAACTTTTTCATTATTATTATATTTGTTACGGTGGTCTGTGATCAGTGATTACAACTCACTAAAAGCTCAGATGATGGTTAGCATTTTTAAATTAAGGTAAAAAATATAAAATATATATATACCTTAATTTAAAAATACATATATATATATATTTTTTTTAATTTTTTATTTATTCATGAAAGATACAGAGAGAAAAAGGCAGAAACATAGGCAGAAGGAGAAGCAGGCTTTCCGCAAGGAGCCTGATATGAGACTCAATCCCGGGACTCCAGGATCACACCCTGAGCCAAAGGCAGATGTTCAACTGCTGAGCCACCCAGGGGTCCCTATATATTGTTTTTTAGACATAATGCTGTTGCTCACTTAAAAGACTATAGTGTAGTGTAAACATACTTTTATATGCACTAGGAAACAAAAAAACTTACTTGGCTCTCTTTATTGGAATATTCACTTTATTGCAGTAGTCTGGAACTAAACCCACAATATATTTAAAGTAGAACTTTATCGCAGACTAGGTAACTTAAACAACAGAAATTTACTTTCTCACAATTTGGAGGCTAGAAGTCTAAGATCAAGGTTTCTGAGAGGTTGGTTTCTTTTAAGGCCTCTCTCCTTGTTGATAGCCATCTTCCTCCAGTGTCTTCCCATTGTCTTTCCTTTTTATGTGTCGGAGTCCTAATCTCCTCTTCTTATAAGAACAACAGAAATATTGGACTAGGGCCTTCTCATAGGACTTCATTTTACCTTAATTATCTCTTTAAAGGCCTTATTTCCAAACATGGTCATATTCTGAGGTACTGGGGACTTCAACATAAGAATTTTGGGGGTCACACAATTCAGCCCACAACATAGACATATATCTGTAACTAGCAAACAGCAAAGACTCAGTTATGCTAATTACCTTTTGTCTCTAATTGGAAGAGCAGACAATGGCAGTGGACTCAGAGTCCCAGAGTTCTGGGACAAACCAGATGTTGTGGAAGACACAGAAATCCAGGACACAGTCCTTGCCTCAGGATCCAAAGGCTTTGATTGGGATGTTAGCTCCTGTCAGGAAAAGACAATAGAAAGCAGCCTCCGATGTGAGCAGGGTGAAGGATCAGACAGTTTGATGTGCTGTGGGACACCCAAGAGGAGCTGCCCATGAGCCATTGGATGGATACCTGTGGAGCTTCAAAGACTGTTCTGGTTTGGTGATGTAGATTTGGGAATCACTGTAATAGAGATGAAGCTGTAGTAGAAATGAGGGATAATATGGCATGTATGGAAAGAAGAGGGCCAAAACAAAGTCCCAGTTTTTTGGGAGAGAGAATTTGATTTGCCCAGCTTGAGTCCAATCACCTGGGGTTAAGGGGTGAGAGCCAAGTCAGATAAACATGGCTGCTGGGTCCCAGAGCCCCAACCTTGTAAGCAGACGTAAGAAAGGTCATTCTTCGAGAAGGCAATTGTTAAGCTGATGTGGCATCAAAAATATGGCTACCAGAGTATCCTCCAGTTGAGTTGGCACTCACATTTAGTAGGCACTCAATAAATATATGCTGAATCAATGAATATAAAAGTTAATGAGTTAAATAACAAAGGACTGAATAATCTTGACTTTTTTGTAACATTGTTTTTATTGACAATAATGGACATACTATAAAATTCTCAATTTTAAGGTGTACAGTTCTGTGGTTTTTATTTAGTATTGGCACATATTTTATTTAGGTTGATTTCATGTTTCCTTTCATGAGTCACATGATTGAGTCCTGTGTGGATATAGAGGCAGTATGATCCCCCATCTATAGTTTTTCTTACTCAGAAGGTAGTCTGAGGAAAGAGACCCCTCTCCCTTCTTTGGAGGATGCTCAAGGGCAGGAACTGGTAAGGCTACAGGTGGCCCTGGCCAAAGTAAAGCCGGTAAATGCCAAAAAACCTCTCAACAATGGAGGCTGGCATTTTAGAGCATGGAAAGGACTAGAAAGAGAGTTCTTATTCCTTATACCTTCTGTTGGAAGAGTAATGACCCCTCAAAGAAACATGTGTCTTAATCTCTGGAACCTGTGACTATGTTATATTATATAGCAAAGGGGAATTAAGCTTGTTAATCACCTGACTGATTATTAGGTGGGCCTAATATAATCAGAAGGGTCCTTAAAAGTGGAAGATGGAGGCAGAAGAGGAATTAGAGGCAGAGAAAGGGATATAATAATAGAAGCATAGGTTAGGGTAATTTGATGCAAGGGCTTAATCCCTCTTTGATGGCTCTGAAGGAAGAAGGGAGCTATAAATCAAGGAATGAGGGCAGCTGGAAAAGGTAAGGAAATGGATTATCTTCTAGACCTTCCAGAAGGAACACAGCCCTGCCAATAACCTTCATTTTAGCCCAGTGAGACCCATTTTGAACTTCTGGCCTCTAGAACGATAACACAACAAATCTGTATTGTTTGAAGCTGATAACTTTGTGGTGATTATAAAAGCAGTAGGAAACTAATATACCTTCCTAGCTAATTCCTAACAGGGGTAACAGGAAGATCCACTTTTAGATTTTTGATCCCTTTAAATTGTTCTCTATATTCTCTAAGATCTTCGAAACTTTGTCTTCATGGGTCCCATTTTTCCCTTCAGGCAGAGGTCCCTTTGGGGATGTTGCTGAATCTTTAAGCACAAGAACATGTCTACCCAAGTCCATCTGTCCTCCCAAGGCCTGTTCCAAATGCCACCTTCTGCTTGAAACCATCATCATTTTCCCCAATGGATAATCCTTCTTCCTCTCCATCCCCGCGGCACACTCCTCACTGGGACACTTGTCACACTGTCTTCTATATTCAGGATTTTGTCTCAACTCCTCTAGGAGCTTGCATCTTGTTTGTCCTTTGCTTTTTTAAATTGCCAGCCTTTGTAATCAGGAAAGGGGATGTACTTTGTTCCCAGTTTGGGGAGAGAGCTCAGCAAGAGATAAAGAACAGAGATGTGTTGTTTTCCTAGGACTCTAATCTCAGCTCCTTGTTCCTGCTAGCAGATGATGTCAGCCACCAGAAAAAGGCAACAATAAATCCAGTGCTGAAGGCCAGCCAATGGCTGCTTTACTTACTGTACTGGTTATCTCCTGTACCCAGCTCATATCCTCTAGGCCCTTCTTTGACACCATCATTGCTGGGGAACCAACTTTACACACATTTCATGTGACAGCACCTCATCTCAGCTCCTCTATATATCTCACTTTCTGTCTTAGGGCTTCTGTAAGAACCACCTGGCATTCTTGCTGGTGCTCCTAGGAAGTGTGAGGGCTTAACACGTCATGAGAAAACCCTTGACCAAAAAGAGATGGGAGTTGAAGGATAAATGCTCTTCCCTTATGACCTATGGGGAGACAATAAAGGTGGTTTTCCACAGCTTCTCAGAAGGTTTCAATAGATCAAGCCCCAGTTTCCATAACTGTGATCAACTCAAGCATACACTTTTTTTTTTTTTTTTTTTTTAAGGGAGAGAGTGAGGTTTTGAGGGCAAGGGGGCAGAGGCAGAGGTAGAGGTAGAGGGAGAATCTTAACCCTAAGATGCCAACCTTGTGTCTGAGGCTGTACTTGTATCACATGACTGGACTGACCAATATTAAACAGCCTGAGGCCAATTTGAGTGTCAGCCTTGTAGGTCTGACCCAAATACAGAAACTGTAGGAATCACTTATCTTCATCTATCCTTTCACCCAGATGTAGCAGCCTTTGAGTTCCCTATTCTTTTTTTTTTTTTTTTTGAGTTCCCTATTCTGAACATATTTTTGGACTAAATGCTAAGTCATCAATGATTTCAACAAAGGTATGAAGAGGCCTAGGCTATATCTTACTCATTTTGGGATCTTTTGTAGTTTATTACATGTATCAGGTGCTCAATCTGAGCAAGCTGAAGTACCACACCTATTACATAACTCCTCTCAGTGTTTCTAGATAAATCGTGGCTCTTTTTGCCTGCTCCTGCCTGACACGTACTGTACTGTATAGTAAAATGATAGTAGTATTTATTGAGCACTTAGAATATTCCAGATAGTAAGTGCCTTATGTACACTATCCCAGTTATTATTAATAGCCTTCCTGTATAATAGGTCTTCTTATTATCTTCATTTACAGGTGTGAAAATTGAGGCTCTGAGAGGTTAACTCATTGCCTAAAGTTGTATAGTATGTAAGTAAATAGTGGAGCCAGGATCTGAATTCAGCATTTCTGACCCCAGAGCTCTCTTAGTCACAATGATCTGGTAAGCAAACAAAGACTATTGTATAAGGACAGACATGTAGATCAATGGGATAGAATTGAGAGTCCAGAAATAAATCCATATACCTATGGTCCACTGATTTTTAAGAATGCCAAGACTATTCAGTGGGGAAAAGATAGTCTTTTCAACAAATGATGCTGGGACAATTGAATATCAATATACAAAGTAATTAAATTAGACCCCTAACTATCACCATGTAAAAAGATTAACTCAAAATGGATCGAAGACCTAAATATAATAACTAAAACTATAAAACTCTTAGAAGAAAACATAAACATAAGTCATATCGATGTTAGATAAGGCAATGACTTATTAGCTATGACACCAAAAGCCCAAGCAACAAAAGAAAGGAAGAGAAGTTGGAAGAGAAGTTTATTTTTTTTATTTTTAAATATTTTATTTATTTATGATAGACATAGAGAGAGAGGCAAAGATACAGGCAGAGGGAGAGACAGGCTCCATGCCAGGAGCCCGACGTGGGACTCGATCCTGGGGCCCCAGGATCGCGCCCTGGGCCAAAGACAGGCGCCAAACCGCTGAGCTACCCAGGGATTCCTGGAAGAGAAATTTAATTTATCAAAGTTAAAATCTTAAAAAAATAAAAATAAAAACAGAATTAAAATCTTTTGTGATTCAAATGACATTACCAAAAAAGTGAAAAGACAAGCCACTGAATGGAGAAAATACTTTTAAATAATATATCTGTTAAGGGTGTAATATTTAGAATAAAGAACTCTTTTAAGTCAACAACAAAAAGAAAAGACTTGAATTTAAAAAAAAAAAGATTCTATAAAAAATATTTTATTTATTTATTCATGAGAGACACAGAGAGAGGCAGAGACACAGGCAGAGGGAGAAGCGGGCCCCATGCAGGGAGCCCGACACAGAACTTGATCCTGGGTCTCCAGGATCATGTCCTGGGCTGAAGGCGGTGCTAAACTGCTGAGCCACCTGGGCTGCCTGTAACTGAATTTTTTTCTACAAGGGCAAAGGATGTAAATAGACATTTCTCCAAAGATACATAATATCATTAGTCATTAGGGAACTGCAAATTAAAATCATAGTGGGATACCACTTTGTACCCACAAAGATGGCTATAATAATATTTTTAAGTGGAAAATAACAAGTGTAGGTGAAGGTGTGGAGAAATCATTATCTTCATACATTGCTGGTGAGAACATAAAATGTAGCAGCTGTGGAAAACAGTTTGGAAGTACCTCAAAAAAGTTAACAGAGTTGCCATATGACCCAGCAATGCCACTCATATGTATGTACTCAAGAGAAATGAAAACTTATATTCACACAAAAACTTGTGTGTGAATATTCATAGCAGTATTATTCATAGCAGTCAAAAAGTGGAAACAACCCAAATGTCTATCAACTGATGAGTAGATAAAATTTGATATTATTAATACAATAGAATATTCTTCAGCCATTAAAAGAAACGAAGTACTGAAGTGCCTGAGTGGCTCAGTCAGTTACACATTTGACTTAGTTTTGACTCAAGTCATGATCTCATGGGTTGTGAGATTGAGCCCCATGAGGGGCTCCATGCTCAGTGGGGAGTCCACCTGAAGATTCTCTCCCTCTGCTCCTCCCCCCACTCATGCCCTCTCTCTCTAAAATAAATAAATACAATAAATAAAATAAACAATAAATCTTAATAAAAATAAATGAAGTACTGATACATGCTACAACTTGGATGAACTTTGAGAACATTATGCTAACTGAAAAAAGCCAGACAGAAAGGTCACATATTATATAATCACATTTATATGAAATTTCCAGCTTAGGCAAATCCATAGAGACAGAAAGTAGGTTATTGTTTGCCTCTGGATTGAAGGGGAGTCTCGGTCCCTTTCAGAAGAACCATATAGAATTGTCACAAGTATATAATATGAATTTTCCTCTTGAGCCCTTTCTAAAGATAACCTGATATCATTTACTAGAGTGACAGCACAGGAGAAAAGGAAATACTCAGAACTTTGACAGATGGTTAGATAATACCTTTGAATTGATGTTAATTCCTGGGAGCCCAAAATGCCATTGTAAGCCACTAAAGTATGGGACCAATTGGTCCATGGATCCACCCTGTAGTTATTTCTCTAGTTCCTGAAGGAATAATTGTAATAGACATACTTGACCAGAGGCAAAATCACTACATGGGCTCTGTAATCCATGGGGCAAGGTCATTATAGTAGAAATAGCTATGTGGAAGCCCCTGGAAATTCTTCCTACCAAGATAGTAAACAAGAAGCAATGGTACATTTCTGAGGGGAAATGCAGAGATTAATGGAACATCAAATACTAGAAACATGCAAGAATGGTGATATTTAGCATTTAATTCACTTGTTTGGCCTAGGCAAAAGTAGAATAGATTTTGGAGAATGACTGTGGATTTCAATAAACTTAATTAGGGTGTGACTTCAATTGCAGCTCCTATTATTTTTCAAGAAGATTTTATTTATTCATTTGAGAGAAAGCACAAGCAGGGAAGTGGGAGAGCGAGAAGCAGGCTCCCCAGTGAGCAGGGAGCCTGACGTGGGGCTCAATCCCAGGACCCTGGGATCATGACCTGAGCCAAAGGCAGATGCTTAACTGACTAAACCACCCAGGTGCCCCTGCAGCTCCTATTGTAAAAGAATTTCTTTACTGGAACAAATCACGAGCCCCTAGTACTTGTTACGTGACTAATTCTTTCTTCTCTACACCAGGTTGTAAGAACAACCATAAGTGGTTTACTTTTTTCTTTAATATTTTATTTTTAAGTAATCTCTCAATTCAGCATGGGGCTTGAAGTCATGACCTTGAGATCAAGAGTCACATGCTCCACTGAGCCAGCCAGGTGTTCCTAAGTGGCTTACTTTCACCTGGCAATATCAACAGTACACATTTATTTATTTTAAAAGATTTTATTTATTTATGATAGACATAGAGAGAGGCAGAGACACAGGCAGAGGGAGAGGGAGAAGCAGGCTCCATGCCAGGAGCCCGACGTGGGACTCGATCCCGGGACTCCAGGATCGCGCCCTGGACCAAAGGCAGGCGCTAAACCGCTGAGCCACCCAGGGATCCCCAACAGTACACATTTATTGTCTGTCTCAGTGCTACATCAGTTTTCAATTTCTGCCATATTTTAGTTAGCAGAGATCTTGATTGTTTTGATAGTCCACAAAATATCACACTTGTCCATTACGCTGAAGATATTATGCTGCTTGTATCTGATAATTGGAAACTAGTGGTTAATTTGGAAGCCTTATAAGATATATAGAAACATGAAGTGTAAGAAAAACCATAGGGTCTGCATCTCAATGAAGTTTCTGGGAATCCAGTAGACTGGATGGAGCATGTTGAGATATCCTTTCCAAGGTGACAGAAAGGTTGATGCATAGCCTACCATGACAGAAGAATCACAATGATTGGTAGGCCTTTTTAGATTTTGGAGGTAATATACACCATTTTTTGAATTGGAATTATCTAAGGAATAACCCATAAGGCTGCCATTTTAAAATGGGGAACAGGGCAAGAAAAGACTCTGCAACATGTCCAGGCTGTAGAGTAAGATGTTCTTCTATTTGGTTCTTATGATCCTTCAGATCCAATGATACTTGAGGGTCTCCGGCAAATAAGGATGGTGAATAAAACATTAGGTAAGCACTAGTAGGAGAAATATAATATAGACCTCTAGGATTTTGGAGCAAATCTATGACCTTTCATCATTTACCCCAGTGCTTGTTTAATGAACTCATGGATAATGTGGCTATGATGATAGAGATGAAATACCTTTGTGGGCTCAAAAACATGGACTTCCCCTTAAGGAAGCTGACTTAACTATTGTGACTTTTGAGTACCTAATCTGCTAACATGATGTCAACACTAAGTCCCCAGTATGGCAGCATTCCATAGGGGGGAAAGCCAACTACCTGATGGCAGGCTGAATACATCATATCTCATCCATCCTGGAAAGGTCATAAATTCATCCTCAAGGGAAAGAATATATTATGATATGGATTTTCCAACCCTGCTGGTAATGTTTTATCAGCTCCACTGTCTGTAAACTTTCTTGAGAATGTCTTATCCACTGTTATAGTATTCTGTCCATAAGTAGTACGCTCATGCCTAAAAAATCAGCTGGTCTTACTACATATGCCATTACCTAGAAGTAGCTAGCTCAATGAAAAGGTAGAATGGATTACTAAAGATTCAGTTTTGATATTATCTGGGAGAAAACACTCTGAAACAATGTGGTTCTGCAGTATATGTTTTGAATCAGAGATAATTTTATAGTACTTTCCCCCCATAACCAGAATACATGGGTCTAGGAATCAATGGCTGCAAGTAAAATGCATATTTCACAAGTGAAATGCTCATTTCACTATTTTTTTAAAAAAAGATTTTGTTTATTTATTTAGTTAGTTAGTTATTTGAGAGAGAGCATTTGAGAGGGAGAAGGAGAAGCAGACTCCCCACTGAGCAGGGAGCCCAATGTGGGACTTGATCCTAGGACCATGGGATCATGACCTGAGCGGAAGGCAGACGCTTAACCAACTGGGCCATGCAGGAGCCCCTCATTTCAGTCTTATACCCAATAACCTACTCACAGCATTTTTACTTTCCATGTTATTGACTTCTAGCTTTAATAGTTTGGAGGTATTGTTCTCAAGTGAAAAATGCTTCTGCACAGGAGGGTTCTAGTTCCTCTGTGTGCTAGCACTGGCCATGATGCCTCATGGAATAGTGGTGATGACTTGAGCATATTTGAGACTCCCTCAAGGCTAGAAGTGCTTATTGTTGGGACATCGTCTTCTGTGCCAGAAGCTTGTGTGTGGAAAGTCTCCCAGACAGCAATGGGTACCAAACTGTTGTAGGTTGTTTCTGGGTTGGGTTTAAAGTTGATGCTGCTTATGGTTTGGGTTTATGACTTGGTATTTTCCTTATTATGTTCCTTAATATGTAACTTTGTATTATTGGGGAGAATTGGGTCAGGAAATTGTCTTTCTGCATTGTTCCATCATACCCTTAAGCTTGAACTTCCCCTACCCCCTCAAGTAGCAATACTCATGCTTCTGCCAACGTACTCAGATTTTCTGCTGCTCCTTTTGTTCCCATTGTAACCGTTTAATAAACCAGCATAGGTAACCCAGTCTCCTAGGTCATCTGTCAATCTAGTTGCCCATGGACTTGTATGTGGGCCTGAGCCAGTACAATGTGGGTTATATCTGTTAATGTGATGTCATTTATACCTATAGATTGGTGAGGTCTAGGGAAATTCTGGTATAAAAATATTTCCAAACTGAAAGTTTTTCTGAGAGGCAAAACAAAAACAAAAACAAAAACAATCAAAACAAGACATTTGCCAATATTGGCACATGAAATATATATTTCCAATTTATATCTGAATGGTTATACGCCTTATGTATTAGTGCTGACTGCACACATCAAGAATCCTTCATGGCTATGGACATGATATTCTTGCATTTCCTAGCATTTTCTGCCCAGAAGTTCTCTGCTCCCTTATTAAAAAGAGTTGCCCATTAAAATCCTCAGGAGAATAATTGTTGCAAAAAGTATTAGTGGCATTGACTTTAGAAAGATTGTCAAAAGAGCAGAAGGGTAGTTCCTGAATTAATTGCAAGCCATACTTTTGTAGATTACACTGATATCTCTAAATAAAACATTTTGAATGTTTGTACATCTGCTGATAAGTGAACATTTTTGATCTATTGCATGTATCAAGCAACAGTTTGATTTTTGCCATCTTTGTGGGTACAGCACTGTTAGCCTAACTGAATTTTTTTGTGCATTTTGCTGATATTTTACATAAGTAAATGGAAAATGAAAAGGTGAAATTGTTGGTAGTGGTGATCAAATGTGTATGTCTTATAAACATATTGCAGTTGAGATAAAATGGCTACCGTCTGGTTAACCTGAAAGTGCTGACTCTTTATTCTCACTTGAATGCCCATTAGTGTTAACTCAGTTCATTTTGTGTTGATTTTAAAGGGAAAAAAATTAAAAAATAGTTTAAAAATGCTGGAAATATATCATCAGAGATATAGAGATTATATGCATTTATATATATTTATACATACACATAAATATATATTTACATATATATTTGCTTATTAAAGATAGATCTGATCTCTTTCCCTTCCTTGATAAAGTTAAATTTTCATACATTTAGCTTTTATACAAGATTTTATGAACAAATCATCTATGAAAAAAGGGTATTTACTGCTTATACATTTTTCTGGGATGCCAATGATCAAAACTGATAAAGAACCTTGAGGTATTTGGAACAGCAGAATTTTTTCAGATTCTAAAAGGACCACAATAAGGACGCCTGGGGTGGCTCAGTGGTTGAGCATCTGCCTTTGGCTCAGGGTGTGATCCCAGGGGTCTGGGATCAAGTCCTCCATCGAGCTCCTTGCAGGAAGCCTGCTTCTTCCTCTGCCTGTGTCTCTGCCTCTCTTTCTGTGGTAATCATTTCACAATATACATAAATCAAACCATCATGCTGTATGCCCTAAACATACATGGTGATGTATATCAATTATTTCTCAATGAAACTGGAAAAAATATATAGTTAATAAAATTGCATGACAGGGCTCAACGACAATAGTAACAATAGTAGTAGTAGTAGTAGTAGTAGTAATGGTAGTAACTTTTGTTTAAGCCCCTGCTGTGTTTCAGGCTCTATGCTTGCTATGTCACAAATCTTATCTTATTTGGTTCTTACAGTCATTAATTGAAGTAGTTAATATGCTGTCCCTCCATTTTATAATATAGCTTTGTAGAGTTCATAGAATTAAAACGACTCATCCAGTATGTAGAGGCATTTGTTGATTCCAAAGTCCATGTAGTAATCACTACCTTGTATATTCTCCTGTTTGCTCAACAGTCAAGTTTGAATAAGCCTCTTTTAGAGTCAGATTTTGACTAGATAATAAAATCTGTGTAAGCAAAAAGGCAAGAATCTCTGTGTATTGTGGTATAAATAGATAAAACGTTTTCAGGAACAAGAAATGATAAACATATTGAGAATAGATATCTTTCACATTTATAATGTATTGAAAAGGGAACAACAAAACACCCAATACATTACAGGTTATTGATATGACATTTTGGAGAAGACTGAGGCTGGTGAAACATTTGCTTTGTTAACCTGTAATGGTCATAGGAATGTTCTGGGTGAATAGAACTAATAGCATAATAAATAACTATCATAATATCACTGCCATATTGCATTATCTGTTCCCCCCTTAAGACTGAATCTAAATGAATGTGTGCATTCCTTTCTCTAATTTGCTTCTTACTTCCAATGTGAAAGCAGCCCTTTTCTAAACAATCTAGAGAAGAGTGTTTAAGAAACTAAAAGCAGGGGGCTCAGCTGGTTAAGTGTCTGCCTTTGGCTCAGCTGCTTAAGGGTCTGCCTTTGGCTCGGGTTATGATTCCAGGGTCCTGAGATCGAACTCCATTTTGGGCTCCCTACTCAGTGGAGAGTCAGCTTCTCCCTCTCCCTCTGCCCCTCTCCTTGCTTGTGTGTTCTCTCTATCTCTCAAAAAATTAAATCTTAAAAAGAAAGAAAGAAAGAAAGAAAGAAAGAAAGAAAGAAAGAAAGAAAGAAGAAACTGAAAGCACTGTGTTAACCAATAGCTCCTGTTGCAGCTATTCCACTTGCAGAAGCAGAAATGCAAACTTAAAAATGTTGCCCAAATGACAATGTGCCAGAAAGGTCTTTAAAAAAATGTTGCACAGACCACAGGGAAGCAGCTGGGTTTCTGACAAGCAGCATGCTCCATTCTGGAAATGCATCAATTAAAGGACTTAATGAATATGAGGAAGGAAAGAAAAGCATGTTCCAATCTTGGCTAATCTTCAACTTGGAGCAACCAATAAAAATTTTAGAGACAAAGCAGAAAAAGCAGAAACTGGTGGCAATGGTAGTTTAGAATATAAGACCCATTAAGTACTCGTACTGGGTGTTATGCTATATGTTGGCAAATTGAACTCCAATAAAAAAAAAAGAATATAAGACTCTTTAGATTAAATCCAAGTGAATTTTGGTCTATTTTTCCTGAAGATCTTTTCTGGAAATGAATGCCATTTATTTTTGAGAGTTGAAAAGACATAATTAATGTATTTATTCAGTCAGCAATCACATATCAGGTGTAGAACACAGTGATGCCTGAGTGAGATTTGAAGTTGTATATGCCATGAGGGGAATTGGGAGGAGTGTATGGGCAGTTCTGGGCAGAGGGAACAGTATATACTGAGGTACAGAGGAAAGGCATATGTTGATGTTAAGGAAATGATATTCTCTGTGTACTGGGAAAAATTGCTCTTCAAAAAAAAAAATCATGGCTCATTTTCACTTTCAGGACAGGAATAGCATTCATGGCACAGATAGTTAGTTCTTATTGTTGAGGAAAACAATGTATGAGTTTTGGGAGGGCCCAGAAATGCCTGGAGGAGAGGAGGACTGGAGATAACAGAACTGGTCTGCCAAAGAAAGCAAGAAATGAGAGGAATTTGGAGTTTTGGGACAACTAGGGGAATAGGCCTGGGCACCTCAGAGTAGAGCGGTGAAGAAAAGAAATGAAAAGATGGGAAAGCTAGGTCTAAGGAAGAACCATGAGCAAAGGAGTTGGAGAACAGGAGAATCAGTGAGAAGGAAAACATGAGTCCTTCCCAAAGGATATACAAAACATTGGGAAGTCACAAACTTCTACATTCTGTGGAGAATTTATTGAGTAATTTGTATTTGGATATTAAAGAGTAACTCTAGTAGACTGGGGGACTCAATATGATAGTTGAATTACATCTACTTTGCTAAATTGACATCATCTTTTATTTGTGAGTTTTGACTGCTTTTACTGCAAACAATACTTTGTTCTTAAGGTTCTGTAGCTTATTGGCTCCATTTTTAAAATATTTTAAATAATTTAAAAAGTTTAAGTTGGTGATTTTGTAATTTTCATTTTGAAGTTAAGATGTTTTAAAACATAATATACAAAATATAGTAATCTTGAACAAATAAAATTATACATAATACAAGTTAATGTTTCTAACCGAACAAAAAAGAATTTCAAATGTTTAAAACCTCCCAAAATGTCTAGTTTAAAAAACAAATTCTCTATTATTTAAATATTTCTTGGAAATTTACAAGTCTGATTTGTAGGCTGAATCAGTTCTTTGATTTAGAGGAAGGGCATTATCGACAAAGGACGAAATAAAATAGCTGTTACTGTGTCTCTGTTTCATTAGTCCTTTACAGTGATCCATCCAGGCTGTGTACTCTAGGGGCTATTAAAGTGTATTCTCCAGGTTCTTCATCTTATCCACAACTAGTCCAATCTATTCTGTTTGATTTGGACTCTCATGTCTCTGGGCCTGGATGCTTGGTTCTATGCTCAATGTCATGAAATGAGTTAGACAGAGGTTCAGAGCTTAGAAAAGAGGTCTAGGTTGGAGATAAAAATTTGAGTTGATACACAGCTAGTTATTAAAGGTGTGGATGTGGATGGGATTGTTTAGGGAAAAACAGTTGAGTGAGATGAGAAGTGCAATAAAAACATTTAGAGCTCAGGTCAAGGAAAATGAGCCAACGAAGAAGAAAGAGTAGATGGTTGGTAGGAGAGCAACCAAGAGTGTGTTGCCACAGAAAGTATGAAAAAGTGTTTCAAGAAGGAGAGAATGATTGGCTGAGTCAGATACTGCTGAAAAATCTAATAAGATGGCCACTGAAAAGTGTCCATTGGACTCAGCAATATGGAGGGAATTGATGACCTTGGTGAGAAAATTTTGATGAAGTGGTGAGGGTAGTAGCTGTTAAGAGGATATTATATCAAGGGAGGGATTTCCTAAAAAAAAAAAAAAAAAAAAAAGGGAGGGATTTCCTATTCTATGTGGTCCTAGCCCATGTTGGAGTGCTGAGCCCATGTTTGATTGGTAACAATCCAGTAAAATATGTATTAGTTAAGATAAAGCAGCTGCTATATAAACTATCCCAATTATTCATAATGACTCAAACATGATAGAAGTTTATGTCTTGATAGCTTAAAATCTAAAGCAGTTAGGTCTCCTTCGAATGGCACTTCAGGACCTAGATTTTCCTTCATCTTGTGGCTCACCCATTGTCAACAAGGCTTCTCTGGTTCCAAGCTTGTCTGCATCAAGCAACAAAAGGGAAAGAACATGGATGATATTTGTTGGATGTTTTTATGCATCTAGCCTAGAAGTAGCACATATCACTTCAGTACACCATACCTAAGTGCCAGGGAGGCTGGGAAATTTAGTCTAGTTATGTGCTCAGGAAGAAGAGGAAACAGGTTTGGTGAACAGTTAGCAGTCTCTGCTGTGGAGGGAGAAGTTAAAGAGATGGAGTTGGGGTGAGGAAAGGTAAAGTGGGAGTGAGAGCAGGGGTAATGGCAAGAGTAAGCTTTCTGAGATGGCAAAAGAGGAAGATACCAGGTCCCAGAACCCATGAAGATATATTATTTTCTTGCCAGGAAAAAGTGGCAGAGAGGTCGAGGGTATTTGCAAGAGAATGATCACAAAGATGGATCGTGTTTAAGGCCAAGAAGGAAACACAAGAATGGACAGAATGGGGAATACTATTTAGTTGGAAGTCCCAATAAAGCCAAGAATGGCTTCCATGGAGATTCTTTTTTTTTTTTTTAAGATTTTATTTATTTATTCATGAGAGACACAGAAAGAAAGAGGCAGAGACATAGGCAGAGGGAGTAAGTAGTAGGCTCCATGCAGGGAGCCCAATGCGGAACTCGATCCTGGATCCTGGGATCACGCCCTGAGCCAAAGGCAGATGCTCAACCACAGAGCCACCCGGGCATCCCTTCCATGGAGATTCTTAAACAAATGAGCTGGAATGAGAGGGCACTGTGATATTTGCCCTCTCAAGAATGAGATGTTAGAACACATTATTTAGGAGGTGGTTAGATTCCAATGATGACAAGGTCTTTGTGTGACCATGAACATGGGAGGCTGAGATGGAATGAAGAAAATTGTCACTGGCAATGAGGAAGTCAAGGAAACTGGGAGCCAGGGATAGTGAATGGCTTTGCTAAATGGGTACTGGTACTGCCCAGAAGGGCAATAGAAATTGTAAAGGAAAGGAAGCTTTGAGTCACATGCCAAAGCCTTCAGAGAATGACAGGTCATGATCAAGAGGCTGAAAAATGATAGTTTTTTGGGAGGAAAGGAAAGTGGTATAGTTGGATGGGGTGAAACTTCAAAGGCACAATAATTTTTATTTTATAAGAGGGAAAGATAGTAAAGGACTGGAAGCTGTGTGGTGGAAAGAATACTGATCTCACCTTCCAAACTTCAGTAGACAGTAGGTTGGAGACAAAGTTTTGGGGGATGTGGTGTTCCCAAGGGGCCACTAGGCTTCAATTTAGGCAGAAGGTGAAGGTTCCAGTCTAAGAGAATCTTGGGGATATAGGTATTTAAGGAGGTTTGTAGGTTTCAGAATGGAAGTGCAGGAAGATACAAAGGAATGATTGGGGAGCCAGGCAAGGAAGGAGGGCTGAGTCAGTTGAGAGGATGTAGAGAACAGGTGGGAAGGAGAGTTAGAAAGTTAAGGTGGTCCTTTTGGATGGGATACAGCCTGAGAGTTTCTTGGTTAAAAGAAGTACACACCGGCCAAGCATAGTGGGGAGCTTTCTTGTGGTGATTTGGCAACAATATGGTAGTATGGCTCTGCAGCTTCACATGCATCTGGCCTAGAAGTAGTATGCAGAGGGGGGAATAGATGGCCCAAGGCATCTGCCCTCGGGTTCACATGGAACAGTCACTTGGACCCAGAGCTCAACTTGTGGTAGGTCCCTGCCTCTCTCTCCAACTTCCTTTCACTTCATTGCCCTCTTTGTTACAGACTGAACAGTCACCTTTTAAAACCTCCATCCCGCCATGTTCTTCCTTGCCAGGAAGAGGCACATGCCCTTCTCTCTGCCTGGAATGCTCTTATTTATCCTTCAGATTTTGACTAAAACATCACACTTCAAGTATACCCCAGGTTCCCCTGTTATTCTCTTTCATCACCGTGTGTACCTTACCTTCACAGAGTTTATCACATTTGTGTGCTCATTTAATTAAAGCTTCTCTCCTCCTCTTGTCTAAGTGCCATGAAGACTTACACATGGTCTTTATCCCAGTACTTGCATTTATTCCAGTACTTGCACAAAACTGGTATAGTAGTTTTAAAATAATGTCCACAAGTGCTTTGACACTCTCCCTTTCCAAGGTGGAAGTCTAATTCTTCTTTTGGATATAGGCCAGACCTTATAACTTGCTTCTAACAGAATGTGGTGGAAGTGATGGTATATGACTTCTGAGGTTATAGAAGGAATATAGCTTTTTCCTGGTGCTTTCTTACTCTTGGATCACTTGTTGAGAGGAAGCCAAGCCCTGCTGGGAGGTCACTCAAGAAATTCTATAGTAAGGCCCGCAGGGAGAGGAACAGAGGCCTCCCACTAACTGCCAGCATCAGCTTGCCACCCAGAGGAGGAAGGCACCTTGATTGTGGATCCTCTGGCCCTGGTCAAGCCAGATACCTGCAATTTTGGCTGATATTTGACTATAACCTCATGAGAGAATCTAAGCCAGAACCACCCCATTAAGTTGTTTCCTGAGAGATAAGAAATGATTATTGTTGTTTTAAGCCTCTAAGCTCTGGGGTAATTTGCTATGAAGCAATAGATAACTAATAGAATAGGTTTTCAATAAATACTTTAGTGAATGAATCAGCAAATTTATGAACCCTTCTTTGTTTTTTTTCTTTTTTCCTTTTTTTTTTAATTTGGCACAAATCAGTAATTTTATTAGTCATGATTCTAACAGGTGTCTGAACTTTGTTTTGACTTTTCTCTGCATTTTACTTTATAGAGTTTTTCATCAATATAAATTGGAGTAAAAAATACAGACTAGCATAAATATTTGACCCATGAAAGATGGTGTTTAACTGAGTTAATACAAGGAAAGATTAATTATACTTGCTCTTCTACTATAAACTACCAAAGATTAGGTGGCGTAAAGGAAAGCAGACAAGATAAAATTATTAAGGATCATCAAATAGTGATGATATTTGGTCAAGAGAAGCTTTTAATTTTTTAATTTTTAAAAAGATTTTATTTATTTATTCATGAGACACACACACAGAGGCAGAGACACAGGCATAGGGAGAAGCAGGCTCTATTCCATGCAGGGAGCCTGACGTGGGACTCGAACCCCGGTCTCTAGGATCACACCCTGGGCTGAAGGTGGCGCTAAACTGCTGAGCCACCCAGGCGGCCAAGAGAAGCTTTCTAAAAAAATAAATATTAAATATAGATTTTTACTCGATTTTTAAGTCAATAAATTTGGCTAACATGTCTTGGCATCCTTTGAGCAAATGTTTGTACCTTTGGGGTTTAAAGGCCAAATATTGGAGGGCCATCCACCAATGTAATTGCTTTGTTTTTGCCTCTGTCAACAGAACCTCCTGAATCCTTTCAGCCTCACAGAGGATGGAGGGAATTTTCACAGGGAATCTTGACCTGCTAAGATGTAACATCCTTTGTTCCCTGTTGTAGCTACAGCACAGAAGCAATGCCTGGCACTTAGCAGGCATTCAAAACATATTTGTTGCATAAATGAATGAATGAATAAATCACTTTACTCATCATAATCATTCAGATGTTAAGAGCTTTTCCAGATGCCTAAGTAGGAATAAATGCATAACTAATACTATCTGGCAAAAATAGGGAAAGTCTGAATTATGCTAGCATCAGTCTGACAAATGCAATGAACTACTGTGTTATTGTTTGTTTACTCATGTTTAAATTTCCTTCACAAAAATATAATTTTTGTTTTACAACTGTGTGGTCAATTAGGGGTGTGGCTGATTCTGTGGACTGGCCTACTAAACATCTGTTCTAGTCTCATTATAGTGTATCTCCCTGGAATGTTGAAAACTGAAAAGCTTAAAACTACATTTTCCAGACTCCTTTGCTGCTAGGATTTTGAATGAGATTTGGGTTCCAACAATCAAATGCATTCACCTAGGACCTGAAAATGAACTGAGTTAAGAGGGGAAAGAAAGGGAAAGTTTGAGACATCTTTCTTGCTGGTCCTGATGGTTTAGAGGGAAGCAGTTTGGTCTAGACCTGGAAGCAGAGATTATGGCTCCTTCATTTGGCAGGTAGCTTCCTGATGTGGAAAAGGTGGCATGATTCCAAAGCTTGTGGCTACTAGTGATGACTCCCTGATTCAGCAGGTAGATACCTTGCAATAAACCCTTTCTGCCCCAAGGAGTAGTTTGTTTGTTTGTTTTTTTCTTTCTGCCACTGAACTATAACTGAAGGGCAAGTGGCTGAGAATTACTATACAACTGACAAAATTATTTTCTTTATTTTTCTTCTTAGAAAGAGAGAGAGAGAGCACATGTGAGCAGAGTGGGAGTTTGGAGGTGGGGCATAGGGAGAGAGAGAACCTCAAGCAGGCTCCTCGCTTAGCATGGAGCCCAACACGGGGCTCCATTTCACAACCCTGAGATCATCAGCTGAGTGGAAATCAAGAGTCAGATGCTTAACCAACTGAGTCACCTAGGCACCCCCCAAAATTATTTAGTACTATATAGCTCACTAGAATACAGATGTACTTTAATATTTATGAAATTTAACATACTCTATGGTCAGGGAGATCCAATTTCAAACAAAAATATGTCCTCTTAAAATAATCTGTACATTAAAAAAAAATCCTACCAAATTTGAATTTGATCGAAGTACTCTTGTTAGCTAATGCCATTAGGACTGCTGCTTGTATTTAACAGAATTCTATTGGATTTTAAGCAAAAGAAAAATGAATTTATATAAGGATACAGGTCTTTTCATAGACTCCAAGGGCAAAGATGCATCTGGACCTCAGAAATGCCTGAAGCCAAGCACTATAGTGCTACCAAGAACCTGGGAAGCCCTCTCACCAGCTCTCACCATTGTTTCCCTCTGAATATTTTCTTCATTCCTTTTCACTACTAAATTTCTTTGTATCCCAATCAACAGGGTTAAAAAAGGGGCTCCATTTCCACTTACATATTCTTCCTTCAGAGGACATAATCTCCTAGACTCAGTACCGGAATCTTGAGGAAAGACTATGAGTAGCCTACTTCATCAGGTGAGAAGTTCAGCTAAGTTGCACAACTCTAGAAGTTGCCATTCACCTTGTTTTCTATGCAGAAGTCATCCATGGAGCACATTTTATAGAATAGGATGTGAATCATGCCCCTTAGAGTTGTGTCACTACCTACTCTGAACCAGTCAGCTGGAGTCTAGAGTCAAGAGTCCTGTTGTGGGAACCTGGCAGTAGGTGCTATGCTCCTGAAATCATATAGATTGTGGGTGGGGTGTGTGTGGATCTATAGGGAGGGCAAGTTATCATGTATGAAGGAATTATTGGGAGCTCAAGAGACAAGCTCACTGATGTTCATTATAAGAATGACATACTGATTTTAACCATATTCGATCAGCCATAGGCAAACTATAGCCCACAGGCCAAATCCAGTCTGCCCCTGGTTTTTGTAAATATGCTTTTATTGGAACATAAGCACACTCATTTGCTTCATGTTGTCTATGGCTGCTCCTGTTCTACACTGGCAGAGTTGGGTAGTAGCAGCAGAGAACATACATTTCATTTCACAAAGCTACCATATTTACTATCTCGCTCTTAACAAAAAAGCTTGTTGACCTGCTGCTCAAAATGAGGCCCCTAACCCAGGAGTCCTGGTATCACCAAGGAGCTTGTCTGGCCTCTACTTGGAACTATTGAATCAAAATATGCCTTTTTTTTTTTCCCGATTGAGACATTTATTTGCATGTATGTATTACATCCCTAGATAAATAATTCCAGGATTTTCCCTCCTGTGTGTTTTAATCTTGTCTCTTCATAGTTCATGATACCAGTATCAGTATAATGAAACCAAACCAAGGGCATAGGAACAGGTTATTCTGCCGTTTTTCTTGTTGTATATCTCTTTCTTTCTTTCTTTCTTTCTTTCTTTCTTTCTTTCTTTCTTTCTTTCTTTCTTTCTTTCTTTCTTTCTTTCTTTCTTTCTTTCTTTCTTTCTTTCTTTCTTTCTTTCTTTCTTTCTTTCTTTCTTTCTTTCTTTCTTTCTTTCTTTCTTTCTTTCTTTCTTTCATCTTTTTTTTTTTTTGCAGGCCGAAACCCTAGTTTATTTCAGCATCAGCAACATCTTAGCTATCACAAAAATAAACTCTACCAAGGGCGACAGAAGTCTCTCCAGTGAGGCTAAGGGCTCAGCCGCCAAGTGGTGAACATCAGAGGGGTGCATGGCGGGCACTGCCGGGGCAATAAGTTAGGAAGCAGTGGGGCTGGTGGTGGTGGCAGATGCGGGCTGGGACCTCACTTCTGGGCAGGCACGAGGTCATCGATGGCCTGGCCTTGCTCCAGCAGCTGGTCCATCTCGATGAGCAGCTTCACACCATCCACCACCATCTGTACCAGCTCCACCTCTGAGAAGCCCAGGTGGTCTGCGTTGGAGACATCAAAGATGCCACCCACAGTAGCTGTGTCCACACCACCTGTGCCTCGTTTCTGAAGCCGCAGACGCTTGAGCATCTCCGGGAACTTCTCATGCTTGCCCAGGTGGGGCAGCTTGATGTTCACACCTGCCTGCAGGCCTGTGCCCTGGTTGGATGGGTAGGTGAGGATGTAGCCCAGGTGAGGGTTCCACATGAATTCGTAATTCTTTGACTTGAAGAGGTTTCAACCTGGGTGAGGCTGTTACAGAACCGAGTGAACACCTCCTTCATGTTGCCCCCTTTCTGCATGGAGATGACCCGCAGGTAGTCTTCCTCGTTGATCCACACCAAGAAGGTCTTATTGTCATTGTGCCAGATGCCACGGGCGTCCTGCCAGTCGCTGGCCATGCCCGAGACCGGGAGCAGGGGCGACACGAGGCAACGAGGAAGTGGTCGTCGATGAGCTGCTGCTCATCGACCTGGACCGGCCAGGTCGCCGTCCAGGCGCGACAGAGCTTCCACAGCGAGCTTCTCAGATGTACTGTGGCTGCAGTGTGGGTATGGGGGTGGGTGGGGTGGGGAGCGGGAGGCAGAAGCCGTGGATGCTGCGACAGTGTGCACCCTCGAGCTCAGCACATAGTTGGGGCCCAGGTTGTCTCCTCCCTGCAGGTTGGTGGGGTTGAGGTTGGTCTTGTGCTCATCGCTGGGCTTGTAGCCGCCGAGCCAGTCCTCGATGATGGGGTCAAAGAGCTCCTTGAACACATCATATGACTCCTCAACGCCTGCCGCGCAGCCCACGGTCATGATGTAGGGGTGGCCCGGGTTGTCCACCCTGGTCTAGATGACGTCGTCCACCGGAAAGCCGCTCGGGGTGCTCTTGGAGCACAGCTCCGCATACAGCTCGGGGGTCAGCACCTAGGCCGTGGGGTTGTTGTGGCCGCTGAGGTCGGGGAACTCGTCCTCGGCCGGGAAGCAGAGCTTCAACGTGTTGTGGCTGTTGGAGAAGGGCATGGCATGGCGGTGGCGGGCGGCAGCCGGGTGGCCGCGCGGGGAAGCAGCGCTCGCCGGTCGGCAGCTCCGGGCGCGGCGCAGGCGACTCTTGTGTATCATATCCTAGATCACTCCACACTTGTTTAACCTCACGAGGTTCACAACAGCTTTCCAGTTCTGTGATCATCAGTGATTTCAAATTTACCAATGTAACCATGCTTCAGCATGACACCTAGAAACTGGACAATGACTTTGGAGCATGGCCTAATAAGCTACTATTTGTCTCTTTTCAATATTGTTGACGTTCTGGAGAGCATCAGTCGCGACACTGTTGTGCATCATTATGACAGCATGGAAAGATGGCACAAAGTCTGCTTTTTAACAAGATCCCCAGGTGATTTGGAGACACATTAAACTTTGAGAAGCACTATATTAAACTCAGTGGGCACAACCAATACTATTGAAAGTTTCCTTTCACATAAGTCTCTTTTTAGCTCATGGGACATAATGCAATCCCCCAGGTACATTAGACTAGTGTGCCACTATCCCTGGATTTGATGTAGCAATTTTTGTTTTTTTAAGACTGTGTCAGGCCTGGTTCTGGCTAAATCAGCCTGGACAATGGGATATCCAGCTACAGTTTGTTAAGTGTTTACTCACTCATTCAGTTGTGACAAATATTTATTGAGGGCATACTCTGTGCCAGCCATTGAACTACAAATGGGGAGCAAATTGGCATAGTCTCAGCCCTCATAGTTTTGTGAAGCTTTCACACATCATCTAATTTAATTCCTTCTCTAATCTATGATGTAGGTACTCTAATCCTCATGAGAAAACTTTGGGAGACTGATTAACTTTCTCTAAGTCATACGGCTGGTGAGTGGCAGAGCTGAAAATTGAACCTATGTATCGGATACCATGGTTTATGCCTTTTTCTATGTAGTATTGCTAAACATGATTCTAGGAGATTATAATCTAAATTAGATCTATAGCCAGAGAACAGTGTTTTATAGATAAGAAACAGTATTCTTATCTCCCACTTCCCAGATACAGCCAAGATGATGCCGCAGGCTAGAAACTAGAGGAGCTGAGCTCTTCTCCTAAGACCTTCCCTTCAGAAGTGACAGACCTGCCACTTTTATCTGTGAGAAAGACAGATGACTCTGGTTCAATCACTCCTTCCAGATACTTGAAGTGAGAAATTTACCTGAGGTTCTAGGATAGGATTAAAAAAAAAAAAAAAAAAAAAAAAAGCACTTCCCTGAGGAGAATAGGGATCAGGGTTAATGCTACTTCCTCCATGGGACTCTCAGGATGAATTTTATTCACTGGGATCACCTTACCTTTTTGAGTGTCCCTTCCACCTATTCTATAGGTCTCCTCAATGGACTCTGCCCTCACTCCTTGCCTTGCTCCTCAATCATTCCATTGTACCCTCTTGAACTTCAATTCTGAGATCTTCAAATATACCTCTCCTATACATGTATATCTTCAGCTGGAGGAAAAAGATAAAGTGGAGAGAATGCGAGAAGTGGGCTGACCAGGACATAAGTGCATGAGGAAGAGAGAAATACACAGGCAAAAATGGTGTAAAAATGGTTAAATCTGTAATGTGAGCATCACTGAGTAAAAAATTTTAAAGCTAGATTAATTCTCATGAATGTAACATTACAAAATAGGCATCAATTTCCCTTAGCCAGCAGCAGTGACACACAATTAGATATTTTAATTCTATGCCTAAAGCATTACCGTTCAGAAAAAGTAAGGCAGGTAACTGAAAAGTTGCAAAATCCAGCAGCTAGAATCGGGAGTGCTCCTGCTCTGAGACAGAATCAAGTACCCAGGAAAAGAAGAGGTGAGGCACAAATGGGAAGGGGGAGGGAGTTGAGGTGATGTAAGACTAAGTAGAAGAAAGTCTGGCAATTAAGAGAAAGGAAGTCGTTTGACATTGGAAAGTGCCTGGCATGTAAGATGAGAACCTGGCAAGGGATGGACAGGTGACGAATCAATTCCAACAGATCTTGCCTGCCATTATCTGGGCTTTGGAAATAAGTTGATGAGGCTTGGATTTAATAAATATTAAAATTCTAAAAACACTTAACTGCTGAGGGAGGCTGTGTAGCAATCACCGTATGAATAGATTTCTAAGGCTAGACTAGACACCCATCTATTATGGATGGTTTGAGACTAACACATCCATCCTGCTACCACAAAGAGAATTTAATGACCCTGCAGGCCTTCCTTCCAAACTTCTAAAAAGCTGAGGTGGGTGGAGGGAGGGAGGTTAAATGGTGCTAACTTTCATTCTGTGGTTTTATCACAGATTCCCTGCCATTAATTCAGATACAGTTGATGAGCATTTTCTCTGAACAAAAGAAAAGATTTAGTTGTCCGTCTTTTCATGAACATTGCTGTCCAAACTTTATATACCTTTTTATACAGTTATCTCCCTACATTTATATATCCCCAAACATGGTAAAGTTCTACTAGATAAGTTTATTTGTAATTTTTAATAACTTGAACAGGGGCTGGGTTAAAATTGAACTTTGCCTAGCAAACCCTTTCCATCGTAGATTAAAATTTATATTTTAAACAAAATCTGGATTTAGAATGACAAATTTCCTTGAAGACTTTAAAGCAGTGTCTTATGACAGGAAACTAAAGTGATGATCACCCTCTGCGAAAATATTTTTAGGAAAGAGTGTCTGTTCTTATATTTATCTCCCTACTAGACTATGAATTGAAGCCCATGAAGGCAGGGGCTTTTTGGTTTGTTTACTGGGTGTTCCTGCCATTTAGCTCAGGCTGGCACATAAAGGACGCACAGTGAGTTTTCTGATAAAATCAATCAGTGGAAAACTTGGTGGGATTTTGAAGCCCTGTCTTAGGACATGGTGGGAACTATCTTATATTAGGAAGTTTTACTTAGGTTTTTATCCAGGTTCCCCTGGTTACTGAGAAATGTGTAATCTAGGACAAACCACTCAACCTTGGAGTCTCAGTTTTCTCATTTGTAAAGTAAGGATAGTAATAGTACCTATGACCCAGAGTTATTGTGAGGATTTAGTGAGCTAATGTACTGTCCTATAGATTTCAAGTCATCTATAAAGCAGGGTTTTCTATTATTTACAATAGCTCAGACATGCAAGCAACCCAAGTGTCTAGTGTCTATCTATAGGTGAATGGATAAAGAAGATATATATATATATATATACACACACACACATATATATTTTATCCATCTATATACCATATACTATATAGTATACATATATATAGCTGAATAACACAAAACAGTACATTGATTGTGAGGAGCACTGAGTATATAGTTGTTGAATCATATTGTACACCTGAAACTAATATAATACTGTATATTAATTATACTTAATTAATGTGTTATAAGTGCAAAGATAGACAAATAGATCTGTGGAACAGAAGAAAGAGACCAAAAATAGACTCTTGCGAATATGGAATGTGATAAATGATGAAGATGAACTTGCTTGCCAAGGAATAGGTTATTAAGTGGTGCTGGAGCATTTGATTGAAAAAAATTACCATCTTATACCATTCATAAAAACTTTTAGAAGAAAATATGGGAAAATATCTTCATCATCTCAGGGTATGAAGGATTTCTTAGTTTTTATATATTTTTAAAGAGATTTATTTATTTGAGAGAGAGATAGAGCAGGGGGAGGGACAGAGGGATCTCATTACCCTGAGATCATGACCTGAGCTGAAATGTTGGACATTTAACTGACTGAGTTGGACGTTTAATTGACTGAGCCACCCAGGTGCCCCAAATATGAAGGATTTCTTAAACAGGACATGAAAAGCACAAAACATGAAGAAAAGTGTTTATTCTTTTTGTGTTAAAAATGATGTACATCAGGGGCTTTATAGACAAAGTGAAAAGCTAAGTGGCAGATTGGAAGAAATTGCTTATGACCCAAATGTCCAACAAAAGATACACATTTAGAATATAATGAAGTACTAATCAGCATCAAAATGCTGACTGTGTTAGTTTCCTGGGCCTACTGTAACAGATTACCACAAACAGAATAACTTAAAAAACAGAAATTTATTTTCTCACAGTCCTGGAGACTAGAAGTTCAAAGTCAAGGTTTCACAAGGCTGATTGGCTCTAAGGAAGAATCATTCAATGTCTCTCTCCTAGCCTCTGGTGGTGGCTATCAATCCTTGACATTTCTTGGCTTGTAGCTGCATCACTCCAGTTTCTGCCTCTGTCTTTACCTGGCCTTAATTCCCTGTGTCTCCATCTGTATCTTCACATGGGCTTCTTAGGCCACCAGTCATTGTATTGGAGGCCCACTCTAATCTAGTATGACTTCATCTTAACTTGATTACATCTGCAAAGACTGTACTTTTTTTTTATATAAGATTTTATTTATTTATTCATGAGAGATACAGAGAAAGAGAGAGCAGCATAGACACAGGCAGAGGGAGAAGCAGGCTCCACGTAGGGAGCCTGATATGGGACTCAATCCCAGGTCTCCAGGATCAGGCCCTGGGCTGAAGGTGGAGCTAAACCGCTGAGTCACCCGGGCTGCCCAAAGACTGTACTTCTAAGTAAGGTCTATTTTGACGTTCTGGTGAAACACTATTCAACCCCCTACAGTCTGCCATCTGATCCTCCAAATTCACATCTGTGCCATATGCAAAAAAACACTTATCCCATCCTAACATCCCCCAAAGTCTAATTTAATTAATTAATTAATTAATGTCTTCATGAGAGACACACACAGAGAGAGGCAGAGACACAGGCAGAGGGAGAAGTAGGCTCCATGCAGGGAGCCTGACGTGGGACTCAATCCTGGGACTCTGCATCCCCCAAAGTCTTAATTTACTCTGGTATCAACACTAAACCTCAAATCTCATAATATAAATAATCTAAATCAGGTATTAGTGAGACTCTGGGTATGGTGTACCCTGAACCAAAATTCTTCTCCATCTATGACCTCTGAACCTAGAAAACAAGTTGTCTGATTCCAAAATACAATGGTGAGACAGACATAAGATGGATACTTCCAGTCTGAAGGGAGAAAATGGAAGGAATAAGAGAAACTTGTCTCAAGCAAGTTCAAAACTTAACAGGAAAATTCCATTTAGTTTCAAGACCTGAGAATCATTCTTTGTGGCTTGATCCTTCCTTTGGGCTGGAGGAGGCCTCTTTAGCGGGTGCATCTGGATCTATCTCTTTGTTCTCTGCCTCTGTGTCTACAGTACTGCCGGAATCATTCTTCCTTTTACTTGAAGCATAGCACATATTTGTAGTTAAGTACAGCTCATTTCCTGCCATTTCCTTCAAAGTGGAATCTTTGAAGTCTGACAGCCTTCCTCATTTAGTTGTATCTCTGGCCCCTTTATCCAAACTGGTAGTGTTTCTACTGATATACTATTCTCAAAAAAATATGTTGATCTTCCATATACATCAAGGGGATACACACCATTACATAAGAGAGTTCTCCAAAGATCCTTGGACCCATTTCTTTTTTTTTTTTTTTTAAGATTTTATTTATTCATTCATGAGAGACACACACAGAGAGAGAGAGAGGCAGAGGGAGAAGCAGGCTCCACGCAGGGAACCCGATGTGAGACTCGATCCCAGGACCCCGGGATCACGACCTGGGCTGAAGATAGGTGCTCAACTGCTGAGCCACCCAGGCGCCCATGGAAGAACCCATTTCTATTCCTGGATTCTGCTGAGATGGTTGATTAGAACCATAAGTCACAAATTTAACCTCCTCAGCAAAAGTTTATCTAGCTACACTCTTGGTTCTGTTTCCAGAGCACACTATCTGGATAGGCTGAGAAATCTCTAAATCATCAAGTGCTGGTTCCTTTTTGTTTAATATTTCCTTCCTCAATTTATCTATTTCCTCTCACATTATACTATAAGCAATAAGGAGAAATGAAGCCACACTTTCACACTTTCCATACTTTTCTTGGAAATTGTTTGAACTAAATATCTAAGTTCATTGCTTACAATTTCTACTTTGCACCCAACAGTAAAACACAATTCAGTCAAGTTCTTTGCCATTGTATAACAAGGATTGCTTTTCTTCCAGTGTCCAGTAATAGGTTTCTCATTTCCTCTGAGATCTCATCAGGAGCACCTTAGTCTCCATATTTCCAAAACGATCTCTTCAAGGAAATCTAGGCTTTTTCTATCATGTGCCTCAAAATTTTTCTAGCCTCTACCCATTACCCAATTCCAAAGCTACTTCTATAATTTTAGGTATTTGTTACAGCAGCACTCTACTTCCTAATACTAAAATTTGTATTAATCCGCCTCAATCTTAGGGTTCTCCAGAAATATAGAACAAATATGGGAGATATGAGAGAGGGGAGAGAGAGAGAGAGGCAGGTTGGGAACTTAGGCAGGAGTTGATGCTGCAGTTTTGCACTCTTGAGACAGAATTTCTTCTCAAGGAAGCCTCATATTTTGCTTTTAAAGGCTTTCAACTGATTAGATGACACCCACTTACATTAATGGGAGTAATCTACTTAACATCAACTGATTATTGATGTCAACCACATCTACAAATCTTCAGAGCAATACCTAGATTAGTGTTTGATTAAAAAACTGGGTACTATAGCCTAGTCAAGTTGACATATAAAACTTACCATCACACCAACCATAGAATAATGGACAAATAATAAGAATAGCTAATTCATAAAAGAAGAAACTAAAATAGTCAATAGCATAGTAAATTTATATAACCACTTAGAAATTTAGATTCCTGTGTAAATAGGGGCTGAACAGAAAATGAACCATTGGGATCCCTGGGTGGCGCAGCGGTTTGGTGCCTGCCTTTGGCCCAGGGCGAGATCCTGGAGACCCGGGATCGAATCCCATGTCGGGCTCCCGGTGCATGGAGCCTGCTTCTCCCTCTGCCTGTGTCTCTGCCTCTCTCTCTCTCTCTCTCTCTCTGTGTGTGACTATCATAAAAAAAATATATATATATATATATATATATATAAAGAAAATGAACCATCTTATGTTTTCTAGGTATAAAAGGTTTAATATATGAATTAGGGGCTTATACAACTATTGGAAAGCAGGAGAGTAAAGGTTGGAGAAATTACAATCACAGATTAGATGCTACCAAGAAATTCTCTAGAGCTTGCTGAGAAGGTGCCATAATTATCAAGAACCTGAGAGCCAATTGTCTTAGTCCGCAGAAGTGAAGCAGAAGCAGGTGGTGTTCAAGAGCTTTCTGGGAAACTACTATGGCTTTCATGCCTTCCCACGTATCTGACTGTAATTGACTTCAGAGAATAATAGTATCTCCTCTGCTACTCTCCATTTCATCTTGGAGAATATATCTTTACATGCCTCAGACTACTAGACCCCTGGAAAATTCATCATGTAACAGTCTCCTTAATTTTTATAATGTTTATTTTCTGCCCACGTGTCTTACAAAGGCTTCCAAGGTATTTGCTAAGCAATTTCCTGTTCATTAGGTATAGTGAGCAAGATGTTATCAAGGTAGTGAATCAAATATCTATGGAAGTTGGTTACATAATATGAAAAGATGATATAATCAAAGTTTCTATACAGTCTAGAGTATGACAGAGAATTGGAGAGTTGACACAGACTTGAGACAAGATAATGAAGGTATATTGTTTCTGCTAAGTAAAAGGGCCCTGCTCTGGTTATCTTTGCACATGTGCACGGATCGCCCCCCACCCCCCTTGCACAGTAGAACAAGAGAGAGCAATGCCTTCCTTATCTCTAACAGTTAAGTGCTCCACTTGGCCTCCATCACTCTTATCACACATTGAATTCAGGGAGCCCATTTCAATGACAGCATTTCCCACTGTCTTGCAGAGAATGGCAATACAGAACCTTTTAAAGGCTGCTAGTGCTCCCTTCCCAATGCATTTTTTCAGTCTGGTGAAAGGACTGTATTTTTTTAAAATTTTTTTAAAATTTATTTATGATAGTCACAGAGAGAGAGAGAGAGAGAGAGAGAGAGGCAGAGACACAGGCAGAGGGAGAAGCAGGCTCCATGCTCCGGGAGCGTGACGTGGGATTCGATCCCGGGTCTCCAGGATCGCGCCCTGGGCCAAAGGCAGGTGCCAAACCGCTGCGCCACCCAGGGATCCCAAGGACTGTATTTTTAAGAGACTGCTGTAACTGATCATTTTGCCATCTTCAAACCAGAAGTCCTATCCCTTGCCCTTTTCAAACCACTTAATTTGGCTTTTGTTCCTATTATTCCAATGCTCTTATTAAGATTACCAGTAATCTCATGTTGCTAAATCCAAGGGACATTATAACCTTTAGCAGCATTTAACAATTTCTGTTCTTAGCTTTAATATTGCCATTGTCTTTTGGAGTTCCCTGTACATCTCTGCTTCTTCTCTGTCTTAAGCCTGGCTCTTCCTCCACCATTCATTCTTTAATGTCAAGGTACCTTAGGACTATTTCCTCAGCTCTTGTCTTTTCTTGTCACACAAATCATTCTCCTTAGGTCATCTCATACATCTCAGGTCTTAACTTGGGTTGTACTCTTTTCCTAGAATACTCTTCATCCCCTTGCTGCCTGACTAATTTCTGCAGGTCTTTAGATGTTAGCCTAAATGTCACTTCCTGAGTCTAAGACTTCCTTGATGCCTTGTTAACTAAATTAGGAACCGTTTTTGAGCACTCAGAACTTTCTCTTTACAAAAATTACATTTCTAATTACTTATTCATGTCTCATTTCCTGCTAAGTTGTAAGCACCTTGAGAGCAGGGGCAGTGTTAATACCTAACATAAAGCCTGGCATTGGGGATCCCTGGGTGGCTCAGCGATTTGGCACCGGCCTTTGGCCCAGGGCGCGGTCCTGGAGTCCCGGGATCGAATCCCACGTCACGCTCCCGGAGCATGGAGCCTGCTTCTCCCTCTGCCTGTGTCTCTGCCTCTCTCTAGATCTATCATGAATAAATAAATAAATAAATAAATAAATAAATAAATAAATAAATCTTTAAAAAAAAAAAGCCTGGCATGTAGGTGGTGCTCAATAAATATTTATAGATTATTCATAGATGAATACATAGAAATAAGGATCAGGTTAGATTTCATTTCAGATTCCTAAACATCTGTAGTCTAACCTTATTTGTTGAATAATATATATATTACCCATAATTTATAACACTGTCTTTTTCTTATATACTGTCTATTTCTAGGTAATATTTTCAATCTTATTGCTCTATCTACATGTGAATATGCCAACATTATGCTATTTTTTTTTAATTAATTTTTATTTTAGAGTAATTTTAGATTTACAGAAAAGTTACAAAGAGAATACAGATAGCTCTGGTATACTCCTCACTCAGTTTCCCCCACTGTTAACATTTTACATTAATAACTGTGGTACAGGGCAGCCCGGGTGGCTCAGCAGTTTAGCGCCGCCTTCAGTCCAGGGCCTGATCCTGGAGACCTGGAATCGAGTCCCACATTGGGCTCCCTGGATAGAGCCTGCTTCTCCCTCTGCCTGTGTCTCTGCCCCTCACCCCCTCTCTGTCTCTCATGAATAAATAAATAAAATCTTAAAAAAAAAACCAAAAACAACCCATGGGACATTTGTCAAGACTAAGAAACTAACATTGGTACATTATAATTAGCCAAATGCAAGACTTTGTGTTTCACTCATTTTCCCATTAATGTCCTCTTTCTGTTTTAATCCAGGACATTTAGTTGCTATTACTTCTATTAGTTTCTCTGGTCTATGGTAGTTTCTTAGTCTTTCCTTGTTTCTCATGACTTTGATAGTCTTGATATACTGGCTAAGTATTAGATAAAATATCCCCGAATCTGAGTTTGTCTATTTTTCTCATGATTATACTGGGCTTATGAGCTATTGGAAAGAATATCACAGAGGTCAAATGCCCTTCTCTGCATATCCCATGGGGGGTAAATAATAATCAATGACATCACTGATGATGTTAACTTTCGTCACTTGGTTAAGGTCAAATCTGCCAAGTCTTTTCACTGTAAAGTTACTATTTTTTCTTTTCCCTGCCCTACCTTTCCCCCCACCCATCCTTTCATAGAGAGTAAGTATAGCTTAGCCTTGGAGGGAAGAGGGCAGAAATTAAGCTACACATCCTACTTATGCAATCTCTACATGTTATTTGGAATTATTATTTTTTAAGATATTATTTATTTCTTCATAAGAGTCACAGAGAGAGAGAGAGAGAGAGAGAGAGAGAGAGCCAGAGGGAGAAGCAGGGTCCATGCAGGGAGCCCAATGTGGGACTCCATCCTGGGACCCCGGGATCATGCCCTGGGCCGAAGGCAGGCGCTAAACCGCTGAGCCACCCAGGCGTCCCTGTTATTTGAAATTCTTCTGAGAGTTTTACCACTGTTTTAATTATAGTTTTTAAAGCATTTTAAGTTTCTGTGGAGGGAGAATCTTCACTCATCTTTTATTATGATATTATGTTATAATTAAAAAATTAATTTGATGACAATTAGAACTGCACTTAAAAATACATTAATTCAAGGATTGACATCCAGGAATATGGTAAGTGTATCTATTTAGTCAAATTTTCCTTTATATCTCTAGGAATTATTATATGCTGATAATAAGTTCTGAAAGCACATAAACAGATATGCAAGGATTTATTTTATAGTCAGACACTATAGTCCTGTGACTTAACAGTCTGAAGACTGAAATAATGTCCAGATTGTCCCAGGGAAAAAACTTATCAGAGATATAAAGTTGAGGTTGTTACTGAATTTTGCTACATCAAAGTCAATTATATAGAAAACATGATTACAAAACCCCAAATGAGGTTTGGGGAAAAGGCTGATAAAAACCATACATTCCTTGAGGTCAGGGACCAAGTGTGATTAATGTTTTTATTCTCCACTGCTATGACACATTGGCACACATGAACACTTGTTGAATATCTGTTGAATAAGCAAATAAATCAATGAATAAATATTCACTTAAAGTCTTGGCCTTAAACTCTTGACCACATAAGGTGTGGTTTTTCTTTTATTCAGCCTTAGCGATACTGTTTTTTATTTATTTATTTTTATTCCAGTATATTTAACACGTAGTGTTATATTAGTTTCAGGTGTACAATATAGTGATTCAACATTTCTATACATTACTCAGTGCTCATCATGATAAGTGTACTCTTAATCTCCTTCACCTATTTCACCCATCTTCCCCACCTACCTCTCTTCTGGTAACCATCAGTTTGTTCTCTAAATTAAGAGTCTGGGGCAGCCCCGGTGGCGCAGTGGTTTAGTGCCGCCTGCAGCCCAGGGCCTGATCCTGGAGACCCTGGATTGAGTCCCACGTCGGGCTCCCGGCATGGAGCCTGCTTTTCCCTCCTCCTGTGTCTCTGCCTCTCTCTTTCTATGTCTATCATAAATAAATAAATAGATAAATAAATAAATAAATAAATCTTTAAAAAATTGTTTAACAGTAAACTCTATCCCCAACATGCAGCTTGAACTCATGAGCCTGAGATCAAGAGTTGTATGCTCTACTGACTAAGCCAGCCAGGCATCCGTTTCTTGTGTTTTTGATTTTTAGCTATTCTGACAGGTTTAAAATAATAGCTCATGGTGTTTTTTTTTTTTTTTTTTAAGATTTTACTTTTAAACAATCTCTACACCCAACCTGGGGGTTGAACTCACAACCCTAAGATCAAGTGTCAGATGTTCTTCTGACTGAGCCAGCCAGGCACCCCCTCATAGTGGTCTGGATTTGCATTTCCCTGATGGTGAATGATATTGAGCATCTTTTCATGTGTCTGTTGGTCATCTGTATGTCTTTGGAGAAAAGTCTGTTCATGTCTTCTGCCCATTTTTAAAAAGATTTTATTTATTCATAAGAGACAGAGAGAGAGAGTGGCAGAGACATAGGCAGAGGGAAAATCAGACTCCCTGGAGGGAGCCTGATGAGGGACTCAGGACTTGACAGGACACTGGGATCATGACTTGAGCCAAAGGCAGGTGCTCAACCACTGAGCCACCCAGGCATCCCCTTCTGCCCATTTTTGATGTTGAGTTGTATACCAAAGATGTGTTTTGATCATTGTGTGGATCATGATCATTGATCATTGATACAACAGCTCCCGTGGATGATTAATTTTATAGCCTTATAAGATTTGAATGACTTGTCACAAGCTTTTTACATTCAAGTTTAAATGATGACAGAGTCACTAGAAATGGCATCAATCTAACAGCATTGAAAGTATGCTTACTATTAGCCAACACATTGAAATATAATCCTATAGAAGATTACATTTAAAAAGCAGAATATAAAATCACATCCAGGCCATGATTATAATGATAAAACAAATCAAGCTTACACATAGTAACAGGCATATATTGTTTAGCATCCTTTCTTTATTTTTCCTAAGAGCACATATTTAAAAAGAAATTTTTTTTTAGATTTTCTTTATTTGAGAGAGAGAGCGAGCACTAGCAGGGGAAGCGAAGGGGCAGAGGGAGAAGCAGGCTCCTCGCTGAGCAGGGAGCCCAACAGTGGGCTCAATCCCAGGACCATGAGATCATGACCTGAGCTAAAAGCAGAGGATCAACCAACTGAGCCACCCAGTTGTTCTAGAGCATCTTTTTTTTTTTTTTTTAAGATTTATATATTTACTTGAGAGACTGTGCAGGATTGCATGCGGGGGTGGGGTGGGGAGAGTCTCAAGTCAACTCCACACTGAGTGTAGAGCCTCACATGGGGCTCTATCTCAGAATCCTGAAATCAGGACCCGAGCAAAACAAAGAGTTGAACACTTAACCAACTGCACCACCCAGGCACCCCTCCTACATTTTTTTAAAAAATATTTTATTTATTTACTCATGAGAGACACACAGAGAGAAGCAGAGACACAGGCAGAGGGAGAAGCAGGCTCCCCACAGGAAGCCCCATGTGAGACTTGATCCTGGACCCTGGGATCACTCCCGAAGCCCAAGGCAGACGCCCAAATGCTGAGCCACCCAGGCGTCCCCTACATTTTGTTTTTAAGGAAACTACTTCTCACCAGTTCTCAGCCATGTAGGTGGGTCCTGATAATTCAGGTCAATCTGAACTTCATCTCCCTGGCCATAGTGGTTGGTTTATGGATGGGCAGGTAACCGAAAGAGAGCCTATTTGCTAGGGCTTGATGAGGTATCAGGATGTGGGATCTAGAACTTCTGCAGCTGTTTTGCTATCATTCTGGGAGGGACTGGAACTCCCTAAAGTTACCATGTTGCACCTGAGGATAAAGCAACATAGCAGTAGGTAGAATAGAGTAGATGAAGGAAACCTGGTACTTCCTTGGTGATTTAGTTTGAGCTACTGGGTCAAGACTCATCTGAAGTAATACTTTTCAGCAATTCCTTTATCATTTAGTCATTTGCAAGAGAAATATCTAATAGGTATTTCGGACAGGAAACATGGAAATAGAGTTTTTGGGGCAGCCCTGGTAGCTCACTAGTTTAGCGCCACCTTTAGCCCAGGGCGTGATCCTGGAGACCCAGGATTGAGTCCCATGCCGGGCTCCCTGCATGGAGCCTGCTTCTCCCTCTGCCTGAGTCTCTGCCTCTCTCTCTCTCTGTGTCTCTCATGAATAAATAAATAAAATCTTAAAAAAAAAAAAAGAGTTTTGATTTGTTGCCATGGTGGGATTGAGGTAATTTTTCTTTTTTAAAATTTCTACTAATATTTTTCATATAACTCATAACTGATAAGGTTTTCTGGATGTTGGTTTAAAAAAAACCCCTCAAAATATAAAAGGTCTCAATAGGCATAGTGTTGTAAATGTATATTTACAAGATAGCATTCATTGTAAATATTATGACAATTCTCTTAATTCTCTTCTACATTAGGCATGAACAAGTAGAGGGCTCAGTGTTAGACCACATGCTTTCAGAATGGAAGCAAGGCCATTTCACAAGTGCATATGGTAAATATACAGCTTACTGGTCATCTACTATGTAGCACTTTTCAAATCTTAATAGAAAAAACTGGAGACTATAAAAATTAAATCTGGGTTGATTGATTTTACCTAGTGTTGGTACACTAGAGAATAGAATGAGACGGCACAATAGACATTTCATAAGGAACCATATTTCTTCATTTTCCTCTCAGATCCCTGCATTGCTGCCAACTCTGCTGAACACCAACTCTACCTCTCAGGAGTCAAGGGCTGAGCCTCACTCTGTAGCATCCTCCTTTATAAAGTATGATGAAAGGTAATCCCTTACCTCCTTCAACTGTTGAAGAGCTGCATTTCAAAGATCCTTTTGGTTTCTGATTACTCAAGAAAGAAGGGCAATACAAGACAGAAGAAAGACTCTAGAGACAGAGAGAGGAATGAAAGTGTCAAGAGCTTCTTTAAGTGGGAATGCTTAAAGTGAAGGGAACTAAGAAATGACAAAAATACTTAAAGTCTTCACAAAGACTAAACAGTTTATAAAGGCAACACAAACATCTTTAAAACATTATTGGAGTATATTAACTAACTAGAATTTTTTTTTTAATTTTTCTATTTATTATTTATGATAGTCACACAGAGAGAGAGAGAGAGGCAGAGACACAGGCAGAGGGAGAAGCAGGCTCCATGCACTGGGAGCCCGACGTGGGATTCGATCCCGGATCTCCAGGATCGCGCCCTGGGCCAAAGGCAGGCGCCAAACCGCTGCGCCACCCAGGGATCTCAACTAACTAGAATTTAAATAAAAGCCTAAAAATTTTATTGGATTTTGTTAATACTGTCCCCAAAATACAGTATAAATATATTCAACTAACAGAGTAACTATGAGTGAAGAAAAGACAAGACTTTGTAGTAATTTCAATTCCTCACTTTGTATGTGGACATTAGCCAAGGTGCCTTTTGGATGTACTGAGGAGCAGAGCCACTCTACCCTCTCTAAGGGCTATGTGTTCATCTTATTTATGGCCATCATACTGGGCACTTTGAGGTTATGTCTGATTCAATCAGTTTGATTCCAGCACCAAAGCCTTTATCACTTCTCACTGAATCAATATCTCTATAAATATTTATGTTTAAAATACTTAAATATTTAGCTTCTGTATAAAAACCACAGAGCAAAAACCTGCATCTACTTGAACTAAAACCTGAAGAATATAGTGAATAGTTTTAGTGAGTCATAGAATTTGTAGGTATCTGAAAATGTGAGGTTTCTCTTGGTTTGTTTAAAGAAGTTTCTTTCTTTTTTTTTTTTTTTTTTAAGACTTTATTTATTCACGAGAGACACCCACACACAGAGAAAGAGAGGCAGAGGGAGAAGCAGGCTCCATGCAGGGAGCCCGACCGTGGGACTGGATCCCAGGTCTCCAGGATCAGGTCCTGGGCTGAAGGCAACTCTAAATCGCTGAGCCACCCGGGCTGCCCTCATGTTTTTAACAACATAAATTTTATCATTTATCTCAAGCTTCCCCGTGGCCCCACCTGCACCCAATTTCCCTTCTCAAAATAACATATAACAGCACTTTGATTTTATTCAGGTATTTGAAAAGCATTTTTTGAGTGCTCATTTTATCCAATCTTGACTTCTAATTACTAAGTCTGCTGAAGGGTATGGATAGGCAAACAGACAATTTCTATACAAAGTAACAGTGATAAGAACACTATGCTGTTTTAGCTCAGGAGAGGGAAAGGTTCCCAGGCCACAGGATAGGACAGAATAAATGAGAATTACTCAAGTAAAGAAAGGGAGAAGGGCCTTCTGAGGAAACAGCTGTACAGACTTGAGATTTAAGTTCAGGGAACTAGGTGCTTGTTGCTAATTTAGCAAGGCCAAATCATAGCTAGAGACAGTGGATCAAGGAGTAGTGAAAAAAATCACTTTACTCATTGTTTTTTAAACTGTACAAGACTCTTTATTGAGTCACTAAAACAATGTATTTTCTGAAAATGGATAAAATAGAATAGAAAATACCAGTATGCGGGGATCCCTGGGTGGCTTAGCGGTTTGGCACCTGCCTTTGGCCCAGGGCGTGATCCTGGAGTCCTGGGATCAAGTCCTGCATTGGGCTCCCGGCATGGAGCCTGCTTCTCCCTCCTCCTGTGTCTCTGCCCCTCTCTCTCTCTCTCTCTCTCTCTATGTCTATCATAAATAAATAAATCTTTAAAAAAAAGAAAATACCAGAATGCTTCACACGCAGTAAGGCTAAGTATAGGTATGTCAATCTGTTGTTTTATAGTCGTGTTTATAGTGTATAGTGTGTACGTGTGGTGTGTGCGTGTGCCAGGTCATAATGTAAAATGTATTTCTTAGAATGGGATATGGTAAAAAAAATTGAAAGTCGCTGTTTATAATATAGAACATTTTATTTATAGTTGACAAGGTAGTTTTAGGTATCCTTATTACATGGCCCTGCTTCCATATTTTATTTGTCATTTATTCACTTGTCAAATATTTATCAAATACATATTCAAATGTTACTTCTTTAGGAAGTGTTCCCCCAAACCCTAGGCTGCAGAAAGAGCTTTTGTTATATGCCATCTTGTGAATATGGGGGCAGCAATGAAATGACTGCTCCTTCTCAAAAAAAGGACTATTAAGAGTAAGGCAGACTGACAGCTAGCTGTTAACTCCTTCAGTTCCACCTCAGCTTTTGAGAGGAGGTTACACTCTTTTCCCATGGCTTCAGCCAGTGACTAAGATTGTGGTTTAAGAGACTGGCTTTTCTGCCCATGTAGAAATCCTGTAAGGTGCAGTCTTTTCTTCAGAGCCTCCCATTGGACTGGCAAAGACTTTGACAGATTTGTATTGCAATTCTCATTGCCTCTCTTGTCCAATCCTGCTTGCTTCTCTTCCCTTTTCCTTTAATAGGTCTTACTCTCAATAAGCCTTTTGCCTTTCTAACTCTATCTCAGCATTCCTTCCCAGAGGATTCAACTGCTATACTTGTCTTGGTATTGTTGGAAGAAAGAAACTGAAGGGAAAGGCATAAAACCAGGCTGTAGAGGTAAGCAAAGCCACAACACACAGGACTTAATAGGCCACACTAAGTATTTTTTACTTTATCATTAGGGCAGTTGGAAGTCACTGCACATTTTTAAGCATATTGGGGAGAGGTGGGGAAAGTGATCAAATGTAAAATTTAGAAAGACCACTCTGGCTGTTGTATGTTAAAAAGGCTGGAGGCCTATGAGATTGAAGACAAGAAGATCAGTAGGCATGCTATAACTGGAGTCTAAGAAGAGGGAATAGTGTCTTAGATTAGGATGAACCAGAGACAATGAAGATTTGAAAGATATTTAAAAGTAGAATTTCCAAAATTTGGTGGTTTATTGGATATAGGTGGTAAGGGAAATGTAAAAGTCAAGAATGTCTAGATTTTTAGCTTGAGCTATTGTGTGGAAAGTCGTGTCAGACACTGATACAGGGAGTCCTGTGGGAAGCAGGTGTGGGATTTCAACTTGGACATGCAGAGTTTGAGATGCCCCTACAACATCTGAAAGCACTATAGAGAGTTAAATATATTGTTCTGGAGTATGAAGCAAAATTTAGGCTGGAAAAATCCATTTGGGAGCCCTTAGCATATAGATGGGAGCAAATGAGATCACCCAGGAGAGGAATAATGTGTTGAGAGAGGCCTATGACACTGACCTAGGAAGAAACTCCAGCATATAAGGTTCTGGTAGAAGAGAAGAGGTTAGCAAATGAAACTGAGGCCAGGGATATGGAGTCACAAACTTTGAGAGGGTTTTTGATAGGGAGGGGATATCAAATGCTACCTAGTGCCCAAGGAAGATAAGGACCGAAAACTATTCTTTTGTTTTAATAATATGGAGGTCATTGGTGATCTTAGTAAGAGCCATTTCATTTTTTTTAAATATTTTATTTATTCAAGAGACACATACACACACAGAGGGGCAGAGACACAGGCAGAGAGAGAAGTAGGCTCCATGCAGGGAGCCTGATATGGGACTCGATCCCGGGTCTCCAGGATCATGCCCTGGGCCAAAGATAGCACTAAACCACTGAGCCACCCAGGCTGCCCGGTAAGAGCCATTTCAGATGAAGTGGTAGAGGTGGAAGCCAGACTAGAGTGGCCAAAGAATGAGGGAAATGGAAGAAGTTGACACAATTAGTGTCATAATTCTTTCAAGAAATTTGTTTCTGAAGCGGGAGGGAAATAAGGCAGTAATTAGGGAAAATGTGTAATTAAGGTTTTGTGTTTTTTGTTTTTAGGATAGAAGAGACTTGAGTGTGGTTGAAAGTTGATGGAAAGGAGCCAGCAGTGAAGATAGAGAAGAAAGTGATAAAGGCATAAGATTTTTGAGAAAGTGGGATGGTGGGGATTGGGGGCAGGAATTTAGGGCTCAGGTAGAAGAACTGACATTGGAGAGAAGAAATGCCACTTCTTTCTTTGGATTAGGAGGGAGGATAAAAGTGTGGATGTGGATACTAGCAGACCTATAAGTTTAGTGATAGGAAGAATTTTTTGTAATAGGAGATAGGGAAGGTGGAAGGTTGGAGAAGAGTAGAAGAGGAGGTTTAAAATAGTCTTTAGGTAATGGGGAAAATGAGCTCTTTGACCACCAGGGTCTTACTAGGAAATGTGGTGGGCTCAGATAAGTTTTAAACTTTAAAAAAAAATTTAAAATATTTATTTATTTATTCTTGAGAGAGAGAGAGGGAGAGGGAGAGCATGCATGGTTGAGAGAGCAATTGCGGGGAGGGGCAGAGGGAAAGGGAAAGAAAATTTTAAGCAGGCTGTATGCCCAGCATGGAGCCCGATGTGGGGCATGATCTCACAACCCTGAGGTCATGACCTGAGTCTAGATCAAGAGTTGAACTTTTAACCAACTGAGCCACCCAGGTGCCCCACCTACTTTAGAACTTCTTACAAATGGAATCATACTCTTTTGTGTATAGCTTCTTGTACTTAGCATTATGTTCATAAAGTTTACCCATGTTGGTATACGTATCAGGAGTTTGTTTCTTCATATTTCTTTCTTTTTAAAAAATATTAATTAATTAATTCATTCATTCATTCAAGAGAGAAGGAGAGGAAGAGAGAGAGAGTGAGCCGGGGGAGGAGCGGAGGGAGAGGGACAAGCAGACTCTGTGCTGAGTACAGACCCCAGTATGGGGCTTGATCCTATGACCTTGAGATCAGGACCTGAGTCAAAATTGAGAGTCAGATGCTTAACTGAGTTATCCAGGTGCCCATTTCTTCATATTTCTGAGTAATTATAGAAATATGCTGTAATTTGTTTATCCATTCAATAGCTGAAGGACGTTTGGGTTGTTTGCTGTTTGATGCTATTATAAATAAAGCTGCTATGAACATTCATTCCCCTACGGTCTTTTTGTGGCTATGTATTTTTAGTTCTTCTGGCTAAATACTTAGGAGTGAAACTTCTAAATAAAGAATACATTTATGTTTAAAATTGCCTAGCCTTAAGGATCCTTGGGTGGCTCAGCGGTTTAGCGCCTGCCTTTGGCCCAGGGCGTGATCCTGCAGTCCCGGGATCGAGTCCCACGTCGGGGTCCCCGCTTGGAGCCAGTCTCTGCCTCTCTCTCTATGTCTATCATAAATAAATAAATCTTTAAAAAAAAATTGCCTAGCCTTTTCCCAAAGTTTTCCATTTTTAATTCCGACCAACAATGTCTGAGAGTTGTTTGCTGCACATCCTTTTCGATATTTGGTGATGCTAGTTTTAAAATTTTTTTAGCCATTGTAGTGGGTGTTAGTGGTATTTCATGGTGGTTTAAATTAGCATTTTCTTGGTGAGTAATGATGTTGAATACTTTTTCATGTGCATATTGGCCTTTTATATATCTTCCTTTCTGAATGATCTGTGTCAAAGATTTTGCCTATTTATTAACTTTAGGAATCCTTTATATATTTTGAATATAAATCCTTTGTCAGATATATGTTTTATTTATTTATTTATTTTTAAATTATTTTAAATTTTTATTTATTTATGATAGTCACAGAGAGAGAGAGGCGCAGAGACACAGGCAGAGGGAGAAGCAGGCTCCATGCACTGGGGGGCCCGATGTGGGATTCGATCCCGGGTCTACCAGGATCGCGCCCTGGGCCAAAGGCAGGCGCCAAACCACTGCGCCACCCAGGGATCCCAGATATATGTTTTAAGTATATATTCTTTCATATGTGGCTTGCCTATGATTTTCTTAATATTTTTTGATGAACAGAAGTTTTATGTTTTGATGAAGTCTAACTTATTACTTGTTTTCTTTTCTGATTACTGCTTTCTGTGTCATGTCTAAGAAAATTTGCCTGCTCCCATGTCTCCTATTTTTTCTAAAAGTTTTATAGTTTTAGGTTTTACATCTAGGTCTGATGTGAATTAATATTTGTGTGTTGTATGAGGTAGGAGTTGAGATTCATTTTCTTTAAATGGATAATCATCTGTTTAAGCACTATTTATTGAAGGGATTTCCTTTTCCTAATGGATTGGTTTGGTGCCTTTGACTCACCATATACATGCGAGTCTATGTATGAGTTCACTATTCAGTACCATTGATTTATATGTCTTTCCACATATATCCATATATGTCTATATGTCAGCATCACACTGTCTTAATATTAAAGTTTTATAGTAGATATTGAAGTCAGGTAGTATAACTCCTCCAGCTTGTTTCCTTTTCCAGGATTGTTTGGTTCCTTCTAAGTCCTTTGCATTTCCACATACATTTATGAAACTAGTTGTAAATTTCTTAAAACAACAATAACAACAAAAGATACACTTGTATAAACTAATTGAACCAATTTGGAGAGAATTGGCATCTTAATAATATTGAGTCTTTTGGTCCACAAACATGATATATCTCTCTGTTCATTTAGGTTTTCTTTAATTTTTTCTTGGTTTTGTAGCTTTTCATACTTATACTTAAATATTTGATGTTTTTTGATGCTATTGAAATAAAATTATTCTAAATCTCATTTTCTAATTATTTCTACATCATTCATGGAGTTGATCAGATATTCTGAGTAACTATGGGATTCATACTATGGGGGTGTTATAGGGTCCCATGGTTAAGTCCCAGTTTCAGGAAGGTGGTCTAGAGATTGAATACTCTCTAGGAATCAAGGTATTTTTTTAAAAGATTTTATTTATTTATTTGAGAGAGAGCATGAGTGAGAAGGGGCAGAGGGACAAGGAGATTTCTTGCTGAGCGTGGAACCCAATGCTCTCAGGGTCTTGGTCCCAGGATCCTGAGATTGTGACCTGAGCCAAAGTCAGACACTTAACTGACTGGGCCACCCAGGTGCCCCCATCAAGGTATTCTTTTATGGGATTGCGTGAAATTGGGTCACCATAATGGCACTGACATGCTGGTTTTTGATGAAGTAAATTGTTTATACCTATAGAGGTCCTATACAAAACTTTTTCTAAGCTCTAAATTCCCTAGGGGTAGCCCTGACTAGGATTGTGGTTGTCCTTCTTGAAGGAGGAGATAAACAACATGTCAGGGGACTTATCTTCTTTCCTTTGTGGTATCATTCATTCTGGCAAGAACCACTACTCTGTATCTTTCTGAGACCCAAGAGAAGGGTAGTTACTACCTTTCGTTCTTCACCACTATTTCCAGTGAAGCCTCTGAAATTAGTCATCATAGTAAAATAATTTATCCCAATGTTACATTGCATCCTTGGTCAAAAATTTATCCCTTATTTCTATTTAAGTACACATAATTATATGGCCAATATACATTTCAAGAAAGCTGATTCCTTACCCCTGCAGCCTGCTGTCTCTGGCACAGGAACTCATTATATATCTAAAGTGTGGTTGAGCCTAGTTGAGCTTTATTCTGACCGTGTCACATTGAACTTTGGAGACATTTTAAGTCTGTGAAGTTGAGATGGGAACCATTATGAAAAGCTAATATGAATGTTCTGTTTACTCATGGCTTTTATATAATTTATTCATGCTCTTTTAGGCTAGCAAAATAATTCCCATGTTATTTTAGTATTTCTAATTAACCAAAGTGAACATCATTGATGAGTGACAGGGCCTCTCAACTGAAGGATGCCTTTGTGCTGAAATCAGCACCACTCTGGCAGCAAAGGAAAGACTCTAAGCCTGTTTTTATACACTGACAAGTAACTGTCTAGATTCTTCTTTTTTTTTTTTTTTTTTTTTTATGACAGTCACAGAGAGAGAGAGGCAGAGACACAGGCAGAGGGAGAAGCAGGCTCCATGCACTGGGAGCCCGATGTGGGATTCGATCCCGGGTCTCCAGGATCGCGCCCTGGGCCAAAGGCAGGCGCCAAACTGCTGCACCACCCAGGGATCCCAACTGTCTAGATTCTTATCTGCTCTTAGTTTTTGTTCCTGGGAGGAAAAAGATGGTGATTTTTTCCAGATCTGAATATGTCTTCAACCTATATTTTAAAATGTTTACTCTCAAAAAAATGTTTACTCTCATAAGAACTTGTAGCCTAAAAGGCAACTAACTGCATTTGATATAACTACAAAGTAATTAGCTGGCTAGATATTTTCCATAAGGAATCCTGATATCATCATGGACAGCACTCTACCCACCATATGGGTAACATGTTGGAAGGGCATCTGCATGGGCAACAATGGGAGAGTTATGGTTTGAACCTAAGAAGGATAACTAATAAATAATTTAGTTATAAATAGATGTGGGAAGTTGAATAACATAGCTTAGGGGCCCCCAAAAGATACATCCTCTAATGTGTAAATCATGAAGTGTAACATTAGCCAAAATAAAGGTATGAACTTACTAAATTCATTGATTCTAGATGTAGTTTTTATTCCAAAAGTTTTTGATATATTCTTTGATGAGTTTATTACTTGTCTATATCTCCTTCTTCAGATCTTTGACTTTAGACCAAGAAGAATAAGCTTACTGTAAATACATGATCATTCCTAGAAGCTCCCCATGATTTATAGGACTTCATTATGTTTCTGTTTTTTTTTTATAGCACTATTTCTCCATTTTCTTTGAACTTAAAGGCTCCTGTTATCACTAAGAATGACTGCCAGTGAATTTTAATAGTTGTTAGCTCTTTAAAAAATAGTTACTTGTTCTGTAAACCCTCTTCCCAAAATTTTATTATTTTATTTTTTAAAATAAAAAAATTTATTTATTTATTCATGAGAGACACACAGAGAGAGGCAGAGACATAGGCAAAGGGAGAAGCAGGCTCCTCCAGGGAGCCTGATGTGGGACTTGATCCCCCTACCAGGGATCATACCCTGAGCCCATGCCAGATGCTCAACCACTGAGCCACCCAGGCATCCCTATTATTTGGAATTCTTCTGAGAGTTTTACCACTGTTTTAATTATAGTTTTTGTTTTTGTTTTAATTATAGTTTTTAAAACATTTAAAGTTTCTGTGGAGGGAGAATCTTCACTCATTTTTTTATTTTATATTCCTCAAAATTATTTTATATTCCTTCCTCAAAATTTTAGCTGTTAGTCCAAAATCAATATTCTTCCTACATGGGGTAGCTGAGAAATTAAAACCTATTAGGTTCCCTCTTCTCAAACTCCATGTCCCCTTATATTTTCAGCATTTAAAAAAAGGTCATATTGACTTGGGAAAGTGTGACCTGACACTGGTGGAGAAAACTGGTAAGAGTGGGTAGCATGTGTTAGTGACAGTGAGAGACTGCTTTATGCTGCCTGCCTGGTTTAGATGGTGGAGTAGAGGGGAGAACTTCCTGAGCAGTGGTAAACCTCTTGCTATCCCCTTCTTCCTCTAGTAGAGGAATGGGCAAAACTAAAGACAATACAATTATTTTTTTCATTAAAAATTTTAGAAGATTTTATTTATTTATTTACTTGAGAAAGAGAAAGAGAGAGCACAAGTGGGGAAGAGCAGAGGGAAGAGAAGCAGACTCCCCGCCTGAGCAAGGAGTCTGACACGGGGCTTGATCTCAGGAACCCAGGATCATGACCTCCTGAGCTAAAGGCGGATGCTTAACCAACTGAGCCACCCAGGTGCCCCTACAATTTCTTTTTTTAAGCCACATTGAGTTCAAAAAGTGAACTCATATAAAAAGTAGTACATATTTAATGTATACAACTTGATGAATTTTTTTTAATGGGATTTATTTTTTATTTTATTTTTATTTATTTATGATAGTCACAGAGAGAGAGAGGCAGAGACACAGGCAGAGGGAGAAGTAGGCTCCATGCACCGGTAGCCCGATGTGGGATTCGATCCCGGGTCTCCAGGATCACGCCCTGGGCCAAAGGCAGGCGCCAAACCACTGCGCAACCCAGGGATCCCGACAACTTGATGAATTTGGAGAGAAGTATATACATCCATGAAACCATCACCACAATTTATGCCATAAACATATCCATCATCTCCAAAGGCAGGACTCTGAGGGAACTAGCCTTGTTTTGCTTGAAAACTTGACAATAACCTGATTGAGGACAGATGCCTTGCAAGGGGGTGTGCATCCTCTGTAAGAAATACCACAATCATACATGGTTGCTAGTAGAATCATAAGTAGGGTCAAATCTCAGTCTACTCTAGGGAGTCAGGTATACAATATGACCCGGAAAAGAGTAGCTAGTACATCAAATGAATTATCACAAGGTTTAGCTAATATATACAGTGTTAGCACAAACCTGGAAATGTGTAGGAGTAGATTCTAAGGGTATCAGATCAAAGAAGGCAAAACATAACTATATCAGGAAGAATTCATTGATTTGGGGCTGCTTACTAGAGATTCTAGATTTAACGTGTTAATTTATGTAAATGGAGGTGGCTCTAACAACTTAATGGGTTGGTTGACTAAAATTTTGGTTCACTGGTGGCTTGTTGAATGAGGATAAGATACCAGAGCTTCACTGGCCTGAAGTAAAGAAGGGTATCCAAAGACTTAAGGAGACAGGCAGGTTAGAGTGGATTTATTTGTACAAATGGCAAACTCCTGGGGTGGCCTGGACAGCACTCCTGCCACTAAGACACTGAAACATACATTAGTGAGAAGAGAAATACTAAACATTGAGAAATACAGTAGAGAGGTTTGTGGTTGCTCTCCTTTGTAGGAAAAGGTATGACCATGCAAGATGCTGCCATTGTGATGAACTCCCTGATTTCACTAGAAATGATGGGATCCCAAGTAGCAGAGGTCAAGTGGCAGCACTTAACCGTAAAAGACAAGGTGGGCATGTTTAGTCTAAAGAGAAGGAGGTATATTATTAGTAATAAGAATGCTCTGGCCCATAGAGACCTTTGGTTGTGGCTAATTGATCATGATATTCCTTGGAGTAAAAGAGATGAACAGCCTGGTATATGTTGGATGGCCAAAAATCTGACTTGAGTTACCACAATGGAGGGTCATGGCTTCTTGCCCAGTTTCCAAACTTAAGCCAGTTCATAAACGTAGAATCTTTTGATTGAATGGCTTCCTTCCCATGAAGAATGATCTTACAGCATTGCTGCATGAATACATCATAAATCTTCCTCCTGGCCTTCTCCAAAGGGATGTTCACCCTTTGGCTAGAGAGGCTATGCACTGGAAAAAAGGGAATAATAGATATTTCAGGTATTAATGTTAATCACAGGGGATCCAAAATGACACTGTGGATCCCAGTGGGGGCTATGATTGGGAGGTGATAGATGGGAGTTTTAGCCTAAGTTAAGGTGGGACTGGTTGGTCCATAGACATATCCTATGGCTATTACCCCAGTTCTTTATGTATAATTAGAATAAACATGCTTATGAGAGCCACTGTGGTAGAGAGGCTAACCCTTTCTATGAAGATAGCAAACCAGAAGCAATACTGTGTCCCTGCAGGAATTGCGGATATTAGTACCACCACCAAAGACTTAACACATACTAGGATGCTGATACCAGCACATCTGCATTTAACACACCTGTTTGGCCTCTGGAGAAGTTGGATGAATCTTAAAGAATGACTAGATTATCAGGTTAGGAGATAACACCATGAAAGGATAGGATTCTGTCTTATGGTATGTCTTACCATATTACCATCATATGGTGCTGTCTCCTCCATATTCAGAATCTAAAAAATCAAAGGAAGAAGAGATGGCTCCTCTCACCATTAATACTTAGTAACCCGGGATCCCTGGGTGGCGCAGCGGTTTGGCGCCTGCCTTTGGCCCAGGGCGCGATCCTGGAGACCCAGGATCGAATCCCACATCAGGCTCCCAGTGCATGGAGCCTGCTTCTCCCTCTGCCTGTGTCTCTGCCTCTCTCTCTCTCTCTCTCTGTGACTATCATAAATAAATAAAAAAAAAAAATTAAAAAAAATACTTAGTAACCCACTCACAGGATTTTTGCTTCCTCTTTCAGCTACTTTGAGTTCTGCTGGTTTGGAGATCTTTGCTTCTAAGAGGGAATACATACAATCGTTCCATTGAATTAGAAGATGAAACTCCATTTGGCTATTTGGGCTTTTTACGTCACTGAACCAGCAGGCAGATAAAAGAATACTCTACTGGATGATTACTTCCTGATTACCATGGTAAATCAAGTTGTTGCTATGTGGAGCAAAAAGAGTGATTCTGGAACCAGGGAATTCCCTGGGCTACTTTTAAAGATTCTATTTATTTATTCATGAGAGAGAGAGAGAGAGAGAGAGAGGTAAGAGAGAGAAAGAGAGAGTGAGAGAGAGAAAGGCAGAGTCACAGGCAGAGAGAGAAGCAGGCTCCATACAGGGAGCCTGACATGGGACTCGATCCCGGGTCTCTAGGATCAGGCCCTGGGCTGAAGGCAGCGGTAAACCACTGAGCCACCCGGACTGCCCCCTGGGCTACTTTTAACACTCCCACACACAAAGTAAAGGTTATGGAAAACTATAGCAATCAAACAAGGGCACAACTATTGGAGGGCCCTTCCAAAATGACGGTTCAGATCACCCTAATGTATAAGAGACCAAAATAGTTACTGTGGTTAGTGGAAGAAGGAAGTCACAAATACTAACCATGGCCTCAGGACCAATTGCCAAAATAAGGACTATAGTAGCTTCGCCTATTTTCTCTTCACTGATTATGTGTAGTATATTTATTTGCACATTTAACTATTTTATTCTTCTCTTTACTCTTTATTATTTTCTATACAATTGCTATTGGCCAACTTGTTAGGTGGAAACAGTTCTTTTACTGTTTTATCGAAGTTTGAGTGTATGAAGAAGGGTGTATATGGAAGTTAAAGGGATGAACTGGGCCAGTTATTTACTGTTTCTTAGATCCAAATGTACTCTTCTTTGTTTCATTTTTGATAATGGGCCCTGTAAACTTTGTCAGTTGGCTTGATATTAGCCTTTATCAATAGAAAGTTCTGAAGGGACACAGCAGTTCATAGGAGAAAAATACTTCATTTCCTGGTTCCAGTGAACCGTGTTTTTACAACATGATGGAAGCCTAGAAGTGCTCACCCAGCAATCCTCATGGACTAGCTGTGACCTGCATTCCTCAGCATATTTCTCTTCTACCCAGCAAGTTGGATTCTGACTGATACAAAGGGAGTTATCAGCTTGGCATGGAATTCCTCAGTCTTAGTCCTTTAATGTAAGTTTTTTTTTAATGTAAGTTCATTTTTTAATGTAAGATTTTAAATTGCTTGCTTCTATCATCATAACTGATGTTTGATTCTGTTTTTCAGAACTTGTTTTATGTATTTGGTTCTTATGATTCCTTGGCATTTTCTTTGTTTACTTTTTAGTCCTTTTATTAAACTGAACCTCCAATTAAAAATGGATAATTGGGGGCAGAGACAATGTATTTGTGTTGTTTTTTATTCAGAGCTTAATTCTTTGCCCTTAACCTAGCAAGAACTCTGGACTAACACTGGATAGGTTCAAATAATATCTCTGCTATTTAGCAGCCACATTAGTTTGTTACTTTCTGAATCAGTTTCCTTTCCTGTAAAAAATAAAGAATTAGCTCAGTGCCTGATGCATAGTAAATGCTCAATTTATGTTAGTTATGAATATTTTTCTTCATTATTTCCTACCTATCTCCAGCCTTTTATTTGCCATGGGACTTTTGAGGACATTGAAAAATATTTCCAGTGAAATTCTGTGGTTTGCTTTAAGTCCAGAAATCTGAGAAAGAATTTGAAATTGGGATATACATATTTGTTTGCAGGACAAGATTTGAGGAAGAGTTCGTAGATCATATGAGAGAAAAACATTATGAATGAAAAAGTCTGATATAGGGAACTAGACTACGTGGCAAGTCCTAGGAGTGGTGGCTATAGAAGTTGCAGGTGTGGGGAAATTGTGCTGACCATAATATAATCTAGCTCTCTCCAACCCCTTCTGGAGTGCCTATGTGTTCTAGAAAGAAGAGAGCTGAATGGAAGAAATCTTGAGTAGTAGAGGCCCATTAGCTCTGCTGAGCTGCTGGTTCTATGGAAACAGAATGTGTTCTCCTGTTGAATAGGCAAGGGGAGGAATATTAGAGGTTGGCATAAGGGCAGTGTCGTCTGGGTAATTTGGAGTCCAGCAGTCTGAAGGAAGGCATCTACCATGTAGACAACAGACCATGGGCAGCAGACTACTACTAAGAGAGTAGAAGAATATATGTTTAAGTTCTTTTTTTTTTAAAAAAAAATATTATTTATTTTAGAAATGGAGGGAGTGAAGGAAGAGGGACAAGCACACTTCATGCTGAGTGCAAAGCCCAATGTGGGACTTGATCCCACGACCATGAGATCATGACCTGAGCCGAAATCAAGAGTTGGACGCTTAACCGACTGAGCCACCCAGATGCCCCTATATGTTTACCTTCTAACACAATACACATACTGCCTTGTATTACAGTTATTTGTGTTTACATGTCCTCATTTCTTCCTTTCCTATTCAATCCTTAAGAAACTAAAATCTGGTGTATGACCCACCACAATAATAAAACTGAATCTCTTAATTGTCAAACCCAATTTTTTTCTATCTTTATCTTATTTCACCTCTTCAATGTTTTTTGTTTGTCTTGCTTTCCCTTTCCTTTTTTAAAAAAGATCTTATTTATTTATTTATTCATAAGAGACACACAGAGAGAGGCAGAGACACAGGCAGAGGGAGAAGCAGGCTCCCTGTAGGGAGCCCGATGCAGGATTTGATCCCAGGATCCCCCCCAGATCATACCTTGAGCCAAAGGCAGACGCTCAACCACTGAGCCACCCAGGTGTCCTGCCTTTCCTTCTTAACATCCATTCTTCATTTGGCTTATATGATCTCATTCTCTGCTTCTTGTATAACTCTACTCTCCTTTGTTCACTTCTCCCTGTGTGTCCACCTCTTAATTGTTGGTAATCATTTGATTTCATTCTACGTCTTCCCTGTCTGCCCCACTCCTCAATTCTATATACTTGCTCAGAGGGGTCCCATTTCTTCCATAAGACTCCAACTCTTACCTTAAGCTGGACCAAATTCTCCCTTGTCCTAAGTTACTCTCTTGAGCTTCAGTCCATTTTTACCTAGTTGTCTCACAAGCATCTCAAGCCTAATATGTCCCAAAGTGAACTTGTAATCCTTTCCTTTAAATCTCTTACTCCTGAATTTTCCATTTTGGTTATTGACTTTAATTTTTAGTATGCTATACAAATTAGAAACCTGGGAAACAGTTTCTACTTTGATTTCCTTCAAATTTCCTTTACTGCTCTAAGTCTGCCTCATCTACCTCCTTAATATACAATCCAATCTCGTCATTCCCTGCTTAAAACCTCTGATGTGCCTCCTGGATAAAATTTGAGCCCCTAGGAATAGCTTAAAAGGTCCTTTACCAAGTGGTTCTAACCTCCTCATGCTCTCTAGTCACTTCAAACTTTTTGCCATGGCTCTTTCAAATCTAGAGACCTCAGTTCTGGGAAATTTTCTGGAATTGTTTCATTAATGATTCACTCCTCTCTGCTTTTTCTAGGATGCCTATTATTCTGATGTTATAACTTTTGGAGTGGTCATCTAACTTTTTCATCTTTTCTCTCTTATTTTCTACCTCTAACTCATTTTGCACTACTTTTAAGAGTTTTTTTTAATATTTATTAATAGTTAGATTTCTTCTATCATGCATTTAATTTCCAAGAGTTTTTTTCTGTTTTTTTTTAATTATTGTTTTATTGAGGTATAATTGCTATAAAAATTACATTAGTTTTAGATACACAACATGATTCAATATTTGTATATATTGCAAAATGATCACAATAAGTCTAGTTAGCATCCATCACCATTCATAGTTACAAAGTTTTTGTGCATGTGATGAGAATTGTTAAGATTTATGCTCTTAGCAATTTTCAAATGTGCAATACAGTAGTAACTATAGTTACCATGCTGTACATTACATCTCAATGACTTATTATTTTACAACTGTAAGTTTGTACTCTTTAATGCCCTCCACTCCAAGATTTTTCTTTTCTTTCTGAATGCTCCTTTTATTAATTTATTAATGACATCCTATTTTTGTTTTATAGATGTGTTCTTCTCTCTTCTCTCTGAGGAATTTTCTACTACATAAAGAGGCTTTATTTCCTCACAGATTTTTTTTTTAAATTTAAATTCAATTAATTAACATACAATATATTAGTTTCAGAGGTAGAGTTCAGTGATTTGTCTGTCTTATGTAACACCCAGTGCTCATTATATCACATGCCCTCCTTAATGTCCATCACCTAGTTCCCCTGTCCCTCCATTTCCCTCCCATCCAGAGATTTTCCTTTTCTGTTTATTGTTTGGTTGTTTTGATCTATGTCTTTCGTATCAGAGGCTTTCTTCAGAGATGATAATTTTTGGTTTTCTGTTCATGATTACAAGTTAAAGAGCTCACTGGAAGCTTGAGCATGATGCAGGGCTTATTGACTGTGAGTCTCTCTGTGGACAGACCTGGACAAGCCATTTGTTTGGGGAAACCCTTGATGTTTGTTTGTGTCTTTATTTCTTTCTCTTCGGATAGTAGACTCCTCAGAGAAGAGTCTTGAATTTCATGCTTGAGGAGTAGAAGTTTAAGCAGCTGCCAATGCTCTGGAAGCAGTGTGGGGGATGGGTTAGAGACATCTCAGCATTTAATATACATCTGGTCATTCAATCTCCCTGTTTTGCAAGGTACCCACACCCTTAATTTTGCCTGGAATCCCCTAATCCAGAGTTCCTCACCACATCTTCTCCAGAAAATCAGTTCCAGACTTCTGTTGTAGTAACAGAGGGACATTTATGTAGCCACATGGAATCTGGGAGAAGACTTAGGGAAGTAGTTACTTCTCTCTCTCTCTCTCTTTTTAAAAGATTTAATTGATTTATTCATGATAGACACAGAGAGAGAGGCAGAAACACAGGCAGAGGGAGAAGCAGGCTCCATGCTGAGAGCCCGACGCGGGACTCGATCCAGGGTCTCCAGGATCACGCCCCGGGCTGCAGGCGGCGCTAAACCGCTGCGCCAAAGGGGCTGCCCAAGATTTTATTTATTTATTCATGAGAGATTTTATTATTTATTCAGAGAGGGATCCCTGGGTGGCGCAGCGGTTTAGCGCCTGACTTTGGCCCAGGGCGCGATCCTGGAGACCCCGGATCGAGTCCCACGTCGGGCTCCCGGTGCGTGGAGCCTGCTTGTGTCTCTGCCTCTCTCTCTCTGTGTCACTACCATAAATAAATAAAAATTTAAAAAAATATTATTTATTGAGAGAGAGAGAGATAAGAGAGAGAGAGAGGCAGAGACACAAGCAGAGGGAGAAGCAGGCTTCTATCTAGGGAGTCCGACGTGAGACTCGATCCTGGGACTCCAGGATCACACTCTGAGCTGAAGGCAGGCACTAAACTGCTGAGTCACCCAGGGATCCCCTCAGCCACTGTCCTTTATCCCTAGTTCCTTGGTGCTTGGTGTACTTGGTGCCTGTGAGTTTTCCTTAATGAATGGATGCCAGGGCATTAAGGAGATCGTGGTGAGGAAATAGAGACATTTATGTGTATCACATTTTTTCAAAAAGTGTGATAATGAAGAGAATGTGACAAAAAACAGAAGTTAGGGATAACTGAGGAGTCAACTAGAGGCTCCTTTCCCCCTCAAAATGAGAGGTTTTGTACATACTAGAAAGGAGAGTGCAAAGACCCAGTGGAGAGAGAGAAATTGGAACACTTGAAAAACTAGGGATAATTGTAGCAGAAAGATCCTAAAGGACATAGAGAGGGTAGGATTGAGAATACAGGCAGAGAGGTTAATTTTGGTAGGAAGCAAGATGAAAAGAAGGCAGAAAGGAAGGTTGTGATTTTTAGAGATGGAAACGAGGACAGATGAAGACTAGTCAACAGCTTATTGTTTTGGTAGAATAGGCAGATAGCTTATCTAATGAGAAGGACAGGCTGAGAGCTTTAAGTAGAGTCTTGATGAAGATTTGGAATAGATACTGTGGGAAGTAGGTCAGAGGATTAACCAAATTAAAAAATATTTTAAAGCAGAAGTTAAGGTTAAGAGGTTTTGCTTAACATATCTGTGCAAACTTTATTAACATATGGAGTATAAAAGAAATGCCACAAATTTCAAAGATTCCACCATGATTGCCATCTTTCAAGAAGAAAGACTGATTGTGGTAACTATAGTGACAGTTCTTCCTGTCCTCTCATTGCAAGCAAGATCCTATTTGAGAAGTAACCAATTTAAAGGCAAAATGGTTAGTTTAGCAGCAGTAATACTGGTAGTCCAAAGCAGGAACACAGATATATATTCCACAGGAGCTTTTGGCTAAATGATTGGAAGAAAGAATAAAGAAATTTGAGATCTAAATTCTTTGGTTCCTAATTATAACCTGTAGAAGGGAAGAGGCAAGAAACAGCAAGAAGAAGCCAGCATCCTTGTTTTTTCCTGGATGAAGGACTAATTCTAGGTTCTTTGCCTTTGATATGATCTCTCCTACCTTTCTCATCCATCTCTAAGATTCATGCTTAACCTGCATTCTGTCCTTATCTGCTGGGCAGCATTCTCAGGCTGCCCTCTTAGCAGAGTCCTCACTATAACACAGAATGTGATTTCTAAGGAAGCAATGCTATTACAAGTCTGTGAAAACTGAACTTGAATAGGTGAAAACTTGCATAGTACTTTTTAAATTATTTTAATTTACTTATTTGAATATAGTTGATAAAAATGTTACATTAGTTTCAGGTTACAACATAGTTATTCAATATCTCCATATATTATGCTATGCTCACCACAAGTGTAGCTACTGTCTTTCACCATTCAACACTAGTACAATATCATTGACTATATTCCCTAGGCTGTACCTTTTATTCCCACAACTTACTCAGTCCATAACTGAAAGCCTATATCTCATACTCCCATTCTCCATTCTACCCCACAATAGTACTTCTTTAATGATGTTGATTCTCATTATTCTCATTGGCTTCTAAACAAGTCACTGATCCATCACTATGCAAACTTCGGTAGAATTTAAAATCACAGTGTGGTTGAGGTGATGTAAGTGCTGCTGTAAAGCAGAGGGAATTGAATAAAAGTCTTTGAGATGCTCTTTGAGTTATCACATCAGTTTTTTCACAGCATGTTTGAGAGGCATTATACAGTGATTAAGAGCAAAGGCTTGAAGTGGGATGTGGTTTTGAATTTCAGTGTACCTTAACCATGTGTGATCTTGGGCAGATCAGGCTCTTCAAACCTGTTTCCTCATCTCTAATAGCTGAAATGTTGTTGAATACTGGCTAACCTGACTTTTACAAGGTGACTTTCTGCTTGGTTCACTTCTTATAAATCTACATGGCTGGGGGTTCCTTTAATCTACCTTATGTTCACTTATGTTCCACATCTTAAGACCCATCCAGTTCCTAGACATGGTCATATCAGGAGCCCCAGGGCTACGAGCTCAGTGACTCAGGTCTAGCCAATCTTGTTCTTGATCTCTTTTTGTATATGGTTCTTGTGATTATTCCTCATTACTTTTCAGAAATGGGACAGACCTAAGTTTTGTGTGGCAAGAGTCTATGCAAACTTGGGGACTCTCTTTATGAAAAAGAACACGGGGTGCCTGGGTGGCACAGTCAGCTAAGCGTCTGACTCTTGGTTTTGGCTCAGGTCCTAATCCAGGGATCATGAGATTGAGCCCTATGTTGGGCTCTGTGCTCAGCACAGTCTGCTTGAAACTCTTTCCCCCTCCTTTTGCCCACCCCCTGTGTACATGCTCCCTTTCTCCCTCTCAAATAAATAAATAAGTACATCTTAAAAAAAGGAACACAAAATTATGAATAATAAAATTAAGTATAAAACCAAATTGAAGTCACTTCAATTAAAAGTAATAATCTTTAAAAAAAAAAAGTAATGATCTTTTGCCCAGTTTCTAGATCTGAGCCAATTTACAGACCTGGAACCTAATGACTGAAAGGTGACTGAGTTCTCAAGGAGAAGGACCCTCACACACCACAGCAAATATATGTGATAATGATTTGCCAAAGCAATGGCCATTTCTTTGAATAGCTACATATTTAGGAAAGGGGAATATCCAGATATTTTGAGGACTTTTGAAGACAGGATTTGAATTGATACTGATACCCAGAGACCTGAGATGTCATCATGATCCTCACGTTAGAGAGTGGGGGCACATGGAGGCCAGGTAATAAATGGAATTGGGGACAAGTTCTCAACTACAGTGGGTCCACAGACTATCCAGTCCTTTCTAGTTATTTCCCTGGCCCTTAATATGTATAATTGGAGTTCATATACTTGGCAGTTGGGGTAACTCCCACATTGAGTTCTTAGCCTATGGGATAAATTATCTTAGTGTGAAAGGCCAAATGTAAGCCTCTGAAAATGCCCCACTTCCATGCATCCTTGGAGTGGGAGTAGGGGGATAGAGGAGATTAATGTTACATTTAAAGATCAAAAGGATGCAAAGAATCCATCCTACTATAACTACATTTAATTTGCCAGTCTGACCCCTTCACAAAGGGGATTCTACAGGATGCCTGTAGATTTCCACAAACCTAGATTGGTTGTTAGATTACTCAACCAAGTAGCAGCCCTAATTGTAACTGCTATACCAGACATGGCATCATTGTTAAATTAGATTAATATGGCCTGAGGTTCATAGTATGTAGCCATTAAGTTGGCAAATGCATTCTTTTCTATCTTACTTGAGAAAAAGGATCAGAAAGAATTATGTTCACATGGAACATAGTTATTGTATTAGGATTATTCAGAGAAAAAGAACCATTAGGATTATACATATGCACACATTAGGAGACACACACACACACACACACACACTGGTATTCCTTTGCCCCATAACTGTGAACAGAGAAAACAATCCTGGGATTATTACTAAGGGCTCAGAATCCTAAGGACTGAGGGTTTGGGTCATACTACTGAGCAAGCTCTAAGACCTGCTTAGCTGACAGCTGAGTGTGAGAGGTATTTAGAATAGATATATTGAGGATGAAGATGAGGATGAAGTTTTGGCCCTAAGACCAACACTTCAGCAATGAGGGTTGTAGTTCACTCCACCAATCTTCCTCTTCTGAGTTTCCTCTTAGTTACAGAACCATAGAGGATCTGCTTCTTGATCCTGCATGGAAAAGTATATCTGTGAGGTAAAAGAATGGACTGTGGCAGCCATGAAAGTGTTTTTTGATTTCTGGCTTCAGGGATCATATTTATTGATCATCTTAGCTGCTGTGCTCTAAAATCCATTCCTGCATCCACTCAGAGGCCATGGTTTCCACATGTTGCTCCACTCATTAAGTATAGAAGGAGTACTAAGGCAGGCCTGTTTCTGGGAGATGGAAGACTCTTCTGATGGGTGATTTTGGTCTTGCCTAAATTTCTTAGAATTACATTGCAGCCTAAGACTCTTCTACTTGACTAACCTGCCTTTCCTTTGTCCTCTTTCTGCATTGAGGTCTGATGGCTCTCACAGTATTCCCTAGTTCCTAGCTCCTCTCCATGTTCCCCATCAAGCATAACCTCTAATAAATCTCTTACACATCTAATCCTGTCTGGACTAACATACATACCAAGTGTCCATCAGAAAGAAGGGGTAAGCAATGTGTGCTACATTTATATAATGGGAATACTACTGAGAATTAGAACAGATACACCTGAATAACACAGATGATTCTCAAAGACATGCTTAGTGAAAAAAGCATACATAAAAGAATTCATACTGTATGATTCCATTTAAATGAATTATGGTTCTTTCTGGGGGAATGGATATTGACTATAAAGGAGTACAAGGGGACTTTCTGGAATGATAGAAATGTTTTTTTAAAGATTAAGAAACAACTTTTTTTTTGATTAAGAAACAACTTTTTGAAACTTTCTTCATTGGTAAAATGGGATAAAGGTGCTAATCAGTTATTTATGAGAGGGAGCAAGAGAGTGGGAGCATGAGCAGGGGGAGGGGCAGAGAGAGAGGGAGAACCAGACTCCCCACTGAGCAGGGAGCCCAATATGGGGCTCCATCCCAGGACCTGGTATCATGATCTGAGCTCAAGGTAGATGCTTAACCAACTGAGCCACCCAGATGCCCCCGATAGAAATGTTCTATATCTTGATCTGTGTGTTGGCCCCATGTGTGTGTATATATGTAAAAAGTCATCAAGCTGTATGCTTAAGATTGGTTCATTTTAGTGCATGTAAATTATACCTCAATAAAGTACTGAAAAAATAATAAAGCTGATGTATTGCCATCAGAAATGCCAACAATGCCATCAGAAATCTAATTATTTTCTATTTTTTCCATCAGCTTCAACTCAAGTCTAGCTTTCCCTTTGTATATGTGATATGCTAAACAATCTCCTCTTCTATGTCAGGACACTAAGAGAATTGCTTCCAAAGGCTCTCCTAAAACAGTGAGAACATTTTTTTTTTCCTGGAAGTTGCTAGCAAACCACATGTCTTATTGGCCCCAATGAGTTATGTTCATTCCTGAACCAAACTCTATGACCAGGGAAATGCCATTCACTGACTGACTTATATCTGCTTATCTCTGAGTGAATACCTTTAGAATGGGGTATGGGATTATTTCAATCAATTAGGTTGGGGCTAACCCTTGGAGCTAAATTCCTTTAATTTAGTGTGGCTATTCCACACTGAAGAGGGGTGTAATGGATTTAAGGAAAACAACCACAAAGTCTACTATAAGAAATATGGCAGAGTTGGGTAATAAGTCCAATTGGTTCAATATTGCTTTAATCATGGGTCTCTTTTCCATTTCCCAAATACCTTTCCCTACCCCTACTTCATCCAGTTTTTAATATATTCCCTTTCAAAGTTAGCATTATCAGCAAGCACAGGTGTCTAGCTTTTATTCCTTGAAAGGGAAACTAGAATAAATGCCATTACTAAACAAATGACTCTAGATTGCATATGGTTTGCTTGCTGGACAATGCCTAAATCTTCATCTGAGTCTCACTTTGCCCCTCACTCTCATCTCAGCACTGATTTTTGTTCCATTCCTGAGGGGTTGAGGATGTTTCACAAATGCAATTTTATTTTAAGATTTTATTTATTCATTCATGAGAGACAGAGAGAGAGAGAGAGAGAGAGAGAGAGAGGCAGAGACATAGGCAGAGGGAGAAGCAGGCTCCACGCAGGGAGCCTGACGTGGGACTCGATCTGGGTCTCCAGGATCATGCCCTGGGCTGAAGGCGGGGCCAAACTGCTGAGCCACCGGGCTGCCCACAAATGCAATTTAAAAGATTTGTTTTTAAGGTTGGCTCAAAATTTTCCTGACATCATAAGATCTGTTGTAAGATGTCATATATTCTTGGTCATTGATTTTGATATGTGTGTTTTCACCCAGGACATTGCAATGCTGTAAAAGAAGTATTTTAGACTTCCACAGTCTCTTTGGGATGGGTCAATTCTCTCACTAGAGGAGAGAGATCAAACAGAGTAATATAGATCTAGAGCCACTGCTTATATAGCCACTTGGTGAGAAATAGAAAAAGGCACCCAGATGCAACCCTTTAGGTGCAGGGCTCGGCAAATGGAGTGCAGGCTGGATTTCAGCCCCTAGATCTAGATGCTCTGTGCTCTCTACAGGACTTTACCATCTCCATGTCACACATTGCCATAGCCTCCTAATTTATCTTCTGACTCTAGACACTTAATGCTCCTCCTCATTCATCCTGCACACTTCTGTCTGATTAATTTTCCTGAAATATTTCCTTTCATCATGTTATTCTCCTGCCCAAACATCTTTTTCAACTTCTTTCAGCCAACCTAAGGGAGTTCAGGTTCTTTAATTAGCATTTTAAAGTTTTGTGTGATGTCTCTTAAGTCTTCTTTGCAGTCCTTTTCTGCTACTTCTTACCACAGTCTTGGTGTTCCAATCAACACGGAGCACTTGCTGTTCCCAAACACATTTTGCATATTCATAAATATCTTATACACCATATTATTACCTTCTGTATTTATATATTTATGTATTTATTTAATGTCTGTTTCCCAAACTAGACTATAAGCTCTACATTGTATGTTGACTTTTGTATTTAAAGCAATAGAACAACCAACATTAACATCAACAACAATTGTTTTAATCTGATCCAGTATTTAGACTAGTCTTGAAAAGAGCTAGCAGATGTCAACAATGGGCTCACATAGCCCTCAATAACACTACTGACCTCTGTATTTACTCCACACAAGCCACATATCAACAAGGCCTTACTTTGGGTATCATTATTATTCCACCTGCTGATATTTCCAGTGTATTATGGTCTCTCTCTTATAAGTCACTGCTGCTTTTCCTTTTCCTTCTCACCTTCCCCCTCTCCTTCATCTTGTTTTTGCCCTCTTTTTCCTTTTTCTTTCCTTGAGTTTCACTATTTGACTATAGCCAATGAATGGTTCTCATGCTTCATTGAGAAGTCTAATTGCTTATTCCCTTTTAAGTGAATCAATCTGAGAACTTCTTTCTAGCCAAATTTGAGTCCTTGTCCAGGAAAGAAAATATATATTCACTTTCATGCTATCCTTACAAAAGCCTTTGGCTCTTAGGTGAGACAACTATGGTACAGAAATGAAATTTCACTAGGCTCAGAATTCAACAACATGGATTTGAGTTCTGTCACTCACTTGCTAGTGACCTTGATTAAGAAACAACATTTTGAACCTTTCTTCATTGGTAAAATGGGATAAAGGTGCTAATCAGGGATGAATAAGAGAGTTTACTAAGCAGCGTTTAGGGCTTTATTTTATTTTATTTTATTTTATTTTATTTTAAAAAAGATTTTATTTATTTACTCATGAGAGACACAGAGAGAGAGAGAGAGAGGCAGAGACACAGGCAGAGGGAGAAGCAGGCTCCACGCAGGGAGCAGGACATGGGACTCGATCTCGGGTCTCCAGGATCACGCCCTAGGCTGAAGTGGCGCTAAACTGCTGAGCTACCCAGGCTGCCCTAGGGCTTTATTTTGATCTGAAATAAGAATTAAATTAGTATTTTTGGTCAACACAACTCAGTGAATTTTCTTCAACATTGCTTTATTTTCCAGCTGAAACTGTAAAATATTGTATCAATTTTAAATATTATTATTAGATGTCCTTGCTTCCTTATCTTTTGGCAACTTGCTCTATCAATTCCCAGTCCCAGATCAGGGCTAGACTGTTTTAATTAATTTAGTATCCTTTCGGGATCCCTGGGTGGCTCAGTGGTTTGGCGCCTGCCTTTGGCCCAGGGCGTGATCCTGGAGTCCCGGGATCGAGTCCCGCGTCAGGCTGCCGGCATGGAGCCTGCTTCGCCCTCCTCCTGTATCTCTGCCTCTCTTTCTCTCTGTCTATCATAAATAAATAAATAAATAAATAAATAAATAAATAAATAAATAAATCTTAAAAAAATTTAGTATCCTTTGCTATGTTTAACTTATAATGCCTCACAAAAAATGGTTTATTCATTTTATTTGTTTCAAAATGGCACAAATACCAGAAAACTCAAAATGTAGCTTCATAGTCTATTAAAAAAAAATCACTCTGCTACTCTAAGGTACAGTGCTGATATTACTAAATATTCATTGTATCAGTTTTCAGGAACAATATGGCAGAAGCATTTTATTTTTTTTCAGAAACACTTTATTCAGGGAAATTTTTCTTTTCCTATGTCATCTGAATTGAGGCCACTAATAACTAACTCATGACCAGATTAATGGAATAGGTTCCTATGTCTTCCATTTTTTTCCCTTCAGATAGGTTCTCTGCATTATAGCCAGATCACTCACCCATTTATTCATAAAATGTTTACTGAGAATCTATTATGTACTAACTACAAAGCACAGACTAATGGGAGGAAAGATGTGAAAAAACAAACAGAAAATAGGTTATACTCAGTTTTGTAATGTTATATAGCTGTCTAATAACCTTGGTTTCCCATTGTTCATTCTGTATACTCAACTTCAAATTCCTTACCTGGCATTTAAGATTATCCATAATTTGGCTTTTTTTTTTTTTTTCACGATTTGGCTTTTAAAAGACCCTTCTAATCTTATTTTCCATTATTATAGCCAAATGGATTTTTAAAAATATTTTATTTATTTATTTATGAGAGACACATAGAGACACAGGCAGAGGGAGAAGCAGCCTCCTCCACAGGGACCTGATGCAGGACTCAATCCCAGGATCCTGGGAACACGCCCTGGGCCAAAGGCAGGCGCCAAACCGCTTAGCCACCCAGGCATCCCTAGCTACATGGATTTTTAAAAACTGTTCCATTAAAATGTTTTGTACTTTTCAGAGCTTTTGGGTTTCTGTTGAAGTAGCTCAACTCAATTTGAATTCCTTCCCTAAGCCTTTGGGCCTTTTGAATTCTACTCATTCTCCAAGATCTAGATGAAAGAAGACTATAGTAGAACTTCATCTCACAGTTTCTACTAAAGTGATCCTTCTGATTCCCAAAATAATCACTGCTTCTTCAAGTCACTTGACAATCCTTTGAAGCTTCTTGTACCTATTGCTTTTTTGTATTCTTTCAATCTTCTACTGTTATTTTTTTCCTGTGTTTCATCTTATCTTACTAACTGGATGTTAAGCTACCAGAAGTGAAATTATTTCCTGTTTAATGGTATCTTGGAAAAGATCTAGCCATCACTAAGGCCACAAAATAAATATGAGTAATAATAAAATATTTAGTTCTTTAAAAAATATTAGCAAAGAAGACTCATATAAATGAAGAGATAACTACATTTATGAAGCCTGAATGACTATTTTTTTAATGAAGACTGAATTATAAAAATATTAGCTGTCCCCAAGAAATTCAATGTAATTCCAAGAAAAATCCCTGCAGGGAAATACAAATCAGAATCACAATGAGACACCCTTACACCAGTGAGAATGGCGAAAATTAACAAGAGAGGAAACAACAAATGTTGGAGAGGATGTGGAGAAGGGGGAACCCTCTTGCACTGTTGGTGGGAATGCAAACTGGTACAGCCACTTTGGAATACAGTGTGGAGGTTCCTCAAGAAGTTAAAAATAGAGCTACCCTACGACCTAGCAATTGCACTACTGGGTATTTACCCCAAAGATAACAGATGTAGTGAAATGCCAGGACACCTGCACCCCAATGTTCAAAGCAGCAATGTCCACAATAGCCAAATTGTGGAAGGAGCCACGATGTCTTCGACAGATGAATGGATAAAGAAGATATGGTATATATACACAATGGAATATTATTAGTCATCAGAAAGGACGAATACCCACCATCTGCTTTGACGTGGATGGAACTGGAGGGTATTATGCTGACTGAAGTAAGTCAATCGGTGAAGGACAATCATCATATAGTTTCACTCACACATGGAATATAAGAGATAGTGAAAGGGATTATAGGGGAAGGAGGGGAACTGAGTAGGAAAAACTAGGGAGACAAACCATGAGAGATTCCTAACTCTGAGAAACAAAGGGTTGTGGAAGGGGAGGTGGGCAGGGGGATGGGGTAAGGGGTGATGGGCACTGAGAAGGACACTTGATGGGATGAGCACTGGGTGTTATACTATATGTTGGTAAATCGAACTTAAATAAAAACAAATGTAAAAAAATAGTTACCATACAAAACACCAATACCAGAAAAAAAAGAAAAGAAAAATCCCTGCAGGACTTTTTTGAAACATACTAAAATTGGTGCATGGATAGCAAAAACAAATTTGAAAAACAAGGACAAAGAAGGGAGATTCATCCTACCAGTTATCTAAACATTTCCAAAGTTAGTTACTTATTACCAAATTATTAATAAAAATGTATTTTTGTAATAGGAAGAGGTAAAAAGGTAGGTAGGTGAAACAGAAAAAAAGGACCAGAAACAAACCTACAGATGTAAGACAATTTGGTACATCACAAATCAATTCAGGAAAGGCTGAACTATTTGACAAATGATTTTAGAGCAATTACCAACTGCCTTCATAGAAAAATAATTAAAATTACATCCATAGAAAGAAAAAAAATTCTACTAGGAAAAAAGGCCAAAAAGTGAAAATATTTCAAAACAATTAGAAGAAAATACAGACCAGGTAAAGCTTCCTTAAATAAGATAAAATATGTGCAAAACTTAAAAGAATAGTTAGGTAATTTGGTGTCGCCAAAATTTAAAATCTCAGTATAGCAAAGTATAATAAAAAACATAATAAATTTAAAAGACAGAACACATACTGGAAGAAGATATTTGCAATGTATATAACAAAGAAATTCTATCCAGAACATATAAATTACTACAAATAAAAAAAAATTAAACAATCCAATAGAAAAAAATGTAATTAGGCAAAATATAGAAGAGGTATATTGTGGCCAAGAATATGTAAAGTGATGTTCAACCACACCAGTAAACAAATAAAAATAAAGCATAAACACTTCTTGTTAATCAGCTGTTAAAAATTAAGTCTGACAATATTGCATATTGCTTATTGGTAAGAATATAGGGAAATAGTATTCTTACTCAGTGCTTGTGGGAGTTGGTTGTTGTAGCCAATATCCAACATGGCTTCCACTGATCCTTGCCTCTTCCTTGGTGTTCACACTTTTGTAGTCTTTTCCCACACTGAGTCAGAACTGTTCTGAGAAAATAGAATATGGGAATCCCTGGGTGGCGCAGCGGTTTAGCGCCTGCCTTTGGCCCAGGGCGCGATCCTGGAGACCCAGGATCTAATCCCACGTCGGGCTCCCGGTGCATGGAGCCTGCTTCTCCCTCTGCCTGTGTCTCTGCCTCTCTCTCTCACTGTGTGCCTATCATAAATAATAAAAAAAAAAAAAAAGAAAGAAAATAGAATATGGTAGAAGTGATGGTAAATGACTTCTCAGGTTATTCATAAAAAGCATTGTAGGTTAGGTCAGGTTAGGTCATAAAAAGCATTGTAGCTTCTGGCTTGCTCCCTCCCTTAATTCCTTTGGAGAAAACCAGCCATGTCATAAGGATATTCAAATAGCCCATTGCAGAAGCTCAGATGGAGAGGATCTGAGGCTTCCTGCCAAGCGCCAGCATCAATTTACCAGCTGTATGAGGGAGCCATTTTGGAAGAGGATCCTCCAATCCCAATCAAGCCTTCAGATGATTGCAGCCTTAGCCAATATCTAATGCTAAATTTATGGGCTATTTTGAGCTAGAATCACACAGTTAAGCTGCTCCCAAATTCCTTACTCATAGAAATTGTGAGAGATAATAATTCCTAGTGTTATTTGAAACCTCTTAAGTTTTAGAGTTGTTCTCAGCATAAATAACTAATATGGTATAGCTACATTGGAACACAAATTGGCAACATTTAGCAAAACTGAACTTATTTCTATCCTATGATCAGTAATTCCATTCTGGCTATATGCCAAGGAGACATTCTGGAATATATGCTCAAAGAACAAAGATGTTCATTGAGGCACTGAGTGTTCATTGAAGTACTATTTCTAATACTTAGTAATAATAAAAAGGAAACATGTAAATATCCATCATTAGTGAAATACATACATAAATAATAGCTAACATTTATTGAGTACTTACCACGTGGTAAGTACTATTCCATTCAATTCACATATATTAATTACAAAACATACTATGTAAGAACTCTTATTATTCCCATTTTATAAATTTGAAAACTGAGGCATGGAGGGTTTAAGTAACTTCTTTATATATAGCTAACAAATGATGGAGGGAGGCTTTGAAATAAAATGTGATATATTGTCAAGAAGGTATATTTTTATAGCACTTAGAAGGAATGAGTGAGATGTTTGTGTATCAATATGCACAGAAAAAAGAAGGGTACCAGTATGTTAGGCAGTGTGATACCATTTAATTAATTAAGATACACAGGAAACAATGTTACACTTCCACGTGATTTAAAAATGGGCTGCAAACTATGGTTGTACTTGCTCTGGGAATGCTAAATGCAGAGGGTTGAAGTGGACTTTTGATATATTAAGTAATAATTATTCATTCTGAGTGGTGAGAATATGGGTGTAGGTTATGTTATTCTTTGTACTTTTCTATATTGTTTAATGTTCTCAAAATAAAGAAAGAGCACCTAGTTAAATCAAACTCATAAGAATCAAACTTTGTTTTTTTTAAAGATTTATTTATTTGAGAGAGAGAGTGCTCAAGGTGGGGAGGGGCAGGAGAGGGAGGGAAAAACTTTAGCAGACTCTATGCTCAGTAGAGCCTCATGCAGGGCTCGATCTCACCACCCTAACATCTCCACCCAGTTGGATACTTAACCAACTGCACCACCAAGGTACCCCTCAACTTAACTTTTAATAAATATGTTTAAGTGACATTTCTTCCTATGTCCCAACGTCTATTAACCATATTTACCAGCTGCTGATTAAATCAGAGTAACATATTCATTGACTCAAAAATCAAGTATTTTTTGATATCTTCCATGTGTAAAGCATTGTGGCAAGTGATAGAGATAGGCCCTTCCTTACATAGAAATGGTTTCTGCCTTTACATTCTCATACCTGTAGTCTAGTTAGGGAGAAAGGCATTAAAGAAATCCCGCCCCCCTCAAACCTGTAAGTTCTAGGAGGGAGAAGAATGAATGCCATGGAAGTCTAATTGTAGTATCAGATTTAAGAAGGAGTAGAGATTATGCTATTTCACAACAACCAATTAAGACGTCTATAGATATAAATCCATTTATTGATATCAAGTACCACATAAACACTTGATTTGAAATATTTGTAATCCTTACAATTATATGAGCATAATTACTAGCTCCCTTTTACAAATCATTTAAGTGAGTCATGACTAACATCCCACAAGTAATAAGTGTGATTGACAACCAATTCTGCCTCTACAGCCTGTGCTCTGTATTTCTGAGGTTATAGCAAAACTAAACTACTACTTTGGCTCGGTTGTCTTCAATCATTTACTCTCTTCTTACTTTATACCCTAGAACTCATTCATTTTAAAGGTTGACTGCAATTAAAGGAACATACAGTTCTTGGAATATTTTAAAGTTATAGAGATTAGTCAGCAAATCTGAAATAATGAGTTTTCTTTTTTTTGGTAAATCCATTTAAGATTATTTATTTATGAGAGAGAGAGAGAGGCAGAGACACAGGCAGAGAGAGAAGCAGGCTCCACGCAGGGAGCCCAACGTGGGACTTGATCCCTGGACCCCAGGGTCACGCCCTGGGCCCAAGGCAGGCGCGCTAAACCACTGAGCCACCCAGGGATCCCCAATAATGAGTTTTCTTGACCGAGCAACAGACGGCCGCTTACAACTCAGTGTTGTTTCTGGAGGAGTTAGTGAAGTTGCTGTTCTTGAGCATCCACTATATGCCAGGCAGAAGATAAATTACAGTGAAGAAAATACTTGTGAGTGATCCTGGCTCTCATGGAGTTTACACGCAGGTGGACAGACATTACACAAATATTTTTTTTAAATGTGTACAATTTGTTGTAATTGTAATTGTCGTAATACAGAGGTGTAAAAAACTGAGCCAAGTGAGAAAAACATCAAAGACCTAATTTAGACTGGAGGCAGAGGATCAGAGAATTCTACCAAAAACACACACAGAAATTTTCTTTCCTAGGATGCAAGGTGCTAAACCTGCCAAAACCTGGGATGGTGCAGCCGCCCGGGCGGTGAGACCTTGGCGTCCCACTGTCCAGGCACCGGCCGGGGCAGCTTTGATCGGCTCTGGAGGGGACCGCCGACTTCATCCTACGTCACTGCGGCGTGAGGAAAGTTTACATCACTCGAACTTACCGGTTTTTTTCCCCGGTGTCTTCCCAGCATCTTTCTGCCGGCTCCTCTGCTCGGCGGTCTCCTGTCATTACTTCTACCACAGCAGCCTGGTTTCGAACTTTCTCTCAGCCTGTGCCCGGCAAGCCTAGAAGTTCGCGGAGGCGGCTCCTCGGAGGGCTCCCGGCCCGGCCATTTCTCTTGGCCCCACAGTCCAGCCCTCCTCCTGGCCGGGCTGCAGGTGGGCTAGTGGCGCGCCGGTCGGCAGCTGTGCGCGGCGCTCCTCGCCCCTAGGTGGCCGTCGGCCCCGCGCAAGCGCTCGGCGCGCGTTCTGGGCTGTCTGCGCCTGGCGCGCGCCACCAGCCGGCGCTCGCTCCCGCCCCCTCTCGCGCCCGTGGCGGCCCGGACGGCGCGCGCCGCCTCACGCTCGTCCTGAGGCCGCCCTCGCCGGCGCTTGCGGCGCGCGCACCGGGCCGGCCCAGGCTCCCCACTCGGGCCGGCCGGCTCGCGGGGTTGCTCGCCCCGCCCCCCGGCGCCGCAGTTGGGCGCTTGCGCGGGGCGCGTGGCCGTGGCCGGGGTCTCCGCCGCAGTCGGTGCCGCCGCCGCCGCCGCCGCCGCCGCCTCCGCCGCCGCCTCAGTCAGTCAGTTCCCAGCAATGGCGGAAGGAGGTGAGCGAGAGGAGCTGCTCTCGCCGTCGCCGGTCTCTCCGGCTAAGCGCCTGTGCTCGTGGCCCAGCCCGCAGGCTCACCACCCTCGCGGTTCGCCCGGGGCGGCCAGCGGCGGGGTAGGGGGCGTCGGCGGCAGCTGCCTGGCCCCCGGGGCCCGCCCCCACCTGCAGCCGGAGTCCCTGCTGGACTGCGCCGCCAAGACGGTGGCGGAAAAGTGGGCGTACGAGAGGGTGGAGGAGCGCTTCGAGCGGATCCCGGAGCCCGTGCAGCGCCGCATCGTCTACTGGTCCTTCCCGCGGAATGAGCGGGAGATCTGCATGTACTCCAGTTTCCAGTACCGCGGCGGCCCCGGCGCCGGAGCGCTTGGCGGCGCCGCGGGGGCTTCGCCGGCCGAGGAGGGGCCGCCGCCGCCCCCCGGGGCCGCCGCTCCGACCAGCTCCGCCCCCGGGGCCGCCGCGGCGGGGGCATCCCCCGGGCTGGGCACAGCGGCCGGAGCGGCGGGCGGCGGCGGCGAGGGGCTGCCGTTCCGCCGGGGCATCCGTCTGCTGGACAGCGGCTCGGTGGAGAACGTGCTGCAAGTCGGTAGGTGCTCGCCCGGCTCCTCTCTGGTGCCTGGCCTTCTTTTCCGCAGGTGCCTTCTCTCTGCCGGAGCCCGGGGCCGAGATTCAGGCTTTCTGTCCAACTCTTGTTCCCCTGCCTAAGGACACAGTAGTCACATAAAAAACTTTTCTCAACATTTCATTCAGGTCCACTGCTGCTCTTTCCCCAACTGGCCCTCTACCCCATTTCTTTTTGTTCGAAGAGCAAATAGATCGCTCTTTTCTTTTTTTACTCTTTATTCTACACTCCACACCAAAGGCAAAAGGATGGAAAGGAATGCCTTTTTGGATGCAATAATTTCAGAAATGCGTTTTTAAAATTTTAAGTTTGGAGAGAAGAAAATTCTTAGTGAATCTGGAGCAAGCAGCCTTACAGGGAATGTTTGAGGGACAGGCTGTCAAAGGCAATCTGTAGATTTAGCAGATTGAAGCTGGGTATAATTAACTTTAAGATTGGAAAAAAAATACTGTGCATTTCAGACAATTAAAATTATCTGCCTTAATATTTTTTTTCCCTTGGACCAGTGGTACTTGGGAATCTAGGCTGCGGACTTAACAATAACCGAAGATGGAAATGTGACAGCTCTCTTCTCTACACCCCCACCCAAGGAAAAAAAAAAAAAGCCACACAATCTGGAGTGGGGGTGGGGTCTGTCTTCCTTGTCAGACTAGGGTAAATCAAAAGCTGGTCACGTTGGGTTTTTCAAATGCTTCTCATTTAATGAGTCTTCGGATTTGCTTTTGTTTTTATCTTTTTTGGTTGTGGAAAAGTGAAAAATGATTTCTTTTACTCCTCCGGATCCTCTAGTCAATTTGTTAATCCTACTAAATACACAGATACAGTAGAAGACCTGAATAGTGGAATAGGGAGAAAGGGGGAAAAATGACATTGTTTAACATTGAATTGCTGTGTAGAAAATTAAAACACAGAATTTTTTTTTTCTATTTGGGTTATTGTAACATTCTGGAAGTGCATATTATGCATTTTATTGCCCTGTATATGCTCATATTTATTGAAAAAATATTGATTTTTGAAAGGAGTTGGAGAAGGGTTGTTTTTAGAATTAAACAAGCACTGGAACACATACACAGGCACGCCAGACATCTAGCTTTCTTTCCTCCAGGTAAAACTAATATATTTGAAAAAAATTTTTTTTGAAGAGTGGTGCATTGTGGTGTTTCCTATAAAGCAATCTACTTCTGGTTATTGAGAATCATTGAATCCTCTGTTTCTTTTTAAACAACAGTATATCACAATTTGTTTTGCAAATGTGAAATGTAAATTTATCTAAATTCATCCTGTGTCAGAAAACAGTGACAGTGGATTGAGAAAGTTTTCTTTGGAAAAGGCTAGCTTGTCCTTTGTGCATTTGTGTTTTTGAAAGAATGAGTTGAATAATCAGATAATTAAAGTGTTCAGCTTTAGTACTAAATATTAAAAATATGAAGGTGAATGTCTATTAGTCTGTAAACTTTGTATGAGTTTTGATCAGCTTTTATAATTCTTGTTTAAAATATTTTAAATAGAAAAATGTCAATTTAAGTGGTCGTTTTATAGTAAGGGATGGACTTGAAAGAATTTTCAAACTTGAGGGGGCAAATGAGCTACAGGAAGAGTTTTAAAAGGGTGTATATCTTTTAAGTGACTATAATGTCAAATTCCAAATGAAATCAGATTTTGTGGGTGATCCAGGTCATGTTTAAATCAGTTATTTTTCTTTCATGATATGACAGTTGGCATGCTTATTGGGGTAATGAGCTCTTGGATGGGAATTGTGGGGTCTGGAGAAAAGACACATAAGCACATTTTCTGATTCTCACTGTGGATTTCATAGATGAAGGTAGGAGAATGAATTATGACTTTTAGATAATGCTATTTGAGAACTGTGAGCTGTGTAATCTTTATTTTTCTTATCTTCATTTATGCTAATGAGTGTGAAAGAGAAGGATATTCCATTCTGTAGCATTTTGAGTTCTGTATGTTGGCATGAATCACCTTTTTTTTTTTGAATCACCTTTTAATACCTGACATTAAGACTCATCTCTCATCTCTTAAAAATGTGAGTATGTGACTTAATCTAGATGATAGGCTTTATAAAAGTATTGCCAAGAGATGAGTGAGAAAGTGATTTGTATATAGGAAGATAGTAATCGTGTTCTTCAGTTTATAACTTAAACTCAATTTAATTGCTCAGTGGTGCTAATTTTAAAATACCACATATTTCCTTGCTGTTTTTAAACCAGAGTCATAACCTCAGAATTGGGAAGTTATTGAAGGCTGATGGTTTAGAAAGGAAAGGAGATTAGGGTATGTTTATAGCAATATCCTTTTAAGGAAAGAATTCATAAGGGTATTTAAATGGAGAAAACAAAAATACCTCAAAATTAAAAAAAAACAAATTTTTAAAAATGAAGAGAACAGCACAACACAAAACAAAAATTTTGAAGGAAAATAGACAATAGGGATCCCTGGGTGGCGCAGCGGTTTGGCGCCTGCCTTTGGCCCAGGGCGCGATCCTGGAGACCCGGGATCAAATCCCACGTCGGGTTCCCGGTGCATGGAGCCTGCTTCTTCCTCTGCCTGTGTCTCTGCCTCTCTCTCTCTCTCTGTGACTATCATAAATAAATAAAAATTAAAAAAAAAAAAAAGAAAATAGACAATAACAAAAAGACATGTGCAAAGAGTAGGAAAGAGTAGGTTACATTCTGTAACTTCCAATTACTTTCCACATGGAATCTGGTAATGGGAAGTAATGGACTTACTGAAAAGCAAGTACTCTGTAGAAAACATCAAATTTTGAGTCAGAACTGAAACTTCCCCAGCTTGATATAAACAAATGGGAGAACTATAGGTTGTTATCCTCAAAAGATACATTTCTTCTACATAACAGTAGAATCAGAAGTATTGTTCCTTTTAAAAAGGGAAAATTGTAAATTAGTCTTTTCATGGACATCTGTAAATTTAAAGCTGTGTGAATAGACTTATAGTCTGATCTCTCAGTATTATGACGGTAATAGAGTTCAGATGTTTTAGGTATTTGCTTTCTAACCTGTTTAAGAAGCCCATGGAAATTAGCAGTAGTATAAACTTTGGAAAAAAATACTTATTTAGGAGTCTGCAGATGGTATAAGAATGGAATAATTATAATTTACTAATAGTTTAAGATGTTGACCCTTTTTTGCAACTCATATTTTAAATTAATTTATCTGTGGTAAAACTTAAAGTAGGTTTGTGTCTTCTCAGGGAAATCTGGATTAATTCAGGGGAAAGAAGCATTAACATGACTAAGAAGAAGTACCCAGGGGTCTTTAGGTGGTCTGACAATGCTCTATGTCTGAACCTAGGTTGTAGTTGTTGGATATCCACCTTATACTAATTCCTTTTGCTGTTCAGTTCCTTTTGCTCAATTGGAATGTATAATTTGAAAGAATTTTCTAACTTTAGGAAACAGATGAGGTACTGGAAAATTTTTAAAAGGGTATATATTTTGTAAGTGACTATAATGTCAAATTCCAAATGAAATCAGATTTTGTGGGTGATCCAGGACATTGGTCTATTATATCTCAACTAAATGCTGTTAAAAATAAATGCAATTGTGCTTTTTTTTTTTTTTTTTAAACATTAACGGTTTTTCTTCCTTAAATGCAGAAATGTTTATTTGGATATTTAGATTTTTAAAAAATTAGATGGGCTTTCTGTGCTGGTATATCTTAGCTATATAAATTATATATTAGTATATATATCTTATGTATATTATATATATTCATATATTGTAATTTTATGTATTTACCCAGAAATTTTCACAGATTATGACTGTTGACTTTGACAGAACCCCATGTTTTTTTAGTCCATACAGTTTCTAGCAAGTGTAATTTGTCCTTGGATAGTCTTCCAAGATTAGAGCCACAATGCTAATGTACTACCTTATATAGAAAAAGTATAATTACAAAGACAATAATTAAAAGATCCATTTCAGAAAATTATTCATAGCTTAAATAACAAGTAAAAAGTTTATAATTATGAGTACTTGTATATTATCAATGAACTATGAAATTTTTCTATAGCATAACTTTTGTGAAGTACATTGTGACAAGTATTACTGTTGATTTTTTTTTTTTTTTTTTTTTAAGATTTTACTTATTCACTCAGGAGAAAGACAGAGAGAGAGAGGCATAGACACTGGCAGAGAGAGAAGCAGGCTTCATGCAGGGAACCCGACATGGGACTTGATCCTGGGTCTCCAGGATTACACCCTGAACTAAAGGCGGCGCTAAAACCGCTGAGCTACCCGGGCTGCCCACTGTTGTTGATTTTTATGTATAATTTATTTTGATCTGTATTGGGGGGGAACAAAAAATACCCTCACCTAAAAAGCTTTGTAGCATTGTGTTTTTAAGTTAGAATAGCTATTAAAATAATAATAAAACTTCATGTGGGGAAAAAATGAATTTATATTTAAGCTGTTCCAGCATAGAAGGTAGCTGCATGCCTTTAGGGGGTAAGTGGTAACATTTTTTAGAGTAGAAACTTACCAAGTTTTAAAACCACACTAGTTCTTTTTTAAGCAATAATTTCTCTCTTTCTACCTCCCTCCCAATGCACCATACATACATCTTAATATTTAATGAATGTTTGTTGAATAGTGAAGGTTAAGAGTGACTTCTCAGTGTTATAAAACTTAAAAAAAAAAAAAAGAGTGAAGCTGGATTTTAGTATTCATGTGGTATTAGAAGACTATGGGAAGACTTCATACTTGTGCATATTACTAAATTGATAGCATTAAGTAGTGTGAATGTTACATGTGTGTATCTTCTGTGTTGACCATCTGTTTTGTGTGAAGAATGGTGACTTATTTTCTTCAAATGAAAGCTTTAGATAAATTCTTACTGAAGGTGATTTTCTCAAAGATAGAGCTTTAGATTTTAAAAAAATTATTTAAATTCTAGCTAATTAACATACAGCGCAATATTGGTTTCAGGAGTAGAATTCAGTGATTAGAGCTTTGGATTTGAAAGATAATGAATAAATTAAAGATAGTGGATTTTATTTTAGAGATTATCTCTATTTTAGGAATTAAAAAAATACATTATTGAAGTTGAGTACAAACTCTAAAATTTTGAAGTGAAAGGGCTAGAAATTTACTTATGCCTATGTGAAACAATTTCATTTATGTTGTTTCAACAATGGCTATTAAAAATCAAGACTTAACTATCAGTATTCTATTATGGTGATGGTTATATAAATATACGTAAATATGTTAAAATATATAGAACTGTACCCAGTCAAGTTTACTGTATTATACCTTAGAGAATAACTTCTAAAAATCAAAGCATTAATATGTCAGTAAATTAATGAATGAATACAAAAGAGATACTGAAATGCTGTATTAGTTTCCTATGGCTGCTGTAATAAAGTGCCACAAACTGTGTGGCTTAAAACAACACATATTTATTGTCTTACAATTCTGGAGGCCAGAAGTCTGAAATCAAGATGTGGCACAGCCATGCTCCCTCTGAAACCTATAGGAGAGTTCTTCCTTGCTTTTTCCTAGCTTCTGGGGGTTTGCTGGCATTCCTTGGCATGTAACTCTAATCTCTGCCTTTGTTGTCACATGGCATTCTTGCTATGTGTCTCTATCTTCACATGGCCATTTTATAAGGATAGCAGTCATATTGGATTAGGGGCCCACCCTACTCCAGTATGACCTCATTTTAACTAATTACATGTGCAGTGACCCTATTTCCAACTAAGGTCACATTCTGAGGTGCTGGGGGTTAGGAACTTCAACATACCATTTTTAGAGGGACATAATTCAATTCATAACAGCTTCTCATACTTATTTCTTGTTGTATAACAGTTTCATGTGAATTTTAAACTTTTTTACATTGGATATGGCTTAAATTAGAAATCACATTCATTTTATTAGGTAAACATTACTTCAATTTAATTGATTTGCTTTGCATGATTGATATTATTTAGTATTTTTAGTACATGTGGAACTTTTTTGACAAGTAGGTGGTTATTTAAAGGTTAAACCTGTCATTTTTTTTATAAATGACGACTGCAATACAGCACTCGGTATATATGCATGGATGAACAGATTACTGTAGGAGTTTTTTTTTTGTCTTTGGAAATAGGTAACCCTGAAAGCATATGAACCTTGTTTTACTCTGTTTCCAAATCCAAGTTAATATGGCTTAGAATTAGTGTTTGATATTAGACTACAACTCATTCCAGATCACTTTTTTGTATATTTTCTACCTTCTAGCTTATTTATAGGCTTATTTCTTTCCTGATACAGGCAGTATGTTTCTTGGCCTCTTTTAGCTTGTCATTGAACTAGTATGCCAGGGAAATTACACTCATTTTAATACTAGCTTTAGCATTATGTTATCATCTGCTAACTTACTGTTACTTTTTATAATCATATGTAGCCAACTGATTAATTTTTGGTTTTCAGCATTGAAAACATTTTTTGCCCCCTTAGAATGCATAATGTGACATGCCCTATGTTGGTGTTCAGTAAATGTTCCTTAAATAAATGAGTAAATTGTTAAATATTTATTTATTTATTTAGATTTTATTTATTTATTCATGAGAGATACAGAAAGAGAGGTAGAGACATAGGTAGAGGGAGAAGCAGGTTCCATGCAGGAAGCCCGATGTGGGACTTTGACCTGGGACTCTGGGATCATGCCCTGAGCCAAAGGCAGATGCTCAACTGCTGAGCCACCCAAGCGTCCCAAATGATTTTTTAATATTTATGTAGTATGGACATATCTCTTCATTGATTTATATGTAATGGGAGCCTAGGAGATATATTGGCATTTTGTAATTTCTGGGTGTGTCTGATTTTTAAAACATTACATAGATTAAAAAATACCCTTGAAACTTATTATTAACTAGTTCTTGATTCACTCATTGAATTTTTTAAAGATTTTATTTATTTTAGAGAGAGTGTGTATGTGAGAGTGGGGACAGGGGCAGAGGGAAAGGGAGAGAGAAAAATCCCAAGCAGACTCAGTGCTGAGGTTGGAGCTTGATGTGGGGCTTGATTCCACGACTCTGAGATCATGACCTGAGCTGAAATTAGAGTCTGATGCTTAACTGACTGAGCCACCCAGGCGCCCCTCATTCATTGAATATTTAGTCACTTGTTTTGTGTAAGTCTCAATAAATAACTGTTTACCTGCTTTTAGTGGACCTCATTCCAAAATATTTTCCTACATTAGAATAGAAACCCAAGGTGGACACTAAAGCCTAAGTGTCTAAGGACTACATTATGTTGACATTTTTTGTAGGTGAGTGGTTATAAACTGAGTGGGTACTTGACTCTACGATTCTCAGAAACCTGTTTTGGAAGTCTTATGTGTATATGTTTTTTGGTCATTTGCTTGTTTCCCATTATAACGGAGTGATGAATGTGGTATACAGGCAGATTAACATTGTTACCTTCTTTAATAATGGGCTATTGAATCAAAAGATAAAATACCCTTAATCTTAGTGCTTTTCTTGCTTTAAGAACAGTTATATATGTATACTTCTTATCATTTAGTCCTTAGGGAAATGCAAATTATAACCAAAGAGATATTACTACATACATACACACTAGTATAGCTAAAAGTAATGCTATACTAGTGCTAACAAGGATGTGGAGCAATTGGTAGGGATGCCAAATGATACAGTCACTTTGAAAAACAGTTTCATATTAAGTTAATAATATACTTAATGATAAGATTCAGCAACCCTATTCCTAGATATTTACTTAGAGAAGTGAAAACATCTGTTCATAAAAAGACTTGAATATTCAGAGCAGTTTATTTCAGAATAGCCCTAAACTGGAAATATTCCAAATGTCTATCAGATGTGTAAATAGAGAAATTGTATATCCATACAATGACTACTTTTCAGCAATAAGAAAGAACAAAGTATTGATAGCCTAGAAACATGAATGAGTCTAAAAAGCATTATGCTGAATAAAAGAACCTAGACCAAAAAGAGTACCTACAACATAGTTCCATGTATATGAAATTTTAGAAAGCAGAAGCTATTGTGACATAAAGTAGTTGCTAGGGTCCAGGGTAAGGTATGAGGAAACTTTTTTGGGTGATGGAAATGTTCTATGTCATGATCATGGTAGTAGTTGCATGACTGCACTTACTTATCAAAACTTACTGAATTTTGTATACTTAAAATTGGTAAATTTTTTTGAATGTGAATTATGCTCCAAAAATTTGATTTTAAAGGAAAGAATAGTGAGTTTCACATTAAAATCACCTGGGGAGATTTTTTAAAAGACAGTGTCCATCCAGAACTCACCCCAAATTAATTGAGAATGAAGACTCAACTTCAGAATTTTAAAAAAGGTCCTAAATTGTTTTGTACAGCCATGTTGAAACAATGCTATAGAAAAATAATTATCGTTATTAGTGTTACCAGTGTTTTTAAACTTACTGTGGGCAGTCAAAACATTATGTAATACATATTACAAAAATGCTATGGACCATGTCATCTTTCTTACCTATCTTTAGGTTTATTAATGGATTTCAAGGAAAATTATTTTCTTACCACTTAAAGAAAGTGTGCCTGTGTTTTGGAAAGGTCTTATGCAAAAATATCTAAATTCTTTGTCTTATCACCATCAAAAGACATTTGTCTGAATGTAATATCAACATATAATTTTCTAAATGTTTGTTCATTTACTCATTTTTGAAATTTATATTTAACATTTTTAATGTTCTGTACCAAATAGAACATAATTTCTATACTTGAGTACATAATTTAGGATACACATGTAAAATAGCATTTAGCATAATATTTCATAATAATAGAGGTAGTTACTATGGGGGCAAAAAGTAGGAAGTGATTAACAGAAGAAATGGGGACAGCTGGATGTATTGTTGTATTTTGATATAATTCTAAGATATAGTTCTAATTATAAAAAACATTAAAATTATGTCTAATATTATTATAAAGTTTGGAAACACAATTTATTGCTTATAAGTTAGATTAACCCTTCGTGAAATTTCTTCTGTATTGACATTGCTATGCCCCATAATACTCTAGTCCATAATGATTCAAAGGAGTAACATTGGCAGGCAGGAAGATGATAGAAATATTGCCAGGTGTTAATCCTTTTTTCTCAGAATAAATTTTACAGATTTCTGTCTTTAGAACAGTTTTGTTACCTTCATATAATCTCTTTTTTCTCTTTGTTTTTTAAAAAAATATTGCTTCCTTTAGGTATAAACATATGATAGAGCCAATCAACAAAATGGATTTTGGTCTATCCATTCATTATCAATGGTCTGTAAACAACAGGGAACTGTATTAAGGCTTTGCAAGCCTTGGAGATCATTATATTTTTCCCCCTATTCATTCATGGTTTTATTGAATGGAAGCCTGCAGCATTAATACTTTCAGGAAAAGCCAGCCTGTCAACACCTGATAAACTGACATGACTGGCAAGTATCATGTACATAGTTGATGTTAGCAATATAAAATTCAAACTCACGTTATGGTTCTCTATTGTGAAAAATAATCTTGTTAATTTTTTCTCTCAATATTATTATATTCTTTGCTACCATATATGTTTACATGTATCAACTTAATATGATGTAGGATATATATTATATAATATTAAATTAATATTACTTAATATGATGTAGGATATATATTATATAATATTAAATATTGTCTCATATGTGCAGGGACTATGCAGCTGGTAGCCTCAGAATTCTGGCTTCTCACTGTGTCTGTTTCATTACCTGTAGATGGGCAGAATGATGATACCAACCATTGTTTTGAGGATAAATTATCTTTTTTTAAAAGATTTTATTGTTTGAGGGAGAATAGCGACAGACATAGGGAGAGAGTACGAGCAGGGAGGAGAGGGAGAAGCAGGGCTTCCAAGAGGTTTGGTTCCAGGATGCTGGAATTATGACCTGGGCCAGAGAATGACACTTAACCAACTAAGCCACCCAGGCACCTGTCTTTTTTTTTTTTTTTTTTAGAGAGAGAGAGAGAGAGAGAGAGAGAGCGCGCATGAGCGAGCGCCCTGTGCGTACCTTTGAGTAGGGAAGAGGGTGAAGGGAGTGGGGAGGGGTAGAGAGGGAGAGGGAATGTTAAGCAGGCTTCATGCCCAGGGACAAGCCTGAGGTGGGGCTCCATCTCATGACCCTGATTTGAGGTCATGATCTGATCTGAAATCAAGAGTTGGACACTTAACGGCTGAATTACCCAGGTGCCCCTGAGGATAAATTAATTAATATGTTAAATATTTAGACCAGAGCCTAGCACTTATTAGCGCTATGTAAGTGTTTTCTATTATTAATATACTACAATTTCTGAAAGTATTCTCTATTTGTTACCTTTCCTTCTTCAACATTCTCCCCATATCTGAAGCCCTTTCAGTTTGACTTCTGCTTTTATTCACTGTATTATAATTGATCTCTTAAAGGTCACCAGTGACCTCATGATTGCCAAGCTTAGTCTTCTTTTTCCAGTCTTTATCCTTCATGAACTCTGTATAGAATTTTCTATAGTCTATTGTATCTTCCTCTTGAAATACTAATTAGGTTTCAGTTACTTCAACATTCTGGCTTTCTTTCTGCCTACCTTCTTTTTTTTTCTTATCCCACAAAAGTAGGATGTACCTTTTTGTCCCAAGCTTTCTAATTTAGCAATCTTATTTATTTCTATAACTTTAATAATTGTTTTATGAACACGAGATATAATGTAGTGGTTTAAATTTTGTTTAAAGCAACTGTTCGTTTTCAAATTAAATCTCAGATGGTATTCTAGTTTTTGCAGCAGAAAAATTGAGCTGTTTGGAGGATTGGGGAGGGGCCCACAACTCTATCAGCTTGGCCAGCATCTTTTTTGCTTCCATCCAACACTTCCAACTAATAATGTTGGGATTTGAAGTCAGAAGATCTGCCTTAGTTTTCTCATCTGTAAAAGTGTCAGGATTTTTGTGAGATTTTTTTTTTGTGAGATTTTAAATAAACTAATATTATACAGTGGAAGCACTATATAAATATCATTGTGCAAATAATATAAATATTAAATCTGTGTTGTTTCTCCCTCTGGAATTCAAGATCACCATGTACATTTGCCTATTAGTTATTTCTAAATGGATAACCTCCTGGCCACTGAAAATCAACATGTCTAGTAAAGGATAAATGTCCAGAATATATTAAGAACTCCAACTTAACGACAAAAAATAGCCTGATTAAAAAATAGGTGAAAGAGCTGAATAAATACTTCTCCAGAGAAGGTATGTAGATGTCCCATAAGCACGAGAAGAAGAAATGCAAATAAAAACCACAAGGGACATCACTTCACACCCATTAGGATGTCAGATATTAAAAACACAGAAAATAACAAATATTAGTGAGAATATGGAGAAATTAGAACCCTTGTGCATCACTCATAGGAGTATAAAGTAGTGCAGCTGCTGTGAAAATAGTATGACAGTTTCTCAAAAATATTAAACATAAAATTATCATATGATCCAGCGATTCTGCTTCTGGATATATACCAAAAAATTGAGTGCAGGAACTCAAATAGATATTCATACACTTATGTTTAACAGCAGCATTAATTTTAATAGCCAAGGGTAGAAGCAACTTAAGCGTCCATTGACAGATTAATGGATAAACAAAATGTGGTAGATGTATACAATGGAATATTATCCAGCCTTGAAAAAGGAAGGAAATCGTGATACATACTACAGCATGGATGAACCTTGAAGACCTTATGCTGCTTTCCAGATGTATAATCCTGGATGACAAGTTACTTAACCTCTTTGTGCTTCAATTCTTCATCCATAAAATGGTGATACAATACTGTCTCAGAGAATTTATATCACAGTTAAATTTGATAATGTATGCAAAGTCAGCTTGGAGTTTCTTATATTTTAGGGGGTTGTGATTCTTAGTTCTATTTCTATTCTCCTTCCCTGCCTCTTAATAGCCTGTTCCTCCATTCTAAAAAGTGCCATTTCCTTATCTGCTTAGTTGAAATTAAATTTTCCTTCCACTTTGGTCCTATGCATTGATCAGCAGTTGTTTGATTACCTATTTTGTTCTAGACTCTGGTCTAGCCATTGGAGACATGACAGTGTTTTATTCAAACAAACTTCCTGTTTTCATGGAGCATAAATTTTAGTGAGGAGACAGCACTTTCCATTTTCAGTTTGTGTTTTAATTTGTTACAGGTATTATCTTCCCTTCCAGTCTGCAAGTGCTTCCAGGGCAAGAACTGTATCCTGCAATATGTGCAATATCCAGTACCATACCTAGTAGGTTTCCTAAATGACCCCTTAAGAGGTCTTTGTGGAATGAATTGTGAACTTATTCATGACTTCCTTTTCCTTTTTTAAAAAAGATTGATTGATTGATTGATTTAGAGCGAGGGAGCGAGCAAGAAAGCAAGCATACATTAGTCTGGGCAAAGGTGGAGGGAGAAGGTGAAGGAAAATCTTAAGCATACTCTGTAGTGAATATGGAGTTGGTCACAGGGCTTGATCTCACAACTGTGAGATCATGACCTGAGTCAAAGTCAAGAGTGGGTTGCTTAACTGACTGAGCCACCTGGGTGCCCCTCTGTGACTTTCATAATCGTGATTTCCAGCACTGACTACTTTACACTTTAGTCACTTGAGGAGTTTTGGTAAAATACAGATTCTGTGCTTCTACCCTTGGAAATTCTAGTTAACTAAGATTGGAATGGGACTTAGGAATCTACTTTTGATAAGCTGTCCAGATTTAAACATTTGGGAACCATTGCTCCATAGTGTTCAGTACACTGGTTTACATAGAATGTGCATGGTAGTGTTGGTTGAATTAATTTATTGCTTCATTTATACAATAGCTTGTTCCAAATTGGATTTGGAACTTGTGGGTCAAATCAAATTAAATGGATAGACTGGATTCAGGAAAGAGTTACATGAAAACATCATTAAGCTCAGCAATACTGCAATTCGCTAATGTTAGTAAAATCACTAGTATCTATCCTTTGTTGTTTTTATTTTTATTTTTTTAAAGATTTATTTATTTGAGAGAGTGGGGAAGGGGCAGAGGGAGAAGGAGAGAGACAATCTTAAGCCTACTTCCTGGAGCATGGAGCCCAATGCAGGGCTTAATCCCACAATCCCACAACTCTTAAAATCATGACCTGAGTCGAAATCAACAGGATGTTTATCAGATTAAGCCACCCAGGCACCGCCTTTGTTGTTTTTATTTTATTATTTTATTTTATTTTTATTTATTTATTTATTTATTTTAATAAATTAATTTTTTTATTGGTGTTCAATTTACCAACATACAGAATAACACCCAGTGCTCATCCCATCAAGTGCCCCCCTCAGTGCCCGTCACCCATTCATCCCCACCCCCCGCCCTCCTCCCCTTCCACCACCCCTAGTTCGTTTCCCAGAGTTAGGAGTCTTTATGTTCTGTCTCCCTTTCTGATATTTCCCACACATTTCTTCTCCCTTCTTTTATATTCCCTTTCACTATTATTTATATTCCCCAAATGAATGAGAACATACACCGTTTGTCCTTCTCCGATTGACTTACTTCACTCAGCATAATACCCTCCAGTTCCATCCACGTTGAAGCAAATGGTGGGTATTTGTCGTTTCTAATGGCTGAGGAATATTCCATTGTATACATAAACCACATCTTCTTTATCCATTCATCTTTCGATGGACACCGAGGCTCCTTCCACAGTTTGGCTATTGTGGACATTGCTGCTAGAAACATCGGGGTGCAGATGTCCCGGCGTTTCATTGCATCTGAATCTTTGGGGTAAATCCCCAACAGTGCAATTGCTGGGTCCTGGGGCAGATCTATTTTTAACTCTTTGAGGAACCTCCACACAGTTTTCCAGAGTGGCTGCACCAGTTCACATTCCCACCAACAGTGTAAGAGGGTTCCCTTTTCTCCGCATCCTCTCCAACATTTGTGGTTTCCTGCCTTGTTAATGTTCCCCATTCTCACTGGTGTGAGGTGGTATCTCATTGTGGTTTTGATTTGTATTTCCCTGATGGCAAGTGATGCAGAGCATTTTCTCATGTGCATGTTGGCCATGTCTATGTCTTCCTCTGTGAGATTTCTCTTCATGTCTTTTGCCCATTTCATGATTGAATGTGTTTGTTTCTTTGGTGTTGAGTTTAATAAGTTCTTTATAGATCTTGGAAACTAGCCCTTTATCTGATACGTCATTTGCAAATATCTTCTCCCATCCTTTGTTGTTTTTAAATGCTAGTTCTTAACATATTTACCCCAAAATAATTCTATACATTTTAATAGTTATGTAAGTTTTTGAAAAGGTATTGAAAAATCTAAAAGGATTTGAACAGAATTGATAAGTAATCTCTGAGGAAGTGGAATGAGTGGTGACCAAAAGGAAGTTTAGTTTAGTCTGTATTGCTTGAATCATTTTATGATGACAGCCTATTTAAGTATTTCTTATATAATAAAGCAATTAAAATAAGTAACAGATAATAATATAGTTTATTCAGCTGCATTATTTTGTTTAGCATTTTTTAGCCTTTTAAGTTAACATGATTTAGAGAAATGTCATCTTACTTTTATAAACCTGATATACATCAGGGGCTTTTAACCTGGCATCTGTAAATAGCTTTCAGGGATCCATGAATTCCTGAAATTATTTTCAGATTTTACAAATGGATATGGACATTTTTCTTTACTTTTTTTTTTTTAAGATTGATTTAGAGAGATCATGGAGGTGCAGGGGCAGCTGAAGAGGGAAAGAAAGAATATCAAGCTGACTCCCCACTGATCATGGAGCCCAAAATGGGTCTTGATCCTCAACTCTGAGATCATGACCTGTGCTGAAATCAAGAGTTGGATGCTTAACCCATTGAGCCACCCAAGTACCCTTGGATATGGACATTTTTCAAAGAAGACAGTTTATAACTTTCATTGGATACTCAAAGGGATCCATGACTCAAATAAGTTCAGGAACCACTAATTTATGTAGAAGAATCTACTTTGATAACAATTCTGCAATTAATTCTTCTATTGCCTTTGAGCCTTGATGTATATAATATGGGTGAATGTGATTTAGTAACTTTTTTTTTATTCTACCCATTTTCAGGTTATGAATGGTTTGAGACAGAGAGAGAGAGAAAAAGAGGCACAGGCAGAGGAAGAAGCAGGCTTCATGCAGGGAGCCGGACATGGGCCTCTATCCTGTGTCTCCAGGATCACGCCCTAGGCTGAAGGTGGCGCTAAACTGCTGAGCCACCCGGGCTGCCCTCAATGGTTTTTCTTAAGGATTGACACAGCTCTACTATTTGCTCCTCTACTAGTTAAATATTTCAGTTTTGGCATTTCTGACATATTCATCTTTTTCTACTAATCTAAATGCTGGTGTATACATTACTTTTTGTTTATTTCAGAATGATGGCTTGACATTATTGTGCCACCTACAGCTGAAGTTTAAGGATTTGCACTATCTGAAATAAAGTAATAGCCTGTGAAGTTACTGAACAGAGTAGGCCATAGCTATTTCTTTATGGAATCTTTCTAAGGAATTGGGTTTTTTAGATTATATTTTTGGGAAGTGGACTCTGAGATGGAGATTGGCTTGTGGAAGGTTTATTGAGGAACAAGACTTGTAATAGAGTAAGGGATGCAAGATTTGGAGGGCAGAGAGATTGAACTGATGGAGTTGTCTTGGAGACTTCAGTCAATCCTTTTGGGAACTTTGGAGCTAGTATCATATTTAAGAGTTATTTGGAATTAGAGACGCCTGGGTAGCTCAGCGGTTGAGTGTCTACCTTCGGCTCAGGGCGTGATCCCAGGTCCTGGATCAAGTCCTGCGTGGGGCTTCCTGCGAGGAACCTGCTTCTTCCTCTGCCTATGTCTCTGCCTTTCTCTCTGTGTCTCTTATGAATAAATAAACAAAATCTTAAAAAAAAAAAAAGAGTTATTTGGAATTAGATGTGGGCTGACCTGAGGGGAGAAGGTATAACCTTGGGTGGGGCAGTTTCTGTGGTAGAGATGGAAATGAAACTACATAATTTCCAAACTACAAGTTTCCCTTTCCAGCTGTAGGAAGTGCTTTCAGTGGATGGTTTCCAACTGTCACCTGGTTCAAATCTGCCTCAGCTACAGAGAGCTGCTTTACCTGAGATCACAGTCCTCTACAGTCACCTTGCAAATGGCCGAACAAGTTTGGGTAAAGATTCCAGCTATTTTAGCTTAACATGGAGCTCCCTGATAGGCAGTACTTGCTCCTGGGAGTTGTACCTGATTGTCAAAGACATGCATGTAGTTTGACTTCTTCTAGTCTTGCTTCTGCTGCCTTTGCTTCATAGGTATCAATTTCTGTTAAGTATCTTGCATCTTAAACTCCATCTCAGGGACTGCTTCCAGAGAACTCGGTCCCCTGATACAGTTTGTTGAGGAGGGCTTAGCTGCTAGACTCCTGGAGTTAGAGGAACTCTCCAGGCAGTTGGAGGAATGAATGCCTTGGTCTTGAAGGGAATATCTGGTCACTGCACTCCTTTTGCCTCTTGAATTCATTTCATATGAATTCACACCATGTGAGAACAACTCCTCAGCATTCTCTTTGGTTTCTTTTTCTGAGGACTGACTGACAATAGTTAAGATTAGTAGATGAATTAATTACAACCTCTACCACTACAGGTAGTCTCTAGGTCACAACTAATACTTACTGTCTCTCTCTAAGCTCCATTCTAGATTCTTGGCCAATATCTCCACTTGTCTAGATGCCTTACCAGGTAGGGTGACTGTCATGACTGAGGAACCCGAGCATAGTTACCATGCCCTTTTTAGGCGTTGACCATTGTACTTGTACATTTACTGTCAAAATTGGGCAGGGAAATACCAAGAGATACCCCAGGGACAACCCAGATGCTAAATTCATCTACTCCTTTATGTTACTTTTCTGTGTGTTGGTGACTCTATGTTATTTCATAAACACCGTATGTTGCTAAGATAGCACATTATGTAACATTAAAATCAGGTCTGTTATTTTAGTTTTAAAGATCAATTTTTTAAAAAGATTTATTTATTTATTTATTTATTTATTTATTTATTTATTTATTTATTTGAAACAGAGAGAAGCAGAGACATGGGTAGAGGAAAAAGTAGGCTCCCCATGGGGAGCCTGATGTGGAACTCAATCCCAGGATCTCAGGATTACGACCTGAGCCGGAGGCAGACATGCTCAACCACTGAGCCACCTACGCATCCCTTAAAGATCAAGATTACATTGATTTTGCTTTATTATTGTTTCTTTGATACATTATCAGGGTCGTAACTGCAGAGGTTTATAGATGTCACCTTTTGTGTTGTCCCTTGCACATATTATTAGTATATTATCGGGATAATTATCAACAAAAGAACTCACACAACTTAAATTTTTATTTCTAGTATTTTAGCATAGTTTTATTTAGTAGTGAGTGGTTTTCTAACACCTAGTCCCCTTTACCTATTCACTTAGAGGTTAGACTTGAAAAATTGTAAAGGAGTTGGAGTATAATTTACTGCAGTTATCAAGCCTTGTGATAAATATGCCATTTAGCAAACCATCTAGACAAATTCACATTGCTAACTTGTGGTAAGGAAAGCAAGAAGTAAATAATAAGTAGCATTGCTAACCTCAGTAAGGAAACTTTGAGCCCATGGCTGCCTGATGAAGCCTTAAAGAGGAGAGTGTCAGCAGTGTCCCTGAAGAGATTCAGTATTTTGGAATTGGGGGCTCACAACAGCCGTTTCTTTTTTTTTTTCTTTACACTTTTAGTAAGATATAATTCACATAACTCATGACTCACCCATTTAAAGTATAAAATTAAATGATTTTTAGTATATTTACAGATGTGGGCTACCATCACCACAGTCAATTTTAGAATATATTTTTAAAAGACTTTATTTGTTTTTTTGAGAGAACAAGAGAGAGCATGAACAGGGGGGAGAGGGAGAACCAGACTCTTTGCTGAGCAGAGAGCCCCACATGGGGCTCAATCCCAGGACCCTGGGATTATAATATGAGCTGAAGGCAGATGCTTAACCAACTGAGCCACCCAGGCATTCCTAGAATATTTTCATCATCTCAGAAGAAACCCTGTACCCTTTAATATCACTTTCCAACCTCCCTCCAACCCCACCCCCAGCCCTAAGCAAATACTGCTTTCTGTCTCTATGCCTATTCTGGACATATCATATAAATAGAATCACATAGTATATAGTCTTGTGACTGGCTTTTTTCACTCAGCATTAGCTTTTCAAGGTTCATCTGTATTGTAGCATGGATCAGAATTTCTTTTTCTTTTTTTTCTTAATATTTTATTTATTTATTTATTTATTTATTTATTTATTTATTTATTTATTTATTTATTTATTTATGATAGTCACAGAGAGAGAGAGAGAGAGAGAGAGAGGGGCAGAGACACAGGCAGAGGGAGAAGCAGGCTCCATGCACCGGGAGCCCGATGTGGGATTCGATCCCGGTCTCCAGGATTGCGCCCTGGGCCAAAGGCAGATGCTAAACCACCGCGCCACCCAGGGATCCCAGAATTTCATTTTTTTTTTTATGGCTGAATAATATTCTATCATGAATACACTACATTGTTTCCATTTACTAGTTGTTATACTTTTTTTTTAAGATTTTATTTATTCATGAGAGACAGAGAAAGAGAGAGAGAGAGAGAGAGAGAGAGAGGCAGAGACACAGGCAGAGGGAGAAGCAGGCTCCATGCAGGGAGCCCGACGTGGGACTCGATCCCAGGTCTCCAGGATCACAGGCGGGCTGCAGGAGGCGCTAAACCGCTGCACCACAAGGGGTGCCCATTGTTATACTTTAAAATATATATTTTATTTTTAAGTAATCTCTATATCCAACTTGGGGCTTGAACTTATAACCCTGATATCAAGAGTCGAATGCTGCACTGAATCAGCCAGTCATCCCAGTTGTTATACTTTTGAGTTTCCCTTTTTATTATGAATAATGGTGCCATGAACATTCAGTATAAGCTTTTGTGTGGACATATATTAAAACATCTTTTGGGAATAGAATTTTTGGGTTATATGATAACTGTATGTTTAACTTCTTGAGGAACTGCCAAACTATTTTCCCAAGCGGTATACCATTTTATAATCCCACCAGCAATGTATGAGGGCTCTAGCTTCTCCACATCTTTTGCCAACACTTATTATTATCCTATCTTTTTTATTACTGCTATCCAAGTGGAGGTGAAGCAGTATTCATTCCACTGTGGTTGTTTTTGATATGTTTTTCATTTCCCTGATGACTAATGATGTTGAGCACCTGTTTATGTGGTTATTGGTCATTTGTATATCTTCTTTGAGGAAATGACTATTCAGATTCTTTGCCCATTTTTATTTTATTTTTTAATTTTTTAAAGACTATTTGAGAGAGAGAGAAAGAGAGAGAGAGCATGAGCAGGGGGAGGGGCAAAGAGAGAGGGAAAGGGATAAGCAGCCTCTCTGCTAAGCAGGGAGCCTGCCATGGGGCTCAATCCTAGGATCCTGAGATCATGACCTGAGCCAAAGTCAGATGCTTAACCCACTGAGCCACCCAGGCGCCCTGCTTATTTTTAAATTGGATCATTTGTCTTTCTGTTGTTGAGATGTTAAGAGTTTGTTACTTATTTTAGATACTAGTCCCTTATTAGATATGCAAACATATCCCCCTGTTGTTTTTTTTTTTTTAAAGATTTATTTGTTTGAGGGGTAGGGAGAGTGCAGTGCAGGCAAAGGTAGAGGGAGTAGGAGGGAGAATATTCAAGCAGGCTCTGTGCTGAGTGCAGAGTCCCATGTGGGGCTCAGTCTCACAACCCTGAGCTGAAACAGAGTCTGATGCTTAACCGACTGTACTACCCAGGCACCATTCTGTTTTCTGAGTTATCTTTTTACTTTACTAATACTTTTTGGAGCACAAATACTTTTTACTTTACTAATACTTTTTGGAGCATTTCCTCCATTTTCATAGCACTTTTTTAAAAATTTTGATGACAGCTTATCTGTTTTTTCCTTTGATGCTTGTTTTTTTGATAGCATATCTAAGAAACCGTTGCCTAACACATAGTCATGAAGGTTTACTTTTTTTTTTAAAGATTTTATTTTATTTTATTATTTTATTTTTTTAAAGATTTATTTATTTAATTATTCATGATAGACATAGAGAGCACAGACACAGGAGGAGGGAGAAGCAGGCTCCATGCCAGGAGCCCGAAGTGGAACTCGATCCCGGGACTCCAGGATTGCGCCCTGGGCCAAAGGCAGGCGCTAAACCGCTGAGCCACCCAGGGATCCCCAAGAAGGTTTACTTCTATGTTTTCTTCTAAGAGTTTTATAGTTTTAGCTCCATTTTGAGTTGATTTTTATATATGGTGTCAAAAAAGGTCTTGAATTTCATTCTCCAAATGTGGCTAGCCAGTTGACCCAGCATCATATGTATTATAAAAGACTGTTCTTTCTCCATTGAATGGTTTTGGCATTTCTGTTGAAAATTAGTTGATCATAGACAGGTTTATTTCTGGACTCTCAATTTTATTCCATTGATCTATGTGTCTGTCCTTATGCTAATACTACACTGTCCTTTTAAAAAAGATTATTGATTTGAGAGAGCACACAGAAGGAGAGAGAGGGAGAGGAAGAAGCCAACCCCCTGCTGAGCAGGGAGCACAATATGGGGCTCCATTCCAGGACCCCGGGATCATAACCTGAGCCAAAGGCAGATACCTAACCGATTGAGCCACCAGGTGCCCCTACACTCTTTTGCTTACTCTTGGTCCATAGTAAGTTTTGAAATTGAGAAGTTTGAGTTTCCTACTTTATTCTTTTTCTTTCTACAGTTTTACTGAGGTAATTGACATTTAGTATAAGTTTAAGGTGTACAATGTGATGATTTGATATATGTGTATATTGCAAAGCATCTGCCATAGTAGAATTAGTTAACACATTCTTCACCTCACACAGTAACTATGGTGAGAACATTAAAGCTGTATTATCATTAACAACTTTCAAATACACAGTGTAATATTTTTAATTATAATAATCATAATGTACATTAGATTCCTGGAACTTATTCATCTTATAACTGAAAGTTTGTAGCCTTTGACTTACTTCCCCATGTCCCCCTTCTGAGCCCTTGGCAACCACCATTCTGTTCTCTGTTTCTGAGTTTGATGTTTTTTATTTTTTATTTTTTTAAAAGATTCTATTTTTAAGTAGTCTCTACCCATATTGGGGCTCGAACCCACAACTCTGAGATCAAAAGCTGCATGCATGTTCTACTGATGAGTCAGCCAGGTGCCTTTATATGAATGAATTTGCTATTTTTAGATTCCACATAAAAATGAGATCACGCAGAGTTGCCTGGCTGGCTCAGTTGGAAGAACATGCCACTCTTGATCTCAGAGTTGTAAGTTTGAGCCCCACGTTGGGTGTAGAGGTTATTTTTAAAAAATTAAATAAACAAAAAAAAAGTGAGAACATATAGTATTCTTTTTTTTTTTAAGATTTTATTTATTCATGAGAGACTCAGAGAGGGGGTGGGCAGAGACACAGGCGGAGGGAGAAGCAGGCTCCATGCAAGGAGCCTGATGCGGAACTCGATCCCAGGACTCCAGGATCATGCCTTAGGCCAAAGGCAGGCACTAAACCACTGAGCCACCCAGAGATCCCCTCTTTTTTCTGTCTGACTTATTTTACCTACCATAATGCCGTTATGGTCCTTCCATGTTGTTACAAATGGTAGGATTTCCTTTATTTATGCTGAATAATATTCTTTTGTATGTATATACACAGACCACATTTTCTTTATCTGTTCATACCTCGATGGGCACTTAGGTTGTGTCCATGTCTTGGCTATTGTAAATGGTGCAGTGAACGTGGGAGTGCAGATATTTCTTTCACTTCTTTGAGTCCCAGAAGTGGGATTGCTGGCTCATATGGTAGTTCAATTTCTAATTTTTTGAGGAATGTTCATGCTATTTTCATAGTGGCTGTACCAATTTACAATCCTACCAGTAGTGTGCCAGAGTTTCCTTTTTTCCACATCCTTGACAGCATTTGTTCTCTTCTCTCATTTTTTATAATAGCCATTCTAAAAGATATGAGATGGTATCTTATTGTAATTTTTGATTTACATTTCCCTGATGACTTTGAGCACCTTTTCATGTACTTGCTGTTCGTTTGTATGTCTTCATTAGAAAAATGTCTATTCATGTCCTCTCCCTATTTTTAAAAACTGGATTGTTTGTTTTTCTGCTATTCAGTGTAGGAGTTCCTTGTAAATGTTGGATATTAAGCCCAATCTAATATATAGTTTGCAAATATTCTCTCCCATTCTTTTTTTTTAAGACTTTATTTATTTATTCCTGAGAGACACACACAGAGAGAGAGGGGGTGGGGGGCAGAGACATAGGCAGAGGGAGAAGCAGGCTCCATGCAGGGGGCCCGACATGGGACTTGATCCCAGGTCTCCAGGATCACATCTGGGCTAAAGGCAGTGCTAAATCGCTGAGCCACCTGGGCTGCCCTATTCTCTCCTATTCTATAGGTTGCCTTTTCATTTTGTTGATTTTCCTTTGCTGTGCAGAGTATTTTAGTTTCACTTGTTAATTTTTGCTTTTGTTGGGTAGCCCTGGTAGCTCAGCTGTTTAGCACTGCCTTCAGCTCAGGATGTGATCCTGGAGACCCAGGATTGAGTCCCACATCAGGCTCCCTGCATGGAGCCTGCTTCTCTCTCTGCCTGTGTCTCTGCCTCTCTCTCTCTCTCTGTGACTCTCATGAATAAATAAAATCGTAATAAAAAAAAAAGAAAGAAAGAAAAATTTTTGCTTTTGTTGTTTGTGCTTTTGATATCCAAAAGATCATTGTCAAGAAGTAGGTTAAGGAGCTTTTTCCATATATATATATATATATATATATATATATATATATATATATATATAATCTGTAATATATGTAATATATAATATGTATTTATATTCCATGCCCAGTGTGGAGCCCAATGTGGGGTTTGAACTCATGACCCTGAGATCAAGATGTGAGCCAAGATCAAGCGTTGGACCCTTAATTGACTGAGTCACCCAGGTGCCTGTCTTTATATTTTTGTCTAGGAGTTTTATGGTTTTGGGTCTTATGTATAATTTCTTTAACGCATTTTCATTTAATTTTTGTGAGTGGTATGAGAGGTGTCCAGTTTTTCTTTTGCACGTGGGTATCCAGTTTTCCCAACACCATTATTAAAGAGACTATCATTCATTCTCCCATTGAGTATTCTTGGCTTCCTTGTCAAATATTAGTTGATTATATATATATATATATATATATATATATACACACACACACACACACGGGTTTATTTCTGCTTTTTGATTCAGTTCCACTGGTCTATTTTTATGCAGTACCGTACTGTTTTGGTTACTTTTGTTCTTTTTCAAGATTGTTTTGCCTGTCCTGGTTCCCTTGAATTTTCATATGAATATTAGGATCAGCTGTCAATTTTTGCAAAAAAAGCAAGCTGGGATTTTGATAGGAATTGCATTGAATCTGCAGATCTATTTGTATAAGTGAGTATTGCCATTTATATTAGTTTTTTGTTGCTACTTAACAAATACCACAAACATCGTGGCTTAAAACAGCACAAATTTAATATTTTATAGTTCTAGAGGTCAGAAATCTGAAATTGGTCTTGCTGGGCAAAAATCAAGTTGTTGGTCAAGTGTCAATTGATAGATAAATGGATAAAAAAGATGTAAATATGTACAATGGAATATTATTCAGCCATAAAAGATGTAATCTTGCCTTTCATAACAACATAGATGGACCTAGAGGATATTATGTTAAATGAAATAAGTTAGACAAAGAAAAATACCAAATGATTTCACTTATATGTGGAATCTAAAAAACAAAACAAACAACAGACCAAGCAAACTCTTAAATACAGATAACAAACTGGTGGTTGCCAGAGGGGAGGTAGGTGGGGGAATGGGCGAAATAGATAAAGGGGATTAAGAATTACAAACTTCTAATTATAAAATAAATAAGTCATGGAGATGGAAAGCATAGCATAGGGAATACAATCACTAATATTGCAATAATGTTATACAGTGACAGCTGGTGACTATACTTAGAATGGTGACCATTGAGAAATATATAGAATTGCTGAATCAATATGTTGTATACCTGAAACTAATATAACATTGTATGTTAATTATACTTTAATTAAAAAAAAAAACAAAGATGTTGGCAGAGCTGTGTCCCATATGCAGGATCAAGGGGAAAATCTCTTTCCATGCTTTTTTCCAGCCTCTAGAAGCCACCTACATTCCTTGGCTCATGGTTCTTTCCTCCATTTTCATAGCATATCACAGCAACCTCTGCTTCCATTGTCATATTTTTGTCTGACTTTAAGCCTCTTGCCTCCCTGTTATAAGGACCCTATGATTACATTGGGCCTAATAAGATAATCTGCACATTTTAGGAACCTTAATTTAATTACATCTGCAAGTCCCTTTTGCCAAGTTCTGGAGATTAGGATATGGACATGTTTTAGTGGAGGGCATTGTTTTGTCCACCATACCATTCTAACAGTATCCAATCTTCTGACTCAAGAACATGGGATCTTTTCCCATTTATTTGGGTCCTCTTTAACTTCTTTCAATAATGTTTTGTGCTTAGAAGAATACAGACCCCATACTTTCAGAGCTGAATTTATGTGTTTTATTCTTTTTTATGCTATTTTAAGTGGAATTGTTTTCTTGATTTCATTTCTAGATTGTTCATTGCTAGTGTGTTTAAATATAATTGATTTTTTTATATTGATCTTGTACCTCTAACCTTGTTGAATTCATTTATTATTTTTGTCAAAAGAGATAATTTTTTTCTTCCTTTCCAATCTGGAACATGTGGGCCTTATTCTTGCAGGTCACAACACTCACAAAACTCAGTGTTGTTAGTTCCATAGAATGCATTGGACTAAGGAAGATTTCCTGCCTTTCAGTGAACTTGGAAGTGCTTTTTAATATGCTATTATGTTATTAGGAAGTGCATTCCTAGGGAAGCAAGAGTGAGAGAAAAGGGAGTGAGACAGAGAATGAGGGAGAGATAATATAATGATATGTTATAGAGGTGGTTACCATTTGGTATCAAGTGGCAACTGATTGCTCAGACTCCCTGAATTGCCTTATAGACAGGACAAAGACTATCTTCCTGGCTCTTATTTCGCATTTAACAAGATTCAGTACTGGGAAGTGTTTTCCTATTAGAAGTATATTTTAGGGGTGCCCGGGGGCCTCAGTGGTTGAGATTTGCCTTCCCGGGTCTGGGGATCAAGTCTTGCATCGGGCTCCTGCAAGGAGCCTGCTTCTCCCTCTGCCTATGTCTCTGCCTCTCTGTGTCTCTCATGCATAAATAAAAAAAAATTTTTAAAGGTCTATTTAACATATACCTTTCTGATTTTAACCATTATTGATTATACAGTTTGGGTTATAGGGATTGTAAGATTATAGGAATTGTTCTGCTGTGCTACTCTGCATAGTCTGTGAATTTAAGTTTCCCGTGTGTGGTGTTTTATTTGTTTGTTTGTTTGTTTTTTCAGTTACAAGATGAGAAAATGGGATTGGCTATAGGTCATACTTTTGTTATAATCTGTGACAACTCTTAATGGTTGAAAGCATAAAATAAGTAAGAACAAAAATTCAGTACATTTAAGAAAATTTTTTCTTTTTTAGTATCATATTCTCTTCCCTGTTATTTTTCTTTTCTTTTTTTTTTTTTGCACTCTTTATTCTTTATTTTCTGAGGAGATTTTGGGAACATAAGGATCATAATTTAACAAAATAGCTAATTGTAAGAACTTATAAAATGATATTTATTCTTCCTCTTTCTTTTCTTTAGTCCTTGAACTCTTAACTGTTCTCTTCTCTCTTCTATCTTCCCTTCCTGAAAAATTCAGTCCAAACCAGGAGGAAGCAAGAAAGAAAAGTGAGACAGGGAAGGAGGGAAAGAGGCAGCACCAAGTGGTAGCAGTCTAAAAGGAACACTTGGAGCCCAGCAACTTACTCTCAAATGACCCATAAAAAATTATTTGAGAATCTAAAAAATTGGACTCATAGAACCATGGAATAGAATGGTGGTTGCCAGGGAATGGGGGAAAGGGGAGATAATGGTTGTGAAGGGTAACAAATTTTCAGTTACAAGATGAGTAAATTGTTAGGATCTAATATATAGCGTGGTGATTATAGTTCCTATACTATATTGTATACTTGAAATTTGCTAAGAGAGTAGATCTTTTTTTTTAATTTTTAAAAATTTTTATTTATTTATGATAGTCACACAGAGAGAGAGAGAGGCAGAGACACAGGCAGAGGGAGAAGCAGGCTCCACGCACCGGAAGCCCGACGTGGGATTCGATCCCTGGTCTCCAGGATCGCGCCCCGGGCCAAAGGCAGGCGCCAAACCGCTGCACCACCCAGGGATCCCTAAGAGAGTAGATCTTAGGTGTTCTTATCACTCACACGTGCACATGCACACATACATGCACACAAATGGTAATTATATGAAGTAATGGATATGTTAATTAACTTGATAGTGGGAAGCATTTCACTATATATGTATATTAAATCATATTACACATCTTAAAAATCACATCATACAACCTAAATATATGAAGTAATGGATATGTTAATTAACTTGATAGTGGGAAGCATTTCACTATATATGTATATTAAATCATATTACACATCTTAAAAATCACATCATACAACCTAAATATATACAATTTTTATTTGTCAATCATACTTCAGTAAAGCTGGAAAAAATGTATTCCTCCCTCCAAAAAATTATTTGAAATATACTTGCAACTTTTATGCAAGTGTGAGATTGTTTCAAAATAAAAAGAAATAAATATGATAATCTTGTGTGAACTTTATTTAATAGTATTTCCTCATTATCTGTTTACTTTGAGCTGTTTAAGGGAATATTTTTTGTAGTCCTGGAGATAAAAGGTGCAGCATAGAAAATATAGTTAGAGGTATTGCAATAGCATTGCATGGTGACAGTTGGCAGCTACACTTGTACTAAGTATAGCGTAATGTATAGACTTGTCAAATGAATGTTGTATACCTGAAACCAGTATAACATTGTGTGTCAACTATACTTCAATTAAAAAAAGAATTTTTTTTGTTTCTTAACTTATATTTCAAATCCGCAAAGTTACTTGAATAAGAATCATTTTTTTAACATTTTAGATTTATTTCATGTTCATTCTGAAGGTTAAATTATCAACAGTTCAAACCCATCACTCATTTTAAATGATACTTGGTTTCTTATTCAAATTGTAAGCTGAATTTTAAGTTTTAAAAAATGATTATGTCTTTCCTGGTTATACACTCTTCCAATTTATTATATATATATATATATATTATATATAATATATTAAGCTTATATATATATATATATATATTTATTTATTTATTCCCCCCTAGAGAAAGAGTGTATGTGAGCTGGGGTGGGGGTGGGGGGACGGGCAAAGGAAGAGGGAAAGAGCATCCTAAGCACGCTCCACATCCCGCGCAGGCACGGGGCTTGATCTCACAACCCTGAGATCATGGCCTGAACCGAAATCAAGAGTTAGAAGCATAGTTGAATGAGCCACCTAGGCGCCCCTTAATTTAATTCTTAAACCAATCTTTTGAGGTATATACTGGGATTTTATCCCAGTTTTACAGATGAGGATATGGTGCTCACATAAGCAATTTATGTAAGTTCCCATAGTCAGTTAAGTGGTAGAGCTGAGGTTAGAACCCAGGTAGTCTGGTGCCTGTGTTTAAGATCTTAATCATTATACTGTATTCAGTTATACATAATGAAAAATAAAATGAGCAATTTAGGTCCAACAGAGTGATTGAGAAGGGGGGAAAATAGTTAAATGAAGATAGAATATACCAAAATTATGTTTCCTTTGCTGTCCATAAATAAGAAAATTCAGATGTAGATTTTGTATAGTGTGTGACAAATCTTTATTGCCTTTAATAACACACAATCTTGCCTTCTATATTATATCACATCTTTAATGTGCAGACTTTAAAAAAATTAGCTGGTGCTATACTAGAACCATAATTCTACTGTTGAGCCCAATATATTAAATTCATATAATCATGGACCTATTATGTATTCATATAAATTGGTGATGGTTATAATTTTAACACAAGGAAATAATTCACTTTGCAGTATAGATAGAAAAAGTCAAACAGGTGACTTCATAAATGGGAAATGTGTTATTGATTTTATTAAGCTTATCTTTATTTGGCTTTATGATTTACCCATAGCAATTTGGATATTTTCAGTTTTCCTTATGTTATGGAATTTGTCAGAAAGCAGTAGGTTTTTACAAAGGAAGAAAAGAGGCAGAACATTTGGAAGCTTTACTGAGGAGTGGTTTATGAAACTAACTTTCATAATAATAATAATGAAAAGAATGATTTGCATGATGGTTGTAATCTAAATATGTGTCTCATTTACTAACTGCTCTAAACCCCGTGATCCTAGAGGTCCTAGGAAGATTCTAAGATTATTATATTGTAGGAGAAAAAAGTGTGCAGCAAATTTTGTAGCTCCTTTTTTTTTTTTTAAGATTTTTATTTATTTATTCATGAGAGACACACAGAGAGAGGCAGAGAGACAGGCAGAGGGAGAAGCAGGCTCCCTGCAGGGAGCCTGATGTGGGACTTGATCCTGGATCCCGGGATCATGCCCTGGGCCAAGGACAGATGCTCAACCACTGAGCCACCCAGGCGTGTACTTCAGATATATTATCTCCTGCAGTGGAAATATGGGGGAAATATAAAGGGAGGATAGTTTTCCCCATATTTCCACTGCAGGAGATAATATATCTGAAGTACTTGTTAAAATACACAGTTCTGTATTGATACTAGTAGTGACTTTTCTAACATCATGTGTATTAAATTTGCTGCAGAATTGTACATTAGCATTTTTTTCAGTTTTATGAACAGTAAAATATTTTTTTTTAAGAATATATTTTGTTTTGTTTTTATTCATTCCGCTAAAAGTATATTTTTGAGTGCCAATTTGGCTCTCAGTTCTTCACTTATATACTGTTGCCTTTAACTAGCATATATGCTATTTACTTACAACTGAAGTTGACATTTTATCTCTTTTTTTGAGTAGATTAATGTTTTTGAGAGGAAAATACAAACTATTAGTATTTGTTCAACAAATATGGTCAAAACAAAGTATATGAGTAGAACCTGAACAGTATCCTGTTGGTTCAGCTTCATAACCATTTGGGTTACATTTTGGCTCTAACATTAAGTGGACAATCTTTTCTTTATTTTTATTTTGAACATTACATCTGAATACATATTCTTTTTTTAAAAATATTTATTTATTCATGAGAGACACAGAGAGAGAGGCAGAGACACAAGCAGAGGGAGAAGCAGGCTCCATGCAGGGAGCCTGATGTGGGTCTCAATCCCAGGACTCCAAGATCACGCCCTAGGCGGAAGGCTGGCGCCTAACTGCGAAGCCACCCAGAGATCCCCTGAATACACATTCTTATAATATGTTTTGATTTCTTTCTGAATTTTGGATGATATGGATTGGAAGGATTTTAGAAGAATTTTTAGGCTGAAAAATTCATATAGTGAAGTTTATGATTCTTTAAAGCAGGAAGTGGGCAAAAAAGGTAAACTGTTACTTGAATAGCCTCATTTAAATCTCAAATATCTTTTTTTTTTAAAGATTGTTTATTTACTCATGAGAGACACACAGAAAGGCAGAGACAAAGGCAGAGGCTCCCCAAAGGGGAGCCTGATGCGGGACTCAATCCCAGGGCTCTGGGATCACACCCTGAGCCAAAGACAGACACTCAACCACTGAGCCACCCAGGCACCCTAAATCTCAAATATTTTTTACCTTTATAAAAAGGGTGAATATAGAAACAGTTGGAATTCCAAATAATTGTGTAAAGATTTTACTAAAATAATTTCTGGACAGTTGGTTAAGTATCTTTTAAAATATATTTGTTAAAAAAAAATAAAATAAAATATATTTGTTGAATTGTTCATAATTAACAAAAAATGATTACAGTGATACAATGTAACTATAATAATTTGTTGGCCAGTTGGTAAAACTTCTTTTAAAGTATATTTGTTGAATTACTTATAATTACCAAAAATTGGTTATAGTCATATAATGTTCCATACAGTATTCCCTCAGCATATTTCTAAATTGGTTAATGTTCGTTCTCACAAAGCCTCTTAGATCATGCTTTATATCTTTATAATTATACTTCTGTACTTTTGTGATTCTTACGGGGTTATAGAATATAAAATACGAAATATTCTTCTATCTTCTGAAAATAGGCTGAACTATTTCCATATGGAGTGTAAGGGTCAGCAAAGCTGCAGCAAGAGAGGTTTTCCTGCTGCTTATAAGCTATAGGCTGTGAAACTGTTCAGTGGATTTTGGTGTGAGAGACAATACCTTTTTTTTTTTTTTTTAAGATTTTATTTATTTATTCATGAGAGACACAGAGAGAAAGGCAGAGACATAGGCAGAGAGAGAGAAGCAGGCTCCATGCAGGGAGCCGGATGTGGGATTTGATCCCGTGAGTCCAGGATCATGCCTGGAGCCAAAGACAGACATTCAGTCGCTGAGCCACACAGGTGCCCAACAATACCTGTTTTAAATTAATCTTTGTGGGACGCCTGGGTGGCTCAGCAGTTGAATGGCTGCCTCAGGGCGTGGTCCTCATCAGGCTCCCTGCATGGAGCCTGCTTCTCCCTCTGCCTGTGTCTCTGCCTCCTTCTCTCTGTGTCTCTCATGAATGGATAAATAAAGTCTTTAAAAATAAATTAATCTTTGTGAGATACATACTATAGTCAATTCAAATTCAATAGACTTTCTACCCTTAGAACAAAGAAATACCATACACTATTTTTTTCAATATAAAATTAATTTTTGAGTCTTAGTTGCTGTGGTATAATCCTAGAAGTTATTGAAAAAGCAACAGAGGAGGTTATTGGCATTTTATTAAATTTTTTTTTAGCAAAGCTTGATTTTAGGAAATTGAAAATGTAAATGCAGGAACAGAGCCATCCTGGAAGCCAGCATGGAGTAGTTGTTCCATTGGCAGAATTTTTCAGTAAATGATATAACAGTTAATTGTTGTTTGAATAAATCCTTATGTTGAAATTTCTTAGTTCTATACTGTTAAATGTTTTTTTCCCTAAAAATTATATTTAGAGTAGGTATGACGAATAATTTCTAAAAACCCAGATTGCTGTGTTGTGAGATAAATACTTTTTAATAATTATGTGAAATAATGTAAATTTAATACTCTGCTAAATATTGGTAGTTCTGTGATCATTTTTAATGTTATTTCATGGCCTTTATTTGAGTGTATAATATGCATTTCTAAAATTAAAACTGCCTTTTAATTTATATAGCTGCCTGTTTTTAGGACTTCAATATTTATTTCCCAAACGTGATTCACTGTGTTTCTGAGTGAAGTTGGAGGGATTATGATTAATCCCATTACTGTTGAGGATTCAAAAAGAATTATTTTAAAAAATAGTTTAGACAGCCTGATTTTATTAAAAAATTATGTACTAATTAATTACAGAAATATATAAAAATTCAGAGGAAAAAGGTAAAAGTCATCTGAACATGTTCCCAGATAGTTTTCTCAGTATACAGGCACAGAAATATATGCATATAATTTTATAAGTAGGCTCATAGTAGTATGTGCAACCTTTGAGTTGTTTTAGATCATTTGTTTAAAATGAAATAAAATAGTTTACATACACATACATATGTGTGTATACGCACATCAATATTGCTGAGTTTTAGTATTTCATCAGTTTAGAGGAATAATGTTATCTGTGGGGAGATTAAAAACTGCTAGTGCTTATATGTGTATTACAGGTTTTAGTAAGTCTTTTTCATTCACTGCATATTGTGCATTAAAATTGGTGATGTGGGGGACACCTGGGTAGCTCAGTGGTTGAACATCTGCCTTTGGCTCAGGTCGTGATCCTAGGGTCCTGGGAGAGTCCCACATCGGGCTCCCTGCAGCCTGCTTCTCCCTCTGCTTATGTCTCTGCCCTTCTCTCTGTCTCATGAATAAATAAAATCTTAAAAACAAAAAAGATTGGTGATGTGGGAAATGCTTAAAGCATTCAGATTCTACCCTCTAATACAGATTATCAGTACAATAGTTTTCTTATTTATTTATTCATTAATTCAGCAATATGAGTTGAATTAGTTGAGACTATATATTAAGCTTGTATTGTGGGCCAAACTGTGATATGCAATAGGAATATAAAGACAGAATGATTTGGATTTGTTGATAATAGGGAACTGTTGGAGGTACCTGATTAGAAAAATTACACAAAATATATTAGGAAAGAATCTGACAGTTCTGTGTCATTTGAGTTAAAAAAAAAAAAGTATAGCCTGGTGATAAGATTGGGGTTCATATTTCCAACTATGTGTATCACTTACTAGCTCCTTGGTCTTGGCTAAGTAATTATTTTCTTTAAGCAACAACATCCTTTTATATGAGGTCATAATACCTACCTCTTAGAATCACTGTTAGGACATTTAAGGTTACTATATGCCAGGCTCTGTGCTAAAGGTTTACAAGGATTACCTCATTTATATTTCCTTACCTATTGTATGGTTGGATTTTGAAGAAGTAGAGGAACTCCTTAGTGCTGGTGGGGTGGGGAAATGAATGTAAGAAGGACATTTCAAGCAGAAGAAACTAGATGTACAGCTTGCAAGTGTAAAAGAATGTGTGAAAGAACAGGGTGTGTTTGAGAAATGATGTGCATGTGTGTGAAGGCAGAACATTGATGAGAGTTGAGAGTGGAAATTTAGCGTGTACTCAGATGATCAGAGGTCCGTCTTTCTAAGGAGTCTGGACTTTTTCTGTAAAGCACGTTGCATAAATTCAGTTGTTTATGGGGAACCAAGCAGGTAAGATAAATGAGTGAATTGGATTGGGTAAGGACTGTGGTAAGCCAGAAGTCTCAAATCATGTATGCCCTTTCCTACCTAAATATCCTCTCTTCTACTCCAGCTGAATTTTGCTGTGTGGAAATTTGGGCCCAGTGTTGCTAAATTTTCTAATTTTTTTTTTTTTTAAATTTATGATAGGCACACAGTGAGAGAGAGAAGAGGCAGAGACATAGGCAGAGGGAGAAGCAGGCGCCATGCACCGGGAGCCCGATGTGGGATTCGATCCCGGGTCTCCAGGATCGCGCCCTGGGCCAAAGGCGGGCGCCAAACCGCTGCGCCACCCAGGGATTCCAAAATTTTCTAATTTTTAAAAGTGAAACCAGATATCCGTATTTTTAATGTGAAGTCTTCCTGTTTTCAAAACACCTGTGTATGGGGACAAAAGCCTTATTTATTCAACTCATCAGTTTATGGCTTCTGTTAAAGATAGCTGTGGAAGCCTACTTGCTTTTTAATAAGGGTAACTGACATGGCCAGATTTGATTTTAAGATAGATCTCATCTCACTGTGGAGGGAGATTGTATTGGTGAGAATAATGAATGAACATAGAATGGCAATTGTAACAGAAAATGTGAGAGACGAGGAGTGGTTAACCTAAGAAGAGGAGTGGCATTAGGACTAGAAGAGGAATGGGAGATGAATTAAAGACAGAATTTCAGCGCAGTACTTTTGAATATTTTCTCTTTCATGGGCTACTATGGATTTACTGTTTCCAAAGATTTATGTCCTGCAAGAAAGCTATGTTTATTAATAATCATATTGCCATAAAAATTAGATTGCCACTTATGGGGCCCTGTAGGCACAAGATGACTAGTGCATACAGTATTGAGTTGTGCAATTCTAGTTCATAGTAAAAAAAAAAAAAAACACACACACACCAAAACATAAAAAACCCAAACCCTGAAATTGTAATTAGCTTTTATAACCTTACTATAAGTATAACTACAATAGGGAAAAGTGAATGTGTACAATTCTTAATTACTACTCTAATTATGTCTATCTAAAAAAAGGAAAAATAAATTACAAGTTTGATAGGCCATATTATATTTTGAATCATGAGAATACACATCTTTTAAACAATTCATTATATCAATCTCAAACATTTTGGTCTCAGGACCCCTTTACATTTTTAAAAATTATCGAGGACTCCCAAAGAACATTTGCTCATGTGGGTCATATCTATCAATATTTACCATATTAGAAATGAAAATTTAAATAAGGGACCTGCTTTGGAATTAGATCTCTCTAAGAAAGAGACATCTAAGCTGAGATCTGAAGAATGCAAAATATAAAATGTCAGTGTTTCCAGTCAGTTTGAGAAATGAATCATAATCATTTCTCAGTACCTCTCCAAGTTGGCAAATGTGAAGCCCAGGCTAGTCACAGAAACTTAGGAAAAGCTTGATTAACATACTTTAATGACAATAGTAATGACTAATATTTATTCATGACTTACTACACATAAAAGTGTTCTGTGCTAAGGGCTTTATAAGCTTTTACCATTTAAGCCTCATAGTAATTATAAAAGCTACATAATATTATTATCCTCATTTTACAAATGAGAGAGAAGAGATTTCAGGAGTCAACTAACTTGACTACTAAATTAAGGGGACAGAAGTTGGATCTACAACCTGAAATTTTTTGTAACAAATAAGTGTAGGAATAGCAAACAATAAAGCAAGTCCTGCACTGTATAATAACTCCTAGTTTTAGTAATTACTGTAACTTGCACTAGCTTATAGTGAGTTATTAGTATAACTCTTAAAGTATTATTAAAATGTTTAAGTTATTCCTTAAAAATGACTTTGAGTTAAACTTACTTTTTTAAAAGATTTTATTTGAGAGAAGAGGAAAGAGTGTGTGCATGGTCGGGGAGGGTGGGGAGGATCAGTAGGAGAAGGAGAGGGAGATAATTTCCAGCAGACTACAGAGCACGAACCCTGTGCGTGGCTTGATCCCATGTGACCTGAGCCAGAACCAAGAGTCCAACACTTAACACCAGGAGCTCCTGGATTAAACCTGCTTTTATGTGAATTTTATGAGGTGAAATACAACTAGCTAGTATAGATAGGAGTCAGTACAGTTAGTTATAGTTTGCAATGCCATGTCATTTAAATATTCCATGTGCTATGGCAGATGACTGTTATTAGCACAACAAGATTTGAATTTTTCACCTTTTTCTTTTCAGTTTTACACCAGATGAATTTCATTTGATTCAACTACTTTTAGATTCAGATTTATTTTGACTATGTTCCTGAACTAGAATAAAAGAAAGATACATTACTCTTTTCCCAGGAGCCCTTGTTTGTTTATGGCCTCCACTATTGCAATGATTTTTACCATTGTGAAAATTCAAATTTTTATAGAGCTTTACAGTGTAAAAATTGCAGTTCAGCTTTCTAAAGCAGCAACTGCTATGCTATCATAGAACTAAAATCCAAAAAGAACAGACATTTATAGAAAACCTTTCATTTGTCAGATACATTGAAATACATTGTCTAAATCACCACAACAATCCTATAAAGGTATTATCTCTATTTTACAGATGGGAAAAAAATGCTCCCCCAAGTTAAATACCTCATTCAAATTCCCACAGCTAGGTATAGGTAGAGCCAGGATTTAAACCCAAGTGTATATGATTTCAAAGGGAGAAGTTCTGTCACATTACTTAAAAACTGTAAGCAGTTTAGTCGATAAATACTTGTCACTTGGGAGATAATATTTGCCAAACATGTACAACAAAAGATTATACATATAAGATATATAAAGAACTTATATATAAGTTCAATATACAATATAAATATTGTACATTTAAGATATATAAAGAACTTTTGCAGCTCAATAATAGCAAGACAAACAGCCCAATATAATATGGGCAAAGATGTAAATAAAAACATCACAAAAGTTTATATACAAATGGCTAACAAACAGGGGCCCCTGGGTGGCTCAGTCAGTTAGGTGTCCAACTCGTGATTTCCACCCAGATCATGATCTCAGCCTTGTGAGCTCCATGCTCATTGGAAGTCTGCTTGAGATTCTCTCCCTCTCTGTTTCTCCCCTGCTCACTCACTCTTTCAAGTGAAATAAAATCTTTTAAAAAACCCAAATGGCTAATAAACATATTAAAAAAAACCTCAACATCATTAATCATCAGTGAAATGTAAACTAAAACCTCAGTGAGATATTACCAAATTCCTGCCAGCATGGTGAAAAATAAAAAGCAAGGATGTGGAGCAATCAGAAGTCTTCTTACACATTGTTGTTATAACTATTTTGGAAAAAGGTCTATACATTCATCTATACTATAATCCAGAAATTCCACTCAAATATTTACTTAAGGTAAATTAAAGCACATTTCAAAAATATCAAGAAAAAACCTTGTACAAGAATGTTAATAGTAACTTTAGTCATAATAACCCCAAACCTGGAAATAGCCTGATTGTACATGAACAGAAGAATGGCTAAAAAAAACTATTATACATGGACTACTACTCAGCAGTACAAAGGAGTAAACTACTGATACATACAAGAACATGAATACAGCTCAAAAATATTAAGCTGAGTGATAAAAGCCTCACTTAAAAGGATATATGTTGTTTGATTTTATTATAGCAAGTTTTTTCAAAAGGCAAGACTAATCAATAGTTTAATAAAATCAGGACAGTGTTTGCCTATGGAAGAGATTGGCTGGTTAAGGGCATGAGAAAATTTTCTAGGGTAATGATAAGGTTCTATATCTTGATTTTTTTAAAAAATTATTTTTGGATTGTTCATTGCAAGAGCACGTAAGTACAATTAATTTTGGTAGGTTGATCTTGTAACCTTGCTGACCTTAGTTATTATCTCTAATAGTTTCTGTGTAGATCCTGTAGGATTTTCTATGTATAAGATCTTGCCATCTATGAATAGTGTTAGCAGTTTTATTTCTTCTCTTCCAATTTGGATGCTTTTTATTTTTCTTTGCTAATTGCCCTTTCTCGGTCATCTTTGCAGTCTCTTCCTACTCTTCCCTGCCTTGGAATAAGCATCTCCTGGGTATGTCCATTTACATATCTCTTTAGATCATCAAACTCACTATGTCCAAGTCTGAACTCAGAATCTATGACTGAACTTTTCTGCAAAAATCCTCCTCCTCCAGAGCTCCTATCTTGGTAATGACATCACATCCAACTAATTGTTCGGGTAGAAATCATCCCTGACTCCTCCATTTTTCCTTACCTATCATATCTAATCTACTTGTAAGTCCTGATGGTTCTCCTTGCTAAATATTTCTTGAATCATTCTAAATGTTATCTTCTCTATTACCACTACCTTTGGCCAAATTACCATCATCTCTTGCTAGGATTATTGCACTTGCCTAACTGGTTTTCTCAGAAGCTTGATTTTCTGTTATCTGTTCTTTACCTTTCTATCAGTCTGATCTTTCTGAAAAGACTGATGTGATCATGTCACTACCCTACTTACAACTTTCTAATGACTTCCTGTTCAAGTCAAAATGGCTTGAGTCACTGCCTTCTTGCTTCCCATTGTTCTTTGTATAAAAATTAAAATATGGTCTGCAAGGCCCTGCAAGATACGGCCTCTGCCTACCTCCCCAGAGAGTATCACACTGGCTTTCTTTTGCTTTCTTGAACTAGACACTATTGAACTTTAAGTACCAGAAAAACAGGGATCATGCCCCAGTGTATAGTTAGGGCCTGACATGGTAGATTATGTACCAAGGTGGAGATGTGTGTGTTCATTATCTTGATTGTGATGATGGTTTCGTGTATGTATGTCAAAACTTATGTCAAACTTAATATATGCTTAACCATAACCAGTTGTACACTTTAACTGGGTACAATTTATTGCATGCCAGTTTTTTCCTCAATAAAGCTACTAAACAAACAACTATATGTTCCTGCTCTTCTTTGTTTACCCAATTCCTACCTATTTTTTCAGTCTTGGCTCAAATATAATTCTTCAGAATCTAACTTGGAACCCCTCTACCCATTCTCCAGATTAGGTCTCCCTATTACACATCCTATACTTTCCTTCAGAGCATTTCTCATAATTTTGTATACTTATATACTTGTTTAATATCATCTTTTCCTCTACACTATAGGCTTCATGAAGATAGGAACTATGCCTTTCTTGTTCACTAATATATTCTAGGGATATATTATAGGCACATATAACAAATAAAATATATATCCATTTATTTATTCTGTAGATATCCATTTGAGCTCTACCATGAGCTAAGTACTGTTCTCAGTTCTCCTCAGAAACTCACAATGTAGTTGGCAAGACATATATGGGAAAAATAATTATGATATAAAACAATGTAATAGGGATCCCTGGGTGGCGCAGCGGTTTGGCGCCTGCCTTTGGCCCAGGGCGCGATCCTGGAGACCCGGGATCGAATCCCACGTCAGGCTCCCGGTGCATGGAGCCTGCTTCTCCCTCTGCCTGTGTCTCTGCCTCTCTCTCTCTCTCCTCTGTGACTATCATGAATAAATAAATAAAATCTTAAAAAAAAAATAAAACAGTGTAATAAAAGAAATAGAAATGTAAATTGCTAAGGGATCAAAGAAGGTAAGAATAATTAATTGCAAAGAGTATGGGGACAGAAAGGAAGCTGGAAGGTGAAATAGGGTAGAGGAAGGTAAGATTTCAACCAGCGGAAGTGGTAGGAAGTGCATTTTAAGCAAATGAACATTTCTGTTTAAATGTCTTTCTTGGGGATCCCTGGGTGGCTCAGCGGTTTAGCGGCTGCCTTTGGCCCAGGGCGTGATCCTGGAGTCCTGGGATCGAGTCCCACATCGGGCTCCCTGCATGGAGCCTGTTTCTCCCTCTGCCTGTGTCTCTGCTTCTCTCTCTCTCTGTGTCTTTCATGAATAAATAAATAAAATCTTTAAAGAAAAAAGGAAAAAAATGTCTTTCTTTTACTTCAAACTTAGCATGTGTAAAGTAGATATTTTCCACAAACTTTTTCCTAATTTCCTTGTTTGTGATCATTCTTTCCAATACCCAAACTGTAAACCTTATAACCACTCTTTCCCTCTAAAATAAAAAAAAATAATAATAATAATAAAAACCATAATGACTACCATTTATTGGTTCATTGAGGTGATCCAGACTTTGTGCTAAATATTTTACATTATGCAGCTGGTATGATCTGCTTTACAAAACTCAAGGTGAAAATCCAGTCCATCTCTTATTTCTCTAAAATTATGACCAACCCAAGTCCCTATAATGTGTTTAATAGAAAGATCAATATCACTCTTTTCTAAAACATTTCTCTTTCCGCTGTATTGTCTGAAAGCATCAAAGGGTTGTTTTTTTTTTTTTTTTAATTGTAAACAGAAAGTGTATCTGGTTTCTACTTATGAACAGGGAAGAATCATGGTGACTCTCAGTTGGCTATTACTGTTATTGCCAGATGGTACAGATGTCAGATACCTCCATAACCTCCATACTCTTGCTGCTTATCCTCATACAATAAAATTTCACTGGCACAGCTTTTGGTGAAGGCTGGTAAATTCCTTCCAAATGAAGATGATTCCGTAGACAAGTTCACTCTCTTGGTGGTCCAGTTGACCCAGGGTATTCCTTTTTGTATACTTTTAGTTCCAGTCTGTTCAGGCATACAACACAGTCTATTCTTTTATAAGGCCTTGTTGTCACAGAGAAGTTGTACTCAGCTAAGTTCAGGTATCATCTCATTATAGAGCCCACAAAATCAAAATCTCTTTGTGAGAATCCCCTAAGAATAAAGCAATTCTTTTTCTACTACCAAAATGTAGAATATGTCCTCTGGTGTTACTCCCAGAGTCTTGGTTTGTTTAAGACAATTAATTCTCCCTGGTAACTGAGAATGGAGGGATCCAGAGTGTAGTATCTAATCCTTTTTTTTTTTTTTTTTTTTTTTTTTTGAGAGAGAGAAAGAGCACATGAGTGCACATGTGTGCCCTGGTGGTAGGAGAGGAGCAGAAAGAGAGAGAATCCTAAGCAGGTTCCATGCCCAGCATGGTGCCCATGGCATCAGGCTTCATCCCATGACCCTGAGATCATGACCTGAGCTGAAATCAAGATTCAGGTGCTTAACTGACTGAGCCATCCAGGTGCCCCAAGAGTGTGGTATCCTTTTTTTTTTTTTTTTTTAAGATTATTTATTTATTTGAGAGAGAGAAAGCAGAGCAAGCTGGGCAGCTGAGAGAGAACACGAGTGTGGGGGGGTTGGCAGAGGAAGAGGGAGGAGCAGGGAGCCTGATGTGGGGCTTGATCCCAAGACTCTGGGATCATGACCTGAGCCAAAGCTGGATGCTTAACCGATTGAGCCACTAAGGCAGCCCATGTGGTATCTGTTCTTGAGAGTATCAAAATATTTTGCTACATTCTAATCACTAAACCTTTTTGATTTCTTTATATTTACATAAAAAATGAAACTACTTTAGTGACCTTTTTTAGGATAAAGGCCAGTTTGTTTAAAAAATAACTATCAGCTACAGTTCTGAAATTCTGATGTACTTAAGATCTCTTTGACTGTTGTTATGATTACATATTACTGGACCCCCTACTCCAGAGATTCTGATTGATCAGATCTAATAGAAGACCTAGAAATCAGTATATTTTAACAAATGTGTGTTCATTCCGAAGCAGATGGCCTGCAAACCATCTTTGGGAAATACTGAGGAGTTTGTCTCACGCTCTTGAAATTTATGCCATTATAATTATAATTACTTGTCCCTGAACTCCCTCCCTTTCTCCTCTCTCTTCCCTCCTCCTTAAAGCCTTATTCATGCCTTTCATATGTACATGTTCATACACTTTCCATATTCCCCTCTTCTGTGTGTGTGTGTTTTGAGGAGTGGGGAAGTAGCATCTTCATTATTCTGCCAAATCTCTCTTTATCCTTTAAAACTGTATTCAGGGGTGCCTGGGTAGCTCAGTTGGTTGAGCTTCTGCTGTCAGCTTACGTCATGATCCTGGAATTTTGGATCTAGCCCCACAATAAGGCTCCCTGCTCAGTGGGGAGTCTGCTTCTCCCTCTCCCTCTGCTCCTCTCCCCTACACGCTCTCATGCTCTCTCTCTCTCTTAAATAAATAAAAGCTTAAAAAGATCTGTATTCAGATGTCACCTTTTCTATAAGTCTTCCAGGTAGGAAAAAAAAAGACTCTTTTTTTGGTACTGTTTCTTATGTATTGTAAGTACCACTCTAAATTGTTTACATTAGATTGTAAATTCCTTGAGGACGGGGACAAATATAGGTGAGAAACAATAGCAGATTAACTATTCTGGAATATTAGAGCTAGAGCAAGTGATGTTTAATTGAGATCTGAAGTTTGAGTAAGAATTAACCAAATAAAAGCTATAAGGACTAAAAACTATCTCTGGGACACCTGGGTGGCTCAGCGGTTGAGCGTTTGCCTTTGGCTCAGGGCGTGATCCTGGTCTGGTGATCAAGTCCCGCATCAGGCTCCCTACGAGGAGCCCGCTTCTCCCTGTGCCTAGGTCTCTGCTTTTTTCTGTGTCTCTCACAAATAAATAAATAAAATCCTTAAAAAAAAAAAAAAAAAAAAAAAGGAAAGTATCTCAAGTAGAGAGAATGCAAAAAATCCTAGAGGTGAGAGTGACACATTCAAGACGGAAAGAAATTTAAAACTAGAAAAGTTTGGCTAGGGTCAGATCAAAGAAGGTCTTCTAAATCGTAAGCCAATTAGAAAACTAACTCTGCAGTTTAGCATTAGGTTACCTTAAGTGCAGGCAGAGAGAAGGGGTTTTGAAAAACTCTAGCTGTTAAAAAATAGTGTCGATCTGGGTTAGTGGAATCCATGAAAAAAAGTGATTGGATTCTAGACATATATAGAAAGTAGTCAACATGAGTTTGTGATTAGACATTGGGAGGATTGCTGGTAAGGCAACAGTTGGAGACAAGAATGACTGCCAGTTTTCTGGCCTTATGGTGGTATCATCTTGCTGAAAAGGGGGAAGGAATGTGTTAGGATGGTTGAGTGCAGTGTTAGGTGGGGAAAGCTGTTGAGTTCAGTCTTTAACGTGTTGGATTTGAAATGTCCATGAGACATCCAAGTGTATATAACAAGTGGAGTTTCAAAGAAAGAGGAAGAGGTTTGATGTTGAGAATGGGAGAGCAAGCCAGTGAAGAAAATATGATATGAATGCCTGATAATGTAGTGGGCCCAAATAAAATTGGTGAACCTGAATTTTCAATAATACTACTCACCCTAATTATGTGATATTTAACAGTGTCTTGTCTGGTCTATATCGCAAGATGGATGAATCTCATAAACATTATGCTTAGTGAAAGAAGCTTTATTTAGAAGAATATATACAATATGGTTCCATTCATATGAAGTTCTAGAATGGGCAAGGCTAACCTGTGCCCCCTCCCCCCAAAATTAGAATAGTAGCTGTCATTGAAACAGTTAGGGATTGACTAGGAAGTGGCCTGAGCGAACTTTCTGGGATTTGGTTATATTACTCCTTTGAAATGCTGTTGGGGTCATTTGTTACTGTTTGCATTCAGTTCCTACCCCCCATCTTTGTTGATTTAATTTTAGTTTTTGAGTATGTAGAACATTATAAACACGTTTATGTAGTCAAAACTGTGCAAATATGCTGAAGGGGTGTTACTCTCCACCATATCTCTCTATCATTGCAGTTAATTTCATTGGTTTCTGGTTTATTCTTCCTCTTTTTGTAAAAATAAGTAGATACAGTTATGTATTTTTATTTCCTAATTCTTTATCACACAAAAGTAGCATGCTTTATTTTTATTAAAAATTTTTTTATTATTGAAATAGAGTGGACATACAATGTTAGTTTCAGGTGTATAGCATACTGTTTGGACAGTTCTGTACATTATTTAGTGCTCACCATAAGTGTAGTCACCATCTGTCACTGTGCAATGTAATTACAATAATATTGACTATATTCCTTATGCTTTTCATCTCTGTGACTTATTTATTTTATAACTGGAAGTTTGTACCTCTTAATCCCCCTGACTATTTTGCCCACCTTCCCTATACACACCTCCTGTCTGGCAGCACCATTGTTCTCTGTGTTTATGCATCCATTTCCGTTTGTTAGTTTGTTTTGTTTTTTAGATTCCATATATAAGTGAAATCATATGGTATTTGTCTTTCTTTGCCTGATTTATTTCACTTAGTGTGATACCCTCTGGGTCCATTCATATTGTAACAAGTAAAAAATAGCATAGTTTATATACTGTTTGGAAATTTGATTTTCCCACTTAACAATATATGTTGGAAATCACTCCATATCAGTTAATAGAAATTTTTTTAAACAACTCTACAGTACCTTAATGTATGTATGCATTATAGTACTATGGTTTATTCAGTCAGTTTCCTACGTTTGGGTATTATTTTGCTGCAATAAATAACCTTGCACATGATTATGTAGGTATTATTGCAGAATAAATTCTTATTAGTGGGATTGCTAGGTCAAAGGATAAAACTGCATATGTAGCTTTGTAGTTACTGCCAAATTCCCCTTCAAAAGGGTTATACCAGTTTCCATTCTCAATGGCAGCTTATGAGTGCCTATTTCCACATGGACTCACCAAGAGAATGAGTTGTCATACTTTAAAATTTTTGCCCATCTAAAGGGTGAGAAATGGTAGTATATTTTTAATTGCATTTTTATTTTTTATTATTTATTTATTTTTAGATTTTATTTATTTATTCATGAGAGACACACAGAAAGAGGCAGAGACATAGGAAGAAGGAGGAGAAAGAAGAAGGGTCCAGGCAGAGAACCCAATGCGGGACTTGATCCAGTCATCCCAGGATCACACCCTGAGCTGAAGGCAGATGCCCAACTGCTGATCCACCCAGACATCCCTAATTTGCATTTTTAAAATTATGAGTAAAGTTGAACATCTTTTTCATATGTTTAAAGATTGTTTAAAAATTGAATGCATTTTTATATCTGCCTTTGTAAATTTTCTGTTCATGTCTTTTCCCCATTTTTTTCCTCAATATTTCAAAGGACTGGTGAGGGCTTTTTGCTTTAAATTTTAGGAGGGTTTTTGTTTTTCTCTCAGTTTTTTTTTTAAGATTTTTATTTATTTATTCATGAGAATACACAGGAGAGAGAGAGAGAGGCAGAGGGAGAAGCAGGCTCCACGCAGGGAGCCTGACGTGGGACTCGATTCCGGGTCTCCAGGATCACGCCCTGAGCTGTAGGCGGCGCTAAACCGCTGAGCCACCAGGGCTGCCCTTTCTCTCAGTTTTTAAAAGGACCCCCAGATTTTATTATCTTCTCTCTTGATTTTTAGAAGTTCTTTAGCAAGTTGTCATTTGTCTTTTGACTTTATGATGTTTGGGACCACACAGTTTTTTCATTTTTATGTAATCAAGTGTAACAGTCTTTTCTTTTATGCATCTGTATTTTGAGTATAGTTAAAAGCTTCTCCCTATATCCAGGTTATAGAGAAACTGACTCATGCTTTCTTCTAGTATTTTTATAGTTTCATACTTCTACATTTAGATCTCTGAGCCATTTGAAGTTTATTATTGTATGTGATATGAAAAGTAGATCTAATTTTATTTATTTTTCCAGTTCCAACATTATTTTTTTTAAGGATTTTATTTATTCATGAGAGGCACAGAGAGAGAGAGGCAGAGACAGGCAGAGGGAGAAGCAGTCTCTCTGCGGGGAGCCCAATGCTGGTCTCAATCCCAATCCTGTCCAGGGACTCCAGGATCATGCCCTGAGCTGAAGGCAGACACTCAACCACTGAGCCATCCAGGCGTCCCTAACAACATCATTTATTTAAAAGTCTATCTTTGCCTTTGTGATTTGAAATGCCACTTTTATCATATACTTCCAAACTGAGTCAGTTTCTGGACTTGCTGTTTTATTCCGTTGGTCTTTCTGTGTACTTTTGTGCCAGGACTATTATGTTGTTTTACTTTTAAAGGCTTTGTATGTTTTATATCTTTTAGTAATACCTACTTAGAGCTTTCCCTTTTTAGTGTTTTCTTAGCTTTTGATTTATATCTATTTTTCCATATGAGCTTTATTTTTTTAAAAAAAGATTTTATTTGACAGAACACAAGCAGGGGGAGCTCCTTGTTTAGCAAGGAGCTGATGTGGGGCTCGATCTTAGCACCCTGGGATCATGACCTGAGCCATAGGCAGACACTTAACCGACTGAGCCACCCAGATGCCCTTCCATATGAATATTAATACAACTTGTTTAGCTCCAGAAAAAAAAGTTTGTTGGTATTCATCATGTTAACTTAGGACATACTGAAATCTTGAAGAGGTTGAAACATCCTGAGTGAGGTACATCTTTGAACAAGCACTTTTGATCTTTCCGGAATGTTTTATATGTTTCCTTAAACAGACTCTCACATTTCTTAAATTTATTCTGCGTATTTGTCCTTTTTGTTGCTGTTATAAAGGAGTTTTCTATTGTCATATTTTATTGACTTTTTTCAAAGGGCCAGGACTTTATTTATTTACTTAAAGATTTTATTTGTTTATTCATGAGAGATAGAGAGAGAGGCAGAGACACAGGCAGAGGGAGAAGCAGGCTCCTGTTGGGAGCTTGATGCGGAACTCGGACCCAGGACCCTGGGATCACAACCTGAGCCAAAGGCTCAACCACTGACCCATCCAGGTGCCCTGTCAGTTTTATTTTATTTTAAAGTTTTTAAAAAGACTTTATTTTTAAATAATCTCTGCACCCAGTGTGGGGCTCAAACCTACAACCCTGAGATCAAGAGTCACATGTTCTACCAACTGAGCCAGCCATGCACCCTGTTTTAAGTGATATGCTTTGAATCTCACTATTACCTTTACCATAATCTTATTTTACTTTCCACTTTCTCTCTTTTTCTTCCCAGAGCATATAACATATTACTTTATATACTATTTTGTCCTAACTTTTAAAAATATAAAAGCTTTTACTTATTTTTATTGAGATGAAATTCACACAACACAGTCATTTTAAAGTATACCACGTTACTGGCATTTGATGCATTGACAGAATTGTTCACCACTACCTTTCTTACATTTTGAGAGAGAGATTTCTTTTTCATCACCCCAGGAGAACACCTTCTATTTATTAAATTGTCATTCCTAACTTCTGGAAACCTCTAATCTGCTTTCTGTCTCTGTGAATTTGCTTATTCTGGGTATTTTTTTTCTTTTTCTTTTAAAGATTTTATCCATTTACTCAGGAGAGACACAGAGAGAGGCAGAGACATAGGCAGAGGGAGGACCAGGCTCCTCGCAGGGAGCCCGATGTGGGACTTGATCCCGGGACTCTAGGATCACATCCTGAGCTGAAGGCAGACACTCAACTGCTCAGCCCCCACTAGGTGTCCCTATTCTGGGTATTTCATGTAAACGAATCATCCCACATACGACCTTTTGTGTCTGACTTCTCTCTCTTAATGTTTTCGAGTTTACTCAAGTTGTAGCATCATACCTTTTTATTTTATGGTTGAATAATACTCCATTATATGGACCTACCACAATTTGTTTATCCATTCATCTGTTGATGGATATTGGGTTGTTTCTACCTATTGGATATTATTATTTTACTTATATAAATAATGCTTAGTACATTTGTGTACAAGTTGGCCATATGTTGGGTGGTCATATGTTTTTATTTCTCTTGGGTGTATACCTAGGAGAGGAGTTACTGGGTCATATGGTAATTGTGTTCAACTTTTTAAGGAACTGCCAAATTGTTTCCTACAGTGCCTGCACCATTTTACCTTTCAACCAGCAATGTAAAAGGGTTCCTCTTTCTCTACATCCTTGTCAACACTTGTTATTTTCTGTTGTTTTGATTATGGCCACTATAGGGGTGTGAAGTGGTAGCTCATTGTGGGTTTTTTTTTTTTAAGATTTTATTTATTTATTCATGAGACACACATACATACACACAGAGGCAGAGACATAGGCAGAGGGAGAAGCAGGCTCCATGCAGGAAGCCCAGTGTGGGACTCGATCCTGGGCCTCCGGGATCACACCCTGAGCCAAAGGCAGATGCTCAACCGCTGAGCCACCCAGGCGTCCTGCTTGCTGCGCACCTGGGTGGTGCAGTCAGTTAAGTGACTCCTGGCTTCAGCTCAGGTTATGGGATTGAGCCCCACATTGGGATCTGCCCTCAGCGTTGAGTCTGCTTTGGATTCTCTCTCTCTCTCCCTCTGAACTCCTTCCCTCCCTGCTTACTCATGTTGGTTCATGCTCTCTCTGGAATAAATAAATTAATCTTAAAAAAAAAAGCCAAATATTTTTAATGAGTTTCTTTACAGCATCTTTTCTATGGTAGTCTAAATGTTATTGTATCATTAATTTGTGTTTTCACATGATTTTAAAGAGAAAATGAACAAAATATTGTTTTGTAAAAAATGTAATAAACTTGGGGATCCCTGGGTGGCTCAGTGGTTTAGCACCTGCCTTTGACCCAGGGCGTGATCCTGAGTCCCGGGATTGAGTCCCACATCAGGCTCCCTACATGGAATCTGCTTTCCCTCTGCCTGTGTCTCTGCCTCTCTCTCTCTGTGTCTTTCATGAATAAATAAAATCTTTTAAAAAAAAGTAATAAACTTGAAATAGTTTTGTTACAAAGATACATGTCATTTTCCAGTACGAACAGATATTTGTGTTCTGTACTCCCATGTGGGTGTTCTGGGTAGCACACCTGCTATATATAAATAAATGAAAGCAAGATTTAACTGATGTAATACTGTTAATGTATGTTTTCACATTAAATCTTTGATTTAACTCGGTTACCTTAATGAATTTTGTTAGGAAGCTCTTAAAAGGCTTATATGTTCGGGATTCTACTTATATAAATAATGCTGTGTAATGTGTACCAATATGTAACATTACTTTCACCTATAAATCATAAATTTAGCAGTGTGGTATAGGATTTATGTATACCTTATATTGGCATAGTCACCCCATAAAGATCTATGCTAAATTGTATATTCAGTTGATGGCATTTATCATTAAATCTGATAAAGTAGTATTATCTTTCCTTTAGTACTTGCAGATTACTGTTTTTTAACAATTAGATATTTTGAAGAATTTGTTTTCTTTTGTCACTCTCCTAAGCAGCTGTGATCTTGTGGTATATTGATATGAATTGATAGGAGAAAAAGTTAATATAAATATTATAGGAAGTACTCTAAGTATTATAAGAAAAGTGTCTATTTGGTGTATCATAAAAGGGTTCAGTGCCTACCTTTGAGAAAGGAAGCTACTGAACATTAGCTGTCCAAGGGAGGCTATCGCTGTATATATAGCTTTGTCTGCTCCTTTTAAAGAAACTTCATATGCTCTAGAATATGCAGTTAGCAAAGCTTTGGATCTCAAAAGCCTGAATACATCTTTGATTGGTTATATATTAAAGGAAATAGCCCACAGCATGGTGCCAGACAAGTGTAGAGCCCAACCAATTTGATCCTTAAGCAGGGAGAAGAATTCTATTCATCATTAAGAGGTTGGGTTGTAAAATGTTGTAATTATTTCAGCCTAAATTGGTTTAAAGCTGTTTTTTTTTTTTCAATAAAACTTCTCTTCAAATTGCAAGGCAAGAAGACAGTTTTCATTTTGACGACCTTTCCTGCATTGTGTTTTTCTTCAAGTCCTCCTACCCTACCCTGTGGCCTACTCTGTTTACTGTTCAAAGCTGAATCATAATGTGCATCTGGAGGGATCCTGAATCATGTGACTGACTGAAGTGTCTCTTGTCATTTATTAACATTCTTTGAATATCTAATTTTTGACATAGTATTTGGTTATATCATGAGGAAGCTTGCTTCTGCTTTTAACTGTTTTAGAGGTGGGTGCATATGAAAAATTATTTTTTCTCTTTTTTGTCTATATACAATTTTTTTTGTTTTTGTTTTTAAATTACGAAATGGAACAAAGAGTGACAGCCACATTGGGCCTTGACAGAGATCTTTTTACTTGAAGGACTATTCCTATAATGAATGATTTTTATTCAAGTGAATATTCATATATTTCTCTGACTCTAATTTGTATGAAATGACAGCCTGTAGACCATTTTGTTTGATTACAGTCCCTTCACCTTCATTATCTTTTATGTCTATTTAAACTCTGGACTTGCCATATCCATCTTGACCCTCCCCCACATCTCTCTGTTTGTATTTTCTTTCATTGCAATTTTCCTCTTTTCTCTTCTGTGGGCATTCATAGATTGTTTTTGGAGTTCATTAAAAAGAGAGTGTGTTGTCTGGGTAGAAAATTACATTTGCATGCCTGAGAGAGGCCTAAGGGTTTTTGTGGGGTTTGGCAAGGGTCCTGCTTTTTTTCTCCCCCCTTTCGGGAGGGAGGAATGAGAAAAGAGGGTACTAATAAGAAGGAATTTTTGGAAAGGAGAAAAGTAAGAGTTGTTTAGGTGATTTCTTCTGTCCCTGTTTTTTCTTTCCATATTATATACATCTAACTGATTTTCTTTTCTTTTTTTCTGCATATATAAACCACTTGACTAACAATGGAACAGATTAGAGGCCTTTCTTAGAACTATTTTGAATGCACAGCAGAGTTCTGCAAAGCAGGAACCTTTCCTATGATGGTAATTGTACATTTACTAGTAAAGCTAGCAAGTTGCCTATATATATATATTTTTTTTTTTTTTTCATCTTTTTAGTAATTGGAGTAGGGTTTATATGGAAAATTATTTCTTGAATATGGCATTTCATGTAGACTGGTATCTACATAGAACGTTTAGCCATGTTTTGAATTAGGATTTCTCACAGAATTTAGGTTTTTAGGTATAATATTTAACTCTTTTTGAAGCTGATAATTTTCATTTTTTTATTAAAGATAAAACCTTTATTAATAAAAACAAACAAACAAAAAGACATCTTATCTAGAGCTTTTCTCTTATGCCCAAGGACTCTATTTTACAGCAGTGAAAACTCCGAAAAATTCAGCTAGTTCATAGTTGATACCAGAAATTAGGTGTATAGGACCAAGGATGATCATGTTGTGGGTCAGGAGTGGACAGGGAAATCAGGGAATTAATTTATGGCGTATCAGATAAAGTAAATTGCTTTATAGTAGAGCTGGCCAGTAGAGTTGAATCTTTTTTTTTTTTTTTTTTTAAGTCTGACTGACTTACTACAAACTTGATCCATTTAGCAAATATTTTTAACTGAATACTGACTGTGTTCCATATACTTCCCTAGCTACTAGGACTGCAGAGATGAGTAAGATATAATAGTTATTCTTAGGGAGCTTCTTCAGTATGAGTATATATATTTACAGTTGTGTGTATATGATATCCACGAAGTCTGGAAACATAGATATTTTTATATATATTTAAGATCAAAAGTCCTTGATGACAGGTATATTTGCCTGTGTTTCCAGACTTTTTGGTTACCATATGGTGTGTGTATATGTGTAAGCAAAGTTAATAGTTTTTAAGTGTAAGTACTTAGACAAGCTGTTTGCAAAATAATTTGGATTGGATCACTGGTTTCATTCTTTATTGGGTATCCCATTATCGGATAAGCATACTTTTATTTCTTGCCTCTTAAAAAAATCTTTTTTGTAACTCTGTTAACTTCTTCTGTCAGCTATTGTTTTATTTTACTATCTGCAGGAAAACTTTAAGAGGTCTCTCTATACTTGCTAACTCCCAATTTCTTTGCTCCTATTTTCTCTTAAACCATTTCAGCCAGTGTTTATACTATTCTCAATCTGTCCTCATCAAAGTCACCAATAACCTCTACATTGCTAATTGTCATTTCTTAGTCCTTGTCTCATTTGCCTATTAGTAGTATTGATAACTGCTATCAGTAGTAGAATTTGATTACTCCCTCATCCTTGATTTATTTTCCTCACAAGGTTTCCAGGATATGACATTCTCTTAGTTTTTCTCTTACCTTATTGGCAGGCACCTATTTCTCAGTCTCTTTGACTTGTTCTTCCTCTTCTTTTTCCCCTCAACTTAAAAAAAAATTTAGAAAAATACCACATTAAAAAAGTTGGCTGTTTTTCTTTTGGTGTACAGTTCTATGAATTTTAACACATACAGATTTGTGTAACTGGTTCCATAATCAAGATACATGATTCTATCATCCCCCAAACTTCTCTCATGTCATCCCTTGTATAGTTACAACTTGGTAGTAACCTGGAACCACCATTCTCCATCATCATAGTTTTGTCTTTTTGAGACTATCATACAGTGTGTAACCTTTCTAGACTGCCTTCTTTTACTCAACATAATGCCTTTGTTATTTTCTCTGAATTGTTGCATGTATCTATTGTTTGTTTCTTCTTATTGCTGACTAGTATCCTTTGTGTGGATGTACCACAATTTGTTTATCCATTCGCCTCTTAAAGGACATTTGGGTTTTTTCCAGTTTGAGTTGTTTTTGGCAATTATGAACAGAACTGTTATAAACATTGATAATCAGGTTTTCATTTCCCTAGGGAGAAATCCCAGGAGTAGGATTGCTTGGTAATATGGTAAGTATATATTTAACTTTGTAAGCAACTGCCAAATGCTTTTCCAAAATGCCTGTACCGTTTTGCATTTCCACCATCAACAGAAGTCTTAGTTGTTCTGTATCCTCATCAGCACTTGGTATTGTCAATATTTTTAAATTTTATCCATTCTCATTAGTATGTAGTAGTATCTCATCATAATTTTAATTTGCATATCTCTAAGGACTAATGATGTTGAACATCTTTTTATTTGCTTACTTGCTGTTTGCACATTTTCTTAGGTGTCTAAATCTTTTGCTTGTTTTTGAATTCAGTTCTCTCATTTTGAGTTTTGAGAGTTCATTATGTATTCTGGGTGTAAGTCCTTCATTGGATATGTATTTTGCAAATATTTTCTCCTACCCTATGGCTTGTTTATACATCTTTTTAGCGGTATGTTTGATAGAGCAAAGATTTTTTTAATATTAATGAAGTCCAACTTATCAGTTTCTTTGTTTTATGGATTGTGCTTTTGGTGACTTGTCTAACAACTCCTTCTATAATCCCAGGTCACAACGATTTCAGTGTTTTATTCTAAAATTTTCATACTTTTATATTTTACATCTAGTCTGTAATCCATTTTATTTTTTGTACAAAAGGTAAAGTTTAGGCCAACATTCCTTTTTTTTCTTTCAGATAGATGTTCTGTGTCCAGTCCTATTTGTTGAAAAGACTGTTCCTATTTCATTGAATTGCTTTTGCATCTTTGCCAAAAATCAATTGGCTATATTTATGTAGATCTATTTCTAGATTTTCTGTTTGGTTTCATTGATTTGTGTGTTTATCCTATTATCATTACTACACTGTCTTGATTACTGTATTTATAGTAAATCTTAAAATCAGTTAGTGTGATTCTTCTAACTTTATTATCTTTCAGAATTATTTTAGCTGTTCCAGTTCTTTTTAGAATTAGGTTATCTATATTTTTAAAAATTCTGCTGAATTTGACTGGCATCATATTGAACCTATATATCAATTTTAGGAAAATTGAAGTCTTTGCTAAGTTGAGTCTTCAATCTGTGAACACAGTAGGTATCTCTGTGTAGGTCTTCCTGGATTTCTTTCATCACTCTTTTGTAGTTTCCAGCATATAGATCCTGTACATGTTTTGTTAGACTCATATTTATATATTTTACTTTTTTGAAGTTTTTATAATGAATTCTAGTCCATTTATACATTGCTAGTATTAGGAAATATTGATTTTTATATGTTGACCTGTAACTTCCTCCTTGATAAATGCACTTATTAGTTCTAGGAGTTTTTTGGTAAATTCCTTGGGACTTTTTATGTAGTCATGTCATCTTTGAAAAGTGATGGTTGTATTTCTTCCTTTTCGATCTGTAGGATTTATGTCACTTTTTCTTGCCATGAGACACCAGCTGAGATTTCCAGAATGATGTTGAATAGGAGTGGTGAAAGTATATATTCTATCTTTATTCTGGGTCTTAGAAGGAAGACATTGAGTCTTTGATCAGTTAGTATGATGTGGCTGGAGGGTTTTTTGTAGATAATACCCTTTACCAGGTTGAGGAAATTTCCTTCTATTCCTAGTTTGTTAAGAGTTTTTTTTTTTAATTAATTTTTTAAAATCATGAATGGATGTTATGTTTTGTCAAATACTTTCTTCTATGTCTGTTGGTAGGGTCATATTTTTTTAATGTAGACTGTTAATACGGTGGATTATGTAGATTGATTTTCAAATATTGAGCCAGGCTTGCACTTTACAGGATAAAGCCAACCTGTTGTGGTATGTTATTCTGGATTCAATATGCAGACATTTTGACGAGAATTCTTGTGTCTGTGTTCGTGAGAAATATTGGTCTATTGTTTTCTTCTTTTGTTTCCCTTTTCCTTCCTTCCTTCCTTTATCTGATTTTGTCTGATTTTAGTACCAGGGTGGTGCTGGCCTCATAACATGAATTTTGAAGTGTTTCTTTTACTTCTGTTTTCTGGAAGAAATTGTGTAAAACTGGTGCTATTTCTTCTCTAAATGTTTGGAAGAGGGGATCCCTGGGTGGCTCAGCAGTTTGGCGCCTGCCTTTGGCCCAGGGCGCAATCCTGGAATCCTGGGATCGAGTCCTGCGTTGTGCTCCTGCACAACAAATAAATAAATAAATCTTTTTTTAAAAAAATAAAAATAAAATAAATAAATGTTTGGAAGAATTTGCCTGGGAAATTCTTGGGAATTTTTGTTATCGGTAGATTTATTTTTCAAAAGTATTTATTTATTTATTTATTTACTCACTCACTCACTCACTGGGGGGGAGGGGAGAGGGAGAGAGTGAATCTTAAGCAGACTCCATACCCAGTACAGAGCCCAACTTGGAGCTTGATCTTGCAATTCTGAGATTGTGACCTGAGCCGAAATCAAGAATCAGACGCTTAACTGTTTGAGCCACTCAGGCGCCACCAGAAGAATTTTAACTACACATTTAATTTCTTTAATAAATATAGAACTATTCAATTACATATTTAATTTCTGGTGAGTTTTGGCAGTTTGAGTTTTTGAGAGATTCATTCATTTAATCCAGTTTTTTGGATTTGTATGTGTAGAATTATCCCTAATCATTCTTCATAATCCTTTTAATGTCTACATGGTCTGTAGTGATATTATCTCTTTCATTCCTAAAATTGGTAATTTGTGTCTTCTCTTTTTATTCTGTCAGTCTTTTTTTTAAGATTTTATTTATTCCTTTTTTTTTAAAGATTTTATTTATTTATTCATGAGAGAGAGAGAGAGAGAGGCAGAGACACAGGCAGAGGGAAAAGCAGACTCCATGCAGGGAGCCCAACGTGGGACTCAATCCTGGGTCTCCAGGATCAGACCCTGGGCTGAAGGCAACGCTAAACCACTGAGCCACTGGGGCTGCCCTATTTATTTATTCCTGAGAGACACACAGAGAGAGTCAGAGACATAGACAGAGGGAGAAGCAGATGCTGAGCCTAAGGCAGATACTCAACCACTAAGCCACTGAGGTGTCCTATTCTCTTTGTCAGTCTTGATAGAAGTTTATCTTTTATATTAATCTTCTAGAGAATTAGCTTTTGGCCTCAATGATTTTTCTCTGTTGTTTTTCTGTTTTTAAACTTCAAAAGTTTGGAAATTTTCCTTTTTTTTTTTTTTTTTTTTTACTTTTAGTTGAAGTATAGTTCAACTGTATATATATTATAATAATATAATATTATATTATTAGTTTCAGGTGTACAACATAGTGATTTGACAATTACAATTGACAACCTGAGGATTAGGGGCGCCAACCTCTGCACAGTCAAAAATTCACTTAATAACTTTTGACTTCTCTAAAACTTAACTACTAATACCCTACTGTTGACTGCAGGCCTTACTGATAATATAAATAGTCGATTAACATGTATTTTGTGTATGTATTATATACTGTATTTTTACAATAAAGTAAACTAGAGAAAAAATGTTATAAAGAAAATTATAAGGTAGAGAAAATACATATACAGTACTGTACTATATTGGTACTGTAAGCTTACAATATCCGTTCACAAAATGAATTGTCTGTCAATACCTACATCAATATTGTCTTCTATGAGGGACGCCTGGGTGACTTAGTGGTTGAGCCTCTGCCTTCGGCTCAGGGAGTGATCCCCGGGATCAAGTCCGCATTGGGCTCCCTGCATGGAGCGTGTCTCTCCTCCCTCTGCCTGTGTCTCTGCCTCTCTCTCTGTGTTTCTCATGAATGAATAAAATCTTTTTTAAAAATATTGTTTTCTATGATACAAAGTACTGTAGATATTATATGTATTACTCATACAAGACATCAAAAATGAAAAGGTAATGTGAAAAAGAAATTCATATTTATTTACAAGTGTAAGAATTAGTGCATTGGTAACAAAGGAACAGCAATAAAATTGCTTTTTATGGTAGCCTATAATCGACATGATTGCTTCATGCTAATCTATACCGTAGTGAATGAGTCATTATAAAATTTTATGGTATAAAATATTACAGTCATATTCCTAATACAGTATTGGAAACATTGTTACATTTTAAAAAACCCTACTTACCTGTGATGATAGGCTGACGCTTTCCCCATTTTGGGAGAGGTGGGGGGAGGTGAGAGAGGGATGTATATACTGAATGCTATTGTTGAAAGTAAAGTTTTAAAACGGCAAGAAAACTAACACATTATTAATTTTATATTAAATATCACTCACCTTATGCTTGTATAAAGATAGGCTATTTCCTTTCAAGTCTTGCACATGATGTTCTACATGATGAATACTTAGATGCTGCTACTGCTGCTGACACAAAACCATCTCATACAGTTCTTTCTGCACAGTTATTAGATGTTCACACAAAGATATACATGTACACAACAGATAAGTTTATTAATGTACAACATGATTACTTATTTACTTATTCATGATTACGTATTTACTTATTCATTAACTGGAAGTGGGTCATCATAAAGAACTTTATTCTCATCCTCACATTAAGTAGGCTGAGGAGAAGGAAGAGGAAGCGTTGGTCTTGCTGTCTCAGGGGCACAGGGGCAGAAGAGTGGGGGGAGGTGAGAGAAGAGGCAGGAGAGGCAGACACACTTGGTATAACTTTATAGGAATACATTGTAATTTCTGTCTGACATTTTTGCTTTTTCACTTTTCTAAAAACATTTCTATATAGTACCAATCCTTCTTTCACCATTTGTTTTGTTTCAGTGTTTGTATCCTCCAAGGGTCCATGTCATAAATGAAGTCAAATCTGGCCCTTCAGTCAGATTGTCTAACCTCAGTTTGTTTCCCAGAACTGCTGCTTCTACATTTTCTTCCTCATGGTCTGGCACTGGTTCAGTAGTACTCATCTCCATTAAGTTGTCTTCTGTTAATTCCTCTGGTGTGGTGTCACTTAGCTCTTGAATTTCTCCAAGAAATGTATCTTGAAACCCTTCACCCCCCCCACCTTTCTTTGCCATATCTATCATTTCCTTGATTGACCCTGTCATAAATCTTACGAAGTCATGCACAAGATCTGGACATAGTTTTTCCAGCAGGAATTTACTGTTTTGGGCTTGATGACTTTCATGGCTTTTTCTATAACAACAATGGCATTTTCAGTGATATAATCCTTCCAAACTTTCGTGATGTTCTCTCTGTTGGGATTCTTCCTTTCTGTTGACAATCTTTTCAATAGGATACTGTGCATAATGAGTCTTAAAGTTCTTAATGGCCCCTGATCTAGACACTGAATTAGAGACATTGTGTTTGGGGACAACTAGACCACTTTGATGCCTTTGGTGTTGAACTTATGGGGTTTTGGCTAACCAGGGGCATTGTCCAATATCAGAAGAACTTTAAAAGGCAGTCCCTACTAGTAAGGTACTTCCTGACTTTGGGGACAAAGCAGTGACAGAACCAGTACAGAAAAAGTGTTATTGTCCAGCCTTCTTGTTGAATAACCAAAAGACTGGCAGCTGGTGTTTATCTTTTCCCTTCAAGGCTTGGGGGTTAGCAACTTTATAGATAAGGGCCGTCCTGATCATAAACCTGACTGTATTTGTACAAAACAGTAGAGTTAGCCTATCTCTTCCTGCTTTAAATCCTGGTGCTTGCTTCTCTTTCTAATGTTCTTAGTGGCATTTTTTCCCAGATAAAGGCACTCTGTCTGCATTAAAAACCTGTTCAGGCACATATCTTTCCTCCTCTATGATTATTTTAATGGTATCTGGGAACTTGTCTGCTGCTTCTGTTATCTTGACGTTTTTTAGGTAAAACCTCTTTCTAAAATTATCAAACCACCTTTTGCTGGCATTAAATTCTCCAGGTTTAAATCCTTCACCTTCCTTTTGCTTTAAGTTGTTGTATAATGACTTCATTTTTCTGGAATCATATTAGAGGCTATAAGTCTACCTTTTTTTTTTTTTTAAAGATTTTACTTATTCATGAGAGACACAGAGAGCGAGGCAGTGACACAGGCAGAGGGAGAAGCAGGCTTCATGCAGTCCTACACTTACATAAAAGCTGCACTTTCAGTGTGAGATAAAAAGATATTTTACACAAAGTGCAATGTTTTCATATCTGCTCGTATGGCTGCAGCAACATCTTCATGAATTTTCTTTTTAAAATTTTTAATTAATTAATTATTTTTACCATGTCCTTACACTGTATTCATTTACCTTGAAGTGACCGACAACTGCAGCTGTTAACCTCAATCTATGGTACATACCAAGCAATTCAACTTTTTCTTAAAATGTCTGCTTCTTGGTAGCACTTCCAGCATCACTACTCATCACTTTGTGTGAGTAACACATGGTGTTACTCAAGTTTTATGATATATACTAAACACGATGAAAAATACGTGAGAACCACGAGAAATCACTTTTTTACTGCAATACGTGCAATTTACTAGAGAAACAAACTGCTCACACAGAGATGATTAGTGTCACATGGTATTTTAAGTAGGTACTTGCAACACTTGAGCTCACCACAAGAGCAACAGGAGGTGGCTATGAAATTATTATAGTAGTGCATATACATTAGAGTTAATTTTAAGCAGTTATGATATAATAGCATATCTTTACATTTGCTTACATTTCTCTAGACTGCAAATGGCACCATGTATAGTCTGTGTGTGCTTAAGTTTTGATAACTTTTAACTTTTTTCCTTTTTAAAGATTTTTATTTATTTATTAGAGAGAGAGAAAGAAAGCGCACACAAATGGGGGGGGAGGGTAAAGGGAGAGAGAGAAGCAGAATACCAGATGAGCAGGGAGCCCAATGTGGGGCTCAATCCCAGGACCCTGAGATCATGACCTGAGCCAAAGGCAAGATGCTTAACCAACTGAGCCAACAAGGCACCCCTTAACTTTTTATAATAGATTTGTGTGTATTTTATGGTAGTAAGTAATAAAAAAGACTAGTATTTACATATATTTTATACATTCATGACATACCTAACTTAATTTTTTTTCAATATTTCTAAGCTATTTAGTTTTTCCGTGAGTTTTTTCAAATTGTGGCAAATCTCTAAAAATTTTTATAGCATAATTATAGAAAAAAATCCATGTATAAGTGGACCCATGCAGTTCAAACCTCTGTTGTTCAAGGGTCAACAGTATATATGTTATGAAATGCTTACCATGAGAAGTGTAGTTACTCTCGGTTACCAAAGTTATTTCAATACTATTGATTATATTCCTCTTTCTGTATTGACTTCTAATTTAATCCCATTATCTGAAAACATACTTCATATAATTTCAATTCTTTTAAAATTGTTAAGGTTTATTTTATAAACCCTGGATATGAATGTTCCTCATGCTTTTGGAAAGAATGTGTAAGGGCAGCCCCAGTGGCTCAACGGTTTAGCACCACCTTCAGCCCCGGGTGTGATCCTGGAGATCCAGGATCAAGTCCCACATCAGGCTCCCTGCATGGAGCCTGCTTCTCCCTCTGCCTGTGTCTCTGCCTCTTTCTCTCTCTCTCTGTGCCTCTCATGAATAAATAAATAAAATCTTTAAAAAAAAAAAGAAAAAAAGGAAAGAATGTGTAAAAGTTTAGTTGTTGAGTGGTATTCTAAAAATCTCAGTTACATTCAGTTGGTTGATGGCATTGTTCAGTTGTCTATATCCTTGTACATTTTCTCTCTACTATTCAATTTATTATCGATAGAAGAGTGTGGAAATCTCTAGTTAAAATTGTGAATCTGTGTATATCTCTTCATTTTTCACTTTGTATGTTTTGAAGCACTGTTAGGTGAATATACATTTAGGATTATTGTTTTCTTGGTGAATTGACCCTTTCATCATTACAAAATATTCTTCATTATCTGCAGGGTTTTTTTTGCCCAGTCTACTTTGTCTCATATTAATAGCCATTCCAACTTTGTTTTCATTAGTGTTTTCATAGTATATTTTCCATTCTTTTATTTATTTTAAAGATTTTATTTATTTATTTTTATTATTTTTAAAGATTTTATTTATTTATTCATGAGAGACACACAGAGAGAGAGAGAGAGAGAGAGGCAGAGACACAGGCAGAGGGAGAAGCAGGCTCCATGCAGGGAGCCTGATGTGGGACTCAATCCCACGACTCCGGGATCACACCCTGAGCCGAAGGCAGACGCTTAACTGCTGAGTCACCCAGGCGTCCCCCTAAATAGTTTTTAAAGCCAGTATGTGTGCCACTAAGTGACCAACTTGGAGCTTTGTCTGTTTGTTAGTTCAGTTCTCAGAGTCTTTGGTATGTTGAATGGAATCAGGTCCACATATTTTTAGCTTGGCCTGAGCCATGGGTTCATAAACCTTTGTGGGGTTACTCTCCTGAGTTCCTCTATCTCAGTGATCTTCCTAATATACTTTCTGGTTCTCTGGGGCTCCCCTTTTCTGCTCTGCAGCCAGAAATTTGGCACTAGTTAGCCCTTTCTGGTTGTGTATTTCCACATCCAGGTCCAAGCAGTGTGAGATCAGAGAAAGGAAAAAAGCTGGGTGTTGGTCCTACCCTGTTAGAACCACAGCTTCTACCAAATAAGAAGGTCTTTCTCTTTAGTTTTGGCTTCTGAAAAAAAAATTTTTTTTAAAGATTTTATTAGAGAGAGAGGGAGAGAGAGAGAGCATGAGTGGAAGGAGAGGCAACAGGATGAGCAGACTCCCCACTGAGCAGGGAACTCGCTGCAGGGCTCAATCCCAGGACCCTGAGATCATAACCTAAGCTGAAGACAGACACTTATTAGCTGATGGAAGCACCCTGGCTTCTGATGATTCTTATTACCACTGTTTATTACCACTTATTGCTGCTGCTGCCTTCATTACTGCCACTACAGGATTGCCTGGGGGTTCAAGTATGAGAGAATAGAGAAAAGAAAGAGAAAAAATTGGGGATTTTCATATACTGAACCAGAAAAAGGGCTTCTCTTGGAGCTGTCTCTAGGTGTACCCGTTTTCACTGCTAAATTTTTTTTTTTTTGAGGTATTGAGTTCAGGCTTTAGGATACTAAAGGAGAAAAAAACTTACGTATATGTTGGAATTCTGGTTTTCCCCAGTCTGCCTGCTGATAATAACTTTTCAGAGTCCTCAAATACTACTCCATGTATTCTGTCCAAGTTTTGTAGTTGCATTCAATAGGAGAGATAGAGTGAAGTGTGCTTATTTTATCTTATCCAGCTCCGGAATCCCTATCATTTGTCTTAACCTATTTATGTCTATATTTTTAGTGGGTTTCTTGAAAGCAGCATATGGTTGGGTCTTACTTTTTTTCCAACCTGATAATCTTTGCCTTTTTAGTAGGATATTTAGACCGTTTATTGAGGATTATTGATATAATTATGATCAAATCTACTGAGGCTATTTGTTTTCTATTTGTCCTACCTGTATTTTGTTCTCTTTTTATTTTTCTCCTTCTTTTTGGATTGGATATCTTACATGTTTCCATTTTATCTCCTTTTTTTGGTTTATTAGCTATAATTCCTTGTGTGCCTGTTTGAGGGTGTATAGTATACACCAGAGATTAGCATACTTTTTTTAAAAAAATATTTTATTTATTTATTCATGAGAGACACACAGAGAGAGAGAGGCAGAGACACAGGCAGAGTGAGAAGCAGGCTCCATGCAGGGAGCCCGACGTGGGACGCAATCCTGGGACCCCAGGATCACACCCTGGGCTGAAAGCGGTGCTAAACCGCTGAGCCACCCAGGCTGCCAGCATACTTTCTCTATAAAGATCCATGTTGTAAATATTTTGGGCTTGATGCACTATACTATCGTTATTATAACTATTTAAATCTGCCATTATTGTACAAAAGTAGCCAGACACAATATGTTAATGAATGACTGTGATTGTTCCAGTAAAACTTCTATTTATGAAAACAGGTAGCAGGTCAGATTTGGCCTCCAATAGTTTGCCAACATCTGGTCATATCTTTAATTTAACACAATCTACTTTCAAGTGATATTATACTACTTCACTTATCGTATTATAACCTTTCCACAATATACTTTCAATTTCTGAGATGCCTGAGTGACTCAGTCTGTTAAGTGTCTGCCTTCAGCTCAGGTCATGATCCCTGGTCCTGGGATCAAACCCTGTGTCCTGGGGCTCCCTTCTCAGTGGGGAGCCTGCTTCTTCCTCTTCCTCTGTCCCTCCCTCTGTCATGCTCTCTCTTTCAAATAAATAAACAAAATCTTTTAAAAAATATACACTTCCATTACTTCCTTACCAGCCTTTGCAGTATTATTTTATTACATTTTACATATGATATAAATTGTATAGAATATGTGTAATTAACATTGTTCTTGTTTTTACTTTGAAAAGTCAGTTATATTTTCTGGGATCATGGGATCCCTGAGATGATGACTTGAGCCAAAGGCAAATGCTTAACTGACTGAGCCACCCAGGTGCCCCTATTTCCCTGGCTCTTGTTAAGATTCTGTCTCAGTAAAAAACAACTTTATTGAGATGTAATTCAAATATCATAAAATTCACCTTTTAAAAGTATATCCTTTAGTGGGCTTTATTGTATTCACAAAAATGTACCACCATCATCACTAATTTTATAATTTTGCCACCTAAAAATGAAACCCTGTGCCTATTAGCAGTTACTCTCAGTATTCCCCCACTGGCAACCACTAATATAATTTCTGTCTCTGTGGACTTGTCTTTTCTAGACATGTCATGTTTATGGAATGATACAGTATGTGTAGTCTTTTGTGATGGACTTTGACTTGGCACAATGTTTTCAGGATTCTTTCATGTTATAGCAGTACTTTATTCCTTTTTTAGTTCAAATAATATTCCATCGTATGAATAGATCACATTTGTTTACCCACTTATCAATTGATGGACATTTAGCTTGTAGGCATTTCTTGGCTCTTATGAATGATATGAACAGTTGAATATAAGTTTTAGTGTGGACATAGGTCTTCATTTATCTCAAATAGATACCTAGGAGTAGAATTACAGAGTCAATATGGTAACTCTGTGTTTATTAACATTTTCAGAAGCTGCCTATTTTTGGAATGAATACAGCGTTTTACATTTCCATCAGCATTATATGAAGTTCAGTTTCTCTGCATCCTTGTCAACACTCATTATTGGCTTTTTAAATTAAGATTTTGTCTATTGATATGACAGAGAGCAGGAGACAGTGAGCATCAGCAGGGGGAGCAGCAGAGGGAGAGGGAGAAGCAGGCTCCCCACTGAGCTAAATAGGGAGCTAAAGGGAGCCAGATGTGGGGCTCGATCCCAGGATGCCGGGATCATGACCCGATCTAAAGGTAGATGCCCAACCAGCTGAGCCTCCTAGGTGCCCCTATGGCTGTCTTTTAATATTAGTCATCCTAGGAAAAAAGTAGTCATCCTAGTGGATGTGAATTAGTCTCTTACTGTGATTTTGATTTGCATTTTCCCAATGACTAATGATGTTGTGCATCTTTCCATGTCCTTATTTCTCCAAAGAAGATACACAAATACTTGATAATGTTTATTCAAATCTTTTGCTCATTTTAAACATTGACTTCTCTCTTTTTTTAAAAAAAAAGATTTTATTTATTTATTTTAGGGCAGGGAGAGGGGCAGAGAGAGAGGAGAAACTCTCAAGCAGACTCCACACCTGGCATGGAGACTGATGTAGGGCTCAATTCCACGACCCTGAGATTATGACCTAAGACAAAAATCAAGAGTAGGACATTAACCAACTGAGCCACTCAGACACCCCAACATTAGCTTGTCTTTTTATTGTTGAGCTGTAAGAAGTCTTCATATATTCTGGGTACATTTCTCTGTCATAAATGATTTGCAAAAAAATTCTTCCTTTCTGTGCATTGTCTTTTCACTTACTTAATGGTATCCTTTGAAGTCAAAAAGGTTTTAATTTTGATGAAGTCTACTTACTTTTTTTGGTTGCTTTTGCTCTTGGTGTCATAGCTAAGAGATTATTGCCTAATGCAAGGTCACAGAGACTTCTTTGTTATACCACTCTTTAAGAGTGGTATAATTTTAGCTCTAGCATTTAAATCAGTGGTCCATTTTGAGTTAATTTTGGTGTATGGTATAAAGATGTAGTTTAACTTTATTCTTTTGCATGTGAATATCCAGTTTTCCCAGTACCACTTGTAGAAAAAGATTATTTTTTTCTCACATTGAATGGTCGTGGCACTCTTGTGGAAAATCAGTTTGCCATAAATATAAGAGTTGATTTCTATGTTCTCAATTCTATTCCATTTAAATATGTGCCTTTGTATATTTATATATACTGTCTTTATGTCAGTATCTACTGTCTTGATTACTATAGCTATATAGTAAATTTTGAAACTGAGAAGTGTGAGTTTTCCAATTTTGTTCCTTTGGAAGATTGTTTTAGCTATTGGGGATGCTTTGCATTTCTATATGAATTTTAGGATCAGTTTGGAGTTTCTCCAAAAAAGATAGCCAGGATTTTGACATGTATTTCAGTGAGTATGTAGATCAATTTGGGTAGTATTGCCATCTTAACAATACAGGATATAAGCAAAAGTCCCATTTATACTGTCTTTTGTATTTACCTATATAGTTTATCAGTGTTCTTTTTCTTTGGTTCATTTGAATTAATATCTAGTGTCCCTTCATTTTAGTATGAAGGACTCCATTTACTCTTATAGAACAAATTTATTAGCAGTGAATTCTGATTTTGTTTATTTGTGACTCTTTTAATTTCTCCTTTTTTAATTTAAAATTTTTTGTTGTGGTAAAATACATATAACATAAAATTTATCATCTAACTATTTTTAAGTATAGAGTTCAGTGGTATTAAGTACGTTTATAATGTTGTATAACTGCCACTACCATACATGTCCATACATCTTTTCAACTTGTAAAACTGAAACCCTATACACATTCAACAAAGCCCCCTTTTCTACTCATCTTTCTAGTCCATAGCAACTAGTTTCCTTTTTTCTTTTTTCCTTTTTAAAGATTTTGTTTATTTATGAGAGACACACAAAGAGAGAGAGAGAGAGAGAGAGAGAGGGAGAAGCAGGCTCCATGCAGGGAGCCTGAGGTGGGACTCAATCCCAGGTCTCAGCATCACGCCCTGGGCTGAAGGTGGCGCTAAACCCCTGAGCCACCAGGCTGCCCTCCTTTTATCTTTTTTTTTAAGTTTTTTTTTTTTTAACTTTTATTTATTTATGATAGTCACACACACAGAGAGAGAGAGAGAGAGAGAGAGAGAGGCAGAGACATAGGCAGAGGGAGAAGCAGGCTCCATGCATTGGGAGCCCGACGTGGGATTCGATCTCAGGTCTCCAGGATCGCTCCCTGGGCCAAAGGCAGGCGCTAAACTGCTGCGCCACCCAGGGAGGGATCCCCTCCTTTTATCTTTTTAAAAAATATTTTATTTATTTATTTATTTGAAAGAGTGTACATATGCATGAGCAGTGGAAAAGGGCAGAGAGAGAGAGGGAGAAGCAGACTCTCCACTGTGCAGGGAGCCTGCCATGGAGCTCGATCCCAGGACACTGAGATCATGACCTGAGCTGAAGACAGACACGTAACCAACTGAGCCACCCAGGCACCTCCACAGTTTTATTTTCTGTCTCTGTGATTATTGAGTACTCTTAGTACCCCATCTACGTGAAATCATACAGTATTTTTCTTTGGTCACTGGCTTATTTTATTTAGCATAATGTCTTCAAACTTCTTCCATGTTGTAGCATATTGCAGACTTCCTTCTTAAGACTGAGTAATATTCCACTGTATTTTGCTTGGTGATTTATTGTTTGATGGACTCTTGGATCATTTCCATGTTTGAGCTATTGTGAATAATACTGCTATGAACATGAATACACAAATATCCCTTTGAGAAATGTAATTGCTGTCTATAAGAGACTCATTTGAGATATAACTATTATATAAATTAGTTTTATTTTTAATTTCTTAACTTTTATATTTTTATGTTTCAGGTTTTTATTTAAATTCTAGTTAGGTAATATACAGTGCAATATTGATTTCAGGAGTAGAGCTCCATGATTCATCACTTATATATAGTACCCAGGGCTCATCACAAGTGCCCTCCGTAATACCATTACCCATTCTCCACCCACCTCCCCTTCTGCAACTCTCAGTTTGTTCTCTATAGTTAAAGGGTCTTAGGGAGAAAGACTCTTTCTTTACTTTCTGTCCAGTGGCAACCACTGGCTCAGAGGTAAGCCAAGATGGGCATTTACAAGTATATCTAGGAGCCATGGAGGAAGAAGTGGTCTGATACGATGTGCTTTTCTCTCAGGGTGTGCTGCTGGCAGTACTGCTCCACAAGGCCCCCCACCCAGCCAAGCCTGATCAAGTGTGCAGACTGGATTACAAGGCCAAGCCAGGTTATGTCATATATCAGATTCATGTGCAATATGGTATCCACAAATGCTCAATTCCTAAGGGTGCTGCAGCAAGCTTGTCCATCATGGTGTTAACCAACTAAAGTTTGCCCCAAACCTTCAGTCCATTGCAGAGGAATGAGCTGGATGCTACTGTGGGGCTCTGAGAGTCTTGAATTCTTACTGGGTTGGTGGAGTTTGCATGTACAAATTCTTTGAGGTTATCCTCATTGATCCTTTCCATAAAGCTACCAGAAAAATCCTGACATCCAGTGGATCACCAGACCAGTCCATAAGCACAGAGAGATGTGAGGCCTGACATCTGCAGGCCTCAAGAGCCATGGCTTTGGAAAGGGTCACAAGTTCCACCACACTATTTGTGGTTCTCGCCATGACTCATAGAGAAGATGCAAATACTCTCCAGCTCCACCATTACTGCTAATATAAATAATGTTTGTAAAATCCTTACCTAATAAACAATTTAGGACAGTCATGTCTGCTTAAAAGTGTTCTTTAATTTGTCTAAAATTAGTTGTCTGTGGATTGTTCCATGAATGCATTATTAAATTATGAAAGTTAAAGTACAGTAATATTTGAAGACTATAAGTGATGGTATATCTTGTTTCTAATAAGATAAACACTTTTGTTTTTGCTTTATCTTACTAGGGAGTTAATATGTCAGTGTTTAAAGTGCTGTTTGGTATAATAGGTGTAAAATAAATTCTGTAAAAGTGGAATGCAAAAACTAGCCATGTAGATTTGTTGGTTCATGTAATGAAACTTAATCTCAAATGGTTGTTTTTAGGAATTTGGTAAGAACAAGCTTTTAAAATTGGATTTTGCTTGGAAATGTGAAGAATATCCTAATCTTTTTATCATGATCATATGAAGAATAATGTTAACTAGGAGCCACATTTTTAGGTTGAATCCAGCATTCCATTTATGTAACTGCTGCTTCTGAAAAAATACTTTAAGTGAATGTCACCATTTTTAGGAGAGTTGAATAAACCTGTTGCAAGAGGGTTCTCTTACAAATGAAAATAAATCCTGCTTAACCAAAGCAAAATTGCCTTGATCTCCACAGTACCATTAAAGTTCACATAAAAGGTGGAGGCTCCTGATTCTATCCCATGATTCCATGGGATCTGCAGAATACTGAATTTCATACAGAAGAGTAGTAATGATACTTACACTGGTCTATATTAAACTGATTAAGGGGCAGGGCAGGGCTCAACAGTTTAGTGCCGCCTTGGGCCCCAGGCCTGATCCTGGGGACCTGGGATCGGGTCCCACATCAGGCTCCCTACTTAGGGCCTGCTTCTCCCTCTGCCTGTGTCTCTGCCTCTCTTTCTCTCTGTGTCTCTCATGAATAAATAAATAAAATCTTTTAAGAAAAACAATGATTAGGTAAAGAGGAAGGAGAAGACTTCACCTTGAGATTTGTAAGCTAGTAACCAATACCAAAATTGAGAAACTGGTGGCCATCAGATAACCTTTTAAGTGTGAGGATTGAAAAAAGTTGGCTTTGTCAGAATTTTAAATGGTTAATCCGTGGTGTTTGTGTCCATTTGTGAATCCAACTTAGGGGGAGAAATATGATTGGCTATAAAAGTACAGCATTGCTCATTCTAAGTCCTGGGTCATCTTGGATTAGCCCACCTTATCCATTCCCATAGGCTACTGAGGAAAGTCATGTAGTTGGTGTCAATACAAGAATAGCTTCCAATCTAATCTTATGTGTTGTTTGCAATCACTTTCTCATCCTTGCTCAAACCCCTCAAAGTTCTTGCCATTCCATAAACTTGCCAGCCCATCAGTTGTGCCCACCTTGATGTTAAGCATAGCACCACATTCTGTTTCCATTCTGTCTAACAGTAGATGAGGTTTCTGTTTCCCAGGGTAAGTTTGAGTGTGTAGGAAATACAGAAGAGGAATTGCCCCAATTCTAAGTTTGCTGACTTAATCCATAGTTTGATTTGAAATCTAATTGCTTATTTCCTTTTTTTTTTTTTAAAGATTCATGAGAGACACAGAGAGGCAGAGACATGGGCAGAGGGAGACGCAGGGTCCATGCAGGGAGCCCGATGTGGGACTCGATTCTGGGTCTCCAAGATCATGCCCTGGGCATGCCTGCCCTAATTGCTTATTTCCTTGGGCCAGTTTTTATATTTTTTTCAGAGGTCTTAGGCTCAGTTAAATGATTTCCAGAAAACAGCAGACTGAAGACCTCTTGAGACCTAAATTTCTTTCCACTCAAAAAGAGATCCCCTATGTATTTTGGGTATAGAGGCTGTTCAACTAAAGGAGTAAATGTTTATTAAACTAAAACAGTAAAAAAAAAGTCTTTTATGGTTTGCTTCCCTCTCTTTTTACTTAAAGATTTATTTATTTGAGGGAGAGAGCACACATGCAAGTATGGGATGAGCAGAGAGAGACAGGGAGAGAGAGAATCTCAAGCAGATTCCCCACCAAGCACAGAACCTGATGCAGGGTTCAGTCTCACAACCCTAAGATTGAGCTGAAATCAAGAGTCAGACGCTTAACCAGCTGAGCCACCCAGGCATCCAAACTCTTGTCTCTCTTTTTTTACATCTTCCCATATGTTCATCTGTTTTGTTTCTTTATTTCTGTTGTTGTTGTTTCAAGTTTTCAGTTGAATGCTGGTTAGTTAAAATGCGGTGTAATATTGGTTTCAGGAGTAGAACTCAGTGATTCATCACTTACATACAACATCCAGTGCTCATCGTAACAAGAGCCCTCCTTAAAGCCCATCACCCATTTATTTTTTTATTTTTTATTTTTTATTTTTTTTTAATTTTTATTTATTTATGATAGTCACAGAGAGAGAGAGAGAGGCAGAGACACAGGCAGAGGGAGAAGCAGGCTCCATGCACCGGGAGCCCGACGTGGGATTCGATCCCGGGTCTCCAGGATCGCGCCCTGGGCCAAAGGCAGGCACTAAACCGCTGCGCCACCCAGGGATCCCCCATCACCCATTTAGCCCATCCTCTGCCCACCTCCCCTCCATCATCCCTCAGTTTGTTCTCTATAGTTGTGAGTCCCTTATGGTTTGCTTCCCTCTCTTTTTTTTTCTCTTTCCCCTATGTTCTTCTGTTGTTTTTCTTCCCTTAAATTTCACATGAGTGAAATATGGTATTGTCTTTCTCTGACTTTTTCACTTAGCATAATACACTCTAGCTCCATCCATGAAGTTGCAGGTGAGAGGATTTCATTCTTTTTGATGGCTGAGTAATATTTAATTGTGCATATACACCACATCTTCTTTATCCATTCATCAGTCCTTGGACATCTGGGTTCTTTCCATAATTTGAATATTGTTGATATTGCTGCTGTAAACACTGGGGTGCATAAGTCCCTTCAAATCAGTATTTTTATATCATTTGGGTAAATGCCTCGCAGTGCAATTGCTAGATAATAGGGTAGTTCTATTTTTAACTTTCTGAGGAACCTCCGTACTGTTTTCTAGAGTGACTGCACTAGTTTGCATTCCCACCAACAGTCTCCTTTCTCTGCATCCTTGCCAACATCTGTTGTTTCCTGTGTTGTTAATTGTAGCCATTCTGACAGGTGTGAGGTGGTATCTCATTGTTGTTTTGATTTGTATTTCTTTCATGAGGAGTGATGTTGGTATTCATGTGTCTATTGGCCATCTGTATGCCTTCTTTGGAAAAATATCTGTTCATGTCTTCTGCCCATTTCTTAACCAGATTATTTGGGTTTTGGGTGTTGAGTTTGATAAATTCTTTATAGATTTTGGATGCTAACCCTTTATCAGATATGTCATTTGCAAATATCTCCTCCCATTCTGAAGGTTGCCTTTTAGTTTTTTTTCTATTATTTTCTTTGTTGAGCAGAAGCTTGTTAGTTTGATATAGTCCCATTTGTTTATTTTTACATTTCTTGCCTTTACTTTTGGTGTCATCTGAAAAATCATTGCTGAGACTGATATCTAGGAGCTTACCTTTATGTTTTCTTCTAGGATCTTTATAATTTCAGGTCATATATTCAAGTCTTTATTTCATTTTGAGTTAGTTTTTATGCATGGTATAGGATAGTGGTCCAGTTTCATTTTTTTTGCATGTAGCTGTTCAATTTTCCCAGTACCATTTATTGAAGAAACTGTACTCTCCCTATTGAATATTCTTGGCTCCATTGTCATAAATAAGCCATATATGTGTGGTTTTATTTCTAGTCTCTCTGTTCTATTGATATGTGGCTGTTTTGATGCTAATACCATACTGTTTTGATTATTATAAGCTTTGTAATATAGTTTGAAATTAAGAACTTGATGCCTCCAGCTTTTTTTTTTTTTCTCTCAAGAGTGCTTTGGCTATTTGCAGTCTTTCATAGTTTCATACATATTTTAGGATCGTATATTCAATTTCTGTGAAAAGTGCCATTGGAATTTTGGTAAGGATTGCATTGAAGCTGTAGTTTGCTATAGGTAGTATGGACATTTTAGCTGTATTAATTCTTCTAATTCATGAGCATGGAATATCTTTTGCTTTATATGTGTCTTCTTCACTTGCTTTCATTAGTGTCTTATGGTGTTCATTGTACAAGTTTTTCATCTTGGTTAAATTTATTTGTAGGTATTTTATTCTTTTTGGTGTAATTGGACGTGGGATTGTTTTGTTAATTTCTCTTTCTGATAGTTCTTTTTTTCATGTATAGAAATGCAGCTGATTTTTATATTTTAATTTTGTATCCTTCAACTTTACTGAATATGTTTATTAGCCTCACGGTCTTTTTGGACTTACTTTATCTGATACGTCATTTACAAATACCTTCTCCCATTCTGTCAGTTGCCTTTTAGTTTTGTTGATTGTTTCCTTTGCTGTGCCAAAGCTTTTTTATCTTGATGAAGTCTCAGTAGTTCATTTTTGCTTTTGTTTCCCTTGCCTCCAGAGACGTGTCTAGTGAGAAGTTGCGGCAGCCAAGGTCAGAGAGGTTGCTGCCTGTTTTCTCCTGTAGGATTTTGATGATTTCCCATCTTACATTTAAATCTTTCATTCATTTTCTATTTATTTTTGTGTATGGTGTAAGAAAGTGGTCCAATTTCATTTTTCTGCATGTCACTGTCCAGTTTTCCCAACACTATTTGTTGAAGAGATTGTCTTTTTTTTCCATTGGATATTCTTTCCTGCTTTGTTGAAGATTAGTTGACCAAAGAGTTGAGGGTCCATTTCTGGGTTCTCTATTCTGTTCCATTGATCTGTGTGTCTGTTTTTGCCTGCAACTTCAGTATAAAGCACATAATTGAGAGCACAATTGAATAAAACACCTCAACACATTATGTATTTCATCATAAGAAAACTTCCACTGTTGTGATTTGATCTTGGCTTTACTTTGGTGGAACAAGAATTCTGACTTTTCTTCTCCCTGGTAGGGATGAAGAGCTAAGAGAAAGTACTGCTCTTAGTTCCTCTTAAACTACTGGGTTCCGCTAGAAGCTGTGTGTATTCTGCTACTGCTGCTCAGGATTTGCTTCCTTCCTAGTATCTTTCAGCATCCTGCTTTTTTCCCAATCTAAACCAGAAAGAAAGGAAATGATTTTGTTTACATGTGCACTATTTTCTAAGATTATCCTCTGCTGCTTTTTTCCAGTTTGGTTGGAAATTCTTTCTTGAATTCTTCTCTGCCGCTTCCTGTTCTTTGAGCCTGAAACTGTCATAAAAGCTAATTGGCATCAGACACAAAAGATTATTCATTAACTTTTCTCTAAGACTCACAGCTTCTTCCAAGCCTGATTCTAATTTTTTAAAGGAACTCTTTCTTTTCTTTAGAACTGACATATTAGAATCCATTTGAATGACCGTGCATGATTTTCAAACAATTGCTTTATATGCTATATTTAGTTTGAAAGTTATTTTCCCATAGAAACAATAGTATAAATGGTGGTTTGGTTTCCCCAGCTAACTCCAAAGCCTTGTGTCAAGTGTTATTTCATTCATTTATTTATTTATTTATTTATTTATAAAGATTTTATTTATTTATTCATGAGATACACAGAGAGAGAGAGAGAGAGGCAGAGACACAGGCAGAGGGAGAGCAGGCTCCATGAAGGGAGCCTGATGTGGGACTTGATCCTGGGTCTCCAGGATCAGGCCCTGGGCTGAAGGCGGCGCTAAATGGCTGAGCCACCTGGGCTGGCCGGTATTTCATTTATAATTGACAATAGCTCTACCCTTATTTCTTGGACACACTGACACCTTGCCCATAAGTTAGTATAGCATAGAGGCAAGAAACAGCGTCCCAATAATTTGTTTAACTCTCTATATTAGTAGCATAGAATCATAGACTGTAGGAGTTAGGAGGTCCTTTATAGATAACATCCAAACTACTTATTTTATGAGGAAGAAGACTGAGAACAAGGGAACTTAAATGACTTTTCCTTAGTAGTATTTTCTTCACGTCACTGAACTTTTTATGTATTGATTTACCTGTTTAAAATTCCAGATAAATTACTTAATATCTATTAAGATTCAGTTCTTCTATAAAACTTTGTGTTTACCCTTGACCCTTTGGATATAGTCAGACACTCCAATCTCTTCTCTGCATACATTGTATATAATAACTTTTATAGTGCTAGTTAGGTACATGTTGTGGGATCTTGTGCAAGTCACTGAACATCTCAGTACTTAAGTTTTTTCATCCATAAAATAATAATAATAATAATAATAATACCTACTTCATAGGGGTGTTGTGAAAATGAAATGAGTTAATTTAGGTAAGAAATGGATATAGACCATGATGGTACATCTTTCACAAAAAATTAACTCAAAATTAAAGATATAAATGTAAAATGTAAAACTATAAAACTTCTATAAGCTATATGGGAGAAAATCTATGTGAGGTTGGGTGTGGCAGTGAGTTTTTAGATATAACGCCAAAAGCATGATCTATGAAAGGAAAAAAGTAGTTATGATAGACTTCTTTATGTTAAAATGGATCAATCTGTGAAAGACACTGTTAAGAGAATGAAAAGGCAAGCCATAGACTTGGAGAAAATATTTATAAAAGATATATCTGACAAAGGACTGTTACCCCAAAATATAAAGAAGTCTTAAGGGTAAAAATTACAAAAACAACCCAATTAAAAAATGAACAAAAGATCTAGACACCCTGTTAAAGAAGATATACAGATGGCAAATAATCAAATGAAAGAATGTTCAACATCATATGCCATTAGGGAATTGCAAATTATAATAACAATTAGATACCACTACATACCTATTAGAATGGTTAAAATCCAGAACACTGATAACACCAAATGCTGACAAGTTTGTAAAGCAACAGGAACTCTCATTCATTTTTGGTAGGAACGCACGTCTAATCACTTTGGAAGATAGTCTGGAAGGGTTTTTTTGTTGTTTTATTTTGTTTTTGTTTTGTTTTACAAAGCAAAACATAATTTTACCATATAATCCAGCAATTGTGCTTCTAGGCATTTACTCAAATGAATTGAAAACTTCTACATAAAAAGTAGCATGGGAATGTTTATAGCAGGTTTTTTCCCCATAGTTGCCAAATTTTGAAAGCAAACAAAACGTACTTCAGAAGGCAAGTGGATAAATAAACTGTGGTACATCCATACGACAGAAAAATGAAATGAGGGATCCCTGGGTGACTCAGTGGTTTAGCGCCCGCCTTCGGCCCAGGGTGTGATCCTGGAGTCCCCAGATCGAGTCCCATGTTGGGCTCCCTGCATGGAGCCTGCTTCTCCCTATGCCTGTGTCTCTGCCTCGCTCTCTCTCTCTGTGTCTCTCTCATGAATAAATATATTTTAAAAATATTAAAAAAAAAAAAAGAAAAATGAAGATTTGAGCCATGGAAAGACATGGAAGAACCTTAAAGTGCTTATCATTAAGTAAAAGGCCAGTCTGGAAAGGCTTAAACTGTATGATTCCAAGTATATGACATTCTGGAAAAGACAAAACTGTTAGGGACAGTAAAAAATATTAGTGGTTTATAAGGGTTTGAGGAGTGGTGGAGCTGGGAAGGGTGAATTACTGGAGAATGGGATATATACGGCAGTAAAATGACTATGATGCTATAGTGGTAGATATGTGACATTATATGTCAAATTTAGAGTGAATCTTTATGAATTTTAAATATCATTTGGGCATTTTTGTATAGGTCTATTTTGGGGTTCTCTACTGTCTTCCATTAATCTTTGTATCTATTCCTCCAATAGCACAAAGTCCTGATTTCTACAGATATTTAATTGCTATTTAATTCTTTTTTTTAAAAAGATTTTATTTATTGATTCATGAGACAGAGATACATTTAGTATAATTATTGGTATGTTATGACTTATTTATTTTATTTTATTTTATTTTATTTTATTTTATTTTATTTTATTTTATTTTATTTTATTTTATTTTTGTGTTTTGTTTTTTCTTTCCTATTTCTTTTTTTCCGAGGGTTACTTAAACATTTTTTGGAATTCAGTCTTTATAGTGTTTTTTAGTGTATCATTTGTATAGTTTTTTAATAGTAATTGCTCTAGGTTTTATATTATAAATAACTTATAGTTTACTGATGTTGACATTTTATCACTTCAAGTGAAATGGGGATACCTTACTTTTCTTTACATTTCTTAACTTCTTCATTTATATTATAAATTGTCTTAAATATTCCCTCTATACGTGTAGAAGCACAGCAGTGTTATAGTTTTTTCTTTAAGCAGCAAACATAATTTCGCTGACCCATATTTCTGCTTGATGCCTTCTTAGTGTTCCAAAATTCCTTCTGTTATCATTTTCTTTCCATTTAGAGAACGTCCTTTAGGTACTTTATAAAAGTAAGTATGCTGGCAACAGATTTCTTCATTGGACAATACCCTGATTTCACCTTCATTCCTAAAGGATATTTTTACTGTATATAGATGTCTAAGTTTAACAATAGAACAAATAGAAAAAAATAGAACAAGTTTCCTTCAACAGTAGAAAAATGTGCCACATTTTTCTGGCCTCTCTGGTTTCTGACGAGAAAGCTCCTGTTACTTGAATTGTTTTCCCCTTATAGATGTGTTATTTCTCTTGCTGCTTTTAAGAATTTTTTTTTTCAGAACTTTGATATATTTTGTGGATTTCTCTGGGTATATTGTTGTTTGGAGTTTGCTCATCTTCTTGAATGTTAAGTTTATGTCTTCTGCCCAATTTAGTACATTTTCAAATATTATTTCTCCAAGTATTATCCTTTTTTCTCTCTCTGTGGGACCCCAATGGTGTTAGAGTTGTTGTTGTTGTTACAGTACCAACAGTATTGTGCGGCTGTTTTAGTATGTTGGAGATTTTTGGTTTTATTTTCCATCTGTCAGCCTGGGTAATTTCTATTACTCAGTCTTCAAGTTTACTGGTTACTTTCTCTGTCCCCTTTATTCTGCTGTTAAGTCCATCCATTGAGTTTCAGTTTTGTATTTTCTAGTTCAAAAATTTCTACTCAATTCTACTTTATGTCTTTTATTTCTTTCCTCAGAGTTTTTATTTTAAAAATTTTCTCTAGTGGTGTGTATGATTCTTCATCGAAGCATTTTTATGTTGGTTTCTCTAAGGTAGTCAAATAATTTTAATATCTCTTATTTTGGTGTTGGTTTGTAATGGTTGGCTTTTTTTCATTCAAGTTGAGATTTTCTTGATTCTTGGTATGATGAGTAATTTTCAGTTGAAACCTAGACATTTGGGTTTTTGTTTTAAGACTTTTCATTTTATTTAAGTCATTTTATTCATTTAGCTGGCTTCTTCTCACTCTATTGTGGCAGTGGTAGGAAGGGAGCTGCCTCATTACTGCCAGGTGTGAATATGAGTAATCAATAAGACAATGTAATTTATCAATTGTGAAACATAATAAATGTCAGATAAGTTAGCAAAGGGAGAAATCAATATAGTTTGATATCATCAAAGAAGAGACCCTACCATTAATGGGATTTGAATTGGTCAAGAGGGATGACTAGAATTGGAGAGAGGAAAACAATGATTATTTTAGTAGACAAAGATAGAAATGAGCTAGTCTGTGTTTAAAGGGAGCAGAAGGATATTAATAAGATAACCATACTTTCCTAACTTGACCACTATCTGACACCATACACAAAAATGAACTCAAAACATATTAACGACATGAACATAAGACCTGAACTCATAAAACTCCTTGAAGAAAACATATGTGGTAAGCTCCTTAACATCAGTGTTGGTGATAATTTTTTCAATTTGACACACAATAGCAAAGGTAACAAAAGCAAATATAAGTAGGACTCCCATCAAACTAAAAAGTTTCTGGATGGCAAAAGAAACCATCAACAAAATGAAAAGGTAGCCTACTAAATGGGAGAAAATATTTGCAAATCATATATCAGATAATGGGTTAATTTCCAAAACATATATCTGTATATAAAGAGAACTCATATGAGTCAGTAGCAGAAACAAACAAAAACTCAGTCTAATTTAAAAATGGGCAAAGGATCTGAACAGACATTTTTCCAAAGAAGACATTCAGATAGTCAAACACATGAAAAGATGTTCAATATCGCTCATCATCAGGGAAATGCAAATTAAAACCACAATGAGATATCATCTTATACCTGCCAGAATGGCTATTATCAAAAGGACAAGAAATAACAAGTGTTGGCAAGGATGCGGAGAAAGGAGAACCCTTGTGCACTGTTGATGGGAGCATAAATTGGTATAGCACTATAGAAAACAATATGAAGTTTTCTCAAAAAATTAAAAATTGAGGGATCCCTGGGTGCCGCAGCGGTTTGGCGCCTGCCTTTGGCCCAGGGCGTGATCCTGGAGACCCGGGATCGAATCCCACATCAGGCTCCCGGTGCATGGAGCCTGCTTCTCCCTCTGCCTATGTCTCTGTGCCTCTCTCTCTCTCTCTCTCTGTGACTATCATAAATAAATAAATAAAAAAAATTAAAAAAAAAAAATTGAAATACCATACAGTTCAATAATTCTACTGCTGGGTATTTACCCAAGGAAAACAAAACACTAATTCAAAAAGTATATGCAGCCTATGTTTATTATAGCATTATTTATAATAGCCAAGTTATGGAAGCAACCTAAGTACCTAAGCATCCATACATAGATGATGTTATAAAGAAGATGTAATATATATATATATATATTATGTATATATAATATTACAATATTACATTGATTCTATATCTATATCTATAGAATGGAACATAACTCAGGCATAAAAAAAGAGTGAATCTTGCCATTTACAAGAACATGGTTGGACCTAGAGGGTATTATACTAAAACTATGTCAACAATGCTTCAATTATTATTTTTTTAAGATTTTATTTATTCATGATAGACAGAGAGAGAGAGAGGCAGAGACACAGGCAGAGGGAGAAGCAGGCTCCATGCTGGGAGCCCAATGCGGGACTCGATCCCGGGACTCCAGGACTGCGCCCTGGGCCAAAGGCAGGTGCCAAACCGCTGAGCCACCCAGGGATCCCCCAATTATTATTATTTTTTAAAGATTTTATTTATTTATTCATGAGAGACACAGAAGAGAGAGAGGTGCAGAGACACAGGCAGAGGGAGAAACTGGCTCCATGCAGGGAGCCCAACGTGGGACTTGATCCTGGGTCTCTAGGATCACATCCCGGGCCGAAGGCAGTGCTAAACCGCTGAGCCAGCCAGGTTGCCCCAATACTTCAATCAAAAAAAAAATAAACCTGATTACCATAAGAATAGCTCAAGTGCCAGATGCTGATTATATCTCTTATGTGCTCTTGGAGAAAAATCTGAAAAATTGAAACTAGTTCCTTATTTCTGATTTTCTATGTCAAGGAAGGAATAAAACTCATTGCTGTGCTATAGAGAACTTCAGTGAACACAAGGATATAGGATTAATATGTTTGGCTGCAAAAAAGGGAGACATGGAATACAAACAAGCTGTCAGTTGAAAAGAGAGTAGAATTATATATACATTCTTGTTCTATCAGTTACTGTTAAAGAGCATGGAAATCTCTAACTTTGTTAATTTGCCTTTATTGTTCAGTTCTGTCTGCTGTGACTTCATATATTTTGTTGGAGTACTATTATTAGATACATCTACATTTATGATTTTAATATCTTCCTGTTGTACTGATTCTTTTTATCATTATAAAATTTCCCTCTTCTTTCTCATGAACTTTCATGATTCTGAGCTTTCTCATTGCATCAAGGTAGCATAGAGAAACAGGTTTTCGATTGCTTGAGTCTTTTCCTGTGTACCTACAAAGTAGAGATGATGCCAATCAAGGGAAATCCCAGTCCTGGAGTCCCAACACTCCATCCATATCTACTTTCAAGGATGTATAGTGCCTTTTGAATATTTCTCCACTGTTATGTGAAACTTTTCCATAACTAGTGCCACCTTTGCCTTGACTCACCTCCCGAAAACAAGCTATGAATTTAATTCATCAGTACATTGAGCACTTAGTGTGTACCACGCTGCCATGCACTAAGCGCTAAGAATACTGCAGAGAACAAAACAGATTTAAAAAAAAAAAGACAAAACAACTTTATACTCATGGAACACATATTCTACTGGGGGTAGATAGATAATAAATAAGAATACAGGAGGTGGTAAATGCTAAGGAGAAGAAGCTGTAATAAAGAAATTGAATTTGTAGTTAAAAGTCATTCTACTAACAAAAACACCAGGCCCAGATGGCTTCACTGGTGAATTCTAGAAAACATTTAAGGAAGAATCCTAACTCTACACAAACACTTCTAAAAATTTGAAAAGGAAGGCATACTTTCCAATGCATTTTATGAGGCCAATGTTACACTGCTATCAAAACCAAAGACATTATAAAAAAACTACAGACCAAGGGCACTTGGGCAGCTCAGTGTTGAGTGTCTGCCTTTGGCTCAGGGTTTGATCCCAGGATCCAGGATCGAGTCCCGCACTGGGCTCCTTGCAGGCAGCCTACTTCTCCCTCTGCTGTTTTTGCATCTCTCTCTCCTCTCTCTTTCTCTCTCTCTGTCTCTCATGAATAAATAATAAATAAATAAAATCTTTTTTTTAAAGAGAGAACTACAGACCGATATCCCCCATAGCCAAAGACACAAAAATTATGACCAATATTTTAATAAATCAAACCCAACAATATATGAGGATAATGAATCTCACTGAATGAGATTTTTTCACTCAGTAATGCAAGTTTAAGATTAAAAAATTAATATGTGTAATTCATTATGTTAACAAAATTCAAGGATGCAAATAATGCATTTAACAAAATCCAGCATCTTTTCTTGATAAACAATGAAAAAAGGGGTGTCTGGGTGGCTCAGTCAGTTAAATGTCTGACTCTTGGTTTTGACTCAGGTCATGATATCAGAGTCATGAGATCGAGGCCTTTGTCCAGCTCTATGCTGGACATGGAACCTATTTAAGATTCTCTTTCTCTCCCTTTCCCTCTGCCCCCCTCCAACTGCCCACCCACCCCACGCCCACTTGTACATGCTCTCTCTCAAAAAAAAAGGAATGGTTATTAGCAAAAGACAAGAAATAAGTGTTGGCAAGGATGTAGAAAAAAAGGAACCCTTGTACACTGTTGGTGGGGATGTAAATTGGTACAGGCACTATGGAAACTCCTAAAAAAATTCAAAATAGGGCACCTAGATGGCTCGGTTAAGTATCTGTCTATGGCTTAGGTCATGATCTCAGGGTCCTAGGATTGAGTCCCATTTGGGCTCTCTGCTCATCAGGGAGTCTGCTTTTTCCACTACTTTTCCTCTCACTCTTCCTCTGTGCTTCCCCCCCACCTCCGCTGCCATAAATACATAAAATATTTTTAAAATAAAAATAAAAATAGAACTACTATAAGACTGAGTTCCAGGGAAGATGATGGAGTAGGAGGACCCTAACCTCACCTTGTCCTACAGATATAACTAAATAACAGCCACATCAGTGTAAATTATCCAAAAAATGATCTGAAGACTCACAGAACAAACTCCCACAGCTAAATGTAGAGAAGAGGCCATATCAAAGAGGGTAGGAAAGATGGAGTTATGGTGGGGAGTAAATGGACCTGTGGGACTGTAGTGGGAGAGAGGGCCACCACAGGCACAGAGAGAGGAGACAAACAGACTCTCACAGTAGAGAGTCTTGGGAAGATGAATCCCTATAACATTTGGTTTTGAAAAACAGAGGAGTTGATTTCACAAGTCAATTTTCACTAATTCAAAAGGATATATCAGTGGGGCTTAAGACCTAGAACTTTAAAAATAGGCAGGCTCATGGGAGAGCAGGGAGAGCCAAAAGAAACAGAATTCCTGCCCTTAAAGAGTCAGCTCAGTAACCCCATGGTGATACAGCATAGAAACAGTTTGAAAAAAAGCCTGGAGTAAACATGAGGGGGATTTGTTTACTAATCACAGAGTGTGTGCTAGAGGGGCAGGGATCTTTGGGTAACTTCTCTAGGAACAGAGGAGCTGGCAAGCACCACTTCCCTCTCCAGCCCCCCAGATGAGACACAACTTACTAATAGCATGCCCCATCCCTGAGTTCTCCTGTGGACACACCCCCCTTTAGCCAGCCCTGAGCTCCAGGTCCCCTCCTATAGCATACCTGTGCATATCTTGCTAACTAACATCATGTGTCCCATCCCTGTCCTTCTGCAGATTTGCTCCCTTCAGCCCAGCCTGCCTTGGTCTGGGCAGCTGCTGGGCCCTTCCCACTGGCACAGACTTTGCTGGCAGTACATACCCTGCCTCTGCGATCTTCTGCAGTTCAGTGCTACTGCATCTCTGGCAAACACCAGACTGGCACCTTAACAACAAAGGGACTAAACCCTGCTGCCCACAACAGGAAAAGAGAGCCATTGTAGACAACTGGACTGAAGGCAAAAGTGTCTCAGCCACAACAGCAGGGTGCATGCAACACACATAAGAAACTATGTACAAAAAATAAACCCAAAATGGATTGATTAAGGACTTTTTGTTTGTTTGTTTTTTGGGGTTTTTGTTTTTTGTTTTTTGTTGTTGTTGTTGTTGTTGTTTGTTTTTGGTGGAGAATGTGGGCATGATTAAGGACTTAAATGTGAGACCTGACACCATAAAAATCCTTGAAGAGAGCACATAGCAAGATTTTTCTAGATATGTCTCCTGAGGCAAAGGAAACAAAAGCAAAAATAAACTGTTGGGACTGCATAAAAATAAAGAGCTTCTGCACAGCAAAGAAAACAATCAATAAAACTAAAAAGCAGTCTTTGGAACGGGAGAAGATATTTGCAAGTGACATCTGATAAAGGGTTAGTATCCAAAATATATAAAGAACTTCTAAAACTCAACATCCAAAAAAGAAATAATCCAATTTAAAAAAATGGGCAGAAGACATGAACAGACATTTCTCCAAAGAAGACATAACAGAAGGCTAATTACTACTAGCCAATATTCTGCCACACATGAAAAAATGTTCCACATTACTCATCATCAGGGAAATTCAAATTGAAGCTATAATGAGATATCACCTCATATGTGTCAGAATCATTAAAATAAAAAACATAAGCAACAATAGGTGTTGGTGAGGATGTGCATAAAAAGGAACCCTTGTGCTATTTGGTAGAAATACGAACAGGTGCAGTCACAGTGGAAAACAGCATGGAAGTTCTCCAAAAAGTTAAAAATAGAACCACTGTATGATCCAGTAATCACACGACTGGATATTTACCCAAAGAATACAAAAACACTAATTGAAAATAATATATGCATCCCTATGTTTATGGCAGCATTATTTACAGTAGGCAAATTATAGAAGCAGCAAGTGTCCAGCGATAAGATGAATGGATAAAGAATATGTGGCGCGTATATACACACACACACAAATACACACTACAGTATTATTCCACCATAAAAAAGAATGAAATCTTACCATTTGCAACATTGATGGAGCTAGAGAGTATAGTGCTAAGGATAATAAGTCAGAGAAAGACAAATACTATATGATTTCACTCATGTGGAATTTAAGAAACAAAAAGAGGAACAAACTAAGAAATAGACTCTTAACTAGAGAGAATAGGTTGATAAGTTACTAGAAGGGAAATGGGGTGGAGGATGGGTGAAATAGATGATGGGGATTATTATTATTTTTTAAAAGATTTTATTTACTTATTCATGAGAGACACAGAGGGAGAGAGGCAGAGACAGAGGCAGAGGGAGAAGCAGGCTCCATCAGGAACCTGATGTGGGACTCCATCCCGGGGCTCCAGGATCACACCCTGAGCCAAAGGAAGACGCTTAACCACTGAGCCACCTAGGCGTACCCGGTGATGGGGATTAAAGAATATCATCATGAGCACTGAGTAATGTATAGAAGTGTTGGTTGAATCACTATATTGTACATTTGAAACTAATATAACACTGTATGTTAACTATACTGAAATTAAAATAAAAAATTCCAAATTATGGCATATCATTACAGTGGAGTAAATTCGCAGTATATAGGAATGAACTTTGTTGTTGATACATAATTATACTGAACGTGATAAACCAGACCAAAAAAAAAAAAAAAAGCACATACAGGAATGATTCCATTTATATAAAATTCTGGAAAAAACAAGCTAATTTATAGTGACAGAAAATAGATCAGTGTTTACCTGGAGTCCAAGGGAGGGGTGGGGCAAGAAGGAACATGAGTTGGGTACTACAAGGGTGCATGAGATACTTTTGGGGATAATGGATATGTTCATATCTTGATGTTGTGATGATTGCATAGGTACATACATATGCCAAAACTCACCTAATTGTACCCTTTAAATGTGAGCTTTTATTATATGGTATATCTCAGTGAAACTCTTAAACTTTACAAATTAGGAATGTTATTAACTCACATTTTTTGAATCACTAATATGTTGTAGTCCCCTGTGTACATGCGTTATGTATTTATCTCAGTTAATCCTTACAGTAACACTGTGAGGTGATTCTTATCTCTATTTTATAAATGTGGTTTCAGTTCCACTGATTTCTAGGATTGGAGTAGCTGGAAGATCAACGCAGCACATTTATACCTAGCATGTGCGGTGTGTGAAACTCTAGGTCCACAAATCTGGACTCTGGTTAAACAGTATGTATGTATGTGTTTATGAGAGCATGAGTAGAGGGAGAGGGAGAGAATCTTTTTTTGTTTTGTTTTTAATTTAAATTCAGTTAACATATATTATTGGTTTCAGCGGTAGAGGTCAGTGATTCATCTGTCTTATATAACACCCACTGCTCATTATATCACTTGCCCTCCTTAATGCCCATCACCTAGTTACCCTGTTACCCCACTGCCCCTCCTCCAGTGACCCTGTTTGTTTCCTATGATTAGGAGTCTCTTGTGGTTTGTCTCCCCTTCTGATTTTGTCTTTTTATTTTTTCCTCTCTTCATGGGAGAGAGAGAATCTCCAAGTTGAGACTCCCCACTGAACACAGAGCCCAACACAGAGCTTGATCCTAGGACCCTGAGATCATAACCTGAACTGAAATCAAGAGTTGGCTGCTTACCCAACTGGACCACTCGGGTGGAGGGGCTCTTATCTCCATTTTGTAAATGAGAACACTGAAGATAAGGCTAAATTATAATGTTCAGTCCTGGAGAGTAGAATAGTCCTAAAGTTTTAGAGAAAAATTACCCAAATACACCAAACCAGAATTGAAGGAGTCAGCATCCAAACCCCAGCTACTTTGACTTCAGAATATATGCTTTTTTAAATTACACCAAATATTTTTTTAGTTGTATTAAAACACTCTTTGAAAAGATACCACATTAATATAGAACCACAGTGTGTAAAATCAGTTTTTTTTTATTTTTTATTTTTTAATAAATTTATTTTTTATTGGTGTTCAATTTACCAACATACAGAATAACACCCAGTGCTCATCCCGTCAAGTGCCCCCCTCAGTATCCGTCACCCATTCACCCCCACCCCCTCGCCCTCCTCCCCTTCCACCACCCCTAGTTCGTTTCCCAGAGTTAGGAGTCTTTATGTTCTGTCTCTCTTTCTGATATTTCCCACACATTTCTTCTCCCTTCCCTTATATTCCCTTTCACTATTATTTATATTCCCCAAATGAATGAGAACATACAATGTCCTTCTCCGATTGACTTCGTTCACTCAGCATAATACCCTCCAGTTCCATCCACGTTGAAGCAAATGGTGGGTATTTGTCGTTTCTAATGGCTGAGGAATATTCCATTGTATACATAAACCACATCTTCTTTATCCATTCATCTTTCGATGGACACCAAGGCTCCTTCCACAGTTTGGCTATTGTGGACATTGCTGCTAGAAACATCGGGGTGCAGGTGTCCCGGCGTTTCATTGCATCTGAATCTTTGGGGTAAATCTCCAGCAGTGCAATTGCTGGGTCATAGGGCAGGTCTATTTTTAACTCTTTGAGGAACCTCCACACAGTTTTCCAGAGTGGCTGCACCAGTTCACATTCCCACCAACAGTGTAAGAGGGTTCCCTTTTTTCCGCATCCTCTCCAACATTTGTGGTTTCCTGCCTTGTTAATGTTCCCCATTCTCACTGGTGTGAGGTGGTATCTCATTGTGGTTTTGATTTGTATTTCCCTGATGGCAAGTGATGCGGAGCATTTTCTCATGTGCATGTTGGCCATGTCTATGTCTTCCTCTGTGAGATTTCTCTTCATGTCTTTTGCCCATTTCATGATTGGATTGTTTGTTTCTTTGGTGTTGAGTTTAATAAGTTCTTTATAGATCTTGGAAACTAGCCCTTTATCTGATACGTCATTTGCAAATATCTTCTCCCATTCTGTAGGTTATCTTTTAGTTTTGTTGACTGTATCCTTTGCTGTGCAAAAGCTTCTTATCTTGATGAAGTCCCAATAGTTCATTTTTGCTTTTGTTTCTTTTGCCTTCGTGGATGTATCTTACAAGAAGTTACTGTGGCTGAGTTCAAAAAGGGTGTTGCCTGTCTCCTCTAGGATTTTGATGGAATCTTGTCTCACATTTAGATCTTTCATCCATAAGATTTTTACTTATAAGCAAAACCATTATGGTTGAAACAGGGACCTTTGTTGAGCCTCCCTTGGCAACTTTTGAAGCAATTCCTACGGCTTTCAAAAACTTTGGAGAAAGTAGTAAATACTAAATGAATAGTTACTGACCTACTAATTCTGAGTCAGTCACTGTCCTTTATTTAATGAAAGATTATTGAGAGGTTGTAGTTGACCAGGATCCACAGGTTGGTTTAATCCTTTCTCTTTCACTACAGAGTTGAAAATGTAAAGAAAGGAAATTAAAAGAAGACTGTTCTAAAACTTAGTCTTACTGATGAGTGAAATTAATTGTAACTTTTTTTGAGAACACTCAGTTAATACTGACAAAGCCAGGACAAGAAATCAGATCTCCTGAATTTTGCTCATGATACTTTAAAAATTATTTCAGGTAGTAATAAAATAAATTCAGAAAGTTTTCTTTAAGTTGTTGAAACCCTTGAAAAAATATATTGCAAAATGTACCACCATATTTTTTATTTTTATTTATTTTTAAGATTTTATTTATTTATTCATGAAAGACACACACACACACACACACACACACACACACACAGAGGCAGAGACACAGGCAGAGGGAGAAGCAGGCTCCATTCAGGGAGCCCGACGTGGGACTCAATCCCAGGACTCCAGGATCACGCCCTGGGCCGAAGGCAGGCACCAAACCGCTGAGCCACCCAGGGATTCCCACCACCATATTTTTAGATAATTATCACATAGCTTGTTGTTTACGTGAAAAGGTCTGTCTGGTTCCTTTGTTTTGCAGTAGCTTAAGAGTGTACCAAAACAAATGTTTAGTATTATGAAAATCACACAACAAAGAAAAACAGTTCTCTACATGAATAATTTGACATTGATAATCTTACCTATGTAAGTCTTGTTGCATTGAGCAAAACCTTTCTTTGTCAATTAATATTTAACAGTATTATTTTATAGAAAAAGGAACCATAGCCCATGATTTTTGAAACTCAAGTCATACCAGAGATATTTTTTAAAATATTTTATTTATTTATTCATGAGAGACACAGAGCGAGAGAGGCAGAGACACAGGCAGAGGGAGAAGCAGGCTCCATGCTGGGACCCCATGTGGGACTTGATCCCGGGTCTCCACGATCACACCCTGAGCTGAAGGCGGCGCTAAACCGCTGAGCCACCCTGGCTGCCCCAGAGATAAGTTTTTATGAAGTTCATTTTTCAAAGTGAACTTTTGTAGCATTAAAGTCAAACTAGTTTTGTTCTGTTTGTGAAAGTAATCAGTTTTCATGGTGACTTTAATCTATGTGAGAAATATAAGGGAGGAATTTAATACTAGATTAAATATTGCTCAATGCACCTTAGAAATGGTATAATTTGGGTGAAAATAGAAGATGCCTAGCTATAGTTTTAATAGAGGTTTCTAAAGATTAATTAGTAGTCAGGAGTAGGTTCTTAAATATGGAAACATTTGCAGAGGACAAGGCATGTTTTCTATCTGTAAGTGGTATTATAATTCACTGTTACTCTGAGATTAGGAGAAGAGAAATAGTTTGTTTAAATACATTAGAGTCATATAAATGTATACAGCACCAAAAGACTAATCTACAAATTGGACTCTTTCAGCAATAAATAAATAAATAAATAAGGCAGTTTATAAAACGAGGAGTTGAGAAAAAGAGCAGAGGTGAGGTAACTGGCCCACTCTCATATTGCTACAGTTAGTTATAACTTGTTATAACTCAGACTTGTTCCAGTTCTGAATACAAGATTTGTTATGTATCACATCAGGCTTCCTTTTGGTTGATTGATCACTTCAGACTTGGATCCCTATAAAAGTTTTTTCTTCTGAAGCAAATCAACATTAGGCCACTGGCTCCTGGCATCATCAGGCCTCTCTGGCTCTCCTACTTATGAGTTATGTAGTAAAGTCACTTCTGAGTGAAGTTAAGAAGTAAACTTCTCTAAACCTTAAGTTATTAATGTGAAAAATGACACTATCATGAGGTTGTTGTAAGAATGAGATATAAAAGATATCCAGCTGAAGGGCACTCAGTATAAGGGAGCTCTTAACTGTTTTTGTTTTTTTTTTTTTTTACCTTATCAAGTGCTCCATTTTATCCCTTTTGTAAGGATGTACTATCCCATTAAGATACATGGCCTTCTGAAAAAATGCTGGATAGATCAGATAACATGGTTTTATAATTCCTTTAGAGTCCCAGTATTTGGTATATTTTACTTTGTATCAGAACCACACAATAAGCTTATTTAAAAACTGGATTATAGTCCTTTGGCCAAGAGACTATATGTGGAATGGAGCTTAGAAATATGCATTTTGACAAGTAGCACATTCTTGAAACTCAGAGTAGTGGTTTTCAGCAAAACAGCCTATTTGAAGGACTTGGCTATAGTCATTGTATTTTCTTTCTTTTTTTTTTTTAACTCATTGTATTTTCTTAAATTAAGTATTCTGATTTTTTTTTTATCCTATTCAAAGAAATTGTTAGCTGAAGGTGGGAAAAGTTTAGTAAATTTGGTCGTAGATATGAGGAAGCTAAATTGAGGCTGATCTTAAGGTAGAATAAATCTGGCTGAAAAAGAATAGAGCTGCCTTGAGACACAGGGTAGAATATGGTTGATGGGCAGCATGCCAATCCTCTAGCAAAGGCTTGAGTTTTACTCTGCTTCTGAGTGGCCATCTATCATCCAGTGCTCCCTCTAGCCTGCTTTTGCTAATGTGCTTCTTTGCCTCTTTATTTTTTTTTTATTTTTGAAAATTTTTTTTTTACTTGACCCATCTCCTTTTATTCTTGGTTACAAGTCTGTCAGAACATTTTCACCAATTGGTGTTGGCTAACAATGGGGATGTCAGATGATTCTAGAGCTAGGTCCACATTTGTGGTGGCATAGACTGTCTTTCTAGGGTCACCTCTTTAAGCCTGGTGAGGGATTACTTCATTAAGAGGCGCCTAACGACTTCAGCTGCACATCAGCTAGGCAATCTTTCCTGTCCAGAGTTCCCAGTCAGCTTGGGGCACACCTTTCCATCTGTGCCACCTGCTCAGCATCCAGAGAGCCTTTTCGTGGATGAGCATCTGTCTTTGCCTGTAACTCCCGCCTGTCATAACCTGTGAGGAATTTCTAGGTGCTTAGCAATTAGGAGAGCATAGAATATAAGCAGCCTGAATGCCAGGGGCACCTGGGTGGCTCAGTCAGTTAAGTGTCTGCCTCTAGCTTGGCTCTTGATCCCAGGGTTCTGGGATCAAGCCCTACATTGGGCCCCTGCTTGTGCTCTCTGGCTCTCTCTCTTTCTGTCAAATAAATAAGTAAAACATCTTTAAAAAAAAAAAACTCTTGGAGTTCCTGGGTAGCTCAGTCAGTTTAGCATCTGCCTTCGGCTCAGGTCATGAACCTGAAGTCCCAGTATTGAGCCCCACATTGGGCTCCCAGCTTGACAGGGAGTCTGCTTCTCCCTCTACCCCTCATCTTGTTTATGTTCTCTCTTTCTCAAATAAATAAATAAAAATCTTAAAAAAAAGAAAAAGAACCTTTCCCCTTTAACATCTTTTTCTTCTGTATCTATAAGATGAAGAACAAACAGTGCTAGACTGCTAGACTAAGTTCTGGCTCTGCTCTTTATTAACTGTGTGACCCCAGGAAAGTTCTTTAATCTCTATAAATTTCAAGTATTTTATTTGTAAGATGAAAAGAAAAATAACAATGCAAGTGTTTATTATGTTAGTCCCTTTCTGTTATTTCTGCCTTGCCTTTCCCCCTCTCTTTCCTTTTCTATATACCTCCTAACCTCTTCCCAGCCTGTAGTTGTGGGTCATAGCCATCAGTTTAAGCCTGACATGTCGTATATCACACCTTGATTTGTAGGGAAATAAAAGAACTTTATGTTTGGAAGAAATCTTGGAAGTTGTCTATACCAACTCCATCAGCATCTCTGCTACTACTGTATTTTATGCTTCATAAGAGTAGAAATTGTTTCTGTCTTCTTTACAGTTATATTCCCACGGTCCATGGCACAGATTAGGCAGTCAGTATTGTAGTTTAAATGAATGAATGGATGAATGAAAAAAATGAACCTTATATGATTCAAAAATCTTTATACTTGGATCCCCTTCAACTATTAGACACTGAGATCAATGTTAGGGATTATACCTTACTCATTACTATATTTTTAATACTTTCCCTAGGATCTTGAATGCAAATGAATGATTAAAATGAATAAAATAGGTGGTCATATTTTCTTTAATATCTCCAATGACAGGGAGCTTTTTATCTTCAAAGGTAATCAAATAAAAGGCAGCCATTACATTCAGTCGACATTTCAAATGGTGATATAGTGATCCATGAGTGTCTGAGTGAAATATTATGAGGTTTATCCATTGTCTTCTTATAATTTCAAGACTCCCAATCCTATCCTTGTACCTCAGAGTTGATCATGGTAAGTTCCACAGGTTATGTAGAAGACAACCTAAAGTAAATAAAAAGTGTAGTAATTGATCATAAACCAAAAACTGAATAGGCCAACAGTCATCTGCCACAGAAATGAGATACTTGATTATACTGTGGCATTAAGGTTCAGAGTCAAGAGCTGCCACTAGACCTAGAATTATGATGATTATTTAAAAATTTAGAGAATGCTTGGGGTGCCTGGCTGACTCAGTCATGAGGTCTTGGGGTCATGAGTTCAGTCCCATATTGGGTGTAAGGCTTAAATATTTTAGAAATTGCCTAATAATGATATAAAGCAGAAGACATCTCTCACTTTTATGGCCTTAGTATCTAAATTGGGTCTTAGAATAGAAAGATGAGAGATTGTAGGAAGAGTGGAACTAAAATAGCACCTATAAAACTTGATTGCTTTTATTTGCTAAATACCTCCCCACAGTAAGACTGTGCCCTCCTTAAAGGCTGGACTGGCCAAGTGCCAGGCACAGCATAAGCATGTAATGGATGTGTAGATGATTAAGCAAACCACCTTGATAAGATGATGAATTAAGCAAGGCACCCTGCAGTTCTTATTCTTGATTGTGTCTCACCAAGCCTCAAGTACTGTGATACAATTGCTGTGATGAGGAATACTTTGCCTCAATTAATAATAATAACAGTAACAACAACAACAATAGCTAACATTTCTGTAATGCTTACTATATGCCAGGTCCTCCTCTAAGTGGTTTTATATGCATTAAAACCATTTTAATACTTACTACAACTCTTTGAGGTAGTTATTATTTATCCCTGTTTTACAAGTGAAAAAACTGAAGCAAGAGAAGCATAAATAATTTGCTTAGGTTCTCATAGCTAGCAAGTAGCATGGCTCAAATACAATTGAGGCTTCCTGATTCCAGAGTCTGTCCCTTAAACACCCTTTACTACTCTATACTTCCCTCCATTTGTGCCGTTTTGTCTATCCAGCATACTTTCCCTTACATCTTTTAGTAATGCTATCCTTTGTTCTTGTGAGGAAATCATTTAATGTGGTCCAGATAGGGTTGACCACTTCTCTTCTTAACTCTATATGAAAGTACATGAGAGGCTTGGCTGACTGGGATGATTGATTCAGGATTCAATCAAATGCATGTGCTTTTGACTGGTGATATTAGTCATAAGGGTTCCATGAGCCTAAAGTAAACAATAGCAAATCATTTCACATTTAATAAGTATTAACTGAGTGCCAAACATTTTAGGCACATAAGATACATTAATGAATAAAGCAAAGATCCTGGTCACCTGGGTGGTTCAGTCGGTTAGGTTGTCTGTCTTCAGCTCAGGTCATGATCCCAGGGTTCTGGGATTGAATCCCATGTTGGCTTCTGCTCCATGGGGAATCTGCTTCTCCCTCTGCCTCAGCCCCCTGCCCCCACTCATGTGCATGCTCTCTCTTTCTCATGCTCTCTCAAATAAAATCTTAAAAAAAAAAAAGCAAAGATCCCTGCCCTTGTGGTAGCTTACACTGTAGCAAAAGAAAGCAATGATAAATACAATAAGCAAATACATTACATACCATGTTGGTAAGTGCTATAGAAAAAGGGAATGGGAGAGTATGGTCTGAAGGAATTTAGAACACAGGAATGGCAGCAGAAAGAACAGTTTCAGTATTTAATGGGACTAATAGGGGAGACACATGGTAGAAGGTAACATCTGAGAAAACTTAATTAAATGAGAGAAGAGTGTACCAAGGAGATATTTGGAAGGAACACCTAGACCAAAGGCTTTATGGTAGGACTATGCCTAGTATGTTTGAAGAGCAGCAAAAACTATAAGAAGCAGGGTAATAAGAAGTCAGAGAAGTAAATGAGAACCAGTTCATAGCCTATGTAGGCCATTGTAAGACTCTCAGCTTTGGGGATCCCTGGGTGGCGCAGCGGTTTGGCGCCTGCCTTTGGCCCAGGGTGCAATCCTGGAGACCCAGGATCGAATCCACACCGGGCTCCCCGTGCATGGAGCCTGCTTCTCCCTCTGCCTATGTCTCTGCCTCTCTCTCTCTCTGTGACTATCATAAAAAACAAACAAAAAAATAATAATAAGACTCTCAGCTTTGAATGAAATGGGAAACCACTGGAAATATCTGAGTAGAGGAGTCTCAGGATCTGAGAGATTTTTAAAAGATCACTCTGACTGCTATGTGGAGGATAGATTGAAGGAATGGAAAGTAGAGCAGGTACACCTGTTAAGAGGCTAGTGAAATAATCTATGTTTGGACCAGATTGAAATAGTGGAAATGTTGAGAAATTGTTTTGGAAGTATTATATAAGTAGGGCAAGTATAATTTCCTGATGGATTGAATATAGAATATAGAATCAAGGATGCCTGCAAAGTTTTGGGTCTGAGCAATTGAAAGGATGATGTTTGCCATCAATTGAAGTGGGGAAGCTACAAGTGAAACAGGCTTTGGACTTGTTAAATTTGTGATGTTTAACAAGACCTCTAAGTGTTTATGTAGACCTCCAAGTAGGGAGTTGGATGTATGAGTCTGGTTTTGGGGAGAGAAATCTTTATCTGAGATCTATACTTGAGAGTTATTGGCACATAGATGTTATTTAAAAGCAAAGGCACTCATTGAAGTAACAAAGGGAGTTAAGTAGAAGTTGAGAAAAGGACTGAGCCTTGGGGCATTCCGACATTGAGAACTGGGGAGAGGAGGAGGAACCAGCAAAGAAAACTCAGAAGCGGGGGAGTCCAATAAGGTAAAATGAAAAGCAAGACAGTATGTTGTCCTGGAAGCCAGTGAAGAAAGTATCAAAGATGCGGGAGTTATTAATTGTGTCAAATGGAAGATAAGGACTCAGAAATGCTGATTGAATTTAGCAATATGGAGGTCATTGGTCACTTGGATGAAATCATTTTCACTGGAAAGGCAGGGGCACCTGGTTAGAATGGTTCAGAAAGAATGGCAAGAAACAAATTACAAACTATGAACGATTCTAGTCTTGCCCTAAAGGGAACAAAGAAATAAGATGATGGGGCAGGAAAAGTGAAGTCAATAGGAGATGCTTTTGTTTTTATTTATTTTGGGGCTTTTGTTTTGTATTGTTTTAGTGCTTTTGTTTTCAAAGATGAGAAAAATTATATCATGTTTTTATGTTGGTAGGAATGACTCATGTTTGCTATTGTGAAGGCAAAGTTAAGGCAGATTTTCCGTAACATTACTTGAATCACTGCATCCAGCCATGTCTAAATTTGGAGTCACCCACTTGAATTGCCTGATTAAATGAGGTGACATTCCCTTTTTTGTTAAGTAATTTAAGTCAAATGCCACTTTCAGTGAAGAATCCTAATTTTTCCTCCTGTCTTCAAAATGGTCTTCATATTTTTATTATTTTTAATGTTTTTATTGAAGTTTGATTTGCCAACATACAGTATAACACCCAGTCCTCAAGTTCCCTCCTTAGTGCCCATCACCCAGTAACCCCAACCCCCTGCCCACCTCCCTCTTCATATATTTTTTTAAGATTTTATTTATTTATTCATAAGAGAGAGAGAGAGAGAGGCAGAGACACAGGCAGAGGGAGAAGCAGGCTCCATGCAGGGATCCCAATGTGGGACTCAATCCCGGGAATCCAGGATCACGCCCTGGGCTAAAGGCAGGCTCTAAACCACTGAGCCACCCAGGGATCCCCTATTTTTTTTTAAAGATTTTATTTATTTATTCACGATAGACATAGAGAGAGAGGGAGAGATACAGGCAGAGGGAGAAGCAGGCTCCATGCCAGGAGCCTGATGCGGGACTCGATCCTGGGACTCCAGGATTGCACCCTGGGCCAAAGGCAGGCGCCAAACCACTGAGCCACCCAGGGATCCCCAGGATCTCCTATTTTTAAAGTTAACTTTCCCAGGGTACCTAGGTGGCTCAGTTGATTGAACATCCAACTCTTTGTTTCAGCTCAGGCTATGATCAGGGTTGTGAGATCCAGCCCCACATCAGGCTCCATACTCAGCCCAGAGTCTGCTTGTCTCTCTGTTCCCCTCTGCCCCTTCCTCACCTCTCTAAAATAAATAAAATCTCAAAAAAATAAAGTTAACTTTCCCTGGGTTTCTAATATAAATTATGATTATATTATCATTTATTATTATATATTATTGTATACTTATATACATGCACTAGTTTTCCTGTAAATAAATAATAATTTGCAATTTTACAAATTAAAAATGAAATTATAATAGGGAAACCTGGAAAATTAGCTGCTCTCCTTTTAGTTAAAACATGCTCTTTTATCATGGTTTTATTTTATATAACTCAGTGTTTTATTACAAAGAAAACCATTCATTTAACCACTTCTAGACCAAGAAATAGAATATTGCCACCACCCTTTAACACTGATTCATGCTGCATCCCAATCACTGTGTCCACCTTCCTGACAAATATAAGAACTGCACTGATTTGATGGTAATCAGTTTCTTGCTTTTCTTTGTTGTTCCACTTAAGCATATATCTCTAAATACTATGATTTAAAGTTGGGTATTTTTAAACTTTATATAAATGTAATCATGCACTAAGTATACTTTTATCTGACTTATTCAACATTGCATTTATGACATACATCTATGTTGTTAAATGTTGTAATACTGTTGTAATACTGTAGTATAATCCACACTTACATGATACAGAACATTTTTGTGTCTGCAAAAATTTACTTCATGTGGCTCCTTGTAGTGATCCCCAACCTACGAAGAGATAACCACTCTTAATATTTTCCACCATAGATTAGTTTTCCTGTTCTAGAGCATCATATAAATGAGATTTTATATATAGTGTATGTAGTGTATTATCTGTTTGTGCTGGGCATTATGGTTATAAGATTCATTGTATTATAGTATGTATCAGTAGTTCATTCCTTTTTAATACTTAAGTAGTATTTGATTGTATGAATATATCACAATTTGTCCACTCTTTGAATAATATTTGAATTTTGTCAATTTTTTTGCTATTGTGATTGTAGCTACTATAAATATTCTTATATAAGACTGTGTTGTGTGGGCTTTTTTTTTTTTTTTCGTTTCTCTCAGCTAACTACCTGAGGTTGAATGGTTGTGTCAAAGTGTACCTTTATGTAAATGATTATATAATTTTGGAATTCATCAGCTTATTTATGGCAATTCTCCCTAGCAGTATATGAAAGTTCAGTTTGCTCCACTTCTTGGCCAACTTATGACAGTTTCATTCTTCTTCATTTTAACCATTTTAGTGCATGTGTAATGGTATCTCATTATGGTTTTAGTTTACATTTTTGTAATGATGAAAGAGTTGAGTTGAGCATTTTTTCATGTATTCATTAATCAGTTGTACATCTTCCTTTATGAAGTATGTTCGATTTGGGGGTTTTTTTCCCATTTAAAAAAATTGGTTTTGTGGGTTTGAAAATTTTTTTATTTTAATTTTTTTAATTTTATTTAAATTCAAGTCAGTTAATAAATAGTATATATTTTTTTAAGATTTTATTTATGAGAGAGAGAGAGAGAGAGAGGCAGAGACACAGGCAGAAGGAGAAGCAGGCTCCATGCAGGGAGCCTGACATGGGACTCGATCCTGGGACTCCATGATCACACCCTTGGCCAAAGGCAGGCACTAAACCGCTGAGCCACCCAGAGATCCCCCAAATACTATATTATTAATTTGGGGGTCAAAATTAGTTTTTTACCAGTTGCATGTAATACCCAATACTAATTATGTCAGGTGCCCTCCTTATTGCCCATTACTTCATTACCATATCCCCCTACCCACCTCCCCTCCAGTAACTCTCAGTTGGTTCTCATTAAGAATCTCTTATGGTTTGTCTTACTCTCTATTTTTATCCAACTTATTTTTCCTTCCCTTCCCCTGTGTTCATCAATTTCGTTTCTTAAATTCCACATATGATTGAAATTATATGGTATTTGTCTTTCTCTGACTGACTTATTTCGCTTGGCATAATATACTCTAGTTCCATCCGCATCATTGCAAATGGCAAGATTTCATTACTTTTGATGATTTAGTAATATTCCATTTTATATACATAAATAATATTCCATTATATATATAAATTACATATTTATATATTTATATATTTATATATTAATATATAATAAGTTATATGTTTATATATTATGTAAATATAAATAATATTCCATAAATATATATTATGGAATGTGATATCTATCTATCTATCTATCTGTATATTATCACATCTTCTTTATCCATTCATCCATCGATGGACATCTGGGCTCTTTCCATAGTTTGGCTATTGTGGACATTGCTGCTGTAAACATTGGGGTGCATGTACCCCTTCAAATCACTATTTTTGTATCCTTTGCATAAATACCTCGTAGGGTGATTGCTGGGTTGTAGAGTAGTTCCATTTTTCTATTTTTAACTTTGGAAGAACCTCCATGCTGTTTTCCAGAATGGCTGCAACCAGTTTGCATTCCCACCAACAGTGTAAGAGGGTTCTCCTTTCTCCACATCCTCAGAAACATTTGTTGTTTCCTGAGGTGTTAATTTGAGCGATTCTGACTGGTGTGAGGTAGTATCTCATTGTGGTTCTGATTTGTATTTCCATGATGATGAGTGATGTTGAGCATTTTTTCATGTGTCTATTAGCCATTTGTATGTCTTCTTTGGAGAAATGTCTATTCATGGCTTCTGCCCATTTCTTAATGGGATTATTTATTTCTTGGGTATTGAGTTTGATAAGCTCTTTATAGATTTTGGATACTAGCCCTTTATCTGATATGTCATTTGCAACTATCTTCTCCCATTCTGTTAGTTGTTGCCTTTTAGTTATGTTGATTGTTTCCTTTGCTGTGCAAATGCTTTTTATCTTGCTGAAGTTCCATTATTCATTTTTGCTTTTGTTTCCCTTGCCTCTGGAGACATGTCTAGTAAGAAGTTGCTGTGGCCAGGGTCAAAGAGGCTGCTGCCTGTATTTTCTTCCCAGATTTTGTTAGTTTCCTGTCTCACATTTAGGTCTTTTATCTATTTTTTCTGTATGGTGTGAGGAAATGGTCCAGTTTCATTCTTCTGCATGTGGCTGTCCAGTGTTCCCAACACCATTTGTTGAAGAGACAGTCTTTTCCATTGGATATTCTTTCCTGCTTTGTCGAAGATTAGTTGACCATAGAATTGAGGATCCATTTCTGGGTTCTGTTCTACTGATCTATGTGTCTATTTTGTACCAGTACCATACTGTCTTTTTTTTTTTTTTTAAGATTTATTTATTTATTCATGATAGAGAGAGAGAGAGACCCCAGACCCTAGGATCACGCCCTGGGCCAAAGGCAGGCACTGAACCGCTGAGCCACCCAGGGATCCCCAGTACCATACTGTCTTAATGATTACAGCTTTGTAATACAGCTTGAAGTCTGGAATTGTGATGCCTTCAGCTTTGGCTTTCCTTTTCTTTTTTCTTTCTCTCTCTCTCTCTCTCTCTCTATCTCTCTCTCTCTTTTTTTTTTATTGGAGTTCAGTTTGCCAACATATAGCATATCACCCAGTGGTCATCCCGCCAAGTGCCCACCTCCCAGTCATCCCAACCCCTCCCCACCTCCCTTTCCACCACCCCTTGTTCATTTCCCAGAGTTAGGAGTCTCTCATGTTCTGTCACCCTCACTGATATTTCCCACTCATTTTCTCTCCTTTCCCCTTTATTCCCTTTAACTATTTTTTATATTCCCCAAATGAATGAGACCATACAACGTTTGTCCTTCTCCAGTTGACTTACTTCACTCAGCATATTACCCTCCAGTTCTAACCACGTTGAAGCAAATGGTGGGTATTTGTCATTTCTAATGGCTGAGTAATATTCCATTGTATACATACATCTTCTTTATCCATTCATCTTTTGATGGACACTGAGGCTTCTTCCACAGTTTGGCTCTTGTTGTCATTGCTGCTATAAACATCAGGTGCAGGTGTCCTGGCATTTCACTGCATCTGTATCTTTTGGGTAAATCCCCAGCAGTGCAGTTGCTGGGTCATAGGGCAGTTCTATTTTTAACTCTTTGAGGAACCTCTACACAGTTTTCCAGAGTGGCTGTACCAGTTCACATTCCCACCAACAGTGCAAGAGGGTTCCCCTTTCTCCACATCCTCCATTTGTTGTTTCCTGTCTTGTTAATTTTCACCATTCTCACTGGTGTGAGATTGGTGTGTGATTTTGATTTGTATTTCCCTGATGGCCAGTGATGCAGAGCATTTTCTCATGTGTTTGTTGGCCATGTCTGTCTTCCTCTGAGAAATTTCTGTTCATGTTTTTTGACCATTTCATGATTGGATTTTTTTGTTTCTTTGCTGTTGAGTTTAATAAGTTCTTTATAGATCTTGGATACTAGCTCTTTATTGGATATGTCATTTGCAAATATCTTCTCCCATTCTGTAGGTTGTCTTTTAGTTTTGTTGACTGTTTCTTTAGCTGTACAGCAGCTTTTTATCTCGATTAAGTCCCAATAATTCATTTTTGCTTTTGTTTCCCTTGCCGTCATAGATGTATCTTGCAAGAAGTTGCTGTGGCCAGGTTCAAAAAGGGTGTTTCCTGTGTTCTCCTCTAGGATTTGGATGGATTCTTGTCTCACATTTAGGTCTTTCATCCATTTTTAGTTTATCTTTGTGTATGGTGTAGTTTCATTCTTTTGCACGTGGCTGTCCGATTTTCCCAGCATCATTTATTGAAGAGACTGTTCTTTTTCCAGTGGATAGTCTTTCCTGCTTTGTCGAATATTAGTTGACCATAGAGTTGAGGGCCCATTTCTGGATAGAAATGGATAGGGCCCATTTCAGAATAGAGATTCTGTTCCATTGATCTATGTGTCTGTTTTTGTGCCAGTACCACACTGTCTTGATGATCATAGCTTTGTAGTACAACCTGAAATCTGGCATTGTGATGCCCCCCACTCTGGTTTTCTTTTTCAATATTCCCCTGGCTATTCGGGGTCTTTCTGATTCCACACAAATCTCAAGATGATTTGTTCCAACTGTCTGAAGAAAGTCCATGGTATTTTGATAGGGATTACATTAAATGTGTAAATTGCCCTGGGTATCATTGACATTTTCACAATATTAATTCTTACAATCCACGAGTATGGAATATTTTTCCATCTCTTTGTGTCTTCCTCAATTTCTTTCAGAAGTGTTCTATAGTTTTTAGGGTATAGATCTTTACCTCTTTGGTTAGGTATATTCCTAGGTATCTTATACTTTTGAGTGCAATTGTAAATGGGATTGACTCCTTAATTTCTCTTTCTTCAGTCTCATCGTTAGTGTATAGAAATGCCACTGATTTCTGGGCATTGATTTTGTATCCTGCCACACTGCCGAATTGCTATATGAGTTCTAGCAATCTTGGGGTGGAGTCTTCTGGGTTTTCTATGTACAGTATCGTGTCATCTGCAAAGAGGAAGAGTTTGACTTCTTCTTTGCCAATTTGAATGCCTTTTATTTCTTTTCGTTACCTGATTGCTGAGGCTAGGACTTCTACTATGTTGAAGAGCAGTGGTGAGAGTGGACATCCCTGTCATGTTCCTGATCTTAGGGGAAAGGCTCCCAGTGTTTCCCCTTTGAGAGTGATATTTGCTGTGGGCTTTTTGTGGATGGCTTTTAAGGTGCTGAGGAATGTTCCCTCTATCCCTACACTCTGAAGAGTTTTGATCAGGAATGGATGCTGTATTTGTCAAATGTTTTCTCTGCATCTATTGAGAGGATCATGTGGTTCTGGCTTTTTCTCGTGTTGATATGATCTATCACATTGATTGCTTTATTAGTGTTGAACCAGCCTTGCATCCCGGGGATAAATCCCACTTGGTCATGGTGAGTAATCTTCTTAATGTACTGTTGGATCCTATTGGCTAGTATCTTGTTGAGAATTTTTGCATCTGTGTTCATCAGGGATATTGGTCTATAATTCTCCTTTTTGGTGGGGTCTTTGTCTGATTTTGGAATTAAGGTGATGGCTGGCCTCATAGAACGAGTTTGGAAGTATTCCATTTCTTTCTTTCAGAACAGCTTTAGTAGACTAGGTATTGTTTCTTCTTTAAACGTTTGATAGAATTCCCCTGGGAAGCCATCTGGCCCTGGACTTTTGTGTCTTGGGAGGTTTTTGATGGCTGCTTCAATTTCCTCCCTGGTTATCAGCCTGTTCAGGTTTTCTATTTCTTCCTGTTCCAGTTTTGGTAGTTTGTGGTTTTCCAGAAATGCATCCATTTCTTCTAGACTGCCTAATTTATTGGCGCATAGCTGCTCATTGGCTTTCTTTTTCAACCCTGGTTTGGCTATTTGGGGTCTTTTGTGGTTCCATACAAATTTTAGGATTGTTTGTTCTAGCTCTATGAAAAATGCTGGGAGTATTTTCATAGGGATTGCACTGAATGTGTAGATTGTTTTGGGTAGTATAAACATTTTAACAATATTTGTTCTTCCAAACCATGAGCATGGAATGTTTTTCCATTTCTTTGTGTCTTCGTCAACTGCTTTCCTAAGTGTTCCATAGTTTTCAAAATACAGATCTTTTACCTCTTTGGTTAGGTTTTTCTCCCCAAAAGAAAGGTCAGGAAGATATCACACACAACCAGGAACCTGTTCAAAGCACATGTAAGCAATATATATGAACAAGAATTTAGATCAACAATTATAAGACTACTAGCTGGACTTGGAAAAAAAGAACATAGAAGACAGCAGAGAAACACTTGCTGCAGAAATAAAAGACCTAAAAACTAGTCAGGGACAGCTGAAATAAAAAATGCTATAACTGAGATGCAAAACAGACTGGATATAATCACTATGAGGGTTGAAGAAGCAGAGAAGAGGATAGGTGATATAGAAGATAAAATTATGAAAAATAACAAAGCTGAAAAAGAGGGAAAGAAAACTATTAGATCATGAAGCAAGTCCATAAGCAAAACAATATCCATATCATAGGAGTCCCAGAAAAGTAAAAGTAGGAAAAGGGGGCAGAAAGTTTATTTGAACAAATTATAGCTGAGAACTTCACTAATCTGGGGAAGGAAACAGGCATTCAAGAGCAAGAGGCAGAGAACTCGCCTCAAAATCAACAAAAAATAGGTCAACACCAGAACGCATCATAGTGAAACTTGCAGAATGCAAAGATAGAGAATCCTGGGGGTGCCTAGATGGCTCAGTTGGGTAGGTGCCTGCCTTCAGCTCAGGTCATAATCCCAGCCAGGGTCCTAGGATCAAGCCCCATATCAGGCTCCCTGCTCAGTAGGGAGTCTGCTTCTCCCTCTTCCTCACCTTCCCCTCAACTCATGCTCTCTCTCTCTCTCACTCTCCCTTGCTCTCTATCTCAAATAAATAAATAAAATCTTTAAAAATATATAGAATCTGGTAGCCCAGGTGGCCCAGTGGTTTAGCGCCGCCTTCAGCCCAGGGTCTGATCCTGGAGACCTGGGATTGAGTCCCACATCAGGCTCCCTGCATGGAGCCTGCTTCTCCCTCTGCCTGTGTCTCTGCCTCTCTCTCTTTCTCTCTCTGTGTCTCTCATGAATAAATAAATAACATCTTTAAAAAAAATAGAATCCTGAAAGCAGCCATGAGAAAAAGTCCTTAATCTACAAGGGTAGACACATAAGGCTGGCAGCAAACCTGTCCACAGAGACCTGGCAGATCAGAAAGGACTGGCATAATATATTCAGTGTGTCAAATAAGAAAAATATGCAGCCAAGAATACTGCATTCAGCAGTGCTTTCATTTAGAATAGAAGGAGAGATAGAGTCTCCAAGACAAACATAAAACTAAAGGATTTTGTCAACACTAAACCAGCCTTGCAAGAAATATTAAAGGGGATCCTTTGAGTGGAAAGAGAGAACAAAAGTAACAACGACTAGAAAGGAACAGAGACAATCTACAGGAACAGAGACTTTATAGGTAATAAAATAGTACTAAATTCATATCTTTCAATAATTACTCTGAATGTAAATGGACTAAATATTCCCATCAAAAGACATAGGGTATCAGAATGGATTAAAAACAAGACCCATTAATATGTTGGTTGTAAGAGACTCATTTTTAGACTCAAAGACATTTCCAGATTGAAAATGAGGGGTTGGAGGGACGCCTGGGTGGCTCAGCAGTTGAGCGCCTGCCTTCGGCTCAGGTCTTGATCCCAGGATCCCGGATCGAGTCCCACATCAGGCTCCCTGCAAGGAACCTGCTTCTCCCTCTCCTATGTCTCTGCTTCTCTCTCTCAGTCTGTGTCTCTCATGAATAAATAAATAAATCTTAAAAAAAAGTGAGGGGTTGGAGAACCATTTATCATGCTAATGTACATCAAAATAAAACTAGAGTAGCTATACTTATATCAGACAAACTAGATTTTAAAACGAAACATGGTAATAAGAGATAGAGAAGGACACTATATCATAATAAAGGGGTCTATCAAAAAAAAAAATAAAGGGGTCTATCCCACAAGAAGGTCTAACAATTATAAATATTTTTGCCCGTAACTTGGGAGCAGCCAAATATATAAATAGATTAGTAACAAACATGAAACTCATTGATAAGACAATATTAATAGGGGACTTTAACACCCCACTCACAACAATGGACAGATGACCTAAGCAGAAGATAAACAAGGAAACAAAGGCTTTGAATGATACACTGGATCAGATGGACTTAATGGATACATTCAGAGCATTTTATACTAAAGCAGCAGAATACACATTCTTTTTGAGTGCCCATGGAACATTCTCCAGAATAGATCACATACTAGGTCACATATCAGACCTCAACTGCTACAAAAAGATTGAGATCATAACCATGCATAGTTTGAGACCACAATGCTATGAAACTTGAAGTCAACCACAAGAAAAAATTTGGAAAGACCACAAATACATGGAGGTATCATCCTCCAGAAGAATGAATGGATTAACCAGGAAATTGAAAAAGAATTTTAAAAATACATGGAAGCAAATGAAAATAAAACATGACAGTTTAAAACCTTTGAGATGCAGAAAGGTGGTCCTAAGTAGGACGTATACAGCAATACAGGCCTTCCTCAAGAAGCAAGAAAGGTCTGAAATATACAACCTAACCTTACACCTGAAGGAGCTGAAAAAAAGAACAGCAAATAAAGCCTAATTCCAACAGAAGAGGAATAACAAAGATTAGAGCAAAAATCAATGATACAGAAATTTTTAAAAGTAATAGAACAGATCAACAAAACTAAGAACTGGTTCTTTGAAAGAATTAACAAGATCGATAAACCCTGAGCCAGACTTTTCAAAAAGAAAAGAGAAAGGACCAAAATAAATAAAATCACGAATGAGAGTTCGCAACCAACACCAAAGAAATATAATTATAAGAGAATGTTATGAGAAATGATATGCCAACAAATTAAGCAATCTAGAAGAAATAGATAAATTCCAAGAAGCATATAAAGTACCAAAACTGAAACAGGAAGAAATAGAAAATTATCCTTCTGAGTATTGATACATATATATAGGCACCTAGAATGAGCCGAAGCCTCTGATTCTTGTTTTTGTTTTGTTTTGTTTGTTTGTTTTTTAAATTTTTTTAAAATTTTTATTTATTTATGATAGTCACAGAGAGAGAGAGAGAGGCAGAGACACAGGCAGAGGGAGAAGCAGGCTCCATGCACCGGGAGCCCGATGTGGGATTCGATCCCGGGTCTCCAGGATCGCGCCCTGGGCCAAAGGCAGGCGCCAAACCGCTGCGCCACCCAGGGATCCCTGTTTTTTTTAAGTAGGCACCATGCCCAGTATGGATCGCAGCATGGGGCTTGAACTTAGGACCCTGAGATCAAGACCTGAGCTGAGCTGAGATCAAGAGTTGATGCTTAACTGACTGAGCCACTGAGGTACCCAATGTAGCTTATTTTTAACCAGATGTACTGCATGTTACACTTTCACTCTATTTTAAGCCTCACTGTAATCCAGTAAATAGATACAATAGATAGATTATAAGTAAACAGATTAATATCATTAAATACAATGGTGTGATGTAAAGACTAGCTCTCTGATTAGGGCTTGCCTAAAATAATCTATCTAGTGACTGGCAGGACCCAGACTTAACATATTTTTATTTAAAGTATACTATATAGGCACTTGGGTGGCTCAGTGGGTTAAGCATCTACCTTCGGCTGGTATGATCCTGGGGGCCTGGGGTCAAGCCCCAAGTTGGGCTCCTTCCTCAGCGGGAATCCTGCTTCACCTCCCCCTCTGCCTCTCTCCCACCCTTGCTCGTGCTCTCTCTCTCTCCCTAATAATAAATAAATAAAATCTTTTTAAAAATAAAGTGTAACGTGTTCTTCATTGTATCATTGCTACTTAATACTTATGCCTGAATGTTGGTTAGTTTGGTGAAAAGAGACTAGCTTATAGATCATTGGAAGTAGTAAGAATGAGATCCTAAACTAAAGAGCAGTGGTAAGAATGAAATAGGATATAACATGCAAATTGTATTTTGCCATTCTCTTTGCTATTTTTTTTTATAAATTTTACTCAGTTCTATCATAGGAGGTCTTTCCCTATCATGTATCATAACTACCTATTTACATATCTCTCTCTTCAGATTATAAAATACTCAAGGGCTGTGTCTAATTTATATATCTTCACTACTCAATATTAGCACATTGTTCAAAAGATGGTATTTGATTGTTTGCTTGCTTAGCTGAGTGAATGAATAGATTATAGAACCATTTTTGGAGAACTTGTAAACTTAGTTTTTCGGAGGCAAGGTTCAACATTGAGTGACCAGGATGTTTTCCTTAATAGGGTTTAGGAAATCAGGAGAAGCATAATTTTTAGGGGAAGGATGACAAGTTCAGTTTGGAACATGTTGAATTTAAGTGACTTCCTTAGGAGATGTCCAGCAAGTAGTTGGAAGTGTAGATCTGGAGCCTAGAAAATTTTTAGAGGTGTGTGTGTGTGTGTGTGTGTGTGTGTGTGTGTGTGTTATAAGCAAAAAGCAGTCTTTCAGATTACTTGAAACTATGCTGTTCTCACATCATTTCTCTTCTATAAATAACTTTAATAGCCTCCTGACTAAGCTCTCTGCTTCTGTTCCAGCATCTCTCTTTCAGTCCATTTTCCACATTCCTATCAGAATGATCTTCCTAAAATATAGATCTGATCATGATATTGCCTTATTTAAAATATTTTTAATGGTTGTTTCTTGTTTTCAGAAAAGAAAACTCTCTACTTCCGTATAATCTCAACCCTCCCTACTTCTTTGGGCACACCTCTACCATTCTCTTCTTTATATTGTACCCTTCAGCCATACAGGACTACTTGCAATGCTATTTATAGGCCAGCATTATAGTAGTATTGGTGGTGGAGGTGGTGGTGGTGATACTACTACCAATACCAGTATTTTTCCTATAAATGTTAGGATTGTGCCAGTCCTTCTTCTGTGCAATTTATATGTAATAGTAATAGCTAACAATTTGGATAGCATGTACCATGTAACAGCACCTACCTAAGAACTTAACACTTTGCTGCACCCAGCAGAGAAAGGTGTCTTCTTAGGTTCAATTAAACATTCAAACTCACAAGACTGTAATAGGCCATACTTGACATTAGTCTACTCAAAACTATATAGGACATTTTAAAATGTGCTATAAAACTACAGTTATCAAAACTGTGTGGTATTGGCATAAAGACAGACATATAGACCAGTAGAATAGAATGGAAGCCCAGAAATAAGCCCTTATATATGTGTGTACACACACACACACACACACACACACACACACACACACGGGTACCAAGACCATTCAATGGAGAAAGGATAGTCTTTTTAACAGTTGGTGCTGGGAAAACTGGGTGTCCCCATGCAAAAGAATGAAGTTATTAGGCCCTTACCTAACTCCATATACAAAAATTATCTCAAAAGAATCAAAAACCTAAATGTAAGACCTAAAACAATAAAACTCTTAGAAGAAAGCATAGGACAAATCTTTTTATTTGTATTTGACAGTGATTTTTTTTGGATATGATGCCAAAGGCAGAGGTAACAAAGAAATTGGATGTCATGAAAAACAAAAATTTTTGTACATCAAAGACAGTATCTACAAAGTAAGAAGTTAACCCATAGAATAGCTGAAATTATTTGCAAATCATAAATCTAGTATGAGATTAATATGTAAAATATATAAAGAACTCCTACATGTCAACTACAAAACCAAAGAGCTTGATTCAAAAATGGGCTAAGGACTTGAAAGACATTTCTCCCAAAAAGATAAACAAATGTCCAATAAGTACATGAAAAGATGCTCACCTCACTAATCATTAGGAAAATGCATATCAAAATTATAATGAGAAACTAGCTCATATTCATTAGAATGGCTGTTATCAAAAAACCAGAAAAGAAGTATTAAGAAGCATGTGGAAAAATTGGAAGCCTGTACACTATTTGTAGGAATGTAAAATGGTACAGCCACTGTGGGAAACAGTGTGGAGTTTCCTCAAAAAACTAAAAATAGAGCACCTGGGTGGCTCAGTCAGTTAAGTGTCTACCTTTGGCTCAGGTCATAATATCAGGGTCCTGGGATCAAGTCCCACATTGGTGAGGAGGGAGCCTGCTTCCTCTCCCACTGCTGTTCCCCACAGTTGTGCTCTCTGGCTCTTACTACCTCTCTGTCAAACAAACAAACAAATAAAATATTTAAGAAAAAAATTAAAAATAGAATTACCATATGACCTAGATATTGCACTTGTTGGTATATGTCTTAAAGACTCGGGGTACTTAGGTGGCTCAGTTGGTTAAGTGTCTGACTCTTGATTTCCACTCAGGTCATGATCTCAGGGACCTGGGATTAGGCCCCACATCAGGCTCCACGCTCATCACAGAGTGTGCTTCTCTCGCTATGTCTCACCCTCTGCCCCTCCCCACTCATGCACACTTTCTCTCTCTCAAATAAATAAATAAAATATTTAAGAAAAAAACTTAAAGACTCTCAAAGAAATTGTACACTCATGTTCATAACAGCAGTTATTTACAAAGCTAAAATATGGAAGTAACCCAAATGTCTATTTGATAGATGAATGGCTTAAGTGACCTCTGATAATGTATATACAATAGAATATCATTTAGCCTTTAAAAGGAAGGAATTTCTCTAATATGCCACAACATGGATGAACCTTGAGGACATTATGCTAAGTGAAGTAAGTCAATGACAGACAAATACCATATGATTCCACTTACATGAGGTACTTAGAGTAGTTAAAGTAATAGAAACAGAAAGTAGGATGTGTTTGCCAGGAGCTAGAAGAGGGAAGAATGGGGAATTATTATTTAATAGATAATAGAGTTTCAGTTTTACAAGATGAAATGGGTTGTGGGGATGGATGGTGGTGTTGGCTGTGCAACAATATGAATGTGTTTAATACCACTGAACTGCACACTTTAAAATGACAGTAAATTTTATATTATGTGTATTTTAATACAATAAAAAAAAAAGAAAACAAAACATATAGGACAGGAACCAAAGCTTCTTAGCAAGACAACATCAGGCATTCTTCAGTGAGAGTTTTGTAACAGTTTGTAGAGTTGTCTCTGCAGCTGTTCAGGAGCTACTCTTTGCCCCCATTCCCCTAGGTGATGCTCATGTGAAAGAAATAAGATCCACATTGGCCATATCTGGAAGTTGCCCTGACTTAACAGACTCATGTTCTACAGGAGCAAATATCTCTTATGGCAGTTATATAGGCATAGTATCCAGGGTCCCCAAAAGGATTGCGCCAAGTTATACGAGTCATCAACACTTAGGGGAACCAAAAGATTTGGCTTACAACTAGGTATTTACACTTCTTCCCATTATTACCAATCAAGTGTCATTTTTAATATAACATTGCTTAAGACCATAGTTGACATTTTACCTTTATCAGGTTTTCAGGGAAACATAGTTAAAAATTTAAATCAAAAGCCAAAGTCTCATGAAGAAAGGGAAAGAGTTTTTGCTAACCCTTTACCCAATCACATAGTAAACTATTCCTCCCTACAACAAAATAAGGTAGTTACTATTATTATCCCATTTACAGACAAGGTTATGTACAGAGAGGTTATGTAACTTCCTCAAGGTCATACAACTATTAGTCAAGATGGTAAACATGAACCCAGGCAGTGTGACTCCAGCATGTACACTCTGAATCACTATGTTAGGCAGAATGATAGCTCTCCACAGATGTCCACATCCAAATCCCTGGAACCTGTGACTATGTTATGTCAATAGTGGCAAGAAGGAATTTAGGTTGCAGTAGGAATTTACTAATCAGTTTATCTTGAGATGGCATGATTATCCTGGATTATCCAGATGGTCCCAATGCAACCACAAGGATCCTTGTAAGTGAAAGAGAGATAAAAAAGATTCAGTGTCAGGTTGATACAATGGAGATTTAGCCATTACTAATGATGGAGATGGAGGAAAGGGCCACAAGCCAAGGAAAACAGGTGAACTCTAAAAGCTGGATGGGGCACCCTGGTGGCTTAGTTAGGTGTCTGCCTTTGGCTCAGGTCATGATCCAGGGTCCTGGGATTGAGCCCTGTGTCGAGCTGTGCTTAGGGCTTCTTGTTCAGTGTGGAGTCTGTTTTTCCTTTTCCCTCTGCCCGTGCCCCGCCCCCCGCCTGCTCATGCTTTCTCTCTTGCATACTCTCTCTCTCAAATAAATAAAATGTTTGAAAAAAATAAAATAATAGCTGGATAAAGCTAGGAAATGGATTTTCCCCTAGAGCCTCTTGAAGGAATGCAGCCTTGCCAACACTTTGATTTTAGCCCAGTGAGACCCATTTTGGACTTCCAGCTTCTGGAATTGTCATGTAATAAATTTGTGTTGTTTTAAACCACTAAGTTTGTAGTAATTTGTTACAATAGCAGGAAACTACTACAATCACTACATATTATATCGCGTCTCATATTGTACTATACTTCATGCTGCCAGGCCTTGCTTTTGCATATGACATTCTGGTTCCTTTCCCTACTTTGGAGACCCTTTCAGAGACCCTTACCTGGCCCTCTCTTCAGCTTAGATTGGTTGTTTCACCTGTGTGTTCCATCTTACTCTGTACCACTTCTCATATTACTTGTAAAATAATGTATATATTTTTTGTTGTTGTTCATCTTCTACTCACCTTTCAAGATTTAACTCAAATATCCCTACTTTCTGGAAGTCTTTCCTAAACCACAGACCTTCAGCCTGAACTAGGTATTTTTGCTCTGTCCTTCTATAATACCATTTGCTAATCTTTGTCATAACATTTACTCCCTCAACTATAAATGTTTACTTGTCTGTCTCTCCCAGTAGACACTGTTCCTTCTCAATTTAGTATCCTTGGTATTCAGCTTAGTATCTAGCAACAGTAAAGATTTAAATTATGTATGATAAATCACTTGGAATTGCTGCTGGAATATTATATTCATTCTGAGGTTGAAAATCACTTTTTTTCTCCAGCACAGTACAAAAAAAAAAAAATGAGAAAAAGAACTCACTGTGGCCACTACCCAAAATATGGTAGCCCTGCTGATCTGAGGTGTGTCCCTTTCAGTGTTCATTCTCTCAAATGATCATTAAATTTTAGCACTATTTCCCTAGATTATAGCCTGACTATTTTTCTTTTTCTCTCCCAATTTTGCATTAGAAAAAAAAATTTAACGTGGCATAATGTTGTGGTGCAGAGACTGGGATTCTACAATGTGGTCCTAGTTCTTTGAGATAAAGAAAGAAACTTCTTTGTCTCTCATCTATGTGAACTTTGTAGATTTTTATCTTTTAGCAACCTCTCCAGTAAGAGTATTTTATTAAGAGTATTTTATTCTCCCTCTAGGATGACACTGCATTTCCTTACCTACAAAAAACAGCCCTCTTCTTCACCAGCATTCTTGGTCTTGCAAATCCCTGCATGACCACAGAGGAACTCTTGAATCTAGACCTGGATTATATGGGAGAAAGCTTCAGGTAGCTGTTTTCTCCTACAGGCTACTCAAAAGGCAAATTCGCTTTGTATGACTCATAGAAGGAAGCTTTTCTTTTCTTGGTATATATACCTTCTGAGTTCTAGTCTCTGTATTCTGTGACCAGGCTAGAATAAGTTGACCTTTGGTTCAGATGATGGCTAATTTTGTTTTATACACAAATTTAAGTCAAGTTAAAAGAGAAAAATAAATTATATCACACAGTGAGAATCCATAAATGCATTATTCACAGTTTAGATATTCTAAAGAATTTCAGGGAGTCTTTCTAAAGAAAAAGCATACAAGTGGAAAAATACTCCATTTAGCAAATTTATCCCCTGCCTTTGGGGTTAGAGCAGCAAAGGAGTTAAAAGCCATGTAAGAGCAGCGCTCACAAGGAATTGCTGGCCAATTAATGGGATGGGATCTTACAGTAAGAATGTAATTTTGATTCAGAAAAGTTGCTGACCCGAGGGATTTTTTTCCTGTGAAGAGGTGCTCCTTAGATCCAGTGTATGATGTGAATGTATTTAGAACCTTGAGTGAAGGCTTAATGAGAAAGTCTTTTATTTGATTGGTGTTTGTATGGAATCAGGTTACTCTAGAATGTGGAAAAATGGTTTTGCTCCAGTTTCTCAACAAAATGAAAAGCATTGTCCTAATTGAATTTGTTTTGACATTCTTGCCGCCCCACACAGGTCAAGTTGCAAGATGGAACAAAAGAATAAAGCTAGAGGGTAATATGAGGCCTTGTCCAAAATGCTGTAAATGTTAGGAATGGCATTCTTACGAGAGTATGAAATCTTTAAATAAAGAATGTTATGTGGAATATGCATTTATCTCCATATTAAAAAGGCCATGTTGGAAATAAAATGTCATGGAGTTAAGATCTCCTGAAAATGAGTCTTTTGATTGCTATAAGAATTTGATTACAGTTCATATGATATTTATGCAGAAGCAAAAATATAGCATTTTTCTTTAGCTCATTTGAGGTTAGACTTGGCTTTAAATGAGACGTCTTTAGGTATTAGAATAAGGGAGCTTGTGACATTTATAGTCAGAATGCTAATAACATGGTATGCCAGATACTGATATATATATTAACTCATTGAAGTATAATTTCATTATATTCTGATGACTTGATTCAGTGTACACAGTCTTGGAGAAGTAGCCAGGAAATCATTTTCCTCTAGAAAAAAAGTATCTGGGTAATATTTTAATGCTTTAAAATAAACCTGAGGGATCCCTGGGTGGCGCAGCGGTTTGGCGCCTGCCTTTGGCCCAGGGCGTGATCCTGGAGACCCGGGATCGAATCCCACATCGGGTTCCCGGTGCTTGGAGCCTGCTTCTCCCTCTGCCTATGTCTCTGCCTCTCTCTCTCTCTCTGTGACTATCATAAATAATAAATAAAAGAAAAAAAATTAAAAAAAAAACCTGAATGCTATTTTGAAGACTCTTGAAAATAAACATTTGATCACACAATATTGTAGTTGATCAAAAATAGCTATATGTATCCTTTTCCTTTCAAAAAGCAGCTTATGGTTTAGTTTTTATTTTCCCCCATTGATGTAGCCTACTGACTGTAATGGGGTAATTTCTGAAATCATTTTACAATTACATGTTGCCCTTTTCTCTCTCCAAATGAATAATCCAGGTGGTAATTACTAGCCTATAACATTCATTTTGGCAACATGTGTACCTTGTATTATGCACATTGTTTCTGGCAGACAACTGCATAAGGAGTACTGGTATATTTTTTCCTAGTCTGTGTTCAAATCTGTGAACTGAGGAGCATGCATCAGATCTGCAGTTCTGAATAGACTGGTTATCTATCAACGTACAAGACAACTTGTGCTCTAAGTCTTAGGCTCCGGAGAGTGGTTGGGGAGAAATGAAATTACTATTTTTAAAGTGATTATATTTTATACATGTTAGATTTTTAAGTGAATTTTCCAGACAGTCTTCCTATTTAATTTTTTCTCCATAAAGTGTTTCTAAAGTAAAAGAGAAATAACTCAATCTTCTAAAATATACATTTAATCCCCTTATAGAGATCCAAGTAAGAGTACTGGAAAACTAAGTGAATGAATGCTTGGGTTTGGGAAGCCTCGTTGTTCTTTAACTGTAGTTACTGGCACAGATGGACAGCAGAGACCATTGCCTGCTAAAACTGGTGCTGAGAAGGGCCTGTGGCTGCTCTTCAGAGGTTAATACAAGGAAAACCTCTTGATTTGCCAGAAGAGTCTGGGAGGGGAGCAGATGGCCACAAGGAGGGCCCCCCAGCTTACTCAGCTGCTCCAAGAAGCTTAGACCGACCTCTCTAATACAAACAAACCAAGTAGCTCTCAGAGTAATGGGGCATCATCATTTGTATTCTTGAATAACAATACTGCTCCTCACTTGCAGCCTCTCGCACCCTCACCCAGTGTGTGGGTGCCATCTGCTTCTTGTGAACTTATATAGGCCCTGGCCCTGGCCAGTTGGGATTGCTATTGAATGGTATCTCTGGGAAATGTGTTCTTTACAAATTACTTTCACGTGAGTCTGATAGGCATATAACTATTATTATGTCCATTTGCATAATTAAGAAACTGAGGCAAAGTGGAATTGAGGAATACTGGAATTAGAACTCAAGTACCCTGATTCCCTGATTCATATATCATAATATGAGTCCACAAAGCCATTGCAGTGCTCTTGGTTAGGCGGTAGTTATTATCCAGCTTTTGAATGGGCTTTCTGGAAAAGAAATTAGTTGTTTTGAGAATGTCACTTTCATCGTTTTAAGTGTTCTTGTGGCTACTATTTTGTCAGTTCATAGAAAGGAGGAAGAGTGCCTGCTGATACTGCTATGGCCTTCCAGGAGACAGGAATTAAGTGAGAAGGTCTAATTTATACTATGCAGTTTCATCAAAACCTAATTTATTCAGGAGGAAAGCGTTCTCATTCAAAGGAGCTACCTAGTTTATATATCTCTGTGTGTGTATACACACACACACACACTTAAAATGACTATAAGAAAAAATTATTCTTTTTGTAAACCTCAGCTCTCCTTTTCTCTGCCATTGGCTGAAACTACATTCATTTTCATGCATTAGCACCTGCTCACGGGTCTGGTGAATCAAAAGAGCAATGAGCAAAGTGGTTTTAATTGCCCAAGCTTTACTAGAGCCTTTCTTGCACTCAGAAACACAAAGACTTTGAGTGGTGTCAGAGGGCTATGCTGAGAAGTGCTTTCCTTTAGAACTTTCAGCTGATAATTCACTCACTCACTGTGCAGAAACATTGTCTTGTACAGATGAGTTCATGAGTCCATCTTCATTCCAACTGTGAAAGCATCACAAACCACTTGTCAATTTTAGTTGTCTTGAACAATTAATTGCCCAGGAAACTGGGCAAACATCAGAGTTTACTGACTTGTCATTAGTGCATCTTTGTAGAATTGTACTTGCATAGTCATATTTGATGTATCTTAGTAGTTAAGACCATAGGCTCTAAAGCCAGATTACCTGTGTTCAAATCCCAACTTTACTTCTTATAGGCTGTGTGATCTTAGACAATTTCTTTACCTCTCTGAGCTTCAGTATCCTCTAAATGAATGTATCTTGTAGGGTTGTTTTGAGGATTTAGTTAATACATGGAAAATAATTAGAACACTGGTACATAGTAAGTATCCAGTAATTATTAGCTAATAAAACTGCTCAAATTTTATGTTTTTAAAAATGGGTTGAAAATTGGCAGAAGCATAACAGCTGTCCATTTGAGATATAAATATGAATTATGGAAATTATCTTGGTGCCTTACTATTTTTAGCATGGTGTAAATATTGTTACTGTGCTCAGCATCCCAGTAAAATTGTTTAATTATTGTCTGGTTTCTTTTTCTTTTTTTTTTGGTTGGGTACAGTATACTTTACTGATGGTACATAACAAGGTAGGGCTCCCCAAACCTCTCCTCTTCTTCAGGGGGGTCTAGGATGGAAACTGGAGGTAAGGAGATTCTCAGTGTGTTGGAGGATAAGTTGGGGCAGGGACTCCCCAGCAGCTGAGGGACTCTCTCTTCCTTTTACTCTCTGGAGCTATGGTCAGGGGGGCTCTTACTCCTCGGAGGCTATGTGGACCATAAAGTCCACCACCTAGTTGCTGTAGCCAAATTCATTGTCAGACCAGGAAATGAGCTTGACAAAGTGGTCATTGAGAGGAATGCCAGACTTGGCATCAAAATGGAAGAGTGGGGGCGGGGGGTGGGGGTGACTGGTTGGTGGGCACTGATGGGGGCACTTGACGGGATGAGCACTGGGTGTTATTCTGTATGTTGGCAAATTGAACACCAATAAGAAATAAATTTATTATTTTATAAAATGGAAGAGTGGGTGTCACTGTTAACATCACAGGAGACAACCTGGTTCTCAGTATACCCCAGAATGCCCTTGAGGGGGCTGTCTGATGCCTGGTGAACCCCAGAATGCCCTTGAGGGAGCTGTCTGATGCCTGCTTCACCAACCTTCTTGATGTTGTCGTATTTGGCAGCTTTCTGCAGGTGGTAGGTCAGATCCACGACTGACACGTTGGGAGTAGGGACATGGAAGGCCATGCCAGTGAGCTTCCCATTCAGCTCAGGGATGACCTTACCTATAGCCTTGGCACCACCATTGGAAAGAGGGACGATGTTCTGGGCAGCCCCTCGGCCGTCACACCTCAGCTAGAGGGGCCGTCAATAGTCTTCTGGGTGGCAATAATGGCATGGACAGTAGTCATGGGTCTCTCCATGATGCCAAAGTTGTCATGGATGACCTTGGCCAGAGGGACCAAGCAGTTGGTGCAGGAGGCATTGCTGATAATCTTGAAGGAGTTGTCATACTTCTCATAGTTCACACCCATCACAAACACATGGGAGCATCAGCAAAAGGAGTGGAGATGATGACCCTCTTGTCCTCACCCTTCAAATGAACCCCAGCTTTCTCCACGGTGGCGAAGACCCCAGTGGACTCCACAACATACTCAGCACCAGCATCACCCCATTTGTTGTTGGTGGGATCTTGCTCCTGGAAGATGGAGATTGATAAAGTTTCTCTTTCTCAGCCTTAACAGTGCTGTGGAATTTGCCGTGGGTGGAATCATACTGGAACATGTACACCATGTAGTTGAGGTCAATGAAGAGGTCATTGATGGTGACACTATCCACTTTGCCAGAGTTATAAGCAGGCCTGGTGTCCAGATGCCCAATATGGCCAAATCTGTTCACTCCAATCTTCATGGAGTGAACCATCCATCATGTCTCAGGGACATAGCTGGCACTGCACCAGAAGATGTGGCTGTCTGTCAAGTGGGAGGAGCAGAGAGCCTCCAGTTACATTTTATTTTTATTTTTTATTTTTTTATTTTTTTTTAAGATTTTATTTATTTATTCATGAGAGACACACACAGAGAGAGAGAAAGAGGCAGAGACACAGGCAGAGGGAGAAGCAGGCTCCATGCAGGGAGCCTGACCTGGGACTCGATCCCAGGACTCCAGGATCACACCTTGGGCTGAAGGTGGCGTTAAACCACTGGGCCACCGGGGCTGCCCTCCAGTTACATTTTAATTATAAAATCAGGAATTTTATCATTTTAGAATTTGTAATTTTATAAACATGCTTTTATAATTTTATAAACATGCTTAATTCTCTATGAATCATGGATGTGAGTATGTAAGTTAAAGATTCAGTTTAGTGTTCATTTATTCATTCACAGATCAACAAACACTAAGCTCTAATAGTATGCCATGTGTGTACCATGTGTGTGCCCTCAGTGTGCCTGAGATGAAAAGGTAAAGATGAGAAACACATGACCCTTCTTTCTAGGAGCTTACAATCTAAAAGGAAAAGACAAATATACAATCTATTAATTACACTGATGCCAAGTGCTGTAAGAGAGATACCACTGATTTAAAAATGAGAGCTCAAGGAGAAACATTTAATTCTTCAAAGAGATCAGGGATCAGGGAAGACTTTCTGGAATAGGTATCATTTGAGTGGAGAATTAAGGATAAGAAGGTGAGATGGTCACACGTGGTATGGGAACTTCATATACCCAAAGGAATAGAGGCTAATAGAACAGCATAGTTAAGAATATGCAAATAGTTTAGTGTGTTAGGAGGTGGTAGGAAGCAAGTCTAGAAAGAGGCCACATTACAAGAGTTTGAACTTTATCCTGTGATCAGTTAGGAACTATTTTTTTTAAAGATTTTATTTATTTATTCCTGAGAGACACAGAGAGAAGCAGAGACATAGACAGAGGGAGAAGCAGACTCCATGCAGGGAGCCTGACGTGGGACTCGATCCTGGGACTACAGGATCACGCCCTGAGCCAAAGACAGATGCTCAACCACTGAGCCACCCAGGCGTCCCAGTTAGGAGCTATTTGAAAAATTTTAAGCAACTCATTTCAGCAAACATTTTTATAAATGTTTATTCTATGCCATACTCTGTATTAGGTAGCAAGAATATAAAAGGAATAAGTCACTAAGTCACCGTTTACTAGGAATGACATGATTTTCTTTCTTTTTTAGAAAGGACATTCTGTTCATGTTGTTGTAGTTGGGTAGAGGCAATAAGTTGTGGAGGCAGGAAGATTAGTTCATTTAGGGAGGAGATTGTTAGGATCTTGAGCTGAGGCAGTGTTAGAAGAGTTAGGGGGAGGAGCTAGAATGGAGAGATATTCAGGAAGCAGAATCCACAGGATTTTGTGACCTCTTGAATACAGAGCAGAGGGAGGAGTTGGGATGAATCCCAGAGCCATGACTCTTGTCTGCTTCTCCCAGTCTCAACACCTGCCACTTTACCTCTTCCTGTTGGCTCTCCAGTTGCTAGCCTTCTTTCTGTTCTTTGAATATTCCATGTTACTCCATCCTTAGTACCTTTAGCCTTAGTATAACCTTTTTCTTCCTCCTACCTCAGCACCTCTGCATATATGCTTTTTTTTTTTTTTGCTACCTGGAATACTCTTTACCACTCTTCTAGTCATTCCCCATCTTTATACCTAATTAATTCTTATTTATTCTATAAAATTTTGCTCAAAATGTTATTTCCTCAAAGAAATCCCTTGCCCTAAACAAGGTCTGGTCTTCATATTATATGCTATCCTGTCATCCTGTAACTTTTCTTTCATACCATTTACCACAATTAGAGTTAAATTACTTCTGGACTTAATCATTTAATATCTGTCTTTCCAGCTAGAATATAAATGCCATAAGGTCAGATATTATTTGGTCTTTTCATGTGTTTATTCTCAGTACCTAACACATAGTAGATGTTAAATAATTACTAGTTGAATGGATGAATTGACCTTGATTTAAGATTTACTTTTTAAAAAGAGAGAGAGAGAGATTAACATCTTTATGTGTTTTGGCTCTTTGAATTTCTTATAATCTCTGAAGGAAAGACGTATGCTATAGGTTACCAAATTAAATCTGACCAGAGAGGCCAAATATTGCATATTCTCTACCATTTGTCTCTGTTAGGATTCCATATTTCTATCAGTTTGGTAATTATCATAGTAGCTGAGTATATGTAAACAAAAGATGAAAATTGGATTAGAATGATTTTGCAGTGTTAAAAAAAACTTTAAAAACTTTTAAGAAGTAATACCAAACATTACTCTGATTTTCCTAAACTAGGAAAATTAGGTTGATGTTTGAGCACATTCTAATAGAAATATAGACTACCTAGGTTCAATTCCTATCTCTGCCTCTTACTGGCTGTGTAAATTTAGGCAAGTTAATTAATTTCTCTAAGCCTCAGGTTTCTTTACCTACCAAAAAACAGAGATAATAATAGTATTAAACACACAACATTATGGTTAGAATTAAATGAAATCGTGCTTGTAGGATGTCTTAGGGTCTAGCACGTGGTAAGTACTCAAAAACTGTTAGTAATTAAAAATTATTTTCTTTTTTGACCAAAAGAAGCAATTTGGCTGTATTTAAGAAGTATATTAACTTGAAGGAATCCTTTACTAGTTTATTTTTTATAGTTTTTAAAGCACAAGATGTTTCAGAATGTAAAGTTATGGTCATTTTAATTTCTGTTATTGTGACTGTAATCATGCAATGAAGTTGGGTCAAATTGTGTAACTTTTCTGAGTCTGTTCCTCATCTGTGAAATGAGTATCTCTTAATATCTGATTCTGAGTAAAATCTCTCTCTTGTAAACAAGATTATAAACTCCATTGGCATAAATGTTAAAGCACCTTCATTTAATATGATTGAATTCAGCACTAGGGCAACAGGTAGAGTTTCATATGAAGGTGATTTTGAACTAAGCCATGAAGAACATAGGATTCCTTATTTGGGGAAGGGAAACTTTATTTATATTTTCCACAAATGGAAAACTGGTCTTTGGTACTTTCTGATTAGTCCAAGCTGGTGTCCAGCCCATGCCCTAGATTCTTCAGCCTTGATTCTGGAAAATAAAATTATTAAGTAAACAATTTCAGTCATTTCCATTTCCTCTGGGTCACTATTTGGTTTAGAAGACAGGAGAATAAGAACTCTTTTAATCCATGAGCCATTCGTGGATTGTTAACAATTCTTGTTAATCATCAGGTTCTCAGAGTTCTTGCTGCATATTTAAGCATGGCAAGCTCTAGCAAGACCACCGGCGAATAACTTGGTAGTTAGGAGCCTATGGGGCCATTTCTGCAAACTTTTTGAGACTTGCCCCATTCTACAGTTGGCAATTGGAACATGTTGAAGGCAAGGGAAATTGAGATATCAGAGCCATTGTGATATGAATGGAGAAGGGACTGTGATACAGTTTTATTCTTAAATTTCTAATCAGTGTGAAGACCAAGTGGGAAAGGTATCTCAGCCACAGAACAAAAAGTTGGAATGAAATCTCTCTTTTTCTCAAGGCAAAGCTCACTTTGTGATTTAGGGATAGTTTTGAGGGGAGTATGTAATGCTTGCAAAATGAAACAAAAACTCCTTGAAAGTATTTGGTACATTATTCAGGGCTTGCTCAGTGTTAAAGCACTTGAGGTTTTTTTGTTTTTGTTTTTGTTTCTCCTTCTGTATGAAGTGATAAGGCCACCAGGGGAACAACTGCCTGATTGTTTTCTTCAAAAAGCCAGGTCTCGTCTCCCAGACCTACCATCCCTGACTGCTTTGCACCAAAAATATATGCTGTATGAAGGAAGGAAATATTGGGAGTTTGACCATTATGGCCTTCTGGAGCCACTAGTGAAGCAAACGTATATTGATTGTTTCCCTGTGTGTGTTTGCCTATGCCTTCTCCCACCAGTCCGTCCATTATCTTAATCATTCTAAGACCACAATTGATAAAAGAGTTTTTAAAAGCCAGTAGTTCTTGGACATTTGAATATTTGATAAGCAGGATGATTTCATAATATATGCATTTTGTTTTTGTATTTTAGAAAAATGTGATTGAAGGATCATCACAAATATGATATTCTCTAAAGTAGTTGTTTTTCCCATGAATTCTAAGCAATTTTTGTGGTTGTCATTTCTGTCATTTTTTTAATTTTTTTTTAATCTTTTTAAATTTTTTATTTTATTTATGAGAGTCACAGAGAGAGAGAGAGAGAGAGAAGCAGAGACATAGGCAGAGGGAGAAGCAGGCTCCATGCACCGGGAGCCCGATGTGGGATTCGATCCCGGGTCTCCAGGATCGCACCCTGGGCCAAAGGCAGGCGCTAAACTGCTGCGCCACCCAGGGATCCCTGTCATTTTTTTTAAAGCCCACCATGTTCTAGATGCTGAATTTGGCACTTTACATGTTTCTTTCCTCATTTTTTTTTCTTTCTTTCCTCATTTTACAGATGAGAGTGTTAAGAGAGAAGGTGAGAGAGTCAAAATTGAAATAAAAAATAAAGCCACTCTAATGAAATAATTGATTGAGACAATGATCATCAATGACTACTAAAACTATTAGGTAGAAAGTTGACAGGGAACTTTATAATGGATGGATCAGGCTCACAACACCTGAATGCACTGATCAGTCCTAAGAGCACAAAAAGAAAAATAATGAGGCATTATGTATCTCCTGATGTGAAATATTAGAAAGTATGCAGCCCAACCTATGAAGTAATTTTACCCAAAACTCTGAATCTGGTCAAGTCACTCTAGAGCTAACTTCCTATTTTTCAGTAAATAATTGGGTGGAGGGAGTAAGAGGAGGAGAGAGACTTACAGCTTAAGAGACAAATCAGCCAAATATAATGGCTAGACTTTGTATCCTGACTTGAACAAAACCTCCTGTTTTTGTTTGTTGTTTGAGAGGCTTTTAAAAGTCACTTGTGGCAATCTGAACACTGGATATTTGATTTTAAGGAATTACTATTCATTCTAAATTCTTATTTTTTAGAAATGTATACAGAGGTATATAGCAATGAAATTATATTTCTGGGATTTACTTTAATATAATCCATTGGAGAGGATAGAGAAGGAGTTGGGAAAGGGTAAAGATTAACCAGTGTATGTCTCTGAAAATTATTAAAGCTAAGTAATAGAAACATGGGGTCTCATTACACTAAGCGCTCTCTACTTATTTGTTTGAAAATGTACAAATTAAAGAGTTAAAAAGTAAAAACTCAGAGCATACAGTGGCTATTCAGTAAATACATGCTGGATTCAGTAGAGATTTTGAGGCTTCTGCATGTTTGTTTATATCAGCAGATTATTGATGGACACGTTTATGGCAGTTAGGTTTGCAAGGGGAAAGAAACACTACACTGAACCTATTCTCAGGAGTAATTAAACTTAAAGTTACTAGGTTACAATAAGGCACGAAGTACAAATATGTGAAACTGGCTTTCAGTTTACATTCTAAGCAGTTTACATTCTAAGAGATATGAAGGAAAAAAAGAACTCAGAGCAAGGAAGCTTCCACAGAGCCACTCACAAACTTCTGCCTTTCAAATGGGCTTAGGCCTGGAGCATGACCAAAGATTTGGGCCTGGACAAATTGGCAAAGAAGAAGTCAAACTCTCCCTCTTCACCAATGACATGATATTCTACATAGAAAACCCAAAAGCCTCCACCCCAAGATTGCTAGAACTCATATAGCAATTTGGTAGTGTGGCAGGATATAAAATCAATGCCCAGAAATCAATGGCGTTTCTATACACTAACAATGAGACTGAAGAAAGAGAAATTAAGGAGTCAATCCCATTTACAATTGTACCCAAAAGCATAAGATACCTAGGAATAAACCTAACCAAAGAGGTAAAGGATCTATACCCTAATAACTATAGACACTTCTGAAAGAAATTGAGGAAGACACAAAGAGATGGAAAAATATTCCATGCTCATGGATTGGCAGAATTAATATTGTGAAAATGTCAATGTTACCCAGGGCAATTTACACTTTTAATGCAATCCCTATCAAAATACCATGGACTTTCTTCAGAGAGTTAGAACAAATTATTTTAAGATTTGTGTGGAATCAGAAAAGACCCCGAATAGTCAGGGGAATTTAAAAAAAAGAAAACCATATCTGGGGGCATCACAATGCCAGATTTCAGGTTGTACTACAAAGCTGTGGTCATCAAGACAGTGTGGAACTGGCACAAAAACAGACACATAGATCAGTGGAACAGAATAGAGAACCCAGAAGTGGACCCTGAACTTTATGGTCAACTAATATTCGATAAAGGAGGAAAGACTATCCATTGGAAGAAAGACAGTCTCTTCAATAAATGGTGCTGGGAAAATTGGACATCCACATGCAGAAGAATGAAACTAGACCACTCTCTTTCACCATACACAAAGATAAACTCAAAATGGATGAAAGATCTAAATGTGAGACAAGAGTCCATCAAAATCCTAGAGGAGAACACAGGCAACACCCTTTTTGAACTCAGCCACAGCCACTTCTTGCAAGATACATCCACGAAGGCAAAAGAAACAAAAGCAAAAATGAACTATTAGGACTTCATCAAGATAAGAAACTTTTGCACAGCAAAGGATACAGTCAACAAAACTAAAAGACAACCTACAGAATGGGAGAAGATATTTGCAAATGACGTATCAGATAAAGGGCTAGTTTCCAAGATCTATAAAGAACTTATTAAACTCAACACCAAAGAAACAAACAATCCAATCATGAAATGGGCAAAAGACATGAAGAGAAATCTCACAGAGGAAGACATAGACATGGCCAACAAGCACATGAGAAAATGCTCCGCATCACTTGCCATCAGGGAAATACAAATCAAAACCACAATGAGATACCACCTCACACCAGTGAGAATGGGGAACGTTAACAAGGCAGGAAACCACAAATGTTGGAGAGGATGCGGAAAAAAGGGAACCCTCTTACACTGTTGGTGGGAATGTGAACTGGTGCAGCCACTCTGGAAAACTGTGTGGAGGTTCCTCAAAGAGTTAAAAATAGACCTGCCCTATGACTCAGCAATTGCACTGCTGGGGATTTACCCCAAAGATTCAGATGCAATGAAACGCCGGGACACCTGCACCCCGATGTTTCTAGCAGCAATGTCCACAATAGCCAAACTGTGGAAGGAGCCTCGGTGTCCATCGAAAGATGAATGGATAAAGAAGATGTGGTTTATGTATACAATGGAATATTCCTCAGCCATTAGAAACGACAAATACCCACCATTTGCTTCAACGTGCATGGAACTGGAAGGTATTATGCTGAATGAAGTAAGTCAGTCGGAGAAGGACAAACAGTGTATGTTCTCATTCATTTGGGGAATATAAATAATAGTGAAAGGGAATATAAGGGAAGGGAGAAGAAATGTGTGGGAAATATCAGAAAGGGAGACAGAACATAAAGACTCCTAACTCTGGGAAACGAACTAGGGGTGGTGGAAGGGGAGGAGGGCGGGGGGTGGGGATGAATGGGTGACGGGCACTGAGGTGGGCACTTGACGGGATGAGCACTGGTTGTTATTCTGTATGTTGGTAAATTGAACACCAATAAAAAATTAATTTATTAAAAAATAAAATAAATAAATACTTAAGATGCATATCAAATAGATAGATAGATAGATGATAGATATAGATAGATAGATAGATAGATAGATAGATAGATAGATAAAAGATTTGGGCCTGGAGCCCAAAGATTTACCAAACTCAAATGAACATGTTCCCAAGAGTATCATGGGCTTTTATCAAAGCCTCTAGGAAGTCATGTCTGACTGCTTTTAAAAAATATTTTGTAGGGCAGCCTGAGTGGCTCGGCAGTTTAGCGCCACCTTCGGCCCAGGGCGTGATCCTGGAGTCCTGGGATCGAGTCCCACGTCAGGCTCCCTGCATGGAGCCTGCTTCTGCCTCTGCCTGTGTCTCTGCCTCTCTCTCTCTCTTTCTGTGTCTCTCATGAATAAATAAAATCTTTTTAAAAAAAGTATTTTGTAGAAAGTTTCTGAGTTGTTTAACTTTGACCTACTGTGGAGACCACTGGAATCTAAATTGATACTTAACATTTTGTCTCTAATTCCAGATTAACAAAGAGGATTCAAACCATTTCCTATGCTATAAAAACTGAATTTCTAGAATTTCATTAACCTGAAAGTTATTTTCTAATAATGTTTCTAGTTGTGTTGTTCTGTGATTTATGTAAATGTGGTATTGATTGCCATGCAACACAATATTATATACAGAGGCAGTGCAGTGTAATAGAGTATGTTGAGGGCAGCCTGGATGACTCAGCAGTTTAGCGCTGCCTTCAGCCCAGGGCCTGATCCTGGAGAACCACATCAGGCTCCCTGCATGGAGCCTGCTACTCCCTCTGCCTGTGTCTCTGCCTCTCTCTCTCTCTCTCTCTCTCTCTCTCTCTCTCTCTCTCCCCCTATATCTAAATAAATAAAATAAAAATAAAAAAATAAAAAATAAAATAAAATCTAAAAATATAATATATAATAAAAATAAAAAATTAAATTAAATTAAAAAATAATAAATAAAATAAAATAATAAAATAAAATAAAAATCTAAAAAATATAGTAGTAATCAGAGTTTTCCATAACAGAATCAGTAGGATAGATGTATATACACACATACATGTGTGTATGTATGATTTATTTCAAGGAATGGGTCTACACAATTATCGGAGCTGGCAAGTCTGAAATCTGTAGGGCAGGCCAGAAGTTTGAAAATTCTTGAGCAGGATCTGATTCTGCAGTCTTGAGGCAGAATTTCTTCTTTTCCAGAAAAACCTTAATTTTATTCATAAGGCCTTTTAACTGATTGGATGAGGTCTACCCACATTATTGAGGATAATTTCCTTTATTTAAAGTCAACTGATTGTATATGTTAACCACATCTACACTACAAAATACCTCTACAGCAACACCTAGATTAGTATTTGATTGAATGATGGAGTCCTATAGCCTAATCAAATTGGCACATAAAACTTAAATCATACCTACTATGAGATTCATAAGAATTGTGAAAATGTAATGGCATTTAAAGCACTTAGAATAGAGCCTAACACATAGGAGGCACTCATGAAAGTTAGCTATTATTACATACTCTTTAAACCTCAAAAGTAACCTGGTTTAGGAAATATAATAAATTCGGTGATAGTCACTATAAAATCAATTAATATTCTCATTAGAATGAATCTTGGAGGTCTTTTAAGCCAGACTTTCATTTTAAAAACATGGATGCTGAGGTCCAATCTCTTTTTCATATAGCCAGAGTGATTTTTATTTTGATAGTGATGAACACACACAGAGCCCTGCCATAGTGGGGCTTATAGCTTAATAAGATACTCATTGTTTCTGTCCCAGATCTCATCAATAGTCTTATTCATTTTTAAGCAGGAAAGGAATTAGAGATTTGGGTTCAGAGACTGTTCTGTAGGCCAGGTGCCCCAAAACATTGAACTGATGAAGTAGAAATGTTTATACTCACCTTTTAGATTCAGAAGCTTAGAACCCAAGTTCTTCCTACATTGACATCACTATCATATTTGAAATTTTAAAGTTACTTTTTCATTTGGACCTGTCATTTCTCATAGATGTACTAAATTCTTCTGAGTAGCCTAAGTGAAATTAAGAGTGTACTTTTTTAGCAGCTGGTTTTCAATCACTGTGAAAACTTGGCCATTGGGGAAGTTCTCTCTGATGCTCTTCACACAGAGACTCATTAACAAAAATTACATAAAAGCATGAATAATAAGCTTATAGGACATTTTACAATTTTATAAACCACTTTTGAGAGAGGGCAAGTATTATTATCCCCACTTTACTGAGGAGGAAGCTAAAGCTCAGAGTTGTAAAGTCTCCTAAGACAACATAGTTAATAGCAAATGCTGACTGCCTAATCCCAGTATAATATGCTCTCTGCTCTATAACTCCACTGGCCATGTCCCATGAATATAGTTCTGGAAAAGAGCTGCTTTTCAACTCTGCAGTTCTTTTCTGTAGTTCTAAAATGAAAGCAGTCTTGGAGATATTCTCAAAACAGGCACTGGGAACAGGGTACACTACTTGGCAAGGCAGTACAGGACCTCTTCTGTATAAGGCCATTACTCTAAAGAATAGGAGACATAGCTGATTTTCCTAACACACAGAAAAAGGCACAGAGATTTAGACAAAATAAGAAGACAGAAAAATTTATCCCAAATGAAAGAACAGGATAAGGTCATGGACAAGGATCTAAGGGGAAAAAAACATAAGTAACATGCCTGATAAATAATTTAAGGTAATAATCATAAAGATACTCACTAAACTTGAGAAAAGAGTGGAGGACATCAGTAAAACCTTAACACAGAGATAAGGAATAACATAGCAGAGAGAAACGTGCTTGATGGAATGAACAGCAGGCTGGAAGAAGTAGGGGAAGGACTTAATGACCTAGAAGACAGAGTAATGGAAAGTAATCAAGCTGAATGAAGGAGAGAAAAAACAATTATCCAAAACGAGAACAATTATCCACACTTACAAACGAGAATATGATGGTGACTCCATCAAACATAAACACATTTGTATTAGGAGAAGAAGAAGGAGAAGGAGAAGGACATATTATAATTAAATTAGCAAAATATAGTGATAAAAAAAATGCTAAAAAGCAGCAAGATAAGGGCACCTGGGTAGCTCAATCAGTTAAGTGTCTGACTCTTGATTTTGTCTAAGTCATAGTCTCAGGGTCATGGAATCAAGCTCTGTGTCAGGCTCCATGCTCAGCATGGAGTCCACTTGTTTCTCTCCCTCTGTTCCTCCCCCTTCTCTGCCTCTCTCTCCCTCTCTCCTCTCAAATCAATAAAAATTTTAAAAATAATAATAATGAAAAACAGCAAGATAAAAGAAGACAGTTACATACAAAGGAAACCCCCACAAAGATCTCAGCAGATTTTTCAACAAAAAAACCTTCCAAACCAGAAAGGGTAGCATGATGTAGTCAAAGTGGTGAATGGGAAGAACTTACAGCTAAGAATACTCTATCCAGCAAAGCTGTCATTCAGACTAGAAGAAGAGATAAAGAGTTTCCCAGACAAACAAAAACTAAAGGAGTTCATGACCTCTAAACTAGCCCTGCAAGAAATATTAAAGGGAACTCTTTGAGTAGAAAGGAAAGATTTACAAATGACAGTATGATGGTAGGAAACACAAAAGCAGTAAAAATTAATATTTCTGTAAAAAATCAGTCAAGGAACTCACAAAAGGATGTGTATACCTAAAACCTGGGGAGGAGAAGAGTAAAGAATGGGTTCAAACTTAAATGATCATCAATTTAGTATAGACTTCAATATACGGAAGAGGTTATATGCAAACTGGTAACTATGTGTCAAAAGCCACTGATAAATATGCAAAGAATAAAGAGAAAGAAATTCATATATGTTACTGAAGAAAAACAGAAAACCATGAAACAGAGGAAGACAAGAAAGCATCAGAGAAAATCTTTAGAACAACTGCAAAACAAATAATAAAATAACAATAAATACATATCTACCAATAATTATTTTTTTAAGTAGGCTCCATTCCCATCCTGGGCCTAACAGGGAGGGGACCCTAATTCATGACCCCAAGATCAAAACCTGAGCTGAGATTAAGAGTCAGACTTAAGCTACTGAGCCACTCCCGGGCATCCCAATCAGTAATTACTTTGACTATAAATGAACTAAATGCTCCAATCAAAAGATAGAGGGTGATAGAAAGGATTAAAAAAACAAGACCCATCTATACACTGTCTACAAGAGATTCCTTTTAGACCTAAAGACACCTGCAGATTGAAAGTGAGGGGATAGAGAAATATCTATCATGCAAATGGATGTCAAAAGGAAGCCAAAGTGGCAGTATTTCTATCAGATGAAATAGACTTTAAAGCAAAGACTGTAACAAGAGTCAAAGAAGGATACCATATCATAAAAAAAAGGCAATCCAACAAGAAGATACAATTCTAAATATTTATAGACACAACATGGGAGCCCCCAAATACACAAGATAGTTAAGAACAAACATAAAAGAACTAATCAATAATAATACAATAGCAGTAGAGGACTTTAACACCACACTTAACAGCAATGGACAGATCATCTAAACAGAAATTCAGTAAGGAAACAATGGCTTTGAATGACACAGTGAACCAGATGGATTTAACAGATATATTCAGAACATTTCAGTCCAGAATAGCAGAATACACATTCTTTTCAAGTGCATATGGAACATTCTCCAGAATAGATCACATAGTAGGCCACAAAATAAGCTTCAGTAAATTCAAAAGGATCGAAGTCATACCATGCATCTTTTCTGACCACAATGCTATGAAACTAGAAGTCAACCACAAGAAAAAATTTGGAAAGACCACAAATACATGGAGGTTGAATAACATGCTGTTGAACAATGAATAGTTCAACCAGGAAATAAAAGAAGAAATTAAAAAGTACATGGAACAAATGAAAATGAAAACAACAATTCAAAACTTTTGGGACACAGCAAAAGCAGTTCTAAGAGGGAAGTTTATAGCAATACAGGCCTACCCCAGGAAGCAAGAAAAACTTCTAATAGAGAACCTAACCTTACACCTAAAAGAACTAAAAGAACAACAACAACAACAAATGAAACTAAAACCAGCCAAAGAAAAGAAAAAAATAAAGGTTAGAGCAGAAATAAATGATATAGAAACTAAAAAAACATAGAACACAGCAATGAAACCAGGAGCTGTTTCTTTGGAAAAAAAAAATCAATAAAATTGACAAACCTCTAGTCAGACTTATCAAGAAAAAGGGAAAAAACCCAAATAAATGAAAGCACAAATGAGAGAAGAGAAATAACAACAAACACCATGGAAATAAAATTGTAAGAGAATATTATGAAAAACTACCTGCCAACAAATTGGACAATCTATAAGAAATGGGTAGATTCCAGGGATCCCTGGGTGGCGCAGCGGTTTGGCGCCTGCCTTTGGCCCAGGGCGTGATCCTGGAGACCCGGGATCGAATCCCACATCGGGCTCCCGGTGCATGGAGCCTGCTTCTCCCCCTGCCTGTGTCTCTGCCTCTCTCTCTCTCTCTCTGTGTGACTATCATAAATAAATAAAAATTAAAAAAAAAAAAGAAAAAAGAAATGGGTAGATTCCAGAACCATATAATCTAACAAAAGTGAAACAGAAGAAATAAAAAACTTGAGCAGGCTGATTACAAGCAAAGAAATTGAATTGGTAATCCGAATACTCCCAGCAAACCAAAGTCCAGGACTAGATGGCTTCACAGGTGAATTCTATAAAACATTTAAGGAGTACCAGGGTGGCTCAGTCAGTTAAGCGTCTGGCTTCAGCTCAGGTCATGATCCTAGGGTCCTGGGATCTAGCCCCACATTGGTAGCTGTGGTCAGCAGGGAGTCTACTTCTCCCTTTCCCTCTGCCCCTCCCCCTTGTTATCTCTTTCTCAAAATAAATAAATAAAATCTTTTTTAAAAGGTAAAAAGCATTTAAAGAAGAGCTAATGCCTATTCTTCTCAAACTATTCCAAAAAATAGATAAGGAAGGAAAACTTCCAAATTTATTCTGTGAGGCCAGCATTATCCTGATACCAAAACCTGACTAAGACACCACTAGAAAAGAGAACTACAGGGCAATGTATCTGATGAACATAGATGGAAAAATCCTCAAGAAAATACTAGCAAACTAAATCAAACAATACATTAAAGAAATCATTCACCACAATTCAGTGGGATTTCCTCCTAGGTTGCAAGGATGGTTCAATATTCACAAATCAATCAATGTGATACATTATATTAAGAGAAAGAATAAAAACCATATGACCATTTCAACAGATGCAGTAAAGACATTTGACAAAGTACAACATCCATTTGTGATAAAGCTCTCAACAAAGTAAGTTTAGAGGGAACATACCTCAACATTTGAATAACCCATAGCTAACATCATCCTCAGTGGGGAAAAACTGAGAGCCTTTCCCCTAAGATCAGCAACAAGATAAGGATGTTCACTCTCACCATTACTATTTAACATAGTACTGGAAGTCTTAGCCTCAGCAGTCAGACAACAAAAAGAAATAAAAGGCATCCAAATCAGCAAGGAAGAAGTCAGATATTCACTATTTGCAGACAACATGATATTCCCCATAGAAAACCCAAAAGATTCTACCACAAAATTGCTAGAATTCATACGTGAATTCAGCAAAGTTGCAGGATATAAAATCAATATGCAGAAATCTGTTGCATTTCTATATACACATAATGAAGCAGTAGGAAAAGAAATCAAGTTATTGATCCCATTTACAACTGCATCAAAAACCATAAGATATCTAGGAATAACCTTAACCAAAGAAGTAAAACATCTGTACTCTGAAAACTATGGAACACTTAGGAAAGCAGTTGAAGACACACACAAAAATGAACAAACATTCCATGCTCATGGATCGGAAGAAAAAACATTGTCAAAATGTCTATACTACCCAAAGGAATCTACACATTTAATGCAAACCCTATCAAAATACCACCAGTAGGGATCCCTGGGTGGCGCAGCGGTTTGGCGCCTGCCTTTGGCCCAGGGCGCGATCCTGGAGTCCCGGGATCGAATCCCACGTCGGGCTCCCGGTGCATGGAGCCTGCTTCTGTCTCTGCCTCTCTCTCTCTCTCTCTCTGTGTGTGTGTGTGACTATCATAAATAAATAAAAATTAAAAAAAAAAAATACCACCAGTATTTTTCACAGAGATACAACAGACAATCCTAAAATTTGTGTAGAACCACATAAGACCCTGATAGCTAAGCAGTCCTGAAAAAGAAAAGAAAATCTGGAAGCATCATGATTTTGGACTTCAAGCAATGTTACAAAACTGTAGTCATCAAGACAGTATTGTACTGGCACAAAAACAGACACATAGATCAATGGAACAAAAAAGAAAACCCAGAAATGGGCCCTCAATTATATGGTAACTAATCTTTGACAAAGCAGGAAAGAATACCCAATGGGGAAAAAAAATACAGTCTCCTCAACAAATTGTGTTGGGAAAACTGGAGAGCAATATGAAGAAGAATGAAACTGGACCACTTTCTTTAACTATACACAAAAATAAATTCAAAATGGATGAAAGGGCCAAATGTGAGTCAGGAAACTGTCAACATCCTAGAGAACACAGGCAGCAACCTCTTTGACCATGGCCATAGCAACTTCTTACTAGACATGTCTCTGGAGGTAAGGGAAACAAAAGCAAAAATGAACTATTGGGACTTCATCAAGATAAAAAAAAAAAGATAAAAAGCTGCACAGCAAAGGAAACAATCAGCAAAACTATAAGGCAGCCTATGGAATGGGAGAAGATATTTGCAAATGATGTATCTGAAGAAGGATTAGTATCTAAAATCTATAAGGAACTTACCAAGCTCAACATCCAAAAAAGAATCCAGTTTAAAAAATCTTCAGAAGGGATCCCTGGGTGGCGCAGCGGTTTGGCGCCTGCCTTTGGCCCAGGGCGCGATCCTGGAGACCCGGGATCGAATCCCACGTTGGGCTCCCGGTGCATGGAGCCTGCTTCTCCCTCTGCCTGTGTCTCTGCCTCTCTTTCTCTCTGTGACTATCATAAATAAATTTAAAATTTTTTTTAAAAAATCTTCAGAAGATATGAATAGACATTTTTCCAAACATCATACAGGTGGCTAACAGACAAAAAAATTTTCAGCATTATTCATCATCAGGAAAATACAAATGAAAACCACAATGAGATACCACTTCACACCTATTAGAGTGGCTAAAATTAACAATACAAGAAACAACAGGTGTTGGTGAGGATGGAAAGAAAGAGGAACCCTCTTGAACTGTTGGTGGAAATGCAAACTGGTGTAGCCATTCTGAAAACAATACGGAGGGTGACCCTGGTGGCGCAGCGGTTTAGTGCTACCTGCAGCCTGGGGTGTGATCCTGGAGACCTGGGATCGAGTCCCACATCAGGCTCCCTGCAGGGAGTCTGCTTCTCCCTCTGCCTGTGTCTCCGCCTCTCTCTCTCTCTCTCTCTTTCTCTGTGTGTCTCATGAATAAATAAATAAAATCTTTTTAAAAAATAAATAAAAAATAAAAACAATATGGAGGTTCCTTAATGAGTTAAAAATAGCACTGCCGTACAACCCAGCAATTGCACTACTAGGTATTTATCCAAAGGATACAAATCGGGATTTGAAGGGGCACATGCACCCCAATAGCAACAATGTCCACAATAGCCAAACTATGGAAAGAGCCCAAATGTCTATCAATAGATGAATGGATAAAGAAGATGTGATACACACACACACACACACACACACACAGAGTGGATTTACTCAACCTCAAAAAGAATGAAATCTTGCCATTTGCAATGATGTGGATGGAACTAGAGAGTGTTATGCTAAGTTAAAATACGTCACTCAGAGAAAGACAAATACCATATGATTTCACTCATATGTGGAATTTAAGAAACAAAACAGATGACGATATGAGAAGGGAAGATTAAAAAAAGAGAAACACGATAAGACACTCTTAATGATAGAGAACGAAGTGAGGATTGATGGAAGGAGGTGGGTAGGGAATGGGCTAGGTGGGTGATGGGTAATTAAGGAGGGCACTTGTTATGATGAGCACTGGGTGTTTTTTGTAAATCCTATTCCTGAAACCAATATTGCGCTGTATGTTAACTAGAATTTAAATAAACATTTGAAAAGAAAAACATTTTTAAAAATAAAGAATATAATACCAACTTCATATTATGATAAATTATTAAAACCACTCAATACAGTTCTGCTACATGATAGGTGCTTTACAAATATTTGATATTCTTTTCCTTTTTCTGCTAATATCCCTAAGCCTAGGGGTCTTCTGATACTTAAGGTCTCATTAAACTTTGATTTGAATGACTGAATTATTCCTACATTTCAAAACTATCAGTGCCATGTGCTAGTGAGTAGAGGGGTAACACTGCATAGTGTCATTGCACTAAGCTGTGCTTTCTGTATTTTATGAGGTTTCTTGCCTTTTAGGTATTCCACATGGCCACCATTTTGAAATTGTATGTTTTGAGGAAGAAGTGTCCATATTCTCCATGGCCTTTTCTTGTCCTTGTCATGGCGTTTTTTTTGGTTTCTCTTGCATTTATAGCACTTACCTTAATCTAGATTGTACTGATGTTGTTTGAAGACTTGTCTTTGCCCCCAAAGAGCTTAAAATCTACCTTAGAGGTTCTAACTTATTTGGGGTTTGTTTTTAACCTTTTGAGACTATAATGAAAGCTTTGAACCATTACCCCTTCCCCTGAGCAAATGTACATATGTACATATATACAAATAAGAGTTTTCATAATTAGTTCAGGAGGTTGGTGGACTCCAGTGTAAGGACTCTTTTTCTCAATATTGTATTCCTTAAGAGCTATATCTTCATTTCATTGACCTTTTATTATGGTAGAGCCTACTACATAGATAGAAGATACTCAGTAAAAAAGTTTCTGAATTAATTGAAATGCAAAATGAAAATCTTCAAGTTTCCTACTACAGAATCTCTAATCACACTTTCTTTGTTTCCTTAGGCTTCCATCTCAGTGGCACAGTAACTGAGGCAGCTACTACTTCTGAACCAGCAGTGACTTACAAAGTTGCAATCAGTTTTGATAGATGCAAAATCACTTCAGTGACATGTGGCTGTGGGAACAAAGACATATTCTACTGTGCTCATGTGGTAGCACTCTCACTCTACAGGATCCGTAAACCAGACCAAGTCAAATTGCGTCTTCCTATCTCAGAAACCCTTTTCCAGATGAATAGGGACCAGTTACAAAAGTTTATTCAATATTTAATTACGGCACACCACACTGAAGTTCTTCCTACTGCACAGAAACTGGCAGATGAGATTCTTTCCTCCAACTCAGAAATCAACCAAGTGAATGGTAATTATACAACATTTTTATTGCTAAAAACCTACTTTGTTGCTTTTTTGCATATTTAGAGGTTGAAATTTGCAGGAGGGGGGATATTTTTGCAATTGCAATCATTTATTTTTAATGAATCCATTCTATCCAAACAACTATTTAACTCTTAGTTTCTTTCTTTCTTTTTTTTTTTTTTAAGATTTTATTTATTCATGAGAGACACACAGAGAGAGGCAGAGACACAGGCAGAGGGAGAAGCAGGCTCCATGCAGGTAGCCTGATGCGGGATTTGATCCTGAGACTCCAGGATCATGCCCTGGGCCAAAGGCAGGAGCCAAACCACTGAGCCACCCAGGGATCCCCTAACTCTTAGTTTCTTAAAGCAGTCCAATTGTCTGCCTTATAAAGGTTTTGGCAAAAAAAAGGACAGAGAATGTTAGAGTTATATATTGATCTAGTTTATGGACTTTATTCGTCCATATAATCCTGTCCCCAGGAGCCTGGAATATTCAGGAGTGAGAGAAAGCCTAAAATAATTTGTGTCATTTGATGAAATTAGATGGATATGACAATTCTCTTAACATTTTAGAATCCCACATAACATGAGGGTTATTTTATTTTTTTATTTTTAAAAATTTTTTAAATTTATTTATGATAGTCACACAGAGAGAGAGAGAGAGAGGGGCAGAGACACAGGCAGAGGGAGAAGCAGGCTCCATGCACCGGGAGCCCGACATGGGATTCGATCCTGGGTCTCCAGGATCACGCCCTGGGCCAAAGGCAGGCGCCAAACCGCTGCGCCACCCAGGGATCCCACATGAAGGTTATTTTAAATAGCATCTGTTAACATTGTGCTTATGTGCTATGTGTGATGGAAGAGTACATGGATGGAGAAAGATATGCTCACTTATTTGTTCAACAAGTATATATTTGAGTACCTGCTTTGTGCAAGCAGTAGTGCTGATTGTTGCAGGCATAAAACAGACATGCTTCCTGCCTTCAAGTGGCTTAAAAATCTAGTAGAAAAGATAGCTAAGTTTGAAACAAATGCTTTTTTTTTTATTTTAATGAAGCCAGGTTGTAAAGGAAACTAATCATAGGAAAATTATCATAGGAAACTAAAGGATAAGGGATCCCTGGGTGGCTCAGTGGATCTAAACCGCTGCGCCACCCAGGGATCCCTCAATGTAATTTTAAAAGCAGTGTGTGTATATGCGTATATGTACATGTGTACACAAAGACTGGAAGGAAATAAGCCATAATATGAACAATAGTGATCTATGACTGGTAGCATTATAGGTGGATTTTATTTTCTTTGTGCTTTTATATTTTACACAATAGCATGTATTATTTTTATAATTTAAAAAAGGATGTTTAACAATGAAAGAAAAATTGGTTCCACAGGCTTAATAGTTTCCTCAGGACAGGTCTCTTTTTTACAGCCTCAATGCTAACTAACTTAGAGCCTCAATCCACATGATGATTTGTTCCATAATTATTTATAAAAGACATCCTTTCTATTTTATTTTTATCTTCACTTGTTACCATTTCTCATACAATCCTGTGGAAAATTTCACACTATAACATTAATGTGTCATTTGCACCGACTGGGTACACTTTACCACTACTGAAGATAATTAGTTTCATACTCATCTCTTTTTATTTTCATAAAAATAATCTAACATGAACATATATAGAAACATTTTTCTCTCTTTTTTTAACCAAAGGACTTTTTTTAAGGATTTTGCCTGGGAGTTAGTGAGAGACAGCCCACAGCTGGAGAGACTATGAACTACAGACCTGGTTTATCTAATTAAAATTATCCGTGTTCTTGTTCATTCATTCCTACATGCTCTACCCTCCTCTACAATCTGACCTTTAATCTTGACATTTCTTACAGATTAATCTTTTCTCCTGTTCTTATTCTACATGATCTCTTTAGGAAATCTCAGCTACATCCTTGACTTGAAATGTCATCTTGTACTATGACTCACAGATTATTTCTCCTGTATCCAGCTGACTATTCCGTATCACAGAGACATCCCCGGATCAACATATCCAGATGTGAATTTATCTTTCTCCCCAAACTTGTTCAATAAATAGCATCACCATTTACCCACTGGATCATGATAGAAATCTTATAGTCATCCCTTATACTTTTTCATTTATAACCCATAGGCATTTGATTACAAGACCTGTTAATTTTACCTCTAAAATATATTTCATTTTTCACTTCTCACTTTTGATACAACCATCACCCTAAATCAAACTACTATAATCTCTCACCTAGATTGCTACTGTACAGTTCTAACTTATCTTTCCATTTCCACTATTGCTCCCTTCTAGTCCATTCTCCACACAGTGATCCAAAGTAACTTTTCTATATCTACAGATTTTGTCATGGATAAAGTCCAAATTTCACATGGCCTACAAAACCTTACATGGTCTGGCTTTTGCTTACATTTTCACGTGACTCTTCCCTCTTCCTGAAATACTTTTCCTGTCCTCTCTACCCCTTATTATAAATGTACTTACTACAATAATTTGTGACTTTATGCTTTTTTGAGCAAAAAGTACACACAGTATATCCTCCACTCTTTTCTAGGCCAACTCCTAATTCATTCCTCAGGGTGTTCACTTATATGCCACTTTCTCAGGGAAAATTTTGACCTTTCTTCCCACACAAATTTGTTTATGTGTAATTATTTGTTTAATGCCCCTTTCCCCAACTAATCTATCAGCTCCACAAGGATAAGAACTGTATCTGCTTTGTTGACACTATATATCCAGTATTTGGCACAGGTCCTGCACATAGTAGGCTCTCAATTAATATTGGTTGAGTAAATGAATATGTCTTAGAAAATCCTTCTTGAGGCCTCTTGCCAATTCATGCTCTCCCAGATGACTTTAATTCCTTCAACAGTCATACCAACTCCTTATAATAATGTTATCTGGATGCCTCAAATACTGACTCACTCCTTTTTTTTTTTTTTTTTTTTTTTTTTCTGCAACCATCCATTTTGGCAGCTCCATTTCTCATCTCCTGGGTTCATTGTAGATCAGCAAACATTTACATAGTTTACCTTCCTTTCTTTCCTATCAAATAAACAAATCCTTATGAAGTTCTGGTTGAAATTTTACTGTTAGTAACTTCAAGGCTTTGCCTTATCCTAGCCCTATCCCAGCAGTTTTCTATAGTCTGTACACTGCATATTTATAAACTGTGCCTTATTTCTTCCAGAGCTGCTGCCACTAGCACCACCTGGGCCCAGAAGATTCTTCAGTTTTCTCCATACCCCTTTGAGCTTTTAGAGGGGGTATCACTCCACATTTCTAGTCAGTTAATTAAGGCCATCTCCCCTGGGAGAGGACTGGGTCCTGTTCCTGCTTTTTTGTATCCTAATTGAATCACCCAAAGGTCAGAATTGGTATTCAGACCATTTCTGGTTTTTGGAACACCGTTTCTATCCTCCCTCATCCCCATCCTTGGTAACAAGATACTCAGAAGCCCAGGCTTGGTTCATACCTAGTATACCTCATTTTATCTCAGTTCTGTCTTTATAGAGCTACTGAAAACTAGAATCATTAGAGATGAAACTCTATAATTTGCATTTTTAACACAAACCCCAGGTGATTATTCTGTATATTAACATTTAAGAATCACTGTACTGGTGAGAACTCTATTATCCCCACTAAGGAGAAAATGCCTTATTTTGACTAATCTTATATTCTATGTAGTGGAATAGGCCAAAAAAGGATTTGACTATTCAAACACACCATCCAGCTTTACTAAGTTCAGGGCCCTGAAACTAGCTGGTGGCTCTTCATGCTCAGGCCTATGAGACTAGAGGTTCAAGTGTAGTGTTGTAGTGAAAAACAGACTTTGAAGAGAGACCAACATATAGATATTGGCTCATGTACTTTCCATTTGTTATATTACTTACTTGTATAAGCTTTAGTTTTACCATTTTAAAGTTAGGATAATAATACTACCTTATAGAGTTATGAGTTCATTGGAATTTACTTACCAAATAATCACTGAGCACCTACTGTGTGCCAGGTACTGTTCTACACATTGCAAATATACCAGCAAACAAGATCATATATGCCCTCAAGGACAGTATGTTCTAGTGAGGATATGTATAAAGAGTGCTTAGACTCTGGCATGTAGGAAGCACTAAAGAAATGGCTCTTCTTTGACAGTTTAGGGATACAAAAGAAGTATAGGATATATTATTTGCCCACCTGGAGTTTAAATCTGGATGGCCAGTGAGACATCTTTTTGTTCATTCTATGAATATTAACTTAGTGCTGTAATCAGCCAGGCACTGTGAGGTACAAAACTAAACACCCTTTAAAAACTTCAGTTTGGGGAATATATGAGAAATGCACAATTCTGATATAGAACAAAATGCAACAGGTCTTTAGGAAAAGTAATAATAAAATGCTAAGAGTATTACTCCTTTTATATGTATTTGAGCATAAAATAGACATACTTTTGACAGGTGGAAACGGGTTTTATGGCTAATTCAATGAGAGGATAAAAAGAACCTCTCCTGCTAAATGAACTAAGTAGCACATAAAGCATGTTGGCCTTTCTGTATACTTATTTTATGGTTTCCATTGCTCATTGCAGCCCTGACTAGAGCTGAGGCAATACTGACAGTAAGAAGTATTATTTGTTTGGCCAAAGAACAGGTTGTAGGAGGGGGAAAGAAATAAAGGAAAAAGCAGAAGTAAAGTCCTAAGGAAATGTGATTGACTAAGTAAAGTCATAAGGAAATGTGATTGACTTCTGGGAGCACTAAGTTTCTAGATGAAACAGCATAAATATAGGGTACACAAAGCTAGAATTGAAAGATAAGGCCAGAGCATGGAGAGCCTTGAATGCCAAGCTTAAGGCTTTTGGACTTAATATGATAAAAATGGTGCATCTCATTGAAGATTTCTGAGTGGGAAAGTGACATAATCAGAACTGTGTCTAGAAAAATACATTTGAAGAAAAGTAGCATATAAGTAGATAACCATAAATTGGACAGTCAAATGTATTAATTAGTACTTGTAAAATAACTGAACTGTGAACCCACCTGATTTCGTGGAGAATCAGATGCACTAAAAAAGCTCAGCAAAAGAGCAGATTTTCTATGTAGACTTGAATTTCATTTAAACAGGACTTTGATATAGGAAGACAAAAGAAAAAGTAGACTGATGAAACATGACATGAATTTATAATCTATTGCATGTGACCACACCTGTAGAGTGTTTGATTTATACCCTTGTATCACTTGAAGGCAGATTTCTAAAAACTTAACACAGGATTCTGGCTTTGAAAAAGTGAGAGAAGGGGATCCCTGGGTGGCTCGGCAGTTTAGCGCCGCCTTCGGCCCAGGGTATGATCCTGGAGACCTGGGATCGAGTCCTGTGTCAGGCTTCCTGCATGGAGCCTGCTTCTCCCTCTGCCTGTGTCTCTACCTCTCTCTCTCTCTCTCTCTCTCTCTCTCTCTCTCTCGAATAAATAAATAAATAAAATCTTTAAAAAAGAAAAAGTGAGAGAAGATAGAGTTTTCATTCCATAAATATTTCCTAGGTGCCTGTCTCATTACCATCCCTGTGCTATTGGTGATTCAACTGTGAGCAAGCAGTTAACAGGGCACTAAGGGAGAGGGATGGGTAAATAACTAAAACTGTTTTCAGGTGTTGCAGTGAGTCCAGAAATGAAAGATATTTTTGAGTATAAATTTATAAAATTTTGTCACTTTGTATCAAGTTTCTAGAAATTTAGAAGTGTTGACTGCCAAGAAGCTACAATTTTGTAATGAACTTTAAAAACAGAATTTTTTTTTTTTTAAATTAAGGGTCTTGAGGCGGGTTTTCTTTTTTTTTTAATAATTTTTATTTATTTATGATAGTCAGAGAGAGAGAGAGAGAGAGAGAGGCAGAGACACAGACAGAGGGAGAAGCAGGCTCCATGCACCGGGAGCCCGACGTGGGATTTGATCCCGGGTCTCCAGGATCGCGCCCTGGGCCAAAGGCAGGCGCTAAACCGCTGCGCCACCCAGGGATCCCTAAAAACAGAATTTTTTAACCTGTATTTTCAGGTTTATTTGAACTTCATAGAAGGGCAAAAGGAAAAAAAAATAAATGTCACCCTCCTAGGAAAAAAAATACATCACTATTTTCATGTTTGGGCATTTCGTTCTGGGATTTTTTCCCCCTAGAATGGTATTTGAAGACCTTGGAAGGGGATATGACGGAGACATCAGTGCATGTGAAACTAGCATTGGCCCTCTTATATTTATTTAGGACCACACAGTTGACGAAGCCCAGAATAAGGCAGAATAAGCCATCCATTTTTTAATATATTCACAGAATACCCCTCCTGCCAAGTGTGTAGCATATGAATTCAGGGGATTCATTTCACCATTCCCATTCCTTGCAGGTGCCCCTGACCCCACAGCTGGGGCCAGCATTGATGATGAGAACTGTTGGCATTTGGATGAAGAACAGGTGAAAGAACAAGTGAAGCTATTTCTCTCCCAGGGTGGTTACTATGGCTCTGGAAAGCAGCTCAATTCAATGTTTGCCAAGGTAAGATATGAAAGGTACTTTTTTTCCTTTAAGTAAACTGGGCTCACCACACTCCTGGCTTCTTGCATTGTGGTTAGCTCACTTGATCTATCTGTACTGAATACTTGAAAACTAATGGGAGGGCTAATCAGAGCAGACCTAATCCAGAGCAGGTGGCATCCAGGGACCCCCCCAGCCCCTACTACCTCACCCTGGTAATCCTCTTCCTTCTGCTCCACTCTAAATAAGTTAGCATTGCTGGGGGTTTTAGTAAGGAAGCCACCAACTCTGTACTTTGAACCCAAAGCTGCTGGATGAGGCCTTGAAGAGATGTGATATTTTGGAACTGTGGGCTCTCACCGCAGACTTACTTTTTTTTTTTCTTAACACCTTTAGTGATATAATTCACCCATTTCAAGTGTGCAGTTCAGTGTTTTTTAATATATTCAAAGATATGTGCACCAGTCACCATAACCAATTTTAGAACATTTTTATCACTTTAAAAAGAAACCCTGCACCCTTACCTGTCACTTCTCTATCCCTCACTCCCCTGCCCCCAGCCCTAAGCCACCACTAATCTCCTTTCTGTCTCTATAGATTTCCCTATTCTGGGCTTTCCTGGGAATGGAATATAGTCTTTTGTGACTGGCTTCTTTAACTTAACATAATATTTTCAAGGATCATCCATGTTGTAACATTACCTGTACTTAATTCCTTTTTGTGGTTGAATAATATTCCACTGTAGGGTATACCACTTTTGTATATCTATTCTCTGTTAGTGGATATTTGGATTATTTCCACCTTTGGGCTATTAAAAGTAATGCCTTTTTAAGCATTCTCATGCAAGTTTCTATATGGACGTTTCTATATGGTGTTTTCATATCTCTCTAGAATTGGAATTGATAGGTCATATAGTTCTACATTTAGTCATTTGAGACACTACTATACTGATTTCTGAAGTGGCTACATCATTTTACAGTCCCACCAACAGTGTTTCAGGGTCAATTTCTCTATATCTTTATCAACACTTGTGGTTATCTGACTTTTTGATTCTAACCATCCTAGTGGATATGAAGTAGCATCTCATTGTGCACAGCAGGCTTTCTTGATATATGCAGAGAACTTGCTTATAGAACAAGAAGCCTTCTTTTTGGCTCTTTGGGTATGTTATGCTTGGATACTTCATCTTCTCCTCCCCTCCTTCTCCTCCTGCTTTTTTATGATGTGCAGTCACCAACCCCTGGCCCCTCCTTATGTGTCAGGTTCGAGAGATGCTGCGGATGAGGGATTCCAATGGAGCCAGGATGCTGACGCTGATAACTGAGCAGTTTATGGCTGACCCACGACTCACACTCTGGAGGCAGCAAGGAACAAGCATGACAGATAAGTGCAGGCAACTCTGGGATGAGCTAGGTAAGTCCCCAGATCTCAGAGAAGTGCTACGTCTGTCCCACTAGTTTGCTCCCTGCATCAGTGTTAGTGAACACTTGCCATCAGTCATTACCTGGGTCTTGCCAAATGAACTTTAGCCTAACTGTGGGAGATAAAGGCTATACAAAGGCCACCCAGAGTATTCTGAACTCATTTGTGTTGCTTCCACATTATTGTGCTTTGCTGTTGACATCAGTATTCTTTCTGTTCCAGATGTTACCACGTAGAAGCCATTGCTGAAGGAAAATGTCTTCCCTTGGCATTTGTTGCTTAGCACTAGCCTGGCTCTCCAGATACTTATCAACTACATTTCTTGCTTTCCCTGGGTCTGCTCTTTTTATCACTACTAGACACACCCCTTAGATGTAGGGCAGTTTCCAAGACTTGGGCCTTGGACTTCTATTCTTCTTCCTCTATACCCCCTTGAGAACTTGTATTTTAAGATGTCGTGGCTTCAGAGCTTACCTCTCTGTTGATCTCAGCTTCATCTTCTTTCCATTTACCTGAGTTCCAGTCCCATATTGATGCTGCCCTATAACCATTTCCACTGAAAAAATCCCCTGATCACCTCAAGCTTGAGAAATCAAAAAATGAATTCAGGCCTTCTACCAAAAAAGGTTCCACTAACTCTCGCAGTGGCATCACCATTCCTCACTCTACCGAACTTACTGGCAAGCCTTCATTTTTTTTTTCATTCCCAACATTCAGTCACCAGTCTCATTTGATGTGATGCCTTGACCTTCAAAATGCAATTCAGTGTCCATTTACACTTTTGGGAACTTTTTTTTTAAGATTTTATTTATTTATTCATGAGAGACATGCAGAAAGAGAGAGAAAGAGAGAGAGAGAGAGGCAGAGACACAGGCAGAAGGAGAAGCAGGCTCCATGCAGGGAGCCTGACATGGGACTCCATCCCAGGTCTCCAGGATCAGGCCCTGGGCTGAAGGTGGCGCTAAACCGCTGAGCCACCCGCGCTGCCCTGGAAACTTTTAGATTAAGTTAGATGTGGACTCTCTGTTCTAGATTCTCCTCATCAAGGCCATCTTCTTTGGTCATTGTTTCTCTGTATCATTCTACTGCTCCAAGGCCAGTTTTGCTTTGCTAATATTCAACCCCTCTCTCTGTTTTCAGAATCTTCCATACCCTAAATCCAATCATGGCCCCACTTTTCCGTTATGCTGGAAAACTTCTGTGCAACATATTCTAAAATTTCTAATATAGCTCCTCCTATCTCCATGCCAGAAAGCAACAACAAACTTTCTTCTCATACAAAGTAATACAAGAGAAAACCTCAGGTTAGGAGTTTATTGAGTTCTTCTGGACTGAAGCCTCTGGAACCTATGTTTCATAGCCTCAAAGCTAAAAGCCCTGCAGAGTGAGGCTTCATGACTCTGCAACTATATTCATTTACTTTGGGGCTGGTAAGTGTGTGGTTTCGTTTTGAATGCTGAGGCTTTTTTATTTCACCTATGGCACTAATGGCTCTGGAGCTCTCAATACTAACAAATAGCTATATTTCTGAGTGTTATGTGCCAGTCTTTGTGTTAAAGATTACACTCACATTCTTTCACTTAATTCTCATAACCACCCTATTAGGTAATAATGTATTTATTGCAAAGAAACAGAGATGGCTCTGGTTACTTTTGGGTACAGAATAAAATAGAAAACTGTCTCTACCATGACATAGTCACACTTTCTGAAGTATAGGAATGTTGCACTATTAATCTAAAGCTACTGGTCCAACCGGTTGTGACCAGAGTCGCATGATACAGCACATGGCAACTTGGGCACTACTTCTAGACTCTTTAATCATAATGGAGTATAGTCATGGACTCCCTTCCATTGTAAGATTTGGGCATCTTCATATTTTTAAATGAGAAAATTGAGCTTAGGAAAGTTAAGTATTTTATTCAAGATCACACACTAGTGAGTGGTGATTCTACTGATGGAACTGCAGTCTTTTTGACTCCATCCAAATCAAGCATCTTCTGCGACATCTCCCTTAATTCTATCTTGTTATGTACTTTTTTTTTTCTCCAAAGTGCATGTTTATAAATTTAAAATCAGCCTTCTTCAGTGAATCAGTTTCATCTGAGGCCTGAATCTCATGGAGTGGTTTCTGTCATATTCATGGGATTGTGTTGTGGACTTGGGCTTGGCCTTTGGGCCAAAGATAGGTGAGAAGAAGTTAACATAGCTGGTACTTTTAAAGCATTTGTCATATATTTAGGTTTATCATGAAAAGCTCTTCCTTCTGACATTTTTTTTTTTTTTAAGATTTTATTTATTGGGCAACCCAGGTGGCTCTGCAGTTTAGCGCCTTCAGCCCAGGGCCTGATCCTGGAGACCAGGGATTGAGTCCCACATTGGGCTTCCTGCATGGAGCCTGCTTCTCCCTCTGCCTGTGTCTCTGCCTCTCTCTCTCTTTGTGTCTCTCATGAATTATTTATTTATTCATGAGAGACACAAGACGCAGAGAGAGAGGCAGCAGAAGGAAAAGCAAGCTCCCTGCGGGAAACCGGATGCTGGACCATATCCCAGGACCCCAGGATCGCTCCCTGAGCCAAAGGCAGACGCTCAACTGCTCACCCAGGCGTCCCATCCTTCTGACATTTTTGTAACTAAGAAATTGCTATATCGATCTTACAAGAAACCCTCAGCATTCTGCAAAGATAGTGGTTCTCAAACTTCTCAAAATCACCAAGAGTACTTATTTTTTTAAAGATTTATTTATTTTTATTTATTTATGATAGACATAGAGAGAGAGAGAGAGAGAGGCAGAGACACAAGGAGGAGGGAGAAGCAGGGTCCATGCCAGGAGCCCGACTCGGGACTCGATACCGGGACTCCAAGATCGCGCCCCGGGCCAAAGGCAGGCGCCAAACTGCTGAGCCACCCAGGGATCCCCCCAAGAGTACTTATTTAAACAGGTTTCTGGGTCCTATCCCCAGAGTTTCTAATTTAGTAGGTTGGAGTAGGGACTGATAATTTGCATTTCTAACAAATTCCTAAAGAATGCTGTTACTCCTGTTCCAGAGACCACAATTTGGGAACCACTACACTAAGAGAGCCTTATTGGGTTATACACTAGAGTATGTTGTATGCATGCTTCCCCTTACTACTCCGAGGTTTCCTTATTGTTCACAGGGTCTACTCACTTGGGAGGGCCTAGACAGGGTGTGTAGGAATTTAGACGAATGGACTCACTATTTTCAGATCCTGAACCAGAGAAGATAGAAGCAGTCAGACATGAAGTTTTCTCATCTCCCCATATCAGTACCTATATGCTTTGCTTTGTATTCTGTTAAAATCTATGAAGTATCTCTGGTCCTGTAAAAGGGAAATTCTTACATATTTTCTTTGGGTCCTATGCCATCTCCTTTTCTCAAGAATTTTGTTTCTGCAATTATCTCCTTTCTCTGACATTATTAGTTTCTCCCTTTCTATTGGACCTTTGTCCAATCAGCATACAAAAATACTTTACTATCTTCAATCTCAAAAAAAGTGCCTTTGTTGTTCCCATCCCCCTCCAATTATTACCCCATTTCCCTTCTTCCTCTCAAAGCAGTATTTTTTTAGGATTTTATTTAAATTCCATTTGGTTAACATACAGCATAATATTAGTTTCAGATGTACAATATAATGATTCAGCACTTCTCTATAGCACCCAGTGCTCATCACAAGTGCATTCCTTAATCCCCATTACCTATTTAACCCATCCTTCTACCCACCTCCATTCTGATAACTATCAGTTTGTTCTCTATAGTTATGAGTCTGTTTCTTGATTTGCCTTTTTCTTCCTTTGCTTCTTTCTTTGTTTCTTAAATTCCATATCTGAGTGAAATTATATGGCATTTGTCTTTCTTGAGTTATTTCACTAAGGATTATACTCTCTAGCTCCATCCATGTCATTGCAAATGGCAAGATTTCACTCTTTTTTGTGGCTGAGTAATATTCCATTTGTGTATATATGCCACATCTTCTTCTTTTTTTTTTTTTATGCCACATCTTCTTTATCCATTTGTCAGTCAGTGGACATTTGGGCTCTCTCCATAGTTTGGCTATTGTTGATGCTGCTGTAAACATAGGGGTGCATGTATCCCTTGAATTAGTATTCTTGTATTCTTTGGTTAAGTATCTAGTAGTGCAATTGCTGGATTGTAGGGTAGTTCTATTTTTAACTTTTTGAGGAACCTCCATACTGTTTTGCACAGTGGCTATTCCAGGTTGCATTCCCACCAACACTGTAAGAGGGTTCTCCTTTCTCTGCATCCTCACCAACATCTGTTGTTTCTTGTGTTTTTGATTTAAGTCATTCTGACATGTGAAGTGATACCTCATTATAGTTTTGATTTGCATTTCTCTAATGATGAGTGATGTGGAGCATCTTTTCAGGTGTCTGTTGGCCTTCTGGATGTCTGCTTTAGAAAATGTCTATTCATTTCTTCTACCCATTTTTTAACTGGATTATTTGGTTCTTTTATATATTTTGGATATAATCCTTTATCAGATACCTCATTTGCAAATATCTTTTCCCATTCTTTAGGTTGCCTTTGAGTTTTGTTGATTGTTTCCTTCCCTGTGCAGAAGTCAAAGCATAGTTCTTTTTTTTTTTATTAGAGTTCAATTTGCCAACATATAGCATAACACCCAGTGCTCATCCCGCCAAGTGCCCCCTTCAGTGCCCATCACCCAATCACCCCAACCCCCCACCCACATCCCCTTCCACTACCCCTTGTTCATTTCCCAGAGTTAGGAGTCGCTTATGTTTTGTCACCCTCACTGATATTTTCACTTATTTTCTCTCCTTACCCTTTATTCCCTTTCACTAATTTTTATATTCCCCAAATGAATGAGACCATATAATGTTTGTCCTTTTCCGATTGACTTATTGCACTTAGCATAATACCTTCCAGGTCCATCCACGTCGAAGCAAATGGTGGGTATTTGCCGTTTCTAATGGCTGAGTAATATTCCGTTGTATACATACACCACACCTTCTTTATCCATTCATCTTTTTTTTTTTTTTTTTTTTTTTGTGATAGTCATACAGAGAGAGAGAGAGAGACTGAGACATAGGAGGCAGAGGGAGAAGCAGGCTCCATGCACCAGGAGCCCGATGTGGGATTCGATCCCGGGTCTCCAGGATCGCGCCCTGGGCCAAAGGCAGGCGCCAAACCACTGCGCCACCCAGGGATCCCTCCATTCATCTTTTGATGGACACTGAGGCTCCTTCCACAGTTTGACTATTGTGGACATTGCTGCTATAAACATCGGGGTGCAGGTGTCCTGGCGTTTCACTGCATCTGTATCTTTGGGGTAAATCCCCAGCAGTGCACTTGCTGGGTCGTAGGGCAGATCTATTTTTAACTCTTTGAGGAACCTCCACACAGTTTTCCAGAGTGGCTGCACCAGTTCACATTCCCACCAACAGTGCAAGAGGGTTCCCCTTTCTCCACATCCTCTCCAACATTTGTTGTTCCCTGTCTTGTTAATTTTCCCCATTCTCACTGGTGTGAGGTGGTATCTCATTGTGGTTTTGATTTATATTTCCCTAATGGCAAATGATGCAGAGCATTTTCTCATGTGCGTATTGGCCATGTCTGTGTCTTCCTCTGTGAAACTTCTGTTCATGTCTTTTGCCCATTTCATGATTGGATTGTTTGCTTCTTTGCTGTTGAGTTTAAGAAGTTCTTTATAGATCTTGGATACTAGCCCTTTATCTGATAGGTCATTTGCCAATATCTTCTCCCATTCTGTAGGTTGTCTTTTAGTTTTGTGGACTGTTTCTTTTGCTGTGCAGAAGCTTTTTATCTTGATGAAGTCACAATAATTCATTTTTGCTTTTGTTTCTCTTGCCTTCATGGATGTATCTTGCAAGAAGTGGCTGTGGCCAAGTTCAAAAAAGATGTTGCCTGTGTTCTCCTCTAGGATTTTGATGGAATCTTGTCTCACATTTAGATCTTTCATCCATTTTGAGTTTATCTTTATGTATGATGTAAGAGAATGGTCTAATTTCATTCTTCTGCATGTGGATGTCCAATATTCTCAGCACCATTTATTGAATAGACTGTCTTTTTTCCAGTGGATAGTCTTTCCTACTTTGTTGAATATTAGTTGACCATAAAGTTGAGGGTCCACTTCTGGATTCTCTACAAAGCATATTTCTTGAAAAACTTGTCTGCAGTCACCCTTTCCACTTTGTCTCACATACATTCTATATTGAGCCCACTATAATTGAGTTTTCATTGCTGCCACTTTATTCAAGTTGCTCTTGTCAAAATCACCAGTGACTTCAGTATTGTTAGACACAGTGGTCAATTTTCTGTTGTTATCTTATTTGACTTTTTAGCAGGGCATGGTCAGTTTCCACTGACATGTTCCTCATTTCCATCCAAAGACCTCATCAGGATGGCCTTTACCATCCATATTGCTACCAACACTCCATTCAGGATTACTAAGGAAATTAAGACTTTACAAGCCTCTGCTTTTCCTTCTGGGACCTCACCAGAATCATCTTTAAAGGTCTTTTCACAACAGCAAAGGCTTTTTCAAGCAGGCAACTCAAAATTCTTCCAGCCTCTACCCTTTACCCAGTTCCAAAACTGCTTTCAGATTTTCAGGTATTTCTTATATAGCACTCCACTTGTTGGTAACAATTTTTGTCTTAGTCTGTTTGGGGTGCTACAAAAGAACCATAGACTAGGTGACTTACAAACATTCTTAGAACTTTGAAGACATTTCTCCGTTGCCCTCCAGCTTCCACTTGCCGTTGTGAAGTACCAGGCCATTCTGGTTCAGGAGAATATCGTGTCTTTTCTCTGTGGAACCATATGTTTTCTCTTTGTCATCATTAATCTGAAATTTCACACTGATATCACTTACTGTTGGTCTTCTAATCTTTTTTTAAATCAACCTTCTTGGAGAAGGAGTTAGGACGGAGGAGTGGTAGGGAAACCCTGGGCTTGTCTTGTCCTTCAGACATAGCTAGACCAACATCAAATCATTTTGAACAATGGGAAATTGATCTGAAGATTAAGAAAATAATATGCACAATTTGAGGGAGAGAATGTGGCAGATGCAAGGTTTGGAGATATGAATTGGAGGAGAGAAAAGCCACAGTGCTGTGGTGGGGAGGGAGCTGGAGAGAGACTAGTGTGTCAAGTTTGCACAAGATGCCAAAATCTGTGGTGTGGGGATCCCCTGGGTTGCACTAGGAGAGAATGATCCCCTTCCAGGAATACATTTGGAAGAGGGTATATTGCCTCTCGAAGGACAAAAGACCCACTGGGCACCACTGAGCAGCCATTTAATAGCAGGGTACAGAGGCAGGTGCAAAGGGCAGATAACCTGGTTGCAGTTTTTGGCAGTGCTTCACCATAGATTCCAGGCACCTACATGGCCATGGGACTGCTTTTCTGGAACAGAACAGTGTGGCCACAGCGCTGTATCTCCTCCAGAGGAAGCGAGTGGTCCACACCTTGCCAGGTCCTTTAAGATTTGGAGTTTTGAATCCCAGCCTCCAGCCAGAGATAAAACACAGGAGAACTGTGGTGTTGGATCTGCCAGCGGCCCAAGGCACTGACAGGTTTAGGGCAGGGATCTGCCAAAGCCTGGAACACAGAAGGGGAGATTGTTCACTTTTCTGTGAGGGCCTTCTGAACTGTGGTGGCCGCACGTTCCACTCCCTTCAGGACAAGAGGGTGGGATGACATTATCTTCCACCTGCACTTCCAGGTCCCACCCCCACCAGCACAGTCAGATGTCAGAGAGAAACACAGAAACCCCAGGGGGGGCTGGAATTACTTACACCAAACCCCACCACTCTCCAGGGGCATCTTTACTAGGGCAGGTCTGACTGTGAGCCAGTGTAGTGGGGACCAACACAAGCCCTCTGCATGTACCAAGTCCACTAATTATAGAGTGTCCCAAAGCATCAGCTTCAGTTCTGGTAGAAATAGGACTAGGCTATTTATTTATTTTTCCCCTTTTGAATCAGGCTTATGGTTTTCTATTTGTTGGTTAGTTGGCTGGTTTTCTTTTTCTCATTTTTTGGATCAGGCTTCTTTTTTTTTTCTCCCCCCCCCCCTTTTTTTTAAGAAATGCAGAGGAGGAAGGACAGAGAGAGAAGGAGAGAGTAATCCTAAGCAGGCTCCATGCACAGTACAGAGCCCAACGCTGGACTTAATCTTATGATCCTGGGATCATGACTTGAGCTGAAATCAAGAATCCAACATTTAACCAACTGAGCCACCTAGGCGCCCGTCCTTCCTTCCTTCCTTCCTTCCTTCCTTCCTTCCTTCCTTCCTTCCTTCCTTTCTTTCTTTCTTTCTTTCTTTCTTTCTTTTTTTATCAGGTTTGTAATTTTTAGTTTGTCTCTCTCATTTTTTTTCCCTTTTTTCTTGGGTCAGTCTATTTCTTTTTCAGGCTCATCTTAAGAAATGAACCCAATGACAGAACATGAGAGACTAATTCTGGGAAACGAACAAGGGGTAGTGGAAAGGGAGGTGGACGGGGAGTTGGGGTGACTGGGTGACAGGCACTGAGGGGGGCACTTGATGGGATGAGCACTGAATGATATGCTATATGTTGGCAAACTGAACTCCAATTAAAAAAAAAAAAAGGAAACAAATCCAAGTATACCTAGTTAAAGGTCCAGACACTCCCCACTGCAAGCAAGGAGGAACTCTGCAGAGGACTGACTGGCCTGCGGGAAAGCGCAAGCAAAAACACAATAGCAGAGTGCACATAGCATACACGAGAAATACTTCGTGAACTGCCAGGCCCTGGGCAGTGTATGACTCCTTAATACTCTTACTCTTTATATAGTATTTCTCTCAGGAGCAGGAAACATAACAAGCTTTCATAACATACAAAAGACAGACACCTAGACATAATGACAAGACAGAGGAATTCTCCCCAAAAGAAAGATCAAGAAATCACAGCCAGAGACTTGCTCAAAACAAATATATGCAGTAAATCTGAAAAAGAACTTAAAACAACAGTCATGAGAACACTGGCTGGGATTGAAAGAAGCATAGAAGACACCAGAGAAACCTTTGCTGCAGAGATAAAAGACTTAAAAACTAGTCAGGCCAAAATAAAAAAATGTTATAATCAAGATGCAAAACCTGGATAAAAGACAAAATTATAGAAAATAATGAAGCTGAAAAGAAGAGGGAAAGAAAGCTATTAGATCACAAATATAGACTTAGGGAATTCAGCAGTTCATCAAGCACAAAAACATCCATATCATAAAAATTCCAGAAGATGAAGAACAGGAAAGGGGTCAGAAAGTTTATTTGAACAAATTATAGCTGAGAATTTCCCCAATATGGAAAAGAAACAGGCATTCAAGACCAAGAGGCACAGAGAACTCCCCTCAAGATCAACAAAATAGGGTAACACCAAGACATATCAGAGGGAAACTTACAAACTATAAAGATAAAGAGAATTCTGAAAGCAGCTAGGGACAAAAGGTCCTTAGCCTATAAGGGTAAATGCATAACGTTGGCAGCAGACCTCGCCACAGAAATGTGGCAGGTCAGAAGAGAGTGTCATGATATATTGAACATGCTAAATGGGGAAAATATGCAGCCAAGAATACTTTATCCAGCAAGGCTGTCATTCAGAATAGGAGAGATAAAGAGTTTCCAAGACAAACAAAAACTAAAGGAGTTCATGAACACTAAATCAGCTCTGCGAGAAATATTAAAGGGAATCCTAAAGAGAGACTAAAAGCAAAGACTAAAAAGGGACAACCTACAGGAACAGTGACTTTACAGATAATACAGTGGCATTAAATCATATCTATCAGTAATTACTATGAATGTAAATGGACTAAATGCTTCAATCAATTATACAGTATCAGAATGGATAAAAAATAAAACACCCATTGATATGGTGCTTACAAGAGTCTCATTTCAGACCCAAAGACACCTCTAAATTGAAAGTGAGCTGGTGGAGAACCATCTATCATGCTGTTGGACATCAAAAGAAATCTGGAGTAGCCATCCTTATATCAGACAAATTAGATTTTATTTTTATTAAAAATTAGATTTTAAACCAAAGACTGTAATAAGAGATGGAAAAGGGCACCATATCATAATAAAGGGATCTATACAATAAGAAGATCTAATAATTAAATATTTACACCCCCAACTTGGGAGCAGATAAATTATGTATCAGTTAATAACAAACTTAAAGAAACTCATTGATAATAATACATAATTATCAATCATGTATTAGTAGGAACTTTCAATTAGTAGGGACTTTGATACCCCACTCACAGCAGAATGCACATTCTTTTGAAGTGCACAACAGAACATTCTCCAGAATAGATCACATACTGGGTCACAAGTCAGGCCTCAACTGGTACTAAAAGATTGAGATAGTACTATGCATATTTTCGGACCACAATGCTGTGAAACTTGAAATCAACCATAAGAAAAAAATTGGGGGATCCCTGGGTGGCTCAGTGGTTTAGCACCTGCCTTTGGCCCAGGGCACAATCCTGGAATCCCAGAATCAAGTCCCACATCAGGCTCCCTGCATGGAGCCTGCTTCTCCCTCTGCCTGTGTCTCTGCCTCTGTGTGTGTGTGTGTGTGTCTCATGAATAAACAAATGAAATCCTAAAAAAGAAAAAAGAAAAAAATCGGAAAGACCACAAAATATGTGGAGGCTAAAAAACATCCTACTTAGGAATGATTGGGTTAACCAGGAAATTGAAGAAGACATTAAAAAAAAATACATGAAAACAATTGAAAATGAAAACACAACAGTCCAAAGCCTTTGGGATGAAGCAAAAGCTATCCTAAGGGGCGGGGGGGAGTATATAGCAGTACAAGTCTTCCTCAAGAAGCAAGAAAAGTCTCAAATATACAACCTAATCTTACACCTAAAGGAGCTGGAGAAAGAAAACCAAATAAAGCCCAAAACCAGCAGAAGAAGGGAAATAATTAAGATTAGAGCAGAATTCAGGGAGCCTGGGTGGTTCAGTCAGTTAAGCATCTGTCTTCAGCTGAGGTCATGATCCCAGGGTCCTGGGATAGACCCCTGCATTAGGCTCCCTACCAGACAGGGAGCCTATACTTCCCCTGCTTGTGCACACTCTCTCTCCCTCTCTCTCTCTCTCTCTCTCAAATACATAAAATCTTTTTTAAAAGATTAGAGCAGAATTAAATGATACAGAATATTTTTAAAAACAGAACAGATCAACAAAACTAGGAGCTAGTTCTTTGAAAGAATTAACAAGATTGATAAACCTCTAGCCAGACTTTTCAAAAAGAAAAGCACCCAAATAAAATCATGAATGAAAGAGCAGAGATCACAATCAACACTGCAGAAATACAAACAATTATAGAATATTATGAACAATTATATGCCAACAAATTAGGCAATCTGGAAGAAATGGATAAATTCCTAGAAACGTATAAACTACCAAAACTGAAACAGGAAGAAATAGAAAATCTGAACAGACTCCTAAGCAGCAAAGAAATTGAATCAGTAATCAAAAATCTCCCAACAAAGGGTCCAAGGCTGAATGGCTTCCCAGGGGAATTCTACCAAACATTTAAAGAATACCTATTCTTCTGAAACTGTTCCCAAAAATAGAAATCAAAGGGGGGCACCTGGGTGGGTCAGTGGTTGAGTGTCTGCCTTTGGTTCAGGTTGTGATCAAGTCCTGGGATCAAGTACCGAATCAGACTCCCCACAGGGAGCCTGCTTCTCCCTTTGCCTATGTCTCTTCCTCTCTGTGTCTCTCATGAATAAATAAATAAAAATCTTAAAAAAAAAAAAAAGAAAAAAGAAATGGGAGGAAAACTTCCAAACTCATTCTATGAGGCCAGCATTACCTTGATTCCAAAAGCAGACAAAGACCACACTAAAAGGGAGAATTACAGACCAATATCCTTGATGAACATGGATGCAAAAATTATCAACAAGATACTAGCTAATCAAATCCAACAGTACATTAAAAGGATTATTCACCATGATCAACTGGGATTTATTCCTGGGCTGTGGGTGGCTCAACAAACACACACATCAATGAGTGTGATCACCACATTAATAAAAGAAAGGGTAAGAACCATATGGTCCTCTTAATGCAGAAAAAGCATTTGACAAAATACAGCATCTTTTTTTTTAAGATTTTATTTATTTGTGAGAGACACACAGAGAGAGAGAGAGAGAGAGGCACAGACACAGGTAGAGGGAGAAGCAGGCTCCATTCAGGAAGCCTGGGTCTCCAGGATCCCGCCGCAGGCTGAAGGTGGCGCTAAACCGCTGAGACCCGGGCTGCCCAGCATCTTTCTTGATGCAAACCCTCAAGAAACTAGGGATAGAGGAAACATACCCTCAACATCATAAAGGCTATATACAAAAGACCCACAGCTAATATCATCCTCAATGGGGAAAAACTGAGAGCTTTTCCCTTAAGATCGGGAACAAGATAAGGATGTTCACTTTCACCAATGTTGTTCAACATAGTACTGAAAATCCTAGCCTCAGCAGTCAGACAACAACAGGAAATAAAGGCACCCAAATCAGCAAGGATGAAGTTAAACTTTCACTATTTGCAAATGACATGATACTCCATGTAGGAAACCTGAAAGACTCCACAAAAAAATTGCTAGAAATAATACATGAATTCAGCAAAGTCGCAGGATATAAAAATCAACATACAGAAATCTGTTGCATTCCTGTATACACATAACAAAGCAGCAGCAGGAGAAATCAAGGAATCGATCCCATTTACAATTGCACGAAAACCCATAAGATACCTAGGAATAAACCTAACCAAAGAGTTGTAAAAGATCTGTATTTTGAAAAATATGGAACACTTAGGAAGGCAGTTGAAGAAGACACAAAGAAATGGAAAAACATTCCGTGCTCATGGTTTGAAAGAACAAATATTGTTAAAATGTCTATACTACCCAAAACAATCTACACATTCAGTGCAATCCCTATTAAAAAAAAAAAAATACTGCCAGCATTTTTCATGGAGCTAGAACAAACAATCCTAAAATTTTTATGGAACCACAAAAGATCCCAAATAACCAAAGTAGGGTTGAAAAAGCCAAAGCTGGAGGCATCACAATTCGACTTCAAGCTGTATTACAAAGCTGTAATCATTAAGACAGTATGGTACTGGCACAAAAACAGACACATGGATCAGTAGAACAGAACCCAGAAATGGACCCTCAATTCTATGGTCAACTAATCTTCGACAAAGCAGGAAAGAATATCCAATGGAAAAAAGACGGTCTCTTCAACAAATGGTGTTGGGAACACTGGACAGCTACATGTAGAAGAATGAAACTGGTCTGTTTCCTCACACCATACAGAAAAATAGTCTCAAAATGGTTGAAAGACCTAAATGTGAGACAGGAATCCATCAAAATCCTAGAGGAGAACACAGGCAGCAGCCTCTTTGATCCTGGCCACAGCAACTTCTTACTAGACATGTCTCCAGAAACAAAAGCAAAAATGAATAATGGGGCTTCATCAAGATAAAAAGCTTTTGCAAAAGAAACAATCAGCATAACTAAAAGGCAACAACTGACAGAATGGGAGAAGATAGTTGCAAATGACAGATAAAGGGCTAGTATCCAAAATCTATAAAGAACTTATTTTTAAAAACTTATCAAACTCAACATCCAAAGAACAAATAATCCGGGACACCTGGGTGGCTCAGTGGTTGAGTATCTGCCTTTGGCTTGGGATCGTGATCCCGGGGTCTGGGGATCAAGTCCTACATCAGGCTTCCTGTGAGGAGCCTGCTTTTTCCTCTGCCTGTGTCTCTCATGAATAAATAAATAAAATCTTTTAAAAACAAAACAAAACAAAAAACAAATAATCCAGTTAAGAAATGGGCAGAAGACATGAACAGAGATTTCTCCAAAGAAGACATACATTTGGCCACATGAAGAAATGCTCAACATCACTCATCATGGAAATATAAATCAAAAGCACAATGAGATACCACCTCACAGCAGTCAGAATGGCTAAAATTAACACAGGAAACAACAGGTGTTGGGGAGGATGCAGAGAAAGGGGAACTTTTTACACTGTTGGTGGGAATGCAAACTGGTGCAGCCACTCTGGAAAACAGTATGGAGGTTCCTCCAAAAGTTAAAAATAGTACCCTACGACCTAGCAATTGGCACTACTAAGTATTTATCCAAAGAATACAAAAATAGTTATTTGAAGGGGCACATGCACCCCAGTATTTATAGCAGCACTGTCAGCAATAGCCAAATAATGGAAAAAACTCAGATATCCATCCACTGACAAATAGATCAAGAAGATGTGGTATATACATATATGATGGAATATTACTCAGCTAATCTGCTTAAGCACCTGGCTGGCTCAGTCAGTAGAGCATGTGACTCTTGGTCCCAGGATTGTGTGTTTGAACCTCACATTAGGTATATAGATAACTAAAAATAAATAAATAAACAAACAAGCTTTAAAAAATCTAATTTGCTTAATACTCAGTAGGTCTTCTCAAATGGGAAGCTTACACCTTTTAATTTGAAATGTTTTCTTGAAAAATTTTTTCATTTCCTCACCCTTATTTTCTCTCTTTGTCTGGAACTATATCTGTTATTTGAATATTAGCTTTAGATTACTATGCAACAGGCTTAGAGTACAAACAGTCTAGATCAAGAATAAGAAAATAGAGGGTTCCAGAGGGATTTCTCTAATGAAGGTAGTGAAATTGCTAGATTATTTCATGTGACTGAACATAATAAATAGAGATTGATTCTCGAATTTTATTTTTTTTCTTTCATTGTTTTGTTGCATTTTTGTTTTTGTCTTTTATCTTCTGGAAGTGTCCTCAGTTTTATCTTTCAGCCATCTTAAAGACTTTGTTTATTTGAGAGTGTGAGAGGGATAGAGCATGAGTTGTGGGGGGAGGGCAGAGGGAAAAGGAGAAGCAGACTTCCCCCTGGGTAGGAAGCCTGACATGGAGCTAGATCTCAGGACCCCTGGATTACAACTTGAGCGGAAGGCAGATGCTTTACCAACTGAGCCACCCAGCACCCCATCAACCATCTTATTAATTTGTAATCAATTTTTTCCATCATATTTTTAATTTCCAAGAGCCCATTTTTTGTTGTTGCATCCTGTACTTTTTTCATAGATGCGCTATCTTCTTTGAGGATCTCTTACAAAGGTTTTTTTCTTTAAGTTTTCTCTCCTCTCTGCCTTTTTTGTATTTCCTCTAAGTTTTCCTTCTTTCTGTTTGCTTTGTTTTCTGTCCTTTATGTAAGATGCTTTCCTCAGATATCTAAAGTTTCTTAGATGTCCATTCCTATTGAAGAGTAACACTTAAGAGCTAAAAGGAAGCTCAGGGCGGGTGGGGTGGTCTCTTAATTAGTTTAATCAAAGATGATCCGGCTTGGCTTTTTCAGTGGAGAGCCCCAACTCCAGTATCTGCCATGTTTTTCCCCCTTGGGTTGATTTGTTTCAAGATGAATCCTGTAGTCTCTTGTCTCTGAGTTATAAACCTGTCACAGTCTTCTTAGAACCAACTAGGGAGAAGAGGTTTGGGTCGGGTGGGGGGTGGGGGGGTATCCATTTGTTCAATATGTATATCTTCCCTGATCCCTCAGTTTGTAGTATGGACACCTCACTCATGGCTGTACATAATATTTCCAATCCAGAGCCTCTCTGAGTCAACCTTCCCAGTGAGTAGAGCTCTGGTCTTCTTCCAGGAGAGGGAAGGAGCAGGCACCCAGCTATCCTGAATAGAGGAAGAACTCTGAGAGCCTGAGATCTTTGACAAACTTCTAAACAATTTTACAAATTTCAGCCTCACTTTCAGCAGGGTTCTGCAGCATGAATCAGTTCTGCTTCTGGGCTTTCCTAACTGTTGATGGAAGTTTCAACTTTGTTCTGCTGTTAGCTATTACTCATCTACACACTATCCAGATTCTAAAATTTTGTGGCTGTTCTCTTTATTTCTCCCATTCTCTGTATCTATGTGAGTTTATGCCTGTTTTTATCTGTTTATTTTCATTTTAGTGAGGTTTCAGAAGGAAATAATGGTTAGCTAGCTATCTTTAACAAGAATTAATTCATGTTTATTCTTCAACTGAAATGTCATTTCCTTTCTATAACTTCTCCTGAGTCCACATGCAGAATTCATTGCTCCATCATGTATATTCTCATGGGATTTTATGTATGTCTATGATACGTATGTCTTTGCCATACTTCATTTTATTATTTGAGTGAATCCTAACTGTAATTCTCTTTAGAGTTATCATAGTATAATAATATTTTATTACATAGTATAGTTTATTTTTTTAAGTATTTTATTTATTCATGAGAGACATAGAGAAAGGCAGAGACATAGGCAGAGGGAGAAGCAGGCTCCCCACAGGGAGCCTGATGTGGTGCTCGATCCCAGGTCCCTGGGATCACGACCTGATCCAAAGGCAGATGCTCAACCACTGAGGCACCCAGGTGCCCTTATTACATAGCATAGTTTATATTTCATGTTAAATTTTAATTTGTTAGATACTTATTAAAAAAGATTTATTAATTTGACAGCACAAGCAAAGAGGAGTAGCAAGCAGAGGGAGAGGGAGAAGCAGACTCCTCATTAAGCAGGGAGCACAAAGTGGGGCTTGATCCCAGGACCCTGGGATCATGACCTGAGCTGAAGGCAGACACTTAACCAACTGAGCCACCCAGGCATCCCTCATGGTAGATTTTTAAAAACTGAGTCAATAGGGATCCCTGGGTGGCGCAGCGGTTTGGCACCTGCCTTTGGCCCAGGGCACGATCCTGGAGACCCGGGATCGAATCCCACATCGAGCTCCCAGTGCATGGAGCCTGCTTCTCCCTCTGCCTATGTCTCTGCCTCTCTGTGTGTGTGTGTGTGTGTGTGTGTGACTATCATAAATAAACTTTTTAAAAAAACTGAGTCAGTAGAAATGAATTTTCACCATCTTCACGTAGTATCTGAAATTGAGCTAAAAATGCCCTTTAAAACATTCCTATTTGAGTTTAAGGGGCCTTGAAATAGTATTTCAAAGTACCTCTGTCCAAAGATGTAGCTTCATCTCAAAGGATTTTTTATTTGAAATACTCTACAGCCAGGTTTATTGCTGATTTGAGATTGAGCCTACATCTGGCTCAGCCACATAGCCAACCCTGAAAAGAAGAAGCAGGTTTGCTTGAAAAAAAGGGTGATGTGGTAAGAGAAACAGTAGTCATTGGTTATATGGAATATGTAATATTCTGCTACAGTGACAGAGAAGATCCAAGAATGTGATAGTTTTAAGGCATCATAGTTATCAACAGTATCAAAATCCAAGCTGAAATAAACCATTTTTCTTAGAAAAATGGAAATACTAAAATTCTATGTGCCAAGTAATATGCTAGGCCTTTTACAAATGTTATTTCATTTAATTCTTATAATATCCCTACAAAGTAGTTGCTTTTATGCTATCAGTTTTACAGTTGAGGGATTTGAGGTTCAAAAAAATCTAAGGTGAACTAATCAAAAATTGATATCTTTCCTGAGCACCTCCCTCTGACCTCTGTCCCGTTAAGTGCTCTTCCTGTATGCTGCTGTTGCACCCTGAACAGCAGAGTGCAACAGCACCCTGTTGCACCCTGAATATATAATAAATATATTATCTTAACACTCATCTTGTTCAAATGTCATGTTTATGTATCTCTCCCATTAGACAGTTCCTCAAGGGTTGGAACAATGTCTTATTCTCCAGTAGAATAGGCCTTAAATGTAGAAAGCTCTCAATAAATAATATGTTAGACTATAAATCTGAGCTCAGAATTCAAGCTCAAATCTATCTTGTTCCTCATTACAGGCACACATCCACATATCCAGATTACCAATACTTTAAGGAGGCTTTGGGGAGGAAAAATAAGCCATTTCTGAAAACTTTAGCAGATTTAAGTTTTGTTTTGTTTGTTTGTTTAAGATTTTATTTATTTATTTATTTATTTATTTGAGAGAGAGCACAAGTGTGGGGGGGTGACAGGCAGAAGGAGAGGGACAAGTAGAGTCCCTTCAGAGCAGGGATCCTGATGCGGGGCTGGATCCCAAGACCCATGACCTGAGCTGAAGGCAGATGTTAAACTGACTGAGCCACTCAGGCACCCTAGATTTGATTTTTTATATTAAGAAAAGCTGATGTTTTGGGGAACTTTTCCTGCCAACTAAAAATGGAAGGAAAGAGTAGCCTGAAAAATTAAAACTTACACATACATCCAAGGAAAGATATCAGAATGTTGGTTCCTTTATTTCCAGGAGCCTTGTGGGTGTGCATCATTTTAAATCCACATTGCAAACTGGAAGAGAAGTCCTGTTGGCTACAGCAGCTGCAGAAGTGGAATGACCTGGATGTCTGTCCCCTAGAGGATGGGAACTATGGGCATGAGCTACCCAACATCACCAATGCGCTTCCCCAAAATGCCAGTCACAGCCCAGGTGAGCTATATATCCTTCTAGGTTCTTTGTGCCTGGAACACCAAAAGTGGGAGGGTAAAGCTCTAGAACAAAGGTGGCCAGACAGTTGGCTATCAGTACTGTCATCCTAAATAAGAAAAGCCTGTCCTTTTGTTTTTCTTGAAATTCCACGCCTCAAATAAGGTTAAGCTTTTTACCTTTGACATTGGGGATGCTGTGTCTTTTCCCATATCTAGAGTGTCCTTTCAGTGCCCACAATAAATTCCTGCATTAATCCTCTTTACCTTTCAGTTCCTCATGACCAATGAGCCTCAGTTGGGGTTGGTTTTAGCTTAGAAGGCCTACCTCAAGGGAAGGATGGAAGGCCTGCAAAAAACAGCATGCATGAATGCATTCATTCATTCATTCATTCATTTTTAAAAATGCCCTGACAATTGCTTTTCTTACTTTCTCTATTTTCCTCAAATTTTTATTTTTTTAAATTTTTTAAAAAGATTTTTATTTATTTATTCATGAGAGACACAGAGAGAGAGAAGCAGAGACATAGGCAGAGGGAGAAGCAGGCTCCATGCAGGGAGCCCGATGTGGGACTTGATCCCAGGACTCCAGGATCACACCCTGGGCCAAAGGCAAGCACTAAACCGCTGAGCCACCCAGGGATCCCCTCAAATTTTTAAAAAGCAAATAGCTGGGATGGACTATCTTCCCAAATTACTGCTAATACTCTTGTCCCATTTTAAGACAAATCCAGTACAGTGATACTGTACCCTCTGCCTTTTGAGCCCCTGGCCTACAGATATCTCTGAGCATCAGCATGCTGTTTGCTATTAGCAACTAATTGCTCCTTAGCCCATTGGGAAACTTTATTGGTAGGAGATTTTTTTTCAGACACTGATTTCACATGTCCCTTCTATTTTAAGAGATAAATCTAGTATTTTTAATCTCAAGGAGAAAGTAATTTAAATTATTGTTCTGGCCAGGCCTGCATCTACTGTACCATACCTGATTGTCAGTATATTTAAGGCAACTAAGGTAAACAAGTTTGAAAAGGCTACAGTTTCGCCACTTCTTTATGCTGCGTTTTACTGGCACTCATGTAACCTCCACAACACACCATCCCTTTAGTATTGGTTTTGGATTGGCATAGAGTCAAATGCATATAGAGACATGCCTCCAGTCTGGCAATTTCTTCCTGATCGTACTGGTTGCTTACTGTTACTGGTTCTCATTTGAGGATGTTGCTTCTTCTGCAGTCTTCTCAAATTGTGGCTGATTTAGCTCTCGAGTCTCTATACCTAATGGAGCAATAGGTATCTCACTTTTTCTTCATTGCCATTCTCATATCATTGTCCTTATCTCCTTCTTAAAATATCCCCCCCCCCCCCCAGCTTTAAAGTTTATGCTGTCAAAATGTACTGTCTGCTCCCCTTCTGGTTTTGGTCATTTGTACACCTGGGTCAGTCCCCCTCATTTCTTTCTTTTCTTTTCTTTTTTTAAGATTTTATTCATTTATTCATGAAAGACACAGAGAGAGAGAGAGAGGGAGAGGCAGAGAGAGACATAGGCAGAAGGCAGGCTCCATGCAAGGAGCCTGACATGGGACTTGATCCTGGGACTCTAGGATCACACCCTGGGCCAAAGGCAGGCGCCAAACCATTGAGCCACCCAGGGATCCCAGTCCCCTTCATTTCTTGAAGATTTTTGGCTATTGGCTCAGTAACACTGCTGTCACTACTTCTATTATAATTGTTGGCAATTTCAATAGCCACACAGATGATCCTTCCAATATTCTAACCTCAGTTCTTTGACCTCCTCTCTTTTAATATGTCTTACCTTCCACCATAATTGAGCCAAATAATCCCAAGATCACACCCTAAACCTTGTCATTGCCAATAACTGCCTTCTTCATAATCTCAATTTCAGGCAGCTCTAAATACCATCATCAGTCTTGCTAGCTTATTTTCTTTAGTATCCCAATTCCAATAATTCTTTGACCCATTGAGACTTTTGATTCTACCACTTTTTCATTCTCCTGGTAGCCTCATTTTCTTCCTTATCTTGGTTAGATTCCTTGGTGAATAATTATAATCGTTCCCTCACATACACACTCAACCTCCTCTTTCCCTTCATTTCACGCAGATAGTAACCTTAGGGGATGCCCAGGTGGCTCATCGGTTGAGCATCTGCCTTCAGCTTAGGGGGTGATCCCAGGGTCTCAGGATCGAGTCCCACATCGGGCTCCTTGCCTGGAGACTGCTTCTCCCTCTGCCTGTGTCTCTGCCTCTCTCTCTCTCTCTCTCTCTCTCTCTCTCTCTCTGCCTCTCATGAATAAATAAATAAAATCTTTATTTTTTTTTTTTTTAATAAAATCTTTAAAAAAACAAAAACCACTAACCTTAGTAGCTCAGTCTCACTAACTCCTCATACTCACACCCACACCGCTGAACATAGTGAAGAGAAACAAAACCATGTGGTAACTAGTCTTACTTCAAGTTTATGACCACTGATTTCAAATGGGTCCATAGTATTATCCATACATCCACCACATTTCCCTAATCTATGCCTCCTTTTACTCTTTTAAATTACTGTTTCATACATCTTTCCTTGAAAACTTTATTTCCTCTCCTTCCTCACTTTCCACTGATGGCCTTGCTTTCTGTTGACTGAGATATAGAAGCAATCACAAGAGAATTTCAATGACTCTCTCTATATATCTGCCTCTGTCTGTGCCTCTTCCTTTTCCCCAGTTTTTATTTGTGCTTCTAAGCCCAAGCCCTCTACCTATTCTCAAGATCCTAATCCTTCTCTTTTATCCAGGATTCTATCTCTTTTATCACTCCAGAAATTATCTTCCCCCTCTCCTGCTTCACAGATTTTTGTGGAGTATTCCTGTGAGTATACAAGTACATTGCTTTCTCTCTCATCACAAAACAAAACACACTCATGTTGTTCCCATATGCCTGTTTAGCTACCACCCTGTTTCTCTAAGGTAGTAGAAATAAGTGGTAGAATTAAGAAAAGTAATTTAAAAAATAGTATATATTTATTATCTCTGCTTCTGCTCGTATTCTCCCTTAAACTCACTCTAGTCAGCTTTCATCCTTCCACTACTGAAACCGCTCTTGTATGAGTTACTCATGCTAAATATGGCCAAATCTGGTGGCTAATTATCAATAATAATCTTACCTGACCTACTAGCAATATTTGTTACAATTGTTTACTTTCTCCTTGAAACCTTTTTTAATCTTATTTCCAAGACACTACTCTCTTAGTTCTGCTCTTCATTGGTTCCTCCTTCTCAGCCTCTTTTACTGTCTCCTCCCCACTTCCTAATCTAAAATGTTAAGGCTCCATCATCAAACCACTTCCCTCTATATATACACTACTTTGGTGATTGCATTGTTTTGATAATCATCTGTATACTAACTACTCCCTAATTTATATCACCTTGACCTTTTCCTCCAAACTCCAGACTTGTATGCTCAACTACCTTTTCAGTATCTCCACTTAGATATTAATAGGCACTTCAGTAGGATATCTTACCTGCCAAGCCCTACCCAAACCTGCTCCTCCTATAGCCTTCCCTATCTCCCTGTATGACAGGTCTGCCTTAAAAACCTTGGAGTAGTCATTCTTGATTCTGTTTTCTCTCACTCAAGATCTAATCCGTAAGTAAATCCTATTGGCTTTACCTTCAGAATATGTCCAGAATCCATCATATTTTTTTCCTAATTTTTATTTAAATTTTGTTTAGTTAACATTCAGTGCAATATCTGGTTTCAGGAGTAGAAATCAGTGATTTATCACTTACATACAGCACCCAGTGCTCATCTCAACAAATGCCTTCCTTAATACTCATCACCCTTCTAGCCCATCTCCCACCCACCCCCGTCAATCACTCCTCGGTTTGTTCTCTGTCTTTAAGTCTTTATGGTTTGTTTCCCTCTCTCTTTTTACTTTTTTCCCCCTCCCATATCTTCATGTTTTGTTTCTTAAGTTACACATATGAATGAAATTTATCTTTCTCTGACTTTTTTCACTTAGTATAATACACTGTAGCTCCATCTACATCATTGCAAATGGTAAGATCTCATTCTTTTTGATGGCTGAGTAATATTCCATTACACGCACACACACACACACACACACACACACACACACCACATCTTTATTTGTTCAACAGTTAATGGACATTTGGGCTCTCTCCATAGTTTGGCTATTGTTGATAGTACTGCTGTATATAAACATCAGGATGCATATACCCCTTCCTATCTGTATTTTTATATCCTTTGGGTAAATATCTAGTAGTATAGTTGCTGTTTTGTAGCATATCTCTATTTTTAACTTTTGGAGAAACCTCCAAACTGTTCTACAGAGTGGCTGCACCAGTTTATATTCCCACCAACAGCGCAAGGGGGTTCCCCTTTCTCTGCATCCTCACCAACACCTATTATTTCTTGTGTTATTACTTTTAGCCATTCACAAGTACGAGATGGTATCTCATCGTGGTTTTGGTTTGTATTTCCCTGATGATGAGATACATTTTTTTCATGTATCTATTAGCCATCTGGATGTCTTCTTTGGAAAGGCATCTATTCGTGTCTTCTGTCCATCAGAATCCATATATTCTTTTTTTAAAAAAAAGATTTTATTTATTTCTTCATATGAGACACAGAGAGAGAGAGGCAGAGACGCAGGCAGAGGGAGAAGCAGGTTCCATGCAGGGACCCCAAGGCGGGACTCAATCCCGGGACTCCAGGATCACACCCTGGGCTGAAAGCAGGCACTAAACCACTAAGCCACCCAGGGATCCCCTGGAATCCATATATTCTTAATACCTCTGCTGCTTATTAACTAGCCAAGTTGCCATCATCTTTCGTAAATTATTGCACTGACCTAATTGCTCTTTCCTGCTTCTGCCTTTCCACCTCATGGTCTTTTCTCAGTACTGTTGCCAGTTATCCTCTTAAGAAGCAGGTCACATCATACACCTTCAACAGCTCAGTGGCTTCTTATCTTTCACTCATGGCCTGGAAGGCCCTCAATGATCTAGCTTCTTAGTATCCCTCTGACCTCATCTCCTATGATTTTTCTGCTTGCTCATTCCATTCTAAGCACACTGGCCTCCTCACTACCCTCAAACACTCCAAAGATGTACCCACATCAGGATTTTAGCATTTGCTATTCCTTTTGCCTGGAATGCTCTTCCCTTAATATCTCTAAGACTTTAAGTCTGTTCAAATGTTGCCTTATTAGAGACCATTCTGAATAAGACAATAACCCCAACCCAAAACCAGCCCGCCTTTCTTTCTTCCTAATTCTGCGTTAGTCTTTTCTGTAGCACTCATGATCATCTAATATATCTGGTATACTATATATTTATTCAGCCATCTCTGCCCATTTAAATGTAAAGTTCCAAGAAGGCAGAGACTTTATATATCCTCAGCATCTATACAAGTACCTGCCATGTAGTAGGCTCTCATTATTTGCAGACTTGATGAATATTGGGAGCCTAGGGGCACCTGGGTGGCTCAGTGGTTGAGTCTTTGCCTTTGACTCAGGTCATGATCCTGGGGTCTTGGGATCGTGTCCCACATCGGGCTCCCAGTGGGAAGCCTGCTTCTCCCTCTGCCTATGTCTCTGCCTCTCTCTATTCACGAATAGGTGAATGAAATTTTTAATACACACACACACACACACACATACAGAGAGAGAGAGAGACTGAGAGAGAGGAAGAGAGAGCACCTAATCCCCACTGTGGGCTGAGCAGACCCAAGGTAGAGTCTCAGTTCAGCAAGAGAGGGGTTTAGACTGCAGCCAGTAGAAGGCGCATTGTGCTACTGAGGGACAGTATGAAGGAGAATAGCATGACAATATCTACTGAAATAACAATATTATTTCAAGCTATTTCAGTAGGTCTTGTCATGCTATTCTAATTTAATCATCTAAACCCATACTTTATGGAATGTATCACATTCTGAAGAGATGTCCATATTCTAAGGACTTTTGCTTAATGAATGAATATGTTCATTTCTTTCATCTTCATTCTGAATCCTCTGGCTTTCCCTCCCAGTTTTTTTGCATAGGCTCAGTGGATGTACACCTCATTTGGGCATCTCTGGAAACATCTGATAAGGTATCAAGGGTACTTTATCCCTTGATCCCAAAATAGTTCCAGTTGCCCTTAATCTGGCAGAGAGTCAGTTAAATAATCCTTTATGGGTTTTTAAATTTTTCCTTAAATGTAATTTCTATGAGTCCTTCTATCTCCACAGTTTATGATAAGGTATCTTTCATTTGGTCTTTCTGCACTCCACCCTTAAGAATTGAGCATTCTTTCTCTAAACTGTTTTGGTTTCCTTGCAGCCCTTTTCCTGAAGAGAAATGACATGGTAAGAGTCCATGTTAATTAGTCTTTTGTCAGCATCAATTTTGCATATTAGAGAACAAGACGGTAAGCTATAGCTATCAGCATAATAAAGAGACCAGAATACACAGGGCTTCTGCTTTCTTTCAGCTTTTAATATCAATTACATGGAAGTCCTTAGTCTGATAAGGGTCATGCTGTAAATGAGACAGGTTATGGATTGGCCGGAGAAATTACCTAGCTGCTTCTCTCTTCCTCTGACTTCTGTAGAAGCAGTTTGTATCCTCATAATTGAGCAGCTGAGCACCACTGTCATTCTTCTCTTTTATGTGGCTCTCAGTCCTAGGAGAAATTGGTCTCCTGTAGAAGTAGAAAGGCAACCATAGGTCTCTGTAGAAAGGTTCTTCTCACAGATGGCACAGACACATTAAGGGCTATCCAATAGAGGTAGCACAACAAACACCCAGACAGATGACAGAGTGTCTGCTCTCACTGACCACATACTATCCTTCCCATCCTCCTACTCTGAAGAAGACGTAAGAGTTAGAGTTTCAGATTACCTGTCATTGAACTGCTGCATATCTTTCTTTTCCCAGACTCCTTATCCCGACCAAGACGAACAGTGTTCACTAGAGCCATCGAGGGCCGTGAATTACATTGGCAGGACAGCCACTTACAGCGAATAATAAGCAGCGATATATATACAGCTCCTGCCTGTCAGCAGGAAAGCGAGAGACTACTGTTTAATTCCCAAGGCCAGCCGCTGTGGCTTGGTAAGTGTACCTCTCCTCTACTCTAAGAATTTCAGAGCCCAGTCTTACCTCATGCCAGGCCAGAACTGCATAGGTGCTGGCAACACAACTACAATTTGGACAGATCTTTTAGGACCTTAACTAGGGACTCAGAGTACTTATGTGAGGCCTCAGCCATTTGCATGTGTACTTAGCTGAGGTATAATGCCCTCAACCAGAGAAATTTGTATTCTGTTTCCTGAGTTTTAGGAGGGGTAAGGAGTTAATAATCTCAAAGAGTACTAATAAAACCATTAAACATCAGTTCATAGTCCCTTAGTCAGCAGTTGCTGAGCAACAGTATAATCTCTGAAATTAATATATTTTGCTAAAAAAGCACTAATTTTGAAACTTAAGTTACTCTGTGCTAGTAGCTTAGGGCATTAATGTATTTGTCACCAAGCTGTCTTCTTTTCTTCCCTTACACCTTTCCTTCCTTCCTTCATCATAAAGGAACAGATCTCTTCTTGACTTTATCACAGGATTCCCATTCCAAAACAGACACTTTTAAAAAATACTCATTTTCTGAGTCTTACAACAGCGACATATACATTTTTATATCTTCTCCCAATTCCCTACCTCCATCCTTCACCCCATTTGTCTGTCTTTCTCAAGATCTTGCTGAATATGCATATGCCCTATCTCTCTCTTGATAGCCTTGGCCCCACTCGCTGTGGGCCACTACCTGAAGTCTCCTTTGGTCACCTTTTTTCTTCTCTGATATAACACATCTAAAACATAAATCTAACAAGCGTATGAAAATATACACCTCATCAGTAAACAAAACTGAAAATCAAAACAACACTGAATTACGATTTTTTGATTGTCAGATGGTCAGAGATTTTTAAAGTAAAAATAATTAGTTCATGGTGTGGGAAAGGTTACATGGAGATACTTACCCTCATTTACTACTGGCAGAAATGTAAATGCCTATCTGAAGGATATTTCAATAATACTTATCAAAAGCTATTAAAATATATTCATACCCTTTGATCCAGGAATTCTACATCTAGGAATTTATCCTGAGCTATAGTTAAGAATATATGTAAAGCTAGGGGGTTTATTAGAGCATGGATGTAAATAATGTACAGATGAGAAAAATTGGAAATAATCTAAATGTCTAACAATAGTGGATTAATTGAGTCAATGGATAATATACATATATTCAGAGGAATGATATATCGTCATTTTTAATGTTATAGAGGTATATTTAATGATACAGAAAAATTTTACAATATGTTTCTCAATGGAAAAATCCAGTTACAAAACAATAATTATAATATCATCCCATGGGTGCACCTGGGTGGGTCAGTTGGTTAAGTTGGACTCTTGATTTTTTGGCTCAGGTCATGATCTCAGGGTGGTGAGATCAAGCCTCAAGTTGGGCTTCATGCTCAGAGGGGAGTCTATTTCTCTCCCTCTCCTTCTGTCTCTCTCCCTCTCCTTCTGCCTACCCCTACCCTTGTTCATTTTTTTTTTTTTAATTTTTATTTATTTATGATAGTCACAGAGAGAGAGAGAGAGGCAGAGACACAGGCAGAGGGAGAAGCAGGCTCCATGCACCGGGAGCCCGATGTGGGATTCGATCCCGGGTCTCCAGGATCGCGCCCTGGGCCAAAGGCAGGCGCCAAACCGCTGCGCCACCCAGGGATCCCCCCTACCCTTGTTCATGTTTTCTCTCTCTCTCTCTCTCAAATAAATAAATCTTTAAAAAATAATCATACCATCCCATGTGTATACATATATATATAATGTATATATATACACACACACACATATATTATACATATATGTATACACACATACATATGCATATATATACACAAAACTGGAAATAATGGTTACCTCTGATTTTTATTTTATATTTTGCTTATCTGTATTTTCAAATTTTCTGCAATTATTTCTATGATGATTAATGTTATCTTTAAAATAAATCACAAAATGGGGGCACCTACGTGGCTCAGTCAGTTAAGCATTCAACTCTTGATCTCAGTTCAGTTCTTGATCTCAGGGTCACAAGTTTGAGCCCTGCACTAGGCTCTGTGCTAGGCATGGAGCCTATTTAAATTTAAAATTTAAAAAAATCACAAAATGAACCAATAATCTCATTATAATCACTTGCCCATTTATAAGCCTTTGATGCTCCTCCATTATCCTTTTTTTTTTTAAGATTTTTTTTTTATTTATTCATTCATGAGAGACAGAGGGAGGCAGAGACATAGAAAGAGGGAGAAGCAGGCTCCCCACAAGGAGCCCAGCATGGGACTCGATCCCGGACCACAGGATCACGCCCTGAGCTGAAGGCAGACACTCAACTGCTGAGCCACCCAGGCGTCCAGGTCCTCCATTATCCTAAGTTAAATCCAATCTCCTTATAATGGCATCCCAGACTCTACATTTCCAGGTTGTCTCTAGTCACATAACCTAACTCTACACAGAACTATTTGCCATACAGAAGATGCTGTATAGAATATTTTTTATATGTTTATTTATATGCCTTTATTTATATGTTATCTTTGCTTATGTTGTTTTGCTAGGAATGCCTTTCCCTGTTTGTCCACCTATTTAAAATCTTGCTAGGGCAAATTGAACACCAATAAAAATAAATTTATTATTAAAAAAATAAAAATAAAATAAAATAAATAAAAGAAAAGAAAATAAAATCTTGCTAGTTCTACAAAGTGTAGCCCAAATATTTTCTCTCTGTATATATTATGTCATGTCATTCATTTTTAACTGTTTTATAATAATCTGTTTATATATCATTTGTGAGGTCTTTGAGGAAAGTGACCATCTTATTCACCTTTGTACTTCCTTTGCCTGGCAAACTAGCTGGCATATAATAGGTTCTCAGGAAATGTAGGATTAATAAATGAATGAGGCCTTTCTCTTTAGGCAGTTAGTTACTACCTCTACTGGGTTCCCATAGTACAAGTTCACAAAGAGGTACTACATTTTATTGTCATAGTTGTGTCTTCCTTTCTATATCATACCATTCTATGAAGGCTACATGGTAGCTCTTTGAAGGTAGTGCCTGTGACTTATTCAACTCTATATTCTTTTTTTTTAATATTTTATTTATTCATGAGAGACACAAAGAGAGAGACAGAAGGATAAGCAGGTTCCCTGCAGTGAACCTGATGCAGGACTTGATCCCAGGACCCCAGGATCACAACCTGAGCCAAAGGCAGACACTCAACCACCAAGGCGTCCCTCAACTCTATATTCTTTAAAGATAAAACATAGGTCTTGGTTCACAGTAGATGTCAGTTGAATTTTAGGAACTGAGCCAACACAAACTCCCTTTGTCAAGCATGAATTTTCCTGGTTGGAAAATCAAACCCAACCAAAATATTTTCTCCTCATCTGCTAGAACACGTGCCTACAGCCTGTGCACGGGTTGATGCCCTGCGTTCCCATGGTTATCCAAAAGAGGCCCTCAGACTCACAGTGGCCATTATCAATACTCTGAGGTTGCAGCAGCAACGGCAGCTGGAAATCTACAAGCATCAGAAGAAAGGTTAGTGATAAGGAGCCATCTTAACTCTTTAGACTGGGGCTGATGAGAATCTGATGGGAATATTTAGGGGCTATATGGCGTACTATTTAATTTTCATTAAGTTTCATGGAGTGGCAGGGGCTAGGGAATTTCAGGCTTTTCTACCTGCTGAGTGGTAGAAAAGTGAGCCTAAGGGGTTTTTTTAATCTGCAAAATGGGAATAATAATGCTGGTCTGCCTCCCTCACAGGCAGCTGGAAGGCCCACTAAGTTCTTGCATAAGAAAACTCTCTTTAAAAAAAAAAAAAAAAGAAAACTCTCTTTAAACTGTAAAACTATATTTACATATATGTGTTGCCAGCAAGAAGCCTAAATGCAGACCTCAAGACCGTATAGCTGGCTAATAAGCTTGTGACCAGTCCTATGAATCCAAGGCAAGACAATCCGGGAAGATTTTTAAGTTGCAAGGCCAATGCCTAAAAGAGACTAGTGAGGAGACCCAGGCAGGGACAGAGAGAAATGTGACTTTATCATTTTCTAAAATCTGGATCCGTTTATTTCCAGAACTGTTACAGAGAGGAACCACAACCATCACAAACCTGGAAGGCTGGGTGGGCCACCCCCTGGATCCCATTGGCTGCCTGTTTCTCACTTTGACTGAGGCCTGCCGTCTGAATGATGATGGCTATCTGGAAGTGTCAGGTATAGGGGTCAGCCTGAGGAGAACTAGAACTGGCCTTGGCCTAGTCTGGCCTCCCTTCCCTACCAGACTCTGTTCTACATTTACTGAAGCCTTTTTCCTCTTATCCAACCTCACCTTAGAGGTTTCCTTAGGCTTCATCTCTTTGCCACCCTGTGAACTGGCCCTGTCCATTTTACCTTGCCAGCCTTCCTTTGCTCCTCTTACTTCCATACTATGAATGCCTGAAAAGTATGATCCAAAGGGAATAAGAGGAGCAACAGGGATTTCAGGAGGCAGAGGCCAAGTATCAGAGCAGTCTTGAAGTGGAAGAGAACTTCCAACAAGAAGAGTGTGTGTAACCCTTGCAATTGCATAAGACTCTCATGTGTCCTTTGAACTTTCTTCCTCATGATGGTTATATTCTAATTTTACCAATGAGAACTAGAAGGGAAGAGACTTAGTAGTCTGAATGTAGCAAGGACTAGAGACAGAATTGGCTCTTCTCTCCTTTTGCCACCACCATATTATATACCTACATCTATTAGAGTATTTAGCCCACTGCATTACAATTTATTTATAAGTAATTATCTTACTAGACTTCAGCTCCTTGAAAGTAGAAATTATAACTTACTTATTTTGTGATCCCAGCACTTAAATGCAATACCTTTCCTTTAATAGTCTTCCATAAATAATTACCAGATGAGTAGAGGGGAAAGAAAAGAAACCAAGACTTTAAACTCCTGTAATACTTAAAACCTGTGCTCTTTTTCTGAAACTCTGAGCCCAGAGGTGGAACATATAAAGTAATAATAACATAGAAGTTGCAAATGTTACAGAAGTAATAGCTTAACTGGATGGATTTGGATTTCTCTGGGTAGAGATACAAGGGGTGGCCCCAGTCTAAGCTAGAGCTGCCCTTATTGTCCCTCTAATCCCCTGAAAGGAAGTCATCACCTTTGGTCTGTTTCATCTGCACAGTGACACTTACATCTTGAAAACCTGAGATCGCACTTGGAATTTATTCACCAATGACGTACACTTAGCTTCTTTCATATACCAGGCCCTGGAGATGCATACGGCAAGGTGCTCATACTTTAGGGAAACAGACATAAAACCAGATAAGTATGGTATTAGATAATGTGTTAGCAAAAGATTAATATAAGATCTACTTCTTCCCTAACTGGTCTAGCCAGTTCACATATTGGGAAAGAATTAGAAATCTTTGTGGCTCTGTATAATCTTTTTTCAGGATATTTTCCTTACTGCTCTGAGGTTCTGACTCAGCTTCCCTGTGATATCTGCTGACCTAACTGTATTTCCAAAGTGGGAGGGAGAGAGGAGTACAAGAATCCACAGAGCTGACCTAAAGAATCTGGTCCCCTGTTGCCCTCAGATATGAATGAAAGCAGACCCCCTGTGTACCAGCATGTACCTGTGGCTACAGGCTGCCCAAACAGCCATGAGTCCTACCTGTCATTGGCCCTGGAAGTTGCTCTGATGGGGATGGGTCAACAGAGGGTGATGCCTGAAGGCCTCTACGCACAGGACAAGGTGTGCCGTAATGAGGAGCAGCTCCTGAGTCGACTTCAGGAGCTGCAGCTGGATGATGAGCTAGTACAAACACTGCAGAAACAGTGCATCTTACTACTGGAAGGTAAGTAGAGAAGGGCTTTTGTCACAGCACCTTAGGCCTGTAACTCTGGGTTCCCTTCTCTAACAGAGCACTGTACAGAATCGTTTTTTACATTAAAGTGTAGTTCAAGTTCCCCTGGCTAGCAAACATGTGCAGGATCCTACAGTTTAAGTCCAGCTTGGCAAATAGAAGCATGTAGATAAATAACTGGCTGTCCTATGTTCTTCCTGCAGGAGGCCCCTTCAGTGGTCTAGGAGAAGTCATTCACCGAGAGAGTGTTCCCATGCATACCTTTGCCAAGTATTTGTTCTCAGCTCTGCTGCCTCATGATCCAGACCTGTCCTATAAGCTAGCCTTACGTGCCATGAGGTAGGTAGCCCTTTCCCAGGCCAGTTGCCTCCATCAAAGCAAGTCTCCCTTGCTCTTTTTCTTTATCTCACTTTCTTCTCTTTCCGTCTTTGTCTGTTCTATTAGACCTGACAATATTGGATCAAGCCTACCCTAATATGCTCAGGCATATTCATACTGATCGAGGATTCCTATCTGGAATACCTTGCTGGTAACTCACTTGGCTCCCTGGTTGTATTCTTGGTGGGTCATCTGAGGAAGCCCCTGGGTTTTTAATAGATATGGAGCACCCAAGACCTGAGTATCTTTGTTCTGGGGCCCAATAGGCAGCTTGAGAATAGGTTTGAGCCCTTCTGTAGTTCAAATGAGTCATGGTTCCCAGGCATAAGTCACCAGATGCATCTGGAGGAAATAAAAATAATTATTTCTATACCAGGACTTGAGAACAATGAGCTATAGGCATCCAGTTTCCAAAAAAATAGAATGGGGTCTTTGGATCAGGCAGGTAGACCTCTAGGATGCAGCAGACTATACAGAAGAAGAATTTTAGTTAGATCAGAAGGCTAAGAGAGTTCTTCACTTCAACCAGAAGGGGATTGCTAAGGCTTCCTTGGCATATATTTCTTATACTTTAAAAAGTAATCATAGGGCTTTTGAATGCCTTTCAAATCTATTTGCAGTAAGGAGTATTCAGCTTGAGTTCTGCAAGTGCCAAGGCACTCACCTTACATACAATATAGTACTCTAGGTTTTAAAACCCTTAAAGCTCAGAGTGCCTGGGTGGCTTAGTCAGTTAGGTGTCCAACTCTTGATCTCAGCTCAGATCTTGATCTCAGGGTCATCAATTCAAGCCCTGTGTTGGGCTCCATCCTGAGTATGGAGCCTACATTAAAAAAAACAAACAAATAAAAAAACAGCCTTTAAAGTTCTTAGTTAATCCTTTCCTGCCCAGTTCCTCCCCAGCAAAGAGCAAACTTCTCTAAGGTGGCTCAATGTCAGGAGTCTGGATGGTGGCTGATGACTCTCCCTGGGTCTTCTAGGTTACCTGTTCTAGAAAACTCAACTTCTACAGGCGACACTTCTCACCCTCACCATATGGTGTCTGTGGTGCCCAGCCGTTACCCTCGCTGGTTCACGCTTGGACACTTGGAATCACAGCAATGTGAACTGGCCTCCACCATGCTGACTGCTGCCAAAGGTGAGCATAGATAGACCTTAGGCTCCAGCACCCCCACTATGTTGGCCCAGTCATGGCCTGCTAGGGGCTTGGTCTGCAGTCTCCTGAAGAAGAAAAGCTATTCTTGACTACTTAGAGTGATAGGGATCCTCACTTTGACTGCTCTCATTAAAATGAGCACCCAGGCCCAAGGCAGAATTTTGCTTTTGTCACTAATTGTGGGTTGCTTAGTACATAAAATGAAATCATCTTTAAGGTAATTTCTAAATCTAACCTTCCATATGAAACAGTCACTTCATCTTTGCAAGCCTCAGGTTCAAAATCTATAAAATGGGATTCATTGTCAGTGATCCTATCAGCCTCTCCAGGGCCACTGGAAGTCCAGTGAAGTCATGACTTAGAGCTGTAAATCTCTTTACAGATATGAAAGTTTGTGATATTTCCAGAAGAGGCAACCCAGAGTGACTCTCAGGTTTTCAAACTCACATACTTCCCTATTAGCTAGATAGGTTTCACCACAAAAAGAATGAAAATAAGCCCCTAAGAAGCTATAATGAAATACTAGCTAGCATGAATTATGAGCATTTTTCTGATACCAGAAAACTAGATATTTTAAGGTATTTTTTATTAAAATTAATTTTATGTTATATCTTATTGCCCCTAAAATATATGGAAAAGGTATTTATGGAAAAGGTAAAAGATACAGATAAATCAATGTGAAAATGATGAATACACCAACACAAAAATTGAACAACGAATATGATCAGTTCACAGAAGATAAGTAACTTTTGAACAATTAAATATCTGAACTCCCTTGAAAAATACAAATTAAAATTACCCTGAGATAACATTTTTCACCAATCTTATAGGCAAAAATCAATAAATTTGACAATAGGCATCCATGTAGGGGCTTGGGAAGAGGGTGTTAGTGGCATGGCATGGAGTATCAGATTCCCAGCAGTATAGGATGACTACACATCCAAGATGTTCAGTTAACCTCGAGCACTAGAAACACGAAGAAAACCGTACCAAAGCACATCATAATCAAGTTGTTTAAAACCAGTCTTAAAAGAGAAAATGTTACTTAAAAGAGTAAAAAAGAGAAAAAACACATATTATATACAAAATTACAGAAGATTAAATATGATAGTAGGTTTCTCACCAGAAGCAGTATAAACCAGAAAAAAAGTAGAGAAAATTCTTCAGTACTTTTCATAAACTGTCAACCTAGAATTTTAAAATATCTTTCAAAAACAAAGGTGAGGGACGCCTGAGTGGCTCAGCGGTTGGGCATCTGCCTTCGGCTCGGGGCATGATCCTGGAGTCCCAGGATCGAGTCCCGCATTGGGCTCCCTGAATGGGGCCTGCTTCTCCCTCTGCCTGTGTCTCTGCCGCCGCCCCCCCCCCCATTAATAAATAAATAAATAAAGTCTTTTAAAAAAAAGGTGAAATAAACTTTTTCAGACAACCTCAATTGAATTAAAAATCAACAATAAAAAGATAACTGGAAGATCCACCAAATTTGGGGGAATTAAATGACACACTTCCACATAACTCACTAGACAAAGGGGGGAAAAAGAGGATTAGAATATATTTAAACTGAAGGAAAATGAAAGAAAAGCATATCAAAGCTTTTGGAATACGTCTAAAGCTTTACATAGAAGGAAATTTTTGCACTAAATGCCTATATCTGAGAAGAAGAATGGTTTCAAATCAGTGATCTGAGTTCCCACCTTAATCAGAAACCAGTAAAAGAAGATCAAATGAAACTAAAAGTAAGCAGAGGAAAGGAAATGATAAAAATCATAGCATAAATCAATAAATAGAATGTAGAAAAACAGTAGATAAAATCCATGAAACCAAACCCTGTTTGTTTGAAAAGAAAAAATTGAAATCTCTTTCCAGATTGATGAAGAAAAAAAGAAAGATGAAAATCACCAATCCCAAGAATGAGAAAGGTGATATCACAACAAATTCTAAAGACATAAAAATTATAACAAAGGAATTTTGTGAACAATTTTGTAAATAAATTAAATAATATAAACAGGGTGGTCTAATTCCTTGAAAAATACAAACTACCAAAACTCATTCAAGAATAAATAAGGATGAGTTCGGAATATACCCAAAAGAATTAAAAACTTGGATTCATGGGGCAACTGACTCCGTGTGTTAAGCGCCTGGGATCTAGCCCCTCATCAGGTTCCCTATTCAGTGGGAGTCTGCTTCTCCTTCTCCTGCTCCTCCTGCTTATAGTCTCTCTCTCCAAATAAATAAATAAATAAATAATCTTAAAAAAAAAATCTTGGGGGGATCCCTGGGTGGCGCAGCGGTTTGGCGCCTGCCTTTGGCCCAGGGCGCGATTCTGGAGACCCAGGATCGAATCCCACGTCGGGCTCCCGGTGCATGGAGCCTGCTTCTCCCTCTGCCTGTGTCTCTGCCTCTCTCTCTCTCTCTCTGTGACTATCATAAATAAATAAAAATTAAAAAAAATTTAAAAAAAAAAAAAAATCTTGGACTCCGATACTTGTTACATCAATGTTGATAACAGGATTATTCACAATAGCAAAAAATTGGAAATGTATCTTTCAATAGATAAACAGATAAAATGTGATCTATGCATTCAGTGGATTATTAATTTAGCTATAAAAAAGAATGCAGTTCTGATACCTGCTACAACATGGATGGGCCTTAAAAACATGCTAAAAATAAAACAAACAAAAGGATAAATATTCTATGATTCTGCTTATATGAGGTACGTAGAATGGCCACAGGAAAGAAACATCAATAAATGCTAAACTAACGGGCAAACATTTTATTAGGAAAGGGATATTTATGTAGTCTCAACGTATCTCTCTACAAAGCACTTCTTAATCATAAAAGGAAAAAGTGCAACCCTACTAAAGAGTAAGCTTAAGCTGGCAGAGTAAAGTGGCTGCAGTTAATATAAATTCAAAGAGGCAGAAAGCAACATAGAGGAGAAATTAAAAAAAAAAAAAAAAAAGAAAAGAAAGTAGAATACTGAGCCTGAGGAAGTTAGTTATTATTTAATGAACCATAGAGTTTCTGTTTGGGATTATGAAAAGTTCTGGAAATGTATAGTGGCCATAGCTGCATAGCATTGTGAAATGAATTTAATGTCATTGAATTGTATGTTTAAATAGAATGGTGAATTTTATGTATATTTTATCACAATAAAAATAATAAATAGAAATGAACATCAGAGGGCTCCTGGGTGGCTCAGTGATGGAGCGTCTGCCTTTAGCTCAGGTCCTGATCCAGGGGTCCTCGGATTGAATCCCACATTGGGCTCCCCGCAGGGAGCCTGCTTCTCCCTCTGCCTATGTCTCTGCTTCTCTCTGTGTTTCTCTTGAATGGATAAATAAAATCTTTAAAAAAAAATGAACATCAAAAAATTGAATTTGTAGTTAAAAACCTTTCCACAAAGAAAAATCCAGGCCTACATGGCTTCACTGGTAACTTCTACCAAATATTTAAGGAAAACGTGTAACAATTCTATACAAACTCTTCCAGAAAATTGGAAAGGAGGAAATATTTCCCAGCTTGATCTATGAAGCCAACATTACTCTGATAATAAAACCAGTCAAAAATCATTATTTAAAAAGATAAAAAAAAAAAGAAAAACACGGGATCCCTCGGTGGCTCAACAGTTTAGCGCCTGCCTTTGGCCCAGGGTGCGATCCTGGAGTCCTGGGATCGAGTCCCATGTTGGGCTCCTGGCGTGGAGCCTGCTTCTCCCTCCTCCTGTGTCTCTGCCTCTCTCTCTATGTCTATCATAAATAAATAAATAAATCTTAAAACAAAACAAAACAGGGCAGCCCCGGAGGCCCAGCGGTTTGGCACCACCTTCGGCCTTGGGTGTGATCGTGGAGACCCGAAATCGAGTCCCACATCGGGCTCCCTGCACGGAGCCTGCTTCTCCCTCTGCCTCTCTCTCCCTCTGCCTCTCTCTCCCTCTCGCTCTGTCATGAATAAATAAATAAATAAATAAATAAATAAATAAATAAATAAATAATAAATAAATAAATAAATAAATAAATAAATAAATAAATAAATAAAAATCTTAAAAAAAAAAAAGCACACTACAGGGACACTTGGGTGGCTCAGCAACTGAGTGTCTGCCTTTGGCTCAGGGTGGGATCCTGGTATCCGAGATCGAGTCCCACATCAGGCTCCCTGCTTGGAGCCTGCTTCTCCCTCTGCCTAGGTCTCTGCTTCTCTCTCTCTCTGTGTCTCTCATGAATAAATAAATAAAATATTTTAAAAATAAATAAAAATTAAAAAGCCACTATAAACTAATATTCTTATGAGCATAGATGCAAAATTTCTTAATTAAAATGTTAACAGATTTGATCCAATAGTATATGTTAAAAAGATAAAACATGACAAAGTAGGGTTTATGCCAAATGTAAGGTTAGTTTAACACTCAAAAATCAATCACTGTGATTCACCATACTAATAGAATAAAAGAGAAAACGCATGGGTTATTTCATCATTTTAATAATCCAGAGAAAACATTTAATAAAATCTAACATGAATTCCTAATAAGAACATTAAAAACTCTTAACAAACTAGGAAAAGAAATAAACTTCCTCAACTTGATAAAGGATATCTAAGATACAGCTACTCTTATATTTAATAGTAAAAGATTGAATCCTTTCTTTCTAACATCGGGAACAAGGCAAAGATGTTTGCCTTCAGCTCTTCATTCAGCATCATACTGGTGGTTCTGTTAGAATAAAACAATAAAAAAAAAATAATAAAAGATATCCAAATTAGGAAGGAAGAAGTAGCGATGCCTAGCTGGCTTGGTTGGTGGAGCATATGATTCTTGATCTCAGGGTGTGAATTCAAGCCCCACACTGGATGTAGAGATTACTTAAAAATAAAATCTTTTTTTTTTTAAGATTATATTTATTTATTCATGAGAGAGAGAGAGAGAGGCAGAGACACAGGTAGAGGGAGAACCAGGCTCCATGCAGGAAGCCTGACATGGGACTCGATCCCGGGACTCCAGGGTCACTCCCTGGGCCGAAGGCAAGCACTAAACCGCTGAGCCACCCAGGGATCCCCCTTAAAAATAAAATCTTAAAAAGGAAGTAAAACTGGGATCCCTGTGTGGCGCAGCGGTTTAGCGCCTGCCTTTGGCCCAGGGCGCGATCCTGGAGACCCAGGATCGAATCCCACGTCAGGCTCCCAGTGCATGGAGCCTGCTTCTCCCTCTGCTGTGTCTCTGCCTCTCTCTCTCTCACTGTGTGCCTATCATAAATAAATAAAATTTAAAAAAAAAAAAAAAAAAAGGAAGTAAAACTGTCTATTCTCAGATGACATGCTCATCTATGTAGGAAATCCTATGAAATTTACAAGAAGCTAATAAAATTAATAATGAGTTTAGCAAAGTTGCAGGATACAAAATCGGTATACAGAAATCAGTGTACCAGCAATGAACAATTAGAAATTGAAATTTTAAAAATATTCAATACTATTATAATAGTATAAGAAAATATGAAATACTTGAGAATAAACTCAACAAAAAGTGTTCAAAACTTATACAATGAAAATCACAAAACAGAGAGAAATGAAAGAAGACCTAAATAATGGAAAGACAAAAAAATAAAATAAATGGAAAGACATACTGCACCTATAGATTAGAAGACTCAATATTATTAAATGTTGATTTTCTACAAAGTGATGTATAGATTCAATGCAATTCCAATCAAAATTCCAAAAAGCCTTTGAGATAGATATTATCTGATTCTAAAATTTGTATGAAAATTCAGAGGACCTAGAGTAGCCAAAAACAATTTTGCAGAAGGAGAAAAAGTAGCAAACCTAACACTATCTGATTTCAAGACTTATTATAAAGCATAATATTCAATGTGGAATTATTTGTATTAAGATAGACAAATCAGTGAGAAAGAATAGTCCCAAATTAGACTCATGCATATTTGGTCAGTTTATTTTAATAAACAGCAAAGCCAATTCCATTGAGAAAAAAGGATAGTCTTCTCAACAAATGTTACAATAGATACAAAAATTGTCTTATAATGGATCAAGAAGTTTTACATCAAGCTTTTAGATGTAAAAACCAAAACTATACGACTTTTAGAAGAAAACATTGGAAAAATAATTTTTATTTTTTGTTAAGCAAAGATTTTGGGGATACAACAATAAAAGCACAACCCTTTTTAAAAGAAAAAGTTGGTAAATTGGACTTACCAAAATTAATAACTTTTGCTTTATGAAGTCTCTATTGAAATGAAGACAAGGGATCCCTGGGTGGCGCAGCGGTTTGGCGCCTTCCTTTGGCCCAGGGCGCGATCCTGGAGACCCAGGATCGAATCCCACGTCGGGCTCCCGGCGCATGGAGCCTGCTTCTCCCTCTGCCTGTGTCTCTGCCTCTCTCTCTCTCTCTGTGACTATCATAAATAAATAAAAATTTAAAAAAAAAAATTAAAAAAAATATAAAACAAAAAAAATAAAGCTTTAAAAAAAAAAAAAAGAAATGAAGACAAGGGCAGCCTGGGTGGCTCAGTGGTTTAGCACCGCCTTCAGCCCAGGGCCTGATCCTGGAGACCTGGGATCGAGTCCCACATCAGGCTCCCTGCATGGAGCCTGCTTCTTCCTCTGCCTGTGTCTCTGCCTCTCTCTCTCTCTCTCTCTCTCTCTGTTATGAATAAATAAATGTTTTAAAAAATGAAGACAAGCCACAGACTGGGAGAAATATTTGCAAATCACATTATCTTCTAAAGGATTAGCATCCAGAATATGTAAAGAGTTCTCAAAACTCAATAAGAAGAAGAAGAACTCTTTTTTTTAAATGAGCAAAGATATGAAGAGATAACTCCACCAAAGAAGATATTCTGATGGAAAATAAACACATGAAAAAAATGTTCAATATTGTTAGTTCTTAGGTAAATACAGTAAAATCACAATAAGAAAAAGGTTAAATTTAAAAAGCTACAAGGACTGGCAAGGATGTGGAGCAAGTGGAGTTTTCAGACACTACAGGTAGGAACATAAGTGGCAAGACCACTTTGAAAAAACATTTTATAATTTTTTAAAAAGTTAAATGGATACCTATAAATACAATCTGCATTGCACTCCTAGGTAGTACTCTAAAGTAATCTGTATGAATTCTTCAACATGAATGTTCATAGCAGCTTTGTTTTTAATATCCAACAACTGGAAACAATCCAAATATCCATCCATAAGTGAAAGGACAAAAAAAAAGTGTGATTTTAACCATACAGTGGAATACTACTCAGTTATGAAAAGGAATGAACTAGTGATACACACTACAACATGGATGAATCTCAAAATAATTATTGCTAAGTGAAAGAAGTCAGACCAAATGAAAACTGCATATTGTGTTATTCCATTTATATAAAATTCTGGAAAATGCACACTATAGTGACAGAAAGAAGATCAGTAGTCTCCTGGGAATGGGAGCTGGGGCAAGCTATGGTGAAAAGGAAGAAGGGATTACTAAGGGTCACAAGGAAACAACTTTGGAGTTGACCATATAATAATATTTAATTCAGCCCAGAAAACACCAATGGATACTAAAACTAGTGGATGAACATTTGATGAGGGATATTTACATTGACTCAAAGTATCTTTCCACAAAATACTTGTCAATCATAAAGGGATAGTATGTAACTTTACAATAGAGAAACTTGGCAGACATCGTTTTAATCAAATAATCACAGTTTAAGACCATCAGAAATGAGTCAAGTCAAAATTATATATCACCACTTAGGAAGCTATAAGAACTTCAGGAAACACCAGGCATACCCAGATTGAAAGATATACTTACAAAATAACTAGTTTAATCTGCAAAGTGTCAAGGTCATGAATGTCCAGGGAAGACGGAGGAATTTTTCCAAAATGATGAAGACTAAAGAGGCAGGACAAATTAAATACAACATATGATCTTGTATAAAATATGTTTGCTATAAGGTACATTATTGGAACAATTGGTGAAACTTGAATAGAATCTGTAGTAGATGATAATAATATATCAAGATTAATTTCCTTACTTTGATGGTTGTATAGTGAGTATGTAGAACAGTTTCCTTGTTTGCCAAAAGTGTAGACTACAGTATTAAGGAGTGATGGGGCATCAAGTCACATACTTACTTTGAATGCTTCAACATTAAGAAAAGATCACTCTACTATTCTTGAAATATTTCTGTAAATTTGAAATTATTTCAAAATAAATAATAAAAGAAAACATTTTTTTAAAAGAAAACATTTTGCTAAAACATTGTGTTTATAAAGGTATGGATGGAGTAGGAGTATAGATTGGTAATCCTTTGTGGAGGGTAGTTTGGCATAGCTAGGAAAATTACAGTGCATATTTCCTTTGACCCAGAAGTTTCATTTCTAGTATTTTATCTTAAAAATATATTTGTGCCCAAATGTGAAATGATGTTTGTACTAGGTTATTCAGTCCAACATTGTTTGTAATTTTAAAATATTTTAAACACTCTAGGTATTCATCAATAGGAGACAGATTAAAAATATATTATGTCGGGAACCCTGGGTGGCGCAGAGGTTTAGCGCCTGCCTTTGGCCCAGGGTGCGATCCTGGAGACCCGGGATCAAGTCCCATGTCGGGCTCCTGGTGCATGGAGCCTGCTTCTCCCTCTGCCTATGTCTCTGCCTCTCTCTCTCTCTGTGTGTGTGACTATCATAAATAAATAAAAATAAAAAAATAAAAAAATAAAAATAAAATAAAAATAAAAATATATTATGTCCAAAATCTCTTACATGGAATTTGAAAAGCTGTGAAAATCCAAACTTTTTGTAAGTTTCACAGCAAAACCTGACCTCTGCTGACATTAGGCATTAGTTGTTCAACACTCTTAGTCACATACATCTTTGCTGTTCACTGATACTGTATTGCCTTCTTTGTGTTGTCATTTTGTCCACTTGAGTTCAATTGTCCTGTAAAAATGTCCAGAAAATTGAAGATAAGAAATGAAAGCATCTATCATTTTTAGTAGCACAGAAAACAGAGTTAGTGTAGAAGCTTGATTAGGTATGTCTGTGAGGCATATTACCAAAGAATAGGGTTTGGGAATTAACACAACATGTGACTTAAAAAAATAGACAAAGTGTTGAAGTTTTACCAGGACAACATACCCAGACCTAATGAAGAACAGAATATTTTTCAGAGGGCAAAAAATGAAGATGTTGACATGACCATGATTGAATAGATTGAACAATGAAGCAGTGTGACTATGCCACTGACTGATTTTTGGTCATGAAAAAAGCTAGAATATGTCATGAAGGACTGAACATATTTAAGGTGAGTATAAAATATCAGGACTGGCTGCAGAAATTTAGGAAGCATCATGGTATAAAATATCTTAATATCTATGATGAAGAAGCTTCTATTTATCATGAAGTAAAAATTATTTTGATAAATTTGTTAATATAATTTTTTATTAAAGATTTTTATTTATTTATGAGATACACAGAGAGAGGCAGAGACACAGGCAGAGGGAGAAGCAGGCTCCATGCAAGGGAGCCTGATATGGGACTCAATCCTGGGTCTCCAGAATCACGCCCTGGGCCGAAGGCAGCGCTAAACTGCTGAGCCACCCAGGGGTCCCCTGTTAAGATAACTTTTAATGAAAACCTTAGTATCAAACATGTATACAATGCTGATGAAACAGTTCTGTTCTAGCCTGTATTCTTTTTTTAAAAAAACTAATAATGATTAATAAGCAAAAGGTTTTAAGCACAGCTTGAAAGTCCCAGGATATGTCAATGCACCAGACAGGTAAAGTTAGAAACAGCCAATATCCAAGATGTTTCAAAAGTTGTTCACAATTTATTTTTTAGGGTGTAAACAAAAAAAAGCATAAGTAAGAGATTTTTCTAACTGACTCAATACTCTGTACCAATGATATGAACTTGTTGCACAGAACCTGGACTGGAAGAAAACCATATACTATTCCTGGACTGCTACCATTCCACACATACCCCTCCTGAACTTATGACCAAGAAATTTCACTCCCAATGAGGAGCAAATATAAATACTTTTTTCATACTCTATGCTTAGCAGCAGTTAATTTCCAAGACTTCTTTAAAAAGTTATTGCAGGGATCCCTGGGTGGCGCAGTGGTTTGGCGCCTGCCTTTGGCCCAGGGCACGATCCTGGAGACCCGGGATCGAATCCCACGTCAGGCTCCCGGTGCATGGAGCCTGCTTCTCCCTCTGCCTGTGTCTCTGCCTCTCTCTCTCTCTGTGACTATCATAAATAAATAAAAATTTAAAAAAAAAATAAAAAGTTATTGCAGAAGCTTGATCAAGCCATAATGATGCCATTTACACAGTTGCTGGTGCTCAGAATGATTGATTTGGCAGAGACTTTGGCTTACAATAATGTTTGAAAGTAAACCTGTAGATAAAGACTTGGAAGGATTTTGTGACATTAATGAGACGATATATATAGTTGTATTACTTACACTAAAACTTTATTCATTGGAAGTCTAAATAAGTCAGAATCTTGCTACTCAAAGTGTGGTCAGTGGACAAGCAGCATCAGCATCACCTGGAGGCTTGTTAGAAATGCAAATTTCCAGACCCCCTGAAAGAATCTCCGTGGGTGTAGCTCAAGAATATATATTTAAACAAATTCTCAAGATGACTTTATGATCACTACGGTTGTAGAAGCACTGAGGTAGAGCAATCTGATATCAAAAAATTCTGAATAAAAGTATTTATTGTACATTCCTTGCAAGATAGAAAAATTGCTACAGCAGTGTTAACATTGGTTTCATGTTAAGTAAGCATGAGACTAGTAGTGATGACAGTGGTGAGATACAAAGATGGGAAAAAATCTCCATAGGTAGTACAGGGGAAATGCATGAGCATTTAATTGACCTTGAATAAAATATGCATTTATCAGTGACGAGGTTGTGGCTGCTTACTTAATTAAAGAAACTGACTATCTAGAAAACCATATTAATAAGATACATTACCCTAGATTTTTAAAGGTCATCTATTGTAGTGTTGCTTTATCATTAAAGAATTCCATTCCTGGCCCATCATTAAATATCTAATTCTGATCCTTGGTAACAATAATAACAAACTTGATGAAACCTTTTGACCTAGATCCTCAAGAAATGAAATGTAGCAAATATTTGTTGCATGTATATATAGAGATATTTAGTTTGGTTTTACAAAATATTTTATTGAATATTTTCTTAGAAATAAAGAATACGAAGTATTTGTGATCTGTATCACACCATTTCATTTCTCAGTTTACAGCTGTAGTGATGAATAACAAAACTGATTTTGCTCTTCATCCCAACTAGTGTGAATATTTTTTTATTCACAGTGTATTTAATTATGGGGTCTTGCCCTAAGCCTACTGCAAGGATTATGTATAATGTGTGCATAAATTATCTTTCTGTTAAAAAAGTGCTGAATTCCAAAACACCAAGGGTTTTGAATAAGGAGTTGTGGATCTGTACATCCATAAATGGAATACTGTGCAGCCATTTAAAAGAAAAGGAGCTCTTTATGTGCTAATGTGGAAGAATCTCCAAGATATGTTGATATGTGGGGGGAAAAATAACATGTGAATCTTTGTATACTAGGCTACTGTTTATGAGGGCTTTTTTAAGGAGTGGAACTAGATAATGTATTTTCTTATATCCATCAAATATCCTAGAAGGAAATTTTATTTTTTTAAAGATTTATTTATTTATTCATGAGAGAGAGAGAGAGAGAGAGAGAGAGAAGCAGAGACACAGGAGGAGGGAGAAGCAGGCTCCATGCCGGGAGCCTGACGCGGGACTCGATCCCGGGACTCTAGGATCGCGCCCTGGGCCAAAGGCAGGCGCTAAACTGCCGAGCCACCCAGGGATCCCCTGGAAGGAAATTTTTAAAAACCCATACTATTGATTGCATATAGGGTTAGAAGTGGGTGAATGAGGGTCAGGGGTGAGGGGGGAGAAAGAATTTTTAGTTATTTATCTTTTGTATCTTTTCAACATTGAACCATATGAATATTTCCAAATGTTTAAATTATAACTGTCAATAGAAACTCCTTAAATTGAAATACAAAGAGAAAAAAAGAATGGTGGGATGAGGGTACCTAGAATAGAATACTGAGAACTGTGGGACAATTAAAAAAGATATCTAGCATATACATGATGGGACTACCAGAAGGAGAAGAAAGAAAGGAACAGAAGAAATATTTGAAGTAGTAATGGCAGAGAATTTTCCAAAATTAGTGACAGACACCAGAACACAGATCCAGGAAGACCAAGAAGACCAAGAAGTATGAACACCAAAAAAGTTTCTTCTAAACATATCCTATTCAAACTGCAGGAAACCAAAGACAGAGAAATCCTGAAAGAAGCCAGAGAACAAAACCACCTTACCTATAGAGAAATAAAGATAGGAATTACACCAGTACACAAACTATGCATGCAAGAGAGAGTGAAGTGAAATATATATAAGGTATTGAAAAGAAAAAACCACCAACCTAGAATTCAGTATCCAAATAAATTACCCTCCAAAAGTAAAGGAGAAATAAAGACTTTCTCAGACAAAAACTGAGGGAATCTTTTGCCAGTAACTTGCTTTGCGAAAAGTCCTTCAGGAAAATTGGGCAGCCCCTGTGGCGCAGCGGTTTAGCACTGCCTGCAGCCCAGGGTATGATCCTGGAGACCCGGGATCGAGTCCCGCATCGGGCTCACTGCATGGAGCCTGCTTCTCCCTTTGCCTATGTCTCTGCCTCTCTCTCTCTCTCTCTGTGACTATCATAAATAAATAAAAATTTTAAAAAAAGAATTTAAAAAAAAAAGAAGGGAAGAGTATTAGAGAAGAAATAAATGAAGGTAAAATAAAACCTTTGGGTATTTTAAATTCTTAGTTGAGCTAATAGATAACTACTTGTTTAAAATAATAATAGCAGGGGTGCCTGGCTGGCTCAGCTGATAGAGCATGTGACTCTTGATCTCTGGTCTGTAAGTTTGAGCCCCATATTGGGTATAGAGACTACTTAAAAATAAAATCTTAAGGGGACACCTGGACACCTCAGCGGTTGAGCATCTGCCTTCAGCTCAGGGCATGATCCCGGGATCCAGGATCAAGTCCCACATCAGGATCCCTGAGGGGAGCCTGCTTGTCCCTCTGCCTATGTCTCTCTCTCTCTCTCTCTCTCTCTCTGTGTCTCTCATGAATAAATAAATAAATCTTTAAAAATAAAATAAAATCTTAGGGATGCCTAGGTGACTCAATCACTTAAGCATCAAACTCTTGATTTTGGCACAGGTCATGATCTCAGGGTTGTGAGATATGAGCCACACTTCTGGCTCCATGCTGGACATGAACCTGCTTAAGATTCTTATTTTCACTCTCTCTGCCTCCTTCCCTCCATCCCTCTCTAAAAATAAATAAATAAATATCTTAAAAATCTGTTTAAAAAATTTAGGGCTTGAGTGGCTCAGTTGGTTAAGCATCTGCCTGCGGCTCAGGTCATGATCCCAGGATCCTTGGATTGAGCCCTACATCAGGCTCAGTCAGCTCAAGCAGCTGGGAGCTTGCTTCTCCTTCTCCCTCTACTCCAACCCCTATTCATGCTTGCTCGCTCGCTCTCTCTCTCTCTCTCCCTCAAATAAATAAAATCTTTAAAAAAATAAAAATAAAAATTTAAATAATAATAGCAATGTATAGACACAATATATTGGGTGATTATAGCTTAAAGATAATGAAATGAATGACAGCAATGATGTTACAGAAGGAAAGGAAAAATTGAGAATACTATTATGAGGTACCTTATTAAATGGTATAGTTATTTGAAAATAAACTTAGATTTATTGTAAATGTATACTGCAACTCTAGGGCAAACACTAAAATAATTTTTAAGAGAAGTATAATTGATAAGAAGAAAAAAATAAATCATTAAAAAAATGCTCAGTGTAAGCCATATGGCCAAAAAGGGAAGAGATTTTTAAAAAGAACAACAACAAAAAAAAAAAAAACACAAAAAAAATTTAAAAAAAAGAAGAACAGTGTAATGAATAGAAAACAGATAACAAATATGGTAGATATTAATCCAACTATATCAGTAATCACTTTAAGTGTTAGTGGTCTAAATACGACAATTAAAGACAGACTGGGATGCTGGGTGACTCAGTCAGTTGAGCATCCAACTCTTGGTTTCAGCTAGGGTCATGATGTTGGGGTCTTGGGATCAAACCCTGAATCAGACTCTGTGCTCAGTTGGGGAGCCGGCTTGAGAGTTATTTTGCTCTCCCTCTGCCCCTCCTGACACTGGAATGTTCTCTCTCAAATGCATAAATCTTTAATAAAAATACAAATCTTTAAAAGACAGAGACTGACAGCAAATTTAAAACAAAAAACTGAAGGCTTAATTATACGCTGTCTACAAGAAACCCAGTTTAAATATAAAGACACAGGGTGACCCTTCCAAGTCATTGGTAGTGGGTGTCACAGCAGCCTGAGCTGGGGGTCTTGCACTGAGATGCTTCAAAACCTTGTTAAAAATGTTTGGATCCCCATGAAGCCCTACTATACCCAAGCTTACCATGAGATTTAGTTAGGAATGGGGTTAATAAGCATCATCATTTATAAAATCAGGAGTGCTGATAAAAGAAGTAAAGCTTTGAAAGCTTCGAGTCCTGCGCCAGTTCATGGCCAGCTCAGAGTACATATCAGATGGAACGTCAGTTTGGCTGTAAATCTCAGCACGCTCTCTTACCCGGGAACATGGAGCCCCGCCATACACTTGTAGATATGTCCTCTGTGGTGTGAATAAATGTAACTGTGAGGGGAAATAAATAAATAAATAAATAAGTAAAGGGAGGGATCAATGACCTAAATATAAGAGCTAAAGCCATAAACTTCATACAAGGAAATGTAGGGATAAATCTTTATGACCTCAGACTTGTCAGTGGGATCTTAGATATGACATCAAGGGCAGCCCAGGTGGCTCAGTAGTTTAGCACCGCCTTCAGCCCAGGGCGTGATCCTGGAGACCCAGGATCGAGTCCCACATCGGGCTCCCTGCATGGAGCCTGCTTCTTCCTCTGCCTGTGTCTCTGCCTCTCTCTCTGTGCCTCTCATGAATAAATAAATAAAATCTTTAAAAAAAGAGATATGACATCAAACTATGAACAGCAAAGGAAAAAAACTAATTGGACTTCATCAAAATTAAAAGCTTTTGGGGGTGCCTGGCTGGCTTGATTTGGTGGAGCATGTGATTCTTGATCTCAGGGTTGTAAGTTCAAGTGCCTCTACATTGTGTGTAGAGGTGACTTAAAAGTAAAATGTTTTAAAAAATTAAAAACTTTTATTTTAAAAAAAGATTTTATTATTTATTCATGAGAGACAGAGACAGAGAGAGAGAGAGAGAGAGGCAGAGACACAGGCAGAGGGAGAAGCAGGCTCCATGCAGGGAGCCTGACACGGGACTCGATCCCGGGTCTCCAGGATCACGCCCTGGGCTGAAGGCGGCGCTGAACCACTGGGCCACCAGGGCTGTCCATAAAGAAATTAAAAACTTAAAGAATGTTGTCAAGAAAGTAAAAAAAGACAACTTGCAGGATGGAAGAAACTATTTGTAAATTTTTTATATCTGATAAAGGCTTAATAAATAAATATATAAAGAATTACAACCCAACAACAAAAAGACAACCCAATTTTTTATAAATTTATTTTTTATTGGTGTTCAATTTGCCAACATATAGAATAACACCCAGTGCTCATCCCATCAAGTGCCCCCCTCAGTGCCCGTCACCAAGTTCCCCCACCACCCGCCCACCTCCCCTTCCACCACCCCTAGTTCGTTTCCCAGAGTTAGGATCTCTCATAGACAACCCAATTTAAAAATATGCAAGACTTAAACATTTTTTCAAAGATGATATATAAGTAATAAGCAAATGAAAACATACTCAACATCATTAGTCATTAAGGAAATACAAATCAAAACCACAATGGGATACTACTTACATCCACTAGGATGGCTATTATAAAAAATAATAAAACAAGTGTTGGCAAAGATGTGGAGAAATTGGGATGTCAAACATTCCAACAGCTGCTGTTGGAAAACAGTTCCTGAAAATTTTACTTTTTTCCTTTTTTTTAATGTAAGCTCTAGACCCAGTGTGGGGCCTGAATTCATGACTCCAGGAGCAAGAGTCACAGGCTCCACTGATTGAGCCAGCTAGGCACCCCACTCCTGAAAATTTTAAATAGAATTACCATATTACCCAGTTATTCTGCTTCTAGGTATACACCCAAAACTGTTGAAAAGAGGGATTCTAAAAGATACTTACACATCAATGTTCATTGCCGCATTATTCATAACAGCCAAAGGTTGGAAACAACTGAAGTATCTTTCAACATAAGCATGGATAAGTAAAAATATATATATTATGTATATGTATATATATATACACACACACAAATGGATATTAAATCATAAAAAGAAATGGCATTATGATAACATGCTACAACTTGAGGGAACCTTGAAGACATGCTAAGTGAAATAATCCAGATACAAAATGATAAATATTATATGATTACATTTGTATGAAATAGCTACAACAGATAAATTACTAAAGACAGAAAGTAGTTTAGAGTTTTACCAGGGGCTTCTGTCCGGGGTGATTAAAGTTTTACAAATAGTGGTAATATTTACACAACATTTTGAATGTGACCATTCAGTTGTACACTTAAAATGGTTAAAATAGCAAGTTTTATTATATATATTTACCTCAAATTAGATAGATAGATAAATTAATAAACTGGTAAAGAGTGCTAGAACAAGCAAATAGGCCCTATGGACAAACACTGAACATCACTGGGCTTCATCTTTATCTCAGTACCTTTAGGCAGATATTTAATTTCTCTGTGAGTGAACTTATATGCTTTGCCTTTCAAACAGAGGCCCAGAGCACCTGAGTGGCTCAGTCAGTTAAGGATCTGACTTTTGATTTCAGCTCAGGTCAGGATCTCAGGGTCTTGGGATCAAGCCCTGCATCAGGCTCTGTTTTGGGCACGGAGCCTGCTTGAGATTCTCTCTCTTTAATCCTCCCCTCACTTGTGCACTCTCTCTCTTAAAAGAAAAAACAGAGGCCAGGGCTTTAAACAAACAAAGAGTGTCAGCACCCTGGCCCTCACTTTCCATACCCTATAGCCTACTGCCAGACTAGCTGCACTGAAAACAGGAAGAGTCTGGGAAAGATACTCTCCCAGGAAAGCATGCATGGTAGTTTAGCCAGTCTGTATTTTTCATCTTTATTTTTTTAAGATTGTTTTTTATTTATTTATTCATAGAGACAGAGAGAGATCAGCAGAGACACAGGCAGAGGGAGAAGCAGGCACCATGCAAGAGAGCCTGACGTGGGACTCGATCCAGGGTCTCCAGGATCACACCCTAGGCTGCAGGTGGCGCTAAACCGCTGTGCCACCGGAGCTGCCCTGTTTTTTTCATCTTTAAAAATATTTCTTAAACACAGAGTTCAACAACAACAAAACATGGAGAAAGGTATACCATGCTAACACAAATCAAAAGAAAGCTTGAGTGCCTGTATAAATTTAAGACAAGACAACATCAATACATGGAAAATTACAGAGATAAAGAGGATTATTCCTTAGTGATAAAAGGGGTCAGTTCTCCAGAAGACATCATAATCCTTAATGTGTATTTAACAAAAGAACACCAAAGTGTGAGGTAAAAACTGAGCAAAGCAAAATAGACAAATCTATTGTAGTTGGAGGATTCAACATCCTTCTATCAGTAATTGACAAATCCAGGAGGCAGAAAATTAGTAAGGATATACTTGAACTAAATAGCAATATCCATGAACTGTATCCAATTTACATTTATATAATACTTCATCAAATAAGAACAGCATGCACATTCTTCTCAAGCTCGCGTGGAACATTCACCAAGACAGATCACATTCTGGACCATAAAACACACCTAAGTAATTTGAAAGAAATTATACAAAGTATGCTCTCAGACCACAGTGGAATTAAACTAGAAATCAATAACAGAAGGATAACTGGAAAAATCCCAAAAACATGAAGGTTAAACAACATACTTCTAAATTGCATGTAGGTTGGGCAGCCCCGGTGGCTCAGCGGTTTAGCACCGCCTTCAGCCTGGGGCGTGATCCTGGAGACCCAGGATTGAGTCCTGCGTTGGGTTCCCTGCATGGAGCCTGCTTCTCCCTCTGCCTGTGTCGCTGCCTCTGTCTGTGTGTGTCTGTCATGAATAAATAAATAAAATATTAAAAATAAGTAAATAAATTGCATGTAGGTCAAAGAAATCTCGAGAAATTTTTTAATATTTTGAACTAAATGGAAGTTAAAATACAAGTGATCAAAATACATGGGATATAGCAAAAACAGCTTGGAAGGAAATTTATAGCATTAAATGCATATGTTAGAAAAGAAAGAAAATTTAAAATCAATCTATCACCTCACACCTGTTAGAATGGTTATTATTAAAAAAGAGAGAGAGTTAGTGTTGGCAAGGATATGGAGAAAAAGGAAACCTAATGCAGTGTTTGTAGAAATGCAAATTGGTATAGCTACTTTTGAAGACAGCATGGAGCATCCTCAAAAATTTAAAGTAGAACTATCATATATGGTCCAGCAATCCTTCCAAATGTATATCCAAAGGAAATGAAATCACTATCTCAAAGAGTTATCTACACCCCTGTATTGATTGCATTGCAGCATTATTCACAATAGCCAAGATTTGGAAACAACCTAAGTGTCCAACAATGGATAAATATAGTGTGCACACACACACAGAGGAGTTTATTCAGCCATAAAAAGAAAGAAAACACAGCCATTTATGACACATGCTCCTGAGGGCATTGTGTTTAGTTTTCACTGTATATATATATAAATCAGAAAAAGACAAATATGGTATGGTCTCACTTATATGTGGAATCTAAAAATGCCAAACTCATAAAAACAGAGAGTAGATTGGTGGTTGCCAGGGCCTGAGGGCTGGGAGAAATGGGAAGATTTTGGTTAAAAGGTACAGATTTTCTGTTACAATTAAATAGTTCTTGGAATATAATGTGTGACACAATGATTGTAGTTAACAGTACTGTGTTGTATTCTTGAAATCTGCTAAGAGAATAAATTTTATTTTTTTATTTTATTGAATTCAATTAACATATAATTACTATTGGTTTCAGAGGTAGAGGTCAGTGACTCATCAGTCTTACATAATACCCATTGCTCATTAGATCACGTGTCCTCTTTAATGTCCATCACCCAGTTATCGTATCCCCTCACTCCCTTCCTCTCCAGCGACTCTGTTTCCTATTATTAAGTCTCTTATGGTTTGTCTCCCTTAAGAAAATAAATGTTCTCACCACAGACACACACACACACACACACACACACACACACACACAGAAAATGATGAGAAAAAAAAAAAAAAAAAAAAAAAAAAAAAAAAGAAAATGATGAGAGGTTCTGGGCACCCAGTAAATAAACAGCACTTAATTTTTTATTTAAAAAAAAAAAAAAAAAGAAAATGATGAGAGGTGATGAATATGTTAATTAACCTTATTGTGATAATCATTTGTAATATGTATATCAAATCACACTGTATGCCTTAAACTTACACAATGTTTTATATCTCAGTAAAGCTGAGGGGGGATAAAATAAAATCAATAATCTAAGCTTCCATGTTAGAAAACTAAAGAAGAACAATGTAAACTTAAAGCCAGCAGAAGAAAAGAAATAAAAACTAGAGAAAAAAATCAATGAAATTGAAAATGGGAAAAAATGCAGAAAACTCAATGAAAGCAAAAGGTACTTCTTTGAAAAGATCAATAAAATTGATAAACACCTAGCCAGACTAACCAAGAAAAGAGAAGACATAAATTACTAATATCATAAATGGAAAATTATGAACAGCTGTATTTCCACAAATTTGATATCTTCAATGATGAACCAATTCCTTGAAAAACACAATCCACCAAAACTTAAATATGGAGAAATCAAATTACATCAAATATTTAAAGAATAAACTATACAAACTGTCTAAAATCTGTTCTAGAAAATAGAAGCAGAGAGAACAGCTACCTCATCTTATGAGGCCAGCATTACTCTAATACCAAAACCAGATAAAGACAGTACAAGAAAGGAAAACTGCACACCAGTATCACTCATGAATATAAGTACAAAAATCCTCAACAAAATATTAGCAAATTGAATCCAACAAAGTATAAAAAGAATTCTATATCAGGACAAAATGGGATATGCCAGGCTGATTCAGCACTTGAAAATCAATTAATGGGGACACCTGGGTGGCTCAGTGGTTGAGCATCTGACTTCAGCTCAGGGGTGATCCCGGTCCGGTGATCGAGTCCTGCTTTGGGCTTCCTGCGAAGAGCCCACTTCTCCCTCTATCAATGTCTCTGCCTCTTTCTCTGTGTCTCTCATGAATAAATAAATAAAATCTTAAAAAAGAAAATCAATTAATGTAACCCATCACATCAACAGATTAGAGAAGAAAGGTTATATATCAATATATGCAAGAAAAATATTTGACAAAATCCAACATCTATTCATGATTTAAAAACAACAACTTAGCAAACCAGGAATAGAAGAGAACCAGCTCAACTTTATAAAGAATATCTACAAAGAACCTGTAGCTATCATCATACTCAGTGGAGAGAAACTAGTTACTTTAACCTGAAAATCAGGAATAAGATAAGAATGTTCCTTCCCACTCACTCCCATTCAATATCATACTGGAAGTCCTGGCTAATGCAGTAAGACAAGAAAGGAAGTAAGAGGTGTATAGATTAGGAAAGAAAAAATAAAACTGCCTTTGTATGCAAATGAGATGATTGTCTATAAAGAAAATTTCAATCAACAACAACAAAATACTAGAATAAGTGACTCTAACAAGGTTGCAAGATACAAGGTTAATACATAAAAAAATCACTGTTTTCTAAATGCAGATTTTTTAAAAAAGTATTCCACATATTGCATACTTTGAACCTGTTCCCATAAAACATCCTAGTTTGTAGCCTAGAGATTATTGACTTTAAGAATTAAAGATTTCATGCAAAATTTAAAATCTATATAAACAAAAGTCTACCATATGATTTCACTTATATGTGGAATCTAAAAAACAAATGAATAAAGAAAAAGCAGAAGCAGACCCCTAAATACAGAAAAGAAACTGGTGGTTGCCAGCAGGGAGAGAAGCAAGGGAATGGGCGAGATGGGTAAAGGGGAGTGGGAGATACACGCTTCCAGTTATGGAATGAACATGTCACAGGGATGAAAGGTACAACATAGGGAATATAGTCGCTCATGTTCTAATAGCATTGTTTGGTGACAGATGGTCACTACACTTGTGAGCATAGCATAATTTACAGAGTTGAATCACTATGTTGTACACTTGAAACTGTAACATGTAACATTGTGGGTCAACTATACTGCAGTTTTAGAAAAAGAAACATCTTTAAATAAATAGATATGTATGTAGGCAAAAACATACGAATATAGGAAGGCAGTTGACTTTTATTTATATTGTATGTCAGTTGCTTCCCTATATACTAGCCATGAGCAATTGAAATTTGAAATTAAAAACAATATATTGGGAATCCCTGGGTGGCTCGGCAGTTTAGCACCTGCCTTTGGCCCAGGGCGCGTTCCTGGAGTCCCGGGATCGAGTCCCACGTTGGGCTCCTGGCATGGAGCCTGCTTCTCCCTCCTCCTGTGTCTCTGCCTCTGTGTGTGTGTGTGTGTGTGTGTGTGTGTGTGTGTGTCTATCATGAATAAATAAATCTTTAAAAAAATAAAATAAAAATAACAACAATATATTTAGGGGCACCTGGGTAGCTCAGTGGTTGAGCATCTGCCTTTGGCTCAGGTAGTGATCCCAGGGTCCTGGGATCAAGTCCCATATTAGGCTCCCTGCAGGAAGCCTGCTTCTCCTTCTGCCTATCCCTGTGTCTCTCATGAATAAATAAAATCTTTAAAAAAAAACAATACATTTACGTTAGCACCCTCTAAAAAAGTACTCAGTAAATCTAACAAAATATATACAAGATCTATATGAGGGAAACTATAAAACTTTGATGAGGGACGCCTGGGTGGCTCAGCGGTTGGGCGCCTGCCTTCAGCTCAGGTCATGATCCTGGGATCCAGGATTGAGTCCCACATTAGGCTCCCTGTGAAGAGACTCCCTGTGCTTCTCCCTCTGCCTATGTCTCTGCGTCTCTCTCTCTCTCTCTCTCAGTCTGTGTCTCTCGTGAATAAATAAATAAATCAAAAAAAAAAACTTTGGTGAAAGAAATCAAAGATCTAAATAAATAGAATTTCCATGTCCATAGATAGGAATACTCAATATTATTATTACATTAGTTCTTCCTAGCTTGCTCTGTAGCTTTAATACAATCATAGCCAAATTCCCAACAAGTTACTTAATATGTCATTAGGAAAATGAAAATTAAAACAAAAAGGAGATACCATTACATACCTATTAGAATGGCTAAAATCCAAAATATTGACATCAAATACTGGTAAGGATATGGAGCAACAGGAACTCTCACTGCTTGTAGTAATGCAAAAGGTGCAGCCACTTTCAAAGAAGACAGTTTGGCAGTTTTTTTACAAAGCTAAACATAGGCTTACCATCGTGCTCCTAGGTATTTTACCAAATGAGTTGAAAACTCATGTCCACACAAAAACTCGCGCACAGATGTTTATAGCAGCTATATTTGTAACTGCCAAAAACTAGAAGCAACCAAGATGTCCTTCCAAAGGTTATTGGATAAACAAACTGTGGAGGGCACTTTTGAGGACTGGGTGTGGCATGTAACAGATGAATCGCTAAGTTCTACCTCTGAAAATAGTAATACAGTATATGTTAATTAAATTTAATTTTTAAAAAACTGCGGTACATCTCATATAATGCAATATTATTTCCCAATAAAAAGAAATGAGCTATCGAGATTTAAAAAAAAAAACATGGAGCGACCTTAAATGTATATTGCTTGGTGAAGGAAGCCAGTCTGAAAGGTTACATACTGTGATTCCAAGTGTATGACATTGTGGAAAAGGCAAAATTATAGAGACAATAAAAATATCAGTATTCTTAGAGGGAATGAGGAGAGACATGAAGAGGGAGGCACAAGAGATATTGAAAGCAATCCATCTATGCTGTACAATAATGATGGGTCCATAATACCATGCCATGCCTTTATTAAAACCCATAGAACTACATAACACAGTGGACCCTAATGTAAACTGTGGTCTTCAGTTAATAATAATATGTCAATGTTGGTTAGTCAAATGTACCACGTTAATGTAAGACCTTAATAATAGGGGATGGGGCATCCAAGTGGCTCAGTTGTTGAGCATCTGCCTTTGGCTCAAGTCATGATCCGGGGTCCTGGGATCAAGTCCCACATCAGGGTCCCTCTGCCTATGTCTCTGCCTCTCTCTGTAGTCCTAAAAAATACCTCCTTCTGCATGGGCTGCTCAGCAGATGGTGAAATTAAAAATAATAATAATAATAATAATAATAATAGGGGAAACTGGAAGTGGGGACAGGGTATATAAGAACTTTCTGTACTGTCTGCTCAATTTTCTATAAACCTACAACTACTTAAAAAATATGAAGTCTGGGGTGGCTGGGTGGTTCAGTTAGTTGAGTGTCCAGCTCTTGGTTTCAGCTCAGACCATGATCTCAGGGTTGTGGGATGTGGCCCCATGTCAGGCTCTGCATTCAGTGCAGTCTGCTTGAGACTCTCCCTCTCCCTTTGCCCCTCTCCCCCAAATAAATCTTTTAAAACATAAATAACATGAAGTCTGTTAATTTTAAAAATTGTTTTTAAAGATGATAGAAGAATAAAGGTAATCTCTCCCATAACTCTGACATCAAAAGATAACTACTGCTAAGACATTGGTATAAATATTCCTGGAGATTTTCTGACCATGTATATGCACTCATACACCATACACACACACACGTTGCTATTTATCTTTATTTACAAAAGTAGGATCATAGAATATTAACTATATATGTTATCTATAATTTTTACAACCCTAAAGTTTGTTTCTATTTTATAGATGAAGAAACTGAATTAGTAAATGGCTAAACTAGGTTCAATTCCCAATGCATTTCATTCCAAAGCCTATATACTCTTATCACTACACCTCTTTGTCAAAGAAGACCTACTTTTTGTTCTATCTTTCCATTTTATCCCTTCATAAAATACACCAGTCTTTCATATATTACCTTTATACAGTGACCTTCACTTCATATAGTATACATGCCCTTCCAGTGATATGTTTAACTCTGTGCACTAGTACTTTGTATAGAATCCTTGCCTGCTGAATGGGAAGTGGTAGCCCAGCTCCTTTTTGCTCTAGGAAGCTGCAGTGGGAGGCAATCAATGGGATTAGCATACTTTTTTGATAATAGCGTAGCTTCCTATGTCCTCTGTAATTAGCTCTCAAAAGTCAAGTGTTCATAAAAATTATTTCTGGGACTTAAGGAGTCTGAGGGAAGAAGGTGAAGGGTAGAGGAAAATGAAAAGGTGGAGAGAAGTGAATTCATGTGGGTGCCTGGTGAAGGAAGCAGTCTCCAGTGGGTTTAGTGGAGACAGAGCTTGTCTGCCCAAAAGGGATGGTTGCATTCAGAGGCATTCAGTGAATTGATAGTAGCCAGTTCAGCTAGTACCTATGTGATCAGTGGACTGTTCAGGGAGGCTTTAAAGAAGACCTGTCACTGCCCTTTGTCTCTGCACCTATAGGGGACACTCTGAGGCTCCGAACGATTCTGGAAGCAATACAGAAGCACATCCATTCTTCCTCTCTCATCTTCAAACTGGCCCAAGATGCATTCAAGATTGCCACTCCCACTGACAGTAGTACTGACAGCACCCTGCTCAATGTGGCCCTGGAGCTGGGGTTACAGGTATGAAGGAGGAGTGGGTCATTCCTGCTTTAGGCTTCTGGTCTAGGGATCATCAGTAGAAGATAAGATCCCAGAGGCCCTGGGCCTGAACCAGCCAAGCCTGGTTCTTTCTGTGTCCCCAGAACACAACTTGTCAGCTAGGCCTCTAGGTAAGAACTCTGTAAATTCAGCTCCATTTTGAAGTTAAGGACAGAAGCAATGTCCTTATGTAGCTTTAGGCTCCATAGGGCTCTCATTTTCTCCCCACCCACCCCCATCCTTCCAAGTCAAGTCAAGCAAGGTGTGATAATAAGGACTTTATTTGTTACAGGTCATCAGAAAAGCCTTCTACCTGATTGGTGGGAGGGGTGGACAGAAATTAAACAAACCTGTCTGTACTTATCAGGAGAAAGATGGCTGCTTAAAGCACCAGTAAATACTTGTTGTGTAAATGAATGGCAGGGGGAAGTGGGGATGAAGAAGTCCTAACAGTTATGCTTAGCTAAGTGGAAATGCCTCTTTTTTGCCCAGGTGATGAGGATGACCTTATCAACTCTTAACTGGAGGCGCCGGGAAATGGTGCGGTGGTTGGTGACATGTGCTACAGAAGTGGGTGAGTCTCCCACCTCCCTCTAACTCCCAGGGGAAAGGAGTTCCTAGGCTCTACTCATAGAACAAGACAGAGAATCCTCAGAGTTCTCATATTCCTATTACTGGTGGTCTGGGGAAGAATGGGGCTGCTGGTAGGAAAGATAGCCTTTGTTTAGCTAGCCCAGGCTCTGCCCTCACTGCTTGGACCATACCCTGATGTCAGCAGCACTTTGGCCCTCCAATCAGAGACATGTTTGAGAGAATGAATTTTCATCACCAGTATACAAGTGCACCCTTGGGAGGTGCTTGGCCCAGTGGTTTGGTCCATCTGTCTATGCTTCTGAAAAACCCCAAACAACTTGGAGTCTCAGCACCATCTAGAACCCAAAGTCCCAAGATAAGACTCTACCCTGAAAGGCTCCACTTCAGCTAAACCCCCAGGTAGATCTGCAACCCCTGCCTGGGGGCAGGTAGACCACAGGCTCTGCTGCTCCATCCATGGGAGGGGCTTGAGAGCACCTGCAGAAATCTTCAACCCTCTGACTTGGGGAAGGAAGGGATGGGAAGAGACCCTAAACAAGGTCTGGCCACCTGGGATGCTCTCTGGTTTGCCTCAGATCATCTCAAGGCTGCTGAGGAGGAGGGAGAACTCATCTCTGTGGGCCAAGTTCTGCCCCCAGGTGGTAATCTGGGCAGCCCTGGTTTGGGACCCAGATGGCCATGGCTGAGCTCCGGCTCTCCTTGACAGGTGTGCGGGCCCTGGTAAGCATTTTGCAGAGCTGGTACACACTCTTCACCCCCACTGAAGCTACTAGCATTGTGGCCGCCACAGCTGTATCCCACACCACCATCCTGCGCCTCAGTCTTGACTATCCCCAGCGGGAGGAGCTGGCTAGTTGTGCTCGCACACTGGCCCTGCAGTGTGCCATGAAGGATCCCCAGAGCTGTGCCCTGTCAGCCCTCACGCTCTGTGAGAAAGACCACATCGCCTTTGAGGCAGCCTACCAGATTGCCATTGATGCTGCCACTGGTGGCATGACCCATTCACAACTGTTCACCATTGCCCGCTACATGGAGCTCCGTGGCTATCCGCTACGTGCCTTCAAGTTGGCCTCACTGGCCATGAGCCATCTCAACCTGGCCTACAACCAGGATACCCATCCAGCCATCAATGATGTGCTCTGGGCCTGTGCCCTCAGCCACTCTCTGGGCAAAAATGAGCTGGCCGCCCTCATTCCCCTAGTGGTGAAAAGCGTGCACTGTGCCACAGTGCTTTCAGACATCTTGCGGCGCTGTACAGTGACTGCACCTGGCCTGGCTGGCATCCCAGGCCGCCGCAGCTCAGGAAAGCTCATGTCCACCGACAAAGCTCCACTGCGCCAGTTGCTGGATGCCACCATCAATGCCTATATCAACACTACACACTCACGCCTGACACACATAAGCCCTCGCCACTACGGAGAGTTCATTGAGTTTCTGAGCAAGGCTCGGGAGACCTTCCTGCTGCCCCAGGATGGCCACCTACAGTTTGCCCAATTCATCGACAACCTCAAACAAATCTACAAAGGCAAGAAGAAGCTGATGCTGCTGGTGCGAGAGCGCTTTGGCTGAGAAAGTAGAGAGTTGACTGCCGGGGCAGCCTGGGCTCCCAGGTACCAGGTCAGGCCAAGGACACTGAAACATTTGTCCACCCTGAGAGGACTCTGAGCACTTGTGGCTAAAGCCAAAGCACCACAGGGCTAAGCATGGGAGAGTCCAACTCTAGCCAATATGCCTTCCTTGGCAAGGTTTTCACTACAGCCCACTGTTCCTGAAGGAGCTGGGCCCTGCAGATCGATCAGAAATCCCACAACAGGCCACCTCACGCCCCTATATCCTGCGTGTCCTGGGCATTGGCCCCCTCTCCCTTGGCAAACACAGAACACTGTTCCGTCTCAGGGATTGCTTAACCAGAGAAACAGAAGCATTTATGGTACTGTAAATAGTATAGTATATGTGTTGCCAATTACATTGTAAAGTTGTAACTATTTATAATTCTGGTTCTAATTTGATGGGTACTTGAAGTAGTTATGGGTGGGAAGATAGTCTTGTTTTCTGAGGAGACACAACCATTTCTCAGGTTTCCCTTGCAGAATATATACAGTTTGCAGTGGAAGAGTGGGGGTGGCAGGGAGAACAATGGCCAGTTAGAAAAAATCCCAGGTCTAGTCTATGCAGAAACCCCAGCCTGCAGACACAGGGCATCTGTAGCCCAGTGGTGGGAGAGGGGCAGAGCCAGGACTGGACTTAGACTCTTGCCTCATAAAGCCACAAGGACAGTGAAGCTCTTGCTCCTGCCACACACAGGAGCCTGTTGAGCTCCTGAGAAATAAGTGCGGGCGGAGGGTGATGGTCTGGGAGGCCACTGAGCTCATAATATTCATCTACTCTGGTCAGCTTTTGTTGAGTATCTGGTTTTATCTCTATGTGTGTGTATCTGTATGACTAAGTACATGTGTCTGTGTGCATAGATGTATCTGTGCATACGTGTCTTGCACATATACTTAAGTGTGTGTCAGGTCTGTGTGAGTACGTGTCTGTGTGCTGGACTGTGGGTTTCTGTGTGAGAGTATACACATTCGTGAACACGTAAGAACACATATTCGTGTGTGTTCATGTTTGTCAATGCATGTTTAGTGGGGGGCACACATGGATGCATGTGCATAAACATGTTTGTGTGTATGCTTGTTCTCCTTTGGTCTGTCTTTATATGTGTGTGTATATTTTGACATGTACGTCTGTAAATTTGTTTGAGAATCTGCATGAATGTGTCGCTTTTTTGCCAGATCTCTTTCCTGTTCTTCATCTCTCACCAGCTAAACACGTTCCCCATCACCTTGGCTCCCTTATTCACCATTTTCTCAGCAAGCTCCTAAGTACCAGTCTCCCTTTACCCTAAGAGTGACTCATCCAGCTCCAGTTCTTCTTGCCTGGTACTTGCTTTCTTCCCTTGCCTTTCTACCTCAAGCTTCCTTTGCCTGCCCACTAGTCACTGTTCTGGAGGCTGGGGCTGGAATGCATTTGGCCTTTCCCTTTCTGAGTAGTTTCTACCCCTAGCAGGTAATGCCTGTCTTAGCCCTAGCTGACCTCTGGTGTATCATGTTCCTTCTACCTTCTTCGCTCCTGTGCTCAGCCTGGAATTATTATAGGAGGTAGCAGGGGCGTTCAGAAGAGTCATTTGGATGCCAGTGTCTTGGTGTTTACTGTTTCATGTTTTAGTTCCCAAGTAGGGGTGGGGTGTAATAGGGAAGGGGTGGTATAGCTAGAGTGTGAACTAAGGACTTGTCTGCTTTATGTTCCTTTCTTTGACAAACTATGTCACTTTTTCTTTTCCTCAAAACTAACCAGTAAGTCATTTTTGCTGTTTGTGGCTATTTAAGTCTAACTATCCAGCCGTGGGCCTCCACAACCTCTCAGCCCAACAGGCTGCTTTAAAAAAAAAAAAAAAAAAGCCACTCCCATTTCTGTATCACAATTGCCGTTTTATAGCAGGTGTGTGAAATCACAGTGCTTTTCTATGAATAAATCATGGATCACAGAAAATATCATTTTTCTAAAATCAGAATTGTGTTCTCTCAATAAATGGGGCCCTTCTCTTTCTCTCTTGCTCTGCCCCAGGCTGGGACAGGGAATTGATTGGACCTATAGAGCAATGGGTCCCTAATGGTCTAAGGAGATGTGGAATGACAAATGAAGAATTTCCTGCCACACCACACCCCTCTCCAGAGCTCACAGGCACCTCAGACCTTGTCCCAGGAAATAGGTACCACTATGATGGGCAGAAATACCAAGGTCCTAAGAAAATTAGAGGGTATGCTCAGAAAAGAATGCAGAGCAACGATGTGTGCCATAGGGCTTTTTTGGCCTCAGAGGCCTTCTCACCTCAAAAATGCAATTCTAAATAAGTCTAATCCTAAGCATCCTAGCTCGGAGTCTTTATGTCTTCCCCCCATCTTTTGGTATCAAAGCTGAAGGCCTCTCACCTTCTCCCAGCTCACCTATATTCTATTTTCCTGAACAGGCCTCTCTAAAATATCCTGGCAATTTCTATGCCACTCTGATCTATACTCCCCACCATCCCCAGACACAAATCCCTATCAGTTTGGCCTTGTATACTGTGGAGACCCCATTTCTCTGCAAATGTAATAGCTTTAGCTGCTAGGAAGTTTTACCTAACCCCACGTAGCCCTCAGGCTCCGAGAGCTGAGAGCAGGATGGTGGTGAGGTCCTGACAGTAAGTCCTACAATATATACTCATTGATACCTGAGCTCCTATGACTTGGAGAAGATGCAGAAAGGGGCCCCATGGAAGCAGCAGAGGCTAAGAAGGAACTGAGGGTAAGGGCAAAGATCTTCCACACATGAAACCATATGCTAAACTCCAACTCTAGAATTTTTATTCTTCTAGAAACATCATCTTTGTTAGTGGTAGTTGAGGGTGAATGTGTAAGCTCAGTTCTGTCGAAGCAGACGTGAGTATTTATGCACGGCATCCACAAAGGCCCCCACGTGTTCTGGGTCCATATCAGGGTAGAGTCCATGGCCCAGGTTGGCAATATAACGCTGTGGCCCAAAGTCGTCCAGCATCTTCTGCACCAGCCGTCCGATCTCCTCCTGGAGGACCAACAAGGCACTCACTACAGGGGGCCAGCAAGCCCCTGTACTCCCTATACATAATCATGACACACACTCATAGGCATGCTCCTACTCAGTGTTACTCATTCAGTCATTAATTCAAAACAGTTTACTTGATGCTTAGTACAGGCCAGACAACTATAAAAAGAAACTTTTGCTTTCCTTGAGCTCACATGGTATGTATAGAGAAACAAACATACAATAAAGACACACAATAATACGACCATATCCACAACCATGGGAGTACACAAACTCATATATAGGGACCCTGGTTACCTCAGATGCATACAGAGCACAGGGGTCCAGGTTGCCCTGTAAGGTCACCATCTTCCCCACACGCTCCCTGAAAGCAGAGTCAGTGCCACGTTCTGGTGACTGCACATAGGGCAACTGTACCCTCTCCACCACACCCTCTATCACTCACCGGGCTTTCTCTGGGGCCACTGTCCAGTCAAGCCCAACCACCTCGTAGCCAGCTTGGGCCAGCTCCTCCAGGGCAAAATGTCCATCTTTAGCAAAGATGATCTGAAGGAAAGGACAGATTTCTGAAGCTACAAAGGGCCTTGCTATGCCAACTAACTTATCTTGGCTGCACCTCTGCTGCCCTCTAGTGGTCACTTCAGCCCATGCAGGACATACCCTGAAAGTTCCACAGGCCCACCTTCACTTCTTCACCCTCCATCCTTACCATAGGCACTGGTGCCAGGCCTGCCTCCTGCACCCTGGCCTTCACTCGCTTGGCCACATCACGGACATAGGGCAGGGCAAACTTATTGAAGAGCTGTGGGCCAAGGTGCCCTGCATGGGACTCAAAGAGCTGCAATGCCTACAGTTGGGGGTTAGTAAAGAGAAATACATAACATACAAACACGAAGTATCTCAAGCCCCACACACACAAAGTGTCTCAATTTTCCCCTAGTGATTTTGGATCCTCATACTGCCTAAGCCTATAAATCCAATTCCATTCAAAAAGTTTTGCCATCTCCAGATCCCAGTGCTAGCATTGGTCTTTGAACACAAATAGCATTGCCAATGTCAATGACAAGGTGGACCTAGCTGTTTCAGCCAGATCGTTGCAAGCCAAGCTTCTTTCCTGCCTGGCATTATTAACACACCTACCCTCTCAAGTGTAGGGAACTCTGTTACTTCTCATCCTTCTAGAGCCCAGCCTATTTCTCTCCCTCAGGACCCACCTGGGCGCCAGCAGCCACTTGTCCCACCAGATATGGGACCAGAGCATCAGTGAGGATTCGAAGCAGCTGGTGACTAGCCTGTGGTTTCTGGTAAAGCCAACGCTTGGCCTGAGCCATGGTGCTTGAGCTACCACCCTCAATCATGTATGTCATCAGAGTCCACTGCAAAAGAATACAAAGAGAATATCACAGGTGTAGAAGCCAGGCTGATACTTCCTTCCCTTGTCTACACCAGACCTGCCAGTGTTTTCCCCATGCCCAAGTCCCTGCCCTGTTCCACATTACCGGGGCACCAGCAAAGCCAATCAGTGGCACACGCCCAGCCAGCCGTTGTCGGGTGAGGGTGATGGCCTGGAACACATAGCCTAGTTCAGAGGCCACTGCTGCTGGATCCCGGAGGCGTTCTAAGTCCCGTTCTTCTCTTAATGGCTCTGGGAAGCTGGGCCCTTTGCCAGGCACCATAGTCACCTCCATACCTAGTGCCTGGACGGAAAGAAAATATCTGGATTCCCAACCTGTAACTCTAGGAGGAAAGGCTCTGTTCAGCCCATGCCAAGAAGGAAAAAAAGGAGAATGAAACTTGGCCACACTCCATCTTTCAGCCCATGGTCTTCCCTCTGTCCAGTGAGGATTAAGTGCTTATTTTGAGCCTTGACTATCTTTACCCTTTCTTACCCATCAGGTTTGAGCAGGTACCTGGGGTACAACAAGGATGTCGGAGAAGATGATGGCAGCATCCAGAGGGAAGCGACGAAGTGGCTGTAGGGAATAGAAGACAGGTTACTAGGAGGCAAGCTGAGGGCATATATCCCTCCCTTTTCTGTGGAGGCCTCACCTGCAAAGTCAATTCACAGCAGGCCTCTGGGGAGCGACAGGTGCTGAAAAAGTCCTGGGCAGCCCGAGTTTCCTTAAACTCTGCCAATGGAAGAGGAAATGCAGGGCTCGACCTTGAGGAACCTCTGGATCCCTCCCCTTCCCCTCAAAAACTTTTCACCCTCCAGAGTTTCACTTAGACTCCAGACCTGGTAAGTAGCGGCCTGCCTGCCGCATGCACCAAACTGGAGTGTAGTCTGTGTCTTCTCCCCAGGCTGCTCGCAGGAACGTGTCATTCTTCAGCTCTGGAAAACCCTGGGATCTGGAGATCAGGATGGGGAGAGGTGGTAGGTGTCAGTAAGCTAGGCCAGGGGTTGGGGAAGGCCCAGGTTCTTAAGGCGGATTCACTGCACCACACTATCTGCCTTCTCCAGGCCAGCTTCTAAGTGGGACTCCCCACCCATTCCGCCTCCTCCTTGCCTATCAGATAGTGCACAAGACTAGAAGGGCCCGCGCTGGGGCCTCTATCTCCCACACAGTCCCAACTTCCCCAAGCTCAAAGAGACTGGGGGAAGGGCAGAATGAAAGTCCAGTAAGGATTGATCGGGGTCTTTGGATCAGAAATGTCAGGAACGGGGGGTATCAATGGGCTAGCTCGGAAGCTGGTAGGTCCCCAAGCTGGGGACAGTGAATGAGGAATCAGAATAGACGGTTCCAAAATACGGATCCTAACTGAGGATTAGAAAGGCCTAGCGGCAAACCCTCAGTAAAAGTCTCGGGAATCCATGGGTGGAGGACTCGGGATTCCAGAGACTGGAGTCAGATTGGGAGCTCTCCAGGCTGGGAAAGGGGTATAGGGACATATTCCTGAGTTGGAAGACTGGCCATCCGGCGTGGTGCAGAGAACTCACCCCAACCCGTTCGTCTCCATGATAAGCCTTCGGTAACTGCGAGCGCAGTCCTCGCTGTAACCTCAACCGGAGCATAGTCTGAGATCAGGCTCCACCCCTTCCTGCAATGAGCCAAGGCCGCCGCCATGCTGAAAGTCACATGATCAGATCCCGGCAAACGCTCCTGGGCTGCCCCAGCTGCTGCCCGGAGGACCCCCACTACCTCTCTGCACCGTAAAGACCGCTGTAGCGTCGCAGCAACACCCCCACCCCCCACCCCCGGCCAAGAACTCCGCTATAACTACGCCTTTCGGTCTCATCAGGACCTTCCTCTCCTTTGATGACCTGGAAATCCCGAAGTTTCGGCCTAACACTCACTTTTACTCCCATGCCTCATGATTCTAATAACCTTATGCCTAGCAACCAGACACACAGTGGATTAAGGAACCAAGCTGCACAGGGAAATGAAATCATCAAATACTTATATTACTGGGGCACCTGGGTGGCTCAGTCAGTTAAGTGTGGGACTTGTGATTTCTGCTCAGGTCATGATCTAATGGGTGGTGTAATCTCCCCCTCCCCTCAGTGGGGCTCCACACTCCTCCTGAAGTCTGCTTGGGAGACTCTCCCTCTGCCCTCCCCCCACTCATGTGTCCGAAATCCAGGCAACTCTCTCTTTAGAATAAATAAATCTTTAAAAATATATATTACCTACTAAGGCTAGCACTATAGTTGGTGCAGAAGTTACAATGATGACCAAGACAGCCCTTTCCTTTAAGGAGCTACAGACTGGTGGATCAGCAATCATAATAGTAAACGTTTTAAGAGTAAAAAGCTAGACAGCAAGGGCTCCTCCCTTAACTGGGGAAAGCGGTGGAGGTGTTCCAAGCAGAGGGAATAGCACGTGCAAAGAGAAGATGCAAAAGAACAAATGGCTATTACGGAAACCAGAAAAATCAACCTAGTGGAATTAAAGAGGCTCTAGATGTCTTCAGGGTCCAGGTCCTGGGGGCCCTCGTTAGAGTAATGTGTCCACTTTATTCCGTAGAAGCATGGTAGCATACAAATAGCTCAGAGAGAAGAGAAGAGGGGCACTATGTTCCCAACTTACTAGGAAGAAAAGAAAAAGGGGGAAACTGTCAAAATGATATGAGATCATATATTATTTCTTTCTTGGTAACTTTGATTATTTGAAAACTATATCAAAACAAAGTTTCCATCCAAGTGTCCATCAACAGATGAATGGGGTATAGGTAAAAGGGATTATTAGTCAACCCATAAAAAGGAATTAAGTTCAATTCATGCTATCATATTGTTGTGATACTATTGTAAGTGAAATAAGACAGACCCTAAAAGACAAATATTATATGGGTCCATTTATGAAATATCTAGAATAGGCTAATTCATAGAGGCAGAAAGTAGACTGGAGTTTACCATGGCAGCCATTTTTTTTTTTTAATTTATTGCATTTCTTTACTGCTTAAAGAGAAAGCCTTTCTGTTTGGAGTGATGAGAAAGTCTTGGAAATAGGTAATTGTACTCTTAAAATGGTTAACATGGCAAAAATTTTGTTGCACTTATTTTATCACAATTTTAAAAAACTAATATATCAAAAACCACTGAATTGTACACTTCAAATGAGTGACTTATATGGAGTATGAATTACATCCCAATAAAACATTTTTAAAACTGTTTGCAGGGGAGACAAAGTTTCCTTTTTCCCCCATGATTATACTTCATCAACAGCTCCTGTCCATGTTTTTGCCTCCATCCTATCTAGCCACCTTGAACCTATCTTCCCACATCAGACCTTTCCTCTCATCTGGTTCAGAATTACTGAGAGAAATTGGAACATGATCACCAGTGCCCTAGAATTAGGAGTAGCCACCGGGATGAAGCCCGAACCACTCAAGACTCCCGAGGAGGGGATTATTCTCCCAAACATTTTAGCACCACTATCCCTAGGATGAGGAGGAGCCTGAGAGGATGTCTAGCACTCGCGGTGGGAAGGCAAAAAAAACAAGAGGGCAGAGAGCCAGAAAAATGGCTGTTGCAATGATCCAGGCTAGATAGGATGGTGGTTCGATGAGGGTAAAAAACGGCAGCAGCAATGAGGATAGACAGGGAGAGACCGATCAGCCAGAGACTACTGGACTTGGGTTTGGTTGGCTGAGTAGGAGGCACATCGGTTTGTAACACATTGACGTATCCGAGTACACAGGGTAATACGGCGAGCACGCGGGGTGCCTTTAGTCCAGGACTTACGGCGCAGGCGGGGCAGGCGGTGGGAAGCTCGGTCGGCCTCGGCGGCGGCGGCTCCCGGAGCCGGACGGCCGCCGCGGGCTCTGGTCTGCCGCTTCGCCATGGCTGGTCCCGGCCCGGGCGCGGCTCTCGAGTCCCCGCGGCAGCTGCTGGGCCGCGTGCGCTTCCTGGCAGAGGCGGCGCAGAGCCTCCGCGCAGGACGGCCGCTGCCGGCGGCGCTGGCCTTCGTGCCACGCGAGGTGCTCTACAAGCTCTACAAGGACCCGGCGGGGCCGTCGCGCGTGCTGCTGCCGGTGTGGGAGGCGGAGGGCCTGGGGCTGCGTGTGGGAGCCGCGGGCCCGGCCCCCGGAACCGGCTCCGGGCCGCTCCGCGCCGCCCGCGACAGCATTGAGCTCCGGCGCGGCGCCTGCGTGCGTACTACCGGCGAGGAGCTGTGCAACGGCCACGGGCTGTGGGTGAAGCTGACCAAGGTACCGCCCGCGCCGGGGGCGCCCCACGCGGCTCCCCTCCCATCCCCCGCACGGCGCTCGCGCGGTTCCGCGTCCTTTGCCTGGGGCTGGGCAGGGCAGGGCGGGCCGGCCGCTGGGCAGGGCCCCGACGGCTGTCCCCAGCGTGCGCGTCTCGGCAGGAGCAGCTGGCGGAACACCTGGGCGACTGCGGGCTGAACGAGGGCTGGCTGCTGGTGTGCCGCCCGGCGGAGGGCGGGGCCCGCCTCGTACCCATCGACACCCCAGACCACCTCCAGCGGCAGCAGCAGCTCTTCGGCGTGGACTACCGACCGGTGCTCAGGTCCTGCACTGGAAAGGCCGAGGCTGGCTGCTCGGCGGCACGGCCCGGAAGGGTCGGAAACTAGCCTGGCACCGGCTGGGAGCTGGGATGAGGAGAGGAAGGGGCGGGCCCTGAATGGGCCTGGGGTGGAGCTTCTGGAGGCACGGTTGGGGAGAGTCAACGCTGGGGGCAGCTCTCCGGGGGTGTCCTGTTGACCGCCGAGGCCTCCCGGTCCCATCCCCTACTCTGTGCCCGCAGATGGGAACAGGTGGTGGACCTGACATATTCTCACCGCCTTGGATCAAGGCCCCGGCCAGCCGAGGCGTACACGGAAGCTGTACAAAGATTACTGTGAGTGAACCGGAGTGGGATAGGGAGGAAGAACCTCCGGGTCCGGGCCTGACCTAATTAGGGACTTGGGGTTGCTTAGCTATGTGCCCCCGACGTGGACCTACGAGTGCGACGAGGACCTGATCCACTTCTTGTACGACCACCTGGGCAAGGAGGATGAGAACCTGGGTAGCGTGAAGCAGTATGTGGAGAGCATAGACGTTTCCTCCTACACGGTGGGTTCTGGGACTCTTCCCACCCCAAGCAAGATGTCGCTTCTTGCTAGATCCAGAACCCTCACCTTTAGGCCAGGGCCAAAACCCCACACGCCAGACTCAGTCGAGCACCCCATTCTGGAAGTTCTATAGGAATCCCTAGACACTTCCACTCACCAGCTGCGCTTTCAACCCAGCTCCATGTGTTTTCTCTCTTTTGCTCCCTGGCCCAAAGCACACTCTGCAGTGCACGGAGTGGGATAAACACCGACTCCACCTCTCTTACCCTCCCTAGGAGGAGTTCAACGTGTCGTGCCTGACAGACAGCAACGCAGACACCTACTGGGAGAGTGATGGGTCCCAGTGCCAGCACTGGGTACGGCTTACCATGAAAAAGGGCACCATTGTCAAGTGAGTGGGCTCTGAGGTAGGACGGAGTGGGTAGGCCTCATGCCTGTAAGTGTACAGAGGCCCATGTGCATACTCTGACCATCCAGGAAGCTGCTACTCACAGTGGATACTACAGATGACAACTTTATGCCTAAGCGGGTGGTGATCTATGGGGGCGAAGGGGACAACCTGAAGAAGCTGAGTGACGTGAGCATTGATGAGTGAGTGAGCAAGCTGGTCTGGGAGGGGAGATGGGGCATGATCCTAGCAATGGGGCCTGGCCCCACTTGGAAGCATAAGGTCAGATGAGAGCCTAGCAATGCATGAAGGCAAAGGGTACTCAAGGTGCCTCACATCCATCTCCTCAGGACCCTGATCGGAGATGTTTGTGTCCTGGAGGACATGACCGTTCACCTCCCAGTCATCGAGATCCGCATTGTCGAGTGCCGAGGTAGGGCTTCGGGCTATAAGGAGGGAGTGGAGCCCCAGTGTATAGACTTTGGCTAGCTGGCAGTGAGTGTGGAGAAGAAATGGGCTTGGAGTTGGGATGAAGGTGACAGCTGAACTAACTCCAGGAGTTGAAGCTTTGGGCCTGAGCCAAGTGGGAGGCGCCAGGTATAGGCCTGCCTTAAAGCCATAGAGGTGGTTGGGCTTATCTAGAAAAGGAACTGAGTTGGGATCCTCAGGCCTTCCAATAGGATAGCGATGGATGGAGGAACCAGCAAAGAATATGATAATCAGAGTAAGATGAGTACAAGGGGATCTCAAAGGTCCCGAGTTTTTAGGGGCTAAGGTCTGAGCATTAAGGAGCCATTCTCAGGTCTGAGGGTCAAGGAGACAGCAGGTGTCCTAAGTAACTTCATCCTGACTCCCTCCCCCAGATGATGGGATTGACGTGCGTCTTCGAGGGATCAAGATCAAGTCATCCAGACAGCGGGAACTAGGGTTAAATGCAGACCTGTTCCAGCCGACCAGTCTGGTGCGATATCCCCGTCTGGAAGGCACTGACCCTGAAGTACTGTACCGCAGAGCTGTTCTCCTGCAGAGGTGGCTGTGGTCCTGGGCCTGCCAGGCCCTTCTCTTCCCCAATCCTGAATCTCATTTGTTGGTATGAAGGAGGTCTCCAAGGCCCTATACTGTGAGCTGTTCCACTTTAAGGGTCGGAGCATCCCCAGGGCCCTGCCTCCTCCTGTCCTTGTGTGTTGGGGAGTGAAGGGATCTTAAATCCATACCACCCTCTTTAGTTGCATTATCTTTACCCATTCATCCCAGATTCATAAAGATCCTAGACAGTGTCCTGCACCACCTGGTACCTGCCTGGGACCACACACTGGGCACCTTCAGTGAGATTAAGGTAAGTCTGGCCCACCTGGTATTGGTGTCAGCAGTGGGCTCCTCCTTTCTGCTCATGCAAGTGTTCTCTCTTCTACAAAGTTCTTAAAACCTACCTTAGGCCTGGGCCTTTGCTGGGCTCTAGGAATGTAGGAAGAAAGCTGGACATAAATAGCTAAAGTTTAGTGTTGGGATGCCATTCTCCCAGCCAGTATGTGAAATACAAAGAGCTGGGGGGTGAGAAGTAACAACATAGACAGGGGAGGTTGCATGAAAGCTGCATACTGGGAGTTGTGAGCCACTAGAGGTGACTTGAGAGAAGCACACAGGTAGATGTGAGTATGACTTGGGGATGAGGCTGGGAGTGGTAGGCAAATAATAGGCCCTGATAGCAGAGGGCACTATGGGCCAGGCTGTGAAGGAAGAACTATGTCCTAGGTCAGAGGAGCCATTGGAAGGCTTTTAAGTAGGTAATGACAGTATGATTTTTTTGTTTTAGAAAGCTCCCCCTGGTGGCTGGACTAAGGGAGGGATGGAAACAAGGAAGGGGGAGGGTGGTAGGGGGATGGAGTAAGATGGACTGGAATCATGGAATTGGGTCCAGGCATAGAGGAAGTTTCCAGAGTCTGGACAGACACTAACTGCCTGCCAGTCTTTCTCTGGCCACCTTTCCTCACCAGCAAGTGAAGCAGTTCCTGCTGCTGTCACGCCAAAGGCCAGGCCTGGTGGCCCAGTGCCTACGTGACTCAGAAAGCAGCAAGCCCAGCTTCATGCCACGCTTGTACATCAACCGGCGCCTCGCTATGGAGCATCGTGCGTGCCCCTTAAGGGACCCTGCCTGCAAGAACGCAGTCTTCACCCAGGTCTGGACTACCTGGGGTCAGACTAAGGGAGGGTCACTAAAGGGTCTAGGGGCTGGGCCATGAGGAACCTAAGGAAGGTCTTTGGGCCAGAGTGAAGCAAGATCTTGACACAGACTTTCCTACAACTCCCTTCCCTTTGCCCTGCCCCCAGGTTTATGAAGGCCTCAAGCCCTCTGACAAGTATGAAAAGCCCTTGGACTATAGGTATGACATGCGGGTGAGGGACTTGTGCTGGGCCTGCATAAACTATATATATGCCTGCACACCGCGTCTGTAACCCCTCCCCATTACCCCTCTCTAGCCCCTACTCCTGGCTGGTGTCTGAGCTGGAGAAATGTCCTAAACCCTGACCCAGCCTGGTGACAAAGACCCACACTTCTTACAGGTGGCCAATGCGCTATGACCAGTGGTGGGAGTGTAAATTCATTGCAGAAGGCATCATTGACCAAGGTAAAGCCCTGAGGAAGGATAACGAGGGTCCTGCCCTGTTTAGAGTAGTGGAGGCTTCCTGGGTCACAGCTAACCAAAGTGGAGGACCGTTTTATGGGTGCTGGGGCTCTTGAACACCCCAGCTGAGAGCATCTATCTGTCATTTCAGGGGGTGGTTTTCGGGATAGCCTGGCAGACATGTCAGAAGAGCTGTGCCCTAGCTCAGCAGACACCCCTGTGCCTCTGCCCTTCTTTGTGCGCACAGCTAACCAGGTAACCTTCCTATCCCTACTTCTCAAGTGGTTTGTTTTCATCTCTGCAAACCTCTCAGGTGCTGAACTGGGCGGGGGGAGGGGAGGCAGAGGAGGGACCAAGTTGCCTGGGGCAGCCTTTGGGCAGACAAGGAAAGAGGAGCCATTGTACAGATTGGACAGAGAGATCATTCAGGGCATCCAGTGGAAGGTGTGCAGGCAAGCCTTTGGAGCGTGTGGGGCAACAAAGTAGGGTCCATTCCACACCATGCTGACAGCTCTGTCTTGGGGGCAGGGCAATGGCACTGGTGAGGCCCGGGACATGTATGTGCCCAACCCCTCCTGCCGAGACTTTGCCAAATATGAGTGGATTGGACAGCTGATGGGGGCTGCCCTTCGGGGTAAGGAATTCCTGGTGAGTAGTCTAATCTGCACCTCCCTCCCACCAGCCTGGCCCCTGGAAAGAAAAAGGGCCAGCTAAACCTGGGCAGCCCCAGATGAGAATACGGTAGTATTTGTCCCATAGGTGCTGGCTCTGCCTGGTTTCGTGTGGAAGCAGCTCTCTGGTGAGGAGGTGAGCTGGAGCAAAGACTTCCCGGCCGTGGACTCTGTGCTGGTAAGTAGGGCTGTTTCCTCTGCACAGCCCCTGAAGGTTGCTGCTCCCCAAGAGTATCCTGAACCTTCTCTAACCTCACACATGCTCCTTGGCCAATTCCTTCTATTCCCACGGCTTCAACTACTATCTTTATTCCCCAAATCCTCACCTCCAACTCCAGCTTCTTTCCTAAGCCTGGACCCATATATGTATCTGCCCGCTGGACATCTGCCCCAAGATGAGCCTCAGGCTCAGCACACTCTTTATCTCACCCCCCTATTCTACTGCCCTCAGGGCTCCTGTCTCAGAATGGCACCACTATCCACCCGCCCCATGCCAAGGCCCTCAGTGTCATGCTCCAGTCCTCCTCCGTCCTCACCTCCTACTCCCTGTCACATCTCCCTCTGGAATCTGTCCATTTCTTCCATCTGACTACTGTCGTCCTGGTGCAGGCCACCTTCCTTTCTGAGACAACCACTGACTGCAAAGCTAGTGTTCCTATCTCCATTCTTACCATTCTTACCCATCTGATCACCAGCAGTCAGAGCACTTCATTCCCTTCCCCACCTGGTTTAAACCCTTTAGTGGCTCTGCCCTGGGCTTAGGGTAAAATGCAGAACCTGGTAAGCCTTATATGACCTCTGTATCTCTGGTCACTGGGTTCACATTCAGGCTCCAGCCAAACAGATTCCAGGCTTTTTGCTCTTTTTACCTTTTTTCTCTTTTTTTTTTTTTTAAGATTTTTAAATTTATTTATTCATGAGAAACACAATGAGAGAGAGAGAGAGGCAGAGACACAGGCAGAAGGAGAAGTAGGCTCCATGCAGGGAGCCCGACATGGAACTTGATCCCAGGTCTCCAGGATCACACCCTGGGCTGAAGGTGGCGCTAAACCACTGAGCCACCCAGGCTGCCCTCTTTTTACCTTTTTTCAAGGTGTTCTATCTCTCCATGAGGCCCAGCAAACTCCCAGCTGTCATTTAGGTCTCAGCTTAGATGCCGTTTCTTCCAGGACACCTTCCCTGGCAGCCTAGGCTTGTTGTCTTGATGCTTTCGTAGCCCTCGTACACCCTCTCTGCCTTCATTGCCTGCATGGAGACTGCCTTGCTTAGCTGCCTCTCCTTCCCTGTGAACATCTTGAGAGAGAACAAGGACTGTCTCCACAATGAAAGGCTGACCTCCTTGCCTCTCTCCAACCCCCAGGTGAAGCTCTTGGAAGTGATGGAAGGAATGGACAAGGAGACATTTGAGTTCAAATTTGGGAAGGAGCTGACATTCACCACCGTACTAAGTGACCAGCAAGTAGTAGAGTTGATCCCTGGGGGTGCAGGCATCGTGGTGGGATATGAGGACCGTTCTCGTTTCATCCAACTGGTGCAGAAGACACGGCTAGAAGAGAGCAAGGAGCAGGTACTACGCAAAGGCCAGGAGGACAGAGAGCCTTGCACAGTTGCTAGTAGGCAGAGCCCAGCCTGATAAGCCACCAGTAGCCAATCCCAAGAACCCTGGTCCCACCATTCCTCTGCCTTATGTTCCTGCTTATCTGTGGGGTCAGAGATTGGCCCCCAGTGCTGAGCACAGATCGTGTCCCCCATTATCTCTATGAGCGGAGGCCAAGTACCCCCGCCACACACTGACTTGGGAGTTGTACCCTCTTCCCTAGCCAGGCCTTCTCCCCTCTCCCCAGGTGGCAGCCATGCAGGCAGGTCTGCTAAAGGTGGTGCCACAGGCTGTGCTGGACTTGCTGACCTGGCAGGAATTGGAGAAGAAAGTGTGCGGAGACCCAGAGGTCACTGTGGATGCTCTGCGCAAGCTCAGTGAGTGTGGGGCAGAGTAGCACAGGATGGGGCTTGAGGACTAGTAGGTTGGGACCTGAGAACAAATTCTGACCTTGTCCCCAGCCCGGTTTGAGGACTTCGAGCCATCTGACACTCGGGTGCAGTACTTCTGGGAAGCACTGAATAACTTCACCAACGGTCAGTGGAAGAGGAGAGAGTGATGCCTGGGTTCATATCCACTTGTGGGGTACAGAGGCAGGGTAGAAATTGTAGAAATCCCCCCCCCCCCCCCCAATCACCATTAGTGTGGCCACAGATTTCCTTCTCCATCCAGAGGATCGGAGCCGCTTCCTGCGCTTCGTCACTGGCCGCAGCCGTCTGCCTGCACGGATCTACATCTATCCCGACAAACTGGGGTGAGTATGGAGGGAACAGGGTACGGGTTGGTTGCCAAAAGGACTGTGACTGGCTTTTGCCTTCACCCACACGCTTACTCATCAGACCCTACAGACCCTACCCTGCATCCCTACAATTCTTCCTAATCTGTGGCCCCCCCACACCCCCAGCTACGAAACCACAGATGCGCTGCCTGAGTCTTCCACTTGTTCCAGCACACTCTTCCTACCGCACTATGCCAGGTGGGTTTCCTAGGCTCAAGCCTAGAGAGTGAGGAGTGGGGGAAGGAGTGGCCTCCCAGAATGGAGGAGGACTTCCAGTCCTGAAGTGCACAAACTAGAGCCCCATCACCCATCGCCCCGCAAGCCCTGGCCTCGTAGTGATGGAAGACCTCCGCGCCTGGCGCTGACCCAGTCCCTGTCTCCCTCAGTGCCAAGCTGTGCGAGGAGAAGCTCCGCTATGCGGCATACAACTGCGTGGCCATCGACACCGACATGAGCCCTTGGGAAGAGTGATGCGGCGCCAGGGGGCAGCCTCGGCCTGCGGGACTGTGCCTGCACGGGTCCCACTAGGTGGCGCTCAGGGTGAAGACTCATTACCTGGACCAGCTGGGGTGTGTGCTCCTGACCTGAGCGGACCCACTCAGGAAGACAGCACGCCCCTGAGTCTGGTTGGAGTGGGGGCTGTTGGTTGACCCTGATCACCCAGCCCCGCAGACCCACAAGAGCCCTGTGCGTGCTCGGGCTTGCTTTCTGAGTTATTTAGCCTCTGTGAGAGGGAATCTTCCACAAGCCCAGCACAAGCTGCCAGGCCTGAGCTACTTGAAGGGGGCCTTCTAGCTCCCCATCCCATGGATTTTACTTCAGGTGTTTTTTTGGCTCCTCCTCCTTTCTCCTTGTTTTTCTCGGCTTCAGCCTGGACTCAAAGCTAAAACCTTTGTATGGTGGTGGAGGCTCCTCCCCAAACAAGGCATCAGGGATAGAGCATAATGGCCATCCTCTTTGGTCACCTGCCCCAAGAAAGCAGCAGCCGCTGAGCACCTTCTCCCTCGAATACTTATTTTCTCATCCCCTCCCCCCATACCGAAAGTGTGAGCTCTGTTCTTCTTCCAACTCAGTCTTAACTGATAAAGTGCCACCATCTTCCCTGGCTCAGAACCTACATCTACTCAACATTAAATCTTTAATAGCACCACCATCACACCATATTCAACACTTAGCATCACCTCCAGGCTGATTCCCCATCTGCCATGTCATCCCCAAGATGGTGCAAGGTTAAGGCCAGTTAACATCCTTTCTGAAATCTTCAGTGGCTCTCTTTCAGCAAACTGAAAGCCTAGACTTTAAACCTGCTTCTAACTCTTAGGCAGGTCCTTGCCCCAGTCCTCCCTCCCATAAGGGCCTCTGTGACACTCCATCAAAGGTCTTGCACATGGGAAAGTGTAATAAATGGATGTATTCATTCCTTCAGACTGTTTATTGGGCCACTGAGGGATGGCAGAGAAGGTTCTTCTAGGACTTCAGGGCCCTTGGCTGGAAGCCAAGGAGATTGTGTGTCATGTGGGAGTGGTGGGTCTTCACAGTGACAAACATTAAATCTGAAATCAAGCAGGGAACTAAAGATGCTACTATGCAGGGGAGGGGAGTGGTGCTCGGAGCCTGGCCTGGCACCTTCTGGGATGGGTGTGGTGATTTGGAGGATGGGAGCCCACCTTCAGGAACCAGATGAGCAGAAGAACTTGACATCGTAAAAGACAAATCTTTGAGATGGTTGATAAACCAGCTAGGTCAAACTTGACAACCGAGGCAGCAGCATAGCTACCCATCCACCCGACTCTGCCTCCAGTTCTCACACAGCTAAGAAGCTGTCTTTAAGAACAAGTACCCAGTGAGAGATCTGTGCATATAGACCATCCTCCCTCCCCCAGCGGAAGGAGTCAACGTCAAGCACAGTCTCCAGCGAAGTGGCCTGTCTCCCATCGCTTCTCCCTACTGCCCTTTAGGGTGAATCCTGACTCTACTCTGGCTGGGAAATGCCAGGCCTTGGCCATGAGCTCTGCCCCCTGGGGCTGTGCAACCCAAGGCCTATCTCCCAGTAACTCTGAGTCTGACCCCCCAGCTGAACCTCCTGGGCAGCCCTCATCTTTTGGCTCTCCAATACCTGTGCCTTGGGTGGTCCATGGGAAACACACCTCCTTCTTCCAGCAGCCTCTTGCCCAGGGAGCTGGAAGGGGAGTAGCCCCAGAGGCCACCACTTCCATCAGCTCTGTTCTTCCCAGCAAGCTCCTGCCCTTTTGTGAAGCCTGCCCCCTCAGAAGAAAGCATCCCCCACCCCGCTTTTTTTTAATTTTAAGATTTTATTTATTCATGAGAGAGAGAGAGGCAGAGACACAGGCAGAGGGAGAAGCAGAGGGAGAAACAGGCTCCATGGAGGGAGCCTGATGTGGGACTTGATCTTGGGTCTTCAGGATCAGGCCCTGGGCTGAAGGTGGCGCTAAACCGCTAAGCCACCCGGGCTGCCCAGCATTATCCCTCTGTTCTCGGGGAAGAGCCTGGCCAGCATGCACCTGCTGGAAGTAGTGTTTCTGTATCTGGTACTAACCACTTAAGTCTGGTCCCTTTTTAACCAAACTGGGCTCACACTGTATATTTTGTAGCTTGCTTTTCATGCATTCATTCAGTAAATGCATCAAACACCTATGTCAGGCACTATTCTAGGTATAATGGGGAAAATATTAGCTAAGCAGATTATTTTATTTGGAATTTATAATTGGAGAGAAACAGTATATTAAATGATTACATAAACAACATTTAATAACATTTATGTAAGGGCTCCAAAAAAGTAGTGAAGGATATTGTTAGAAGACAGAGGAGGGTGATACTACCCAGGGGGGGCTCAGTGGAATGCTGAATTATTAGGGAGAATAACCACGCACAACATCCAGCCAAGGAGCATGTTGAGTCCTATGTTACTGGACTATGAAGAGAAGAGAGAAGAGATTCCAACTTTATAGGCTTTTACATGGACCAGCCACGAGGGTGTCAAGCAAAGGAGTGACATGATTAGATTTGCCTTTGGCATCTGTGTAGAAAATGAGAAGAGACTAGAAGCAGGGAGTAATCCAGGCAGGAAGTGATGGTCACTGGGACAAAGGGGCTAGTCATTGTAACTACTATTTTTATTGGCTGCATTTTATTACATTTTAAGAAATTTTCATAACTTCTGCTCATTTAAAACCCTCTACTGGGGCGCCTGGCTGGCTCAGTCTGTAGAGAAAGCAGGTCTTGATCTCAGGGTCAGGAGCCACATTGGGCACAGAGCTTACTTTAAAAAAAAAAAAAGCTGCCTCTATAGATGGATGTTGTCTACAAATTTTTTATGTTGAAAAGTATAAATATTATAATAAACACCCTTATGCATATATCCTTTCATACCTATTTGATTATTTCCTTAGAATAACATCCTAAACACACCATCAAACTGCCAAATTGCTAGTATGTATACCTATTTTACTCCTTTTAGTATATTTCTTAAACTTTACCAATCTTAGGCATTAACACTTAAAAATATTTTTTTTAATATTTTATTTATTTATTCATGATAGATATAGAAAGAGAGAGAGAGGGGCAGAGACATAGGCAGAGGGAGAAGCAGGCTCCATGCCAAAGGCAAGTGCTAAACCGCTGAGCCACCCAGGGATCCTCCACTTAAAAATATTTTTTGAGGGCACCTGGTCATCTGCCTTTGGCTCAGGTCATGATCCCAGGGATCAAACCCCAAGTTCAGCTCCCTGTTTAGTGGGAAGACTGCTTCTACCTCTCCCTCTGCTGCTCTCCCAGCTTGCGCTCTCTCGCTATCTCTCTGCCAAATAAATAATCTTTAAAATATTTTTTTTATAATGTAATATGCTGAATGAGACATCTGGGTGGCTCAGCGTTTAAGCGTATCTGCCTTCGGCTCAGGGCGTGATCCTGGAGTCCCATCGGGCTCCTGCATGGAGCCTGTTTCTCCCTCTGCCTGTGTCTCTGCTTCTCTTTCTGTGTCTCATGAATAAATAAAATCTTTTTTAAAAATTTAACATGCTGAAAATGATAGGATCGTTATTTTAATGTGCACTGCTTTGATTGTTTACTATACTGAGCAATTGTTTTTCTTTATGAAATGCCCTTTTTGTATTTTTGACTATTGGTTTTGTTACACTTTTCTTATTGATATATAATAATCTTTGTACAGTACTAAAGTAATGAACACAGGAAGGCACTGTGCTAACTGCTGTACATCTATTATCTTGTTTTACCTTAACTCTATGAAGTAAATACTTGTATAGTCCCTATTTCCAGATGAGAAACCTAGAGCAAAGATGAATTAAGTAACTTTCCCAGCATCACATAGGTAGTAATGAAGCTAGGATTTGGATGGTGGTCTGCCCATGCCAAAGCCCGCTGGTAACTAAGGTAACTAAATTTTGTACGTTAATACCTTTGTCATGTCAGGTGTTGCAATAGCTTAGCTTTCCCAGTTACTTTGCCATTTAATTTCATGTCTGTTCTTTCCTAATGTACAAAATTCTAAATTAAAAAAATAAAATAAAATAAAATAAAAAATTCTAAAATTTTTAATGAATTCAAAATCCTTATAGGAGAAACCATATATTGGATAAATCCCAAAAGAAGGCCATATAGTATACTTGTTAAGAGCATGTTCTGTAGAGTTAGCTTGCCTGTATTTATATCCTGGTTTTTCCACATAGTAGCTGCTGACCATGGCCAAGCTTCCTCAGCTTCCTTTTCTGAAGCACTTATCTCTTTACCGTTGATTTGAAATGATATCTTTTCACATACTTATCATAATTTTCTGCTACATTCTTATATATAAGAAATCCTCAGAAAATTAAAGACAGAAATCTTCATTTTTCACAGTACTGCCAGAACGTAAAAATGACACTGGGAGTTGAAACCAAGCAGAGATCTTTTTTCTTTTTTTTTAAGATTTTTTTTTTAATTTATGATAGTCACACAGAGGGAGAGAGAGAGGCAGAGACACAGGCAGAGGGAGAAGCAGGCTCCATGCACCGGGAGCCCAACGTGGGATTCAATCCCGGGTCTCCAGGATCGCACCCTGGGCCAAAGGCAGGCGCTAAACCGCTGCGCCACCCGGGGATCCCCCAAGCAGAGATCTTAATCGTCAATGGGAAAAATTACCATTGTTCTGTGAACTTTAAAATTTTTTGTCAAAGCATCAAAAACTTTCTTACTGTCAGTTATAAATGTATAGGGAAATGAAAACATGGTAAAACTAATATTTAGTGCATTGTAATCTAAAGCATTTAGAGAACATGAGAATTAAATTATTTTCTTTGCAAAAAACGTATCCCGTGTAGTTTGAAATGCTTGCCTCTTTTTCCTCAAGATTTATTTATTTATTGGTTGGTTGGTTGGTTGGTTGGTTGGTTGGTTGGTTGGTTGGTTTATAGCTTGAGCAGAGGGAGGGGTAGGGGGAGAGTGAGGATGAATCTCAAGCAGACTCCATGCTCAGCACAGAGCCTGACCTGGGGCTCAATGCAGGGCTTGATCACACAACCCTGAGATGATGACCTGAACCAAAATCAAGAGTTGGACATTTAATTGACTGAGTCAACCAAGCATCCCACCTCTTTTTTCTTATAATGTGGAACAAGTATCTTCACTAAGCCTTGATGATTTGTCATACGCCTTTTCGCATTTGGATCAGCTTCCAACATTCTATTCTTTGTATGTACGATCTCATGAAATATCTCTAAGCATTTCATGATTGCAAAGTGGTTTTTTGCTGGCATCAGTTCCCCTGGGATATCTTCATTCCTTTTGTCACAACCACTTTCCTCCTTTGTGTAGATGAAGTAGCCTTCACTAAATTCCTCTGGCTGCGTATCTGTACATGATGGCAAGGTTAACACTTCCATGATTAGCTCTTTCTTCTTTGACTCCACTTATGTTCGATTTGAATTTCACTTCCAGCCCTACCATTTTTCATTTATTTGCTGCACTTTCATTTTGTTGGCCAAATCTGTTATCTTTTTTTTTTTTCTAATGTCATGTGGGTTTATCACGAGAAGACAAGGAAGCAACACAACTACATTCTTGCTGTGTGTGAACTGAATACACAGTGCACAGTGTAGTAGTTATCAACATACTGAAACAAATGACATGATTGTTTCACTGCTCATGATGCACATTCAAAAAAGTTGATTCTGACAATTTCTTACAGTATTCTCATTGCTTTTACAGTGGAAAGAATTTTTGGAGGGCCCTTCTCCACCATTTTTACTGATTTCACTAGTTCATTTTGTATTTGCTTATAAATTTATTACAGAGAAATTTATAGAGATTTAAGTGATACACAAGTCTCAAATTTCAGTAACCTCCATAAAACTCTAAAACCAATGTGGTGTTCTTCTCCCTGTCCTACCTCCCTGCCTAACTTTTTCATATTCCCAAAGTACTTAGTACCCTTTAATATGCTGTACAGTTTACTCATTATTTTAATTTATTTATAATGTATGCTGCCTCTGCCTGTTGGGATGAGGGTTGGATCCTTTTTTTGTTCACTAATATACCTTATGTATATATATATATACTGGCATGTAATAGTCACTCAGTAAATAGCTATTCAACAAATAAACTGTGGCTCATAAACCATACTTTCCAATTTAAAAACAGGGAAAATCAGCCATTTGAAAAGTCTTGTTTTCAGTAAAGGAGGAAAAAAAATGACCAAATTGATTAAATCACTTATTTTTTTTAATTGACCCATCACTTTGTTTGTTTAAAGTAGGGTCCACCATGGAGCCCAATATGGGGCTTTAACTTACAGCCCTGAGATCAAGACCTGAGCTGAGATCAAGAGTTGGACACTTAGGAGGCCTGGGTGGCTCAGCTGTTTAAGCCTCTGCCTTCAGCTCAGGTCATGATCCCAGGGTCCTGGGATTGAACTTCTGCCTGGAGCCCCATGTCTGGCTCCCTGCTCAGCAGGGAATCTGCTTCTTCCCCCCCTGCTTTTACGCTCTTGCTCGCTCTCACACTTTCTCTCTCCCTCTCAAATAGATAAATAAAATCTTTAAAAAAAGAAAGAGTTGGACACTTAACTGAGTCACCCAGATGCCCCCTGACCCATCAGTATAAAGCATAAATGTCCGAATTCAGACCTTTAAAACTACCAACAATGAAAATTCTGTGTGCCTGGAAAGGAACTAATGAAGTCCCAATTAATGAAGTTCCTTTCAAAGCTCTTTATAGAAACACTATAGCATCATCTGCTCTCTAACTTACTATGAATCTATTAGGCAACTGGTGGGCTTATGTACAAAAATAAAACACAAATATTTTAGGACCTGCCACTGATTGCCAAAGTAGAGTTTCTCCTTTCATTTTTATCTTTCACTCAGTACTCTAAAAATAATAATTTCCTGCCCCACTGACAAGTCTACAGCCAAATGGAGTAGATGAATATTATGATGTGGCCAGCAAATTCCCAAAGAGAGAGCTCTTGCAGACCGTGGGAAGACTATTTCTGAGCCAAGGCTCAACTTTTGAAAGGTTTCTTTTGTCTCCCACAGTTCAAAGAGAACTTTAGAGCTTGACCTTCTTAAACTAGTCCCCACCACATATAAAAACATACAATATAAATATCCCTTGGGGAAGAAATGTGAACAGGAAACAAACATTATGGGGAACAGCCTGTATCCAATACACATTTATTAAGTACTTCCCCTGTAATTAATAAAAATAAATAAATAATAAGCATGAGGCTAGGCATAAGAGATGATAATATAGATTGACTTAGTGAGAAGGAATGTTCAAGAAAAGAGATGTTGTCAGTGACCTGGGCCCTCAGCTATGTTTTTCCACCACCAAATAGGAGGTCAAGGTAAATTTTATCAGAATATTTAATTTATTCAATATTATTTACTCAGCATGTCCCAGATCCTGTCCTAGGACCTGGGGAGAGAGGAGCAAATAACATATAGTCTTTGTCCTCCAAGGGCTCCCAGTGTGATGGAGAAAACATGAAAAAAGGTATGAAAATTCTTCATGATGAGTACCATAATGTAAATACCAGAAGCAGTGAGAGCCACAAAGAAGGAATCCATGAGGCAGCAGTTCTTCAAGTATGTTCTATGGACCTCTGGGAATCCTCAAGACCCTTTCAAGGTATCTGTTAGGTCAAAATTATTTTCATAATGATACTAAAATGTTATTTGCCTTTCATTGTATTGATATTTGCATAAATGATGCAAAAGCAATGGTGGCTAAAACTGCTGGTGCTTTGGCATGAATCAAACTGTATTGATAGGCATTGTCTTCTTCACTGTCACATACGCGCAGTAAAAATTAAAAAGAAAAAGAAAATAATAATAAAGCAAAGTAAGTTTCACTTACTTTGGGGGTGTCTGGATGGCTCAGATGGTTAAGAGGCTAGCTCTTGGTTTCACCTCAGGTCATGATTTCAGGGTCCATGTTGTGTTGGGCCCTGTACTCAGTGGAAGTTCACTTGGTATTTTCTTTTTTTTCCCTCTCTCCCTCCACCCCCTACTCGCATTCTGTCTCTAAAAGAAATACATCTTTAAAAAAAACAAACAAACAAGAATGTCTTTGATGAATCAGTAACATAATTTTATTAAATCTTGGTCCTTGAGTACACACAAAATACTAAAATTAATGAAGTAAGCCACTTACTTCAAGGAAAATCACTAAAAGTATTTGTTGCCAATGATAATATTTGAGCTTTCAAGAGAAAATCAGAAGTTTGGAAAACTTGTATCCGTCATCATAGGCTTGCCAGGTTTCCAATATTTAAAGGACTTTTCTCATAAGATTGGTGGTAATATTAGCAAATGTAATTTTTAAAATATAATGAGTCAACATTTGGGAGGATATTTTACAAGTGATCAATGCATCGAGTTGTAAAGTCATGCGTGGATAAGATGTTCATTTGAAGTGCAAGTATTAGGGATGTCTGTGTGGCTCAGTGGTTGAGTGTCTGCCTTTGGCTTGGGGCATGATCCTGAGGTCCTGGGATTGAGTCCCGCATCAGGCTCCCTGCAAGGCCTATGTCTTTGCCTCTCTCTGTACCTCTCATGAATAAATAAATAAAGCCTTTAAAAAAAAAGCATTAGAGTACAAATGCTCATTGATTTAATGATTCTACCTTGCAACAAATCTTTAACAAATTGCCACTTATTGAGTTTTTGTGTAGTATCAAAGAATATTATCTACAACTAAAAAATATCTCTCCCTTTTCCAACTGTACCTGTGTGAGGTCAGGCTTTATCATAGAATTCACCCAAAACAATATATTGCAACTGAAGGGAAAATACAACTTTTTTCTACTAAGCCAGACATTAAAGAGATCTGCAAAAAAGATGAAACCATGGCATTCTTCTAATTTTTTTGTTTGAAAACATATATTTTCATAAAAATGGTATTTGTGTTAACATTTAATGGTTTTATTTTTGTTTTGAAAATGAATTACTATTTAATTTCACAGGTTGAGTGGCACCTGGGTGGCTTAGTCAGTTGGGCGTCTGCCTTGGGCTCAGGTCATGATCCCAGGGCCTCGGATCCAGCCCCACATCGGGCTCTTTGCTCAACGAGGAATCTGCATCTCCTTCTCCCTCTGCCTGTTGCTCCCCCTGCTTGTGCTCTGTGTCTCTAAAAAGAAATAAAATCTTTCAAAAAAATTCCTCAGTAGTTTTTATAAATATCAATAGATATAATACATATAAACAAAAGTTCTTTGGGATATCCAATAATTCTTTTTAAAGATTTTATTTTTAGGGACGCCTGGGTGGTTCAGCGGTTAAGCCTCTGCCTTCAGCCCAGGGTGTGATCCTGGAGACCTGGGATCGAGTCCCCCGTTGGGCTCCCTGCATGGAGCCTGCTTCTCCCTCTGCCTGTGTCTCTGCCTCTCTCTCTCTCTCTCTCTCTCTCATGAATAAATAAATAATCTTAAAAAAAATAAAACAGTTTTTAAAAAAAAGACCCAAGTGATCAGAATCCTCCACCCTCTCCTATTGTCTCTTTTGACCTTTGCCATCATTCACTTTCCACCGACTTACTTCCCTTCAGGGATATTCGCCTCTCCACTGAACATGCAGGCTGTCTTCAGGGCCTTTGCACCTGCTAGCTAGTCTAGCTGGAAGGCTCTTACCCCAGATACCCAACTGACTCAGTCTCATCAAGACACTCTTTTTTTTTTTTTTTAAGATGTTACTTATTTATTCATGAAAGACACACACAGAGAGGCAGAGACACAGGCAGAGGGAGAAGCAGGCTCCATGCAGGGAGCCTGGTGTGGGACTCGATCCCAGGACTCCAGGATCAGGCCCTGGGCTGAAGGCGGCGCCAAACCGCTGACCCACCCGGGCTGCCCTCGTCAAGCCACTGTTTGGTGTCGCTGTCTCAATGAGGTCTTCACTGACACCCTTCCTCCCCAAATTTTGACGGTTAAAGGTGATTGTTTTCCATTTGATAAGAGTCTGGCTCAGAAAGCCGAGGTGAGTCTCTACATTAGACACCGCAGACCCAGAAAGCCTCGGCAATCCCTGGCCTGCAAAGGCTCTTGGACACTTCTCCCCTGGCCGGCCCGAGACTGTGGCTCCCACGAGCTCTCCTTTCACAGAGTGGAGGTCGGGGCCAACTTCTTGAATGACTTGTTGCAATGTGGACTCCAGGCGCCCAGCTCCAGGAAGGACACTCAATGGGCGGTGACGATTTGTGAATGAAGGAAAGGGAGCGGGCCCCTCCGCCTCCTCCGCCTCCTCCGCCAGGGCGCAATCTATCGCTCCGCGCTCGTCCCTTCGCCGCCGCCCTGCCCCGTGCGTCCCATCGACCCGCTCGGCCATCGCGCGCCTGCGCCCTCGGGCTGTCAGTCGGAGGCGGCGTGGGGAGCGCTGGGAGCGGCCGTGGCGGGCCGGGAGCTGAGAGGTAAGGCTGCGGCGCTGGGGCTGCCGGGCCCCTTACGAGCTGGCTGCTGGGGGTGAGCACCGCGGTGGGGACGGCGGGGCCCCGCTTCATGTGGGGGAGCGGACTCCTCGATCCCGGCTGAGGAAGGCCTGAGGGGGTGGGAGGGGTGCAGAGCCCCAGGGTCTCCGGCTCGAGTCCCTGCCGGACCCGGCGGGGCCGCTCAGGGGCCGCGCGAGAGGAGCTCTTGGGGAGAATCGGGGCCAGCGCCTTGTGCAGCGGATGGAGAGGAGTTTCGGGGAGGGGAGCACCTGCTTAAAGTCACAGCGAGTGAGAACCAGCTCCGGGACTCTTTCCACTTCAGCTCTTCATTTATTTGTTCTCCCTAACTTTATTTAAACAAATAAAGCAAGGCAGTCAAATACGAATACGGTGAAATCCAGACGAGAGACCAAGGATGATAGTGTTTTATCTCACCGGTTTACGAAGGGAAAAGGCAGTGAGTGCTGTGATGCAAGCGTGTCTGAGATGCCGTGAACACCCGGTTCTAAAGCTTGGAGGCTGAAGACACTGGTGGCTGTGATTCCCATCATCCAGAGTCGCGGCAGTGACATTGAGGCATTTGACAGTCGGCCTGGTGTCATGGCTAGTTGTGTTCACGATTGTCACCCAGAACCTCACTGGGAGCAGGAGCCTTAGATCCTAGTGATCAGGGGTCTCCTATCCCTTGTGCACATGTTGAGCTTGACTTTTACAGGGGGTCGAAGTTGTTGTGATGTTCACAGATGCTCATCCCACAAACACTGATTGAGTGCCAGGCATCTGATGGGAATTGTGTTAGGTATTGGGAATAACGGTGATAATAAACACGGTCCCTGCCTTCACGGAACTCACGGGATATAGACATTTAAATACCTGTGCAATAAAGCCTGGAAAGAGATGATCTGCACATGATAGAGTGGAAGCACCTAAGAGGGAAGGAGTTGCTTCTACCAGGAGGGTGGGAAAGGTTAGGAATTTTTTTTTTTTTTTTAATTAAGGAAGGTGGTTCTTGGATTGAGCCTTAAACTTAAGTAGGTGAGGGACGCCTGGGTGGCTCAGGGGTTGAGCAGCTGCCTTCAGCCCAGGGCTGATCCTGGAGTCCAGGGATCGAGTCCTGCATAAGGCTCCCTGCATGGAGCCTGCTTCTCCCTCTGCCTGTGTCTCTGCCTCTCTCTCTCTCTCTCTCTCCCTCATGAATAAATAAACAAAATAGTTTTTTAAAAAGTTCAGTAGGTGATTTCTAGGCGAAGGAGAAAGACAACCTAGAAAACAAGAGCAGCAAGGAGAGACCAGAATTATACAACAGCATAGTTCATTTGGTAAGGGCGGCTTGCCATGACCTAGCCTTTGTCTAATGATATCAAACAGTGGGATTGACAATATTTTCTGTGCTTTACATATATAAACCATCTCTTCACAACTTTATGAAGTAGAAACTATAATTATCCTCATCTTAAAAAAATGAAGAAAACTGAAGCATAGAAAATTTATGAAGCTTGCTCTAGTTCACACAACTAATACATGTTAGAACTCAAATCCAGCCGGTCTGCTTCAGGGGTCTGTGAGCTTAAGTACCAGGGTCCCTTCTAGGAACTGAGGACACTTAAAGTTTTAAATGTCAGGCCTCTGGTCACCTCACCTATTAGTGGTAGAACCAGAACTCAAACTCAGGGCTTTTGACTCAAAGCTCCAATGCTCTTTTATAATAACATCAGATGTGATAGGAATTATATAGTGCCAGCCAAATTGAAGTTAAATTTCAGTCTGAGGCAAATATTTGCTGGAATTGAAATTACCATATCTTTAAGTTGTAGACATTGTACAGGAACCTTCACTTTGTGCCTGAGTGTACTGGGTTTAAGTCCTGCTGTTTAAATATTGATGAGGGTCCCAGGACTGAACATAATTATGGGTAAAGGTGCAGCATTATTTGCCAATTTGTTGTCAAATAAATTTTTTTTCTGAACATTGCATTTCACACTTGTATTTCAAAAGTGATACCATTTATTGTAAATCAAAGAGTACCTTTATTTTGAATCAGTAAGGATTTATGACCTTTTACTATGCACCTTATCTGTGGTAGCCACTGTAAAGAGATTCTTTTGAAGGTCAAACAAGTTTATTACCTTGAGTTTAGAAAAACAAATTAATCTGATTTGTTTCTGCCATTGGGTTCTGCAAATCTAGATTCAGATACAAGCCTACATTTGTGTTTATAGTAATATCTTTCATAGTTGGGGATAATGAGAAGATGGGAGCAAATGGCTGTTATTGGAGTCATCGTAAGTCATTTTTTACTTTTCAGAGACCTAATATACTTTTATTTATACTGTTAATTCTAGTTAGAAGTTTTCAATTTTTTTCAAGAAATACTCATATCAGAAGCCCAGTTGGTAAACTCTTTTTAAATAAATTTTTTATTCAAATTTGTTTTTTTTTTAAGATTTTATTTATTTATTTGTCCATGAGAGATAGAGAGAGAGAGGCAGAAACACAGGCAGAGGGAGAAGCAGGCTCCATGCAGGGAGCCCAATGTGGGACTCGATCCCGGGTCTCCAGGATCAGGCCCTGGGCTGAAGGCGGCACTAAACCACTGAGCCACCTGGGCTTCCCTTTTTATTCTAATTTGATTTAAGTAACATATACTGTGTAATTGATTTCGGGGGTAGAATTTAATGATTCATCAGTTGTATATAACACCCAGTGCTCATTACATCAAGTGCCCTCCTTAATGCCCATCACCCAGTTACCCCATCTCTCCACCCACCTCCCCTCCAGCAACTCTTTGTTTCCTGGAGTCAAGAGTCTCTTATTGTTTGCCTCCCTCTCTGTTTTCATCTTAATTTATTTTTCCTTCCCTTCCCCTATGTTCCTCTGTTTTGTTTCTTAAATTCCACATATGAGTGAAATCATATGGTGTTTTATCTTTCTCTGACTAATTTATTGCACTTAACATAATACCCTCTAGTTCCATGCCTGTCATTGCTAATGGCAAGATTGCATTCTTTTTGATGGCTGAGTAATATTCCATTGTGTATATGTATGTGTGTGTGTGTATGTATACACATACACACACACACACACCTCTTGGTAAACTCTTACGCCTTTAAGAGTCAGCTGAAATATTACCTTCCTATAAAACTTTCCCTGTCTTTTCTAAGACTTAGATGTTACCTTCACTATATGCCTACTGCATCTTGGATATATCCCTGCCATGACATTAATGATAGTATATTGTAGTTTACTGATTTTGTCTTTTCCACATAATTGTGAGCACTTCAAGGGAAAGGGCCAGGTTTCTTTAATTCATATGCCTCCTTTAGCCCCTCTGCCCTGGCTGGAGCTGAAAGTATATATTGGCAAGTCAGAAATTATAATAAAGGTATGTTTACTCTATAGCTAAACTTTCTTATTGTGGTTATTGGAGTTGGAAATGACACATTTGACATTAGTGAGTATCAATAACTAAATAGAAATAGGGTTAGTGGTTAGTACTGTATGTGCTTTGAGTTTTGTTGATTTTTTTTTCTGTTGTTTTTTCTATGACCACAGTTTGTGAAAATGGAATTCCAAGCAGTAGTGATGGCAGTTGGAGGGGGATCTCGAATGACAGACCTGACTTCCAGCATTCCCAAACCTCTGCTTCCAGTTGGGAACAAACCTTTAATTTGGTACCCATTGAACCTGCTTGAGCGTGTTGGATTTGAAGGTGAGCTTTGACAATTAGATGTACTCATAAAATTTTGAGGATGTTTGATCTCAGTGATTTATCAGCTTTATAAGAGTGAGAGAGAATGAGGGAAGACCAGGACTCAGCACTGGCTAGAGACTGTCCTCTAAATTAGGAACATTGGAGTGCTCTATTGCTGTATAAAAAGGTTGAAAAGACAGCACTATTACTGTGTTAGAGCTGCTCTTCACAACGATCCGAGATGAGGGATGCCTGGGTGGTTCAGAGGTTAGGCATCTGCCTTTGGCTCAGGGCGTTATCCCGGGGTCCTGGGATCGAGTCCCGCATTGGGCTCCCTGCAGGGAGCTTGCTTCTCCCTCTGCCTGTATCTCAGCCTCTCTCTCTCTCTCTCTCCGTGTGTGTGTGTCTCTCATGAATAAATAAATAAATCTTTAAAAACAGAACAAAACAATGATCTGAAATGAGCACAGTGGGAATCCAAGTTAGTACCTCATAGTCAGTGCTCACTATGAATCTGTATGTACCCAATGACATATTAATATATTAAGGGGCACAGTATTGAAAAGATAACTCAGGCCTTGATTTCTAGGACCTTAAAGTCTAGATACAAATATAAATAGAGGGGACATCACTACAGATCCTGCAAACATTAAAGAGATAGTAAGTGAATATTATGAACAACTTTATGGTAATAAATTTGACAACTTAGATGCACATTTTAGAAATAATGCTTTGGAAACTGTATAAAGAATGGATTTGAGGGAGTTGACTACAAGCAGGGAGATAAATCGGGAAATTGTTACAGAGTCTACACCAGCAATAAAGAGGACCTGAACTAAAGAAGTAGTACTAAAGATGGAGAAGAGGGAATATTTGAGAAAGTTGATGATTAATGGGGAGAGAGAATGGAAAAAAAAAAAGAAGAGTTCCCTCTACTTTTTGCTTGGGTGACTAGATGGTGATGCCAGTAAGTAGGAAAGGTATTAGGAGTCAAAGAATAGGTTTGAATGAATATAATGAGTTCAACTTTGGCCGCAATGAGTTTGAGGTGTCCTGTGGTTAGAAATTGCAAATCCAGGCAGCCTGGGTGGCTCAACAGTTTAGCCCTGCCTTCAGCCCAGGGCCTGATCTTGGTGTCCCAGGATCAAGTCCCGTGTCAGGCTCCCTGCATGGAGCCTGCTTCTCCCTCTGCCTGTGTCTCTGCCTCCCACCTCCCCCTCTGTCTCTCATGAATGAATAAATAAAATTTAAAAAAAGAAAAAAGAGGGATCCCTGGGTGGCGCAGCGGTTTAGCGCCTGCCTTTGGCTCAGGGCGTGATCCTGGAGACCCTGGATCGAATCCCACATCGGGCTCCCGGTGCATGGAGCCTGCTTCTCCCTCTGCCTGTGTCTCTGCCTCTCTCTCTCTCTCTCTCTCTATGTGTGACTATCATAAATAAATAAAAATTAAAAAAAAAAAAAGAAAAGGAAAAAGAGAAATAGCAAATCCAAGTACCAGATGGAAGTGGTTTCAGATCCTGGGGCACAGTCTTGCGTTCCATTGTTCATTGAACTATGTGAATTGCCTTCCTGAGACAGACCCATGAACATTTCTATGTAGTGGTTTACATGACATTGATGTTAAGAGATGTTTTAGGGGTACCTGGGTGGCTCAGTGGTTGAGCGTCTACCTTTGGCTTGGGTCATGGGATCCAGTCCTGCATCGGGCTCGCTCCTGGAGCCTGCTTCTCTCTCTGCCTATGTACCTGACTCTCTGTCTCTGTGTCTCTCATGAATAAATGAATAAAATCTTAAAAAAAGAGAGAGATGTTTTAGAAAAGATTTTAATATTTTATTTTTAAGGTTTTATTTTTAAGTAATTTATATACACAACTTGGGGCTTGAACTCACAACCATGAGATCAGGAGTGACATGTTCTACCTATTGAGCCAGCCAGATGCCCCAAAGATTTTCTTTTTAATACACTTTAAAATATCATACTATCCTTTCATAACTTTTCATGGATTTGTCATCAATAACTTGTTTTTTCTTTCTGCTATATCTTTAGTTATGGTTGGGGTTGCCTTTTGTGGTATATTTAATACCCATTACATAGGAAATTTCGTCTCACTAAGGCTCACTCAGAAATTGATGAGTGCCTCCTAAACACAGGATTCTGGAGGGTTTTTTTGTTTTGTTTTTTAAGATTTTATTTATTTATTCCTGAGAGACACAGGAGAGAGAGAGAGGGGCAGAAACACAGGCAGAGGGAGAAGCAGGCTCCACGCAGGAGCCCGACGCAGAACTCGATCCCGGAACTCCAGGATCAGGCTCCGGGCTGAAGGCCGCGCCAAACTGCTGAGCCACCCGGGCTGCCCAGGATTCTGGAGTTTAATAGCAAAGTCTTGAGTTCATTTTCTTCATATTGTTCATGAGTTTAGAGAAGTTAATGTAGCCCTGGTCAGCATTTTTGTTTCTCTCCACACATAAGAGTCTTAGTCTAATTATTAGACTGACTGTCCCATATTTGCAGTTACTCTCTTCACTTTATCTACTCTATCTATAATGTTCTCTCCAAAAAAATAAAATAATGTCCTCTCCAAAATGTTATCCTCTCTAAAATTCTAAACAGCATCAATCACCCTGTCCTCTATGGTTTTATCATACTTCACACTTTGTTTTTCTTTTTCTTAAGATTTTATTTATTTATTCACGAGAGACACGCAGAGAGAGGCAGAGATACAGGCAGAAAGAGAAGCAGGCTCCCCACAGGGAGCCTGATGTGGGACTCAATCCCAGGACCCTGGGATCACCACCTGAGCCGAAGGCAGACACTCAACTGCTGAACCACCTAGGTGTCCCACATTTTGTTGTTTTTTGTTTTATTTATTTATTTATTTTTTTACATTTTGTTTTTCTATCTCAGTACTAACCAACATACTCTTTTATGCTATAATTAGTGTCACGGAAGACATCTCTCTGAGAGCAGGTACTGTATCTCATTCATCTTTGTACCATCAGCATCTACATAAAGTGTGTACTAAAGAGGTTTTTGGTGGACTTGATTTTATCTTTATGTATCTCAAAGGCCATCCTTTCCAGGAAGCCTTCCTTAGTTAGTCATTTTTTTAAAAAAGATTTTATTAAAAATAAATAAATAAATAAATAAATAAATAAAAATAAAAAAGATTTTATTTATTTATTCATGAGAGACAGAGAGAGAGAGGAAGAGACATAGGCAGAGGGAGAACAGACTCCATGCAGGGAGCCCGATGTGGGACTCGATCCCAGGACTCCAGGATCACTCCCTGAGCCGAAGACAGACATTCAACCACTGAGCCACCCAGGCGCCCTCCTTTAGTTAGTCACTTATATGTGTAATTTCTCCATGTTAAGTTTCCTTTTTTTTTTTTTTTTATTGGTGTTCAATTTACTAACATACAGAATAACACCCAGTGCCCGTCACCCATTCACTCCCACCCCCCGCCCTCCTCCCCTTCTACCACCCCTAGTTCGTTTCCCAGAGTTAGCAGTCTTTGCGTTCTGTCTCCCTTTCTGATATTTCCCACACATTTCTTCTCCCTTCCCTTATTTTCCCTTTCACTATTATTTATATTCCCCAAATGAATGAGAACATATAATGTTTGTCCTTCTCCGACTGACTTACTTCACTCAGCATAATACCCTCCAGTTCCATCCACGTTGAAGCAAATGGTGGGTATTTGTCATTTCTAATAGCTGAGTAATATTCCATTGTATACATAAACCACATCTTCTTTATCCATTCATCTTTCGTTGGACACCGAGGCTCCTTCCACAGTTTGGCTATAGTGGCCATTGCTGCTAGAAACATCGGGGTGCAGGTGTCCCGGCGTTTCATTGCATTTGTATCTTTGGGGTAAATCCCCAACAGTGCAATTGCTGGGTCGTAGGGCAGGTATATTTTTAACTGTTTGAGGAACCTCCACACAGTTTTCCAGAGTGGCTGCACCAGTTCACATTCCCACCAACAGTGTAGGAGGGTTCCCTTTTCTCCGCATCCTCTCCAACATTTGTTGTTTCCTGCCTTGTTAATTTTCCCCATTCTCACTGGTGTGAGGTGGTATCTCATTGTAGTTTTGATTTGTATTTCCCTGATGGCAAGTGATGCAGAGCATTTTCTCATATGCATGTTGGCCATGTCTATGTCTTCCTCTGTGAGATTTCTGTTCATGTCTTTTGCCCATTTCATGATTGGATTGTTTGTTTCTTTGGTGTTGAGTTTAATAAGTTCTTTATAGATCTTGGAAACTAGCCCTTTATCTGATATGTCATTTGCAAATATCTTCTCCCATTCTGTAGGTTGTCTTTGAGTTTTGTTGACTGTATCCTTTGCTGTGCAAAAGCTTCTTATCTTGATGAAGTCCCAATAGTTCATTTTTGCTTTTGTTTCTTTTGCCTTTGTGGATGTATCTTGCAAGAAGTTACTATGGCCGAGTTCAAAAAGGGTGTTGCCATGTTAAGTTTCTTAAGAATAGAAACCATGTTGAGTTCATTTCTGACTTCTTAGTGCCTATTTTTACTTTACGTATTAAATGTATTTGTATTTATTGGTGGAATGAGTTGGTTACTAAAAGCAAAGTGGGGAATGGAAGAAAGATGGGAGAAGGAAGGAAGGGAAGTTAAATTATTTGGAAAAGAAAGAAAGAGGAAGGAAGAAAGAAGAGAAGGGAAGAAAATAAAAAAGTATGATTACTTTTCTGAAAGGGAGAGATCATTGTTACCTGGAACACTATCATGGAACAAGTGGAAAATGAGATGCTAAAATCTGATCTTCAGACATCAGTAACACATGTTATGTTGCAGTGAATTACATTACCCTACCAAAGATTGGTAACAAAGATCTCCAGTTTTCTGTCATTGGTTACCAGCTATATGGGTAAAATGAAGACACCTGTTATTGAAAATTACCTCTTAGTAGGGTTCATTGTGATACTCAATGAAGCACTCATGGCTTCCTGGTGGGAGGTGGTGATAGCTCTTCCTTTGTAGTAAATGAAGATTTATTTTTTATTTATTTATTTATTTTGTAGTAAATGAAGATTTAAAATGTGATCCCATTTGTATATGCTTTGATGAATGTTCTTCTGAGTTCTTTTTATCAAGAAGTGGCATGTAATATATTAATGTGCAACCTCTAATCATCAGACCTGAGTTTTATCTTGAATCCATTGCTCACTAGTTGTGTGAACCTGAACAAAGTCACCTAATATCTTTTAGTCCAAGTTTCCTCATTTGTAAAATGAGATTGTTGTATGCATTGAGAGAATGCATGTAAATATATTGAAAAGGCTCAATAATATTAGCTGTTATTATTACGTCTAGGAACAGACCACATCTTTTTTTTTCTTTTTAATAATTTATTTTTATTTATTCATGAGAAAGAGGCAGAGATATAGATGAGTGAGAAGCAGACTCCCCTCAATGAGCCCAGTGTAAGACTCCATCCCAGGACCCCGGGATCATAACCTGAGCCAAAGCCAGCTGCTCAACCACCGAGCCATCCAGGTGTCCCTGAAACAGACCACATGTAATTGACATAGGAAACCATTATCTAAATGAATGAGAGTTTTTGTGTTTTTCCTTTTGTGCTGTAGAAGTCATTGTCATCACAACCAGGGATGTCCAAAAGGCTTTATCAGGAGAATTCAAGATGAAAATGAAGCTAGATATTGTGTGTATTCCTGATGAAGCTGACAAAGGGACTGCAGATTCTCTGCGCCAAATATATCCAAAACTTAAGGTGAGAATCTATTCTTGATTTTTATTGTTTCTTGAAGATAAATATTACTTTATGTTTTCTCAATGCATTTCAGTTTACAATGCTTTGTTGAAAATATATTCTTGCGTCACGTATTTTGTTGCCCATGTACTCTTCAACCTCATTTTACTTTTACTATTTTTTTAGGTTTATGTATTTATTTATTTATTTAAATGATCTCTACACCTAATATGGGGCTCAAACTCATGACCCCAAGATTAAGAGTTACATGCTCCTCTGAGCCAGCCAGGCACCCCTATTTTGATTGTTAATGAAAATTTAGACATTTAGTTATCATAGTCACTGATTTCCAATATTTTTGAGTAATTGTACATCTTTATAAAAAAGATATACTTTTTAAAAAGATTTTTTATTTATTCATTTGAGAGAGGCAGAGAGATAGCGAGAGCATGAACAGAGGGAAGGGTGACAGGTAGAGTGAGAAGCAGACTTCCCACTGAGCAGGGAGCCCAACACAGGACTCCATCTCAGGACAGAGGGAGAAAGAGAATCCCACGCCTACTCCATGGTCAGCTTGGAGCTGGACTCAGTTCCACAACCCTGATATCATGACCTGAGCCGAAATCAAGAACTAAAAGCTTAACTGACTGAGCCACCTAGGATCCCCCATGAACAAGCAAAATTAATCTATAGTGATAAAAATCAGAGTAGCAGTTGACTCTGCAGATGACAGATTGACTGGAAAGAAGTACAAAGGAATTTTCAAAAATTCTGGCCCCTCACCCCTACAACATGATAACACTTGACCTTTTGGTCTACTTGATTAGATACTAGCAGGGGCATATGGATATGAGGACATAGTCTCCCTGCTGGCCTGTGGCATATGAACTGAGAAATATCCACTGTAAACTGTTTTTAAATTGATGTCCTTTGGAAAAAATTCAGTCTGTATGATACTGTTGTCATCTTGTTTGAATTGGGGAGCAGACTCTTCTGATATTTCTGGTGACTGCAACCAAATGTAATAATATTTTCAACCTGCCTATGCTGTATAGAACAAAAAATTAATGCAGAAATGTACATGGCCTTTCTCTCCACCCCACCTTTATTGGGGAATAATTTATACACAGTAAAATATAGATATTAAATACACAGTTCATTGAGTTTTGACAGATACGTATACACCCTGATTACCATTACCCAAATCTAGAACATTGCCTTTACCTCTGAAAGTTCCTTTGTACTTCTTTTTAGCGAGCGCCTCCCTCAACCTCCCAGCACTCCACCCCTCTAGAGTCAATTCATATGTTAACTTTGTTGTTCATGAACTAGATATAAATAGAATCATACAATTTTATTCTGGTTTCTTTGGTTCAACATAATATTTTTTAGATTCATTCATATTGGGATCCCTGGGTGGCGCAGCGCTTTGGCGCCTGCCTTTGGCCCAGGGCGCGATCCTGGAGACCTGGGATCAAATCCCACGTCGGGCTCCCGGTGCATGGAGCCTGCTTCTCCCTCTGCCTGTGTCTCTGCCTCTTTCTCTCTCTCTCCCTGTGTGACTATCATAAATAAATAAAATTTTTTAAAAAATAGATTCATTCATATTATAGAGGATATAACTAGTTTTTTATTCCATTGCATAAATATACCACTATTTACTATTGATGGTCATTTGTGTTGTTTCTAATTTTGGGATATCATAAATAAAGTTATTGTGAACATTGTTCTGCAAGTCTTTTGGGAAAATATTCTAGTTTGTAGGGTTTACTGTATTAGAAACTGCTCTATGGTTTTCCAAGTGGTTATACCATTTTATACTTCCATCAACAATGTATAAGGGTTGCATTTGTTTCACATCTTCATCAACAGTTGGTGTTGTCAGTCTTTTACATTTTAACCATTTTAGTGGATATATATATGTAGTAGTATCTCGTTTTAATTGTGTTTCTCCGATAATAATGATGCTAACCACCTTTCTATGTGGTTATTGGCCATTTGCATATTTTTATGGAGTGTTCAAAGCGTTTGCATATTTTTAAATTGAATTGTTTACCTTTTTATTATTGATTATAGAAATTTCTTAAGTATGCTAGATGCAAATCTTTGTCAGATATGTGTTGTGAATATCTTCTGTCAGTCTGTGACTTGCCTTTTTGCTTTCTTAATGGTGTCTTTTCATGACCAGAGGTTTTCAATGTTGATGAAATTTAGATTACTGCTTTTTTTTCTTTTATAGTTAATATACTTTTTGTGTCCTAAGAAATCTTCGCCTATCCCAATCTTGTGAAGACATTATTTTTTTTAAGATTTATTTGTTTGAGAGAAAGAGGGAACACATAAGCAGGGGAGGAACAGAGGGAGGAGGGAATCCCAGGCAGACTTCCTGCTGAGCGTGGAGCCCCACATAAGGTTCAGTCTCATGACGCTGAGATCATGACCTGAGTTGAAACCAAGAGTCAGGCAATCAACTGAGCCACCCAGATGCCCCAATAAAGATACTCTTTTATGTTTACTTCTAAAAAGGTTTATTAGCTTTTATGTTTAGATGTCCACCCCATCTTGATTAATTTTGTATGTGATATGATAATAGAGATAAAATTTACTTTTTTTCTATATAGATATTTGTTCCAGCACTATTTGTTTTTTTTTTTTTTTTTAAGATTTTATTTATTTATTCATGATAGTCACACAGAGAGAGACAGAGAGGCAGAGACACAGGCAGAAGGAGAAGCAGGCTCCATGCACCGGGAGCCCGATGTGGGATTCGATCCCGGGTCTCCAGGATCACGCCTGGGCCAAAGGCAGGCACCAAACCTCTGCGCCACCCAGGGATCCCCCCAGCACTATTTGTTAAAAAGACTTTACGGTCTCTGTTGAATTGCATCAGTACCTTCATTGAAGATCAACTGACCATATATGTTTGGTTTATTTCTGTTTTCTCTATTTTGTTTCACTGGTCTATTTGTCTTTACTTCAATACCACATTGAATAGTGTCTTCTTTTAAAAACATTTTCTTTATTTATTTAAGAGAGAGAGAGAAAGAGCGAGAGAGAGAATGAGCAAGTGGGGGATGGGGAGAGGGAAAAACAGGCCCAATGTGGGGCTCGATCCCAGGACCGTAAGATCACGGCCTGAGCCAAAGGCAGACATTTAACCAACTCAGCCACCCAGGCACCCTTTGAATGATGTCTTATTTCAGCTTTATAGTAAGAATTGAACTGAATCTTAGATCAGTTTGGGAAGAATTGCTATCTTAATATTGATTCTTCCAATCTTGAACATCTACTTATTTAGATTTCCTGTAATTTCTCTCAGTAGTGTTTTATAATTTCCATTGTAGAAGTTTTGAACATCTCTTGATAAATTATTCCTAGGTAAATGTTTTTAATGATGTTGTAACTGGTGCTTTTTCAAAACTCCATTTTTCAATTGTTTGTTCCTTAAATGTAGACATAAAATTGTTTTTTGAATATTGATCTTGTTAAATTGTAGATTCTTCAGGATTTTCTATATACATCATCATGTTTCTTGTAAATAAAAACAGTATTACTTACATCTTCCTTTTTAATCTTTATAATTTGTTTTTGTTTTTTTTTTATTGTCTATTGCCCTGGCCAGGACTTCCAGTGTGGTGTATTATAGACATTTCCATTCACTTTTGGCCTCTCTTTTTGTTTTCCTGTGCTTCCATCCAAGTAGGTTTTAGTATTTCTGACTGGAGTGGAGATTTCCAACACCATAATGTTGGGTGTGTTACTTTCTGGACTACAGCTGCTTATTTCCTTAGGGAAGATATGGGGAATTTCACTAGGAAAATGAAATGATAATTCTTTTCTTTTATAGGATTGGATGCCAGGTTTACCAAGAAGCTTATGATATTTAGTGGACTTCCCAGGGACTATTTTAGCTACAGTCTAAACGTTTAGGATGGAGGTGTAATCTCTTTGCTCCCTGATGTTTAAGTCTTAGAAATGTTATTTTTACCCTAACCTGGAGCTAGAGATTCTAGAAGTCTCATGTGGGACTTGTATAAGTAATTCTTAGAGGCTTGAGAGATACTAGTGACAACTATAAATAGGAGTGGGCGTGTGGAAGCAAGTAAAGTAACTGCCAGTAGGGCATTTTACTCCCAAGTTACTGCTGCCTCTTACGGTTTTGACCATTGAATCCTTATATTAGGGCTCCCCCTTGAACCTAAGGTAAGAGTCCTCATTAAGTCATTCTGCACAGTCTCATTTCTTTTCCTCCTTTAAATATGATTTTGTTTTTACATCATTTACATGGCACCTTTTACATATAATCCTACTTGCGTGCCTTCTTCTTGAGCTGTGACTTTGGCTAGCAGGTCTCTGCTATCTTTGCTCTCTCAACTTGGTTTCTTCTATACCAATGGCTCCTGAAATCCTGGCTTTGCATCAACTTGCATTCCAACCTGGAACAGAGGCAACAAAACTAACGTGTGGAGGAACTTAGTAGACTCCTAAATAGCCACTAAGATCAAAGTAAGGCCTGAGCTAAGCCAAAATTTAGAACCATCTGGTTGGGATCAACATAAACTTGTAGGAAAGGTAATGGAAATACATATAAACAGTTGAAGAAAGTGAAGCAGCCTCAGAAAGCAGTTTGTTGGTGTTTGCTAAGAAATGTCAAGTACCTATCTAAAGTAGAAAGTTGTACCCCCAGGCTGTGCTGTACTTTAAAAGCAGTGACCCTTTGAGCCAATTTATTTATCTTACCTTGTGCCCACAAAGCAGCTTCCTAAACCTTTGGGGACTGTTTTGGTCTGTTTTAAATAAGATTTTAGGTAAGATTATTCCCTTTGAGATTTGGGGGTTTATTAGCTTTCAGTTCTTTTATCTTTAACCCACTTCCTCCACATTGAGTTCCCCAAATACTACTGTGAGGTTATCCCATGTGGCTTCTGCTTTTCTAGAGAAAGACCACCATAGCATATTGGCATTACGTGGCTATTTTGTTTAAAATGTATTTCACCATTTTAATTGATAATCTTTTTCATTTACATTGCATTTGCTAAGTATATTGCAGTTCTATTTATATGTGGAAACTTTATCACTAGTGCTTATAGGATATTGAAGCTGGACATCATATTTTGCTATGTGTCTTTTCCACTAACAGATACATATTCCATTTGGTTTTATTCTTCTGGCACTGTTTTCTACTTCATTTTGCCTTATCTCATTCCACAATTTTTGCTGACTTACTGGCTTCTCACTTTTTATTTCAGCTGCCCACCCTCTTTCCCTGACTTATCAAGAGAGATTATTGGCTCATTCATTCTCCCACACCCTGAGTGAGCGAGCTCCATTCTTATAACTGGTGTTGGTAATATGAAAGTTCTTAGATTTTAAATCTTCTCCACCATAGCGTTTCGGATTTGTCGATGAATGATTCAGTTTTATCTATGTCTGAACTCATTCATTTAGCAAATATTTATTCAGAGTCTACTAAAAATAATGATTATAAAAAATAAATAAATAAAAATAATGATTATAATTGCTTAATCTATTAAATACCAATTATAGACCATAGTTTTTTTAACTTCTTGTCAGGGAAAATTTCAAACATGTACAAAAATAGAACATTGCTCAAGTATCTATCACCCAACTTCAATAGTTATCATCCCATAGCAAATCTTATTTCATTTATATCCCCACCCATCTTGCTCCCTCTCATGTTCTTTTGAAACAAATCTCAAAACATATTATTTTATCTCTGTATCAGAATATATTACTAAGATGAGAGCTCTTTAAAAAAAGAAAAGCCATATGCCATTAATAAAAACAAATTAATAATTCTTCATTATCAAATATCTATTCAGTATATGAGTTTCCAGCTACCTCATAAATATAATTTTAGTGTTTATTTAAATCAGGAGGCAAATAAGGACTGTAATTACAGTTGGTTGAAATGTCTCTTTTAAAATATAGATTTTCCCTCCATCTCTTCTTTTTCTTATAATTTATTTGTTGGAGAAATTGAGCAATTCATTTTCCTTTTTTTTTTTTTAACATTTTTTTTAAAGTTTTTATTTATTTATGATAGTCACAGAGAGAGAGAGAGAGAGAGAGGCAGAGACATAGGCAGAGGGAGAAGCAGGCTCCATGCACTGAGAGCCCGACGTGGGATTTGATCCCGGGTCTCCAGGATCGCGCCCTGGGCCAAAGGCAGGCGCTAAACCGCTGCGCCATCCAGGGATCCCAGCAATTCATTTTCTTATATATTTCCCCTCCCACAGTCTGCATTTTATTGATTGCAACCATGTGGTGGTGTTTAATAAGTATCCCTCTCTTTATATTGGTATTGGTAGTTGGACTTAGAAGCTCTTGGCTTGAATTTAATAAATTCAAGTTTTGAATTTAGGGATAAAACTTTCTAAGGTGTGTTCTTCTATTTGGAGGCACATAATTTTTTGATTGTCTTTCTTTTTTTCTCTCCAGTCTTTTGGCTATCTGAAGCTTATTTCTAGTAGATTCTGTAGGAGGTCTTCATGATATCGATGCTCAGCAGATTAGCTGCAGCCTTTATATTTCAAAGCCAATTTATATGGTTATAAAATCTCTGACTCACATTTTTTCCTTGAATATCTTAAATTCCCTCATTGATTCTGTTGTAAAGTGTTGCTGTCCAAAAAGTGCTAGTGAAAATCTTTCTTTACCTTATGAGTGAGTTGATCTTTTTGTCTGGATTCCCAAAGGTGGTTTGTTTGTTTGTTTGTTTGTTTTTTAAAGATTTTATTTTTAATCTCTATACCTAACGAGGGGCTCAAACTTAGAACCCCAAGATCAAGAATTGCATGCTCCACTGACTGAGGGAGCCAAATACCCCAATTTTATTTTATTTTTTAAAGATTTATTTATTTATATTAGAGGAAAAGAGAGCACTAGTGAGAGGGACAAAGGGAGAGGGAGAGAGAATCTAAAGCAGACTCTGTGCTGAGTGCAGAGCCTGAGGTGGGGCTCAGTCTCACAACCTGAGCTGAAACCAAGAGTCAGACACTTAGCCAACTCCACCACCCAGGTGCACCCCCTATTTTATTTTTTTAAGTAAACTCTGTGTCCAGTGTGAGGCTTGAACTCATGACCCTAGGATTAAGTCACATGCTTTTACCAGCTAAGCCAGCTGGGCACCCCAAGTTTTTATTTTTCTTTAAACTTTTCTGGTTTTACTACATAATATATCCCATTGATCTGAATCATATTTTCTAGATATGTAGTATGTCCTTTTCATGTGAAGTTTTCATCTTTTTTATTGTTTTGAGAAGTTTTCTGGAATTACAATTTTAGGTATTTGTTCTGTTTCATTACTTTGATTTTAGCCTTCGGGATTCCTTTTTTTTTTTTAAGATTTTATTTATTTGAGTGAGAGAGAGCACAAAAAAGGAGGAGGGGTAGAGGGAGAGGGAGAAGCAGGTTCCCACTGAGCAGGGAGCCTGATGCAGGGCTGGATCCCAGGACCCTGAGATCATGACCTGAGCCAAAGACAGACACTTAACCACCTGAGCCACCCAGGTGCCCCTAATTTTTGAGATTCTTATGTATATGCCGAATTTTTGTTGCTTTTCTTCACCTTCTCATATTTTGCCTCAAATCCTTTTTATCTATTTCTTTTTTATGATTTTCTTCCTTTTTTACATTCTGTTTCCCTTGAGGTATTATGCATAGAGTTGTGTTTTATTCATTTTTGTGTCCTTTCTAGTTTAGCTGTTATTTCTGAAAGGATTTTTTTCTTTTATTTCTAATTCTTTCTTAAGTTCTGTCATCTAATTTCTAATTTTTTCAGATTTACTTTAACCATTCACATCTGTTATTTTCTTATTTTAGTCTATTTCTAAATATTCACCTGCAGATTTAACCTATTTCATGAACATGTCTTTGTGACATGTGCTTCATTGTAGAGATGTTATTCTAACCCTTACTATTATCTTTCTCAATAATAACTTTGTACAGGATTTGACTGTAATCCTTTCCTATTGCTTATTTTACCCAAATTTAATTTTCCTAAATTTTTAGAAGGGAAGGATAAGTCAGGGTAGCTTTTGTAGTTACATAGCAATAGAGCCCCCTCTTTTAAGGTCTTCCTCCTCTCCTCTATTATCTCCATTTTATCTAACCTTTGTCTTTGTTGTGTACTGGTTTTCCCTGTGCTGCTCAATTTGGCTTCAATTCCCAGCATATTCTCAATGCAGGATTTCATTTTTATTTATTTATTCGTGAAAGATTTTATTTATTTATTCACGAGAGACACAGAGAGAGGTAGAGAGAGAAGCAGGCTCCCCAAGGGGAGCCTGATGCGAGGAGACTCGATCCCAGTGCCTTGGTATGTCACCCTGAGCCAAAGGCAGACAGACGCTCAACCACAGAGCCACCCAGGCGTCTTATGGGGCTTCATTTTTAAAATGAATATTAGTTTGCTAGTTTTAAGAGTTCACAGGGCCAAGACTGCTCCACCTCCTTCAGACCTCTTATTAAATTTTATTGAGACTAGAAAAGGGGACTGTTTAATGAAGGAGTTAGTGATTGAACATGGGTCTCTTACTTCAAATCCTGTACTCTTAACCACTGTACTATGCAGTCTTTACAGTCTGGGATAGAGGTGAAAATCAAATATATGCTTTATCCTGTAGGGATACTTTGAAGGATCGTTAACAGCTTAATATTTTAGAAATACTACTGCATGAATGAGGAGAGTCAGAGAGACTACTGAGAGGCTGTTATAATCCTAGTAAGAAATGATGAAGGACTAAACTAAGACAATGGTAGTAGTATTAGAGAGATGGGGTAAGTTGGAAAATATTTAGAACTTTATGGCTAATTAATTGGATGTGAGAGGATAAAGAGAAGAAGGATCAAGCATGACCCCTGAGTTTCTAGCAAGAGCGCCTGGATGGATGGTGGCAGCATTCACAAATTTAGAGGCTGTGGGATAAGGAACAGGTTTATGGGAGAAGTAAGATATGTAACTACATTTAGCTCACTAAATATACTTTGCTATGAGTGTGAGCCATCTTTCCCACAAGAATGTTAGAGTAAATAAAAAAAGGACAGAATACAGAGGGCTTAAGGAAACACCAGTGCTTACTAGACATGTGAAAGAAGAGGATCCTCTGAAAGAAGTAAGAGAGACACAACCATGGATATTTTAAAATAATAAATAATAGCTAATACATACATGGGGTTCAGAGTGTAAAAATTTTATGGTGAAATATTTCCCTTCCTTCCTTATCTACTTAGTGTCCCTATTAACAACCACTGTTAGTAGTTTCTTATACTTTGAGGGTATTCTAAGTTGGAAGCAACTTGAATATTTTTATAAGAGAGCAAAAGAGCCAGTGGAGAGGCATAGAAGAAAGGAGATAGATGATGGATGAAGTCCCCAAGGAGATAATCAGGAATGAAGGAGCAGCTTTGGGCGGGAGGAAGGCTGTATCTTCCACTGAAATGAGAAAACAAGAGGAAAGGGAAAGGTCAAATGCACATCAGGAAGAGAGACAGGAATTAAAATAATTCATTCCTGAAGCCTCTATATTCTTGATGAAGTAGGAGCCAGAGTTGTCTGTTGAGCATGTGGAGAGAGAAGGTGATGGGATTGGGACCTGTGAGTAGTGAAACTTGAGAACTGTCCCTGGAAAATAGGAGAGAGCTGACTAGGGACACTGAACAGGGAACCTGAACAACAGCAGGGGTGTACCTGAGGTCAAAGAGTGTAGATGAGAACTACTATAGTTAGCACAGTTGTGAGGTTGGACATTTTTCTTGTCTCTCTTTCACCATCGCTCAGGTGTCTAGATATAGAGGAGAAGACATGTTTCAACTGATCAGGATTATGGGCAAGGTCAGTATTTGTACCCCCTGGAGAGGGGAGAACTGAGGCTGAGAAGAATAAGATTTGGCTAAGGACTCAATGGACAAAGGCCTTCCCTTTCTTCTCTCTGGCATGAGGTTAGCAAAAACTTTCCTCCCAGAGCCAGTCTCTCCAGATTGGATCTGGGTCCCAGGTAACAGTTTATCCATCCCTCTTCTATGGGACAGTTTGCAGTGGTTTCTTTCACTCTGTGTAGTGCTGCAACGTAGGATTGATGTGTGAGTCCATAAGGTATGTCCATCTCCAGTTTACTAGATAGTGGCAAATTGCCCTTCAAAGTAGTCATATTAATATATATTCCCATCAGTAGTATGAATTAGAGTTCTGATTTCTCCCTGTCCTCTCTAACAATTGGTATTCTCAAACTTAGGTTTTCATTAATATGGTGGTGTGAAACAGTACCCCATTGTTGGTTTAATTTTGCATTTCCTTGATTACTTGTGAATTTGAAGAGTTTTTTTGCTAGGTGTGTTGACCATTTTCCTTTTCAGTGAATTTCTTATTCATATCTTATGCTCATTTTGTGTTTGGGTTGTCTTTTTCTTACTTATATGTATAGTCTGTATATACTGTATACTAATCCTTTGCCAGTTCTGTGGGTTACAAGTTTTCCCCATTTGTCACCTCTCCTTCCTATGTTTATAGTATCTTCTAGCATACAGAAGTTTTCATGGTTAACTAGATCAGTTTTTTTGTGGTTAACTAGATCAGTTTTTTCCTCTATGGTTGGTGTTTTTGTATCTAAAATAACAGATTTCTGCCCTCTAAAAGATTTACAGTTTTGCTTTTCATATTTGGGTCTTTAAACCAGTATTAAGGGATCCCTGGGTGGCGCAGCGGTTTGGCGCCTGCCTTTGGCCCAGGGCGCGATCCTGGAGACCCGGGATCGAATCCCACGTCGGGCTCCCGGTGCATGGAGCCTGCTTCTCCCTCTGCCTGTGTCTCTGCCTCTCTCTCTCTCTCTCTCTCTCTCTGTGACTATCATAAATAAATAAAAAATTAAAAAAAAAATTTAAACCAGTATTAATATTTATATATGATATGAAGTAAATATCTAAATTTATCTTGTCCCAAATGAATAGTTGGTTATTCCAGCTATTTATTGAATAATCTGTCTTTTGCTCCCTTCTACCAAGTTCCACATAAGCCTGAGACTATAAACTTTCTCTTCTCATCCACTGGCCCCATTGTCTTTTCCTCACCAATAGGCTATTGTTTTTTTTTTGTTTGTTTTGTTTTGTTTTTAATTTATGATAGTCACAGAGAGAGAGAGAGAGAGAGGCAGAGACACAGGCAGAGGGAGAAGCAGGCACCAGGAGCCCGACGTAGGATTTGATCCTGGGTCTCCAGGATCGCGCCCTGGGCCAAAGGCAGGCACTAAACCGCTGCGCCACCCAGGGATCCCCAGGCTATTGTTTTAATTACTGTAGCTTTATAGAAATCCTGTCTAGTAGGATGATTCCCCTCTACCTCACATTATTATTATTTATCTTTAAAGTCATCCTAACTGTCTCTTCCCGTTTGACATATGACTCTAAGTATTAGCCATGAAAAATCTTTCTTGGTATTTGACTGGAATTACAGTGATTTTCAGATTAATTTGAGAGAGTTGGCATTTTATAATACCGAGTCTTTCTATTCCTTAAGCATAATATATCTCTATTAAGGCTGGTTTTTTTAATTTTTAAATAAAGTTTAAAATTTTTCTATAAAAAAAACTTCTACATCCTGTGTTGAACTTATTAGTAGATACTTTCTAATTTTGTTGTTATGCAAATGATATTTTTTTAAGGCCCACACATTATATTTGATTATGTCTTTTTAGTTTTTTACTCTAGAACAATCTCCCTTCTACCCAATTTTCTTTCCTTATGCAATTGACTTATCAAAGGAAACAGGTTATTTGTCCTAAAGAATTTCCCATATCTCTGGTGTGTTTGATTGCTCTCTTTTGATGTCATTTAATTTGTTTCTCTTCCCCAGTATTTTCTTATAAACTGAATTTGAATCTAAACATTGATTAGATTCAGTTTCAACTTTTTTGCAATAATATTTCATATGTTTATTTCATATTGCATTGTATCCAGATCTGAAATCAGACATTTTAAAAAGCCCTGATTTTCTTATGTACTGTTTGTTACATGTTAATCAAACCTCAACAAAGTGGTTTTAAAAAAAATGCCCTGGTTTCTTTTTGTGAAGGATGGTGTTTATAGATTGCAATCTGGGCTCAAGGAGAAATAGAAGCTTTTAAATTTGATGTAATTGATTTTTTAATCTTTTCCTTAATGGTTTGTGATTTCTGTGCCTACCTTTAAAAATTCTTCTATTTATGAAGTCTTAAAGATATTTTCTTTAAAGTTTTAGTTTTGCTTTCCATATTTTAGGCTCTAATTCACTTAGAATCTCTCCGTTTACTTCAGGCTTTTAAAAAAATCTCAATGAAGTTTTATAATTTTTTCATAAAAATCTTATCTTTCGTCAAATTTATTACCAAATTGTGTCTTCACATTCTCTCTTTAAGTATATATGTTATGCACATAATGTATACAACTTAAAAAATCAAATAGTTCTTCAAGACTGAATGAAGGACAAAGGCTTCCTGCACTATCCTTCTTCATTCATGATTTTTTTTCTAGAATATTACCTCATTTATTTATTCCTTTATTCAGCAAAAATACTTATAAGTGACTTTTGCTTTTCAGAGGCAACTGCTTTTGGCTCTTTTCTTTTTCCTTCTGGTAACCTCGGTATTTCTAAATAACATATTTATGCTACTGTGTTTTTATTTTTAGTTTTAAATAATCTATTGAATTTCCACTATGAAAGATAAGGATTTGATTCACTTACTATCACATCCGCCCTCCCCTATGTATACAACCTCCCTCCTTTTTTTTTTTTTTTTAAGATTTTATTTATTTATTCATGAGAGACAGAGAGAGAGAGGAAGAGACATAGGCAGAGGGAGAAGCAGGCTCATCCCGGGTCTCCAAGATCACGCCCTGGGCGAAGGTGGCACTAAATTGCTGAGCCACCCGGGCTGCCCACCAACCTCCCTCTTTCTTAATCTCCCAAATATAGTTACTTCCTAGCTTTTTCTTAAATCAGTCATTTATAGCTTAGCCATATAATGTACCAGTATTATACTTTTTTAAAAATCAACTTTATTGAATTATGATTTATTTGTGATAAAATACACCCAATTTAAATGTACAGTTTGAAAAAAAAAGTATTTATTTATTTATTTTTAATTTATGATAGTCACACAGAGAGAGAGAGAGAGGCAGAGACACAGGCAGAGGGAGAAGCAGGCTCCATGCACCTGGAGCCCGACGTGGGATTCGATCCTGGGTCTCCAGGATCGCTCCCTGGGCCAAAGGCAGGCGCTAAACTGCTGTGCCACCCAGGGATCCCTGAAAAAAATTTTTAAAGGTTTTAAAGGCTCAGTCAGTTAAGCATCTAGCTTCAGGCTCAGGTCATGATTCCAGGGTCCTGGGATTGAACCCTATGTTGGGCTCCCTGCACAGCATGGAGTCTGTTTGTCTCTCTCCCTCTTTCCCTCCCTGCCCCCTCTTCCCCTGACTGTACTCGCTCTCAAAAAATAAATGAATGAATGAGTGAATGAATGAAATCCTTAAAAAAAAAAAGAATAAGCATGGAACAAAACTTTTTTTTTAGGGGGACATGGGAAGGGTAGAGAGAGAATCTTCTTTTCTTTTTTAAGATTTTATTTTTTCATGAGACAGAGAGAGGCAGAGACACAGGCAGAGGGAGAAGCAGGCTCTACGCAAGGAGCCTGATGTGGGACTCGATCCGGGAACCCCAGGATCACGCCCTGAGTTGAAGGCAGACACTCATCCGCTGAGCCACCCAGGCGTCCCAGGTAGCCAAGGTTTCTATTCAGTTTTTGCTTCCTTCTTCAGTTCTGGCACTTCATATTTTCTCTTTCTTTCTTGTAAGTTTGAATACATTTTAGAATAATTTTTTGTTAGGTCTTGTCCAAAATTTTTAGGTCTTGTAACAGAAGTTTTGGGTTCTTAATACACCAATTTTCCAATACCAGAAGCCTCCATGCTAAACACTTTTTTTTTTTTTTTTTTTTTTTTTACGATTTTTTATTATTATGAGAGACATAGAGAGAGAGGCAGAGACACAGGCAGAGGGAGAAGCAGACTCCATGCAGGAAGCCTGATGTGGGGCTCGATCCCAGGACTCCAGGATCACACCCTGGGCCGAAGGCAGGCTCTAAACCGCTGAGCCACCCAGGGATCCCCCTCCATGCTAAACACTTAATGCGCATTATTTCATTTAATCTTCTAACAACTTCTGAGGTAGATACTGTCTTTATCCCCATCTTAAAATTAGAAAAGTAGAGCTCAGAGAGCTTGAGTAACTTGCCTAAAGTTCAGGTGGAAAGAAAGACTATGCCTGCGTACCATAGTATCAGTAAATGCATTAAGTAATCAGGGATAATAGGATAATGTCTGCTAGATATGGCCAAATGGCACATATCTCAGTGGAATTTGAATTGTTATTTGACAGTACAGTAGTGGAGTGGGTTAGGGATATTTAGTAAAAAAGAGTACTATGTCCTCTCTAGAAAAGAATCTGCAGGCAGTACTTGGATCTACTTATGGAAGAAGCACCATTTCATGAATGTTACCTTCTAATTGAGTCTTGTAGGAAGAGTAGAAATCTGTGATGGTGGAGCAATATGTAGGGATATTCCTAGTGTAAAGAGGTTAGAATAGATCAAAGAAAAGCAGGAATATGTTGGTAGATCCTATACTTTAACAGTTTAAGAATTACTATGAAGCTGAGATAAAAGGGGATATTTTTAGTTTCAAATTATGTGATCTGATGGCTTCACTCAGTGTGAGCATATACCTTTAAAACTTTTACCCAGATCTATATTTCTTTGAAATATCTAAAAAAAGTAAACATATCAATTAAATAACTTAATTGGCGGTCTTTCTTTCTTTTGGGTGGCAGCCTGAATTACATACATTTAAGGTTTAATTTGATCTTTTTTTATTTAGAAGTTGAACAATTTGGAGGGGGGGAGAATAGAAGAGCAGATAAAAAGTGAAAATGAAAAGCAACAGAGAGGGATCCCTGGGTGGCACAGCGGTTTAGCGCCTGCCTTTGGCCCAGGGCGTGATCCTGGAGACCCGGGATTGAATCCCATGTCGGGCTCCCAGTGCATGGAGCCTGCTTCTCCCTCTGCCTGTGTCTCTGCCTCTCTCTCTCTCTTTCTCTCTCTCTCTCTGTGACTATCATAAATAAATAAAAATTAAAAAAAAAAAACATGAAAAGCAACAGAGACCTGCTTTGCAATAACAGCTGATTATTCATATAAGATCTCGATCTGTTACCAGTTGAATACTTCTGAGAATACTTAAATTTAGTAAAGCTTTATAAATGAGTATATTTTTTTAATTAATTAATTTACTTCAGAACCTTAGTTTCTGTTCTTAGAGACTATCCTATAGTAGGGAGTTAATTTATTAGCTGATTATGAGAGTGTAATTTTTTCCTTTGGAGTTACCCTGAATGTGCTCTGAAGATCACAAGGGAGATATTTCATATTTACTGTGGATTTCTAATCCCACAACCACTTTGAAAGGTAGATTTCTACCTTGTGGATATCTAATCCCCATAGCCACCTTGAAAGATAGATTTGTTCTGTTTTGCAGTTGAGAAAATTGATACTCAGCTTAAATAATAATCTCCCCCAAATCCCATGTCTGGTTAGGTACTGAGCCAGACTAGAACTAGAACCCAGCCTGGGTTTTGAGATATATCTGTGCATCTCAAATGTTCATGCTTTTTTCACTCATATTACCTCCAAAAGACAAACATCAGTTGTCTTTATAATCTACTCTAACTCAAGACCCTTGGCTTCAGAATAGGTTTAGTTGGTCTGGAATTTTCTTCCTTCCTTTTCTTTTCTTTTCTCTTTTCTTTTCTTTTCTTTTCTTTTTTCTTTTTTTCTTTTCTTTTCTTTCTTTTCTTTCTTTCTTTCTTTTCTTTCTTTCCTTTCTTTCTTTCCTTTCTTTAAGATTTTATTTATTTATTCATGAGAGACAGACACAAGCAGGCTCCATGCATTCAGGGAGCCCGCTGTGGGACTTGATCCCTGGTCTCCAGGATCACACCCTGGGCTGAAGGTGGAGCTAAACCGCTGAGCCACCCGGGCTGCCATGGTCTGGAATTTTCAAAATTACATTTTCCTTCTCTTTTTAAGTCTATGGGATCCATGTGTGTAGAAGTTTTTGTGTACGTTAGATGGTTGTATGTAAATATAGAATTCTTTTTAAGTATGCAATTCAGTGGTTCTTGGTACGTGTAGAACTCTTACTTAAATATTTTTGTGTAGGGATCCCTGGGTGGTGCAGCGGTTTGGCGCCTGCCTTTGGCCCAGGGCGCGATCCTGGAGACCCGGGATCGAATCCCACATCAGGCTCCCGGTGCATGGAGCCTGCTTCTCCCTCTGCCTGTGTTCTGCCTCTCTCTCTCTCTCTCTGTGACTATCATAAATAAATAAAAATTAAAAAAAAAAAAAGAAAAAATATTTTTGTGTAAAACATATTTAAAAATCAGCAAATATCCAAACAGGACTCAAGGAACTATGTAGTATCCTTGTGTTACAGTTGTGCAGCTTTGTTTATTGATACTTTTGCCAAGTAGAGGAAGATGTAGTGTTGTAGGAAGCCTTTCTATCCTGTCTAGAACTATATGAGCAAGAATTCCAGCTCTTCTGGAGCAAAAAGAGCTCTTCTCCTTGGGCAGTTAGTAAGGATGTTTGTGATCAGCACATGAAGCAAAACTGGCTGACTCCTTGGACATTGAGCCTGACCCATATCAGATGTTCCTCTGATTGTCTGAGGGAATCAGCCATTGGTGCCATTTTTGTGCTTCAGAAACAATATGATTATTCCTTAGACAAGTGTTTTTGAGAACAAAGTAGTGAGGTATATTTAAGAGACCTCAGCAGGGCAGCCCGGGTGGCTCAGCAGTTTAGCACCGCCTCAGCCCAGGGTGTGATCCTGGAGAAACGGGATTGAGTCCCATGTTGGGCTCCCTGC